>NC_088375.1:58111071-59366785 GCF_037993035.2 Macaca fascicularis
CCAGGACCTAGTAAGTTCTGAATAAATATTTGTTGAATGAATGAATGTATGAATAAAGGAACAGAGCTCATCAAAACAAAAACGCAATTTGCGTTGTAGAATTTTAGAGCCATGCATACTTGCCTTAACAAGTCAGAAAAGAGACTTCCCAAAAGTAACATGTTTGCTACTGACTATAATTAAAAATTGGGCGTTAAAATTTATGTATGGATCCTACATTTAAAATATGGCCAAGTTTTATTTTGTTTTTTGTTTTTGTTTTTTTTTTTGAGATGGAGTCTCGCTCTGTCGACCAGGCTGGAGTGCAGTGGCACGATCTCAGCTCACTGCAAGCTCTGCCTCCCGGGTTCACGCCATTCTCCTGCCTCAGCCTCCCATGTAGCTGGGACTACAGGCACCCACCACCACGCCCGGCTAATTTTTTGTATTTTTAGTATAGACGGGGTTTCACCGTGTTAGCCAGGATGGTCTCGATCTCCTGACTTCGTGATCCATCCGCCTCGGCCTCCCAAAGTGCTGGGATTACAGGCGTGAGCCATCGTGCCCGGCCTTTTTTTTTTTTTTTTTTTTTGAGACAGAGTCTCACCCTGTTGCCCAGGCTGGAGTGTAGTGGCTCGCTCAACTCACTGTGACCTTCGCCTCCTGGGTTCAAGCGATTCTCCTGCCTCAGGCTCCCAAATAGCTGGGAATACAGGCATGCACCACCACGTCCAGCTAATTTTTGTATTTTTTTAGTAGAGACAGGGTTTCACCATGTTGGTCAGGCTGGCCTCAAACTCCTGACCTCGTGATCCGCCCGCCCTGGCCTCCCAAAGTGTTGGGATTACAGGTGTGAGCCACTGTGCCCGGCTGGCCAAGATATTAATAGAAGCAATTGGGACCATCCTAAAAGACCCTTCCGAGACTGTCTCTGTAGAGTCAATCATGTTACAGGTTCAGACGTTTCTTGGTCAAATTGACTAACAGATTTTGAGCACCCTCATTCCACCTGAATCTTCCCTAATTCACCATTTCAATTATGTGTACTAATTGGGCTCAGAGGCTGCTTCTAGGAGCGTTAGAAACGAGAGACAGTCCAAGATGTGTTTTAACTCTTCCTAGAGCAGCAATCTAAAGTGCACCCACCCCCATTATTCTCCAGCTCATTATCCTGTGTCCTTACTTTGCAGTGCTTAGCACAATCTAGTTATCTTGTTTGTTTGCTATTTTCTGTCTGCCTACTCCCATTAGAATGTTATTTCCAGGAGAGCAAGAACTTTGACTATCTTAGTTTATCATTGTATCCCAGCACCTGACACAGTGCCTGGTACCCCATACTCACATTTTTAGGAATGAATGAACAAGTAAATGAGTGACCAGAATCTAAGGATGATGTAAATAGTTTATTGCTGGCTAGAGAAAAGTATAAGAAAAATGTTCTCAGACTTCTACTCTAGGCTGCTTTATGACAACATATAATTCTGTTTTTAAATAAGATTTGGTAAAAGGCTTTCTAAGCAATTGATATATTATCCTCGGATGAATGATCCAAGTCCTCCCGTTCCAGACAGACTCTCTTTTTTTTTTTTTTTTTTTTTTTTTTTGAGACAGAGTCTCGCTCTGTCGCCCAGGCTAGAGTGCAGCGGCACAATCTCGGCTCACTGCAACCTCCACCTCCTAGGGTTCAAGCGATTCTCCTGCCTCAGCCTCCCAAGTAGCTGGGATTACAGGCATGCGCCACCCCACCCAGCTAATTTTTGTATTTTTAGTAGAGACGGGGTTTCTCCACGTTGGCCAGGCTGGTCTCTAACTCCTGACCTCAGGTGATCCGCCCACCTTGGCCTCCCAAAGTACTGGGATTACAGGTGTGAGCCACTGCACCTGGCCCCAGATAGATTCTAAAACAGACTCTGACAGTTCAAAGTTCAAACTGCTCTCAAAATATAAGGCTATATTTCTAAAACTAACTAAAAAAACATTAAAAACCTCAAGATTCCAACTACAGCACCATCTCTTAGTCCACTCACTTTAACAATTAACTCTTAAGTTTCCTGACAGACTTCTTAATTTTCACAGTATAAAAATATTCAATTCACTAATTCAACAGTGAATATGTAGAAATTTAAAGACATTTTAATTTCTTCATTTTGCTTTAATGTGGCAACTTTAATATACTCTGTATTTTTTTTTCTTATATCTAGATTATCAGGAAAATATTTTACTTAACAGGGCCTTCTTTCATCAGCAATAAGTATGAAATTAGATCTAGACCCCTCTAACTTTACTCCTGGTTCAATTCTAGTTTAACTAATTGCAGTACATTTGCTTGCATTCCCTGAAATATTACATGGTTTTACAACAGTCAGGTTCTCTGGGTGCATCACATCTATGGCAAGAATCTACTTTGACTAATCTTGGGGATAAAAGATTGTGTTGGTATTTATCTACACAATTTGTTGAATATAGGATCCCCAAAACCTAAATGAATACATACTTGATCAATCTCTTTTCAATATATTCAGACATAGTACACACTGGTATTTCATAATATCTCCATGGTAATTCAAAGCCTAGCTAATTTAGGCTAACAAAGTTTCAGTATTCAATTTGAGCTGTTTACTTACTTTGGCCACCTTCTCCATACACTAGATTCAATATAACAGATAAGATTTTTGCCCACACCAATAATCATTCCAAAACAGGTATAGCAAGGATGTATTAACTCAGTTGGTTTCGTTTTTGCACAAATATTACAGTAACATTACTAGAGATTAATATTTAAGAAAAAAGAAAATCATAATGCCATTGTACTAAATCAAACATTTCTATGCATACATGAACACATTTTTATCTATCTATCTATCTATCTAATCTCTCTATTTATTTATTGACTGAGGATCTTGCTCTGTTGCCCAGACTGGAGAGCACTGATACAGTCACAGCTACACTGCAGCCTCAATCTGCTGGGCTCAGCCTCCTGAGTAGCTGGGACCACAGGTATGTGTACCACCACATCTGGTTTTTGTGGGTTTTTTTGGGTAGAGACGGGGTCTCCTTACGTTGCCCAGGCTGGTCTCAAACTCCTGGGCTTAAGTGATCCTCCCACCTTGGTCTCCCAAAGTGCCACAGCACCTGGCCCTGAACATTAGTTTAGTTTAGTTGTTTGAGATGGAGTCTCACTTTGTCGCCCAGGCTGGAATGCAGTGGCTTGATCTCAACTCACTGCAACCTCCACTTCCAGAGTTTAAACGATTCTCCTGCCTCAGCCTCCCAAGTAGCTGGGATTACAGGCATGTACCACCATGCCTGGCTCCTTTTTGTAATTTTAGTAGAGACGGGGTTTCACCATGTTGGCCAGACTGGTCTGGAACTCCTGACCTCAAGTGATCCACCCACCTCGGCCTCCCAAAGTGCTGGGATTATAGGTGAGAGCCACTGCACCTGGCCTGAACATAATTTTATTTATTTATTTATTTTCTTTTTTTTTTTGAGACAGAGTCTCGCTCTGTCGGCCAGGCTGGAGTGCAGTGGCCGGATCTCAGCTCACTGCAAGCTCTGCCTCCCGGGTTTATGCCATTCTCCTGCCTCAGCCTCCCGAGTAGCTGGGACTACAGGCGTCCACCACCTCGCCCGGCTAGTTTTTTGTATTTTTAGTAGAGACGGGGTTTCACCGTATAGCCAGGATGATCTCGATCTCCTGACCTCGTGATCCGCCCGTCTCGGCCTCCCAAAGTGCTGGGATTATAGGCTTGAGCCACCGCGCCCGGCCCTGAACATAATTTTAAATTGCATTCATAGTATACATGACATTTAGAGTTTTGTCCTTTTTGTTATATATTTCCATGTTGCTAGATACTTCATATTTATAATATCCAGTGGCTACATATGAAATCTGATAAAATCCCATGATTTCTTTCATACTCCTTTTGTGGGACCATAAGCATTTCTCTTTTGTTTTGGGGGAGATGATCATAAATAACACTTTGGTATATCTCACTAGGTTCTAAAACAAACTCTTAAACTGGTATTACCAAGTCAAAGAATGAGCATTTTCACATCTTGATTAAATTTTAACCCAGATTTAAACGTGTGTTTTCAGAGGTATGAGTAATATGAGTATTCCGGGAAATATAAAAATAAGTATTAAAATGCTGTGGGTTTTGTTTATATTAAAAAAAAAAAAAAAAAAAAAAGCACTAAAGAAACAAGAGAGAAGCCACATCCAATTACTGGTAGGTCCAGCCCTGGACATTGTGGGAAGTTGTAGCTTCCTGTGACAGTGAAAGTTCAGATGTCTCACCAAAGCATCTTAGTTTTTCTTTGCACTATTTCAGAATAATTATTCATAAATTATCTAAATACATGTTCTTTTCAGAAATCAGATTTAAGGATGCTAGGTACACATTCTGATAGCCAGGACCTTAACCATTTTGTTCACCACTGTTACACAAGGACCTCAAACAGAGCCAAGCAGGTATTAGGTACCATTTGTTAAAGAATCTGTTTAACGAGTGCTATAAAGACTGAAGGAAGTTTGAACTCACTACGCATAGGTAACCTGGGCAGAATTGCTTCTTTTTTTTTTTTTTTTTTTGAGACGGAGTCTTGCTCTGTCACCCAGGCTGGAGTGCAGTGGCCGAATCTCAGCTCACTGCAAGCTCCGCCTCCCAGGTTTACGCCATTCTCCTGCCTCAGCCTCCTGAGTAGCTGGGACTACAGGCGCCCGCCACCTCGCCCGGCTAGTTTTTTGTATTTTTTAGTAGGGACGGGGTTTCACCATGTTAGCCAGGATGGTCTCGATCTCCTGACCTCGTGATCCGCCCGTCTCGGCCTCCCAAAGTGCTGGGATTACAGGCTTGAGCCACAGCGCTCAGCCAGAATTGCTTCTTTACTACTCATGGTATCTTAAACTTACTGATCTACATGCTATTTGACAAATCTCTTGGTCAGAATCCATTTCACAGATGGAAAATAACTGCAGAGCATTAAGTACTGGGCCCCATTAGGGAAGGTGGGATTCAAATCCTAACACTTCTCTTAGGTCCCTCCATTCTTGCCACACTGACTTCATAATGTCTGTCCCTCACAGACTAGCATCCTGTAGACATCCACAGTCTTTGCTGATGTTTTTCTGTTTGTATCTGGAGTGCAGTGGCACCATCTCAGCTCACTGCAGCCTCCTTGTCCCCGGTTCAAGCTATTCTCACGCCTCAGCCTCCCAAGCAGCTGGGATTACAGGTGCGCACCACCACACCTGGATAATTTTTGTATTTTTAGTTGAAATGGGGTTTCACCATGTTGGCCAGGCTGGTCTGAACTCCTGACCTCAGGTGATCCACCCGCCTCGGCGTCCCAAAGTGCTGGGATTACAGGCATGAGCCACCATGCCCAGCCCTTGCTGATGTTTTGTATTTTTCTATTTCTTTACTTTTTACATATATATGTGTCACTGTAGACAAATTATTATAGAAAATATAGCTAAAACTTAAAAGTAAACACCACAATCCTATTCCCCAGATATAATAATACATTGTTAACCCTTCCAGACTTTTTCCTATGCTTTTTCCTATGCTTTCTTTTTTTTTTTTCCTTTTTTTGAGACAGAGTTTCGCTTTTGTTGCCCAGGCTGGAGTGCAATGTCTCGGTCTTAGCTCACTGCAACCTCTGCCTCCTGGGTTCAAGTGATTCTCTTGCCTCAGTCTCCTGAATAGCTGGGATTACAGGGCCCACACCACCCTAATGTTTGTATTTTTAATAGATACGGGATTTCACCATGTTGGCCAGGCTGGTCTCGAACTCCTGACCTTAGGTGACCTGCCCTCCTCGGCCTCCCAAAGTGTGGGGATTACAGGCGCAAGCCACCACACCTGGCCTCCTACGCATACATTTTTATAAAAAGAGAAAAGGGGCCTGGCACAGCGGCTCCTGCCTATAATTCCAACACTTTGGGATGCCAAGGCAGTTAGATCACTTGAGTTCAGAAGTTTGAGATCAGCCTGGGTAACATAGTAAGCTCTCATCTCTACCAAAAATGAAAATATAAAAAATTAGCTGGGCACGGTGGAGCATGCCTATAGTCTCAGCTACTCAGGAGGCTGAAGTGGGAGGATTGCTTGAGTCTGGGAATTTAAGGCTGCAGAGAGCTATAATCTTGCCACTGCACTCCAGCCTACAGAGTGAGACCCTGTCTTAAAAAGAAAAAAAAAAAAAGTATATGCACAGGAAAAGCAGACAGGAAATACAATAAAACATTAATTCAATGGTTGACTGAGTGCTGGATATTTCTTTTTTTGTATCTCCCAACTTCTTAACAATAAAAAACATGGTATACAAAAGAAACATAAAAATGTAGCAGTCCCTGAACTTTGTTTTGCTAAGTACAGTAAAAATGCTACTAAAGCTTAAGTATTGGAATTTGATCTTCAGCATCTTAGCTTATACTGTTAGTGAAAACTGTTAATCAAGAGGACTATAACTTTTTTTTTTTTTTAGATGAAGTCTCGCTCTGTCGCCCAGGCTGGAGTGCAGTGGCATAGTCTCGGCTCATTGCAACCTCCACCTCCCAGGTTCAAGCAATTCTCCAGCCTCAGCCTCCTGAGTAGCTAGGATTACAGGCATGCGCCACCACACCCGGCTAATTTTTGTATTTTTGGTAGAGACAGGATTTCACCATGTTGGCCTGGCTGGTCTAGAACTCCCGACCTCATGATCTGCCCACCTCCGCCTCCCAAGGTGCTGAAATTACAGGTGTGAGCCACTACACCCAGCCCAAAAGGACTGTAACTTAAAATATTTTTGCTTCTAAATGTTGTCCCATGGTTTCTGGATAGTTCAAGAAAATGTTAAAAATTTGCCTTTCTTTAGGATAATTTACATTAGCTTTTAACAGCACAGTAACTTTGAGATTGAAGGCCCACCTCAGCATGCGTGACAATAAAATATGTTTCCCTCAAATAAAAACAAGAGTGACAGAAGATAGATTAAAACAAAAGAATTAGTCATTTATTTCATTATTTCATTACCTGCACAACTATCTGACATTTGTAAACAGTAAGAAAAAGGAGATGGGACAGAGAGGCCTTTTGAATTATTTGTTTATTCATTCAAAAATAGCAAGAACTGGCTGGGCTTGGTGGCTCACGCCTGTAATCCCAGCACTTTGGGAGGCTGAGGCAGGTGGATCACAAGGTCAAGACATTGAGACCATCCTGGCCAACATGGTGAAACCCCGTTTCTACTAAAAATATAAAACTTAGCTGGGTGTAGTGGCACATGCCTGTAGCCCCAGTTACTTGGAAGGCTGAGGCAGGAGAATCGCTTGAACCCAGGAGGCAGAGGTCCCAGTGAGCCAAGATCACACCATTGCACTCCAACCTGGCGACAGAGCAAGACTCCGTCTCAAAAAAAAAAAAAAGAAAGAAAGAAACCAACTAGAGTCACAAATTTTTTTCCCCTTTCTATCTCTTTCCCCTCTAGAAGGGACAAAATCAGGACAGACATGTATACGCCCCTTCTCATTAAGAGCAAGTGATCCTCTCCACCTTATAGAACAGTGTTTTTCAAGTTATAAATTGATTTTTAGTGAGTCCCATCCAGCACTTTAAAAAAATATGAAACAGAATAAAATGTATCAAAGAGCAATAATTTTAAAAACAACATTTTGTGTGAAACTTTACATCAATTCATGATTTACATTATAGGTGATATAAATTTATTTATCATGGAGTCACAGAAAAAAATTTAAAGCTTCTATTCTAATGTAATGAAAATGAAATAACAAACTATTCTCCCCCACCTCCAATCAAAACTTAAATCCCCAAGTCAAGTATTCCTGGGAAATATGGAAAAATAATTTGCAATTTAAGAAGTCTATAGTTATGCCCTAACTCAATCTAAAACCTTCGAAAGTTTTGAGTTATTCAAAATCATATGAAAAATGTTGGCAGTACAGCCACATTGATTACTGATTGATTTCTTAACACTTAGTTTACTTGTTATAACATAATTATACAGCCTGTTACGACAGCAAACTCCTAAATTCTCTGTACTTCCACTCTCCTAGCCACACTCCTCTTTGACATTTAAAGCCTTCCCTTGTATCCTGGGGAACTCATTTTCCATAATTAAACTCCTGCAACCTCAAACTCCTGGTATTAACTTGAAACTCTCTCTCCCCACAGTTCTCTCAAGAGAAGGCTGTTTTCTCATGCATTTAACAAATATTAAGTACCTTCCAGATACCAGGCAATGTGCAAAGCACCACGTATACACTAATGAACAAGAGTGACAAATGCAATGTTCTGAGGTGGTACTGGACTGGTCTTCCTGCAGGAACAGAGAGGAAGCCCATGTGAGTAGGAGAGTAGCATGCAATCTGAGGAAAGTTAACAGGAGAGTGGCTCTGCAGGCCTCATAGGAAGTTTGCATTTTACTCTAAGAGTAGTAGGAAGACACTGAAGCAGGCTGAAGTTTAGAACAGCAGAGTGATATTGCATGAATGATTCTAGAGGGAAATGGGTTGTATGGGGACAAAAATGAAAATAGGGAGATGAGCTGGGAAGTTAAAACAGTCTTAGAACAAGCGATAATGGTGGCTTGGACCTGAGTAGTGACAGTGGAAATTAAGAAAACTGATTGGAAATATTTTCTAGATGCCAACCAATAGAATTTGCCAATAGACTGAAATTTGGAGAATTAAGAAAGTCTGGAGTTTGGGGCTAGGTGGGGTCAGTGTCTTTCCCAACCCACATACTTCCTTTCTTTTATCCTCTTGTAAAACTAGTTTGTTTTGCTTTTTTTTGTTTGTTTTTTGTTTTTTGAGATGGAGTCTCACCCTGCTGCCCAGGCTGGAGTGCAGTGGTACAATCTTGGCTCACTGCAAGCTCCATCTCCTGGGTTCACGCCATTCTCCTGCCTCAGCCTCCTGAGTAGCTGGGACTACAGGCGCCTGCCACTACACCCGCCTAATTTTTTGTATTTTTAGTAGAGCCAGAGTTTCACCATGTTAGCCAGGATGGTGTCGATCTCCTGACCTCGTGATCCGCCCGCCTCAGCCTCCCAAAGTGCTGGGATTATAGGCATGAGCCACCGCACCCGGCCTTGTAAAACTAGTTTTTTTAAGTCTCATGGCATTTGGCTATAACCCTCTCCACCACTTCTCTTGGCTGACCTGGCCATTTCCTAAGAACACTAGAAATGGGCTCCTCTCCTCCCCACATCCTGCCATCTGAGTATCCTCAAGATTTAAGTGGACCAGCCATCCATCATCACTCTGTCCCTCATTATCTTGACCACCCTATCTCCAACTTTATCCTGCCCTGTACCACTTCAGTCATATCTCTCACAGGTGCATCCTAGACCTTGTCAGGCTCCAACCTGCTCTATCACTGAAATGAAATCTGACATTCCACTTTGAATGCAACTTTTCTCCTTGTAGCTTCCTCATCTATTCCCACCAGAGTTGTTTTCTAAGTCTCTCAGGACTTTCCTTTTCCCCTGTCCTCTCCCCTCTATCTAGTTTAGATTCCACCCCCGTATTCAACACTCCATTTCCCACTGTTGTCCTGTCCCACTCCCTGGCAAATCCATTCCAATTGGCACCACTGACTATACAGTCATGGCCACTCTCAACCTGGCACTTCTCTATGCTTATTCATTGCCTAACTCCTTCTCATCTTTTAAGTCTCAGTGATTCCTAAACTAGAATAAATTTCCAACTATACACATTCTGCTTCTGGCCCTTCTTTGTCATGGACTTTAATGAAGCTCCTTGAGGAAAGGGCCATATCTGATTCTTGACGCTATTCAGTAGCTAGTAATGCCTGGCACTCAACAAATACTGTTAAGGGTGTGATGTCATATTTTAAAAGCTGAAACATTAAAAGTGGAGTTATTTTTTAGTAGAAAAGTGAAATCATAACATTTCGTCTTTCACTAAACTTACCTATTTGTTCCTTTGTATATAAAGGAAACACTGACCCACTAGGAAGTAATATAAAATCTGCTTATCGCCAGCAGGAATTGATTTTACATCAATCAACTCTTTTGATGTCCTTGTGACTATTGGTATAAATCTTTAACACATTTGGCTGATGTTAGGATCTATTCAGCTACATAGAATATCTGAAATGGGGACTATAATAAACGCTCATTTGTTCCTTTTTGACATTTTTTTTTTTTTTGAGACGGAGTTTCACTCTTGTTGCCCAGGCTGGAGTGCAATGGCGCGATCTTGGCTCACTGCAACCTCTGCCTCCCAAGTTCAAGCGATTCTCCTGCCTCAGCCTCTTGAGTAGCTGGGACTACAGGTGTGAGCCACCATGCCCGGCTAGTTTTTGTCTTTTTAGTAGAGACAGGGTTTCACCATGTTGCCCAGGCTGGTCTCGAACTCCTGACCTCAGGTGATCCGGCCACCTAGGCCTCCCAAAGTGCTGGAATTACAGGTGTGAGCCACCACACCTGGCCAACAAATTTTTATTTAAAAGGGCTAACACTGAAAATTACTCTTAAACATTTATGCCAGCGCTAAATTTAGAATTTAAGAAGCAGAAAACCTGCTGGAAAACACTGATTAGTATACATCAACATGTTAAAATGTGAGATGTCAACAATGAAGCAAATCTGTTAAATATATTAACCTTATACAGATTTTTATTTTTTTGCTAAAAATCACCAAATGTACTAGTCAAGTTTAATCCTTAAAAATAAAAAAGTATGGCCGGGCGCAGTGGCTCAAGCCTGTAATCCCAGCACTTTGGGAGGCCGAGACGGGCGGATCACGAGGTCAGGAGATCGAGACCATCCTGGCTGACACGGTGAAACCCCGTCTCTACTAAAAAATACAAAAAAACTAGCTGGGCGAGGTGGCAGGCGCCTGTAGTCCCAGCTACTCGGGAGGCTGAGGCAGGAGAATGGCATGAACCCGGGAGGCGGAGCTTGCAGTGAGCCAAGATCACACCACTGCACTCCAGCCTGGGCGGCAGAGCGAGACTCTGTCTCAAAAAAAATAAAAAAAATTAAAAAAATAAAAATAAAAATAAAAAAGTATGAGTTACATCTTAATGAGGTAATAACAAAGTATGTGCTTGCATTTAGAAGTGTCTGTACTCAAATTGTGTTTTTTGCTTGACATTCATGTACTTAAAATATTTAAGTCAAATCCCAAATACAATCAACGAATTTTGTTTTCCTTTCTACTTATTATTTAGAAAAGGATAAATGAGCTAACTAAACAATGAGAAGAAAACAGTCATCAGATTATAAACACTAGTAGTAGAAAATCATGAGGCAATTTTGTTAAGAAAAATTTAAAAATATTTTCAAATTTTCTTCGATTTCTCAGTTCATTCTGTAGGCAAGTACTGTGTTAAACTGCTTCGGAAAATGTTCCTCAATCAGATATGATTCCAAGATATAGTTAGTAGGTCTTGTTAATATGTAAGCACTAGAGTTGTTTATTCTTCAATCTATTGTTATATTTTAAATTTTTTCTCTAAAGTATTTATTCTAAAAACAGAACAAATCAAACTGCATGGTATATAAACCACCCTGACTCCATTATAAAATGTCTATTTCTGATAAAATTATATTTCCTTTTATCTACTTATTAATACATATTAAGCAAGAATAATGCTATGACAAGAAGAGTCAAGTGTTTCTATAAATTGTTATGTTTTGAGGAAACAAAATGAGGAAGGTGGTAATAGTAATTTCCTTATATTCATCTTTCCATTGGAAACTATAACAATAATCTGGTCACAGAAATAGAAAATAATCTACCTTTTGGTATTATAAAATTTGCATTCTGCAAAACACCCCAACTTTCCCAGTATGCAAATTCCAAACATTAGCATTACAAACTATACTCACTGAAAATGGCAAACAGCTGGGCCAATAACATCAACACTGCCTAACTGAGGAATCACAAATAGGACATGAGAAGATTCCATTAAAAAAAAGAATTAGTAAAAATAGAAACCCTTCACTCCTAGACATTCAGTTAGCCCAGTTCTGCCAGTCACCCTCTTTTATGTAACACAGGCAGGTTAGGATTCCTTGGGCTATAGGTCTTTACCTATCACGGGGCATTTTCCTGTTCTCCACTCAGCAGTCCTGAGAATGAGGCAGGCAAGTATTTTTTATATTCACTTTATGTTTATGAAAGAGGTGGCCAAGAAAGGTTTAGTAGTTTCTTCAGAATCATATTGCTCCAAAGTTCTGGAGTCAGGACTAGAACTTAAACTGCAGGACCCCTGGGCTTGAGCTCTTTCGAGACCATTACGCCAAAACTTGGTGCCAGGCTGGATCTTGAACACAGTGGGAAGTCTCAGGGATCTCAAACTAATCCCGCATTTGCATTCTAGCTCTATTATTTCCGGTGCTTCTCTGGTGGAAGTTTCCTAACCCAATTTGTTCTTCTGTAAAATGAGATTAGTATTACCCTGCCTTTCAATTTGTCAGAATCAAATGAGGCAAAGCCCAAAATCACTCTGACAAAGTAGGTGTTCAACAAATGATAATATACAATTCCCACAAGCAGCCTGTGGAACTTTCATAAGCAATGCCAGGTTCCTCAGGAATTATGTTTTATATGTTAGTACATTCATTCCCATATTATAGGGCATACAACAATCAGGGGGCTCTGTTTATGCAGCTCCAAAAGCCAGCATTCCAATCAATGGACTAGAGTTTCAACTTACATATAAACCACTTTTAACAATGTAACACGGCTCCTCTCTCCTCCCCTTTCCTACTGATGTGAAGCAGTAATTGTTACTCATTCACTCTGCCACAGTTGTATGCCACATAAAGGTGTTACTCAGATAATGAATATCAAATAAGACTTGTCTTTCAGGAAGTCAGGGAGATTTCTTTTTCTTTCGAGACAGGGTCTCACTTTGTCCCCCAGGCTGGAGTGCAGTGACGCAATCTCAGCTAACTGCAACCTCTGCCTCACAGGCTCAAGCGATCCTCCCACCTCTGCCTCTGAAGCAGCTGGGACCACAGGCACGCACCACACCTGTTTAATTGTTGCATTTTTTGTAGAGCCACCGCACATGGCTGAGATTGTTTTTTCTTTTGAAACGGAAGTCTAGCTCTGTCGCCCAGGCTGTAGTGCAGGGTGTAATCTCAGCTCACTGCAACCTCTGCCTGCCAGGTTCAAGCTATTCTCCCGCCTCAGCCTCCTGAGTAGCTGGGACTACAGGTGCCTGCCACCATGTCCAGCTAATTTTTGCATTTTTTATAGAGGCAGGGTTCCACCTTGTTGGCCAGGCTGGTCTTGAACTCCTGACCTTGGATGATCCACCCACCTTGGCCTCCCCAAGTGCTGGGATTATAGGTGTGTGCCTGGCCAAGATTTCTTTTTTAAAGAGAGTGTGGTGTCCCACGTCTGTAAACCCAGCACTTGGGGAGGCCAAGGCAGGAGGATCACTTGAGGTCATGAGTTCGAGACCAGCCTGGTCAACATGGTGGACCACTGTCTCTACTAAATATAAAACAGTTAGCCATATGTGGTGGTACACATCTGTAATCCTATCTACTTGGGAGGCTGAGGTGGGAGAATTGCTTGAACCTGGGAGGTGGAGGTTGCAGTGTGCCAAGATCATGTCACTGCATTCCAACCTGAGTGACAGAGACTCTGCCTCAAAAAAAAAAAAAAGAAAAAAGAAAGAAAGAAAGAAAGAGAATACTGGAATAAAAGAGGGATTTGATGATTAGCTACCCCTACCTTGACTAATTTAGTATTTATTTACAGATGGGGTCTCACTATGTTGCCCAGGTCGGAGTACAATGGCTATTCATACAGGTGCAATTATAGTGCCGCAAACTCCTGGACTCAAGGAGTGTTCCCATCTCAGCCTCCAGAGTAGCTGAGTCTACAGGTGTGTGCCACATCTGGCTGCTTGGCTAATTTAATTTTTAAATGTTAACTATAAATATGAAATTAACACAACTAAGGAGTCTTAGTTAACTGCAAATAGATTTGTCCTCATAAAGGAAATTAGGCTGATCTCAAACTCTAAATACCACATAATCCTAAATCTGTCATCATAATTAAGCCAGAAATTATCCAGTATATACTAGGTTTATTAGAGATTTGAGTAAAACCTACTGATGCTTCTAACATTCCATTAGTGAATTTTTTTTTTTTTTTTTTTTGAGATGGAGTCTCACTCTGTTGCCCAGGTTGGAATGCAGTGGCACGATATCGGCTCACTGCAACCTCCACTGCCCAGGTTCAAGCAATTCCCTGCCTCAGTCTCCCAAGTAGCTGGGATTACAGGCACCCACCACCACGCCCAGCTAATTTTTCTATTTTTTTTTTAGTAGAGATGGGGTTTCACCGTCTTGGCCAGGCTGGTCTTGAACTCCTGACCTTGTGATCCACCTGCCTCGGCCTCCCAAAGTGCTGGGATTACAGGTGTGAGCCACTGCGCCTGGCCTCCATTAGTGAATTTTAACTTAGAATTTGAGAAGCAGTAAATTCCTTAACGTAGTTGTCAGATAAAATAATCAAAAATAAAACAGTGGGAACCCAGCAAGCTTAAATAATTCAATCAGATAGGCACAATGTTTTTTTTTTTTTTTTTTTTTTTTAAAAAAAAAAAAAAGCTTCTCACTAAAAATTGCCCATCTTTAATCACACCTAGCCTTGTATTTATTTATTAAATAGTGACTGGTCAGGTTACCTAAATATTCCAAAAGTGAGATCTCTATGTGTTCCCCGACTATTTCAATAGTGGCTTATCTTTTAAAGCAGAGTTTCCCTACCTCAGCATTACTGACATTCTAGGCTGCATAATTGTTTGTTCGTTCCTAAAAACAGAGGTTTTATTGCATTTGGTCCACAGTCGGTATTTTACCTCATTTAGTGGTGCAGGGTCCCTGGGTGAGGGTCCTTGTGCAGTACACTTGGCAGAGTGTGTGGCTGGGGGTGACAGAGCAGTATAGCTGGTCAGGCCCAGGAGGGTAAGAGGGCTGGGTCTCCTTAAAACCCACTGATAAGCTGCATAATTCTTTGTAATGAGGAGCTGTTCTGGGCACTGTGGAATGGCTAGCAACATCCCTGGTCTCTCCCCATTAGATGCCAGTAGCACACAATCTGGTTCCAAGTTGTGACAACAAAAATGTCTCCAGATACTGCCCAATGTCCCCTGGAAGCAAAACTGCCCCCAACTGAGAACCACTGATTTAGTTACCCCTTTGGTGTCTTTACCCCCATAAGACCCTTGTTAAAGTGCACATGCATTCCCTGGAACGGTTAAATACTGATCTGTGTGAGCCCTTGCTCCATGCAATGGGTGCTTACAAGCACCACTTTACAGATGAGGAAGTTCAGCTTCAGGAAGATGAAGTAACTTTACTTCTATTCAATGCCAAAGCCAAGATTTTAAATTAGGTCTAACTATAAAACTTGCTACATAGGTCTTTCTGTAAGGCCACAAGACTTCTGAATAAAGAAGGCATAATGCAGTACTAAACACACACACCAAAAAAACCCCACAAGATTTGCAATCACTAAGGGGTTTCACCAATTTTACCGGTGGTACGTTAGACAAGAACAGATCTCTTCCCTTCCTGAGCCACTGCACTCCAGCCTGGGTGACAGAGCAAGACTCCATCTCAAAAAAAAAAAAAAGTAATTATAATACATTTTTTAAAATACTCGTGGTTGGATATCGGCACCCTAGAATCTCCTCCCCCAGCTTCACTTTCCTATCTCCTTTGGTTCTTTGCTCCAATGTTACCCCTTCCAGGACTTCCCTATCTGAATAAGCACACATCTCACTATCATTTTCTGGTCCCTTTTTCTTCCTAGCATTTAACCCTAACCCACATTATATGATGTATTTGTTCACCCAGCTCCTCCATTAGAATTTAAAGACACTCAATTTTGTTCTTTTCACCTTTATTACCTAGACTAATACCGGCACATAATGGGCACCCAGATATTTGCTCAGTAGATTAGTTTTGTAAAACTAAACCAGTGAATTTTGAATTAGGGACCTATGGGAAGTGAATGGATTTTGATGAGAGAGGAGAAAGGAAGGCCAAGGAGAGTGTTGGAGCATAAGTGAAAGAGTTTTAACACAGTGCTTCTCAAATTGTAACGTATCCAGAGCATCTTGCTAAAATGAAGGTTCTCATTCAGAAGACCTAGGGTGAGGCTGAGACTGCATATAAGTGATGCTGGTCCACTTTCATAGCCAGGCCCTAGACAACCAAAGAGGGCATTTAGGTAGGATCTAAACAACTTTGCACTGAGATGTACATCAGAGCAGCAGGGGACTAATGAGATGAATTGTTTGTTAATGAAAAGTGCATGCCATCTCTCTCCGTATTGCTTTCCTTTCAGCTTCTAAGGATGATAAGATCCAAGGAATACTTTATGGAATGAAGAATCTGAGAGTCCCAGCACTAAACAATCTTATATTCATATAGCACATTTTTCATGATGTAATAGTCATCTATGTATATTTTAGTCTTGTTTTGGAGGTAATATACTGAAATGTTAGTACCAAAATATATATATATTTAGCTTTATCTCTGATTGCCATATAGTAAGTACAATATACTAATGACTAATGTATCAGATTTCAACAGATTATGAAATGCTTTCTTTTCCACAATCATTCTGCTTCAACATCACTTAATACTTAATTTAACACATACACAACTTGTGAATTTAATAGCTGGTAGATTAGGAGCAGTTGAAAATCATGAGATTGAAAGTAGCTAAATAGAGGAGAGAATACATTCCAAGTAAGTGCAAAACCAGGCAGTTGTCCATCAAGTTTCAATTTGGATAATAATGTAATTGGGACTAAATAATTGGGACTAAAATCAAGAGGAGAACTGAACGTCATTCATTTCCAAGTTATAAATTATGTTTACTTACCTCTGGTAACAGTAAAATGCTTAATTTATTTTTATTACAAAAGGCAATTCTTGGCCAGGAACGGTGGCTCACTGCTGAATCCCAGTGCTTTGGGAGGCCGAGGCGGGAGGTCACTTGAGGTCAGGAGTTCGAGACCAGCCTAGCCATCATAGCAAAACCTCACCTCCACTTAAAAAAAAAACATGCTGGGTATGGTGGCTCACGCCTGTAATCCCAGCATTTTGGGAGGCCAAGGTGGGCAGATAACCTGAGGTCAGGAGTTTGAGACCAGCTTGGCTAACATGGTGAAATCCCGTCTCTACTAAAAAAAAAACAAAAATTAGCCAGGTGTGGTGGCGGGCGCCCGTAATCCCAGCTACTCAGGAAGCTGAGGCAGGAGAACTGCTTGAACCTGGGAAGAAGAGGTTGCAGCAAGCGGAGATCATGCCACTGCACTCCAACCTGGGCAACAGAGCAAGGCTCCCTCTCAGAAAAAAAAAAAAAAAAAAGAAACCAACTTTTATTACAAAAGACAATTGTAAATCAAATCAGTAAACTGTAAAATTATCTAAACATCTTTTTTCATCCCTAATTTAAAATCAAGTGATGCTGTATTTATAAAAGAAAGTATGATTAAAACAGATTTATTTATAAACTCCAGCTATTAATATGCTTCAGTTTCATAGAACAAATGGTGGCAATATCAGAATTTTTAAGACATCCATTTCCAAAGCAAGAACTGTTTAAAACATTTTTGTTCTATTCTATTAAAATAATACAGGTGATCATTTCTAAAATTCATTTCACATACAATATATTTATTTAGTATCTTTAACGTAACTTCCACCTTTCAATAGATATTTCTAGAAATTATAATCTTACAAAATGAAAAAATTGTTTTCTCCAAACAACAGTTCTGACTTACATTTGAAAAGCCCTAACAACTGCTCCTGTCCAACATTTGAGAGCCACCTAAAAGATGTGAAGTGGCTATTCTTGAAAACAGAAACTGGATATTCCTTATACGTATGTGAACCAAGATTTTCAAATATATCTGTTCTGTGAAGCCCAATTTTCTAAGAATGTTTTTAAGAAATGAGCTTTTTCAAAACTCAATTCAGGTTCAGGCACTAGTGTGCTTCCTATTGATAGGCTAAACTTCTCTTCACAATCTTAATAGCTCTAAACACATTAATCTTATTTATTGCAAAGCAATGTCCCCACCATCTGCTCTTGCTAGTATTTCTCTGAAAGTGTATTTTATATATTCAGTCACCAGTAATTTGTTCTGAATATTTTATTAAAAAGCAAATACATGAATAACATACTTTATAAGCCATGCACAGTTATTTAGATGATCAAGTTTATCTGTATTAAACTTGATCAGCCATGCAATTATTTAGATGATCAAGTTTAGTACAGATAAACTTGATCATCTAAATAACTATACTTGGCTTATAAACAAAATAACTGACTTATGAAAGGCAATTCTACATATATATTGAATTTCTGCTCTCACATTCACCTGCCAAAATTCCAACTGATATTTCAGTACTGAACATTTTTAACAAATAGTACTTTCAGACCATTCAAAGTATTTTTGTATTCTAGTTCCATATGGAGTATTGGTTCAGCTGGGTATATGACTGAACCTAATCGGGTGATCATTTCTTATTAAATTATAAAATGCATGTTAGTTTTGGTTTGGAAATCAGAAAAATAGTTTCCATCATTGAATGTCATGGGTAGCCCTGAAATTACTTCATCATTACATAACTATTTCTGTAAAATTTTACTTGCATAAGACTTTATTTACATAGATGACCTGAAAGTTTAAAAGCAAAAAATGATTTCCATGATAATTCTTTTCTGCTACTTAATATTTAGCTATGAATGAAAATGTTATCATTTACTTTGTATTACAAGTCAGTTTAGTGTTTTTTTCCAAATTAAGATACTCACCCATACTGAATTACAGTACTTCAAAATTTCAAGTTTCAAGAGAGAAATTTTCAGTGTTATCATAAAAAAAGCTACTAAGCAAGCCATCCCTTTTTCTCTCATCTTTTCCTAAATACTACTTCTACTTTCTATAGGACACATACACTAGCATTATTAGCAAAAATACCATTACATCCTTTACATACCCTTGTCTCGCCTTCTCAAATATCAATTTGTTTTAGAGGTTTAATAAAATCAAAGTGAACAAAATGAAAAACTGTAATGTTCTATTCTTTCTATCAGGACTCCAGAAAATCTTCCCAAATCACATTTTAGTTTTGCCTTCATATACATTCCTGTAACTCAACAGCAGTACCCCACAGGAACCCATTATCAGTTGGCTACTGGTACCAGTCTTCCAAATGTATCTAATTCAAATGTTTAAGGTCTTTAAGTATATGGCCCTGGCAAACATTCCCCTTAATATTAATCTCCTTAGATCCTTTCCCACTTACACAAGTCATTCCTTCCCTTCCAAAGACAAATCTGTCGCAAGTTTTAATATTTTGTTTTTTATGGCATGTTCAACAATCATAGGTTTTTAAAATATTTTTTCAACTAAACCTAGACAATCTATGTTAAGTGTTGTCATAACCTAATTTTTTACTTACTAAAAATAAGAGGCAATTTTAAAAGTTAGTGTAATGGTTTCTAATTACCCTTGCAAACTTTCTAAACTAAACCTTTAAGAGATCAAATTACCAACATAAACACTCATAAAAAGACACAGCTAACTACTCCAAATGTGACTGAGTATAGAAATGTGTATGATATCTTAGTGGACATCATAAAAAAGAGATTAAACATTTGGACCTTCTACAGCTGTCCCCCCAAATCCAAAGGAATAAAATTCCTCAGTAATTTGCCTTACAAACAACATAATCCTTAACATATTACAGTAACACAATTTTAGGATGCTCATTGTAAGGCTACTTACAACAAAAGTGAAAGCAGTACAAGATCAAGTTTTAATGTGATTTAATGCATTTATGCAGTGCTATGAAATCTTGCTCAGTTTTCTAATGTGCTTGACTGAATAAAATTTACATATTAGAAAAAAGAAAAAGAAAAAAGAATAAATCTGCCATGGCCTGGGGTATAAAAAAATAGTAATAAATTTTTAAAAAGAAAATTTACATATTGGGTCTATTAAATGCAAACATTTTCACAATTTTTATCCCTATACCTTATCCACTTGCAAGAAGAAAATTTCAGGTCTCATTTCAGTCTGCTTTCTAATCTATACTGGGCACTTTTATTGTTTTGGACCACAAAGTAAACTGCAAGTCTTAGAAAAGCTCTTTCCAGTTCCACCACTAAACTGATGAGGGTCATGGGTTGTCTATTCATGGAGACCCACAATGGTACCCATTTACAGTTCTCATTATCCTCCAAAAAGAAGGAACTCTCTTTCAAATGTTTGTACTTGGCTTCCCTGTAGGAAGAGCCTAGTTTATGCACAAACATAAAATAGTTACACTGCTGATCTTGTCATTTAATTCTGCAATCCACTCTTTAGAAATTAATCTAAAAAATGTCACTTCGACTTTAAAAGCTGTATTTATTCCAAAACTCATTATTTAAAACTTTAGCTACCATTTAAAACTTTAACTTTCCAATAGATAATGCTTATAAAACAAGATTCTTATCTAATGTAGAATAAACAAATGAACTAGTCGCAAGTTAAAATTGCAAACATTTTTCAGAGCAAAACAAAAAAATAATTATTAAAGGTTTCCAACTTTTTATAACCACTCACACTTTTCCTTTGTCGTAACACAACATGCCTTTATACACTGTATTTGTACATTTATTTTTTGGTGGGTAAAGAATGTGGATTCAGAGCTTTGGTCTTAATTCCTAAATTCTGTTCATATCCATTTGATCACATATAACAATTTTGACTGCAATTGTTTTAGTAAGAAAAAAGTTATTTAAAATTCTTAACAACTGATAGAAGCTGTGTGATTTTATGAGTTACCAAAGAAAAGATTTAATACATAAACACAAAGATTAGCCATCTTTTTCCTAGACTGGACGTGTAAACAGAAATTCACCACAGTTGTCTGTTAAGAGTTATTTATTAATTGCTCCACAATAGTTCTAAAGTTCATTACAAACCAAAGTACTGAAATAAGTCTGAACTGAAAGAACAGCAAAATCAGAACAGTTTTCCAACTAAAGGTCCTTTTTACCCTTTTAACAGTTAATATTGGAGTAAATGTTATATTCCCTATTTTCCAAATGTGACTGAGTATAGAATGTGTATGATATTTTCCTTCAAAATCTATTCCTTTTCTTCTCCATTCTAAGATATCCTTTAATTACCTTTACACTCAACCCCTGCCAATTATTCTTCTATTCTCTATAAACACGGGAAATACATTTTCCCCTCTGGAGTATAAGCTCCAAATCATTAAATTTTTCTCCAGCTTCTATCTACACTTCCCAAGATACCAGTTTCAACATATAACATGCTTTACAAGGCTTATCATACACAGTACATTTGCACCTAGCTAGTCACACACAGGCTATAATGAAGTATAGTCTGTTATTAAGAACTCAATATTATTCCTCCTAGGTAAAAAGGTGTAGGTTGGTTGTAGGTTTTTTCACTTTTGCCAAAAGCTACTCTGCAACTGCAGAACCACAGTAGTTGACTGTAATTGTTATAAACACAACTGTTGACAGAAAATACTGAACTACTGTCAAGTGTACTACCTATATGGTAGTTATTATCAGATGAGAAGTGCAAAGACTTATAAAATCTATTCAACTAATTACTTGACCAGCTTATCATAAAGCTCTATGGCTTTTTGTAACCTAAATGCATTCCATAAATGCTAAGTAGTTAAACTGCAGATAAATCAATTCAGAAGCACCCATAATATCTGATGATTTTCTTAGGTTTTAACTTCCTAATTATCTATGCAACAAAATTTCAATATTTAGGATATCTTCTAAATTCTTAACCTAGGGTCCATAACTAAGAATTTATTTCAAAGTTGGAGGAGGTCTTGTGACGATGTAGACTGGCTTGCACATTTTCATTTGTTGATATATCTCTGCTAACATACAGGGGACAGGGGGCCATCAATTCTATCGGGTGCCCAGAGTCTGTGACCCAAAAAAAAAAATGTTACGCAGCACTTGTATGAGTAAGCCAAAGAATTTAAATAGAATCTATTTAAATTAGTCACACTCAAATACAGTCAAGCATAAGACAACAGAATTCTAAGATGCTGTGTTCATGCTAATGTTCATTTTAAATGTTACCAAGGATGTAAAAAAATAACAATACAGTATTTTCCCTCACTATCTATCAGTAATTCTTTATCATCTCATAGAGGGTACAAGCAGATTGGTAAGCCAGCACAGATCCCTCTTCTTAAATACCAGGAGGGATCCCATAACAAAATATTCATAGAACATTACTGACATAACCTCACGCAGCATGATGTATGGATCATATCATAGCACTAACAAAGGAGCCTTGCACCACATTTAAAAAATGAAATCCTATCAGTATGTATCATAGAAAACATGAAGACCATAAAACTCAGAAAATGAAGTCTTTAGGTATATTTTACTCTTAAAAGTAGAAGTTAAGTTCAGAAGCTAATTATTTTTGGTGAGGGAAGTTCTTCTGTTTAACAAGAGTCTATGAATTTGGAAGGTAAAAATTCCATGTGACCTCATGAAGTCATATTGCTCAAACTGTCACCCAGTTCAGGCTTAAATGCTACTAATGGCAAGTAATTACAAAATGCCAGATGACACGAATGAATACAAACTTTTGCCTCTCTCATCTGATGAGCATAATACAGAAAACTAAAGTAGAAATATTTGTATCAGTTTGCAACTTTTTATGCTAAAAATTATAGATGTTTTTCCACTGTTCATTAAATTACCTCAAAAATACTGACCAGCAATTGCTAAATTATGGTAGTCCTTATTCTGAATTTCCAGTAGCACAAGAGAAATCCAAAAGCATTGTTTCCTACTTCATACCTTAACATCTTAAAAGTAAAAAAAATCTTAATTTAAAAATGATCATATTCAGAGACAGACATTCCACAGAAGAAATAAAGGCAGGTGGGCAGGTTAAAAAAAAAAAAAATCAATCTGTAAGTGCTAATCTAGAACAGAGAATAAGTCACCTGTGCAAAGAAGTAAAAAGTTGGATTTCAATGCGTAATCACTGAGATTCTGCTTAGCACTCTTGTTCAAGGAAACAACCAAATCTAGCAAATACACTCAGGCAAAAAAACAAAACAAAAAACTTACATTTCCTAATCACAGAGACTCACCAGTACAGATAATCTCTACAGAGAAATTCATGCTTTTACTTAATATCTTTATCATTTTCTATAATACTATCACATACCAAAAAAAAGCCAAGCCTCAAAGACCTATTCTACCCTTTTAATTTATTCCCAATTCCTCAACTCTGTAGTCATTAAATTTCAAAGCACAATTGTCTTATGATCTACTTTTTCTCCTTCATGTTTGTAAGTTTACTAATATATTACACATTTACTAATTTTCAGTTTCTGCATCTTCATTATTTATATGGTTTAGCTCTTTCCTTCTAATATTTATACTATCAACTTTTTAAAACATTGCTATGATTTAATAACACCTTCTTCCTACCTAAAATGCTCAAGACCATTGTAATCTAAATCATACTGTCATTTTATTACAACTTTTTAATTAAAAAAATTTTTTTTCCCAAAACTGGTGCCATAGTATATTACAACCTTTTTGAGGTAAAAAAGGATGCACCTAAAACCAGAAGATATTGGAATCTGATTTAAAATAAAACCTCGATAAATAATTTCTCAGGAGTAATATTAGGATGGCTAACCCAATTTCAATAAAACATATTCTGATTTATATATTAAATTTCTATTCTTCCATATTATTATGCACCTAAAACATATTCAATGTTCATAAAGTATTCAATGTTCATAAAACATTGAATGTTTTCATGTTGTCATAAAACAATGAATATTTTATGAACATTGAATATGTTTTGGGTGCATAGTAACACGGAAGAACAAAAATTTAATATTATATAAATCTGAATCCTTTTTTTTTTTTTTTTGAGACACAGTCTTGCTCGGTCGCCCAGGCTGGAGTGCAGTGGCACAATCTCCGCTCACTGCAACCTCCCCACCTCCCAGGTTCAAGCAATTCTACTGCCTCAGCTTCCTGGGTAGCTGGGACTACAGGCACATGCCACCACGCCCAGTTGCTTTTTTGTATTTTAGTACAGACGGGGTTTCACTGTGTTGCCCAGATTGGTCTCAAGCTCCTGAGCTCAGGCAATTCACCTGCCTTGGCCTCCCAAAGGGCTAGGATTACAGGTGTGAGCCACCACACCCAGCCTTGAATCCATTTTCAACTAAAATAAACCGAGAAACAAAAAATACCTAAGTTTAAAAAATACAATTAAAATACAAGCCTCTAAACTGCAGGTTATACCACAGATGTGAATATTTTAGAAAAAGGTTAATAGAAAATTCTGAAAAACGTACTGGATATTAAGTAATATCTCCTTTCTTCAATTTTGTGATTAACAGGACTTTTATTGGTAGTAAACTAGAGCAAACAATCAGAATAATACATATGCAGTATTCAGTACACACAATAAAAGTTAAAGAAATTCAAAACCTGTATAAAACAAACTGGAGAAAAATCATACAGCTTAAGAGATACAGTGGTAAAGGTCCTCTCCATCCTTTGATTACAGCTTGTACTCTGTACTCAATAGAACTTACCGCACTTACTGAAATAAGAAATAAACACTTTTTAGTACTGAGTGTATTTAAGAAGATTAAGTACATTTTCTAAGAATCTTGCAATGACAAGTTGGTGACCCTTTAGCTGCTAAAGCTAAAGGGAGGAAAGTGGGAAAAGGAAATTAACTAATACTTTGTAACCATTTTAAATATTTCTTATTTTCCAAACACTGCTTTTATAACAGAAGTGTTTTACACTTGCACAATATTAATTACTTTATTATACATGGAAGCCTGCGGTAGGCTGATTACACAATAAGACTGCAAACAACCAGTGGTACTTTTCTGACGTCAGAAGAGTACATAAGACTGAAACATCACCAAAAGTACATAAAAAACTCATCAGCATAAACATCAAAGTACATTAAAAAATATAATCAGGAAAAAAATACAATTGCTAAAAAGCAGTTTAGAGTAGAGCCACTGCCTATCAGTAGCTTCAAATGGCAATTAGAGTTCATAGCAAGTTTTGATGACTTTACAAGACCCCTGTACAATACTAATGCACCCTTTTATTAAAATGTACATTAAAGGCCGCAATTTCACAAAGAGGTTCTGATGTTATTACTATATGCAGACACATCATCCCTCACAGGAGTTATGTCACCAGTTGGAATTACAACCTTATTAATGGGGTTTTATTATATATGGAAATCTGTATGGGTTTTTTTTTTTTTAAAAAAAAGGTGGGTTTTGGGGATGTTTACCCTATTGTTTTGTATTTGGATGCCCTAAGGCATATAAAGCGCATAATTACCTACTGGAATGTAAATGGTACTAAAATTAAAACTGTCAAAATAGAAAGAGGGAATAAGGAAGGCCCAAGAGCTCTTTTTAAAGAGAGGCTGAGAACAAGAAAAAAAAACCCAGAAGTGTAGGTAATATGTAACAGCGCAAACAAAAGAACCGTTTAGGCCATGTATAATAAATAATGCATACCCCAAATTTCAGTTAATCATATAATTTCAACTTGAGTTCTAATACTAGAACCAGCCAACCACTTGGGTTTCAACACTGTACTAGATGTCAGTAGAATCGCTTGATGGAATTACAGCCTTGTTACAGTTGGGATAAAGAGAGGGTGCTTTTTTTTTTTTTCCTTCTTTTATTAAAGCTATCATTCCAGGCTTTGATCAAAGATCCAAGAATATTTGTTCTACCAGGCTGGAATGAACGTGGTTTGGAAGTTCAGAGTACATTTAAAAGCTGCAACAAAATATAGGTAGCCAACAATCTCAGAATTTTGGATCAGCCCAGATGGAGATAGCAATTTGAAATGTTTTCGATCCCTTACTTAAATGACAAAATGTATATCAGCCCAGATAGAGCAATTTGAAATGTTTTCGATCCCTTACTTAAATGATGAAATGTGTATCATACTATCTGTAAATTGGATATTCCATTACAGTGATAACGTACAGAATTCCCATGCGTTATTACACTTTCCTGAGAGTAAAGCAATTAGAATAACCTTAATCCTAGCAACAAAGTTTTTTTTGTTTTGTTTTTTTGTAGGGTTTTTTTGTGTTTTTTTTTCCTTTTTTTTTTTTTTTTTTTTGCATTTAAAACATTTGGGCTATTCCCTGACGATCTATACATGTAAATTTGATTGCTAAACATTGTCACTTTGAATGTCAAACTATTTTTAATCTATTGATTTTGATTAAAAATCATAATACAAACAGAGCTAAAATCACACTAACAAAATAAACTAAATATGAAAAGTTGCATTGAAAGGGCATCACATTATTCTTAATAGGATCGTGTAGAAACATTCCAATGGCAGTGTTGTCAAAATAAAACAAAATTACATTAGAAGACCCCCAGCCTGGTCACTTTTGGGACCTTACCTGTAACTCTGGCTGGTGGGTGTCTTTACTCTTGTACTACATGGCTCACTTACATCAGACATCATATTTGTATACCCTGAGAAATCTGACACTGAAGTCCTTACTCTATGGTCCACTTCTCCATTAGAGTTAGTGATAAAGGTCATTGGCACCCTGCTGCCCGACTTAAACTGAGAACCAAACGCTTGTGCAAAGTTCTCAATCTGATACGTTGTTCTAGGCTCTATGTCTTTCTGAGGATCTATCTGGCTAGCTAACTCCTGAGATGGAATCTGAAAGCCTGTTGAAGACTCTAAGTTTTTCTGTTCCTTCTGGCTAGTCAATTTCTGAGATGAGGACTGGAAGGCTGATGAAGTCTCTAAGTTCTTCTGAGAATCTATCAGATCATCCAGCTCCTGGGAAGGTGTCAACTGCTGATGTGTAGCATCCAAAGCAGACAAATAAAGACCTGGCTGCGATCCAAACAACATCCCAAAAGGAGGCTTTGGCAATGAAGATGGCAACACTGAGGTAACAGATTGGCCAAAACCACACTCCAAAGGAGACGTAGTGTATATTTGTTTTTCTGGAAACAAAGTGTGGTTGTGGAGAGGTGAAGACAAACTGACAAATTGGAAACCATGTCCAAGAGTGAAACTTGCATTAGTGGATTTTTCAAAAGCCTGTTGGAGGTATTTGGAGTATTCTTGCAACATACTTGCTTTATCATTTGAAGGTGTTTGGGTGCCTGGGCTCAAATTTTCTTCTTGAACCAATTCTGAGTGTTCTCCTGAGGTGTGTAACTCCACTCGTGGTTCTGTAATATTGAAAGGATCCTCTTTCTGGCTTTCTGATTTGTTGGAGTATTGATCCAAAATACTTTGTAAAACCTCATCAGGAATTCCAGACTTGTCATGACAAGACTTAATCTCAGCATTTAGAGCTGAGGAGTCAATAAGTGACAATGGTGCCTCATTGTCCAAAACACTGACACCTGCAGACTGAATGACAGACTGTTGGGAGACCATGTGTCCTACGTTTATAGAAAAGGCACTGTTGCTGCTGGCAGTTGGTAAATATCTTCTTTTCTTTGAAAACTGCATGGCATCATCATAATTACTACTTATTTGACCTTGTTTGCCACTTGTACTTTGGAGAAGACCAATGGTCTCCACACTATTATTTGATACTATGCCAAGTGAGCCACTTGGTTTTCCAGACAAGGATTTCTGTCCTACTATGTCTGGTAATGGTGACACAAAGTTTAGGTAGTTTTTGTCTGTATTTTTTCTGCTTCCTTTCTTAAAGATCAATTTTGGCACCCTTTTCTGCAGTTCATCTATTCCAGTGCCAATTATGCCTCCACTGGAAGACACGGTAGGCATTTCTACTGAGTAACTCTGCATGTTTATATTATTTGAAATTTGTGATTCATTTGTTTTACCGGTCTTCTGTTCCTTATTTTCAATAGCTATGCTTTTTGACTTTGTTTTTCTCCTTGAAGAACTTGTATTTCCCTGAGACAACACAGCCAGATTACCCATATTGTTATGGTTTGATGACCCAGGTTCTGCACTAGTGGCTCCTTTAACTATGACTTCACCACATGTGCGCCTGTGCTTCAACAATCTATCAGTCCTTGAAAAATACTGTTGGCAAGTGTCACACTTATATGGCTTTTCTCCACTATGTGTCCTCTTGTGTCTCTCCATATGGTACTTCTGAATAAACTTCATGCTGCACTGATCACATCCAAATGGCTTCTCTCTACTATGAATTTTCTCATGTCTCTGTAGTAGGTATTTCTGAATGAAACCCATACTACACTGGCTGCACTGGAAAGGTCTTTCTCCTGTATGAATGAGGACATGTCTCCGCAGATGATAGGAGCTTCGGAAAGCAGCACTACAGTGATCACAGATATGAGGTTTCTGACTTGGGGAGAGGATGGCACCTTCTCCATCTCCAACCAAAGAAGGTTTGGAAGATGCACTTGGCTTCCTCTTGGCTTTGATTCCCTGAGATTCTGGCTTTGGCCTTTTTACCTTTTTGACATTAGTGTCCTGCTTTGGCTCCTCACTGCCATGGTGGTCATCAGTCCTGCTACTGCTGCTGAGCAATACGTCGCGGTGGTGCTGAGCTGGTTGCTGCTGGACATGCTGGTGGAGAATACTGAGGTCCTGGATGACGCCGTGACTCCCCCCTTCACCGCCTCCTAGGCCTGGAGACCTCTCTTCAGCTCCAGCGAACAGCCCCCCATAGTGGTGGTGGTGATGGTGGTGGTGGGACTGCTGCTCCTCAGGATCCGCGGGTTTCTCCTGTTTGATGCTAACCAAAGACTGCAAGAATCCCCAGGAGGTCCTCTGCGAGGGGAAGGCCGCGGCTGACGCCGCCGGCTCCTTCTTGAAAGTCATGTCCGGGGCTGGCGGAGGGGGGGGCTCAGCGGCCGGGGCTGCGGAGGTAGAGGAGGATAACACGCATTGCGGGGGAGGGGCGGCCGACCCCGCCGGCCGGGTGAAGCTGGTGACCGGGGGAAGCCGGTGGTTGAACATAACCATACCCTGGGGAAAGGTGGGTTCCATCTCTGCCCTCCTGCCGCTGCTGCTGCTGCCGCCGCCGCCGCCGCCACTACCACCGCCGCCGGAGCCGCTACCACCGCTACTGCCGGTACCTCCGCCGCCACTCAGGAACCCACTGCCGATTTTCATACCCCGGAGGAGGCCTGGCTGAGGAAAGGAGGAGGAAGAGGGAAGAGGGAGGAAAGGAGGTGGAACCGGGCCCCGGGCCGGGACCACCGCAGCGCTAAGGACCCCGCCGCGCCGCCGCCCAGACCGCAACGCGCCCAGCACTAATTCCCAGCCCAGTCGCCTCCGGCACCGGCACGCATGGTCCTGCGACTCTTCCCCAGGCCTCGCCCTCTCCCTCCTGGACCCACCGGCAACACTTACGGGTCCCGCCGCCGCCGCAGCCGCCGTCGCCTCCAGTTAATAAAAATAACGCCGTCCTCTCCACAATGGAATTAAAAGCCTCCCGTGTACTGCGCAGCCGCGGCGCAGTGTCTGCTGGGAACTCCTCGACCCGGCCAGAGGGGAGGTCTGAGGAGCCAGGGCGCCTGCGCCGCAGCTTCCGCCCGGTCTGCCTGTCAATCACTGGGGCGGTTGGGCGGAGGCGGGGGAGCAAGGGCAGGAGAGGCGGGGATTTGGAGCCCTACTAAAAAGGGGCTTTCGAGGCGCATGGGCGTGATTGGTGGGCTGCACTGAAGGAGATGAGAGTGGTTGAGGGTTTCTGGGGGGAAAACGCTCAGGAGGTGGAATCCAAGGGGCGGGAAGTTACGGGGGACTGTACTACAGCGTGGCGTGGGAGATGCAGAGAAAGAGGCTGAAAGAGAAGGTGGGGGAAACTGAGGATTCAATATTAGGGCTTTCTTCACTCTAGGTTTTGCAATCCAGGTCTTGAAATAAAATTCAAACTCAGAAGTGGATCATTGAGGGCACTTTTGATTCTATCAAGAAGCATTCAACTCCAAATGCTCAACATTTATTAAAACAGGTGCTTATGTTATCCCTTTGAATTTGGAAGCACTAATAATGGGCGCACATCCTTTGCATTTATAGGAGGAGCCTGCTTTGAAACCGCAATTAGTGGTACCGTTGCAAAAAAAAGAAAGCAAAAAAATCTTGTCTTACTGCCAACCTTCCTGAAGGCTACTGGAAGAGGAAACCGAGCGTAATCCAGGTGCAGCAGTCCTGTAAAACACGCCCACACACATACTTCATTATCATCACATCTTATTTAAATGCCCCCATACCTTAGCCTGGCTAATCAGTCTGTTTGCCATGTTATAAATGCCTGGCCCTTTATATTGTTTATGCAAAATTAACCACCAGGCCATTCTAAGAGCTCTGCTAGGATCCACTCTCCTCGCCAGTACAGAATGCCGAGAAACTCATTGCAAATTTAGAAATTTTTCTCGTAAAGGAAAGTAATGAAGTAAAATCTTAAAATCAAAGTTATATCAACAAAATCAAACAACAAATATTTATTCAGTGCCTAATGTGCACAAGGCATTCGATTTCATGTTAAGCACGCAGAAATCTAAACCAGACATTTTCCTAGCAAAGGATATTTATAAATGAGAAATTTTAAATAAAAGAACCAGAACTATGACAACAGCTTATTTACATAGTATGTTTTCTTAATGAAATTACATGTACATCACAATGTCTCTAGCTAAATAATTTCTCATAATTAAATAATAAATTCTCTGAGAAATTTCACAATCGAAACCATAGGGATTATTTACTAATACTTATGGACCTCTCTGAGCCTGCCCTAAAAAATTTAAGGACGATATTTAATGAGCATTTTGAGATAAGAAGTAATTGCTTTTTTTCTAATCCCATGAAACAACATGTAAGTATTCCACCACTTAAACTGACACTTTAATTCTGTCAAGTATAGTTGTGATATTGTGAAATATATATTTGGACTTTGAACCGTTTTGTGGCACACAACTGCTAAAATCCTTGGAATCTGCAAAGTAATAAACGTCTTTTTGTATGCTAATGAAGCGACTGATGATGGCTGGCAACCCCTTGGTAGCTTCAGGATGGGGGCTGGTCACCGGAAAGGCCAAGGCAGGATTAGAGTTTGGGACTTTCAGTCCCACCCCCCGACCTCCGGGGAGGAGAGAGGGATTGAAGGTTAAGTTGATCTCCAATGGCCAGTGATTTAATCAATCATGCCTGTGTAGTGAAGCCTCCATAAAAACCTAAAAAGGACAGGGTTTGGAAAGCTTCCTGTAAGCGAACCCGTGAAGGTTCCGGGAGGGTGGCGCACCCGGAAAGGGCATGGAAGCTCCACGCCCCTTCCCACATACCTTCCTCTATCCATCTCTTCATCTGGTGTTCATCGATAGCCTTTGTAATGTCCTTAATAGTAAACTGGAAAACGTAAGTGTTTGCCTGGGTTCTATGAGCTGCTCTAGCAAATTAATCAAGCCCAAGGAAGGGGTCATGGGAACCGCGATTTATAGCTGGTGAGTCAGAGCACGGGTAAAACAACCTGGGGCTCGTGATTGGCATCTGAAATGGGGCCAGTCTTGTAGGCCTGGGCTCTTAATCTGTGGGATCTGATGCTGTCTCCAGGTAGATAGTGTCAGAATTGAATTGGAGAACACCCCGGTGGTATCTGCTGCAGAATCGATTGTTTCCTCAGTGTGTGGGGAGAAACCCCTACACATTTGGTCACAGAAAGAGACGGGCGGATCACAAGGTCAGGAGATCGAGACCATCCTGGCTAACATGGTGAAACCCCGTCTCTACTAAAAATACAAAAAACTAGCCGGGCGAGGTGGCGGGCGCCTGTAGTCCCAGCTACTCCGGAGGCTGAGGCAGGAGAATGGCGTGAACTCGGGAGGCGGAGCTTGCAGTGAGCTGAGACCCGGCCACTGCACTCCAGCCTGGGCCACAGAGCGAGACTCCGTCTCAAAAAAAAAAAAAAAAAAAAAAAGAAATCTTCTGTGTTGATTGTTGAGTGAGAGTATAGGAGAGGCTGAGTTTTTTGTTTGTTTGTTTTTTGTTTTTTTCTACAATAGCTAAGTGTTAAAGACTGAAAGTTGAAAAACTTAAGGCAGTCGTAAAATATTAGTCAATGCCTATGAGAAATGAGGCTGTCCCTTTATTCAGGGTGTCAGTGTTTAATGGTAAGCTGGGATGCATATAAGCTAGTCCAAGCATGAAGGGCAGTAGGACACTCATATGAAAAACCAACTTTGTTCCTCAGTTATCAAGATAAGAAACCTGTCATTTCTCTCATTCACTCTGTCAGCCTTGAGATACTCCAAGCAGACTTACCTCTGTGTTGTACACCCCATATATCAGGAAGATGAAGAGACCCTGTGAAATAAAATGGAGGGGAAAAGCTGTTAACGCTAATCATTTCAGCAGAAGAAATACCTGAAATAAACTTTCCTGGGAACAGACAAAAGAAGACACACTTCATCAAGGTCAATTTATTTTCCTATTTTTCAACATTAGAAGGTGTACCTTGAGCATTTATATGATAACATAGCAAGCACATCACTTGTAGTGGTTATGCTATTCAATTCTTTAGAAGTACAAAATAAAAATACCATCCCAAGTACAAAGAATATTAATCAGAAAAATCAATATACCAGTTCTGAAAGATAGCTGGGTAATGAAAAAATTAAACTCAGGAAATGTTATTAAAGTAATCATAGAAATAACACTAAGCATCAGTATTTCCAAGCACTGTTTTAGACTGTAGCAACTAGAATAGATTTGTTACAATCTTCAACAGGGTTAAATTTTGAAAAAAAAATTATAAAGCAGCTAAAAGAATAAACTTAAGGTAATAAGTATAAATAGGTTTTAAAATAATACTCGAAATACCAGCTCAAGATAAAATTTCACATTACCATCTGTTGTGAACTTCATACACTTTTATTGTAATCTGTATGTGTAATAAACATTCCAAAGATGTTAATCAGTCTTTAGCTTTAGAAAATGCTTAATTAATTAGAAAATATAAATTGAACCGCACTCTTAACTCTAAAATCTTAACTTTAAAAGAAAATAAAACCTATATGCTTTAAACTTACAGAAAACAGACAGCAAAAATTTTCACTTTGGTGAGGAAATAAAAATCTATATTGTAGCGTTCTTGTTAGGTACTAACAAACCAACTATTAAATAGGAGTCTGTACTAAATCTGGAAATGGTTCAAATAGTTAAGTAATATGATACTTTCCCAAGGAAAATACTAAAGGAATATTTTAATATTTGTTTATCTCTGAATGCTTAGATTTTACAGATAATGGAAACAATCCCAGAACAAAAAGATTGTATAAAACTAGTGATTCTTGTTTTCTATTAATTTCTTTTTAATTAGACTTTGTTTTTTAGAACAATTTTAGTTTTACAGAAAAATTAATAAGATAGTAATCAGGCTGGGTGCAGTGGCTCTCGCCTGTATTCCCAGCACTTTCGGAGTGCTGAGGATCGGGCAAGGCGGGCCGATCACTTGAGGTCAGGAGTTCAAGACCAGCCTGGCCAACATGGTAAAACCTCGTCTCTACTAAAAATACGAAAATTAGCCAGGCATGGTGGCACATGCCTGTAATCCCAGCTACTAAGAAGGCTGAGGCAGGAGAATCACTTGAACCCGGGAGGCAGAGATTGCAGTGAGCAGAGATCACGCCCCTGCATACCAGCCTGGGCGATAAGAGTGAAACTCCATCTCAAGAAAAAAAAAAAAAAGTACTAACAGTTTGCATATATCCATCCCCAGTTTCCTCTATTATTAACATTTTACATTAGTATGGTATATTCATTATAACAAATCTAATTCTTTTCAATACTACTACCTTTATAATTTCAGAATCTAAAACTGTTGCAATGTATACATTTATATTAATAAGAATAATGAAAAGTTATGAACAATAAACAATTTCCATTTCGATAATAAACTTTTAAAAATTCAACTATAGCTACACTTTTTTTTTAACTGTGTGTACACAATGTCCCAAAGTTCAATACCAAACTCACTTTCCTCCTTCCAATAGCCTTCATCAAGATCTATCTAGTGCAGACTAAATTCAAGCCACTCAGTACTTGAGTTTAGTACTCATTTTATAGGCTACTTGTTTGCCCCAATTCTGGATAATTCTAAATAGTTCAAGAAAAAAATCTTTTTTCTGATTTATGTAAAAATTCTAAAATAATTAAGAGTTCCTCCTCCCTCAATAATTGTTAATTTTTTATTCCTTATTTTGCTACATAAATAAAAAATTAAGGGTAAGTCACTCAAATTTTAATTCTATTTATGAGATAGGCATTTTTGCTTTGTACAATAGGCGAGTTCCTGAATAAATAAAATTTCCTGAACATTGAAAAACATGCATTATTATTTCTGTATAAGAAACTCAGCTGTTTATTTGAAATCTATATGATGCTTTGAAAATCAAAGAGCTGGCCAGGTGCCATGGTTCACGCCTGAAATCCCAACTCTTTGGGAGGCTAAGGCAGGAGGATCGCTTGAGGCTGGGAGTTTGAGACAAGCCATGGCAACAATAGCAAGACCCTGTCTCTAGCAAAAATTTAAAAGTCAGCCGGGCATCGTGCTGCATGCTTGTAGTCTCAGCTACTCAGGAGATGAGAGGATCACTTGAGCCCAGGAGTTAGAAGCTGCAGTGAGCTGTGATCGCACCACTGCACTCCAGTCCATCCTGGCAACAGAGTGAGATCCTATCTCTAAAAAAAAAAGAAAAGAAAAAGAAAATCAAAGAGCACTTTAGTAATGGTATAATCACCGCTATAATTTATCTGTCTTATAAGTTTTATTTTTTCCCCATGTCTTGGTAAACTGAGAAAGTAGAGTATGCTTCATATTTTTATTTACTACGCTACCATGTTACTTATTATATATTTTAATTTTAATACATTTAACCCTTAAATGTAAAATAATCACAACAAAAATACTCTTTTTGAAAACAGGATTTAGATTTTAAAAGGATTTTAGATAAAGGCAGCTTCCATCTCAAAAGCTTTTTTCTCTTTTCCCCTGTCCTCAACAGATGTACATCTAACAGCATGATAAGGAAGCCCCAGAAGGATGTTTCTAAAGACCATGAGGGAATCTGAAACCTGAAATCATGCCAAGGACTCTCTGCTTCTCTTTCGCTTGGGGTGTCTCCCTGATGCTGCCACAACCAGTTGAAGCATATAACATTAACAATAAAAATTAGTTTTTTTGTAACTAATTTTATGCCCCATAATTGTATGCCCCACACATGACTTTTTTTCTCCACTAATTTTACCAGCTATTCACAGTCGTGATCATTTAGATCTAATGCCACAGAACTTCATAAACCCTTCACTACTAGAAAACATCCTATTTTCTCAAAGAGAAGAATCGAAACAGAAACAGCTAAACATAAACATCTTAAGCTATAACTGTGAGCCACTTTTTAAATTCCTGCAGAGAGAATACCTTTAAGAACAGCTGGAAGGAACCAACTGCCAATCTTCAACTGGCACTGCGATTTCTGGAACTCCTTATAGCAACATTCTGTCCTACTAAGGAGTGAATACTGAAAGTATGCCACATTTCTGAATTTAATGATCCCTCATGTCTGTTAGATGGTTTCCACTATTTCATCCACAGAACAGTTCATCTGTAATGTATTAATATATGAAGTATTTTCTATAGAGGTACCTATTTCTCAATGTTTTAGTCACAGTAAAAATAACAATAATTGGGCAGGAAGCATCCAAAGTGAGGCTGGATTCCTGTAGCATGCGTGTACTTTATGGGCAGGGGCCAGGAGTTGGGAAAGAACACCAGGATATTACATCTGATACTGTACAGAAGTTAAAAATAGAAACTAAGGGAAAGAGAAAAAAAATTCTCGATGATTTCATTCTCATTTATCTATGAAACATTGAAAACTCAGGCGACTTTGTAAATATTTACACTGTTCTAGAAGTCTTGAGCATTATCTTCAAATAGATTCAGTGGTTGACATCAAGTCTGTTGTTGTTATATTGATCTGTATTTTTATAGTACACTTCATGATTGTTACAGAATCAATCTTCTTTAAGTGGTAATATGTTCTTCCTTGGCAATACAAAGAACAGGAAAGGTGCCCCGTACATAGTCCATCGCCTCCTCAGGAATCAGAATAGTATTAACAGTGCTAATATCTGGATAGCTCTCTCAAGCACTTTCATTTACATAAATTCATTTGTTCTTCACTACAACATTGCAAAGGAGGCCGTGTGAGTATTATTAGCTTTATTCTTATATAGGGATTTTGAGACTTGTGGCTCACAGTGCCACAATGCTGACAAGTTGGCAGAGCCAAGGATTAGTGTTTGACTCCTAACATAATGCTCTCTCACACGCCTTATCTAGACACCTTCATAACTCTTTTTTTTTTTTTTTTTTGAGACGGAGTCTCACTCTTTCGCCCAGGCTGGAGTGCAGTGGCACGATCTCAGCTCGCTGCAAGCTCTGCCTCCCGGGTTCATGCCATTCTCCTGCCTCAGCCTCCCGAGTAACTGGGACTACAGGCGCCCGCCACCACGCCCAGCTAATTTTTTGTATTTTTAGTACAGATGGGGTTTCACCATTTTAACCAGGATGGTCTCGATCTCCTGACCTTGTGATCTGCCTGCCTCGGCCTCACAAAGTGCTAGGATTACAGGTGTGAGCCACTGCGCCCAGCCAACAACTTCATAACTCTTAAGTCACTAGCTTCAAGATAATGCAATTGGTGAGACTTTTGGAAGCTCAGGTTTATTAAAAGCATGTTGCAGTTTGATTAGTTCATAGGGTCAGGGACTCAGTATTTAGTAACAGGGCTTCGAGTAACCCTGGTCCTCCACCTAACAAGTACAACAGGAAATACGGTTGGCAATAATGATTCTCAGTTGCTATGGGCCAGTTTCTGTCTCTTGTACTTTTCTTATAGATTCTCATTCAATGACGTATACTTTCTGGTTGCTGGGAAACATACCTTTTACCATCAAAAAAAAGACTGCTAGGTAACCGTATTGTCAAATATTCTTATCATTGTCATCATTTACTAAACTTTTTTGAGTATATGTTACTACGCCGTATACTTTTATATATTCACAAATCCTGTTCCAATCTACTTTCTCTTTTGTTTGTTTTGTCTGTTTGTGTTTGTTTTTGTTTTGAGATGGAGTCTCGCTTGTCACCCAGGCTGGACTGCAGTGGCATGATCTCAGCTCACTGCAACCTCCACCTCCCGGGTTCAAGCGATTCTCCTGCCTCAGCCTCCCAAGTAGCTGGGACTACAGGTGCCCGCCACCTCGCCTGGCTAATTTTTTGTATTTTTAGTAGAGAGGGGGTTTCACTGTGTTAGCCAGGATGGTCTCAATCTCCTGACCTCATGATCCGCCAGACTTGGCCTCCCAAAGTGCTGGGATTACAGGCGTGAGCCACTGCGCACGGCCCCAATCTACTCTCTATAAACAATTCCCATTTTGGGGATTACATCCTACAGAAACAAAAGCATTAGTGTGCAAGGATATGTATTTTTGAGGTTGCTTGTTGCAGCATTGTGCACAGTGGCAAAGAACTAGAAACAACTTGAATGCCCTTCAACACGAGAACAGCTGAAAAAATTGTGGTATCTTTATCCCTCAGGATATTAGGCAACTAAAAGAATAAGTTGGCGCTATATTAGTCTGGAGGGATGTCCTTGCATAGTTAAACAAAAAAAGCAAGAGGAAAAGATGCATTATGTTATATATTCTTAGTTCTGTAAAACAAATAGCAAAACTCTCTCTTCCTCTGCCCAAATGTAACTATTAATAATTACACAGGAGAAAGATGTGCAAGGATGCACACCAAACTGTTGTCACTGGTTTCCTAATGGTAAGGATAAGAGGAAGAGGAGGTAAGTCAGAAACAAGTGAGACAGGTGGGGCGCTGTGGCTCATGTCTGTAATCTCAGCACTTTGGGAGGCCAAGGCAGGTGGATCACCAGAGTTCAGGCGTTGGAGACCACTCTGGCCAACATGGTGAAACCCCGTCTCTACTAAAAATATCAAAATTAGCCTGGCATGGTGGCGAGCGCCTGTAATCGCAGCTACTTGGGAGGCTGAGGCAAGAGAATCACTTGAACCCGGGAGGTGGAGATTGGTGAGCCAAGATTGTTACACTTCATGTAACAATCATGAAGTGTGCAGTGCCACACCCAGGCCACTGCACTCCAGCCTGGTGACAAGAGTGAAACTCCATCTCAAAAAAAAAAAAAAAAAAAAACAGAAAAGAAGAAACAGGTGAGACAGAGCAAAGTAGAAAAACATGCTGATGTTATCAAGAGAAGAAGTGGAATATAAAATTCTATGTATTATGTTACTGTAAATATAGAAAACAATCTGCACACAAATAAGGATCGAAATATAAGGCTGACAAATGAAATATTGATTTGATTTGGAGGTAAACTTGGATTTTTTTTCTAGATTCTTATTTTAATATAAGGACTACAATAAATTTGGACAAAAAAGTGGGTTGATTTAAAGTATGTTTATTTTTTAAATGGGCTTATTTTTACTTTTATTTATTTAGTTTTCAAGAGACAGTGCCTCTCTATTTTTCCCAGACTAGAGTGGAGTAGCTATTCATAAGTGTGATCAAAGCAACTGCAGCCTCAAATTCCTAGGCTCAAGTGATCTTCCTACCTCAACCTCCATAGCAACTGGACTAGAGGTGCCCAGCTGAAATGTATTTATTATATGTACTGTAATGAAATTCCTGGTAGAACTATTTTCTCTTTTTTCTGGGCTTCTGATTTTTTTCAGGTTTTACTTCTAACTATCCTAACATGTATATATATATGAAAAATGTGTATATACATAAGTCATATATATAAATAGAAATAAATATTTTATTTCTATTCTCTTAGATGTTTATATATATAATATACACATGTATATGTTTAATGCATACATATAACTATATGTATCTATGTATATCACCGGGTAATTGAAAATAAAATCTGTTTTTGTTTAGTTTTGTTTTGGTTTTGAGATGGAGTTTCGCTCTTGGTGGCCAGGCTGGAATGCAATGGCCTGATCTCGGCTCACTGCAACCTCCGCCTCCTGGGTTCAAGTGATTCTCCTGCTTCAGCCTCCCAAGTAGCTGGAATTACAGGCATGCACCACTATGCCCAGCTATTTTTTGTATTTTTAGTAAAGGTGGGGTTTCACCTTGTTGGTCAGGCTGGTCTCTAACTCCTGACCTCAAATGATCCACCCACCTCAGCCTCCCAAAGTGCTGGGATTACAGGCGTGAGCCACCCCACTGGCCAAAATCTGGGTTTGTTTTGAGGCAGAGCCTCACTCTGTTGACCAGGCTGGACTGAAGTGCTGGGATCTCAGCTCACTGCAACCCCCGCCTCATGGGTTCAAGCAAATCTCCTGCCTCAGCCTCCCAAGTAGCTGGAACTACAGGCATGCACCACCACGCCCAGCTAACTTTTGTATTTTTAGTAGAGATGGGGTTTCACCATGTTGGCCAGGACTGGTCTTGAACTCCTGACTTCAAGTGATCCACCGGCCTGGGCCTCCCAAAGTGTTGGGATTATAGACGTAAGCCACCACACCCGGCCAAAAATAAAATCTGAAAGAAGTCAGAAGCCCAGGGAAAGATAAAATAATTCCAACAGAAATTTCACTTCACTCCAGGTGGCCAACCCAAGAAAGAGAACATCGTGGGTTACTACATGGTTCCCATTGTGCGATAATAAGATCTATTTTTCACAAAACATATTTCCTAAGAGCAATACTGAGTGACATAAAGGAGAATATCTTTCCTTTTTTCTTTTCTTTTTTCTTGAGACAGGGTCTCGCTCTGTTGCCCAGGCTGGAGTGCAGTGGTGTGATCATGGCTCACTGCAGCCTTGACCTCCTGAGCTCAATCAGTCCTCCCACCTCAGCCTCCCTAGTAGCTGGGACTACAGACATGCACCACCACACCCAGCTAATTTTTGTCTTTTTTGTAGAGACAGGATTTCACCATGTTGCCCAGGCTGGTCTGGAACTCCTGGACTCAAGTGATCCACTCACCTCAGACTCCCAAAGTGCTGGGATTACAAGTGTGAGCCATTGTGCCTAGATAAGGAGAATGTTTTAAATGACTGTTTTGCAGAAGAACCAAACAGGATCCAAAGGGGCAGTCAAGGGTGAAGGTTAAACCTAAGGATTTGGGGCTGGGCATGGTGGCTCACACCTGCAATCCCAGCACTTCGGGAGGCCGAGGCGGGTGGATCACGAGGTCAGGAGTTCGAGACCATCCTGGGCAACATGGTGAAACCCTGTCTCCACTAAAAACACAAAAATTGGCCACGCTTGATGGTGGGCGCCTATAATTCCAGCTACTCAGGAGGCTGAGGCAGGAGAATCGCTTGAACGCGGGAGGCGGAGTTTGCCATGAGCCGAGATCAGGCCATTGCACTCCAGCCTGGCGACAGAGCAAGCCTCTGTCTCAAAAAAAAAAAAAAAGATTTGGAGTCAAACAAACTTGGATGTACTCCAAGCTCTACCACACACTAACCCTGTAACTTTGGGCAGTTTTCTTAACTTCTGTGAGGCTAACTTTCCTTATTCTGTAATAATAGTAATTGTACAGGGTTGTCACAATAAAGTGGGTAACATTTAATGTGATGCCTAGCATCACTGGGATAGAGCTGTGGATTTGGGATTCATCAGAGTACAGGTGGAAATCGAAGTCATCAACTAGCGAACATGTAAAGTATATAAAGACAATGGCCTTGGACAGAGTTCTGGAAAATGGCAACATTTCAGAGATGAGCAGAAAGAGAGGAACCAGAGAAGTCAGAGATGTAAAGAGGGTGTTTCCATTGAAGCCAGTAGAGGAGAGTTTCGACTGGAGAGAAATGATTAGCAGCAAACATAGGTGAAAGACAAAGACTCTAAAACCAGACTGCCCAGGTTTTAACTCTAGCTCTACCATTTGCTAGCTGTGTGAGCTTGGAAACATTACTCAACTCCTCTGTTCTTCAGTTCCATCATCTATAAAATGCATACAGTAATTGTACCTGTCTCATAGAATTGTTATGGGAATTAAATGAGTTAACATGGCATGAAGTAATTGCTGTATGACTATTGATCAATTGTCATGGTACAATCAAGTAAGAAAGGACCTGAATATGCAGTTGGATTAGGGAATTAGTAATTCATTTCACTTGCATTTGAATACTTACTGTATGTCAGGCACTCAGGATACGGTCTTGAACAAACCATTGACTTTGGCCTTGATGGAGCTCACATTTTGGTGAACAGTAGTTGTTGAATGTGTACTATGTGCACTGCTTTAATCCCAACAAGCTTAACCTCACTCACGCCTCTCAATTACCGTAGGTTGTAGGTAACCATCATTATCCCCATTTTACAGATAAGAAAAATGAGTAGCACAAAGAAGTTAAGCAAAGTCCCCAAACCAGGAAGTGGCAAAAGCAGGATTCAAACAGAGCTGAACTGGCTCTGAAGAACACCTTCTTAACATCTAAACCAGTGTTGGCTGTTGACCTTAGCGACAGCAGTTTTAGAAGCGTGGTGAGGCAATATCCAGGCTGCAATAAACTGAGCATTGAATGGGATCGAGTTAATCAAGATAGAGATTAAAAGCATTTCCTCAGAGAGCCAAACCAACAAAGTCCAAGCATGTGGATTTGTGGTGATCTTAGTTTGTTTGAGGGATAGAATAAGAAATAGTAAAGGATTCAATACTAAGCATGTTCTCAGGTCAAGTCTTTCTCAAATATCTGTTTCCACTATTCTTTTGCAAGAGCTGCGTGGCACTGGTTCAACATTAAGATCTTTAGTAAATGCTTGAAGGTGTATAGTTGGTATTATTTATTAAAATAAGGTAAGTATAATTTAAATGTAAGATGAATATGTGGCAGAATCTCATTTTGTTATAAAAATCAAAGAAAATAAATTGTATTCTCTTTTTTTTATTTTTATTTTTTTATTTTTTTATTTTTTGAGATGGAGTCTCACTCTGTCACCCAGGTTGGAGTGCAGTGGGACCACCTCAGCTCACTGCAACCTCCACCCCCAGGGTTCTAGTGATTCTCCTGCCTCAGCCTCCCGAGTTGCTGGGATTACAGGCACCCGCCACCGCACCCGGCCTTAAATTGTATTCTCAACCAAAGTTAAGATCATTAAAGGCTACAGATGACAGATCAGACTTCTTTTTTTGGTGAATGGAAAAAATCTAAAGAGTACTCCTAACTTTTCTTGGTCTACTAATTCAGATTAGTTGGTGCCAGATATCTGCATTTTTAACAAACATCCCAGTTGTTCTGATGCATACTAAAGTTTTTGGGCTTTGGTGTGTTTTTTGAGATCAGCGCCTCACTCTGTCACCCAGGCTGGAGTGCAGTGCCCTAATCATGGCTCATTGCAGCCTCAGCTTCCTGGGCTCAAGCAATCCTCCTGCCTCAGCCTCCTAGGTAGCCAGGACTGTAGATGCACGCCACCATGCCTGGCTAATTTTTTGGTTTTGGGGTTTTTGTTTTTATTTTTTAGAGACAGAGTCTTGCTATGTTGCCCAGGCTGCTCTTAAACTCCTGGCCTCAAGTAATCCTCCTTGGGATTCCCAAAGTGCTGGGATTACAGGCGTGAGCCACTGCACCTGGCCTCATACGAAAGTTTAAGAATTAATCCTGGCTGGGTGTGGTGGCTCATGCCCGTAATCCCAGCACTTTGGGAGGCTGAGGTGGTCAAATGACCTGAGGTCAGGAGTTTGAGACCAACCTGGCCAACATGGTGACACCTCGTCTCTGCCTGTAATCCCAGCACTTTGGGAGGCCAAGGTGGGCGGATCACGAGGTCAGGAGTTTGAAACCAGCCTGACCAACACTGTGAAATCCTGTCTCTACTAAAAATACAAAAATTAGCCGGGTGCAGTGACAGGTGCCTGAAATCTCAGCTACTTGGGAGGCTGAGGCAGGAGGATTGTTGGAACCCGGGAGGCAGAGGTTGCAGCGAGCCAAGATTGCACCACTGCATTCCAGCCTGGGTGACAGATCAAGACTCTGTCTCGAAAAAAAGAAAAAAATTAGCCAGGCATAATGGTACAGTCTGTAATCCCAGCTACTCGGGAGGCACAAGAATCGCTTGAATCTGGGAGGTGGAGATTTCAGTGAGCCGAGATCGTGTCACTGTACTCCAGACTAAGCGAGAGAGAGTGAGACTCTGTCTCAAAAAAAAAAAAAGGAATTAATTCTAAGTCAGGTGTGTTGGCACTTGCCTATAGGCCCAGCTACTTGGGAGGACAAGGTTGGGGAACCCCTTGAGCCCAGGAGTTGGAGGCCAATCTGAGCAACATAGCAAGACTCTGTCTCTTACAAAAGAAAAAAAAAAAGAATCAATTCCAGTTCCACTATGGCATTTGTTATGTAAAATAAATAAACCACCATTTTAAGGGCTACTCAACAAATAAAAACTGCAAGTTTAGCGGGGTTGGAGTTTGCCTTGTTTGAGATGAAATATATTATAACCCTAATCAATTTTCGGGTGTTGTAATTGAAGGGCTGTAGAGAGTAAATAAACTAGAAAAAATTTCAGAACAGAATTTTTTTTTTTTTTTTTTAGCGGAGGTCTCTGTGTTGCCCAGGCTGAAGTGCAGTGGCTAGACTCAGGTGACCTCATAGTGCCCTGCAGCCTGGAACTCACCCTGGGCACAAGCAGTCTTTCTGCCTCAGCCTTCCGAGTAGCTGAGAGTACATGTGCTCGAAACTGCAGCTGGTTCAGAACAGAATTTAAAGGGATTGGCAACAAAAAATTTCTTCTACAGCCTTTTTTTTTTTTTGAGTTAAGGTGATTGACCAGATATGATATAGGTCATACTAGATATAGGAGTACCATTTTACAGATCTATGCCACAAGGATTTCAAAATACTGCTTTCAAAATACTGCTTAAATATACAAATTAGGATCTTCTTGTTTGCAAATGACAGAAACTCAACTCAAACTAGATGAAGCATATAAAAGGAGAGGAGATTTATTGTAAGGATGGGATGGGGGGAGCTACCGGGATTGAAAAAATAATTTTTTTTTCTGAGACGGAGTTTCACTCCGTGGCCCAGGCTGGAGTGCAGTGGCCCGATCTTGGCTCACTGCAACCTCTGCCCCCCGGGTTCAAGCGATTCTCCTGTCTCAGCCTCCCGAGTAGCTGGGATTACAGACTCACGCAATAACGCCGGCTAATTTTTGTATTTTTGGTAGAGACGGGGTTTTGCCATATTGTCCAGTCTGGTTTTAAACTCCTGACCTCAAGTGATCCACCCACGTCGGCCTCCCAAAGTGCTGGGATTAAAGGTGTGAGCCACGGCGCCTGACCAGAATTGAATAAATAATTGAAATATTAAATCTTGAATGGTTAAGAAGAGGACTGAATAAAGGATTCTCTATTTGCTTCTCTGCTCAGATCGTTTTTCTCTGGTGGAGGATGTGGTGCCTAGCAGTTTTGGGCTCTCCGTCTTACAGCTCCTCTACAGGAAAAGGAATGCCTTTTCTGTCATAACTCCTAAATGAAATTCTGGCCCCATTTAGGTCACATGTTCATCAGTGGACCAATGGCTGTGGTGTTGGGAGTGGGCTTTTGCAATTGGCTCAGACTGGTTTACAAGCCTACCCCTTAACCAATCCAGTGGCTAGAAAAGCAAGGTCCGATAAGATTGCCACTTCCATTGGGGTAGCTTAGGTAGAGCCAGAGGAAGGCGGAGGGTAGGACAGGGAGAGTCACCTGAGGAATCATCAGCTACCCCAATTAGTGTTTACTACAGACATGGTCGCTAGTTTTGGGACTTACATCTTAGTGGGAGAGCAAAACAAATAATTTGTGTATAAGAAAGGCAAACTAATGTGGATTTATGGTATTCAGACAATACAAAGTTAAATATTAGCCGGGCATGGTGGCGCCCCCCTGTAGTCCCAGCTACTTAGGAGGCCGAGGCAGGAGAATCACTTGAACCCGGGATGCGGAGGTTGCAGTGAGCCAAGATCACGCCACTGCACTCCAGCCTGGGCCACAGAGCGAGACTCCATCTCAAAAAAAAAAGAAAAGAAAAAGAAAAAGCCCTGACTAAATAAAGTTAACCAAATTTTGGTATATCAAAGCAATATAATGTTATGCAGACATTAAATAATTTTTATGAAAATTTTTTGTTGTTGCTGTTGCTTTTTTTTTTTTTTTTTTTTTTTTGAGACGGAGTCTCGCTCTGTCACCCAGGCTGGAGTGCAGTGGCGCGATCTCAGCTCACTGCAAGCTCTGCCTCCCAGGTTCACGCCATTCTCCCGCCTCAGCCTCCCGAGTAGCTGGGACTACAAGCCCCCGCCACCATGCCCGGCTAATTTTTTTTGTATTTTTTAGTAGAGACGGGGTTTCACCGTGTTAGCCAGGATGGTCTCGATCTCCTGACCTCGTGATCCATCCGCCTCGGCCTCCCAAAGTGCTGGGATTACAGGCGTGAGCCACTGCGCCTGGCCGAAAAGTTTTAATCATGTGGAAAACTGATTAAGAGACATGAGTGAAGAAAAACAGTATACAAAAAGGATTACCTCAGTTATGTAAAAAAAATGCATTTAAAGAGAGTGGAAGGAAATACACCTAAGTATTAATGATAATTATTATTATTCAGTTGTAGGATTGTGGATAATTTTTTATTTTCTTTATACTACTATATGTTTTTCAAATTTTCTATTGCTTTTTTTTTTTTTTTTCTTTTTGAGATAGGGTCTTACTCTATAGCCCAGGCTGGAGTGCAGCAGTATGATCATGGCTCATTGCAGCCTTGACTTCCTGGGCTCAGATGATTCTCCCACCTCATCCTCTTGTGGGGCTACATGTGCCACCACACCCAGCTAATTTTTTTGTGTTTTTTGTAGAGACAGGGTTTTGCCATGTTGCCCAGGCTGGTCTATTGCTTTTATTATCAGAAAAGTATGTTATAAAAATAGATTTTTAAAATGTTTAATAATGCAAGGCAATAAATATTCTAATCTGTTAAATAACAAAAATCAGCATACAAATTTGTATCACAATATATTCACAACTACATAAAACATAAAAAGAGCTCCATAAATATAAAAACTGAATAAATGTGAAATATCCAGAGTAGTTGCTCTGCTTATTATTTATGAACTATTATACCTGTTAAAATCTAGACTTTCACTTTCATTTAAAAAGATGTCACTACACAAAAAGTATCTTAACATTTTAGCAGAAATTCACAATCTGTTGAGCTCCCTAGAATTTCCCAGAAGATCACAGCTAACAAGTTGCACGCTTCCTGTTGTATCTAGAAAATAATTACATAGAGTAGACTGTGGAAGGAAAATAGGTGTGTTATGCTGTTTTGTCGTCTGGTGACACAACATAAAGAAGACAAGTGGATACCAATTAAAAAGAGACTGTAGCTGGGTGTGGTGGCTCACAGCCTGTAATCCCAGCACTTTGGGAGGCCAAGGCGGGGTGGCAGGGGAATCGCTTGAGCCTAGGAGTTCAAGACCAGCCTAGGCAACGTAGTACAACGTAACGAGACATCATCTCTACAGAAAATTTAAAAATTAGCTGGGTATGGTAGCACACGCCTATAGTCCCAGCTACTGTAGAGCCCGAGGCAGGAGAATCACTTGAGCCCAGGGAGGTCAAGGCTGCAGTGAGCTGTGATCATGCCACTGCACTCCCACCTGGAGGACGGAATAAGACCTTGTATCAAAAAAAAAAAAAAAAAAAAAGGCAAACAAATTCACTAATAATTGCCATGTGATCAGTTGAAAACTTCAAAAAACAAAGAAAGCATAAGAATTTTGGCATGTTGAACCAAGTTCTTTTTTGCCACAGTCGACTATAATTCATGGAACACATATAAGTTTGACTTTGGACTACAGTTTGATAGAGTTCTCATGTTAAGGCACTAAGCCGGCCTGGCATCCCCTTCAGGTTGAACTTCATCAGGATCCACATTCATTGAACACGTATTGTTGAGCCTTTACTATGAACACAAATTGTTGAGTACTTAAATGGCCTGGGTATCTGACTTTCAGAATTCTAGTCTCCTGACTCATCAAACCCAGGGTTTCCACTGTTATACATATATTATACATATACTGATTGGTGTAAAATTTGGTGTACTGTACATCACATCATAAAAACCTTTTTGAAATAAGAAATATGTATATAACTTAAAAATCAACAATAAGATGGCAGAAGGCCAAACAGTTTGGAAATGTCCCCTTAATTCTAGTCCTAGTCATGGTATTTATATGAGCCAGTACCTCAAAGGCTGGCTCTGTGCAAGTTCCCTTTTCCAGTGTGTGACATTTAATTTGTTAATTCATAAACATTTACATGGTATTTTACACATGATAAGTTGCTTCTATGGAACATGATTTCATTTTAGCCTTACTATAACTCCATTTTTAAAAGGAAGAAAATAAATGACTTGCCCAGGATTGTAAAATAAAATAACAGAGCGAAGATAGAACCTACATTTTTGTGGCTTCTAGTCTGGCATTTGTTCACTATAGCACTCTTCTGCTTCACAAACAAAAGGCTTACTCATGTTGGCTTCTCATTTATACTTTATAGCTATCATCTCTGCTCACTTCATATGTTAGGCCAAAAATTAATTGGTGAATTTCTTACAGAAGATAGTATATACATACAAATTCCTTAGATGATTTAAAGTCTTATCTAACCTATTTTTAAAAGGTGAAACTGAGCCAGGCATGGTGGCTCATGCGTATAATCCTAGCATTTTGGTAGGCTGAGGCAGGAGGATTGCTTGAGCCCAGGAGTTTGAAACCAGCATGGGCAACATAGGGAGATTCTGTGTCTACAAAAGTAAAAAAATTAGCCATGCGTGGTAGTGCACTCCTGTGGTCTCAGCTACTTGGGGGGCTGAGGTGGGAGGCTTGCTTGGGCCCAGGAGGTCAAGGTTGCAGTGACCCATGATCGAGTCATTGCACCATTGCACTGAGTGCCTGAGTGACAAAGCAAAACCCTGTCTCAAAAAAAGAAAAAAGAAAAAAGGTAAAAGGTAAACTAATTAAATACACTATTTCTGCCAAATATCTTGAATATTTTTACTCGAAAAAATTTTGTACTTAGCCTAAAACCTATGTGAAGATTAAGCAGTTTTCCAGAGAAATGAGTCCACTCTAGCTCACATTCTGGTTTTTTTCCACTGTGAGTGGTTGATAATGTAGATATTTGCAACATAACCAGAACTGACTCCCTTGACTCCATAAACAGTGACTAAATTGTCCCTAAGTCCTGGACTATTAGTCATTCTTTTTCAAAAATCGTGGTATATTACTGCTTACGTCAGAGGAAAGAACTTCCAATCCTAAAGAGTATGAAATAGGGCTTTGTTGTACGCACCTCTATTTTAATTTACAGTTAAATTAAGTAACAGTTACTCTATGAACTGAATAAGCATTGGCCTCTTACTTATCAACTAGAGGGTTCCCTTTCACCTGAATCCTCACTTCAAAAGCAGCTAATCTTATTGGCTATAGAGTCAGAAGCTTCAAACATATTGACAGCAAGAATGTTGTATTCAGTAGAACTTCTCAATCCGTTAAATAGACATGGAATAACTGCCCAATCCGATGACATTCAGGTACTTTGGTATGCCTTTGTGGCTAATATACTGAGGCTCTGTTAGAATGCATTACTGAGGTTAGAGTCCCTCACGCCAAATGATGTCTACTTTGTTACTGCTGTGAGATTCTGGGATTCTAGAGTTGTAAAAATGTTCAAAAACATACTTGCATGTATGCTACCTCCCACATCCACGTACAAGTGTGCTAACCCACAATCTGGAGGAGTGCCAACGGATCCTAGTATGGCACAAGACAAGAATGGTGCTGTCTTATCTCTGTCTTCTAAGGTTTATTGGAAGCCCTTCCGTCAATGACACAGAACACTGGCTCTCCAAAGGGTTTCAAGCAACACTGACTTGCCCAAAGCCTTATTTGAAACACCTGATGTTAGTGAGCGATGGTTTCTAGGGTATACGTCAACTACTTCTAGATTCTCTGAGTGCTATTTCTGTATAAAGTTAGATCATCAGAAAGCAGTATATTTGGATCACATTAGCATGGGTTGGTTGTAGAAATGCCTTCAGTGAGTGATGACATTCTCTAAATTAACTTTTTTTTTTTTTTGAGATGCAGTCTTGCTCTGTCACCAGGCTGGAGTACAGTGAGGCGATCTCGGCTCACTGCAACCTCTGCCTCCCAGGTTCAAGCGATTCTCCTGCCTCAGCCTCCCAAGTAGCTGGGACTATAGGCACGTGCCACCACGCCACAGTCTTTTGTATTTTTAGCAGAGACCAGGTTTCACCACGTTGGCCAGGCTGGTCTCGAACTCCTGACCTCAGGTGATCACCCACCTGAGTCTCCCAAAGTGCTGAGATTATAGGCGTGAGCAACCTTGGCCAGCCTACATTAACTTTTTAATTTAATTTTTATCCTTATCACAGTTATACATGTACATGGGGTTCCTTTCTTTATCATTATTAATATATATATTTTTTTGAGGCCGTCTCCCTCTATTGCCCAGCCTGGAGTGCAGTGGCACAAACTTGGTTCACTGCAACCTCCACCTCCTGCATTCAAGTGATCCTCCCACCTCAGCCTCCTGAGAAGCTGGGACTACAAGCACATGCCAACATGCCCAGCTAATTTTTGTCTTTTTTGTAGAGACGGAGTTTCACCATGTTGCCCAAGCCGATCTCCAACTCCTGAGTTCAAGCGATCCAGCTGCCTCAGCCTCCCAAAGTACTCAGATTACAGACAATGAGCCATGGCTCCTGGCCTTGTACATGGGGTTTAGAGTCAAATAGTTCTGCAAGACCTATGATTTAAAAAAAAAAAAAAACTTAGACCTCCACCTTCAATTTCCCATTCCCCAAATGCAAATTTTCCACTCTTTTTTTCCCTCCTTTTATTTGAGACAGTCTGTCGCCCAGGATGGTGCAGTGGTGCGATCTGGGGTCACTGCAATCTCCGCCTCCCGGGTCCAAGTGATTTTCCTGCCTCAGTCACCCGAGTAGCTGGGATTACAGGCGTGTGCCACCATACCTGGCTAATTTTTGTATTTTTAGTAGAGGCGGGGTTTCGCTATGTTGGCCAGACTGGTCTCGAAGTCCTGGGCTCAGGTAATCCACCCACCTTGTCCTCCCAAAGTGCTGTGATTACAGGCGTTAGCCACAGCACCTGGTCAAATTTTCCACTCTTTTAGCTGACTGTTTTCATACTTACCTCCACATATCTAAATAATATATTTATATTGCTACGTCTTGATTTTCAGTATTTTGTTCTATCAGTTTTTCACAATGGAAGATGTAAATTTTGCTGATTGTATGATCAACCTCACTGACTGCTTGCTTTCCATCCTCTGAGTTTACTTCTTTTTGGTGGAGCACATCTTTCAGTAGTTTTCTGAGAGAGGGTAAATGGAAGGCAAAGTTGCTACCATATATCTAAAAATGTCTTTATTCTGGGTGGTGACTCATGCCCTGCACTTTGGGAATCTGAGGCAGGAGAATTTATTGGACCCAGGAGTTCGAGACCAGCCTGGGCAACAAAGTAAGACCATGTCTGTACAAAAAAATCAAAAAATTAGCTGGGTGTGTTGGTGCACACCTTTATTCCCAGCTACTTGGGAGGCTGAGGCAGGAGGATTGGTTGAACTCTGGAGGTTGAGGCTGCTGTGAGCCATGATCATGCCACTGCACTACAGCCTGGGTGACAGAGTGAGCCCCTGTTTCAAAATTAAAAATTAAAAAAGTAAAAATGGGCTGGGCGTGGTGGCTCATACCTGTAATCCTAGCACTTTGGGAGGCTGAGGTGGGCAGATTGCTTGAGCCCAGAAGTTTGAGACCAGCCTGGGCAACAGGACAAAACTCTGTTTCTACAAAAGATACAAAAAATAAGCCAGTTGTGATGGTGCATACCAGCAGTCCCAGCTACTCCGGAGGCTGAAGTGGGAGGATCACCTGAACCCAGGAGGTTGTGGTTGCAGTGAGCTGTGATCGCACCACTGTGCTCCAGCCTAGGTGACACAGTGAGACCCTGTCTTTAAAAAGTTAAAAAAGAGCCTTTATTCTTTCTTCATACACAGTTGATAGTACTGAATTCTACTTCAGAAATTATTTCCCTCAGAATTATAAAGGCACTTATCAGTTATCTTCTACCATCTAGAACAGCTGTTGAGGAGTTGGATGTCATTCTCACACTTAATCCTTTTTGTGAAACCTACTTTTCTTGTCTGGAAGCCTGTTTCTCAGCATTTCCAGTGTTTGAGGATGTCACTGGTGTGGGTCAGTTTTCATTCATCATGCTGGAAATTTGATGTCCCTTTCTGTCTGCAAACGCCTATTTTTTCTGTCTAAGATAAACTTTCTTAAAATGTTACTTTATTTATTTTCCTTCCCCTAATTTCCCTGATTTGTCCCCCCTCTTTTTGGAACACTCTATTACTTGAATGGTGGATATCCTGGATAGCGTCTCTACTTTTTTCTTACTTTCTATCTTTTTATTGTGCTTTCTAGAGAACTTCTTCAATTTTATCTTCTTATCATCGATTTAGTTTTTTGTTTGTCATGCCATACTATTTCAACTTTCAAGAACTGTTTCCTGAGTTTTCCTTGTTTTCTTTTTAACAGTATTTGCACTTTATGGATACTAGTGATATGAATATTAGTATTAATAACAGGATTTGTGTCTCTTTTAAAAGTTTTCTCTTACATATGCTTAAGACTGGAACATGAAAAAACAACTTGCCTGGAAGCTCTGTGTTTGGGGTTAAAGGTCTGTCCACTGTGAGCTTCACCAGATGGTTACCTGAAATGAGGTATTTTATTGGCTTAAAATATTATATCATGAGCATTTTGCTAGGTCATTAAAAATTTCTTAAAATAGGCCAGGCACAATGGCTGACACTGGTAATCCCAGCACTTGGGAGGCCAAGGTAAGAGGATCACTTGAGCTTAGGAGTTCAAGACCAGCCTGGGCAACATAGCAATACCTCATCTCTACTAAAAACTAAAATAAATTAGCCAAGGGTGGTAGCAGGTGTCTGTAGTCCCAACTACTCAGGAAGTTGAGGCGGGAGATCACTTGTCCCAGGAGACGGAGGCTGCAGTGAAGTATGATTTTGCCACTGCACTCCAGCCTGGGCAATAGAGCAAGATCCTGTCTAAAAAAAAGAGAGAAAGGAAGGAAAAAGGAAAGAAAGAAAGAAAAAAGGAAGGAAGGAAGGAAGGAAGGAAGGAAGGAAGGAAGGAAGGAAGGAAGGAAGGAAAGAAAGAAAGAAAGAAAAAAGAAAGAAAGAAAGAAAGAAAGAAAGAAAGAAAGAAAGAAAGAAAGAAAGCGAGAGAGAGGAAGAAAGAAAGAAAGAAAGAAAGAAAGAAAGAAAGAAAGAAAGAAAGAAAGAAAGAAAGAAAGAAAGAAAGAAAGAAAGAAAGAAAGAGAGGGAGGGAGGACGGGAAAGGAAAGGAGAAGAAAAGGAAAGGAAAAGAGAGAACTTGAGTACTTAACAAAAATGATAATCCATAAATTTCACTATTTGAGTTTGCAGGAATGGAGAATATGATTTTGACCAATACTTTGAATTGTGTTCTAAATGGCATTCATCAATACACTTGACAAAAACTGAGTCAACATTGCAAAGTCACATGAGTGAAGTTGATTCCAGGTAAACTGACCACTATCAACCTAAAGAAACACAAAATGTACCAATCCTGGAGCCCACGGTGGGATACTGGGATCCCAGTCCAGATGTAACCCAGATTATTCTCTATGTGACCACAGTCTCTTGAATGAGGTATTCAGGAATTTGGAAGTCAGAACTTCAAACTTGTGTTTTGTTTTGTTTTGTTTTGTTTTTTAATCTTGTTTTTGTCCAGTTTATATCATTTTAATGTCTCACCTGACACTGGGGAAGGTGAGGAAGATGCAAGAGGATATAGAGTATATTAAGGGTCTGTGGTATCTACTGGACATGTTACACACTTCATTACATTTATTCCCAAAATAATTCTTTTATATATAAGAAAAGAGGCTCTGAGAAGCCAACTGTCTTGCCCCAGGTCACAAGTTAGTAAGTGGCAGAGCAAGAAACTAAAACTGAAATCCAAGTGCATTTTCCTTCTCCTGAGACTGCACAGCCCTGTCATTGAAGTATATGGAAGAATCATGGGGTACAATGCATCTGTTGACAACTGTGGGGCAATTTTTTAAGAGTAGAGAATGTGGCCGGGCGTGGTGGCTTATGCCTGTAATCCCAACACTTTGGGAGGCCAAGACGGGTGGATCACTTGAGGTCAATAGTTCAAAGCCAGCCTGGCCAACATGGTGAAATCCCATCCCTACTAAAAACAAAAAAAATACAAAAATTAGCCAGGCATGGTGGCGGGTGCCTGTAATCCCAGCTACTCGAGAGGCTGAGGCAGGAGAATCGCCTGGACTTGGGAGGCAGAGGTTGCAGTGAGCTGAAGTTGGGCCACTGCACCCCAGCCTGGGCAACAGAGCCAGAGCAAGACTCTGTCTCCAAAAACAAAACAAAAAAAAAAGTAGAGAATGTACTTGACATTCAAGAAAATTATACTTGGGGAGGAGAGAGCAACACCTAGTGGCACTATATCCCAGTTATTTGTGGCAGTGCCGATTTCTGCCTTACCTCATGAGCAGGAGCTCTGATTTTTGCTTCATACAATCTTGTCTGCATCAGTATACGTTATCATGAATAACAGACTTAATGGGAAATGCTTCCTTTTTATAGCCCAGGACATTAAATTAGGATCAAAGGAGAGAACTCCTGTGTGAAAACACAAGGATTCTCTTCCGTAGTGCTCTGGATGAAGGACAGACATGTCCAGAAGTGACCAAGCTGCAGTCAGCTGTTCCCACAAAGAAGAGCTGCCATGTGGAAACCAAAAATGAGAGCAGAAACTATGCTGAGATTTAAGAGAATGGAAATAACTGTCCCTTAGAGTAGAAAGGTTTCCTCTAAAGGTCTCTCCTGTTGCAACTGTGCAAGTTTAAGAACTTTGGTATCTAGACAGTTTTAGGAAAGATATCACCTGAAAAGAAAAGTCCCCAACACGCGAAGATAGGTTGCTGCACCAACAGCAGGCCACTGAGCCTTCAGTGCAATTCAATTCTGAGGATGTTAACTGGGCACCAACTATGTGCGAGGCAGTGTGCCAGGTCCTGGGATATAGTCATGCCAAAATTCAGTCCCTCCTTTCAAGGAGTTAACTCTCTGGAAGAGGAGAGGGAAAGACGAACAATAAAATACAGAGATTGTCTAGTACTAAAGTACAGATGTTGTCCAGCACTGGAGTGAGTCGGGTTTATTGGATAAAACACCGGACACTCTCTTAAAGACACTGGACACTATCCTAAGTATTTTTCATAAGTTTCAAAGGATGAATAGGAGTTCCCCAGAGAGCTACATTCTTCATAAAACCTCATTTCTTTAAGATTAGTCTCTGGGAAGAGATTTACCCAGTAGAGATCAGAGCTGGGCGTTTTATTGTTTTCCAAGTTTGACCTTTTCATTTCAGGAGCATTGAGCATGAAGAGCCAACCCAGTATGACTGTGGGCATCTTGAGAGTAACACTGTGTCTTGTTCCTTCTTGTGTTCCTGCCATTGACTGCAATGCTCAGTAAATGTTTCAGGCATCAGCAAATGAATGATTGAACAAATCAGTCAATTAATTAACAAATGAAAGCTATAATCATCAAGTGGAAATAACACTTTTAAGTAAGGCTTTTATCACTACATAGCATAATAGAAAGGAAACAAGCCAGTTAATAAGAAATAATTTTGCTTAAAAAATAATTTTTCAGGCCTGGCTCGGTGGCCTTACATCTGTAATTCCAGCACTTTGGGAGGCCAAGGCAGGAGGATCTCTTGAGTCCAGGAGTCTGAGATCCCCCTGAGCAACATGGTGAAACCCTGTCTCTACAAAAAATACAAAAAATTAGCCGGGTGGTGATGTGTGCCTGTAGTCTCAGCTACTCAGGAGGCTGAGGTGGGAGGATCACTTGAGCCCAGGCAGTCGAGGCTGCAATGAGCCATAGTTGCCACTGCACTCCAGCCTGTGTGACAGAGTGAGACCTGTCTCAAAAAAAAAAATAAAAATAAAAATTCCCTCAGGATTTTCTAGATTTATTCCATCCTAGCTGATTGCTTGCCTCCATATCATGGGAACTATTTTAGCATCCTCCTTCATTTGACATCTCGACTTTCAGATTTTTGTACCTAAGAAAGGAAACCCAGAGAGAGATGAGAAATTATTCTTCTACCTCCCCAATGCCTTCTGAGTTTAGTATTCCAAGGATTCCAAGGATTGCTGAGGTTGAAAATGAACTCAGGCTCTGTCATGGAGAAGGAATCAAAGGATTAGAGCTGGGCATGGTATGTGCCTATAATCCCAGCTACTCAGGAGGCTGAGGCAAGAGGATCACTTGAGCCCAGGAGTTTGAGATTGCAGTGAGCTGTGACTGCACCACTGAACTCCAGCATGGACAACAAGACCTAGAGTCAATGTAGAACAAGATGTTCTCTGTAAAAAAAAAAAAGAAAAGAAAAGAAAAACTGGTTTTCTTTTTTTTTATTTTTAAAAAAAGGAACAAAGGGATTAGTAAGGTTTTGTGATAGGGCAAGACTCAGGGATAAGGCAAAATATTGGGTAGGGATTAGAAATGCGGTTCAGGGATGGCGTAAGGGGTTAGAATGTCTGTTGCACAGAATACTTGGTCCAAATGATTGTATTTTAAAAGGTGTGTTAAAATAACTTTGTGCTGTGGCAGACATCAGTGGGCTATATGGCATCAGTGTTAAAGTACTCTTGCCAAGAGAAGACAGCACAGTCAAAGCAGACCTATCAGGAATAATTTTGATGGCTTTTGCATCATCAGTGGAAAGTAATTGAATGATCATTGCCAATTTCAGGTAGCACTACACATCTTTTGTTAACAAAATTTTTCTTTATTGAGACAAATCCTCTAAGTGAAAAGACCTGAGGCTGCTCAGCAGGATTCATTCATTTCCAAGTTTCTCTGGCCTGAGTTCATATCAAGAAATACCTCCCAGGGGTGATGAAATAATCTGCACGCCAAACCCCTGCGACATCCAATTTACCTGTATGACAAATCTGCACATGTATCTCTGAACCTAAATTAAAATAAATAAGTACATTCAAAAGTTTCAAAAAAAAAAAAAAGAAACACCACCCTAAAATGCTGGCTTTTGAGCCACAGGCTTCTTCAACTAAGGATTATGGGATCGTGATTTTAAATGACTAATTAAACGAAGATATAATCACAAATGAACAGAATGTGGGGCCAATGAAGATGAATATTTATGAAGGAAAAAATGAACCATAGAACCTTAACAGTGGGAGGAATCTTGTATGTCATTTGGAACAATTTTCGAGCACCCTAACTTCCTCATCAGGTGATTGCCTACCCTCTCTGATCACTGAGAACAGTGGGCAACTTACAACTCTTACGGCCATTACACGAAGCCAGGTCTGTGGTCTGTTTTGGGGCAGGTTTAATTTATATTGTGAGATTGAGCTGAACTCTGCCTCTCTGTTAATTCCATTCCTTTGCCTCAGTTTTGCTCTTTGGGACAACACGGAAGACTTCTATGCTATTTCCATTGATGGCTCACAAAATATTTGAAGATATCAGACATGTGCCCACTTGTATCTTTTTTTCCAAACTAATTGTGAATTTTCTCAACATTGATCTGTGACAGAGTTTCTGATCTTTCTCCACTGGTTGAGCACACCCTAGATTTTAATGTGTCTTTTGACTGCAGTGCAAAACTGAAACTAAATCTACATGTGGTTGGACAAGCTCACAGTGCAACGAGTGGCATGTTAGAATTCTGTTAACGTAGCCTAAGATTGCATTAGAATTTTGGCGACCACATTATACTGTGAGATTACGCACAATGAGCTTGCAATTAAATGAATTAAAACTCCAGATTTTGTTCAAATAAACTATCAAATTACCTTTCTGCTATCTCGTATGCTTTATTTGGAGGCTATGAAATGAGAGCTTCACATTTATCTCTTTTTCACCTTGTTTTGGTATGTAGACTAGCTTTGTAAGATTAAAAGAACAGTAAATTGCTTTTTTAAAAAAATTTTTCATTGTAAAAAATTCAAATAATAAAAGTACAAAGAAGATATATTTATATATATACCCATTATATATACTTATAATTTTACTACCTTGGAGTGATTACATTAAAAAATTAACATACAGAGTAATGTTTATAATAATATCAAAGTAAACAAACGTCATTTATAATAGTAAATGTATAGTTGCATTTGATAATTTATGTTTTGCAATTCCTAAGTATAGCAAGAAATCCAGGCTGGGTGCTGTGGCTCATGCCTGTAATCTCAGCACTTTGGGAGGTCGAGGCAGGTGGATCACCTGAGGTCAAGAGTTTGAGGCCAGCCTGGCCAAAATGGCGAAACCTCGTCTCTACAGAAAATACAAAAATTAGCCGGGCATGGTGGCGGGTGCCTGTAATCCCAGCTACTTGGGAGGCTGATGCAGGAGAATCGCTTGAACCCAGGAGGTTGTAGTGAGCTAAGATCACGGCATTGCATTCCAGCCTGGGTGACAGAGTGAAACTCCATCAAAAAGAGAAAGAAAAGAAAAGAGAAAAAGAAAGAAATCCATGACGTAATACATGAAAAATACAAGTTGCCAAACTGTAGAATCCCACTCTTGTAAAAGAAAAGAAAAATCCACGCATATTGACCTTATTATGTGGTACCCTATTGTATATGTGAAGTACAATTTAATGAACAATTTGTTTCCAAATTACACTCTTACAAGTAGAACCATTATATATGTTCTTGTTGCACTTGCACAATGATCTTCTTTGTATAAATGTTTAGAAGTATTGCTACCACAACTTATAAAATATTCTTGAGTATGTCATCCGTTATAGCTCTCCAAGTTTTGCATTCTCTGTAAATGTGATAAGCACACCTCTTTTTCAAATCCAAGTAATTGATAAAAATATCAAACACAAAACTCAAATCAGTGTTAACCTTTTCTACAAAGCCTTTGGCAATGCCTTCCCTTCTCCCACCTAGAATTAATTGCTCTTTTCTTAGTGTCCCCAGTAAACTCGATTCAGATTTGTATAGCAAAGCATCTATAATACTCTATCATTCTTTTTTCCTTTTAATGTGCTTTCCCACAAAATGTATTAGATGGCAAAGAACAGTACTTCCAACTTTCGCTTAGGTGCTGCCACCCCAACACAGTTTCTCGCACATAGTAGTTCATAGTTATGATTGAATGAATGAATAAGTAAATGACTGAAGAATTCTATACAGAATCAAGGACAAATTCCCACAGCATGCCGTGAAATGTTTATTTTTAGGCTGATTTAAACCTGTTCATCTCAGAACTTTGGTTGCAGTTAAGTTATTGGTTCATTCACTTTGTCATTTATCCACCTATTTATTCTATACAGTAGTCATTTCTTTATTTGTTTCTTTGTACAATTTATTGAGTACTTAAAATGTTGCAAAGTCACTGAGATAAAGGCTATGGGGAAAGACAAAGGCCACAAGGGAGGTATAGAAAAAATGCTTTTAGGATTCAGAGAAGAAAGATCATTTCCATACTGCTCAGAGAGGGTGATGGTGGTGGGAGTTAACACGGATGAGTGAAGGGGGTGGTGGCGGGCATTTTCCTTCTTTAATTTTAATTGGATCAATTAAATAAATTTGATTTGGGCTTTGAGGCAGAAATAAATGGATATGCAAAGATGGTGGAAGGAAATTATAATTACATGTGCAAAAGTGATAAGAGGATAAAGAAAGCACAGAGCAATGGGATAAAAACATTAAAAAAAAAAACCACTAGCATTCTAATACGTATTCAACAGCAAGCTAAACAATATAGTAGGAGAAAATAGCAAAAAATGAGACAACATTCTGAAAAACTTCACATAAAAGAAGATTCAAATACCTGTAAAGATATGTGTCATGTAAAGAAACATGCCTTACACTTGGACAGGAAGATTCACTGTAAAGACATTTATTCTCCCTAAATTAATTATTAATTTTAAAATGTAATGCAATCTTGGCTGGGTACAGTAGCTCACACTTGTAATCCCAGCACTTTGGGAGGCCAAGGCAGGCTGATCACTTGAGGCCAGGAGTTCGGGCCCAGCCTGGTCAACATGGTAAATCCCCAACTCTACTAAAAATACAAAAATTAGCTGGGCATGATGGTTTACGCTTGCAATCCCAGCAACTCAGAAGGCTGAGGCATGAGAATCACTTGAACCCGAGAAGCAAAAGTTGCAGTGAGCTGAGATCACACCACTGCACTCCAGCCTGGGTGACAGAGTGAGGCTCCATCTAAAAAAAAAAAAAAAAAAAAAAAAGAAGAAGAAAGAAAGAAAGTAATGTAATCCAATCCCAATCAAAATAACAATAGGAATTTGAAGGGGTGCAGGCCTTGACAGAAACATACTGAAATTCATCCAAGAAAATAAATGTGTCAGACAGCAATTCCCAGACTTTGCTGCATGTTCTAATCAATAGGGGAACTTTTGGAATTGCATTGATTTCACTGGGTCACATTGAGAAGCATCCCAGGCGACATTGAGCGTATGCAAAACATTTCCAAAACAAGAAAGATAATAGGTGGATTAGCTCTACCACCTACCAAAATATACTCTAAAACTATAGCAACTGAAACAATTTGGCACTGACATGGGAGATACAATAGACAGTGAGGTGAAATAGAGCCCAGAAATTGATTAATATACATGGAAATGTAAGATAGAAGTTAAAGTGGCCAAAAACTCTGGTGCAACTGGCTAGCCATTTGAGAGAAAATAGAATCTCTTCCTTATCAGTTCTGAATGACTCTCCTCTCCCTACCTCTCCTCCTACCTTCTGTGATCCAGTTTCCATGCAACAGCCAGACTAATCTTAAAATCCATGATCAGATCCTGCCTCTTGTAAACTGTTCAATGGTTTCTACTCACTTAGAAGGAAATTCCAAGTCTTAATGGTGCCTTCCAAGCCTGGCACTAGTTAGTCTAGGCCCTCTCTTCAGCCTCCTTTCTGCTTCTTTCCCTTTGGCTTCCTCTGCACCGACACACTATTCTGTGAATCCCAGAACACCCCATGGCCTTTCCATGGCAGGGCTTCTGCGTTCTCCTTGCCCCTCTGAGACTAGCTTCTGGCTGTGCGCGGTGGCTCACGCCTGTAATCCCAGCACTTTGGGAGGCCGAGACTGGCGGATCACGAGGTCAGGAGATCGAGACCATCCTGGCTAACACGGTGAAACTCTGTCTCTACTAAAAATACAAAAATTAGCCGGGCCTGGTGATGGGCGCCTGTAGTCCCAGCTACTCGGGAGGCTGAGGCAGGGGAATGGCGTGAACCCAGGAGGCGGTGCTTGCAGTGAGTGGAGATCACACCACTGCACTCCAGCCTGGGCGATAGAGCGAGACTCCGTCTCAAAAAAAAAAAAAAAAAAAAAAGACTAGCTTCCTCTTGCATTCAGGTCTCAGATGGGTCAAAGTCACCTTCACCGAGCGGCCTTTCCTGACCTATTTAGGACATTCCCCACCCACTACTCATAATTCTCCATCACTGCATCCATCTGGACACCCCACTTACTTCTTTACTAGCTCTTACCATAATTGATAATTATTATAAATATTTATTATTTTTCTCCAACTCTCCTAAGCTAATAAGAGAGGACCTTAATATTGTCACTTCTATAATCTCAGGATCTAGCACATAGTAGATGCTCAATAAATATTTGTTGCATGAGAGCTTTGTGTGAGGTAGAAGCTGGGCCTGAGGTCTAAGAGAGAAACTGTTCTTGTTTCATCAGCAGAACCCTGCAACTGCTTTGCATGACTGTAGTGGTACTCTGGGAGAGAGTTACAAATCTCAGTCAAGGTGGGTTCCTTCCCCTATTTAGGAGCTGTATCCCTAGAGTTAGAGTCAGAGTCCTAAGCTAAACTATTTGCTGAAGCTCTGATGCCCAAACTGGGCATCAAATCCTTCTTAACCACTTTGTGCAGTAGAAAGTTCATTCTCCTTGATGGGGGAAACATGGAAACAACATAATAAGAGGTTAGCAGCACAATTCTGATGTTTCTCTGTGACTGATGAATAGAATCAGTTAAGATTGTCATAAAATGTTAATGCTAGAAAAATGCCTTGAATGTCATCTCCCAGTGATTATAAAATAGTACAGCCCTTCCATTTGACAGATGAAGTAAATCAGACCCCGGGAGGTTCAGTGGTCTGCTCAGGCACACGGTGAATAGTGGCAGTGAAGTCTGTATCTTATCCACATCTTGATGTGCAGTTGAACGCCTATGCTATAGCAATATTCTTTGTCACATCTAAGAAAAATCATTTAGAACCACAGCTCATTTTGAAAACTTCATTATTATTCAGTAACTTTATACATCTTCTGCAAACAGTATACCTAACTCTTTCTTATTCACTTGATTATAGAAGCTTTAAAAATAATTAACTGATTTGGGGAATGGGCCTAAAGACCCCAAATAAGGACTGTCTACAGAATAAGAGACAAGAAGATGGAGCCACAGGGTGACAGACTTGGGCCTGACTGGTCTTCTCTTTTGCTGTCGTGAAAGAATCTATCCTGGTGTTAGAAAACACCCAGAACAGGCCACTCGGTGAGGAAGCCTCTAAGGACCTGAGCTGGTCAAGAGCCTCTTACCGATGTCAAGTCAGCAGTAACAGTAGAAAACCTGGTCTGTTTGAATGGGATAAAATGGTCTTGGCTCATCACCTAGACACTTCTCCCTCCTTGCACTCCTTCTAACCAAAAAGATAATTCAAGAAGAGTTGTCTATTTGTTGCAGTATCTAGAGCAAGATGATCTTTGGCCTTTACCCTCTTTATGTTGTGGTTATTTTTGGTGGAGGGAATATAAGTGTGTGCCAACTCCACAGGCATTGCATAACAAAATAATATGAGCCACTGGAAATGCCAACGAGCACCTGCTTGCCAAGGTCTTATGTCGGACTTTTCTTTTCTTTTCTTTTTTGAGACGAAGTCTCATTCTGTCACCCAGGCTGGAGTACAGTGGAGCGGTCTCAGCTCACTGCAACCTCCACCTCCCAGGTTCAAGTTATTCTTGTGCTTCAGCATCCCGAGTAGCTGGGATTACGGTTGCGTGCCACCACATCTGGCTAATTTTATTTTTGTATTTTTAGTAGAGGTGGGGGTTTCACCATATTGGCCAGGCTGGTCAAACTCCTGACCTCAAGTGATCCGCTTGCCTCGGCCTCCCAAAGTGCTGGGATTATACGCGTGAGCCACTGCGCCCAGCTGTGTTGGACTTTTACGATTGAGCAACAATCTTTAAAAAAGTGTTTAAGGGCCTGGCGCGGTGGCTCACGCCTGTAATCCCAGCACTTTGGGAGGCTGAGGCAGGCGAATCACAAGGTCAGGAGATTGAGATCATCCAGGCTAACATGGTGAAATCCCATCTCTACTAAAAATACAAAACAAAATTAGCCGGGTGTGGTGGCGGGCGCCTATAGTCCCAGTTACTCTGTCTCAAAAAAAAAAAAAACAAAAAAATTTTAAAAACTGTTTATTAAGAAAACCTGAACTGATATCACTATTTAAAAAAAAATCATAATGTTATCTCAGTTTACTGTGGTACTTGGGATCACTGCTAGTTTAATTGTTTATTTGTTTGTTTTTGAGTCAGGGTAGCCCAGATTGGAGTGCAGTGGTACAACCGTGGGTCACTGCAGCCTCAACCTCCTGGGCTCAATCGATTCTTCTACCTCAGCCTCCCGAGTAGCTGGAACTACAGGTGCATGTCTCCATACCCGCCTAATTTTTAAAATATTTTTTGTAGAGACCAAATATTTTGGTCTTGCCATGTTGCCCAGGCTGATCTCAAGCTTGTGGTCTCAAGTAAGCCTCCCTCCTTGGCCTCCCAAAGTGCTGGAATTACAGGCATGAACCACGATGCCGGGCCTTAGTTTAATTGTTAGTCTACTCTACATTATGAGCAATTATTCTGACTTGGCTAAGATGAGTGTGGCCACCTTCTCTCTGTCTTCAATACTAAGCAATGCTTTAATCAAAAGACCTCAAAGCACTTTGAATAGAATATAATTAAACCTTCAGTTCCTGTGAAAGAGTTCTATTTTGAATTGCCAAAGTATGCAAATTCATCTTTAATCATCATATAATCACATTTTAGGATCTTGCCAGAAAATGTAACCTTGAACTCACTGTACCCTGTTCTTATCGAAGCCCAGTTATGAAAAATGATACCAATGGGATGATTTCCAGAAAGATATACAGTCTGCCTCTTCCTACTTATTCTCAATTTTGTCTGTGACCAAGCCAGACCACCAGAGGATCATATACTAGATTGCAATGTTTTTCACTGTCTTAGGATTGTTTTTTATAATGACTTTATTGAGACATAAACATATCATTCATTTGAAGTGTACAATTGAATGGTATTAAGACTATTCACAGAGCTGTGCAAACATCACCACAATTTTAGAAAAATTTTACCATCTCTAAAAAAAAAATCTGTGCCCTTTAAATATTACTTTTTCCCTAGTCTTTCTACTCCTTCTCCTGCCCCCAATCCTAAACAACCACTCATCTACTTTCTGTCTCTATAGGTTTGTCTATTCTGGAAACTATATAAATGGGATCATATTATATGCCATGCTTTGTGACTGGCTTCTTTCATTATTTTCATTGTTTAACATAATATTTTCAAAGTTCATCTGTGTTGTGGCATGTATCCGTACTTCATTCCAACTTTTTTTTTTTTTAATTTAAAAGACAGGGTCTTTCTGTGTTGCCCAAGTTGGAGTGCAGTGGCTATTCACCGGTGTGATCATAGCACGACACAGCCTCAAATTCCTGGGCTCAAGCAATCCACCCATCTCAGCCTCCCAAGTAGCTGGGGCTATAGGCATGTTCCACCACACCCAGCTATTCCTTCTTATAGCCAAATAATATTCCATTGTATGGATCATTTTTTTTCTTTTTTTCTTTTTTTCTTTTTTTTTCTGAGATGGAGTCTCACTCTGTGGCCCAGGCTGGAGTGCAGTGGCACAATCTTGGCTCACTGCAACCTCCAACTCCTTGTTCAAGCAATTCTCCTGCCTCAACCTCCCAAGTAAGTAACTGGGATTACAGGCATGCCACCACACTTAGCTAATTTTGTATTTTTAGTAGAGATGGGATTTCACCATGTTGGTCAGGCTGTTCTCAAACTACTAATCTCAAGTGATCCACCTGTCACAGCCTCCCAAAGTGCAGGAATTATAGGAGTGAGCCACCATGCCCGGTCCATTATATAGATCTTGCACATTATTATTTATTCATTCATCAGTTGATGGGCATTTGGGTTGTCTCCACCTTTGGGACATTATGAATAATGTGGCTATGAACATTCATATGCAGGTTTTGGGGTGGACACATGTCTTCATTTCTCTTGAGTGTATACCTAGGACTGGAATTGCTGAGTCAAATGGTACTTTTATATTAAAATTTTTGAGGGACTGCGAGACTATTTTCCACAGTGGTGTGTGAGGGTTCTGATTTCTCCAATCCTATTGAACATTTGTCATTATCTGACTTTGTTACAGCCATCCTACTCAGAGTGATGTGGTGTCTTGTGGTTTTGGCTTGCATTTCCCTGATGACTAATGATGTGGAGCATCTTTCCGTGTACCTATCGGTCATTTGTATATTTTCTTAGGAGAACTCTCTATTCAGATCATTTGCCCATATTAGTTAAATTGAATTATTTGTCTTTTTCTTATTTAAGAGTTTTTTTAAATATATTTTAAAAGAAGTCCCTTATCAGATCTATGATTTGCAATTCTATTCTCCCATTCTGTGGGTTGTGTTTTTACTTTCTTTCTTCCTTTTTTTTTTTTTTTTTTTTTTTGAGATGGGGACTGGTTCTGTCACCCACACTAGAGTGCAGTGGTGTGATCTTGGCTCACTGCAACCTCTGCCTCTTGGGCTCAAGCGATCCTCCCACCCCAGCCTCCCAAGTAGCTGGGACTACAGGCTCATGCCACCATGCCTGGCTAATTTTTGTATTTTTTGTAGAGGCAGATTTCACCATATTGCCCAGGCTGGTCTTAAACTCCCAAGCTCAAGTGATCCGCCTGCCTCGCCCTCTCAAAGTGCTAGGATTACAGGTATGAGCCACCATATCTGACCCTGTTTTTACTTTCTTGATAGTGTTCTTAAAAGCACAAAAGTTTTTAATGTTGTTGAAGTTAAATTTATTTTTTGTTGTTGCTCTTTGTGCTTTTGGTGTCATGTCTAAGGGTCCATTGCCAAATCCAAGATCACAAAGATTTACCCCTATGTTTTCTTCTAAAAGTTTCCTAATTATTGCTTACATTTAATGTTATTGCTTACATTTAGGTCTAATCTATTTTGAGTTAATTTTTGTATGTGGTGTGAGGTAAGGTTCCAACTTCATTTTTTGCATGCAGTGATCCTAGGATTGTTTTTCTCAAAGACCAGCTAGGCATTCCAATAAACAGCTCCATAGAACACAACTTTGTATGTTTTGAAGGGATGTGGTTGACAATAGTGTTCACTACATCACAGTGTTCACTACATCTTTTATGAAGATCTGCATAAGATATTTGCTTCCAGGAAACCAGATTTTCTCAACTATTCAACTATTTACTCACTCACTAAATCATTCATTCATTCCCTCATTCACTCACTCACCCAATCAATTCATCGTTTAGTACATACACTTAAAATGCTTTTTAGGGAATTCACCTGAGGGCAGGAGACTTTGTTTCCAGGAAACTTTATCTGATAAATAAAATGAACTTGACACAGGTTGGATACCTTTTTCTTTGGCAATTGAGAAGCTCAGACTCAAATGTGCTGCCCATCTCTTTGAATACCTTATGCCACTGATCCCCAACCTTTTTGACACCAGGGACTGGTTTCGTGGAAGACAATTTTTCCGTGCATGTGGAGGCAGTAGGGCGGGTTTCAGGATGAAACTGTTAACCTCAGATCTTCAGACATCAGATTCTCATAAGGAGTGCACAACCTGGATCTCTCGCAGGCACAGTTCACAACAGGGTTTGCACTCCTATGAGAATCTAATGCTGCTGCTGACCTGACAGGAGGCAGAGCTTAGGTGGTGATGCTTACTCGCTCCCATTCACTCCTGCTGTGTGGCCTGGTTCCCAACAGGCCACGGACTAGCACTGGTCAGTGACCTGGTGGTTGAGGACCCCTACCTTATGCTTAAGGTGAACATTTTGTGTATACTACTGACTGATTTGACCTTATTTTCCTGCCTTTATATTCCTCAGGTTTCCTCATGTTTTATTTTGACTCTGCTGTATCACATGCATCCCTGGAGCCACCCCAAATTATATTTTGGAACAAAATGAGGTAGAAATAAGAAACAAAATCTCCCAAAGTATATTGGTATTTTGGGGCATTTCTTGAATTTCGCCTCATTCTGTGGTTCCTTATTAACATGTCCAAATTATACCAGAATTTGTGGGCAAACAATAAGTCTCATTAACCTTTGTATTCTGCATTCCCCTTCTCCAGTCCCTAGGCGAATTCCCTAAAAAGTACTTAAAATATATCTATTTAATGGTTGATTGAGTGAATGAGTGAGGGAATGAATGAGTGATTTTGTGAAGCAGCGAATAGTTGGAAGAATAAATTTGGCCTCACTCAAGGCAGGTGAAGCACTTCTTCTCTGATTCCATTTTAGGAGCCACCAGAAAAAGTCCAACATTCAACACAATAATTCATCCTGCCCACTGGGTAGTGTTTATAATCCTACCCATCTGAGCTTCTTCCCATTATAAAAGAAAGCAATTCTCTGTGTGGTCCTCTACCACCTACATCAGAATCAGCTCAGCTACTTATTAATAATGTAGATTCCTAGGCTTACCCAGGGGAAATAGAGAAGGAATTGCATTTTAACAAGGACCCCAGTAGACTCCTTTGGACTTTAAAGTTTGAGAAATATTGCTTTGAAATGATAAGATTTGGAAGGGGTATCATTTTAAGTGGTTATTGGTGCTTTATAACCTGGTGTGAATGATTTTTGTGTAGAGAAAAGGAAAAATGTGTTAGGACCCCAGAAACATCAACCCAAGAATATGCCAAAACACTGTCTTTTTCAAAAATGTGCCTATGGTTAGTTTTGTGGGGAAATGAACACAATTTAGTTAAAATTCTATAAGCATGAAGGTTCAGGTGAGATGGCTTAAATTATAAATTTCATGAATTTTGTTGGCTTATGATAAGGGACAGCTATACTGTAAGAAATATAACACTAAAACAATAACTTTCATAAGCAAGGTTACTTTTAGTGATCCCTGTGTACATAGATTTGAGATGGCTGGTTTGCTTTGAAAAGAGAATGAAAGGGTTATTTTGGCAACTTTGTACTTTTGTACTGATCCTGAACCGTATCTTCCTGGAGGCCATTTTGAAGTGTGAAATTGAAGAGAAATACCAGGCAGATGGCCAAAATTTTAGAGATTGGATGGAAAGTAATTCTTTTTTCTTTTGACTGGGACAGTGAAACCTAAAGATCTCTTCTGCATTTGAAGATGTATTTTTGGCCTACTTTTACAGTACTCATAAATAACACTTTTTAACTGGAAAACCCCCAAAACTCTCATATAGAAACCAAACCTTGTAATTCTATTCTTTCCTTATGTCAGCATGGGTCATTCATGTTTTGAAAGCAGCTTCAGCAAAATCCCCTGGTTTCAATTTTATTAAGATAACTGTTTCATTCATTCTTTTTGTTAATATTCTTCTAAGCCAAACTCATTACCCCAGTTCCTCTTGTGGATCCAGAGAAATCCATTGCCTTGGGCCCCAGCTGGATAGACATGCATCTCAGAATGCAAAATACTAAAAAAAGAGTACCTGAAATAACATCTTTCAGAACTTCTGTGGCGAAACTTGCTTGAACTTTCTAAAAAGCGTAAGAAAAAGATTGATTAACTTAGTAAAGTTGAGTTTTATTTATTTCTTTGAGACAGGAGTCTTGCTTTGTCACCCAGGCTAGAGTACAGTGGCGCTATCTAGGCTCACTGCAACCTCTGCCTCCTGGGTTCAAGTGATTCTTCTGCCTCTGCCTCCCGAGCAGCTGGGATTACAGTCATCTGCCACCACGCCTAGCTAATTTTTGTATTTTTAGTAGAGACGAGGTTTCACCATTTTGGCCAGGCTGGTCTCGAGCTTCTGACCTCATGGGATCTGCCTGCCTCAGCCTCCGAAACTGCTGGGATTACAGGCATGAGCCACCACACCCAGCTGAATTTTAAATAACAATAAAATAAAAGCATATGTACTAAAGAAAAAAAAAAAAACTTAAATGTTCAATAATGCATGGTTAAATAAATTAAATTTTATCTAAACGATAAACTATTATGCAGTCATTAATTTTTCAAAGAATTTTTAGCAACTAGAAACACTGCTTATGGTAGATACAATTTTAGGAGAGAAGAGTACAGAGTGTGTGATGTCAGTTATATAAATGTATTGAGATTTGCATACTGAAAAAGATGGAAAGGAAATAGCCAAAATAGTAACGGGGATTTTCTCTAGTTGTACAATTTTCTGTGATTCTCATTATCTAAATTTCCTAATTTTTTAAACAAAATAATTGCATTAAACTATGTCTTTTTATTTCTTTGGGTTTTTTTGTTTATTTTTTTAGTATTTGTTCTGGCAAAAACAAGCATTGTAAGTAAATTTTAAAGTCCGAGTGAGGAACATTAAATTACAGTATCTTTCCATTGCGATTTCCTGTTATAGCACTGATCTCCAATCTCTTGGTTGTCACCCTAATTTAGAAATTTTCCCACCTTAGTGTACAGAAGCTCACCTTGTATGCCCCGCCTCCACCGCGGGTCCCAGATTTGCTAAAGAAAGTCTGAGTACAGGCCCAGGAACCTCCTTTTTTTTTTTTTTTTTTTTTTTTTTTTTTTGAGATGGAGTCTTGCTCTGTCGCCCAGGCTGGAGTGCAGTGGCCGGATCTCAGCTCACTGCAAGCTCCGCCTCCCGGGTTCACGCCATTCTCCTGCCTCAGCCTCCCGAATAGCTCTGACTACAGGGGCCCGCCACCTCGCCCGGCTAGTTTTTTGTATTTTTTAGTAGAGATGGGGTTTCACCGTGTGAGCCAGGATGGTCTCGATCTCCTGACCTCGTGATCCGCCCGTCTCGGCCTCCCAAAGTGCTGGGATTACAGGCTTGAGCCACCGCGCCCAGCTGGAACCTGCATTTTTAACAGGCATACCTGGTAATCTGATGCAGGTGGTAATTGGCCCACTTAACAGGCACTACGCTAAAATCTCCTAACCTCATCCCCTCATTTTTGTTTTCTCTCTGCTTATTGTGCCAATCAAATTTTCCTGGAGTAGGGAATAACTTTACACCAGCCTCTTATCTCCACCTGGTAGTGGTATTAGAAATTCCTGATGGGAATATGGATTATGGCAGCCATGTGAGGAAGTCGCGTGTCAGGGGATCAATTTTCCTGTCTATCCTCTTTCTCCAACCTATAAACCCTTTCCATCAGTCTTCACTCCATTTATGGAAAAGGTTCCTCTTTGAAAATTGTGTTTAAGGATTCCTTTCTAATCATTGAGCCACTGGTTGAAAGGCCATAAGTTATGTAGTCTTGCTAACCCTAAATTTCCTCATCTAAGAAAGGAGAATACGGTAATATCACCTTGTATAGAGGTAGTAAGGATTAGAAATAATGGAAGTAAAATACTACCACAAAGTGAGACTCAGTCAAAGACAATATTATCATTATTTACAGGGATACAGTTTATTGAGAAGCAAAACAAATCAACCCAATTTATAGCATAATGTTATTTTCTTGAGCTTACCTGAAAAAAAAAATAGTGTCTGAATGTGTAAATAAGAATTACCGAGTATTAGACTTTCCATGTCAAAAAACTTATAATTGTCACTTTATTTTTCAAAAATAAATGAACTCTGTTGAGCTAAATCAAAATATATTTAAGGAACAATGCTTATGGCAGTGGAGTATAAAACATAATGGACGGCTTTTGCAGGTGATTAAACATCCAAGTGATGCTGAGACACATTGTATAACCACAAATGTAATGACGATGAGTACCTACCAATGCCAAAAACATTATTATTAACACATGACAAGGAAGAGCCAACAAACCAAAACAGGAGAAGGCGAAGACTGTGTTTTTTATCTCTATTGCTGTAAGGATAGGGTTATGGTCCTACAATCGCACGCGCGCACACACACACACACACACACACACACACTCAAGTTACCTGTTACTTCAGCTGGATTCTGAAGGACATCTAAGTGTTTCATTGTCATGTTGGGTCATCATTTTGCTAACTAAATTTGATTAATCATACCATTGATACGACGGGTCTTTACAACAGAAGACTACCTTACCTAATCTGTCCAGTATGGTCAGCAGAATATGAAAGGCCTAATACCAATATATATTTGAAAAGACAGATATGAAAGGCCTGATACCAAAAATATACTCAAAAAGGTAAGGGAAGAGAAATTGACCAATTTAGGGAGAGACAAAAGCAGAAGGTGAAAGAAAGAATCAAAAAAAGAAAATGAATGAAAACATACTACTAATTAGATACAAAATCAATACTAATTAGAACTATGGTATGCATTCATTTGACAAACATCTACAGAATCTCTACTGCATGTCTGGAGATGTAAGAGACTGAGAGATGAGGCCGATAGAGCCCCTGCCCTACATTGGTCGTTGAGTGGGCGAGACAGGCACAGATGAGTTACTTGGAAGCTTTCATTTGTTCAGTCAACAATCATTTAGCACCTCTGACAAGTCGGGCTTTGTGCTAAGCAGTGATGCATATACAAAATGATGATGAGAATATAACGATTATTTGAGTTCAGAAGAGATAGAGCACTTACGGGATTAGATGTTGGATGACAATATTAAGATAAACAGATATGAGTGAATATTATAATGATGTTATTCAATAGTGACTCAAGCAAATACTGTATCTCTCATGCAAATGCATTAAGTTAGATGCTTAATAAGTGTTACCTGGGGGCAGATAAATTTTATTTATTTATTTATTTACTTGGTTTTTCTGCTTTTTTTTTTTTTAATATACTTTAAGTTCTAGGGTACATGTGCACAGCGTGCAGGCTCGTTACATAGGTATACAAGTGCCATGCTGGCCCGCTGCACCCATCAACCCGTCCTTTACATTAGGTATTTCTCCCAATGCTATCCCTCCCCCCTCCCCCAACCCCACGACAGGCCCCAGTGTGTGATGTCCCCGACACTGCGTCCAGGTGTTCTCATTGTTCCATTCCCACCTATGAGTGAGAACATGCGGTGTTTGGTTTTCTGTCCTTGTGATAGTTTGCTCAGAATGATGATTTCCAGCTTCATCCATGTCCCTGCAAAGGACATGAACTCAGGGGGCAGATAAATGTTATTAAAAAACGAAAAGGGAAACATACTTTCTACCTCTTGGTGGTTGTCTTTGTGGTTGCCAACAGGCTAGACTTTTATTTGTTTTGTATTACAAGTGTCCAAATGTGTAATTCTTTCTAATTTATGGATCTACCTTGAATACTATGATGTACCTTGAATACTATGAAATAAGGTAAGTTTAGTTGGCAGGGCATGTCTTCAGAGGAGGACAAACAGGCTCAGCAGTCTATAAATGCAAATGTACCAATCTGGGGCTTTCTTAGAGAACTAACTGGAGCATTAAATCAGGGAAATAGGCAACTAAACTTAAATTTCACATTCAGGCTAGACACATTCTGAAGTCCTACTTGATTAAAAGAAAAATTTAAAATGACAATGTTGTTCATAAATATATCAACATCCATACATTTTAAAATATATTCACTCACAGAGCTAAGAAAGTTCTGTATGTTTTATATGTTGCTTCATAATCAATAGCCTGTAAGATTTGTATTCAGATTTTAACACTCACTTACTAAGGACTTAAGAAATAGTAGGGCTTTTGGCTGGGTGTGGTGGCTCACGCCTGTAATCCCAGCACTTTGGGAGGCCCAGGCAGGCAGATCACCTGAGGGCAAGAGTTCAAGACCAGCCTGGTTTTTAGTGAAACCCCGTCTCTACTGAAAATACAAAAATTAGCCGGGCGTGGTGGTGCATGCCTGTAGTCCTAGCTACTCGGGAGGCTGAGGCAAGAGAATTACTTGATCCCAGGAGGCAGAGGTTGCAGTGAACTGAGATCGTGCCACTGCACTCTAGCTGAGTGACAGGGGAGACTCTGTCTCAAAAAAAAAAAAAAAAAAAAATAGCGCTTTTTATCAATACAGTTCAATATACCCTTATTGAGTGTTTTGGAGCAAAAATTTTGGCACAAAAATTCCTTAACCTCTAACAGTTCACAATCTAATGGGAGAAAGTCACCCCATTTTTAGACTATTTCAGTTCTCTCCTTTTCCAGGTTAAAGGATACGGCCCTTATTTCAAGAGCATCTATACAGATTTCCAAACTCTCTTGTTCCTCCCTGCCCTCCTGCTACTTAGGGTGGCTGTCTCTCCTCCCCTCACCACGGTCCCATTCTCCCCTTCTTTCTCAGGAATGTTTTACTCTTTCCATGCTTATCCCTTTTCTCTCTGGGAATTTCAATTCACTCTCTCAAAAGAGATTGAAACATGCTCAAGATTATCTCATCTAAATAAAAACAAACAGCAAAAACCTTCCTAAGACCCTATATCCTTCTTCAGCCTTATCGCTGTCTTCCTCTTTACAGTCAAGTTTCTAAAGCGTTATCTGTATTTCCTGTGTATTTCCTTACCTCCCACTGGCTCCTCAACTCACTTTAATGCAGCTTCCACCCCTTCTCCCCCAGACAGCTCCTACTATCGATGGTCTCCCAAATGCCATGAGTACATTTGAAGTCATATCTCTGTCCACCTCCTTGAAATGCTTGGTTTCAGTGATACCAGGATCTCATGTTCTTCCCACCTAGTGACTGCCATGCTGGAGCAGCCTGGCAATAGTGGTCCTTCAGTGCCATCCTCAGAAGAAAGGAGAGGTGGCTACCATCTCCCCACTCTTTCTCCGCAGATGCTCTTCTACCCTAAAGACCAGAGTCTAGGCTGTCCTTGAAGCGGAGCCTCTCCCCAGATGAAATGACTGGTTTTTTTTTTTTTTTTGAGACAGGGTTTCTCTGGGTCGCCCAGGCTGGAGTGCAGTGGCGCAATCACGGCTCACTGCACCCTGATTGTTTCTATTTACAGAATTTTTATAGAGGAAACATGGTCAGGCTCCAGAAGATGGGGAAATTTAAAAAAAGAAAAAAGAAAAATATGGGAGCAGAGGGAAGAGAGGTTTTCAGGCTGGGAATTGGACCTGGAAATCTTCCTCGCCTTTCCTCCTCTCCATTCTTGCCCCTGCATCTTAAGGTGGCTCCCATCTACCTATTTACATAAGAAAAGGAAACGGCGCTCAGCTTCACTGTAACGTGGAAATGGGGATTAAAAGGTACGTTGGAAGGGTATTGGACAGGCTAGAACTGTGGTGTAAATGTTTTGTAAATCAACATATCATTGATCAGTTAAAAAATTTTAGAGCGTGTAACCATCTAGATTTGCCTCAAGACACAAATGACCCAGATTTCAGAGTTTCAGGAACATGAGAAAATGTTGGAAAGTTTTTCTCTGTAGAAAAACAGTGTGATATACTGGAATACCAGAATTCAGAAAGCTGGAGTTGAGGTCAGGTCTCTACCTTTTTGGTCCCTCCTCATCCTCATTCTTCCTTCCCCAAACTCTAAAGGCTAGAATTTCCCATGACTAGTCCCAAACACTGTACTTCTCTCACACTCAACCTCTCCTGAGACCACCTGTCTTAGCTGTGACCACAGCCTGGTGACACTCACATTTTTTTTCTTTCTTTCTTTCTTTTTTTTTTTCTTTTTAACAGAGACAGTCTCACTATATTGCCCAGGCTGGCCTCAAACTCCGAGGCTCAAGCAATCCTCCCACCTCGGCCTCCCAAAGTGTTGGAATTACAGGCCTTACATTTTTTTATCTCCAGGCCTGATCACTCACTTGAGCTCCAGACACAAAGGTCTAGCTGCCAGCTCGGCATCTCCACTTGCTTACCTTGGGCCGCACATGGTCTTTCAGGGTTCCCTCTGTCAGGAGATGACAATGCCATCCACCCAGTTCTGTGAACCAGAACCTTTCCCCCAGGCCTGATGACTTTTCCTCCTGAACATATGCCGGGTTTGTCTGCTTCTCCCCATCTTCACCATCCCCCCAGCTCACACCTCCATGGTTGTGCCACCAGGCCGCTCCAGTAGCATCCCAACGAGCTTCCTGCATCCAGGCAGGCCCTTCTCCAGTATATTCTTCTCAAGTAACAGTAATGATCTTTATAAAACTCAAGCCACATTATACTGTATCAGCTGTTACTTAACGCTCTCTAACAGATTCCCATTGCTCTTAGGGCAAATACTCAAATCCTGAACGTGGTGTACTAAGCCCTTTCCAGCCTGACCCCCCTGTACCTTCCAGTCTCATCTTGCACAGTCCTTGCTTTCAGCTCTGGCCATATTAAATGTCTTTTAGCTTCTTCAGTACATGACACTTCCTTCAGCCACAGGGCCTCTGTGCATGGTGTTTCCTCTCCCCAGAATACCCAGTCCCCACTAATGAACGCTTACACTTTTCACCTTTCCCACCTAGATATCATTTTCCTAATGCCCTAGGGCCTGCCTGCACTAGGTAGGGTTCCCCTGGGGGCATTCTCTCTCTCTTTTCTTTTTTTTTTTTTTTTGAGATGGAATCTTGCTCTGTCACCCAGGCTGGAGTGCAGTGGTGTGATCTCGGCTCACTGCAGCCTCTGCTTCCTGGGTTCTAGTGATTCTCCTGCCTCAGCCTCCTGGGTAGCTGGGATTACAGGCATGCGCCACCACACCCGGCTAATTTTTGTATTTTCAGTAGAGATGGGCCAGGCTGGTCTCAAACTCCCGACAGGTGATCCGCCCACCTCGGCCTCCCGAAGTGCTGGGATTACAGGTGTGAGCCATGGCACCCGGCCTTCCTGGTACATTCTCTTATACTGCCATGCATATCTTTCCTTCATAGACGTATCCAACGTAAACCCAGTTGGATCTAATTTTAATTGTGCGCTTCTTATGTCTTATTTTATTTTGTGATTTACTAGTCTGCAAACTCCATGAAAACAGGAATAAGGTCTGGTGCTGTTCACCCTGGTATTCCCAGCACCTATAACGTTGCCTAGAACATTTTTAGGCACTGCGTAGAGGATTAACCACAAAAGTACATTAATTTGAATAACTATAAGTTATCTCACAATGACTTTAAATTTTAAGTCTTTTTTTTTTTTTTTTTTTTTTTTTGAGACGGAGTCTTGCTCTGTCGCCCAGGCTGGGGTGCAGTGGCCGGATCTCAGCTCACTGCAAGCTCCACCTCCCGGGTTTACGCCATTCTCCTGCCTCAGCCTCTTGAGTAGCTGGGACTACAGGCGCCCGCCACCTCGCCCGGCTAGTTTTTTGTATTTTTTTAGTAGAGATGGGGTTTCACCGTGTTAGCCAGGATGGTCTCGATCTCCTGACCTCGTGATCCACCCGTCTCGGCCTCCCAAAGTGCTGGGATTACAGGCTTGAGCCACCGCGCCCGGCCAAATTTTAAGTCTTGTAGTTCCCCTTTCTCCTTTCATTTTTTCTCAAATCTTTCTTAAGCCTCTCCTACATTTTCTCACTTCCTTAACCTCTTTTAAACCTTCTCACCTTTGCCTCCTGTCCTCTGTTATCAGAGACCTTATTTGATAATATTTATTTATTTATGTATGTATTTATTTTTCTCACTCTGTCACCCAGGCTGGAGTGCAGTGGCATGATCTCAGCTCACTGCACCTCCACCTCCCGGGTTCAAGCGATTCTCCTGCCTCAGCCTCCCGGGTGGCTGGGATTATAAGCACCCGCCACTATGCCCAGCTAATTTTTGTACTTTTAGTAGAGATGGGGTTTTGCCATGTTGGCCAGGCTGGTCTCAAACTCCTGACCTCAGGTGATCCACCCGCCTCAGCCTCCAAAGGTGCTGGGATTACAGGTGTGAACCACCATGCCCAGCCAATAACATTTAACAATATAAAGTTGATATAAGTTATTCCCTGAGTATTCTTGATCCTGTGGAAAAATAAAAAATCAAAGTTTTGACTTTCTTCCTTCTGTTTTTCCCTCCAACCCTTTGGCACTGGCTGTTAGATACCCATGAACACTAGCCAGGGATGACTATGGGCCTGCAGGACTGTCACAGTAGACAGTCTCCTTCTAGGTATTGTTAAATGCCTTTAGAAGTTGGACCTGGTAGATGACGGTGTCTCATTTGGAACCTTGTGTCCAAAATACCTCGTCAACCAGCTTTCCGTCCAGGGCATCTAGCATGTACCCTCTTAGCCTCCTGTACAGCTCCCTTGAGGCACTCCCCAGAGTATAATTGCTCGCTTTGCAGATGCATAGTTGTTTAATATCTGTTTCTCCCAGAATTAATCCCCACAGCTGGTTGTTGGCTGTGTTCGCACTGCCTGGCACAAAGTAGAAGTTCAATAAATAACATTGAATGAATAAATATAATTAACCAAAGTAAAGATTTGGCAGACTTTCCCACTTGGTTATGCTTTTCTCTGGACAGCTAAATACTCTCATTAAATGCTATCATTGCTGTACATTAAATACTATCATTAAATATCAGTTATACTAACACTAGTAATTACACCGAAAACTATATAATTTAGAGCAACATTTAGAGAAATGCAAAAATGAAGGTACAGTTACTTTTCACATAAATCCTTACTCATTTTGATAGCTACTTATCTTTTTCACGGTTTTTCCCTCAGGCTGAAGTAGAAAGTGTCATACGTAAGGTCTTCTCCACGTCTAGAACTTCAAATGGTTTCAAGAGCTATCATAAGCATCTTCCTTGAGATTCAAATGCAACAGTGATTTGAGTATTTTCTACACACCAGGTGCAATGTTAAATATTTCCCCTGTACTATTTTATTTTCTCCTTATTATATCTCTCTAGAGTGGGGATTATCTTTTTAAACCCAACTCAGCTTTTCCTTGGTATGATTTGTATAGTGTCTTCTTAAAATTTCCAAGCAGCTTTTTTGTTTTGAGATGGAATCTCACTCTGTTGCCCAGGCTGGAGTGCAGTGGCTTGATCTTGGCTCACTGCAACTTCCACCTCCTGGATTCAAGAGATTCTCCTGCCTCAACCTCTCGAGTAGCTGGGATTACAGGTGTGCAACACCATGCCCAGCTAATGTTTCTATTTTTAGTAGAGACAGCGTTTCGCCATGTTGGCCAGGCTGGCCTCGAACTCCCGACCTCAAGTGATCTGCCCCCTTCAGCCTCCCAAAGTGCTGGGATTGCAGGCATGAGCCACTGCACCCAGCTAAGCAGCTCTTTAAAACTGCAAGTCCCCTTATTGTGTGTGTATGCAGACAATTGAGGTTTAAAAGTTTCTTTAAACACCATCTTAAATTAAAAGTTAAATGTTAATCAAAGTATAGAAAAATCAGACATACTTATTACCTCTTTGGAAAAATAATAATTTCCTAAGCTTTGAAAAAAAATCACAAAAGAACAGATTCCAAAGACAATAAAAATATTGCTGAAATGAGGGTGTTGTAAGAAAAAAAAAAGACAGTAAGTATCTAAAACACAAAAACTACTAAATGAAAGGGAATTGGGAAAACATGTCTCAAATATTATACAGAGAGACTCTACTTACTGCTAAGTACTCCACTGCACTCCAGCCTGGGAGACAAAGGCAGACTTCGTCTCAAACAAACAAAAAAAATCCCTCATAGATGCTATGTTATTCCACATTTCTGATGAGCCGTTTGACATTTCTGGTGAGCCATTTGACATTGGGGTGATCTGAACCCTCCACCAGGGTAGACTTCACATCTTAGTTATCTTTCTCTTCCTGACATCTTCCAAAACATGTGAACAATTGTAGACATGCACACATATACATACATACAGGCACACATGCACATGTACATACAGGTGCATGTGTGTGCAATGCACATAATACACCTAACGAATAACTTGGCAAAAAGTAGACTTTCAACAATTTTGTTGTTGAAAGCTAAACTGTCTTAACCATTATTTGTTGAAATTTTATTTATTCTTTTTTTTTTTTTTTTTTTTTTTTTGGCACAGAGTCTCAGTCCCAGCTAGAGTGCAGTGATGTGATCATGGCTCACTGCAGCTTCGACTTCCCAGGCTCAATTGATTCTCCTGCCTCAGCCTCTCAAGTAGCTGGGACTACAGGCACACACCGCCACACCTTACTAATTTTTGTACATTTTTGTAGAGACGAGGATTCGCCACGTTGCCCGAGCTGGTCTCAAATTCCTGAGCTCACCTCAGTCTCCCAAAGTACTGGAACTACAGGTATGAACCCCTGTGACTGGCCTATCTTCGTTTTGAATTTTAAAAGGTACAGTCAGACATTTCACATGAAATACATTATGAATCAATGAAAATGTTATATTTTATTTATGTAGGTGTGAAAATAGATACTCAGCTGGATCTAGGGGTACGCTTTGGCTCATACATCCAGTCGGTCTTAAAGCTGATGTAAAAAAGCTCACTGCTATCGTGTGAATGCGTCCTCTGAAGTTCCGATGTGGGAAACTTAATCCCCAGTGCATCAGTGTTTGGAGGCGGGGCCTAACAAGAGGTGGCTAGATCGTGAGGGCTCTGCCTCATGAATAAATTAACGCCGTTATCGCGGGAGTGGGTTTGTTATCTCAGGAGTGGGCTCCTTATGAAAGCGTGAGTTTACTCCCCTCCCTTCCCTTGCCCTCTCTGCTCTTCCACCCATCTGTCATGTGAGGAACAGTGTTCTTCCCCCCGCCCCCGTGGGCTGTAGCATTCAAGACGCCATCTTAGAAGTGGAAACCAGGACCGCAGCACCCACCAAACCTACCAGCACCTTGACCCTGGACTTTCTAGCCTCCAGAACTACGAGCCAATAAATTTCTGCTCATTATTTTTAAAAAGCTGGTGTGATACACAGAACTTCCCAAACGGTTAGGGTTTTTGTTTTTACTAAATTGTGATTGTTATCACTAACACATATACTTAAGTTTATTTCTGTATCTTGTAGTAATAGGAATATAAATATATGAGAAAATGGTTAGAAAATAAACTCAGAAAGGATTTGGGCACATTTTATCAGTCCTATTTTGCTATAGTTCTGTACTCTCTTGCTTCTAATATAAAAATGTTCCATATTCTAGAAAAGAGATAAAGTACCTTCACCCACAATGCGGCTGGAAAAGTGGGACCAGGTAGGTTCTCCTTCTGTTCTCATTATCTGCCTATTTCTCAACCTTAAGCAAAATATTCGACACGTATTAGTCACAGTCATGTCCTTAGTTTTTTTTTCTTTGCTATTCCATCAGATAGAAATCATGTGGTATCTGCACCTAGCAAGGATCATTACAATGTTTTATCTCAACAGAGGGCTGACCCCTGAGACTTGTGCTAATTCTAAGACAACTGAGGCCCCAAGAAGGTATTTCATCTTCTACTTCCCTTGAATCCCCTTCTGTACTCAGCACAGTACTGCAAACATAGGAGGACTGTTTGAGGCAGAACTGGTGGGGTTTTTTGTTTGTTTGTTTATTTGTTTGAGACAGAGTCTTACTCTATCACCCAGACTGGAGTGCAGACGCACAATCTTGGCTCACTGCACCCTTGCCTCCCCGGTTCAAGCAATTCTCATGTCTCACCCTCCCAAGTGGCTGGGACAACAGGCACAAGCCACCATGCCCAGTTAATTTTTTGTATTTTTAATAGAGATGGGGTTTCACCATGTTGACCAGGCTGGTCTCGAACTCCTGACCTCAGAGGATCTGCCCGCCTCGGCCTCCCAAAGTGCTGGGATTACAGGCATGAGTCACCACATCTGGACAGAATTGATGTTTTTGTTTTTGGCTTTGGTTTTTTTTTGGAAACAGGGTCTCTCTCTGTCACCCAGGATGGAATGCAGTGCCATGAACATGGCTCACTGCAGCCTAGACCTAATGGGATCAAGTGATCCTCCTGCCTCAGCCTCCAAAGCGGCTGGGACTACAGGTGTATGCCACCACACCCAGCTAATTTTTTAACAAAAATTTGTAGAGACAAGGTCTCGCCATTATTCCCAGGCGGATCTTGAACTCCTGGGCTCAAGCAATCGTCCTGCCTTGACCTTTCAAAGCGCTGGGGTTACAGGTATGAGCCACTGCACCTTGCCTTACTGTTGCTTTTTACTAAAGAATGTGTGGTAAAATGTACAAAATGAAGAGTAGATAGTACACTCAAAATTTACCAAAAAGGAGAAAAACAGAATAACAGTAGGCTGCATTTGAAGTATAAAATTTGGTGATCTTTAAAATTAATTTCTTTTCTTTTTTTTTTTTTTTTTTTTGAGATGGAGTCTTGCTCTGTCGCCCAGGCTGGAGTGCAATGGCGTGATCCCGGCTCACTGCCACCTCCACCTCCCAGATTCAAGCCATTCTCTTGCCTCAGCCTCCCCAGTAGGTGGGATTACAGGCGCCTGCCACCATGCCCAGCTAATTTTTGTATTTTTAGCAGAGATGGGGTTCCACCATGTTGGTCAGACTGGTCTCAAACTCCTGACCTCAGGTCATCCACCCTCCTTGGCCTCCCAAAGTCCTGAGATTACAGGCACGAGCCGCCGTGCCCAGCCTAAAATTAATTTCATAAAAGAAAAAACTGCCGAGCGTGGTGGCTCACGCCTGTAATCCCAGCACTTTGGGAGACTGAGAGGGGTGGATCACGAGGTCAGGAGATCAAGACTATCCTGGCTAACATGGTGAAACCCCGTCTCTACTAAAAATACAAATAATTAGCTGGGTGTGGTGGTGGGCGCCTGTAGTCCCAGCTACTCAGGAGGCTGAGGCAGAAGAATGGCGTGAACCTGGGAGGCGGAGCTTGCAGTGAGCTGCACTCCAGCCTGGGTGACAGAGAGAGACTCTGTCTCAAAAAAAAGAAAAACAAAAAAAGAAAAACAAAATGAATACACCACTATTTTATAGTGCCTAAAACAGCTAGCTTATTTTAAAAGTAACCAACACCAAGAAAGTCCTAACAGTTTTATACGTACCTATGTCAGACAATTTTCAAAAAGTAGTGGTAATTAAATTCAACGGCCATTTGGGTGGCTTCTTGTTTAAGACATGATACCAAAAGCCAAAAGGAGCTCAAAGATGAAGACTACTTGTCATTGCCTTGAAAAAATTAAACTATAATAAATCATGACATGGAAGTAACTGTAATATAGAGCAAAGTTTTAGCCTTATAAATGAGAGATCAGGTGATATAATAGAAGGGGCCGATCGGAAGATTTTATGGAGGAAGTAACCTTTCAACTGGACCTTGAAGAATTAGCAAGACTTTGACAAAGGGGAGGATATTCCAGGCACAAGGAACTAAATAACATCCACGAAAAAAATCAATAAAGCCTATGCCTATGTTGACATTTCTGTTCTCAACTGAACGGTCACTTCAGTTACCTGAAAATTGTCTCTCTTCCTTTGAGTTGTTAATCTAAAGTTGTGCTTCTAAACAGAGCTATTTTTATTTCCAGAAGTATCACCTACCAAACTAGAGATCAGCCATTGTCTCTAAGTTATAGCCCAACTACCTCACGTGGGCCTAACCCTAGGCGAGTTGAAGGCCTAGGGAGAATTTAAGGGTGTGTAAATTCCCAAGAATTAAAAAATTTAGAAATTCTTACCAATCATGCTGAAAGACAGTGTGGCCAATAGCAGCAAGTGTAAAGGCTCTAGAAGAGATGATTGGGACTTGGTTATCTACTAACATTGAACCTAGTTTCAATTCATTGTCCTTTTTGAGACTTTCATGAACTATTCTTAGAGCAATAGGTTCTGTCAGTGCCTGGTACATAGTAGGTGCACAATAAATATTAGGTAAGAGACAGAACTTTTTTTTCAACATGGCTTTCTACCGTCTTTGTAATAAAAACTATTCACATATTATATTAAAAGTACCTGCTTTGGGCCGGGCGCAGTGGCTAACACCTGTAATCCCAACACTTTGGGAGGCTGAGGCAGGTGGATCACCTGAGGTCAGGAGTTCAAGACCAGCCTGGGCAACATGGCAAAACCCCATCTCTACTAAAAATGCAAACATTAGCCAGGCGTGGTGGTGCACGCCTGTAATCCCAGCTACTCGGGAGGCTGAGGCAGGAGAATCACTTGAACGTGGGAGGCAAAGGTTGCATTGAGCTGGGATCATGCCATTGCACTCCAGCCTGGGCGACAGAGCGAGACTCTGGGAAAAAAAAAAAGTACCTGCTCTGAACACTCAATTCTACATTTATTTGTAGCCTTTTATGTCCAAAGTATTGATACTTTGTGTACCTCTTCAGTTTGCAGGATGTTTTCTCATACAGTATCTTATTGGATTCTCACAACAGTCTAGCGGGATCAGTAGGACAAATACCAGTATTCCTGTTTTACAGATGGAACTACTAAGATTCATGGAGGTCAGAAGACTTGTCCAAGGTCAGAGAACTGAACTTAGATTTAGCTTTAGACATGTCATCAGTCCTACTTTTCACAGTGTCACAGTTTCCAGACATTAGCAGCATTCCTTACTAGTCTTGCCTAATATTTCTGGCATCAACCATGTTAATGTGACATGACTAATATAATAGCTAATTATATGTCTATCTTTCTATCTATAATCTATCTATCAAGACAGCAATATGTGTAAACAGAAACGACAAAAGCATTTGTATTTTATTTTCAAGTATAAAAACATACTTTTCATTAAAAAATTCTAATGAGAAAGCATTGGTTTAAACTTAACATTATGGTAATGTTCATGAATAGATTACAGAACAGTTAGAAAAAATTTTAGCTAAATACCTTAACATTTTTCAGAATATGCTTCTAGATTTTGCTAGAATTGGATCAGTGAGTTATTTCTGAGCGTAAATGACATGCGGTGCTAATTGTATTCATGACATAAAATGTCCTCAAGTTTTCTTTGGCCAATGGACTGAGAACAAGGAGCCTGCCTTACATTTCACAGATCTAAATAATAATTTGATGGTTAGCTCATTACAGGGAATGTAGTAGAGTAAAATAGCCATAGTACATCTATCCTGGAATTTTAGGGTTCCTACAGAATCCCTCCATGATTTGTTTATGATGTAGAGATGATTGACTCTGTCAGTTACTAATAAATGGTAAATAAAAAAGTAACCTGTGATATTAAAGTACTACATTAGCTACATTGTGATTAAATTACAGTAACACCACCAGCTATAAACCTTTATAGAATCTTCTCAACCATGCAGTAATTCTCCTAACTATACTATTATGTAGAGCACAAATATTTCTTTGTAAGTCCAAAGCAATACATCAGGGAAGCGTTTACTGCTGAAGCTAGATTGAGAGTAAATGCATCTTGGGTTGCTATGAATAAAAGCTCTAGCTTCTCATTACTTTATGACAAGACACAGAAATTCACTTTACTTTTCATTTAAGGTTTTCGGCTTCCATTTATAGATGTATGCCTTCACGCTTTTATTCCCTTCTTGCTTCAGCCGTACGTAATAAATGATTATAAATTTTCACATTTGACCACCTCTCTGCTAGTCTCATGCTTAATGCACAAAGTTAGGAAGCTGCAGGTAAAATTTCACAAACACTTTTATTTATGATGTTGTCCTTGGTAACGGAAATTTCAATGTACTGAAATGAAAAGTATGATTAAAGGGATACGACGTCCTGACAAGGATAGTAGAGGGCAGCCTTCTATTTCCTACTGAAAATATATAATACTTTTTTGACATCAATTTCATAGAGAATAGACATGGGTTAGTCATGGAAAAAAGACACAAACATGTTTCCAACTTCAGTTTTCTTGAATGTTTGCTCTTATAACTTATATTAGAAATATCTCCTCTGAATTGATGAACTTGTGAATTGAAAAAAAATTTTATCCCAATTAAAATGTAATATGAAGAACGGAAATTGAGGAAAAAATCTAATTTGGAACACATGAGTTCTTTTTCTGGAAAGCAAAATAAGTAGAAAAATACTGATTTTTTCAAACCATTTAAATTATTGCAATAACTGATTTCATTATTTTAAATCTCTATGTAGAAAGAATCAAGAAAGATTGGAAAAGTTAAAAACGTTCATAAACATAGTTGTTTAGTTTCTTGTGTATTTCCCAAAAATTGCCATTAAGCAAACAAAATGCAACCCTAGTGTGTTTCCTGTTTATAAAGTTAAATGTCTGAGTATTCGAGGTTATATGATTTCTCCTTTTCCTATCATTTAGGGGGAAAAAGAAATTAAACAATTGGTAGGACTTCCCCTAGTAAAGTCACTTCTCAAATAAAATTCTGCTGCTACAAAGTACAGTTTCTGTGCCTGGAAATTAGAATTGCTTGAAACATACTAGTTTCACCCACAAGTCTTATTCCTAGTCTCCAGCCCAGTTAATAAAATGTGTTATCAGGAGACTTGAGTTCAAGGATCATAATAACTCCTTCAGCCTTGTACTGCCACAGCAGGGCGTGAGAGCTATTTCCTACTCAGTAGAAGAAGATATAACATCTTGATTTCAAATCTCTGAAAACAAGATATTGTGGAAACTGTAAAATATATATATCCCCTTGATTTCATATCTATGGAAATAAGAAACTGGAAACTTAGTTTAAATAGCTACAGATTTAGCCAGGATGTGGCCAATATCTGGCACTGATACCTGGATTATCTTTAGGATATTCTGTGTCTCTAGCTTCAATGTCATGAATTCACTCACAATGTATCTACTGAATTTCCACGTTGTGCGGAGCACCATGCCAAGCCCAGGAAGGAGAGACAACACACAAAAAGCATCAAGCATAGCGATGTTGCTCAGGAGCGTACAGTCTGGCAAAGGAGATAAGACTTGCACACGAATAACTAAAATTACAAATCAGCAAATAATCAGAGCCAGATGAGGAGAGAGGGAAATTTCACGGAATTATGCTGCATGGGAAGGGCCGTGCACAACTGCCATGTGCTGGTTGCGGGGAGTTTGGGTGGTCTATTCGTTGGTCTCAGTTCATGGCTCGAGCAGAGGTCAGTAAACTCAGTAGATTTGAGCGCCGCCAGTTAAGACCAGGAGCTAAAGCCCCTGCCATGTCCTTGGTGCCACAGAGTGATCCAGAGCGCAGACAGAACAGAAAAGACAGGAAGAAAGAGGAAGAGGGATGGGCCTAGAGAACAGGAGGTAAGACAGCATCAAATGCTCAGTAATGTGCGTGTGATGACACAGGGCAAGTTGGAAAGACCCTTGAAAGACACCTTGCCGGTTTTGCATTAATGAAAATAAGAGGATTTTAAAAGCCTAGGCAGAGGGCTTGCTGTATGCCACACTTCCACAGTCAGTTACATTTTTAGGAAAGTATTGTACTCATGCATAGGCTAAAAAAAATGTAGTCTGTGTAGCATTTCAACAGCCTCGCAGCTTTCTTCAATAACTGTTCCTACAAATACTTTCTGACAGCTTCCATTTGTTGCTCAGCTATTGCAGAACCCTGAAAAATATATTATGTCTCATGTCAGTTATAAAAATAACACCACAAATTATAACCAAAACAAAATTACCTAGTAATTATCATTTAGATGTCCATTTTAATCCTTTTCAGAGTTACCTTTACTTTAGCGTGCCTTTAGGAGCCAGACAGTTTAACACAAGGCAAGCTGGAGGGGTTTATTTAAATCTTTCTCTTTACCATGTGCTGTGATAATATCTGAAATCCACCCTTCTGAGCACTCTGTGACTGCCTTAATCTCAAGAGCACTTCTAAATACATTGAATACTAACAGCCTTAAATTTGACGAAAATAAGCATAGTAAACATGTGGTGTCAATTATGGGAAAACCCGAACAAAGGTTAGAGGAATACGAACAGAGCTCACATTTTCTTTTAACTTGTTAATGTCTCTGACCCTTTTGTACAAAAATCACTTTAATCAACATTATATACATTTCATTGTGGCCTTACCATTTAACAGCCTGTAAAAAATGTTTGGCTATCAATTATACACATCAAGTTGATATGCTGCAGGACTGGGGGCCATTTATGTTCGCAATTAAATCTGAGGGGGCTTGAGGAGACCCACATGGTTAGCCAACCCTCCCCTCTCCACCCGACTCAGCCTTTTTGAAGCTTCCAGAGATGAGGAAGCTTAATTAAACTTATCAGAGATCTCTTTTTCCATCCTAGAAATTGGAGAGCCATGATCATAGGTATAGAGATGTTCAAATCTAGGTCCTTCTTTCTCCTCCTCTTAAACCATCCCCTCTCCCATGTACTCACATAGCCACAGTCACATACACATACAGATTTTAGTCAAACAAATTTGTTTAAAATAGATTCTTAGGCCAGCCACAGTGGCTCACACCTGTAATCTCAGTACTTTGCCGGGGTATGGGGGGGATTGCTTGAGGCCAGGAGTTTGAGACCAGCCTGGGCAAATAGGGAGACCTCATCTCAAAAATAAATAAATAAAAAGTAAAAATAAAAATAAGTAGATTCTTGACTTGCTTTGGGTCTCATCAGAAGCCAAAACAATCATCCAAGTCTAAGTATGGCCACGATGTCTGCAGTGCTGGTGTGAGATGTGGGTCAGTGCACACCAGTACTCCACCCATAATCACAAACCAGAGGCCACACCATGGCTTCCATCCTCCTAACCCTGTATAAAAGTTGATGGGGTGTGCAATCTAAAATGATAAGAAGAGATTCTCAATTAAGCGGTCTTGAACTGGTGCGGCTTCAGACCCAACTCAACAACCCCAAATCTTCTTTAACAATCCACGTAGAGAAGAAGGACTAATGTCCAGCTGTGCTAACAAATAGTTTAAATGGTGTTCTGCATACATCTGAGGACTATGAAGGTTAGCACTCCAAAGCAGGTAAATATTTGGCTTCTTTTATTTTACTTCATGGATTCTTCCTTTCCTTTCCTTCCCTGCAGCCTCAAACCCTGAAATAAGAGGACCCAGCCACTGGATCTCAAAACAAATGTTAAAATACCATTCCCTCCACATTCATTCAGCCCCTCAAATATTTAATTAGTGTCTGTCATATCTAAGGCATTATGCTAGGTGCTGTTTTCAATTTATTACAACTACTTTTTATAATACAATATTCCATAGACAGAGTGTTAGAGACAAATTCATCTTTACATGATGTAGTACTAAATTCCAAAAAAAGAACTTCCCTTTTAGATTGGGCAATCTGAGGAATTAGGGGGAAAAAAATTCTCCAAATGCCAGTTAGGAGCAGCCATCCACTCTTCGACCTTACAAGAGGTGGGGAAGGTGGGATTTTGATGTTCACAAGCCCATTAAGACAATTTTCAAATGCCATGGCTTGGCTGATACATAGAACATTAAGAATATTTTTAGGCAGTCTGCTGTGTGCAAGGAGCATCTATTTTAATTGATGCATTTTGACGGTAACAATGTTGTAGTATATGGTCTCTTCCTCCATGTGTTCACGTGTTAAAATAAATAGTAGTGTACATAGCAAGGGAAAGCGAGAAAACATATTGCCATATCTTTCTTAATATTGTACTATTGTATGATTTTAGCACCTTTTGGCTTTGTTCCTGAAAGCATGTTTTCTTCTTGTGCTTGTTCCTGAGGCAGTGTTCGACATACTAAACTAATGAATAAGTCATTATTTACTGGAAGACTTTGTATATATGAATCGGAAATACTACTTCCCATCTAAAAATCTAATTGTGTATATCTTGTGGAGGTAAATACCCATATAGATCAATTTTTTATTAAAAATGGGTATTTTGTTTAAGGGAACCCTTTAAAAATATCATTTCTATTCGTAGACCCAACTGTTAACTATTTATTAAAATGTCAATGTCTAAAAGTCTTACATAGTTATAATCTCCTACTCATATCCTCATGGGCTTAAAATCGGTCTGTGCACCCCCAAAACTATCTAAGAAAATGAGAGATACTAGTTGAAAAATATTAGCATGTCTGCTTTCTGGTTTAATACTGGTTAGTTTTTGATGTTCAGTAAAATTGAGATTCCTTAAAAGTTTAACTTTTATGTGATTACTGTGAAATGCAGTAATCACATATTTGTTGATTAGATTTTATTATAAACAATACTTCATGGTTTTATGAAGTGTTACAAATTGCCTATAAATGAACTTGGACTATTTTAATTGGTTTAATAAGAGCCAAAAGGAAGAAAGTCTGGATTCATTTTTAAAATCTGAAAATATGTGGTGATAGAAACAAGGAAGAAAAGGAAGTTTCTTGGTTCTTTTCTCCACTCCAGGAGAGATGAAGCATACACATGAGTTATTACAAAGCATTGATCTGACTCCAACCTGAAGTTACCAAGGTTTTATAAGACTGCAATAAAGCTTTCTTTGCATTAACCAGCCAAGCACATAAACATTTTAATGAACTGTTTTTACATGGTTCATTGGGCAGCTACCAGGCTACTATAATACAAATCACCACTCCGCCACATCCAGCTTTCTCATGATGGCTGTACTTTTTTCAGCTTACCAAATGCAAATTGAATATCACAGCTCTGGAGCTTAATCAAATACTTGACTATTCGAGCATAGGAAATTCCCAAGCCCAGAATTTACTGTATTCTAGAATAATCTATTCAAAGAACTGAATCTTTGAGAATTTCTACTTTCGAGCTTCTAAACCAAAAGTGAAGTCTACTGTGATAATCATTTGAGACCACTAAAAAATAAGATCCTCAAAGTCACCACTCTGTGTTAAAATGGTTTTAGGCAATGAATGACAGTGTTGCCATGAGAAGCAAGTAGCTAAATCATCATTAGTCACAGAAGAGATGATGTCCCCAAACTGATATTTCTCTTAGCGACCTGAAGCCTTGAATGAATTATTGAACTCAGTACCAATGCAGATCAAATCTCCTTGGAATAATTAAGGAGCATTACTGACAAACATTTGTGTACATTCTAGTCAACACTTAAAGTAACACTAAATTATAAAATATTTATCATGTATTCTGAGAGCTTCATGACACTGTATTTTTAAGATTAAAGATTAGCCCAACACATAATTTAATAATGAATGCAAATTATAAATGAATATTTAACAAACCATACCACATTTTACGTCTTAACATCTCTTCTGCCAGTGCTATGACTGAATGAAAAATGGCTCCATGATGTATTGTCCTGCTGCCTAATGCTCCAGTGGAAACAAGGTGTTTTCACCTTGATGCAGCCTTTAAAATAAATTAATTTGTTAACATTTAAAAATGCAGTGTAACTGATGACATAAAACATTTATAAGACAGTTTATGACCCAACCAACCATGTTCTAATCCAATAATATTTATTAAAACATTTTATTTGACTAATCATTTCATGGCCAAGATTTGGAAATGTTTGTTTTTCAGGTTGAGTCAAGGATTTAAATGGTTCTAATGGTACCATAAAGATGTTATATGGTGTTAATATAACCTGAGTATTAAAAATATAATGAATTTGCTATTTATGAACCATTAAGTTTTGCCTCACCCCCAGAATAAATTTTATATCATTACAGACCTATTAATACATCCTCTTTGTTTTTCCATCTTCCCTAGGATATACACATTCACAAGCCAAATTTATAGATACATAAAAATAAGTCAGAATATTTTTATTCTGGAAAGTATGTTGCATTGAACAGAGGATATAAAATGGTACTTTTTTCACTTCAAGTTTTCTTCATAGTTATCACCTCAGTGTTTCTAAGCTAGGAATCACTCCATATATTAATAAAACATGGGTCACATAAGCACCTTAATTCTAGTAGAAGTTTTTAACTCCTCTGCTAAATTAAAACCAGGCAAGAAAGCTTTCTTTCTTATTTCTTATTTCTTATTGAAAATTAAAGAATGTTAGATTTTTCCAACTATGCACACCATTTAAACTTAGCAACTCTGGGACTTTAATAACATAGTTATTCTAACTTTTAAAACATTTGTATATACAAACATATTTGCCAGTAAGACATTGGAGATATTCTCAAGATCTAGCTATGGAGTAACTCTGGACCATCTGCTAGATAGAATATTATGTAGCCATTAAAAATCTTGTCTTTGAAAGTGAAATAAGCCAGGAACAGAAAGGTAAGCACCACATGTTCTCACTCATATATGGAAGCTTAAACAAATGAACAAACAAAAAGTTGATCTCATAGAAGTAAAAAGTAGAAAAGAGGCTACTAGAGGCTGGGAAGGGGTGGGAGAAGGGCAGGACAGGAAGAGATTTGTTAAAGGATACAAAATTACACTAGATAGGAGGAATAAGTTCTAGTGTTCTCTAGCACTGTAGAATGACTATAGTTAATACTAATATATAGAAATTCAAATATCTGGAAGGAGGATATTAAGTTTTCCCAATACAAACAGATGATGAATGTTTGAGATGCTGGATATGCTAATTATCCTGATTTGATCACTATACATCATGTATAATCACCTCCCTATGTACTCCATAAATATGCATGATTATTATGTGCCAATTAAAAAAATTTTTTTTGAGACGAAGTTTCACTCTTGTTGCCCAGGCTGGAGTGCAGTGGCATGGTCTCGGCTCACTGCAACCTCTGCCTCCTGGGTTCAAGCATTTCTCCTGTCTCAGCCTCCCGAGTAGCTGGGATTACAGGCACCCACCACCACGCCCAGTTAATTTTTTGTGTTTTTAGTAGAGATGGGGGTTTCACCATGTTGGCCAGGCTGGTCTCAAACTCCTGACCTCAGGTGATCCACCCACCTCAGCCTCCCAAAGTGTCGTAATTACAAGCATGAGCCACCACGCTGACCTAAAAAAATTTTTTAATCTTGTCTTTGAATCATACTTAAGACCATAGCAAATGTATATTCTAAGCTAACCATATTAATTCAAATTCAAAAAGATATAACACTAGGGCCGAGCGAGGTGGCTCACGCCTGTAATCCCAACACTTTGGGAGGCTGAGGAGGGTGGATTACTTGATTACTTGAGCCCAGGAGTTCAGGCCAGGTTTGGCAACATGGGGAAACTCCATCTCTATAAGATATACAAACATTAACCAGGTGTGGTGGAATGGGCCTGTAGTCCCAGATACTTGGGAGGCTTAGGTAGGAGGATCACTTGAGCCCAGGAGATGTAAGTTGCAGGAAGTTGTGATCATACCACTGCACTCCTGCCTGGGTGACAGAGCAAGACCTGGTCTCAAAAAATATATATATATATATAACACTAAAGAGAAAGAAAAAGTAAGGCAGGACATTGAATCTGGTGCTTGAGGAGAACTACGTAAAAGTAAGTGTTCTAAAATACGATGACAATAAAAAGGAAGTATGAGTAGTTGCTATTATTATCAATGAGATCATATATGTAGTTGGTTTTTGTTTTTGTTTTTTTGAGACAGACTGTCACTCTGTTACCCAGCCTGGAGTACAGTGGCACAATCACGGCTCACTGCAGCCTCAACCGACTGGGCTCTGATATCCCACCTCAGCCTCCTGGGCAGCTGAGGCTACAGTCAGTCGTACACCACCATGCCCAGTTAACTTTTTGTATTTTTTGTAGAGATGGGTTTTCACCATGTTGCTCAGGCTAGTCTTGAACTCCTGGGCTCAAGTGATCCAACCATCTCAGCCTCCCAAAGTGCTGGGATTACAGGCATGAGCCACTGCACCTGTCCCCATATATGTAGTTTATAAGATAATTTAAAACAAAAAAAATTTTTAAAGATGAAGAGTTTGAATTAATACTGCTAGCTTACAGTATGCATTTTCTTCGCCCTTCTGCTTTCCTTGCAGTATATGGCAATAGTCTAAATTTAGACATGATGTTTACATATTATTGTTCTTAGGGTAGCTCTTTCATTGGTATTATATAAAATTGCATTGTCCCAAAAGAAAGTGGAAAGTCACTGTAATAAGGAGAATGATAGTTAGGGTGACATCACCAGGCATCATAAAAAGGATCATCTTGATTGTTGTGCACTTGTTCATTTCAAGACCACATTTATCGGCCATTTGTTTTTCCTTTCCTATAGTCTCTCTCTGCTGCCGTTCTCCCTCCTGCAGATATTTTCATTTCTTCTGCAAAGAGGAGGACTAAAACTGCAGTTTTAGGTGATTTTCAACTTACATAATCTTTCTTCAAGGTTTTCCTCAGGTTTACCCTATACTTACCTATGATAAAAGATTCCCTCAGTTCATAAGAGGATGGATGAAGTGGGGGCTGATGGGAAGGAAGGATCCAGGTATTTTTCAAATTTTCTTTAAACAGGAGAAGTAGAAGCTTGCTGTGCTGACAAACATTTAGAACATTCAACTAGAATGTTTTAGCTTCGTTAATATAGAGACAACAGAGATCTCGTGGGATTCTTGGGAGAACTGAGGGAAGTTAATGCAAGTGAAGCATATGGAACCAGGCAGGCTTCCTAGTAAGTGCTCAGTAAATATTGCCCAACATCTTCTGCATAATCACCAATATCAGCAGTTGCTGCTTTTTTTTTTTCCTTGCCTGCAAGATCAAAAGGGAAATCACAGTCTCACCCCCAAAATGCTAGAATTTTTCACTGATTCTCTGTCATCAATTTATTTTCTCTCTAAAGCTCAAACCACTCTAACAATGAAATTCTGTGCTTTAAAAATTCAAGCGAATGAGCAGATTTTAACAACTACAATTGCAAAAAGTTGGATGCTTTTCCAGAAGTGCTTATAAAACTGGTAAGCAAAGGAGATAGATAAAATCAAAACAAAAAATCTGTTCTTATCACATTTAGTAAGGGCAGTGCTGGCTTTACTGATGACTTCAGTAGTCAGAAACCTGGATGACGTTCATCTCCCTCCCCACTACCCCCACTGCCAAAAAGAGGAATACCCACCTGTATCAGAGTATCACTGTGTCCTGATCTTATTCCCATGCTTCAGTGCCGTAACTCATCACACCAGAGCTGTTGCTTGATTACTCATCCAATATCTATTTTTCACCTTGCAATAGATCCATACAAGGGACCAGGGCAGGGTTTGGCCAGAGATTTCCTACAAATCCTTAACCTAGGGAAAGCAACACTTTTCAGGTTTAAAGTCAGGGTACGGTTTGGCTGGGTGCCGGTGGCTCATGCCTTTAATCCCAGCACTTTGGGAGGCTGAGGCGGGCGGATCACAAGGTCAAGAGATCGAGACCATTCTGGCCAACATTGTGAAACTCCGTCTTTACTAAAAATACAAAAATTAGCTGGGTGTGGTGACACACACCTGTAGCCCCAGCTACTCGGGAGGCTGAGACAGGAGAATTGCTTAAACCTGGAGGTTGCGGCACCACTGCACTCCAGCCTGGGCAACAGAGTGAGACTCTGTCTCCAAAAAAAAAAAGTCATGGCAGCGTTTGACAGATGGAGCCACCAATTTCTATCAAAGCTTATTAGGTGTGGGAGTCACAACAGGATGGTGTCAACCCCAGGATATCAGGTCCCAAGCCACCTAGAAAGTAGAAATAGGAAGCAAATTCACTATGTCCCCTTTGTCAATTAGCAAACTTTCTAAATGCTTTTTGTCTGCCCTTGAATTTGGACGTCCCCTTTTCTGCAGTCAGCCTGGAACATTTATAAAGTGGAAGCCACTGAACTGTCTAAAGGCCTTTAGAAAATTGTCTAAGCATCTTTGCAATTGCCTCTTTCCTTCCAACCCTACCCCCACCTCACCCCTCAGATGTGGACCACACACTGCTATGCCATAAGCATCAAACATTTCCCACTTGTGATTTTATGCCAAATCATAACCATGATTCAGAACACTAAAGGACTCTGTTTCATTCTAACCTAGTTTCCTGGAAACTACATACAGTGATAGTTTCTTTTTTGTTTTTCAGAGTGGAAGAAGAAGAGAATCACCACATATCATATTTAGAGGTCCTGCAGAAAGGGCAGAGCGAGTTTCATGTTTGAGTGCAGCGGATGCATGGGCAAAGCATCGCACAGCCGCTCCATGGAAGTGACAATGAGCCTTGTCTTTCACACGTAACTCCAGGAACCAGGGGAAACAAAACCAATTCCACCCAGAGGTACAGACAAAGAAGAGCACCCTCCCAAAGGAGCCCGCATGATAAGTGGCCACGGCGAACATTACTGTGATCAGTCAGAAAGGCAGGCGAGTTATTAGCTTAGCCCTGAACCTCCTACTTAATGTAGAACCAGTGGTGATGGTTAACAGACCCTGGCTGCAGTGACAAGCCTGGGACCTGCTCGAGGAAATCCAATTGAAAAGCAGCCAAGAGGAACAACAAGCTAGAAACAGATGTTCCAGCTACCAGGATGTGCACACATTTAACCTGAATATGTAGTTGGGGTGGGATGGGAGCATTCGTTTCTAAATATAGTGATTTCACCTCTACCCCCATATAGATATTGTCAAGTTCAATTACAGCCATCCACATTAGTTTTGTCAAATTTTCAGCAATTTCTTTAAAATAAGAAGATGTCAGAATGATAACTGCTATTAAGGGAATTCAGGGTGTTTGATTTATCCACCCAGTCTTACTAAAACATTTCAGTTAAATCATCCACTCTTAAACTCCAGTCTCATAGCAATTAAAAATTATCTTTCAAAAAATTGCCCAAATGAAATTCCAACAGTTCATGTAGTTATTTGATTTAATATTATCATGTTGGTAAAATACCTTTAAGATGGTTATATTTTCATGAGTCACTTTCTTAGTCACTTCTAGTTCCTAAATAGGGGAGTTTGGGTTGACAGAGGTGTGATAACCATGCAAACAGGGGCTAGAATATAAGCTTGACAGAATCAGTTAATTAGATTTGAAAGAGAGTCGAGTCTTGTGAACCACAGTGATATGTACATTAGGAAACATTCTCCTTTACGTCAACACAATTCTGGTTTTCTCTAATGGGCTTTATGCGAGGAGAGAGACCATCTCACTGTGTTGATTTTTCTCAAGAAAAAAATCAATACTCTCAATGGATTTTAAGTAGATCTAATGTAGTACTGCACTGTACTCATAAGAAGATAAGCATATGTAAAAGATTTTAGAATGTGAATTAATGCATGCCACACTGAAACCACACCATACCCCAAACTCATGTTGTTATTATGTGTACCTAAAGCAGAGAACAGCTGCAGAGTATTTTCTCTGGTAACACTTCATTTTTTATTGGTAGGTTTTAATCCGATACATTTTTGGGATCACTGAATTCTTATTTGCTTTAGAATGCCCGATTATATCATTCTGCAAAGGATAAAAGGGTTTGAGCCATCATCCTGGGCTGAAATTTATTGAAGGTATTTATGAAGAGGGTGATCTTGAGGAATGCAAGCTTTTAAAATCTAAGAACAGCAGCAAAAATAAATTAATCAAGAATCCATCACTAATTTATACATGAGTCACTTACAAGGAAGGTAAAACGGTTCAGTAAATTATGGATTTGCAAATAAACTTGATTCTAGGGCCTTGGAAAATACTTCAATTGGAATAGAGATCCATTTTTCCTCAAAACAATTTTCACTTCAACTTCAGATGTAGGGGACATAAAGCCAAATCCCCTCTCTGAAAATTCAAGGGGAACTCTTTTCTGGTCATGTGAGGCATGAGTGGTGATGGTTCACAGGGATTCAGCTGCTCTCCACTAACTCAGGGGTGGGACCCGTCTATCGTTTTTCTAACTCATTCCCATGAACTCTAAATTGTCAACACCTAAGGTTAATGATACCTGTCTTTTTGCTGTCATAAACAGTTAGGGCGGTTTAGCAAGAGATAAATCATCTCCACACAGAGGATTGTGCTATTGTTCTCAGCAAACAAAGGACAAAGCTTATTTCTGTATAATGTTAAACATTGTTCTAATGGAATAGGCTTTTTTTTTTCTTTTATGCATTAATGAAATTATTAGCTTACAACACGTTTCTTTCTTGATTTGGAACATCTATTCTTCAAAAATTTGTAGAGTAATAATAGAGAGTTTCTATGCATGATGGCTCATTCTCATCTCAAAATATGCACTGATTTTTAAGGAATGTGCAGAAGGAAAAGCCAACCATCCTTCTGATTATTGGATAACCACCAGATCTGCCTTCATCTGAAACATACTCCACTCGAATGAGGATGATACTTTTAGCTACTAAATAAATACACAGAGGAGGTGTGGAATAACAACTCTAGCAAGAATAGCCAACAAGTTCATCTTACAACGACTAACTATGAGCAAAAAGTGTTCATGAAAAATCTGTTTTTGTTTTTTGTTTTTTGTTTTTTTTTTGAGATGGAGTTTCACTCTTGTTGCCCAGGCTGGAGTGCAGTGGCATGATCTCAGCTCCCTCCAACCTCCACCTCCCAGCTTCAAGCGATTCTCCAGCCTCAGCCTCCAAGTAGCTGGGATTACAGGCACCCACCACCACACCCAGCTAATTTTGTACTTTTAGTAGAGACGGGGTTTCACCGTATTGATCTCGAACTCCTGACCTCAGGTGATCCACCCACCTCCACCTTCCAAAGTGCTGGGATTACAGGCATGACCCACCATGCGCGGCCCAAAAGCTATCTTATTAAAGAAAAAAAACAATTTTTTCACCCCTTTAAATATTAAATAATTGATTTTTTCTGAAAATATTTCTTATACAATTCAATAAGCACACTAATTTTAGAGGAAGGATCATTAATGCTATAACATAAAATTGGAAATATTTACTATTATATGTTTTTAATATACACTAGGTACATATTAAATACTATATCTGTGTGATAGTTAAACATATTAGGTAGTTCATTAGGTTCATTTAAAATTGGCTGAGCTCAGGAGCTCACGCCTGTAATCCCAGCATTTTTGGAGGCCGAGGCAGGCGAATCACTTGAGGTCGGGAGTTCAAGACCTGTCTGGCCAACATGGTGAAACCCCATCTCTACCAAAAATACAAAAATTAGCTGGGCATGGTGGCATGTGCCTGTGGTCCTAGCTACTTGTGAGACTGAGGCAGGAGAACTGCTTGAATCCAGGAGGCAGAGGTTGCAGTGAGCCAAGGCTGTGCCACTGCCCTCCAGCGTGGGCGACGGAGTTAGACTCCGTCTCAAAAAAAATAAAATAAGGCCAAGGGCTTAGCAACAACATAATATAATGTGCTTAGGTATAATTTTACTATTTTAAGAGAGAACATGCTTGAGCTAGGAACCACTGAGAGTAGGAGATGGTGGCAATAGTCAGTTGCGCTACAAATATATTGCGATGGAAAATACATCATACGCTATGAAATTTTACAAAACTAGCAAACAAAAAACGTTTTTTGTTTTTTTTGAGACCGAGTCTTGCTCTATCACACAGGCTAGAGTGCAGTGGAACAATCTCAGCTCACTGCAACCTCTGCCTCCCAGCTTCAAGCAATTCTCGTGCCTCAGCCTTCCGAGTAGCTGGGAGTATAAGCATGCGCCACCACACCCAGCTAATTTTTATATTTTTAGTAGAGATAGGGTTTCCCCATGTTGGCCAGGCTGGTCTTGAACTCCTGGACTCAAGTGATCCACCCTCAGCCTTCCAAAGTTCTAGGATTACAGACGTGAGCCACCGCGCCCAGCCAGGAAACAAAAATTTACCTGTGATTCAATAAATGGTTTTCCCCTACCAGCCTTCCCCCACCATACATATACAATTTTTCTGAATCTGTTTCACCATAATGATGACACAGGTGCTTAACCAGCTCCGTGAGCTGTTGGGGTGGCTCTTTGCCTTGATTTAGTCCTGTGCCCACACACTGACCCATGCAGACTTAGCCATGCATCCAGCACAAATTATGACATTTTATATTTTTGGTTTAATGTATTCGTACCTGCTAGACATTGTAGCCAAAAGATTGTTTGCTGCCTAATCTTAGCCAGCTCTTAGGGTGGCTGCCTAAGCCTGTATTGCTGGCTTCACAAGTTTTTGTGTTTCAGGTAAATAAAAATCAAAGTGTGTTCAAGGCAGCCACATCGACTCACTTTGCAGACAGGCAAGCAGAACTGCAGAGCAGTGACCCAGCGGCTCACAGCTAGGGCTGGATTGGAATCCAGGGCTTTGCAGGCTTCCTGCTTCACTCAATCCTCTTTTTGTTGCCTCTGGCCTCAAGCTGTTGGCCTGGGAGGAAGTAGCAGATTAAATTCCATGGGCACGAAGTCTGTAGCTGACAAATACTTACTATGTTGCAATTTTACAGTGAAAGTTGGCAAGTCCAGGGTGGGAACATACCTCAAGCAGCTGGAGTCTTAGGGATTTTACTTCTGTTCTTTACCTCTCAATTTTTGATTTTGTTATATAAAAAGCAAATCAGTAACTATTGCATTATATTCTGCAGTGACTCAACAGCGACACTTCCTCAGCCAACCAAGGTTTATTGAACCGCTGGTGGTGCCGGGAACCGTGCTAGGCGCTGGGATAGGATACAGGGATCAACCAACCAGTCCTGCTCATTAGCTTAGCCAGAGAGGTAAACTGACCGACAATCAATCTGCCAGGGATCAATTACTGTGGAAGCTCATAGTGTCGGCCCCTAACCCAGACTTGGGGTCTGAGGAGGCCTCCTGGAGGGAGTGCTATCCTAACAGAGACCTGATGGGTACTTGGAATCCAGCCACAGAATACTATTTACCATCTCATTTTACTCTCATGAGAATTCTCCCCACTATAGGCAGGATGGGTGTTGATTAAAAAAAAAAAAAAAAAAAGTAGCCCGGCGGGTGACTCACACCTGTAATCCCAGCACTTTGGGAGGCTGAGGCAGGCAGATCACCTGAGGTCGGGAGTTCGAGACCAGCCTGACCAACATGGAGAAACCCCATCTCTACCAAAAATACAAAATTAGCCAGACGTGGTGTCGCATGTCTGTAGTCCCAGCTACTTGGGAGGCTGAGACAGGAGAATCACTTGAACCCAGGAGGCGGAGGTTGCAGTGAGCCCAGATTGTGCCATTGTACTCCAGCCTGGACAACAAGAGCGAAACTCCGTCTCAAAAAAAAAAAAAACCCAGAATTATAAGCTTAAGGGTGGCCAGTATTAGAGCTGGGATGGAACACTGATGTCCAATGAGCTCCCTGTAGAGTGGTCTTTGTACAGGACCATGTTCTCCTAAAGTGACTGGAGAGCAGGAGCCACCTGTCACTCAATGCAGCAGCAAGGACCCTCCCAGCCAAATCCCACCTCCACCTCCCATCCTACTGGAGTCTCTTTCCCTTCATCTTGGTCTACTTGAGTAGAGAGGGTCCTAGTTGGTGCAAACACTCTATGACTTATGACCCAGATAGTCCTGCCAGGCCACAGAGAAGTGTATTCTGCACCCAGCGGTCCTCAAGACAGACCTAGGCTCTCAGTTCCTGCAAGGCACCCCTAGAGGACAGGCTCTCAGCAGTAGCCAGCACCCTGCACAGGGCCACTTTTGTAGCCTCCACCTGCCTGCTCACGCCTTTTTTCTCTCCTTGGCCTTCTCCACCCTGAATTCTTATGCAAGCATGCCCACCCTCCTTCCCAGCCCCTCCGCACACACTGACACACACTCAGCTCCCAGCCTTCACCCTCTCTCCTACCTCTTGTGGTGAGTTCTGAGCCTCTCCATGGCCATCCTCCCAGCCCAGGCCATCCTCCCGGCCCAGCCTTTCCAGCCTGTGGCCAGCCTCCCAGCCCAGCCTCTCCATGGCCATCCTCCCAGCCCAGGCCATCCTCCCAGCCTAACCTCTCCAGCCCGTGACCAGCCTCCCAGCCCAGCCTCCCGGCCCAGCCTCTCCAGCCCAGGCCATCTTCCCAGCCCATCCTCTCCAGCCCATGGCCATCCTCCCATCCCAGCCTCTCCATGTCCATCCTCCCAGCCTAACCCATCTTCAGCCCAATAGCTATACTTCCAGCCCAGCCTCTCCATGGCGATCCTCCCAGCCCAGGCCATTCTCCCAGCACAGGAGTATTTCTGGAAGTGCTCCCAGTCTGGCATTTCCAGAAAAGGAAAATACAGCCAATGCTGAGAGGCTCAAAGGTCACTCAGTTCAGACCTACAGGAATGTTTTTGTTTTATTTTTTTACTTGGGATCTTTCAACCAGTCAGCCTGATGCTCTTGTTTGATTTCCATGTTTCTTGTAGTGAAATACAGATAATCAAAAAGTTATTCTACATGATGAGCTGTTCCTCCTTCTTCTTTACAGTTTCTTCATTTTCCAAAATTTCCAATCAAGATGTATTGCTTTTATAATCATAAAAAGTTAAAATGTTAATGTATTCTGACAGAAATATAGGAATTATTGACTTTTTTCTAGGTGGTGGAATTATGGGTAACTGTTTTTTCTTTGTTCTATATATTTCCAAATCATCTAAAATCAACATATATTGCATTTAGGTTTGTGTGTGAGGGGTTTTTTTCCCCATTTTTAAACTTGTGTGTGGTTTTTTCGTTTGTTTGTTTTCTTTTTTTCAGATGGGGATCTCGCTATGTTGCCCAGGCTGGTCTCGAACTCAAGCAACCCTCCCGCCTCAGCCTCCCAAGCACCTGGTGAGGGTTTTTTCTAAAAAGGAAAAACATGTGGAAGACAATCAGAGATGATTTTTGAGTAATGAAGAACAACTCCAAAAGAATAAGCAGAATGAATGCTCATAAGGTAAAAGCATGTCGGAAAACCTATTACAAGCAACGATGGAAGAAAATAGATTGAAACTGTGCCTGCCTCCCCTGACACTCTCCACCTTCATCTGAGGTTTGTGATCCACAGACTCGAGCCATCATGGACCACGTCTTCAGAGTCCCACACTATTGTCTGCATGATTTATACAAATGCAAAGCCTACTATTACTTAAATGGTGAAAGAAATATAGGAAGCAGAGACTGTGCTATATCAAAATGTATCTTTCTCTGCTACCACTGTTTTACTTCGTGTTGTGTAGACCTGCCACTAAGCATTTTCATAGTCGAGAGAGCCAGAGACACAGAAAGAGAAATTATGGTCAAATTATGGCACCATACCATTAATGTACAAGAGATTGGTGCCGCTACTGTATGATTACTACTTTTAATATGATTTTCACTTTTCATCTTGTAAAATACTATGAATTTACTGCTGAGCCTGTGTACTGCTACTCTCCCAAAGGGAAAATTACTTCTTCCAGAGGATCTGCTTGCACAAGCGTAAAATCTTTACAGCTCTCTGAGCAGCAAGAGAACCACATCAGACTTGATACGCTGATTTGGCTCTTTTGAGTTACCTGTTCCAGAGAATTTTGGGCAGGGATTTTTCCAGCATGTCATTTTCTTTATATGTTCTTTTCTTTATATTTATATCCATTCACATCATCAAGTGTCTTATTGAATACCTCCTAATTGCAAATGATCTTAGTGGCTGCTGTGAGAGACACATGGATTCTACTACAGGGTGCTTGGTTTAGAGAAACTTGTAAGCACCAACTGATATCTAGGGGGAAAACAAGCAGAGAGAACAGGAAGTGCAAAGGCTCTCAGAAGGAAATGAGCAAGGCCAACAGGGTTGGGAAGATGAAAGTAGAGGAGATGAGAATGAAGAGGTGGGTAGGGGTGCAGTCTTGTAACATGCGAGGAGCTGAATTATATTCTAAATGTGATGAAAAGCCATTTGAAAGCTTTGAGCAAGGGAATAAGGGCATCTGATTTTTTTTTAAATCCCTCTAGCTATGAGAATAGGCTATAGGGGACTAAGAGCAGAAGCGAGGAGACCAGTTAGTAGGATGCAACTGCAGACATTTAGGCTGGAGAAGACAGTGACTTGGACTAGGGTGGTGGTGTGAAGGTCACTGAGGTGTGTGGAGACTGGAAGGCACGGAGTCGGAGGACTTGTCTTCTAACTCCATGGTACTGCTCCAGATGATTAACAGGCACTCAGAAGGAACTCGATAAACATGTCTTCATGAATGTATGGTACCCACCCCCTCACTTAGAAGTAGGAGCTAAGCTATGAGTATAAAAAGGCATTAGAATGAGATAATGGGCTTTGGGGATTCAGCGGGGAAAGGGGTGAGGGAGGTGAGGAATAAAAAACAACACATTGGGAACAGTACACACTGCTCAGGTGAAAGGTGCAGCAAACTCAGAGATCACCACTAAAGAACTGATACATGTAACAAAAAAATCACCTGTTCCCCAAAAACTATTGAAAATTTAAAAAAAAATTAAGCAACCCAAGAGGAATGCTCCACTGATTGTAAATATTTTCTTTCTTTTCTTTTTCTTTTTCTTTCTTTCTTTCTTTCTGTCTGTCTTTCTTTTTTTTTTTTAGATGGAGTTTCGCTCTTGTCACCCAGACTGGAGTGCAGTGGCATGATCTTAGCTCACCACAACCTCCGCCTCCCAGGTTCCAGTGATTCTCCTGCCTCAGCCTCCCAAGTAGCTGGGATTACAGGCATGTGCCACCACGTCTGGCTAATTTTGTATTAGTAGAGATGGGGTTTCTCCATGTTGGTCAGGCTGGTCTTGAACTCCTGACCTCAGGTGATCCACCCACCTTGGCCTCCCAAAAGTGCTGTGATTGCAGGCATGAGCCACCACACATGGCCTTTTTTTTTTTTTTTTTTTTCCAAGTTGGAGTTTCAATCTTGTTGCCCAGGCTGAAGTGCAATGGTGCTATCTCAGCTAACTGCAGCCTCCGCCTCCTGGGTTCAAGGGATTCTGCAGCCTCAGTTTCCCAAGTAGCTGGGATTACAGGCACCTGCCACCGCACCCAGTTAAAAACTTTTTAAAATAGAGATGTGGTCTCACTATGTTGCCCAGGTTGGTCTCAAACTTCTAGGCCCAAGGGATCCACCCACCTCAGCCTCCAAAGTGCTGGGATTACAGCCATGAGCCACCACGCCCAGCCTCTGTTTGTAGATATTTCAATTAGAGAAAAATATAAAATTTCAAGCCCATCAACCAGTTCTGCTCTATAATAATCAAAAACTATCTTTGCAATAAAAAAAGTTACCAAAAAAAAAAAAGTACTTACCCCTAGAATTACTCTCCAATGTGAGATCAGGGAACTCCCTCTAGACTCCAGGGTGCCTGAGAGGCCACATGGATTTTAGACTCTCCTGGCTCAGCTTCACCACCTGATGCTCTTCCCTTCCACCTAGAGCTTTTCGCAGCCCACAAAAGATGTGCTCCATGATTCCAAAACAGAAAGCCTTTTGGTTAGGAGAGAACCCTAAGGCAGCAAAGTAAGTCCTCAATCAGAATCCCTCATTCACTAGCACTCTTTAGAAGTAGAAATCATTGGGACTACCAAATGCTTCTGAAAAAGTTCTGTGATGCATCCAAAGATCATCCCAGTAGTTTGTTTGCCTTAAATGTGTTTGTTAAAACATAAAAACTGTATGTCTACATAAGTGATTTTCAATCCTAGCTGCATATTAAAAATCCCTGAAGAGCCTTTAGAATAGGTCAGCCTTCAGGGTCCACCCCATTCCAAGTCTGTCAGAATCTCTGGCATGAGGCCCTGGCATCGGTAGTATTTAAAAGCTCCCAGGTGATGCTTATGTGCGTCAGGGTGGAGGGGCGCTGCTGTATGTGAAGTGAGTCATTTTCCTATCTGCCCTTCACCGCAGGACATGAGTAATCCTGTGAACCAGCCACAGCTGATGACAGCGTTCAGCATTCTACATGGAGGTCAAATCCCCCAACCCCCACCTTTTAAGCACTTGAGAGACTTGCTCGGAAAACTTACACTACAAATGTATTTTAAAATTTGGGGCTTAGGAGTGGACAGCCCCCAGTAGCTCAATGTTTTATTACTCCTGCCTTAGTCACCCACTTCTTCTTTCTCTCTGCCTTGCTCTTTCTCTTCTCCTCCCTCTGCTGTCCCTCCCACTCTCTTCCATCAACCTCTCTGACACCTGCCCTTGGCACTGTAGGCAGGCTGCCCACCTGGAGGTTCCAGGCTGCAGAAATCAGCTCTTAGGAGAAGGTCTGGATAAAAAGTGGAACTTGCGGAAAGGGCATAGCATTTATAAAATTTCTTGCTTTACTGCAAAAATATGTGCTTCACTGCTTTGGAACACAGTCTGGCAGTTCTTCAAAAGGTAAAACATGGGCCAGGCATGGTGGCTTATGCCTACGATCCCAGCACTCTGGAAGGCTGAGGCAGGGGACTGCTTGGGAGTTGGGAGTTGCAGTGACCTATGAGTTTGGGTGCACTGGGTACAACGCACGCTGCTCGGGGAACAGGTGCACTAAAATATCAGAAATCATGGCTAAAGAACTTATCCACACAGCAAAAAAATCACCTGCTCCCCAAAAACAATGGAAAACATAAAATAAAATAAATAGCAACCCAATAGGAATACTCCACTGATTGTTTGTAGATATTTTGTTTTTGTTTTTGTTTTTAGATGGGGTCTCCCTCTGTCATCCAGGCTGGAGTGCAGTGGCATGATCTCAGCTCACTGCAACCTCTGCCTCCCATGTTCAAGCGATTCTCCTGCCTCAGACTCCCGAATAGATTGGACTACAGACATGTGCCAACACGCCTGGCTAATTTTGTATTTTTAGTAGAGACAGGGTTTCACCATGTTGGCCAGGCTGGTCTCAAAGTCCCAACCTCAAGTGATCTGTCTCACCCCCCAGGGCACCCAGCCTCGTATTTTTTTTTTTTTTTTTTTTGAGATGTGGTCTCTGTGTTGCCCAGGGTAGGTCTCCAAGTCCTGGGCTCGAGCAGTCTGCCCACCTCCGCCTCCCAAAGTGCTGGAATTGGGGAGGGAGTTTGAGGTTGCAATGAGCTATGATTGCATACTGCACTGCAGCCTGAATGACAAAGCAAGGCTCTGTCTCAAACAAACAAAAAAAAAAAAAAGAAAAGAGAAGGTGAAACATAGAGGTATCATATGGTCCAGCAACTCTACTCCTTGATAGGTACCCAGGCTAAGTAAAAATATATATCCACACAGAAATGTATACACCAATGTGCATAGCAGCATTATTCATAATATTCAAAAAGTGAAAACAATTCAAATGCTCATCAACTGATGACTGCATAAACAAAATGTGGTATATCCACACACTGAAATATTATTCATTGATAAAAAGCAATGCAGTACTGATACATGCTACAACTTGGATGAACCTTATAAAAATTATGCTAAGTGGGCCAGGTGCACTTTGGGAGGCCGAGACAAGTAGATCACCAGGTCAGGAATTTAAGACCAGACTGGCCAACATAGTGAAACCCTGTCTCTACTAAAAATACAAAAAAAATTAGCTGAATATGGTGGCAAGAACCTGTAATCCCAGCTACTCGGAAGGCTGAGTCAGGAGAATCACTTGAACCCAGGAGTGGGAGGTTGCAGTGAGCCAAGATCGCACCACTACACTCCAGCCCAGGTGACAGTGCGAGACTCCATCTAAAAAACAAACAAACAAAAATTATACTAAGTGAAAGAAGTCAGTCATAAAAGTTGACATATTGCTGAGCGTGGTGGTGTGCACCTGCAGTCCCAGCTACTTCGGAGGCTGAAGTGAGAGGATCACTTGAGCCCTGGAGTTCCAGGCTGTAGTGCACTATGGTTGTACCACTGCACTCCAGTAGGGGTGGCGAAGTAAGACCTTGTCTCAAACAAAACAAAACAAAACAAAACAAAAAGTCGACAAATTCTATAATTCTACTTCCATGAAATGTCCAGCATAGGTAAATCTATAGAGACCGAAAGGAAATTAGTGATGGTCAGAGGCTGAGGGTAGGGAAGAATGGGGAGTGATTACGAATGGGTACAGTTCATTTGGGATGATAAAAATGTTCTAAAATTGATGGTAGTGATGGTTGCACAACTAAAATACACCAAATACCATCAAACTGTACATTTTTAAATGGACAGATTATATGGAAAGTGCGTTGTATCTTACTAAAGCTGTTAAAAGTAAAATATGTATTTCAACAGCAGAAAACTGCGAATGCTGAAATGATCGTATTTTTAAAAAATCATCTAGTTTCTGAAAGAGTGTGTTGACTGGGCTATTATAGTCATAGCAGTGGGCATTATAACACAAAGAGATATGATCAATCACCTCTAGAAATATTTTCCTTAATTATAGAAAGTACAACCTTTGCATATATTCTTTGAGCATTTTATAAATTCTTTTTCATCTTCCTACTTTAATAATGACTCTTCCTTTTCAATAACAAAGAGTTTTCTGTACTTGTCTCACTAATTTTCACAGCCTCCACTTCCAGGCACTCATGGAACCTTAACCCTTCTTACAAAGGAGATCAAGGGGTTCGGTGTTTTAAAGACCCTGCTCTGAGGCACAGGGCCAACTCCAGTCCCAAGTGACATCCTCACCCCAGATCTGCCCACCTCCATTCACTGAGCCCCACACTAGAGCCCCAAGGGATTTTGTGGGTCCCCGACTCAGTGCCACATTAAACTCCTAGCTTTGCAGGATTTCTCCCTCTAAATGTCTCCCCACTAACTTCCCCCCACCCTCTGTGCCTCTTCCAGGCCAGCTCGCCAGAGTTTTCCCAAATTGTCCCAGAAGCCCCATGATCCACTTCAGTCACTTCTCCTCAGAATACTCCTGGAGCGGAGAGTTTTGGAATCGCCCTCAGTTTCTTCACAGATTTCTCCTTTGCTGGACCCTCCACCGGCCCTCCCCACAGCCCATCCGAGAGGTTTTGAGCAACCTGTTCCTCTTCTAAGCACCTCACATAGATGACCTCAGTGACACTTCCCCACAGCCCTTTGAGGCACTTTATCTCATCATCATCTCTGTTTTATGAAGTGAAAACTGAGGGCACCTGGAGATGAAGTCATTTCCCAAGGTCACACATCTAGGAAAGATGGAGTCAGGACTTAGCCCTGATCGGTTTGGCTCAGAGCACACATTTTAACCCCATGCCTCCTGCCATGAAGTGCCCTGTGTGTTAAAAGTCTACCAGGTGCTGGGCACTGTTCCGAGTTCCTTACGTGCATTTACTCACAACACTCCTCTCAGATACTTCCATCAGAAAATAGCAAAGTTTAAATGGTGGACATCCTCATAAAACCAAGCCTATTGGGCTTGGTCAGGAAGACCTGGAAATCCTCACTTATCCAAAAAATACTTAATAGACACTATGTTCCAGGCATTGCTCTAGGAAATGGGAAAACATCAATCAGTAAAATAAACAAAAATCTTTGCCTTCATAGAACTTACCTCCGTATGAGGTGAGACAGACAATAAATATAGAAAATACGTAGCCTGGGCAACACAGCAAAACCCCATCTCTACTAAAAACAGGAAAAATTAGCCAGGTGTGGTGGCGTGAGCCTATAGCCCCAGCTACTTGGGAGGCTGAGATGGGAGGATCACTTGAGCTCAGGAGGCAGAGGCTGCAGTGAGCTATGATTGTGCCACTGCACTCCAGCCTGGGTGACAGAACTATACCTTGTCTCAAGAAGAGACAGGGAGAGAGAGAGACAGGAAGGAAGGAAGGGAGCGAGGGAGGGAGGGAAAAAGAGACAGAAAGAAAAAGAAAGAAAGAAAGAGAAAGAAAGAAAGAAAGAAAAAGAAAGAAAGAAAGAAAGAAAAAAAAGAAAGAAAGAAAGAAAGAAAGAAAGAAAGAAAAGAAAGAAAGAAAGAAAGAAAGAAGAGAAAGAAAGAGAAAGGAGAGAAAAAACAAGTTATATAGCATGTTAGATAGAAGGTCTTAAGTGCTGCCTAAAAAGGGGTAGCAGGGCCAGGCGTGGTGGCTCAGGCCTGTAATCCTAGCACTTTTGGAGGCTGAGGTGGGCGTATCACCTGAGGTCGGGAGATCCAGACCGTTTGACCAACATGGAGAAACCCCGTGCCTACTAAAAATACAAAATTAGCCAGGCATGGTGGCGCATGCCTGTAATCCCAGCTACTTAGGAGGCTGAATCAGGATAATCACTTGAACCTGGGAGATGGATGTTGCAGTGAGCCGAAATCGCACCATTGCACTCCAGCCTGGGCAACAAGAGCAAAACTCTGCCTTAATAATAATAATAATAATAATAATAATAGGCGTAGCGGATAGCTCATGCTAATGCATGTTGAGGCCAGGGCTGCAAGTTTTGGAAGCACAGTCACAGTGGGTCTCATGGAAAAGGCAACATTTGACAAAGACTCAAAGGAAGGAGACTTTGGAGAATATCTTGGAAGAGAACCCAGGTAGAGGGAACAGCCAATGCAGAGGCCTGAAATGGGAGTGGAGACGGGGTCTGTGGGGCTGGAGTGGCCTGAGGGATGGGATGAGGAGTAGGAAATAAAGTGAGGGAGGGAAGAGGGCAAAGCAGGTTAACAGCGTCTACACTTCACTCTGGGAGCCGGGAAGCCACTGGAGGGTTTAGGTTGAAAAATGCCAGTCCACAGAGATTCCTCTGGCTCCTATATGGAGGATAAGCTGCATAGCTGAAGTTAACAGAGCATCTGAAGAACCTCGTTTTAATCAGTAATTTCAGCCCTTAGAAGGGAAGGGAGTTGCTGAGGAGTCGTAAAGCTGCCTCCACCACCTTTATCTGTTTTTCTGTACCTCAACTCCCCCTGGTGGAGAAAAATGGTCATGCGGAAGAAGCAGAAAGGAATTTGCATAATGCCCGGACTGGAAAAGCCAGACTAGGACACTACAGTGCTACTGATTCCTAAGCTTTTCTTCCGTTTCGTTTCCTAGATTCTCTTTTGAGTATCTTACTCATTTGTTTAATCCCAATCCCCCAGGATGCTGTACAGCTATTTCATAAATGTGGATGAGTGAATGAATTTATTAATGAATGAAATGTGGATCAATGAATGAAAGAATGAAATGCTGAATGAATGAATAAGTGCATGGGGACATCCATTACACTAAGGGAGAGAAGAGCATTGGTTTATAACAGTCAGTGAAAGGTAGAATGAGAAGCACGTTTTTTAAAAAAAACTTTTAGGTTCAGGGGTACATGTGCAGGTTGTTATACTTTTTTCTTTCTTTTCTTTTTTTTGGGGGGGCGGGGGAGACAGGGTCTCACTCCCATTGCTCAGGCTGGAGTGCAGTGGCACAATCAAGGCTTACTGCAGCCTTGAACTCCTAGGCTCAAGCAATTCTCCCACCTCAGCCCCTGAAGTAGCTGGGACTACAGGCATACACCATCATGCCTGCCTACTTTTTTTGTATTTTAGTAGAGACGGGGTCTCGCCATGTTACCCAGGCTGGTGTTGAACTCCTGGACCCGGATCCTCTGTCTCAGCCTCCCAGAGTGCTGGAATTACAGGTAGGAGCCAGCACGCCCAGCCTCAGGTTTGTTATGTAGGTAAATTACATGTCATGGTGGTTTGGTGTACAGACTATTTTGTCACCCAGGTAATAAGCATAGTACCTGATGGGTAGTTTTGCAATCCTCACCCTCCTCTCACCCTCCACCCTTGCACTTCTTAACTAACCTACAAAAGTTCAGGATACTTTCTTGAAGTGTCCGCTCATTGGTGACAGATTCCTGACCCAGGTAAGCTCTGATAAAATCAAGAAAGTGATAACACTAGGGTTGATGTACAATGTATAGTAATGCAAAAAAGTAAATATGTTTTCAAATGTATACTTCTACTGAGGAGAGGCAGTTAAAATTCATGTGAACATATACTTTTATTGCAGAAATTTAGAGAGGAGTGTTCTTTATTTTAAAAGTGTCTGTTTAAATATTAGTACATAAATTAGCCATTTATTAAACATACTCTGTTGATATCATTATCTGGAGCTGTTGTATACTTTATTTATATTTAAAGTTACCATATGCAAACTAGGGGGAAATTGTATATTCAGAAAATTACTAAAACATGTTTCTAATACAGCACATATACCTACCTACATATATACTCATCTTCAAGCACATGTGTGCTTATAAGAAATTGAAGTGCATTTTTCTTGCAAATTACTGGTATGTTCAAAGTTCAAAGTTGATTGACACATGCTTTCACTTAATGAAGGTAATTACAAAGAATAACAATTCCAAACAGATCTGTTCAGTGTAACAATCTTGTCCTGCCATGTAGATTACGTTGAGAGCTGTCAGATATGCAGTTTTACCACCAATCATGTGTAAGCACATTTGTAAGACAAGAAACAGATTAATAAGCATCAACACTTTCCTCTAAACACTTGTTGAAAAGAATAAAAGCTGCTGGCACTGAAGGAAATGATACAACGATGGAAGCTTTTTCTATCTAGCCTCCAAAAAATAACCCTGCAAGATTCACAGGAAGGACAAAAGTGCATGCTGGAGCCCTTGCAACAGCTCCTCTTTTGGAGGAAGGTAAAATCACACGGAGCTACCTTTGCTAGTCTTACTTTGTCTAATAGATTGGGCATATATAGCTCCTTTTACTGATCATCTCTGCTGAACCCTTTGGGTGAGTAATAGACCAAAGAGAAGGTTGCCATCTCCTCCAGACGGTTAGGACTTGTTGAGTAACTAGTATCTGGTAAAGACTAGTCTAGCTAAAAATCAAGTGGTATTGGGGTGACTGATCATATATTTAGATGCATGCAGATGGTTACCTAGACCTCATTTAGGAAACCCAAATACATATGGAAAATGTCTGTGATTACAATTACACTGCAAGCTAGGTTTAGTCCTAACTTCAAACACCGGGATTATAAAAGAAGTTTACTAGGTTTTATCCGGCCAAGTATGTTGGGTAAATGAACATTGTACCTAAAATACCAAAGAGTGGATTTCCACTTACCTTTTACTAACATGTATAATAGCAGGTAAAATGAAAATGGATGGGCAAAGAACATTGAAACAATCAAATTGTATACAACATGAACTTTGTTACTATATCATAATTGTGGGGCCTTTTATTCCAAAGCTGGTTAGGATTTAGGGTCATGTTTTTTATAGCAAGGGGGCATAGAATTATAGCTAGTCAGTTATATGATCCCAGCCTAGTCATTAATGTAACATGACTGTGTTTGCTTTTGTGTGACACAAGGCATTATGAAATACTGCTGACATATCAGATAATGACAAAATAAATAAATAGTAGAACTTTTAAGACAAAAGCTGTTCGGTAAAGCTGCATTCAGGAATATGCATTTTACATTTAAGAATGAAGGGAAACATGTTTATTCCATGTTTAGAAATAGAGAAAAATATATATTTAAAAATTAACTTTCTCCCATGGAAAATACAGTTCTGTAATCTTGTTTTCAGAACAGAGTAGGCTTATGGGTCTCCCAACTCCACTCAGAAAAATTACGTGCAGTGCTGTGCAGAAGAGTGAATGAAGAGAGAGAGTAAGCTAGCCAACTTGCCAAGCCAAGTGCATCTTTAGTAGGGGAATGTAGGACATTATTTGGAGTGGTGTGGATGTTTGAGGTACCTTTAGTAATGTCCCATTTTAATCGTGTGAAATTGACCAAACAAGAGTTTCTTCAAAAATTTACTAGTTTTAATTTATTAGTTTTGCTCATATCTCTGACACTGCTATAAAAGGGATCATAAGCTTTAAACTTAAGTGTTTATTGCCTTATTCTTATTATTTACTTGGATACTAGTTAAGAAGTCATATTTCAATGCAATGAAAACAAATAAAGTGAAATAATCTCACTCCTTTTCTGACTTCAAAGGTACTACTCACCTTCTCAGAATGAACAAAATCTACATTTGAGGATACAGCCTTTGAAACAATGCCAGCCACCACAGTCACCCAGGCCTGAAAAGCCAGGTTTTGTATTTCAGGATCCTAGACTTACAGAGCACAAGAGCTGGAAGAGACTTCAGAGATTATGAAGTATTGTCCTCTGTTTTTTAAAAAAGAAAAATGGGCTGCATGTGGTGGCTCACACCTGTAATCCCAGCACCTTGGGAGGCTGAGGCAGAAGAATCACTTGAGCCCAGGAGTTTGAGACCAGCCTGAGCAACACGGTGAGACCCCATCTCTACAAAAATAAAAATAAAAAGTTATCCGGGCATGGTGATGTGCACCGATAGTCCCAGCTACTTGTGAGGCTAAGGCAGGGGGATCACTTGAGCCTGAAAGGTTGAGGCTGCGATGAGCTGTGATTGTACCACTGCACTCCAGCCTGGGCAACAGAGTGATACCTTGTCTAAAAAAAAAAATATTAATATGATGCCGTGTTATAGGAAGAAAACAGCATGAGGACTCAAAAGATCTGGGTCTTATTTCTAGTTCTGATATCAACCTCTGTGAGCCTCGGTTTCTTCTTGTGTAATATGGGAATAGCAACACCTGTTCAACTAACATGATAAACACCTCATGTATTGCTGATATCTTTAGTGACCTTGAAACCTCACCCACGCATTGCACCTTGAGGTGAATTTGGAGGTCTGCTTATGTGGTTTGCTTTTGGCTTCTCCCTCAGCCAGGCTAAATCCTTATTCAAGAGGGAATGGGGAGACCCTTCTGAGACTGCTGAGCAAGCCTGTGTTGAAGGTGATCTGAGTGTCTGTTGCTATGTGATAGGCCACCTTAATATAGGCGGGGATAATGCATTGCTGCAATGGACGCGTTAACTCAGAAACCAAGTCTCACTTGGCGATTCAGTCTATATGTGGGAGCCTCCAAAAGCTCATGTGAGGCTCACCTGTCAGTCACCTCTGTAAAACTTATTTTATTTTATTTTATTTTATTTTATTTTATTTTATTTTATTTTGAGACAGGTCTCTCTGTGTCACCCACTGGAGTGCAGTGGCACGATCGTGGCTCATGGCACCCTCCACCTCCTGGGTTCAGGCAATTCTCATGCCTCAGCCTCCCACATGGCTGGCATCACAGGCATGCGCCACTACACCCTGCTAATTTTTGTATTTTTAGTAGAGACAGGGTTTCACCATGTTGGCCAGGCTATGTAAAACATTTTAGAAACAGAAATATAAAAGAAACAAAATGTTTCTTTATAATGTTGTACATTGTTTCTTTTAGAAAAAGAAACAATATATAACATTCCACTACTAAAGATGCACTTGGCTTTGCAAGTTGGCTAGCCTGCTTGCTCTCTCTCCAAAGTTAGAGTGCATTTGTTACCCCTCACTCCTGGGGAAGACAGGAATGGGGAATTGCTAAGGTAATGTCCTAAACCACAACAAATACATGCACCTGACCAGATTCTCAGAGCCAGCTGCTTCTATGGCATCTTGGCGTCTGAGCAAATAATGTACAGAAATTCCACAGGAAAGGAGGTGCTTTAAAGGCTGCAAGAGAGAAGAGGCCCAGCTGTGACAGCTGGGAGCAGGAGCTGCCACTGATCTGTTTCTCTGCTTATCACAACACCATTAATCAATCCCAAACCCAGCAGGGCCCAACAAACCCCACTCCACTTCTCAGAGCCTGACCGTCCAACTGGAATCTCCTTGAAACCATGTCCTGAGAAGGACATCTCATTGATGCATTACACAATTTGCTTTATTAAAAATATTTAAATTGTGGGTGGGGAAATTTAAGGAAAGAAGAATACAATGTTAGCAGACCTTCCCTAAATTTCCATTACACATAATTTCTCTACTGTTTTATAAGGCATTTAAATGAGGTATTTGTTTGCACTTGAAACATACTATTGCTCAGTGAGACCTGTTATGGGTTGCTCCTTATTTCTGGCAAGCTGAACTTGACCACAGTGGTCACCAGAAATACATTATATAATCTGTAGCTAATGAAGCTCATTGTCTACAACATCAGATCACACTTACCTTATGCAGCTGGGGAGGAGAACGTACTGTCTCTGCTGCCATTGCAGAGATAACAGCTTCTAATTGTACAGAGATTTGCTAAACAATAACTCAAGCAGCAATAGTGGTAATAGCCACCATTAATTAAGTGTATACTTTGTGCCAGGCACTTAAAAATATTAGCTCACTTGACCCATATAATCACCCTATGAAGTATTATTATTACTGTTTCTATGTATAGGTGACATTTTCTAGTGTATTTTTATTTTTGTCTCAAAAAATTTTTTTGACACAGGGTCTTCCTCTGTCACTGAAGCTGGAATGCAGTGGCATGATTATGGCTCACTGCAGCCTTAACATCCCAGGCTCAAACAACCTCCCAACTCAGCCTCCCAAGTAGCTGGGACTACAGGCACATGCCATCATGCCCAACTAATTTTTTGATTTTTTTGTAGAAATGGGGTCTCTCTATCTTGCTCAGTCTGGTATCAAACTCCTGGCCTCAAGTGATCCTCTTGCCTCAGCCTCCCAAAGTGTTGGGATTACAAGCGTGAGCCACCATGCCTGGCTTGTAGTGTACTTTAAAATGTAAGTCCAAGTTCCTGAAATTTCCCAATTTGACTAAAGGCTTGGGTTCAAGACTGAAAATGCAACAGCCATTGGAGGAGTAGCGGCATAAATAATTTTATCTGAAATTTATGCATGAATGAGTTCATCAGACTCTTTACCTAATAGGAAAATAGAAAAGGGAGGCAGGGCTGACTTTAAAAAAAAAAGAAAAAGAAAAAAAAGCAGGAAATAAGTGAGGTCCAGAAGTGGATACAGCTTGGAAACAATGAAACAAGAGGAAGCTCCATACATTTCATCCCACAGCCCCCAGCCCACCCAGCACTTCCTGCAGCACTCCGACTGAGGCAAGAATGGGCAGCAGCTCACGCTTCATGGACTCACCTCCTAGTGGAAAGGACACCTAAAAGTTTAGAATATTGCAAACCATTTACTATTTTAGAGGAATTTTCAGAAAACTTGGGAGCTGACTTTGACTGTAAAGTAATTGCCATAAATAAGTGGCAACAACATTGTCTAAAGAAAACTCTTACATATTTTGACAGTATCTGTATCTTCTAAAAGGTCATAAAGAGTGTGACTTGATTTATTTACATTTTGTGTATAATGTAGCTTCTGGCAGGTAGTAGGTGAAAAATCAAGTGATCACACAGACCTACATTGTTTTGAGCAGTTATGGGAGGAAAGGGAAAATTCTGGAAAGGATCTTAGTCTTTGCTGTCCATCAATTATATATTGATGGACAATGAGAACCACCTTCTTTTAAAGCATAGAATAAAAAATCCCCATGATAGACTCGAAAAGCCTCTGATCTCATCTTGACCCTTGGGGTAGCTTATACTGTCATTTTAATGGTCTCAAAGAGAGATCATTAGCTAGAAATTTATAATTAAAACCTTACAAATATCATATTTCAACAAATTTAAGATGCCATGGTAGGACATCTCATAATTTTGTGTGCCACCCAGAAAGAACAAAACCTGCAATTAAACTGGGTTGCATCATCAATTGTTTGATGCATTCTGATTCCAGATATGTTAAAATGTTGACACATGGATCTGAGAACAAAATATGGTATCTCTAAACTTATAACACAAAAAAAAGATTAGTCTTCTGTCTTACTTTGGAGTTTGGAATTATTGTATGTGTATATCTTACTTGCCCAACTGTTTTTCATCAAACGCTGGCATCCTTACCTCTTGAATACGTTTGTCTTCTGCCTTTTTAGTCTCTCAGTCACAAGCTCCCATGACTTCCCAGCTGTCTATGAAAATAGCTTTCTAATTGTCTCTGTGCCCCCAAATTTTAGTACCTGTGCACATAACCCAGTCATCTGAGTACATCATAATGACCTTTCCAGAGGGTCTCCCTCCACTAGCCCAGCCCTTATCAGAATCCTTCTCATTGCCTACAGCCATCCTTCTCAAACTAAGGTAAGAGGGCTTCCAGGAGTGTGTGGTGAAGCCCTCAAAACCACTGAATGAACAGAGCAAATTTTCCTGAAGCATTAATTTTATGCAATGGTAAGCCATTTATGACATTTTTTTTTTTAATGAAATCTCACTCTGTCACCCAGGCTTGGAGTGCAATGGCCAATCTTGGCTCACTACAGTCTCTGCCTCCTGGGTTCAAGCCATTCTCCTGTCCCAGCCTCCCAAATAGTGGGATTATAGGTGCCGGCCACCGTACCCAGCTAATTTTTTTGTATTTTTTAGTAAAGTATTTTGTATTTTTAGTAAATACTTTTAGTAACATATTTTTGTATTTTTAGTAAATTTTTTTTGTATTTTTAGATTTCACCATGTTGGCCAGACTGATTTCCATCTTCTGACCTCAAGTGATCTCCCGCCTTGGCCTCCCAAAGTGCTGAGATTACAGGCATGAGCCACTGTGCCCGGCTGACATTAATTGTTTATGCTAAAACAAACATTATGGAATAGAATGATAAATTGAGTTAACTTTTATGATAAAACAGTTTATAGAAATAGCATCATTTCAAGTTATCATTCCCCTCTGCTGTTTGAGTGGAGCATTTCCAGATGTTCTGGCCTACAGGATTAGCCTATTCTCCAAAATGTCCCACCATCTTTTCAGTCTTATCACTGTCTGTCTATTCCTCAGTGCAAATTATTTTCCTGCCAAATTTTCTTCTCACCATTTCTCCCAATTACTCAGCTTTGCTTTGTTGCTCTTGATGGTCATCTGACTTCAACACCTGCTCTTCCTCCTCTCTGCTTTCCAAACCTGATCATGCCTTCAAGACCAGGACAACTCCCACCTCCTACCGCAGTGCTGCCTGCCTAACCACAGGAGCTCACATATCTTCTTGTTGTTTTTTTCTTTTTTTTTAGAGACGGGATCTCACTGTGTTGTCCAGGCGGTCTCAAACTCCTCAGCTCAAGCAATCCTCCCACTTTGGCCTCTCATGGTCCTGGGATTACAGACATGAGCCACTGAGCCCAGCCCAATTTATTCTTCTTATCCGAAGACACTTATTGAAATACCATGGACAGGGATTGGCAAAACATAGCCTGGAGTCAAATGCTGCCCGCTGCCTGCTGGTGACTGACAGAGATACAACAGAGACCATAGGGCCTGCAACGTCTGACAGATTTACTATCTGGCCTTTTACAGAAAAAAGTTTGCCAATACCTAGTCTAGGTCCTTATTATCTTTTCTAGCACTAAAATTCCATTATCTTTTAATATATTGTTGGCCAGGTGTGATGGCTCACATCTGTAATCTCAGCACTTTGGGAGGCCAAGGCGGGTGGATCATGAGGTCAGGAATTCGAGACCAGCCTGGCCAATATGGTGAAACCTGGTCTGTACTAAAACTACAAAAATTAGCGGGGCATGGTGGCTCATGCCTGTAGTCCCAGCTACTCAGGAGACTGAGGCAGGAGAATCACTAGAACCCAGGAGGTGGAGGTTGCAGTGAGTCAAAATCGGGCCACTGCACTCCACCCTGGGTGACAGAGCAAGACTCCATCTCAAAACAAACAAACAAACAAAAAACTCTCTCTCTCTCTCTCTCTCTATATATATATATATATATATATATATAAATCTTAATTCACTTTTTATAATTGGCATTTCCTAAATGAGACCACAAGCTCCTTGCAATCTTATTCATCCAGCTTTTTTTTTTTTTTTTTTTTTTTTTGAGGCGGAGTCTCGCTCTGTCGCCCAGGCTGGAGTGCAGTGGCGGGATCTCAGCTCACTGCAAGCTCCGCCTCCCGGGTTCCCGCCATTCTCCTGCCTCAGCCTCCCGAGTAGCTGGGACTACAGGCGCCGCCACCACGCCCGGCTAATTTTTTGTGTTTTTAGTAGAGACGGGGTTTCGCCGTGTTAGCCAGGATGGTCTCGATCTCCTGACCTCATGATCCGCCCGTCTCGGCCTCCCAAAGTGCTGGGATTACAGGCTTGAGCCACCGCGCCCGGCCTCATCCAGCTTTTATCCCAGGACGTAGGAGAGTTCTATGCTTGATGAACGTGCTCCATGGCTTCATCTGGTACATTACTAAATAACATTTTATCATGGTGCAACTTTAAATCTTTAAATGTGAAATAAACCTGCTGCTTTTTTTTTTTTTTTTTTTTTTTTTTTTTTGAGACAGAGTCTCACTCCATTGCCCAGGCTGGAGTGCTGTGGTGCAATCTCAGCTCACTGCAACCTCTGCCTTCCAAGTTCAAGTGATTCTAGTGCCTCAGCCTCCTGCATAGCTGGGATTACAGGAGTGTGCCACCACACCTGGCTAATTTTGGTATTTTTTTTTTTAGTATAGACAGGGTTTCACCATATTGGCCCGGCTGGTCTCAAACTCCTGGCCTCAAGTGATCCACCTGCCTTGGCCTCCAAAAGGGTTTGGATTACAGGCATGAGCCACTGTGCCTGGCCTAAACCTGCTTTTCCAATGATGATGTAACTGACTGGTATATGGTATGTTTGTCAATCAACCAATCATCAAATACTTATTTAGCATTTTTGCTGTGCTAGGTTCCAAGCAGTGAGAGATGAGTCACATAAGAAAAACATAAGCTCTTCTTTCCTTCTCAGATTTGACCATCTCATTGAGACCAGACTAACACCTGCAAGAGCAGCCAATAAGAAACAGCATACACTTTGAGGTGAACCAGTTGTTCCAGAGGAAGGAGAAATTGGTGCAGGCTGAAGGCTAGGAGGGGGCACTTAACCCCTATTCAATGAACATATCTTGTGGACACTAAGTAATAAAGTTGGTAGATGGCATGTAAGAATTATAGGGCTAAGTTCAGTGGCTCACACCTGGAATCCCAGTACTTGGAGAGTCTAAGGTGTGAGGATCACTTGAGGCCAGGAGCTCAAAACCAGCCAGGCCAACATAGGGAGATTCCATCTCTACTAAATAATTTTAAAATTAGCTGGGCGTGGTGGGGCATGCCTGTAGTCCCAGCTACTTGGGAGGCTGAAGTGGGAGGATAGTTTGAACACAGAAGTTGGAGTCTGTAGTGACCTATAATCACACCATTACACTCCAACCTGGGCAACAGAAGAAGACACAGTCTCAAAAAAGAATTATATAAAGCAGTTTTTACATTGCCAGAGACCTCTTAATTGCAGTGCTTGGTGCAATAAGCTAAATTATTTGATGTATACTCTACAGGTGATAGGAGGAAAATGCTCCTTAGCTCACAACTATGTTTGATATTTGTACTGATTTGAATGTTTGTAACTCATAACTATGTTTGATATTTTACTGATTTGAATATTTGTAACTAACCTTTCTTGTTGAACCAAAAAAGTTTTGAAACCGTCTAAAACAAATTTATTCATTAATCATCCAACAAATATTTATCAAGTACCCATGCTATGGTCTCAATGTTTGTGTTTCCCCCAAATTTATATGTTGAAATCTTCAACTCCAAGGTGATGATATTAGGAGGTGGGGCCTTTGGGAGGTGATTCGGTCCTGAGGGCAGAGCTCCCATGAATGGGATCAGTACCCTTATAAAACAGGTACCCTGTGGTGGCTCATGCCTCTAATCCCAGCACTTTGGGAGGCCAAGATCAGGAGTTTGAGACCAGCCTGGCCAACATAGTAAAACCCCGTCTCTACTAAAAATACAAAAATTAGCCGGGTGTGGTGGCAGACACCTTTAATCCCAGCTACTCGGGAGGCTGAGGCAGAAGAATTGCTTGAATCCAGGAGGCCAGAGGCTGAGGCAGGAGAATCACTTGAACCTGGGAGGCAGAGGTTGCAGTGAGCCGAGATTGTGCCACTGCACTCCAGCCTGGGTGACAGAGTGAGGCTCCATCTCAAAAAAAAAAAAAAAAAAAAAACAAAAAAACAAAAAAACACAGGTCCCAGAGAGCTAGCTGGCTCCTTCCACCAGGTGACGACACAGTGAAAAGGCACCATCTCTAAACCAGGAAACAGGCCCTCCCCAAACACCAAATCTGCCAGTGCTTTGATCTTGGATTTCCCAGCCTCTAGAGCTGTGAGAAATAAATGTTGGTTGTTTAAGCCAACTGGTCTATGGTATTCTGTTGTAGCAGTCCAAATGGATTAAGACAGCCTAGTACCTGCCTCTTCTAAGCTCTAGGAATATAGAGATGAATAAGACTGAACAGGTCCTGAACTCCTTCCATGATGAGAGACAATCAGTACGTAAACATGATCAATACAGACAGCGATAAGTGCTCTGAAGGAAATGAACATGGTGACCCAGGGCAAAGTAACTGGTGCTCAGTGGGAAGAGGTCAAGGAAAGTCTCTCTAAGGTCTTCCCTTGAGACCTGGTGAGAGAGAACCAGCCAAGAAATGGGCTGAAACAGAAGTCCAGAACCAGGCAGAATGACCACAAAAGCTGGAAGCAGTTCTAAGCTTGGTGTGTGCTTGTAGAAAGCCAGTCATGGGTGGAGTGAATGACGGGACAAGAGGCTGGGAAGCTGGTCAGGAATCAGCCCATGGAGAGCCCTGCAGGGCATTGTCAGGACTTCAGCTTTGACTCTATGGGCAAAAGACATGGTAGAATAATAGAAGCAAAATTAGAAGATCCAGGAAGAAAATATTGAGAGTCAAAAGATCTGCTACAGCTAAGGACTCACAGCTGTAATAATTGAGCTTCAGATTTGCTCTTGGGCTTTCTACAATCAGAGCCAAAAAGGGCAATATAGATTACTGGCTCGAGTTATCTGAATGAGAAAGTGTAGCAGTTTCTTGGGTGATCAATTTTGTCCTGGCACTCGGTTCTACAAGAAATGCTTCCTTTGAATCTTTCTTAGACACAGGACTTTGAGGAATATATGGTCAATTTCCTAGAAAACAGTTTTCCAGCAAATCAGAACTGGTTTTCTCATGGCTGTCTCCAGTTCCCATGGCTCAGTGGCTGAAATGCAACCCAGTGAGGTCTGAACTCATTCATGGGCACCTGTCTCTGGCCTTAATGGTGTTCAAATATGATTCAAAAATTTCTAGAGCAATATCTTAATTTTAATTGCACAAAGATTGGTCCTGGGCGAAATGTGAGAAAGCTGAAGTTTATCCCTTATGTCTCTGCCTTCAGTATTGCTCCTGCGTGACTGAGAGGGCCTTGATATGACCTCAGGTCCTCATTCCTGCCTGGTGGTCAGTGTTTTCAGGACCCTGAACTCCTCCATGGCTACTGGTCAGCAACAAGAGGGCTTGTGTTCTTTGACACCAGACAAGCCTTACAACGTGCAGCTGGTGACTTGTGGCAAGTTGCTTAACTTCTGAAAGCTTCCATCTCCCCCATCTAGCAAGATGACATGAAATAACACATTTGGCATTGAGTGGATACCTCCCACCTTCGCTTAGTTATAGTGGATAGCAAATGAGTGCCAGTGAGGAATGTAGTAGCTTTTGCCCAGCTAAAATATCTGTATTTCTAAGAGACATTTTAAAAACTACGAATCATTTTAATTTTTAAAATGTACCTAAGTCGTATATGATAATTGAAAACATTTCTACCAATACTGAAATGTAGAAAATGAAAATGTGAAAATGTTCCCTCAATACCTCCTTGATCTCCCATTCTGCAGCATGTAAAGAAACTGTAATTAAATACTCTTTGCTATTGTTTAACACACTCGATTTCTGTGGTCTGACTGGTAGCTCTCCAGACCTTTTTACAGCATGGTATGTCTGTGTGTATTTTATGCCCTACGTATTAACATTGTTCCCCATGGGCTTCAGCATTTGCTAATACAGTCATCCTCTTCTGTTTGTGCACGCACATTACCTAATTTTTAATTGCCTTATAATATTCCATTTATCCGGCCAGGTGCGGTGGCTCATGCCTGTAATCCCAGCACTTTGGGAGGCCAAGGCGGGTGGATCATCTGAGGTCAGGAGTTCAAGACCAGCCTGACCAACATGGTGAAACCCTGTCTCTACTAAAAATATAAAAAATTAGCAGGGAGTGATGGTGGGCGCCTGTAATCCCAGCTACTCGGGAGGTTAAGGCAGGAGAATCACTTGAATCGGGAGATGGAGGTTGCAGTGAGCCGAGATCACGCCATTGCACTCCAGCTTAGGTAACAAGAGCAAAACTCCACCACACAAAAAAATTCCATTTATCCATGCATTCATTTATTCATTTAACAAATATTTATCAAGTGCCTGAGATACACATTTAGATTATCTTTACTTTCTTACCTTTTTTTTTTTTTTTTTTTTTGGAGACAGGGTTTTACTCTGTCACCCAGGCTAGAGTGCAGGCTGGAGTTATAGCTCACTGCAGCCTTGAACTCCTGGGCTCAAGTGATCCTCCCACCTCAGACTCCCAGGTAGGTAGGACCTCAGGTGCATGCCACCATGCCTGACTAATTTTTATTTTGTAGAGATGGGGTTTCGCCATGTTGCCTAGGCTGGTCTTGAACCCCTGGACTCAAGCAATTCACCCACCTCAGCCTGCCAAAGTGCTGGGATTACAGGCACGAGCCACCTTTTTCACTGTAATAATAATAAATAAATATATTTATACACATATTCTTGTATACTTGTGTGTGAATATTTCTAGAAAATCATTTCCTAAAAACGGAATTTCTGGGTCTAAATGTGCATGCACTTTAAAATTTGATAAGTACTGACAAATTGCCCTCCAAAAAGGAGGTATCAGTTCAGACTCCCATTAGCAGTTGATGACAGTGCCAGTTTCCCAATCCAATAAATTACAAATGTTATCTTGTTGTAATTTGCCTTTCTTTGGTCACTAGGAGAGATGAGCTTTTCTATATGTTTTTTAGCCACTTCCATTAATCCCACCAGTTTTCATGTCCTTGACCCATTTTCTACAATGAATTTTAAGGGGCCCCCAATATTATCAGTTACAAGTTGTTTCAGAGGCACGTCAGGTAGTTTATCATTTCTCATTAATATCGTAATGATAACTCACAGTCATTGGGTCTCCTTAGTGAGTTTTCTCTGACCATTTGAAAAATCACCCTCAGCACCCCACCCTCAGCACCCTGCCCCCAACACTCCTGCTTCCTCCCCTGCTTTATTTTTCTCTACAGCACTTACCACCATGGGCATCTCTTCATATTTTACCAGTTTCCTTGCTTATTTCTGTCTCTCCCACTGCAGTGTAACTCCCAATGAAAATGTATCCAATCAGTGAATAGAATTCTTAGTCAGAGAACAGCTGCTTCCTCTTCCTCTTCCTCCTCCTCCTCTTCCTCCTCCTCCTCCTCCCTCTTCTTCTTCTTCCCCTTCTCCTTCTTTTGTTTGTTTTTTTGAGACAGGGTCTTGCTCTGTTGCCCAGTCTGGAGTGCTGTGGTGCAGTCTTGGCTCACTGCAACCCCTGCATGCCCTACCTCCCAGGCTCAAGCAATCCCTTCACCTCAGCCTCCCAAGTAGCTGGGACCACAGATGTGCACCACCACACCCAACTAATTTTTGTATTTTTTGTAGAGATGAGGTTTTGCCATGTTGCCCAGGCTGCTCTTGAACTCCTGGGCTCAAGCAATACTCCAACCTCAGCCTCCCAAAGTGCTGGGATTACAGGCATGAGCCACCATGCCTGGCCATAAAAGAGCTTCTATGGGTATTATCCCATCTAATCTTTCCAACACCTTGTGATGTAGGTACTGTATTATAATTACCTCATTTTACAGAAGTAGAATACGAATCTAAAAGAAATAAAGGGGTATGTTCAGGGTTGGTTAGCTGGTAAGTGGGAGGGTCTAAGAGCTTTATGCTGTGATGATGCTGCTTCTAATGATAAAATTTAAGATTCTCCCAGCCCCTTTTGGCATCCATATATCTACATACCTAATTCTGCATATTTAACGAGCACTCAGAAATGATTACTTAGATAGTGGTCTGGATGGGGAAAAGGAGACCACTCAACCCATTGCCAATGATCTGCCCTGCTGAATTACTGAGAGTGGAGAGATGTTTCATTCCTTTTTGAGAGAGAGGTTCCAGAACAATTAGCTTTTTGTGGGCATTCGGTAAATATTTGTATTTCCAATGGAATTGGCTACAGCAATCAAAACACTACTTTCTAAATAGAAGGTTTTCCCTTTGTACAGCTGGACTTTCACAGTAGTCAACCTTGATGGCACACTGGAATCACCTAGGGTACTTTAAGAAATACCGATGTTGGCCGGGCGCAGTGACTCATGTCTGTAATCCCAGCACTTTGGAAGGCTGAGGCAGGTGGATCACCTGAGGTCAGGAGTTCGAGACCAGCCTGGCCAACATGGCAAACCCCCATCTCTACTAAAAATACAAAATAATTAGCCAGGTATGGTGGTGTGTGCCTGTAATCCCAGCTACTTGGGAAGCTGAGGCAAGAGAATCACTTGTACTCTGCGGGCAGAGGTTTCAGTGAGCTGAGCTCACACCACTGAACTCCAGCCTGGGCCACAGAGGGGGACTGAAAAGAAAAGAAAAGAAAAGAAAAGAAAAGAAAAGAAAAGAAAAGAAAGAAGGAAGGAAGGAAGGAAGGAAGGAAGGAAGGAAGGAAGGAAGGAAGGAAAGAAAAGGAAGGAGAAAAGAACAAAAAGAAATACAGATGTCTGGGCCCCACACTCAGAGATTCAAATTGTCTGGGTCTGGGGTACAACCTGGCTATTGGGATTTTTAAAAACTCCTTTGGTGATTGTAAAGAGCCATCAGGGATGAGAAACACTGATTTATAGTTTCCTCAAATAAAGAGTTGTGTCCCTATTGAAAAGTACCATTTATTACTATTGTGAAAAGTAACACTTATTACTACAGTGAAAGTAACACTTATTATTTCCTATTGAAAAGTAACACTAGGAAATAATACTTACCAAGCAGCATTCTTCAAGGAGGCAACCATCTACTCTGAAGAACCCCTTGGAGCAAAATTAGGTAGGACCTAGCTCAGAAGGGATCATTGTGAAATGGCACTCCCTAAAGATTAAAAAAAAAAAATTGCCTTTTGGGGACTGACATTTTGAGAATGTATTTGTGAATAAAGAAGCATCATTTTGTTTTTCTAGAATAGCGCTCTACAAACTTTTTCTGTAAAGGGCCAGATGGTAAAAAATTTTAGGCTTTGCAAGCCATACGCTCTCTGTGGCAACTACTCAACTCTGCAGTGGAAGCACAGAAGTCATAAACAAGACAAAAGCGAGCAAGTATGCCTGTGTTCCCATCAAACTTTATTTTGGGACATTAAAATTTAAACTTCACGTAATTTTCACATTAGGAAATATTATTCTTTTGCTTGTTTTCAACTATTTAAAAATGTAAAAGCCATTCTTAGCCTTTGGACAACGCGAAAACAGGTAGTGGGTCAGGTTTGGCCCATAGGCCATTGTTTGCTGACCCTGGCTCTAGAAGGACGTTTTAAGAAACAAATAGGTGCTGGCAGGTGTCTGTAGTCCCAGCTACTCAGGAGGCTGTGATGGGAAGATCACTTGAGCCTAGGAGGTCAAGGCTGCAGTGAGCCATGATTGTGCCACTGCATTCCAACCCAGATGACAGAGTGAGACCTTGTAAGAGAGAAAGAAAAAAGACAGAAAGAAAAGCAAGGAAGGAAGGAAGGAGAAGAAGGAGGAGGAGAAGGAGGAAAGGAAAGAAGGAAGGAAGGACAGGGAAGGAAGGAAAGAAAGAAAGAAAAGAAAGAAAGGGAAAGGAGAGAAAGGGAGGGAGGGAGGAAAGAAAGGAAGGAAGGAAGGAAGGAAGGAAGGAAGGAAGGAAGGAAGGAAGGAAGGAAAGAAGAAAGAAAGAAAGAAAGAAAGAAAGAAAGAAAGAAAGAAAGAAAGAAAGAAAGAAAGACAAAGAGAGAAAGACAAAGAGAGAAAGAGAAAGAAAAGAAAGAAAGAAGGAAGGAAGGAGAAGGGAAGGGAAGGGAGGAAGGAAGAAAGAAAGGAAGGAAGGAAGAAGAAATTAGAACTCTTAATAATATACTGATATGGCAAAAGACATATTAGGGTATAATTTATTTCCTTCATCCCACACTTAATACATCTCATTCTTGCTATCATAAGAAACTCAGACTGGAATTATTTCTTGACCTGCAAGTGTACTTGAGATTCCAGGGTGTTTCAGATGGAGCTTGCCTGTCTTTTAGTTCTTTTCCTACTAGAGAAATTACAGGCTACAGGAGATGTGCAGTATGTCAGGACTGGGATGGATCTAACAAGAACTTAATAACTCAATCACAAAACGTGTGGTTGCCCTATGTGGAGGCTGCTTTTACTGTCCTTTGAGTCATAAAAAATACCAGCTCCCCATTCTCAAGTGAACGGTTTATAGGCATTGATTTACACAAACACTGGTCTATTAAATATGAGCCCAGAATATTTGGGGAATTCAGAGACATGCAAACTGGAGATGGGAGGGAAAGTGAGTCTTACACCAAGAGGCAAGCGGGCGATTTCTCTACAAGCAATGCAAGTCGAGTCTCTGGTAAGTAAAGGGCACTTTGCTAAAAATCAGGAATGTGGAAGAGAGGAGAGATGCTCTTGTAAATGGAAAAGTGTCCTTGCTTCATAAGCAAATCTTTTCTAGTTATCTATCAGTGCAAGTGGCCATGCTTAGACATCACACACGATACTCAATCATGGAGACATTGAAATGCAAAATAAATTCTCCTGGTGAATTTTCCAGAATAAATTATTGAAGATCATGGAGAAGAGAATTTGGCTCTGGTGGACAAGAGAGAGAGAGAGAAGACATTTGGCGATTTTTCTTTTTGGTGAAGAAAAGGCAGGAGGAGGTGAGGAGATGTGGAAAGAGAAAGACCTGCAGATTGGTATTTGGACGCAAGGAGCTGGTTTTAGCGACACCAACACCCTTTAGGGAACTTGCAATGGCGGCTCTCAGGCCCAGCACAAAACTCCTCCTGTTGCCTGGATGCGGCCAGCCGCCAACCAGCTCTGCCACGGAGGTGTCGTAAATGTGTTTTATGTGTTGTGTCGCTCGCTGCAGCCTCGTCGTCCCCAGGCTGTTGTCATCTCCTAATTGTACAGAGCAAAGACCAATGTCCGACCAGAGCGAGGAGTGAAATTACCCACCTGACCCTCACCTCTCTGATGGGCTTCACTTTCAGAAGCTTGCCCAATCCCATAGGTTGGATCCGGAGACCATTTTCGTAGCGACATTGATGCCTTTTTCCAGTCTCACAGGGGAATTTTCCAATTACACACACAAAAATAAAACCCACAAACCTGACAGCGGTAGGAGGAGGCTCCGGAACGATTGCTGAAGCACCAAAAGCTGCTTCTCATTAAAGGTGAGATTTAGTGCACAAGTTTAAACTGGGAACTTGCAAGAGAAGGTAGGTGCCGGAAGCTCTGTCATACTTATTTCTACCTGAGACAAAGCAGCGGATGGGGCTTTGGGAATGGGAGGAGCATGAGTGACCCAATGCCCTTCTTGATGACTTACTAAACAGCACCCATTCTAGGCCACCCATGGCCACCTGTCCTCCTGCACCACTCTGAGGCTTTCCTTCACACACTCCCTCCTCAAAACCCACTCTCTCTCTCTTTTTATTTTTATTTTTTTTAGAGACAGGATCTTACTCTGTCAGGCTGGAGTGGAAGGAAGAAAGGAGGGAAGGACTTTATACTGCATATGACTATGCAGTAGCATAGTCTCTTAGACCCTTCGAGCAGGTTTTTGGTTTCACCTGCCAGATCCTCACCTCAGGCTGTCTCTTTTTTTTTGACAGAGTTTTGCTCTTGTTGGAGTGCAATGGCATAATCTTGGCTCACCACAAACTCCGCCTCCCAGGTTCAAGCGATTCTCCTGCCTCAGCCTCCCGAGTACCTGGGATTACAGGCATGCACCACCACACCTGGCTAATTTTGTATTTTTAGTAGAGACAGGGTTTCTCCATGTTGGTCAGGTTGGTCTTGAACTCCCGACCTCAGGTGATCTGCCCACCTTGGCCTCCCAAAGTGATGGGATTAGAGGCGTGAGCCACAGTGCCCGGCCCAGGCTGTCCATCTTCACACTGCTGTGTGCTGACTTCTCAGTCTACCACAGCTCTTTTGGGGCAGCAATCCTGTCTTCCTGACATTGCTGATTTCAGCAATTAAAATTGTCTTGATTATGTTGATTTCTTAAGGGTTATTTTAAAATGTTATGAAATATTTTATCTTTACATGACTTTATTTTATTTTATTTTATTTTCATAGAGACAGGGTCTTGCTGTGTTCCCCAGGCTGGTCTCGAACTCCTGGGCTCAAGTGATCTGCCTGCCTTGGCCTCCCAAAGTGCTGGGACTACAGGCATGAGCCACTGCACTCAGCCTTTTACATGACTTTATATAAGTAAGTGAACAAATCAATAAAAACCGTTTTCTAGAAACACATGACTATTTTTATTCTGAAAACATGATCACTATACATTTCTTCCTTTGACAAATCATTCTTGATACCTGCTGGGTATCTGACACATCTGGAAATGATGAACAAAATAGATACATCATCACTGCCCTAATGGAGTTCACAGTCTAAGCAGGGAGACAATCCAATAAGAAAACAAATATGACAGCCGGGCGCGGTGGCTCATGCCTGTAATCCTAGCACTTTGGGAGACTGAGGTGGGCAGATCACCAGGTCAGGAGATCGAGACCATCCTGGCCAACATGGTGAAACCCCGTCTCCACTAAAATATAAAAAATTAGCCAGGCATGGTGGCGTGCACCCATAGTCCCAGCTACTTGGGAGGCTGAGGCAGGGGAATTGCTTGAACCCAGGAGGCAGAGGTTGCAGTGAGCCGAGATCACACCACTGTACTCCAGCCTGGCAAGAGAGGGAGACTCTGTCTAAAAAGAAAGAAAGAAAGAAAGAAAGAGAGAGAGAGAGAAAACAAATATGACATATTTAAAAAAACAAGGGCTTGGGTTTTTTAAATTGGCTTTGGAGCCAGATAAACCCATGTTCAAATTTTGAACCTACTATTTACTGGCCCTGTGACCTCGAACATGTTACTTAACCTCTCTCTCTATTTCCTTGCTTGTAAATTAACAATAACAATAGTATTTTTCATACCTGGCTGGAGTGAGGATTAGATGAAATAATATATGTAAAGCCTTTGGAACAGTGCCATATAGTGATATCTCAGTAAACAACAGCTTCTGTGATTATTATTATTATTCATAAAGCTCTCTTTTAAGGCATCATCTCCAACCATGTCTAATGAATTGCCACTCAGTATTTGGTTCTCTGAAGAAAACACACATAGATATGAATTAAAACTAAGCAACAAACAAAACATTACCTAACTTCCATTCTAGGCTGGACAGCCTTATGAGCACTTCAAGGATAAACACTGCTAGAAATTCTCCCATTAGCTTTCAGTAGCTCTGGATGTCTCCGAATGAATGTCTCTTTTTGTTTTTTGGAGACGGAATCTCTGTCATCCAGGCTGGAGTACAGTGGCATCATCTCAGCTCACTGCAACCTCTGCTTCCAGGGTTCAAGCAATTCTCCTGCCCCAGCCTCCCAACTAGCTGGGACTACAGACGCGTGCCACCGTACCCAGCTAATTTTTGCATTTTTAGTAGAGACAGAGTTTCACCATGTTGGCCTGGCTGGTCTCGAAGTCCTGGCCTCAAGCGATCCGCCCACTGTGGCCTCCCAAATTGCTGAGATTACAGGGGTGAGCCACCACGCCTGGCATTTTTTTGTGTGTTTGTTTGTTTGTTTGTTTTAGACAGTCTCACACTGTCGCCCAGGCTGAGTGCAGTGGCGCGATCTCGGCTCATTGCATCCTCTGTTTCCCGGGTTCAAGCGATTCTCCTGCCTCAGCCTCCCGAGTAGCTAGGATTACAGGCACCCAGCACCACGCCCAGCTAAATTTTTTTTTTTTTTTTTTTTTTTTTTTTTTGGTATTTTTAGTAGAGACCGGGATTTCACTATGTTGGACAGGCTGGTCTCAAACTCCTGACCTCGTGATCTGCCTGCCTTGCCCTCCCAAAGTGCTGGGATTACAGGCGTGAGCCACTGTGCCCAGTCTTTTTTTTTTTTTTAAACCAGGAAAAAAATGAGAATTTTATCAGCAGCCTCAATCAAGACCAGCTCCCAAATGTGCATGGAAAACCAAGAATAGAAATCAGCCTCAAAGGGCACTCAGAAACTGACTCAGAAAACCCTGAGAGCCTCGTACATGCACAGTCAGTGTTCGTAAACTATAATAACTGCGTTATTTATATTGGCTTTAGGTATAAAAATGAATATAAAATGTCACAAGAGAACATTTTGAGTGTGTTTAGAGATATTTCTTTTCACAAATTTAAGAAGAAAAAAATTGATATTTTTATGCTGCTTCTTTCATCTCTCTTTAGTTTGTTTTAGAAGTTAGGACTTGAAGTCCAAGAGCAAATACCCATTAGTGCCCCAGAGGGGGTCATCATATTCCTGTGATACACTGCCATCTAGTGGCCAATGTGAACACAACAGTGGATGGCTAGACCTCTTTGTCTCTCATACTGGAGGTTTTATTGTGCAAACCTATGAGATTCCTTTTGCTGGTACTCCCACTGATTGTACTGCCAATAGCTTCTAGGCCCTCAAATGAATGTTTTTCTTTTCTCAATGTGAAGGGCCCAAATGGGCTATAATAAAAACTATAAACTACTTGGGTTGAAGAATTAAGTATTTTTCATATTTGGAAAAATGCTATTTGGATAGAATGAAAACCCAGCTAATTTGTAAACAGTGAAAGTGACAGCATGAATCTACTCTTTTGAGATCTGAGGGGAAAGCAAGCATTGTGTGAATTCTGTGTCTTAACAGTAATAGCAAATAATGTTGAAGACATATGATCAATGCAGAATAGGTCATTTACTACATGTATGTAAAGCATGATGGGGCTTCATATATGTTATTTCATGCAGCCCTCACCTGGCACTGCAAGCTCCATTCATCCCTACCTAGTAGCTCAAACAGATGAAACTTACACAGCTAGTAGGTGAGGATTCAAGACCAAGACTGTATTTTCCTGAAGGCAGATACCCTGCAGTCCTGTCTTCTTAGCTAGTATCTGGCACATAATGACTATTCGGTAAGTATTTATGAATGGATGAGTGCATGAAGAAATGAATGGGTCCTGCCCAGGCACGGTGGCTCACGCCTGTAATCCCAGCACTTTGGGAGGCTGAGGCGGGAGAATCACCTGAGGTCAGGATTTCGAGACTAGCCTGGCCAATATGGCAAAACACTGTCTCTACTGAAAATACAAAAATTAGCCAGGTGTGGTGGCAAGTGCCTGTAATCCCAGCTACTCAGGAGGCTAAGGCAGAGAATTGCTTGAACTCGAGAGGTGGAGGTTGCAGTGAGCTGAGACCGTTCCATTGCACTCCAGCCTGGGCAACAAGAGTGAAACTCCGTCTCAAAAAAAAAAAAAAAGAGAAGGAAGGAAAGAGGAAGGAAGGAAGGAAGGAAGGAAGGAAGGAAGGGAGGGAGGGAGGGAGGGAGGGAGGGAGGGAGGGAGGGAAGGAAGGAAGGAAGGAAGGAAGGAAGGAAGGAAGGAAGGAAGGAAGAAAAGGAAGGAAGGAAGAAAGAAAGAGAGAGAGAGAAAGTCCTATGGCAGAAGCCACTAGTACTCACCGATATCTGTGCTCCTCACTTCTTCCTGGGCACACTGCTAGACTGCATTTTCTAGTCTCCTTTGAGGTTAGGTGTGGACATGGGACTAAATTCTACCCATTGGAAACATTATGTCCAGACCTGGCCTATTAAAACATTCTACATGGGATGCTCCTTTTCTTTTCCCATCTGCTGGCTGGAAGGAGGGTGGAGCCACAAGGTAGAGTTGGATCCCTGCATGACTGCATGGAGTAGAGTGCCCCACTGACCCACATTAAAACGTGACATGAGTGAGAAATAAAGTTTTATTGTGTTAAGCTGCTCAGTGTAAGGGTTGTTTGTTAGAGCAATCAGCTTGCCCAGACTACTAAAACTCCAAGATAGTCCTTTTGAAATTGTGAATATTGCCTTCTCTATACTAGAAAGATATCCAACATTGTTACCACTTTAACTTAAACCCTGCACAAGTGAATAAAGATCTTTAGATTTACTTTTATAAGTAGCTCACACAATCATTGGACAGTCTTTATAAAATCAGGGAACTTCTCTCCCTCTTTCTTTTTCTTAGATTTCCACTGAGGCTGAGTTAGAACAAAGGAGGAAGAGTTTTTGCTCAGCCCGCTTAAAATGCTAAAGTTTCCATTAGGGTTTAGTATGCAGCCTGTAAGACTCCATGTTTCATGAAATAAAGCTAAATCTGCTCTCCAACACATCTATTTTTAAGCTCCCCAGCATCTGATCCTGACTCAGCTAAGCGAATCACGCTTAACTCTGTTGGTGACACATCAACCCACAGAATGGAGGGGTGTAGGACACAAAACACAGTGCGGCTGGGTTTATATTGACACAAGCTCTTTACTACCTGCACAGAGAGCATTCCAAATTATGAAGGAAACACAGCTTGTGGCCATTCTCTTGAATATGTACAATCTATTTATGGTTAAAGCCACTTTGACTCTTTTTACATACGTGTGCATGTAATTCTACTTCTGCAACTGTCCACTTAACTTTTTAGTAGGTTTTAAGGCATCTAATTTTTTTTCCTTTCTAATTGTTCTGACAAGGAAATACATAATGTTCAATACTAGTCACCCAAGACAGCTATTATCTGCCTCTAATTTTCCTCTCTGTCATCTGCCAGGGACTTTCAAGAGGCTTTCTCCTGTTGGATTAGAATTAGCAAGACACCTGAGGAAAGAGGCAGACACATTCATGGGAGAACACTTTATTTCAATTGGTACATAGGCTTATAAAATTCAAAACTTTTTAAATTTGAAAAAAATCACTTTAGCATGTATCTGAAATAATAGACAGTTGAGAATAGTTAGAAAATTCCAACAGAGAAGAATGATAAGGGAGAATCTGCCTTACCAGATATTAAAGCCAATTGAAAGACACATTCACTGAAACAATATGGTAGCGACACGAGTAAGGAAATAGATCAATGAAGTACAAAAGATGGTTCTTAAATGGACCCTAAAATATTTAAGCTATTAGGATATGGTATGGTATTTTTAAAATCACAAATCAATGAGGAAAGGTACAGTGTGAAATAAATACGGTTTTCACAAATGGTTAACTACTTGGGGAAAAATCCTCTTTACAACTCATTACACAGCAAAATAACCCCCAAATACATTAAAGAATTTAATGTGGATGGACTCGGTGGCTTATATCTGTGATCCCAGCATTTTGGGAGGCTGAGGTGGGAGAATCACCTGAGCCCAGGAGTTCAGGACCAGCCTAGGCAACATGGTAAGACTCCATCTCTACAAAATATACAAAAAATTAGCCAGGTGTGGTGGTGCGTGCCTGTAGTCCCAGCTACTGGGGAGGCTGGGGAGGCTGGGATGGGAGAATCATCTGAGCCCAGGAAAGTTAAGGCTGAAGTGAGCCCTGACTGTGCCATTACACTCCAGCCTGGGCAACTGGAGTGAGACCCTGTCTCAAAAAAAAAAAAAAAAATTAAAGTGAAAGCATTAAGAAGAGTAGAAAAATATAATGGTGACTATTTATACAATCTGAAGATGATGAAAGATTTTCTAAGCATAAAATTTATGGAAACAGGCCAGGCTCGATGGCTCACACCTCTAATCCCAGCACTTTGGGAGGCCGAGGTGGGCGGATCACAAGGTCAAGAGATCGAGAACATCCTGGCCAACATGGTGAAACCCCGTCTCTACTAAAAATATAAAAATTAGCTAGGCATGGCAGCGCACGCCTGTAATCCCAGCTACTTGGGAGGCTGAGGCAGGAGAATCACTTGAACTCGGGAGGCAGAGGGTGCATTGAGCTGAGATGGCACCACTGCACTCCAGCCTGGTGACAGAGTGAGACTCCATCACACACACACACACACAAATATATGGAAAGAAACAATTAAACAATGGAACAAGATACCAATTTTGACCCTGTAAAATTTTAAATTACTGATTTTCAAAAATATAACAAAAGGCAAACTAAAAACTATAAAAACACTTGCAATGCATATGATAAAAATGTAGTATTCTTAATGTAAGTAAAGCCATAAAAATGAACCAAAACAAAAGCCAAACTAAAATAACAACCAAATGAAAACCCATAAATGGCTTAATGGAAAAATGATCAAAAGGCATAAACAATTTCTTCATAAAAGAAAAAATATAAGTGTTTTCCAGACACAGTGGCTCACGCCTGTAATCCCAGCACTCTGGGAGGCTGAGGTGGGCGGATTACCTGAGGTCATGAGTTCAAGACCAGCCTGACCAACATGAAGAAATCCCATCTCTACTAAAAATACAAAATTAGCCAGGCGTGGTGGCACATGCCTGTAATACCAGCTACTCAGGAGACTGAGGCAGGAGAATCGCTTGAACCCAGGAGGCAGAGGTTGCAGTGAGTCAAGATTGTACCATTGCACTCCATCATGGGTGACAGAGAGAGACTCCACCTCAAAAAAAAAAAAAAAAAGGAAGAAAGAAAAAAATATATATAAATGGTCAATTAACACATGGAAAAAATGTGTAACTTCATTGATAACTGAATCATGAAAGTGAATCAAAAGTAAGATGTAATTTTTCACCTATCAAAGAGCTTAAAATTTTTAAAAATGGTAATACTTATTGTTGATAAGGTTATTTTGAGACTGATGCTTTCATATAATGGTGATGGAAGTATAAATGTATTAATGTATATTAAACTTCTTTGCAAATTTCATATCTAGCCAGGCACAGTGGCTCACACCTGTAATCCCAGCACTTTAGGAGGCTCAGGCAGGAAGATTGCTTGAGGCCAGCAGTTTGAAACCAGCCTGGGCAACATGGCAAGACCCCATCTCTACAAAAAAAAATTAAAATTTAGCTGGCATAGTGGTGGTTGCCTGTAATTGGGAAAGTTACTCAGGAGGCTGAGGTGGGAGGATTGCTTGAGCCCAGGAGGTTGAGGCTGCAGTGAGCCATGATCGTGCCACTGCACTCCAACCTGAATGGCATAGCAAGACCCTGTTTCAAGTCAAAGCAACAACAAAATAACAAATTCCATACCCTTGGATATTATAATCCCACTCCTATGAATATATCCTCAGGAAATAATCAGAGATGTAAGTATTTATGTACCAAAATGCTTGCTGAAGCATTATCTGTAGTAGTGAGAAATTGGAAACAACACAAATCTCCCAAGCTAGAAGAACGGTTAAACAAATTATGGTGCACTCATAGAAACGGATTTATGCCATCAGTAAAAATAAGGCTTTAAAGGAATATTGAATGCTATGAGGAAATGCTGATAATGAGTAAAGAAAAGCGGGGTACATATTACATATATAGGTACATGTATTTGCATATATATATTACATTTGAGACCTAAACAGATATAACAAGATTCCTAAATGTTAACATAATTTTCCTGGGAAGTAAAATTGTGGATGATTATTCTGTTCTTTTTGCTTTTCTACCTTTCTAAATTTTCCTACAGCAGAACTTAATTATTTAAAAAAATTCACATTAAAAAAAAACTATTGGTGTGGCTATTGTTCCTTCAACATTAGTTTGAAATGATCTTTAATATATTTGGGAAGTGAAGGACACATTTCTTGGGATTCTTTTTCAGATGATTCTTACTCAAAAAATATCCAAATGACATTTTCAGAAAAATTATTCCCGTTGTTTATGATGTGGTATCTGGAGTACACATGGGAATTTTTTTTTTAAGGGACAGGGTCTCGCTCTGTCACCCAGGCACTGGAGTACAGTGGTGGGGTCACAGCTTGCTGTAATCTCAAACTTCTGAGCTCAAGTGATCCTCTTGCCTCAGCCTCTGGAGTATCTAGGACCATAGGCGTGTGCCACCTCACCTGGCTAATTCTTTTTATTTTTTGTAGAGATGGGGTCTCCCTATGTTGCCCAGGCTTGTCTTGAATTCCTGGCCTCAAATAATCCTCCAGCCTTGGCCTCTCAAAGTGCTGGGATTATAGGTTTGAGTCACTGAGCCCTGCCCCACATGAGAATTTTCTTTTTTTTTAGACCAAGTCTCACTCCATTGCCCAGGCTGGAGTAGCAGTCAACCTACACAGTATGGCCGGGACATCATTCCAGCTCTGACCTCTTCCCCTGCAACTGCTCACACAATCACTGGTCCCCAGTATCTCAAAGACCTACAATCTGACCCCAAACCTCCCTTCCCAATCTCGCCTGCTCCTCTCTCCAGCATTGCTGTGATGTTCTCTGTGTCTGAGGAGCACACCTCCCCCTCCCCCTCATTTGTTCTGTTCCATCCACCTACAGGGAACAATGCCTGGGATTCCCCCAACCTCAGTTCTGCCCAGGAGGTATTCTCCAAGCCCACCTCCCTCCAGGAAATGTCCTCCAAACTACACAACCATAATGGCGGCCCTCTCTTCTTCTCCGATTAGTAGCAAGATCCTTTAGAGCAGGGATTTTGGCACAGGGCTTGCATAGGACAGGCACTCAGTAAAGGCTGGTTACTTGGTGGTTGATGGAAGGAAAAAAGGAAGAGAGGGAAGAAAGCAGGGAAGGGGAAAGAAGGGAGGAAGGAAAAGGGAGGGAATAGAGCTCACCGGTAGCTGGAGGCTCAGATTCCTTTTGAAGCTAAAGGCAGAGGACTGGTAGTACTCTAGTGTTTAGAGTGTTCAATACCTATTCTTGATTCTTTAAAAATACAAGAAAATGGGATCGAGTAAAGAGAAAGGATAAAAGAAGTCTTGGAGAACGCAAGTACCTCAAATTGACTGCTTTGTAGCTCTCTACGTTGATCAGATAGCAAAGAGCTAAGCACTGAAATTCAGTAATGCCTACGCTATGCTATTTACCCTATTAGACACTCACCTGGGCAGGCTAATTTTGTTTTGTTTTGTTAAAAAAGAGCTGAACCCTGTCTTCCCCCTCATTTCAACATGAAATGATATTTGCCTCAATTCATCCCATGCCTTTCAAACTTTCAGATCCATGTAGTGAGAGGCCAAAGCATATATTATTCCCTCATACATATAAAATAATGAACTACACTGTTATTCATTGAAGCATTGTAATGATAAAAGATTGAAAAATCTAAATGTCAATTAACGAGGGGCGAGGCCAGGTTTGGTGGCTCATGCCTGTAATCCTGGCACTTTGGGAGGCCAAGGCTGGAGGATCACTTGAAGCCAGGAGTTTGAGACAAGCCTGGGCAACACCACAAAATCCTGTCTCTACAAAAAATACAAAAATTAGCCAGGCATGGTGGTGTGTGCCTGTGGTCCCAGCTACTCGGGAGGTTGCAGCAGCAGAATTGGTTGAGCCCAGGAAGTCGAGGTTGCAGTGAGCTATGATCATGCCACTGTACTCCAACCTGGGCAAGAGAGTGAAACTCTGTCTCAAAATAATAATAATAATATAATAATAAGGGATGGATTGACTATATTATGGCCTAGACAATTAAATACTAGGCAACTGTAAAATAGAATTGGAAGCTCTTTATGAACTGCTTTTGAAATGATTTCTAAGACATTGCTATGGGAACCAAGCAAGGTAGAGAAGAGTATACACAGAACACACTATTTGATTTAAACAGTGAAAAATATATATATTTGCTTATAAATGCATAAATATCTATGGAAGGACACATAAGAAACTGGTAAAACAAGATGACTGGGGAGGGCAGAAGGCTTTTTTTTTTTTTTTTTTGCCACCCTTTTGTGCCTTTTGGATTTATTTTTATTTTTATTTTTTGAGATGGAGTCTCCCTCTGTCGCCCAGGCTGGGGTGCAGTGGCACGATCTCAGCTCACTGCAACCTCCGCTTCCCTAGTTCAAGTGATTCTCCTGCCTCATCCTCCCGAGTAGCTGGGATTACAGGTATGCGTCACCACCCCTGGCTAATTTTTGTATTTTCACTAGTGACAGGGTTTCACCATGTTGGCCAGGCTGGTCTTGAACTCCTGACCTCAGATGATCTGCCCACCTTGGCCTCCCAAAGTGTCGGGATTACAAGCGTGAGGCACTGCACCCATCTGCCTTTTGGATTTTTGAACCAGGTGAATGCATTGCCTCTTAAGGAAATGAGTAAATAAAGCCTCTTATCGGGGACATTTGCGGATGGGTTTTGGCTGGGTATTATACACAGTGACTTACACAGATATGGCCTCTGCCTGCCAGGAACTTGGGACAGAATCAAACCTTAGTGAGAGGAAAGGCCCAAACAAGAGCCCCACTAAGAGAAGTCAGTGATGGGCAGCCGGAGGGCCGGAAGTGCCCTCCCACCCAGAACAGAGCTCTGCCCTGCGTGCTTCCCTCTCCGGGCTCTCAAACATTCGTGTGTCATGAATCATTTTAGGTTTGTTTTCTTTGCGTTACAACTTGACCTGTTCTAATTTGTTCTAAAAGAAATGCAGTATATGGGTTTGTACTCATGGATCTGGTGAGTCTACAGGAATAAGAACAGAACTGTCAAAGGAGATACTTCAGGGCAGACCTGTGGTCCAAGACTTCATGTCTGATGTCCCTGGAGTGTAGCAGCACAAATCAGGGAACCCAAGCTGAAACATTCTGTGAATTTATCATGGCTGCTAACAAATCATTATCATGGTCTTTACATTATTTTTATTTTATTTTATTTTATTTTATTTTATTTTATTTTTTTGAGATGGAGTCTTGCTCTGTCACCCAGGCTGGAGTGCAGTGGTGCAATCTCGGCCCACTGTGACTTCCGCCTCCTGGCTTAAAGCGATTCTCCTGCCTCAGCTAGCTGAGTAGCCAGGACTACAGGTGCACACCACCATGCCCAGCTAATTTTTGTATTTTTAGTAGAGACAAGGTTTCGCCATGTTAATCAGGCTGGTCTTGAACTCCTGATCTCAGGTGATCCACCCACTTCAACCTCCCAAAGTGCTGAGATTACAGGCGTGAGCCCCTCGCCTGGCCTATTTATTTATTTTAGAGAAAGAGTATCACTCTATAGTCCAGGCTGGAATGTAGTGGTGTGATCATAGCTCACTCTAGCCTTTACCTCCCTGGCCCAAGCGATCCTCCTGTCTCAGCCTCCTGAGTAGCTGGGACTACAGGCATGCGTCACCACACCTGGCTGATTTTTTAATTTTTTGTTGAGACAAGGTCTCACTACGTTGCCCAGGCCAGTCTCAAACTCCTGGGCTCAAGTGATCCTCCCACCTCAGCCTCCCAAAGTGCTAGGATTGCAGGCATAAGCCACTGTACCTGGCTTATGGTGGGCTTTATTAATGTCATTGCTGGCTTCTTGCCCAGTGTGCTCTCAATTTTACTATCTTCAAGCCTCAGGAAAAATCTAAATTGACTAGGATTTTTATTTTCTTCTGGTAATGGGGAAAAACTCATTATTATGAGAAACAGTTTATTAAGTGGTGTATTAAAATACACTTAAGTTTTAGTGTGAGTTCTGCTGACACTTCATTTTCAGTCAGGTCACCTAGCCCTGTGACATCATCAATGGAAATTAATGTTCTGGAATAATGACAGTGCACACAGCCTAAGGTACCAAGGAAAGATCTGCTTGTGCATGTCCATATAAGGACATTTAAATCATATTCTGAGAAATATTTGATGACACAGGAAAGTATTCATGAAACAGAAAATGTTGAATAAGAAAAGCAAGATGCAGCATGTCAAACATGGGGAAGACTGGATGGCAATTAAAATTTTAAAGCTGTTATTATTTCTGTGCAATAAAAACTATTGGTGGTATTTATTTTCTTCTTCTTTTTCTTATCTTCCACATTTTTACAAATGAGCATTTTGTTTTTTTCTTTTTTTTTTTTTTTAGAGACAGAGTCTTGCTCTGTCTCCCAGGCTGGAGTGCAGTGTTGTAATCTCGGCGCGCTGCAACCTCCGCCTCCAGGGTTCAAGCGATTCTCCTGCTTCAGCCTCCTGAGTAGCTGGGATTACAGGTATGCACTACCACACCCAGCTAATTTTTATATTTTTAGTAGAGATGGGATTTCACCATGTTGGCCAGGCTGGTCTTGAACTCCTGACCTCAGGTGATCTGCCTGCCTCTGCCTCCCAAAGTGCTAGGATTACAGGCATGAGGCACCACACCCGACCTAATATTTTCATAATTAGGCACAAAAAGTCTAATTTTTAGAAAGATTTCAGCCTGGGAAACATGACAAAACCCCATCTCAAACAAAATACAAAAATGTACCAGGCGTGGTGGCACACACCTATAGTCCCAGCTACTTGGGTGGCTGATGTGGAAGGATCACCCGAGCCCCGGAGATTGAGGCTGCAGTGAGTAGTGATCATGCCACTGTACCCCAGCCTGGGTGACAGAGTGAGACCCTGTCTCAAAAAAAAATAAAAAGAAAAGAAAAAGAAAAAGAAAGATGTATTTGTATTTAGTGTACTCTACTAGCTAGGAGCAATAAATTTGGGCAAGATATCCAGCAACTCTGAAGCGCTGAAAGAAAAATATTCAATTTACTAAACCGTTGCTCTCCCCTACTCACCAATGAATTGAGGGTTCCTGTGCTTTGAACAACATTTCTGTAATGAACAGAGTTTGCTGCAGGGATCATAAACACCTCAGGTCAGCTGCTCACCTGAAGACAACCTAGTCTATGGACATGCGTGGGCGGTGGCCAAGCCTCTCACCAACAAAGGAGGTTGTGTGGCATTTCTTGCAACCTGACGCCTCTCGATTGATTCAGACCTGTTAGGGGGGGACCATTAAGAGGATAAAGTTAATGAATAATAAATAACATATTTACACAGCCCTCACTATCCCCAAAGAGCTTAAAGTGCTTTATAAAAGAATGATAAATTATATATTGGGGACACATTCTCTGCTACTGAAACGCAGCCTCTTCTGGGGAGAAAAGTGGCAGTTGTTAAATGGCGCACAGTCCAGATGGACAGGAAGCCCAGAGCTGCTTTTTTTTTTAATTTTTTTTGAGAAGAAGTGTGCTCTGTAGCCCAGGCTGCAGAGCAAACAGGGTACAGTGTACAGTGGCACAATCTCGGCTCACTGCAACCTCCACCTCCAGAGTTCAAGAGATTCTCCTGCCTCAGCCTCTCCAGTAGCTGGGATTACAGGCGCGCACCACCATGCCTAACCAATTTTTTGCATTTTTAGTAGAGACAGTTTCACAATGTTGGTCAGGCTGGTCTCAATCTCCTGACCTCAAATGATCCTCCCACCTCGGCCTCCCAAAGTGCTGGGATTACAGGCATAAGCCACCGCGCCCGGCCTCCAGAGCTTCTTTTAAAGTTAATTTTACCATTAGCCGGGCATGGTGGTGCTCACCTGTAGTCCCAGCTATTCAAGAGGCTGAGGCATGAGAATCGCCGTAACCCAGAAGGCAGAGGTTGTAGTGAGCCGATATGGGACCACTGCACTCCAGCCTGGGTGACAGAGTGAGACCTTGTTTCAAAAAAAAAAAAAAAAAAAAGTTAATTTTACCAGAGGAATGCAGAAAAAAAAAAAAAAAAAAAAAAAAACCCGTCACTGGACAATCAAGGAAAAAGGTAGGGGCACCCAGCCCTTAGCAAATGTAAGGAATAGAAAGAATGAGCCCACATTCGTACAGAAGGAACCAGAATCCCACCTCAGCCTGCTCTCTCATCTCTTCAGAGCCTGTGACCAACGAATGCATCTTCCCGGTCAATTGACAGGCATTCGCTGTTGCTGGGGAAATCACCTGAATTGCACAAGCCTCGGTTTCCTCATCTGTAAAATACAACTGAGGTTACAATTGTGCTGGAGGAATTAAATCAGATAAAACAGGAACAATGCCTGTCTGAGAGAGGTGGTAAAGGAACAAAGTTGGTTTTTTTTTTTTGAGATGGAGTCTCGCTCTGTCGCCCAGGCTGGAGTGCAGTGGCGCGATCTCAGCTCACTGCAAGCTCCACCTCCCGGGTTCACGTCATTCTCCTGCCTCAGCTTCCCAACTAGCTGGGACTACAGGCGCCCGCCACCACTCCTGGTTAATTTTTTGTATTTTAGTAGAGACGGGGTTTCACCGTATTAGCCAGGATGGTCTCGGTCTCCTGACCTCGTGATCCACCAGCCTCGGCCTCTCAGGATTACAGGCATGAGCCACAGCGCCCGGCTTTTTTTTTTTTTTTTTTTTTTTTTTTTTTTTTTTTTTTGAGACAAGGTCTCACTCTGTCACGCAGGCTGGAGTGCAGTGGTGCCATCAGAGCTCACTGCAGCCTCAATCTCCCTGGGCTCAGGTGATCCTCCCACCTCAGCGTCCCAAGTCGCTGGGATACAGGCACATGGCACCACACCTGGCTAATTTTTGTGTTTTTTGTAGAGATAGTTTCACCATGTTGCCCAGGCTGGTCTTGAACACCTGGGCTCAAGCAATCTACCCGCCTGGGCCTCCCAAAGTGCTAGGATTATAGGCGTGAGCCACCGTCCCCAGCCAGGAGTACAAAATATTCTATCACCCAGATTAGTGGTGGAGGTGGGAGGTAAATCCTAAAGCAATTCTCTAGATCAAAATAAGAGCAAAGCTATTCTGGATATTACTACTAATGACAGCCACCACCTCTGGAACACTTACGATATGCCTAGCCTGTGATAAACCTTTCAGATAATCCTGGCAGCTCACGGTGTGATCCATAGACCAGCAGCATTGCCGTCACCTGGGAGCTTCTTAGAACGGTGGACTCAGGCCTTGCCCCAGACCCACTGAGTCAGATCTGAGTTTAACGAGACCCCCAGGTGATTCGTGAGCACACTATGGAGTGAGAAGCACCAAACTGCAGATCTCAAAAGCAGCCTCTCAAAACACTTTTGCAACTTCATCCCACGTGGTCCTTACAACTCTGCGATGTGGAGTTTCGAGGAACCACAAGGAAACATTATTTGCCTAAGATGGCACCAAAAGATACAGAGCTGGGCCTGGAGCAGTGGCTCACACCTGTAATCCCAGCACTTTGGGAGGCCAAGGCGGGTGGATCACCTGAGGTCAGGAGTTCGAGACCAGCCTGGCCAACATGGTGAAACCCCATTGCTACTAAAAATACAAAAAAAGTTAGATGTGGTGATGGACGCCTATAATCCCAGCTACTTGGAAGGCTGAGGCAGGAGAATTGCTTGAACCTGGGAGACGGAGGTTTCAGTGAGCTAAGATCGTGCCACTGCACCCAAGCCTAGGCAACAGAACAACACTCCGTATCAAAAAAAAAAAAAAAAAAAAAAAAAAGAGGCCGGGTGTGGTGGCTCACGCCTGTAATCCCAGCACTTTGGGAAGCCAAGGTGGGTGGATTGCCTGAGGTCAGGAGTTCAAGACCAGTCTGGCCAACATGGTGAAACCCCCATCTCTACTAAAAATACAAAAAAAATTAACTGGACATGGTGATATGTGCCTCTAATCCCAGCTATTCAGGAGGCTGAACAGGGGAATTGCTTGAACCGGGGAAGTAGAGGTTGCAGTGAGTCGAGATTGCACCACTGCACTCTAGCCTGTGTGACAGAACAAAATTCTGTTTCAAAAAAAAAAAAAGATACCGAGCTGGAACCTAAGCTCAGGTCGCTGATTCTCTTTCTTATGCTGTTTTTAGATTAAAGTTGTCCTAACCTGGTTTTCCTTCTTTTTTTTTTTTTTTTTTCCTTTTTGAGACAGGATCTCACTCTGTTACCCAGGATGGAGTGCAGTAGCGTGATCACCACTCACAGCAGCCTCAACCTTCTGGGTCCCAGTGATCCTCCCACCTCAGCCTCCTGAGTAGCTGGGACTACAGGCATGCACCACCACGCCTGGATGGTGTTTTTTTGTTTGTTTTTTGAGGTTTCTTTTTGTAGAGATGAAGGTCTTACTATGTTGCCCAGGCTGGTCTTGGATTCCTGGGATCAAAGGATCCTCCCACCTCAATCTCCCAAAGTTCTGGGATTACAGGCATGAGCCACCACTCCAATGGCTATAACGTGGAGGGTAGAGTGGGGTACGATGGAGGCCCAAGTGACCCTGGCACCCAGTGTCCCCTTGCTAGGCAGGTCTGAAAGATCAAGCCACTGCTTCCCTTCCTGATGTAAGTTTAGCCAGACTTTTCTTCCCTGAAACTGCAGTTTCTACTCAGCACCACGTCACTGCCTCTCCAGATTGGAGCACTGCAGCTGAGTGAGTAAACAACTAATTCACCAACGCCTCCCAGAGCCTCTTCTAACTCCTAACTGTTCCCTGATACTCTTTAGCAGCAGGTGGGCTCCAGGTCGCTGGAGGAAGGACAGCAGGTGAAGAGCTCAGAGGAGCTTTTGAGAGTGTGCTGGCTGTGAGGGAGGCCCTATACTAGGTGCCATGGGCTAGTTGGGAAGTGGTTACCTCTAAGAAGCAAGAATTTGAGAAAAGGAGGTAAGGAAAGAATAGGAAAAAAATTGAAAACAGCTTTGATTTTTCTCCAGACTTTGACATCTACCGATTTAGCCTCTAATTTTGCACAGATTTCCACAATTTAGAAAGATACTTGGGCCGGGCACGATCGCTCATGCCTATAATCCCAGCACTTTGGGAGGCTGAGGCGGGCGGATCACTTGAGGTCAGGAGTTCAAGACCAGCCTGGCCAACATGGTAAAACCCTGTCTCTACTGAAAATACAAAAATTAGCCGGGTGTGGTGGCTCATGCCTGTAGTCCCAGCTACTCGGGAGACTGAGACTGGAGGACTGCTTGGACCTGGGAGGTGGAGGTTGCAGTGAGCCAAGATTGTGCCACCCCACTCCAGTCTGGGCAACAGAGTGAGACTCTGTCTCAAAAAAATAAAAATAAAAAAGTTTAAAAAAAGATATTTGATCCTCAAAAACTAAAATAAATGAAAATAAAAGTAAAATAAAACCCCATTCTGGATGCACAGGTCTTTTCACTTCTGTACCCACCTACCACCACCTAAATTCTGACACCAAGTCATGACTAATGGTGGAAATCCTAGCACTGGAGAAGGCCACTTAGATATCTGGGGAGCAGAGAGAGAGCTCTTTCCAATCCCCTAGCGATCGCGCCACATGGGAAACGGTCTCTGTTTGTAAGCCCGCATCCAGCTGCAGAAGGCTGCGTCAGCCAAGAGCCTGTCATGTTTGAACTTAGGAGCCTGGAAGTGAGGATTTTTGAAGAACACCTTCAGGAGCAGTGAAGTGACTCCAGGAGAGACAAGAGGATTTGACGCAAAAGAGGCTAAGTGAGCATTCCAGGCCTCACCAAGAACAGCATTGGTTGCCTATAAATCAGGCCTCATTAACTAGTGCCCTGCCTTTTCTCTTCACAAATCTATTCTGAAGTCAGCTGAATAGACAAAAAAAAGAAAAGAAAAACCTTTGGAGTTCTCTGTTTCCCATCGTGTACTCTTTTAAGTAAAGGGCTTCTCTACATTGCCAAAAATCCCTGCAAAGATAACTTCCCCAGACTTCTTCCCGAAATGCCTTTTTAATACCGTGTGATTATTGCTCAAGGGACATCCAGGAGCCAAGTCTCTTTGCATAAATCACTAGAAACTTTAAAGGAGACCCATTCTTACTCTGAGGATTTAGAAAATACCTAGTGAGTAAAAAATCTATTACATCACAGTGCGTGCATTTTCCAGCAATGATTACCAGGGTTATATTTTGTGGCTGGTAGATTAAAACGTGTCACCGCCAATACTTCAAGTTCTTCTAAAGAATAAGTCAGGGAAACCAGCCACTGAGAAGACAGCATTGTAACTGCTGAGTCAACTCCATTAATGTTGTTGTGCTTATTCTAATTCTTAAAAAAAAGAAAGAAAGGAAAAAGAAGAACTACGGAAACATGAACTGTTACTGTTCTAGAAACCACTGAACTTTCTGATAATTGCATGTCTACTTTAGAGGCAATGAGGGTAAACTGGAAAATTCTAAGCATGGATAAAATAAGGCAGGAGCCACTGGGAAGCACTCGTGTATTTGTTACTAACCCAGTCGACTAATCCCATGACCAATAAGGTCCAAATTGATCTAGGTTTCACCAAAAACATGGTAGCTTCACTTACAGTGTTTCCTAGAATTTTGTTTTTTTTGAAATGGAGTCTCTGTCACCAGGCTGGAGTGCAGTAGCTCAATCTCGGCTCACTGCAACCTCTACCTCCAGGTTCAAGCGATTCTCCTGCCTCATTCTCCCGAGGAGCTGGGACTACAGGCATGTGCCACCACACCCAGCTAATTTTTGTAGTTTTAGTAGAGACAGTGTTTCCCCATGTTGGCCAGGATTGTCTCAATCTCTTGACCTCGTGATCCACCCGCCTCAGTCTCCCAAGGTGCTGGGATTACAGGCTGTGGGCCCCTCTCTGAACCCCTCTCTGAGCCACCACGCCCAGCCTAGTGGAAATATTGATACAACCTTTAATCAAATTTGACATTTTGCATGTATTTCCCAACAGTGTTTTCTGAGTATTGGGCCACAGGTATCAAATATATGAAATTTCAACCATCCTTCAATGCCAAAGTAACAATGCACTTAGAAGAGTCATCTGATCCAGGGTTTTGTTTTGTTTTTTTTTTTGAGATGGAATCATGCTCTGTCGCCCAGACTGGAGTGCAGTGGCGCGACCTCAGCTCACTGCAAGGTCTCCTGCCTCAGCCTCCCAAGTAGCTGGGACTACAGGCATGCGCCACCACGCCCGGCTAATTTTTTTGTATTTTTAGTAGAGACAGGGTTTCACTGTATTAGCCAGGATGGTTTCGATCTCCTGACCTCATGATCCGCCCACCTCGGCCTCCCAAAGTGCTGGGATTACAGGTGTGAGCCACCACCCCCGGCCTGATCCAGGTTTTAGACCTTCATGGAAGGGTTATCCTATAAGTATCAGAACATCCTTACAATGACGTAAAGTGGATGAGTGAAAAAGCATTCCTTTTGACAGTGGGTCGCAGAATGCCCAGCCCCACTGTAGGACAATGATAAAGTACCAAGAAGCACATTTACACCCGCAGCAGATGCCAGGCGCTAACAGTTGAAGGTGTGCTTTGCAACAGAAAGGGCAATCACTAGAAACACTCCTCAGGGCCACCCAAAACTTGACAAGTTGGGCTGTGCTTGTTCCAACAGCTGGCTCACTACCCATCTGCCGGTCCCCCGTGGGGAGCTGAGAACTGGAGCACCTGTGAATCAGCCCGGGAGCCTGGGGAGGCATTGCACCCCCGCAGCTCTGACACCCACACCTCCACTCCACTCTGAAAGCCAAGCTCTGAGAAGTCAAGGCCCGTATGTCTTCCTGAGTTCCCCCGAGGGACTAGAGGTCAGAAGCCTTATCTTTCCTTAGACAAGCTGCCAGTAGAGTTGTACTGCTTTCTGTCTCCATACTGGCCACCATGCTGTTTTCTGGAAAAGCTAAAGATACTTGCTCCAGCCCACAGCCCTGTCTTTCCTGGGATAAGAAAGGCTTTTCAGGCAATAGGTGACTGGGTTCAGAGAGGGGCCCACCGCCTGCCAGGCCCCCACACTGGGGGCTTCTGGGCCTGGCTGTGGGCAGAAACGGACTGTCTGGACTCTGTCCTATCACGGAACTGCTTGCCTCTTTGCCCGGTCTGATGACCACATGCACCAGTTGAGCCCCTTCAGCAACCTTTCCCCAACCCCCAGACATTAGCACTGTTTTGGTTGTTAGTCACAGAAACGTAATTGCCTCATGTAACCCAAAAGTCCAGAAGAGCAAACCCTCTCTTCAGACACAGCTAGATCCAGGAACTCAATTGACATCCTTAGGCCTCTGTTTCCTTTTCCCTCTCCTTGGTCAGGCCTAGGCCACATGACCATGGCCCAGGATGGAACACTGCAACTGGAATCAGATTCACATGATTTAGAATAAGGAAAAAGCAGTTCACCCAATGCATGAGGGATGCTAGACAGAAATTTTTTAAAAATCACTGTTCAATACAAGACACTCAGGAACCTCTCAGACTGGGGATTCTACTCTCAGCTACTGTGGCCATCTCTAAGGAAATCTCTAAGGGAAAATGTGCCCCACCATACTCCAGATGACAGAGACACTCAGGGCACCCTCATTAGGCACGCCACAGATATGTGGCTGGCTGTCAGTCATGTCTTATGCAGCCCATCCTCCTGAGGCTCAGCTCTTTTACACGATGCCTTTCTACTGCCTCTCCTGAAGGCATTTTTGTGATTTCTTATGCTACTACTTAGAGACACAACATTTATAGCCAATCACACAAGAATGCTACTGTGCCTGCTGGACTGCCAACTGGCTATGTGACTTTTGGTACTTTAAAATCAAGAAGTAACCGGGTGCAGTGGCTCATGCCAGTAATCCCAGCACTTTTGGGGACTGAGGCAGGAGGATCGCTTGAGCTCAGGAGTTTGAGACCAGCCTGAACAACATAATGAGACCTCATCTCTACTAAAATTCAAAAAAAATTTAGCCGGATATGGTGGTGCACACCTGTAGTCCCAGCTTCTCAGTGGTGGGGGTATGTGGGTGGGAGGTTGAGGTGGGAGGATTGTTTGAGCTGGGGAGGTTGAAGCTTCAGGGAGCCCTGATTGTGCCACTGCACTCTAGCCTGGATAGCAGGGCAAGACCCTATCTCAAAAAACAATAATAATAATATAAAATAAAATAGGTCAAGCGCAGTGGCTCACACCTGCAATCTTACCACTTTGGGAGGCCGAGGCCGGGGGATCACTTGAGGTCAGGAGTTCTAGACCAGTCTGGCCAACATGGTGAAACCCCGTCTCTACTAAAAATACAAAAATCCCAGCTACTCGGGAGGCTGAGGCAGGAGAATTGCTTGAACCCAGGAGGCGGAGGTTGTAGTGAGCCGAGACTGCGCCATTGCACTCCAGCCTGGGCGACAGAGCTGAAACTCTGTCTCAATAAATAAATAAATATATAAATACATAAATAAATAAAGATAAAATAAAATAAACAAAGAGGTGTAGCACATGACTTTCATGTTCTTTCCGTCTCCGCTGTTCTGTGACTCATCAGTCCTAGACGTCATGTGGTCTTTGCTAAGGGAACTAGGATGATGCTGTCATTGAACTGTGTTTAGTAACTGTTCCAATTGCACTTATGCTTTAAAGAATTGGGAAGTTAACTCTATCATTACCTTAGTGTGCGATCAGTTACCTTATTCTGGGATTGTCTCCACAAAAGCTGGGTTGTTGCCCTCCAGGAATCCTTATCGAAGCCAGGTCTACTCAAATGAAAGTGGCAGTCACTGGGCCATGCCCAGCTTGGACTGAGCACATGAATCACACGGCTCTGGGTGATTGCACCAGCCCAGGACAGTCCCCTGCTTTGTCCTTGCCCATGGGAACTGAAGAGCATCATTCAAAGAATAAAGACCAAGCCCAGAGCTGACAACTAGCTGCCTAGTTCATCCATGGCTCAAATTCAAAAGAAGAGAAGTGCAAAGCCACTTTAAGAAATAGTAAGTGTCAGCAGAAAATCAGGTTTCCAAAAAAAAAAAAAAAAACTGCGCAACTGAAAACACCATGAGTGACTCTGTGAAGCTCTCCCATTAACATAAGGTCTCAAAGAGGTTGCAAGAGGGGAACAGGACCCCTCGGTTGTAATTAGAGCCACTAATGTAAAGCAAGCCAGATTTACTGGAGTTTTTGTTTGTTCTGAAAGCTCAGAAAGGTGAGGTGGCCTGATTTCCTGGGTACTATGCAGCTGGGGGAAACCTAAGAGTTGTAACACTGGTTCAAAGCTGCCTGCATGATTTCATATTTTAAAAGTGAAGTGTGAAAAATCTTTCTTTTTAAATTTTACCTGCATTAGATCACCTTCCAAGGTTACAAAAGCTCCTAATTAGCGGGCAGGATTCATTTAGAATGAAAAGTGGTTACCATTTTAACCAGTGATAAAAGCTGGCAGACCCTAAGAAATGACTAACAAGAATGCAAAGTAATCAAGAAGCCCTTGTGTTTTACTAAACTGTAAGTACCTTTTGCAAATCTTGCTAAGTGGTCACCTCCAGCAGCGAGGTAGGATGTTTGAAGGTGAGACGTCTCATCAGAGTGCACTGGGTTCAAATCCCAGCCCTGGCCCTTGTTAGCTGTGTGAATTTTAACCTTTTTTCCGTGTATAAAATGGTGAGCTTAAGGGGCTCCTGTAAAGATTAATGAACAGTGTCAGGCAGTATGTGAGTGTGTGGGTATCTCTTTAAATGAGCTTATCCACCAAGTATGGTGGTTCACTCTTGTAATCCCAACATTTTGGGAGACTGAGGCAGGCAGATCACTTGAAGTCAAGAGTTCGAGACCAGCCTGGTAAAAAAAAAAAAAAAAAAAAACCCGTCTCTACTAAAACCCCGTCTCTACTAAAAATGCAAAAATTAGTGGGGCGTGGTGGTGCACACCTGTAATCCTAGCTACTCAGGAGGCTGAAGCAGGAGAATCACTTGAACCTGGGGGGCAGAGTTTGCAGTGAACCAAGATCGCGCCACTGCACTCCAGGCTGGGCAACAAATTGAGACGGTATCTCAAAAATAAATAAATACAATAAATGTGTTTACCGTGTTTCCTGAATTGTGAAGCATGTACACTCTCATTTTCGTGGATTGCATTGGTTGGCTCTGTGTTCTATGTCATTTTTCTGCCTCTCCTAGAGTCTTTGGTGTTTGCAAAAGGAATTTCAGGCTTCTCGACTTGATAGGGGAAAAAAAATGCCGGGGCTAAAGGGCCACCCTGTAAACCCGACCCCATTAGGTAATTGCAAACCTTACAGAAATAAATGAACATATCAGTGCTGGTTTGTGTGTCAAGTGAGGTATGTTCCCTAACCTGTCAGCAAGCCATATTTTATTTGGATAAAGACCCTGAAATCAAGCACCTTTACAGGCTGTTGCAGCCACTCCCATTCTGCTCAGCTAAGCGGCTGCACCCCCAACGTCCCCACAGTGCAGCTGTGATCCTTCCTAGGGGCCCTAGGCTCCTGTATGCAAACTAGTTCAAAGCATCTAGGCCACACCACCACATCCTCTGCACTCCATAGAGGCGAAGTGGAACTGAGCCCACATTAAGCCAAAACCTCCAAAGAAAAAAATTTTGCATTTTGTAATGGCTGGTGATCAGCATCCATGCTGCTTTACCATGCCCTATCCCGGGGAGATCCCAGAGAGGACACTATTAAAGTCTCCCACACCTCGCCCATGTCACTTCCCGGAGTATGATGTCAGGTGACAGTAGGGTCCTATAGCAGAAGACAGGCATTTGTAGTAGAATCTGCTTGTGACTGCATGTGTGTGTGTGAGTGGGTGGGTGTGGCTGTGCGTGTGAGAGAGAGGAGAGAGAAGAAAGAAAGCCACAGTTAACACTTACTTGGCACTAACTTTGCACCTGGGCACAGGCTAAGTCACTTTCACACAGTCTGCCTCCTCCTGCAACAGACAAAAGAGCCTTTTCCCTTTATGCCCTCTCTTTCTGAAGACCTGTCTCCTTCTGCTCTCTGCAGACTTTCTTTCCCCAAGAAGTGAACACGTTTCAAGGGTATTGCATTTTTCTCAGCCTCTGGTGGGACGGTGGGCCCCAGCCTCCCTCTCCGTTTCATTTCGCTGCTGGGTAGAGGAGATTGGAGCAGCTTCTAGTCCCAGGAGGGAGGGGAGAGGGCAGAGAAGAAATGATGTGGGATGATTCCTTTTCTGCTTGTTGCAGTTTGGTAGATTCCCTCCCCTCCATTTGTTTTTCTTTGATTATCACTTAGGAAAAGGGAAAGTCAGGCCTATTAATAACCCTCATCAAGTCTTCATTCAAGATCAACTCCTCTATTAACATGACTTTGACTTTATTATGTGAATGAAACATCTGTCCCCTATTCCACCTAGCATTCCTTACAAAGTCCTATATAATTAATTTCACACTGGAAGGCAGGCACTAGGCCGAATCTCTCTATCCTAATTCTTTTTTTTTCTTTTTTTAGCAGAGTTTTTACTCTTGTTGCCCAGGCTGGAGTGCAGTGGCGGGATCTCGGCTCACTGCAACCCCCGCCTCCCGGTTCAAGCAATTCTCCTGCCTCAGCCTGCCAAGTAGCTGGGATTACAGGCACCCACCACCACACCCAGCTAATTTTTATATTTTTAATAGAGACAGGGTTTCACCATGTTGGCCATGCTAGTCTCAAACTCCTGACCTCAAGTGATCTGGCCGCCTCAGCCTCCCAAAGTGCTGGGATTACAGGCATGAGCCACTGCGCCGGGCCTCTCTATCTTAATTCTTGAATTGAATTCCCCTTCCAATGGGGGAAGAGGCTGGGAAGGGCATTTCCTCCACACTCCCAATAGGACCTTGAAATTGTTTGCTTTTCTGGGTCTAAACTAAATCCTCTTCCACTTGGCTCTATACTGGGGAGGCTGACCCATATGGCCCATTCTAGGACGTTCCCTTGCCTTATCTGGCTTCTTATTGGATTTGGCCCCAGAGGGAGTCTGGAGGGAGGCAGGAGAGTGAAGATGAAGCAGTCATTTCCCCTGCTCCCTTCCTCGCTATGGTTTTACATCAGGCCAATTAGGTCCCTGACCAAAGGAACTATCAGGTAGACCACTCTACAAAGCCCACTCGACTTTGTTGTTGCTGTTGTCTAATTAAGAACAGCAACAGTTAATCAATTCTTCCTGTGTGGGTTTATCATACTCAAGACACTTTTTTTTTTGAGACAGAGTTTTGCTCTGTCGCCCAGGCTGGAATGCAGTGGTGCAATATTAGCTCATTGCAACCTCCACCTTTCAGGTTCAAGGGATTCTCCTGCCTCAGCCTCCTGAGTAGCTGGGATTACAGGTACCCGCCACCATGCCTGGCTAATTTTTGTATTTTTAGTAGAGACAGGTTTTCACCATGTTAGGCTGGTCTCAAACTCCTGGTCTCAAGTAATTCACCCGCCTCGGCCTCCCAAAGTGCTGGGATTGCAGGTATCATCAATTATATTTTAAAAGCTTATCTGTTTCAGTTTCCAAAATTATGTATGTGTATCTTATAGCCTCATTCAGCATTTCGATGTTAATAGAGTTTAAAGGTTTGGGCTAAAATCAAATATTGCACAGAAAGGTCTACACTCTGTATTAGCATTGAAAAGCTTAATGGTCAGTTTCAGGTAATTTCACCTGGTTATATTGCATAAAAACATTAATATATTAATATTAATATATTGTTCAAAGAATTAGTAATATTAAGATGTTAATTTTTATCTGCATTCTGTCCTTATAACATCGAAAACCCTTGGAAGAATGACCATGTTTCCTGATTTTTGTTGCAAATGCCAAATGGGTGTGTGAATGAATTGAGTTTGTGCCATTTTCCATTTGGCCTGCAGTGTAGATTGGAGCTGTCGGGCAGCAAGAACTAGAACAAGGCGGCATTAAGATTCCCCACGCAGGGGTAAGTAGGCACACCCACGGGAAGGGAGCCCCTATACAAATGGCATGTGGTTCTGTCTCAGCTGCTTGAAATGACAGAACACAAGCTCTGTTTGTCATGACTGCTATGAACTATGAAAGGCATCTCCATTGAAACAAAATATTCATTGCCTTTGAGATAAGGAGAAATTTCTAAAATCTTTCTAAAAATCGGTGTTAAGTTTAAAAAGTACTTTTACTTTTAAAGTATTTCTACTCTTTTTTTTTTTTTTTTTTTTTTTTTTTTTGAGGTGGAGTCTCACTCTGTTGCCCAGGCTGGAGTGCAGTGGCGTAATCTTGGCTCACTGCAACCTCTGCCTCCCGGGTTTTTTTTTTTTAAGCAATTCTCCTGCCTCAGCCTCCCAAGTAGCTGGGATTACAGGCGCCCACCACCACACCTGGCTAATTTTTGTATTTTTAGTAGAGACAGGGTTTTACCATGTTGACCAGGCTGGTCTCGAACTCCTGACCTCAAATGATCCTCCTGCCTTGGCCTCTCAAGGTGCTGGAATTACAGGGCATAAGCCACCACGCCCGGCCCACTTTCTTCTTTTAAAAGGGGCCCATGACTAATATTAGACCCTGTGAGTCTGCTGGCATCTGATTAGCTGGGCAAAGCATGGTAATCTGCAGTTGTTTACTTCGCCTGTGGGTGTCGCCATTGAGCCAATGAGTGACTCTACCCAGGTGAGAACTGCCTCTCGCTTGCTGATTGGAAAGTGGTTTCTGCCCTTTTCAGGTGTATTTGCATTAAAATATTATAATAAAAATAAGCACCATTTATTGACAGATATCGAGTTATTTCTCATTTTGCCTGCACAATAGAAAAAAGGCTGCAAAAACCTATTTATAGGCCATTGCTATCCCAGATCAATTATAAATCAAAATCTCTAGAAGTCAGGTTTTGTTTTTGTTTTGTTTGTTTGTTTGTTTGTTTTGAGATGGAGTCTCACTCTGTCGCCCAGGCTGGAGTGCAGTGGTGCAATCTCAGCTCACTACAACCTCCATCTCCCAGGTTCAAGCGATTCTCATGCCTCAGCCTCCCTAGTAGCTGGGGTTACAAGCACCATCCATCACGCCCAGCTAATTTTTTGTATTTTTAGTATAGATGGGGTTTCACCATGTTGGCCAGGCTGGTCTCGAACTCCTGACCTCAAGTGATCTGCCCACCTCGGCCTCCCAAAGTGCTGGGATTACAGGCGTGAGCCACCGCACCTAGCCAGGTGTTCGTATTTTTAAAAAGCTACCCAGTGCTGGAAGCAGTGGCTCACGCCTGTAATCCCAGCACTTTGGGAGGCCAAGACTGGCGGATCATTTGAGATGGGAAGTGGAGGTTGCAGTGAGCCAAGATCATGACCATTGCATTCCAACCTGGGAGACAAAGCAAGACTCTGTCTCAGGAAAAAAAAAAAAAAAAAAAAAAAAGCTATCTGGGTGATACTGATGTGCAGCTAGGTTTGGGACTCTGCTCTTGGTGGCTAAAAGCAGAATGTCTAGATCCAGATTACCTGGCTTCATCCCATCTTCATCATTTACCTGTAGCAGCTGTGTGACATGGGGCAAGTCCCTCAACCTTTCTGTGCTTCACTCTTCTAAACTTTCAGAGAGAGCTAATAGCTCCTAACTCATAAGGCTGTTGTGAGAATTAAGTGAATCAATGGATAATTATTTAGTGTTTGCTAACATTGTTTTTATATCTAATGAAGTTGTGGGTAACCCTTGAGAGTCTCCAGAAAATTCTTTCCAAGTCTTATCAGAAGCTGTCAGTTATGCGTATGGTTGTTATGCATATGGTATAGAACAGAGCTGCTTCTGTCCTGAGCAACAAATGTAGCTATGTGCCCCTGATGTGGGGCCTAATTTATCTGAACCAACCGTTGGGGTCTGGTCATTGCACTTTCTGTATTCCCTTGTTCCTCTGCCTAAACGCTACAATTCTTCTGATGTCTGAGGTCTTGCAGAAACTGATAACAATTTATGCATTGTAACTGCTGCGCTGCTTTGTTACATAAACATTAGGTCAAGAGCAAGACCCTGAGAATGCAGTTCTGACCAGCTGAAACAGATGGTAACTGAGCCTTCCAAAGGCCACACTCCCCTCACATTTATTTACCTGGCAGGCAGCAGAATGAGCCCGTTTTGCTTTATGTGCAAAACTTTCCTCCCAGGCCAATTTTCTGGTGCCCCCGATGACATATCGCAAAATGAAATAAAAGTATCAAGAACAGTAATTTATTCCTGAAATACATCTTCCAAGAGTTACAGATATCTACCACGTCGACCTCTCTTAGCCCGAACCTGAGCTGTCACCCACATTAAATTACTTTCTAAATCAGAGGTAAACTTTATATCATAAAATACCATTCATAGCCACATCAATCCAACCTGAAATCTGCATTACTCTCTTGACCCGAACTCCTAGATATCCACAATTCACAGATCGACCAGCTTTGCTCTATCAATATGCCTCACCCTGGTGGTGTATTACACTAATAGATTACTGGAGCCGAAGCTCACTTTGTTGATGTATAAGAGCAATACGTTAAGAGAGCCCCAGCTCACTTGGATGATGTATAGTTGAAATGGTCGTCTGGGGGAAGCGTGCTGGTGATGTATGGCCCTGACAAGGGCACCAACTGGGAGAGAACAAGTTCAAAGTGGGTTCGGTTTAACTTGTAGAGGCAAAGAGAAACACAACTTAGATCCCATCAGGCCATGTTCCCACTGGCCTCCCAAGGCCTTCTATTTGCAGGAAAGTAAACAGGTGCACATACAGTTAAAGAGTGAGGTCTTAACCACTTTTGCCATAGAAATTATTGTTTGCAATTACTATAAATCTCTCCAGAGGCTTAGATGAAAACAGAGACACATAGATGTTACTTTTACTTTTTGGATATATATTTCATAATAAAATTAATAAAGGAAATTACATACAGACATATCATTAATTTTTACATTATTGAGCAATGGGGAAAACTGTAGATGTGTGCACCAAAAGATATGTCCCAGAATGTTGATATCAACATTACTGTAATTACCAAGAACGGAGAATGACACCAAGGTCCATCAACTGTAGAACGGAGTGTCAGGTAACTATGGCCACACTAATCCCCACGGCATACAGCAATAGCATACTTTTTAGCTCATGCTTCTATGGCTGGCTCATCTAGGCTGGGCTCTGCAGGGTTCGGTGGAGCCCTGCTTTACACATCTCTCATCCTGCTCCTAGGACCAGCTTGCACCTATTTGTCTCATGGCAACAGCAGAGAGACAAGAGCTAGCAAAACGAATCTTCAGAGCACTTTTTTCAAGATGGCATAACTTCTGCTAATATCCTCATAACCAAAGCAAATCACATGGTCAAACCTATGGCAGGGAATTGCACCCTGCCCACAGTGGGAAGGCACTGAAAAGTTACATGACGAAGGGTATGGATACAGGAAGGATGGTCAGTAATGCAGTTTATCGGCCAGGCATGGTGGTTCATGCCTATAATCCCAGCACTTTGGGAGGCTAAGGCAGGTGGATCACCTGAGGTCAGGAGCTTGAGACCAGCCTGGCCAACATTGTGAAACCCGTCTCTACTAAAATTACAAAAATTAGCCAGGCATGGTGGTGTGTGCCTGTAGTCCCACATACGCAGGAGAATTGCTTGAACCTGGGAGGCGGAGGTTGCAGTGAGCCGAGAACCGAGATCGCACCACTGGGAGACAGAGCGAGATCCGTCTCAAAAAAAAAAAAAAAAGCCCGGACACGGTGGCTCACGCCTATAATCCCAGCACTTTGGGAGGCCAAGGCGGGCGGACCACGAGGTCGGGAGATGGAGATCATCCTGGTTAACACGGTGAAACCCCGTCTCTACTAAAAATACAAAAAGTCCCAGCTACTCGGGAGGCGGAGGCAGGAGAATGGCATGAACCCGGGAGGCGGAGCTTGCAGTGAGGCGAGATTGCGCCACTGCACTCCAGCCTGGGTGACAGAGTAAGATGCCGTCTCAAAAAAAAAAAAAAAAGAAAGAAAGAAAAGAAAACAAAATGCAACCTATCACCATTTATTATTATTATTGTTTTTTTTTTTTGTTTTTTTGGTTTTTTGTGAAATGGAGCCTCGCTCTCTCCCAGGCTGCAGTGCAATGGCACGATCTCGGCTCACTGCAAGCTCCACCTCCTGGGTTCCCGCCATTCTCCTGCCTAAACCTCCCGAGTAGCTGGGACTATAGGCGACCGCCACCCGCCTGGCTAATTTTTTGTATTTTTAGTAGAGACGGGTTTCACCATGTTAGCCAGGATGGTCTCAATCTCCTGACCTCGTGATCCACCCGCCTCAGCCTCCCAAAGTGCTGGGATTACAGGTGTGAGCTACCGCACCCGGCCACCACTTATTATTAATGCAACAATAAGTCTAATTTATTATTAGATGAATAAATTGTGACAGTCATACAATGGAATACTATACAGCAATGAAAATGAACTACCACTATATGTAACAACCTAAATCTCACAGAGATAATATTAACCAAAAGAGGTTAAACACAGGAGTTCATAGGTATGATTCTACTTATAGAAACCTCAAAAACAGGCACAACTAATGATGGTGTTATAAGTCAGGGTGGGGGTTACCTTTGGGATCAATGACTAGGAGCAGGCATCAGAAGGGCTTCCAATGTTTGTGATATGATACACCATTTCTTTATCTAAGTAGAAGCTACATTGATGCATTCACATAGTGAAAATTCTTGTGGGACACATATAGTTTCTGCATTTTATACATTTGTTATGCTTCAATTAAAAAGTTTATTTGAAGAAAACTGAGCATGCAAAGTAGCATGACATGCCTGGGGCAGATTAAAAAATAAGAAGACATTTAAAACAGGAATGACAGGACAGATAATCAGAGGGGCAAAGAAAGGAAGGAGCTTCCCTCTGGGATTTGGTTTAGTCTTGTCCTCCTACGGTTAAAAACAAACAGGCCAGGCACAGTGGCTCACACCTGTAATCCTCGCACTTTGAGAAGCTGAGGTGGGAGGATAGCTTGAGCCCGGGAATTCAAAACCAGCTTGGCCAACACGGAGAAACCCCATCTCTACCAAAAAATACAAAAGATTAGCTAGGCGTGGTGGCATGCACCTGTAGTCCCAGCTACCCGGGAGCCTGAGGTGGGAGGATCACCTGAATTTGGGAGGTCGAGGCTTCAGTGAGCCCTGATCAGTCACTACACTCCAGCTGGGCAACAGAGTGAGACCCTGTCTCAAAACAAACAAACAAACAAACATAAAAAATGCTTGCTAACTAAATATATACTCAAATGAAACCAGAGAGGATTTGAATCTGAGAGTGGCATCTATACTTTCAGAGTACTGCATTAATTAGCAGAGAGGATCAAAATTCTCCAAAAAACCTGAGTTCTAATCCTGGGCCCTACCGACTTTCTTACCCTATAACCTAGAAGAATTACTGCTCCAAGTCTCAGTTTCTTTAACTAGGCTAGTAACGGTAACAATAGTACCTCCTTCATAGAGTTGTTTTGTGATTATATGAGCAGTTGCATATACACTGCTCAGCTTAGTAATTGCCTAATAGTAAGTGTTCAATAAATACAAGCTCTTGTTATTATCTATCTATCCACCCACCTATCCTCCACCCACCTATCCATCCATCCACCCATCCACCCATTCATCTATTCACCCTCCCATCCATCCACCCATCTAGCCATCCATCCACCCATCCACTCATCCACCTGTCCATTTATCCACCCGTCCATCCATCCATCCATCCATCCATCCACCCACCCATCCACCCATACATCCACCCATCCACCTTTTCATCTATCCACCCACTTGTCCACCCATCCATTCCTCCATTCATCATTCAACCCTCTCTTCCTACCATCACCACTTCATCCACGAAGATTTATGCAGAAGTGTGGCATTTGGAGTTTATAAACCAGTATTTGAGACCTAATTCTAATTCTTTCTGCCTGTGCAATCTTGAACAAATAGTTAAAATTCTCTACATTTTTTGTTTATTCTTTGGTAAAATGAAAGAGAGCGCTTATCTTTACATTATGAAACTACTATGAGAAGTAGATGATTCAACTGGTTGGGTGCGGTGGCTCATGCCTGTAATCCCAGCACTTTGGGAGGCCAAGGCGGGCTGATCACCTGAGGCCAGGAGTCAAGACCAGCCTGGCGAACGTGGCGAAACACCGTCTCTACTAAAAAAAATACAAAAATTAGCTGGGCATGGTAGCAGGCTCCTGTAATCCCAGCTACTCGGGAGGCTGAGGCAGGGAGAATTACTTGAACCTGGGAGGTGGAGGTTACAGTGAGCCGAGATCGAGCCACCACACTCCAACCTGAGCAATAGAGCAAGACTCTGTCTCAAAAAAAAAAAGAAAAGAAAAGAAAAAAAAAAGAAAAAAGTGAGAGAGAAGTAGATGATTCATTAAACTCCCCTGAGGCAAAGTATCTACTTATCGGAGTGACAAGGATTGTATGACAAAAGGAGAGCTACGCCAGAGTATGGAAGTATAAAAGACCTATAAAGCAGGCCGCCTTCACACATATCCTCACCTTCCTACTGCATATCACACTGTGGCCGTGCCAAGATCCCTCACATCAACAAATTTAAAACTAAGTTTATGATGTCTCCTCTTATGAGCTGAATTGTGTTATTCTCAAAATTCATATGTCAAAGTCCTAATCCCCAGTACTTCAGAATGTGATTTGATTTGAAGACAGGGTCTTTACAAAGGTAACCAAGTTAAAACGAGGTCATTAGGATGGATGCTAATCCAATACTGTGTCCTTATCAAAAAGGGAAATTGGAAGACGACGTGCAGAGAGGGATGATGATGTGAAGGGACAAGGAAAAGACAGCCATTTGCAAGCCAAAAAGAGAGGCCTGGCTGGGCATGGTGGCTCTTGCTTGTACTCCCAACATTTTGGGGGACCGAGTTGGGAGGATCACTTGAACCCAGGAGTTCAAGACCAAACTGGGCAACATAGCAAGACCCTGTCTCCACACACACGCACACAAACACACAAAATGAGGTGTGGTGGCATGTGCCTGTAATCTCAGCTACTCAGGAGGCTGAGGCAGGAGGATTGCGTGAGCCCAGGAAGTTGAGGTTGCAGTGAACCATGTTCACACCACTGCACCCCAGACTGGGAGACAGAGCAAGACCCTTTCTTAAAATAAATAAATAAATAATAAATGTTTAAAAAGCAGGTAGAAGGAACAATTGGGAGACAGACATGCATAGAGGAATGACAATGTGATGAGACAGGGAAAAGATGGCCATCTATAAACAAAAAGAGAGGCCTTGCTGGGCATGGCGGCTCATGCCTGTAATTCCAGTGCTTTGGGAGGTTGAGGTGGGAGGATTGCTTGAGGCCAGTTCAAGACCAGCCTGGGCAACATCATAAGATCCCATCTCTACATAAAAAAAAAGTAACTGGACAAGGTGGCATAGACCTGTAATCCCAGCTACTACTCGGGAGGCTCGGATAGGAGGATTGCTTGAGCCCAGGTGTGAGATGATTGCTTGAGCCCAGGAGTTCAAAGCCACAGTGAGTCATAATCATGCCACTGCACTCCAGCCCAGGTGAAAGAAGGAGAACCTATCTCAAAAGAGAGAGAGAGAGAGAGAGGACTGGAACCTCCTACCTTTCCTCATAACCATTGTACTCTCAGTGTCTCAGTGGCAGGCAGGGCACACCACAGGCATTCCATGTATATTTGATTGAAAGATTTTCATAAAGGAGGTAGAATTTGAGGGATGGCTAGGACTGGATAAGATGGAGAGGAGGGGAGATGACCTGGAGCGGACAAGGGAATAATTAAGGCATGTCATGCTGCAGAAAGACCAAGGAGCATCAGAAGCTCCAGAGATTTTTCATTTTTCTTGTGAAGACCGTTCTGAAAGTACCGCTCAGCAAATAACTCAGAAACTCCTTGCTGATTTGCACATGGGTTAGTGGGAACTTGGGTTGCTGTTCTGGAAATTTCCCTTAGTGTCTAATACATTTTCTTTTACTTCAGAAGGGATTTTCCATAATCTAATCTGTGTGAATATCACTTGAGTGCTTAGGCTTTTGATAAGTTTCTGGTCACGTATTCGGGGCCAATGTGAATTTACTTGGCAATGGGGACACATCACATTTCTTAATCCGTTAGCTTCAGGATAACATGACAACCTATTGGTTAGGGAGGATATGGAAACTGAGAGAAATGCAAAAAGAAAGATCTCTATATAAGCAAAAATTTCAGACCAGCATTAAGGCTTTTGTGTCATTCTAAGGATTCTGCAAACTGTATCCTTCCCTCTAAAAGTAATTGAAATGGGAGTTGAGGGGCCAGACTTGAACATAAATATAACACAGGCCGGGCACGGTGGCTCACGCCTATAATCCCAGCACTTTGGGAGACTGAGGCAGGTGGATCACAAGGTCAGGAGTTTAGGACCAGCCTGGCCAACATGGTGAAACCCCATCTCTACTAAAAATACAAAAATTAGCTAGGCGTGGTGGCGGGCGCCTGTAATCCCAGCTACTTGGGAGGCTGAGACAGGAGAATTGCTTGAACCCGGGAGGCAGAGGTTGCGGTGAACTGAGATCATGCCACTGCACTCTAGCCTGGGTAACAGAGCAAGGCTCCATCTCAAAAATAAATACAATACAGTATAATGCAATACAGTACAATACAATACAATACAATACAATACAATACAATGCAATACAAATGATGAACTGTAGCAGGGTAAGGTAGTGGCAAAAAGTACAGAATTTGATATTCAACAAACCAAAATCTTAATCTTTCTGCCTCCTCCTGCTATGTGATCTTGCCCTAGTTATTTAACATCCCTGAGCCTTAATTTTGTCATCTGTAAAATGGTGGCAATAATGGCACATTGCGTGTTATTTTGAATTATTGTGAACATTAAATGAGATCATGTTTGTAAGACACTAGCCCATGTAAGTACTCAACAAGGTCACAGTGCAAGCTCTCAGGAAGTGTTAGCTATGACCGTATTTGTCAGGGAAGACCGATGGCCAGAGGTAAATGACGTTAACATAGGTGTGTGTCCAGTGACTCCTAAAAGGAAACAATGCACACTGGACATTCTACACTGACTGGGCTGGTAAGTCACCAGGAGAAGCAGTGAAGAGGCTACAAGTCTTTTTTTTTTTTTGAGACCGAGTCTTACTCTGTCACCCAGGCTGGAGTGCAGTGGTGCCATCTCGGCTTACTGCAACCTCTACCTCCCACGTTCAAGCAATTCTCATGCCTCAGCCTTCTGAGTAACTGGGACTACAAGCATGTGCTACCACGCCTGGCTAATTTTCGTATTTTTAGTAGAGACAGGGTTTCACCATGTTGGCCAGGCTGGTCTCAAACTCCTGGCTTCAAGTGATCCACCTGCCTCAGCCTCCTAAAGTGCTAGGATTACAGGCACAAGCCACCATGCCCGGCCCTGGCAGTCTTTTTCTGGGTTAGAATGCTTAAAAAATGGCTGATTCAGAACTGAGGGACTGGGACTTAGCCTGCCAGAAAAACCTGAAGAGGAAGTACAGGTGTAAGTATAAAGAGCACAAAACACAGAGAGTGAAGGGAATGAAGCCTTGAGAAGCAGGTGAAGATGGAGAGTCGGGCCTCCCTGGCACAGCTCAGGGGCTGAGGCACCTGGCTGCCAGAGCCGGACCCAGCAGGGACAGGAGACAGTCCAGGCAGGGTCTGGGGCTGGAAACTGGGTAGATAATATTAATACACTCATAATAATAAATGTAGTGAAACCTGCATGCCGGTCACTCTCTTAAGCAATTCACATGGCTTAACATTTCCATTCTCTCACAATGACCCCATGAGGATGTGTGATCATCTCTGGGGACCATGAGAAAAGCAGGATATAGGGAGGCTGCAGAGTCATGCAGTAAAAGGTCAGGCAGAAACTCCAACCCACGTCTGGCCGGCCCGAAATCCCACGTTCTTGCCACTCAGTGCTGCCTCCCTAAACTCCGCCCTTTCTGCTTGCACTTTTGTGTTTCTGTGTGTTTGGTTTTTACCCTCTGCCTCTTTCATCAGCTGTTTTGGGCAGTAGAGGCCCTAGCACTGTGCTCTGCTCCAACACAGTATTCTTATATTCTTTTTAGCTTCTCCCCAAACTCGTAATTTTACTTTGTGAAAAGTGTGAAAACAAGGAAGCACTGAAAAAAAAAAAAAGATAGTTAAAAGTTTAAATCTGTAAACACTGAGTTCTGGCTGGGCATGGTGGCTCACGCCTGTAATCTCTTTGGGAGGCCAAGGTGGGCGGATTACAAGGTCAGGAGATCAAGACCAGCTTGGCCAACATAGCAAAACCCTGTCTCTACTAAAAATACAAAAATTAGCTGGGTGTGGTGGTGCGTGCCTGTAATCCCAGCTACTTGGGAGGCTGAGGCACGAGAATCACTTGAACCCGGGAGGCAGAGGTTGCAGTGAGCTGAGATCGTGCCACTGCACTCCAGCCTGGCAACAGAGCGAGACTGTCTCAAAAAAAAAAAAAAAGTGAGTTCTATTTTTAGCCTCCACTTTATATAAATAATCACCAATCCCCTCACAATGGCCATGCAATGTCTCAAGCGATTGTGAGCCCATGCCAAAGTTTGATTTCAAAGTTGCTGCCAGGAAGAGGTTTTTGAGCAAGTCAGTTCAACGAGTCCTTTTTGGTAGAGACATTTCCTGGAAAGAGAAGAGAATGGTTAGAGAATCATTGTGTGTGTGTGTGTGTGTGTGTGTGTGTGTGTGTGTGTGTGTGTGTGTATGTGAGACAGAGTCTCGCTCTGTCACCTAGGCTAGAGTGCAGTGACGTGATCATGGCTCATTGCAACCTCGATCAAGCGAGCCTCCCACCTTACCCTCCCAAGTAGATGGGACCATAGGTACACACTTCCACTCCTGGCTAAGTTTTTTTTATTGTTGGGTTTTTTGTTTTGTTTTGTTTTGTTTCGTTTTTTGTAGAGACAAGTTCTCACTATGTTGTTTAGGCTGATCTTGAACTCCTGGGCCCAAACAATGCTCTCACTTCAGCCTCTGGGTTGCGTTAAAAAAAAAAAAAATCTGGCCAGGCGCGGTGGCTCACACCTGTAATCCCAGCACTTTGGGAGGCCAAGGTAGGTGGATCACCTGAGGTCAGTAGTTCAAGACCAGCCTGGCCAACATGGTGAAACCTCATCTCTACTAAAAATACAAAAATTAGCGGGGCACTCGCCTGTAGCCCCGGCTACTCGGGAGGCTGAGGCAGGAGAATCGCTTCAACCTGGGAGGCAGAGGTTGCAGTGAGCTAAGATTATGCCACTGAACTCCAGCCTGGCAACAGAGCGAGACTCCATCTCAAAAAAAAAAAAAAAGTCTAGTTAAAGAGTGCGTAGTCAGTCAGGTGAGTGAGTAGCCCTGGCTTCCCAGAAGTTCAGAATCTCTTTTTGTTCCAGTAGAACATTCCTCAAGCATTGTATCAGGAATGCTAATTCCTTCCCAGAAGGAGGTTGTGAGTTACATCATAGCCTGGGGTTGAGGCAGTTTTCTTTTTCTTAAATTCCTTCCTTGTCCACTTGAACCAAATTGTTTCTTCTGAATTATGTGGTGGGGAGGGAGGTTTAGTTTTAGAGAGGAAAGTAGGGAAAGAACCTGAACTCAAATCAAGAAGCTTAAAGAAGTCTTTCTCACTTTTCTGTTCTTGAATAGTAAATAGGTGAAGTTTTATCTAAAATCCCTAAGGGGGCCTGGCATGTTGGCTCACACCTGTAATCCCAGCACTTTGGGAGGCTGAGGTAGGTGGATCACTTGAGGTCTGGAGTTTGAGACCAGCCTGGCCAACAAGGTGAAATGCTGTCTCTACCAAAAAATACAAAACTGAGCAGGGCATGGTGGTACGAGCCTGTAGTCCCAGCTGCTCGGGAGGCTGAGGCAGGAGAATCACTTAAACCGGGCAGACTTCAGTGAGCCAAGATTGCACCATTGCACTCCAGCCTGGGCAATAGAGCAAGACTCCATCTCAAAAAAAAAAAAAAAATCCCTAAGGGGTTTCCAGCAGGGGAGATCACCTGGAGGACATAGGAGATGCTATTCTGATGCTCTCAGAAGCAGCAGGTTCTGGGCAGCAAGCAAGTGGGCCAGGGAGGGAGGAGATGGGGGCATTGTTGGAGCCCAACTGCCCAGGAGTGAGATGGAGGAGAGGGGATGTGAGGGAAGGGGAGAGCATTACAGGGCTCTGAGAAGCTTAGAGCCTGCTGACCTGGGAGGTCTAAGGAGGTCATTAACAGATATGACCTTTATGATCTGGAAGAAAAAAATGCAAGAAGGACGACTTCCAAATCCTAAGAGCTGAGCTTGCACTAAGTATAATGCCAAACTTAAATGACAACAACAACAACAACAACAACAACAACAAGACAGAGTGATCCATCTGGACAAGTTTTCAAAAATGGAAATAACCCAGGCTTTGCTCAGCAGGTAAAAGGATAAACCCGTTGCAGTATAGCAATACAATGGAATATTCCTGAGCAATAAAAGGGCCTAACTACAGGTTCATTTAACAACATAGATAAATCACAAAACATTTTGTTGAGCAAAAGAAATCAGACACATACCTAAATATATACTGTGGCCAGGCATGGTAGCTGACGCCTGTAATCCTAGCACTTTGGGAAGCCGACGCTGGCACATCTCTTGAGCCCAGGAGTTTGAGACCAGCCTGGGCAATATGGTAAAGTCCCACCTCTAAAAAAAATACAAAAATTAAGCCAGGCATGGTGGCGCACACCTGTGGTCCCAGCTACTTGGGAGGCTGAGGTGGGAGGATTGCTTGATCCCAGGAGGTTGAGGCTAAAGTGAGCTGAGATCATGTCACTGAACTGTAGCCTGGGTGAAAGAGCTAGACTCTGTCTCCAAAAAAAAAAAAAAAAAAAAAAAAAAAAGCTAATATATACTGAATTATTCCATTTTTAAGAAGTCCAAGAACAAGTAAAACTAATTTATTGTGACAGAAATCAGAAAGTGGTTTGGCCATTGGGAGGAGGGAAATGGCTGGAAACAGACATAAGATAACTTTCTAGAATGATAGAAAAGTTCTATACCTTATTTTGGGTGGTGATTATGTGGGCAAATACAATTGTCAAAATGCACTGAACTAAAGGCTGATGATATTTTCATATTTTGTATGTGAATTTTTCCTCAATTAAAAAAATAATTTAGGCTGGGCTCAGTGGCTCATGCCTGTAATCCCAGCACTTTGGGAGGCCAAGGTGGGCAGATCACAAGGTCAGGAGATTGAGACCAGCCTGGCCAACATGGTGAAACACCATCTCTACTAAAAATACAAAAATTAGCCAGGTGTGGTGATGCATACCTGTAATCCCAGCTACTCGGGAGGCTGAGGCAAGAGAATCACTTGAACCCGGGAGGCGGAGGTTGCAGTGAGCAGAGATCGTGCCATTGCACTCCAGCCTGGGCAACAGAGCAAGACTCCATCTCAAAATAATAATAATAGTAATAACTTAGGCCGGGCATGGTGGCTCGTGCCTGTAATCCCAGCACTTTGGGAGGCTGAGGTGGGTGGATGACCTGAGGTCAGGAGTTCGAGACCAGCCTGGCCAACATGGTGAAACCCTGTCTCTACTAAAAATACAAAAATTAGCCCGGTGTGGTGGTGCATGCCTATAATCCCAGCTACTGGGGAGGCTGAGGCACAAGAATTGCTTGAACCCGGGAGGCAGAGGTTGCAGTGAGTTGAGATCGCATCATTGCACTCCAGCCTGGACAACAGAGTGAGACTCTGTCTCAAAAATAATAATAATAATTTAAAAACAACTATGGATCTAGAAAGTTCCTCTTAGATGGTAATTTTTTAATCACACAAACTGTAACTAAGGTTTTTTCTTTTCTTTGCAATTTGTTTTGTTTGTTTGCTTCATTTATTTATTCAACAGGTATTTACTGGCTCCTACTACGTGCCAGGTGTTGTTAGGTGCTAGAGATACAACAGTGTGCACAACAAATGAAAAATTCTTGCTCCCACAGAGCTTACCTTCTAGTGAAAGGAGATAAACAGTAAATAAGAAAAATAGACCGGGCACGGTGTCTCATGCCGGTAATCCCAGCACTTTGGGAGGCTGAGGCAGGCAGATCAGGAGGTCAGGAGTTCGAGACCAGCCTGGCCAGCATGGTGAAACCCTGTCTCTACTAAAAGTACAAAAAATTAGCCGGGCGTGGTGGCATGCACCTGTAATTCCAGCTATTCCAGAGGCTGAGGCAGGATAATCACTTGAACCCAGGAGGCGGAGGTTGTGGTGAGCAGAGGTCGCACCATTGCACTCTAGCATGGACGACAGAGCAAGACTCCATCTCAAAAAAAAAGAAAAATAAGAAAAAGTTATGGCATAGTATTTAACTGGTGAAAAAAAAAGCCAAGAAGACATTAAATCAGGGAAAGAGGACAGAGAGAGTTGTGAGGGAAGGGAAGGAGAGGGAGGGAGGCCTCGTGGAAATGACACTTGAGTTAAAACTTATAGGAAGTGAGACGGAGCCACAGGGATTCCTGGAGGAAGAGCGTTCCCCACAGAGGCAACAGCATGTGTGCTTCTTAATTAGCTTCCAACAGGAACTTATTTTAGAAGAAAGGGATATAGAGCGTGGACTTTGGCCCAGGAATTCTGGTTCTGAGATTCTGTACTGCAAAGCCAAGAGGGCTCATTTTCCTCATCTGCAAAATGGGATCATAATAGCACTCACCTCCTGGGCTTATTGTGGGGATCAGGTGTGGTCAAATAGATAATAAGCTTAAGATTTTTGGTCTGGGTGACTTTGGATGGATGGTGGATCCATCTGGGTGGATGGTGGCATTTTCAGCAAAAATAAGGAATACAGAAAGAATTAGGTTTAAAAAGTATAGGGTTGGGAGGCTGAGGCAGAAGAATCGCTTGAACCCAGGAGGCAGAGGTTGCAGTGAGCCGAGATAGCACCACTGCACTCCAGCCTGGGCAACAGCGCGAGTCTCTGTCTCAAAAAAAAAAAAAAAAAAAAAAAAAGATATAGGGTATGAGTTAATTCTTTAGATACCGTTAGATTTAAGGTGCTTGTATTATGGCCAAGTAGACAATTGAATAAGAGCGCTCAAAAGAAAGAAATGTACACTTGGGAGTACCAGCTTATAAACAGTGGTTACATCACTCAAGTAGATAAAATTAATCATCATGGCCACCATTTCTTGAGTTGTCATGCATCGGATTTTCTGTGCTAAGTGCTTGTGTCTGTGAGGTGTCATGTCACTTAGCCCTCAAAGCCATGACCCTCAGGTAGGTACTGTTATTATCACCAGTTTAGAAATAAGAAAACTGAAGTTCTAAGAGTTAAGGAGGTGGGCAGAGAGGTAGGGAGTAAGAAGCAGAACCTCTAGAATCCACGCCCTCAACAGCTTCACTATGCATTGATCTCTAGGGAAAGTAAGGAGACTGCAAGGAAAAGGTCACATTAAGCACCAGTTTGTTTGTTTTTGTTTTTGTTTGTTTTGAGATGAAGTCTCGCTCTGTCATCCAGGCTGGAGTGCAGTGGCATAATCTTGGCTCACTGCAACCTCTGCCTCCTGGATTCGAGTGATTCTCCTGCCTCAGCCTCCCAAGTAGCTGGGATTACAGGTGCCCGCCACCATGCCCAGCTAATTTTTGTATTTTTAGTAGAGACAGGGTTTCACCATGTTCGCCAGGCTGGTCTTGATCTCTTGACTTCAAGTGATCCCCCTGCCTCAGCCTCCCAAAGTGCTGGGATTACAGGCGTGAGCCACCGCTTCCAGTCTGGGCGCCGAATTTTTCTGTACAAATTTGTGGAGTACACATGACATCTTGTTAGATGTATATAATGCGTAGTGACAAGTAACTTAGGGAACTTAGGGTGTCCATCTCTTAAGTACAATACATTTTTGTTCAACCAACACACAAAATTCTAATGTTTAAAAGATGTTGTGGAGAATAAGAAGCTCATGAAAGAGATGAAAAAAGAACAATCAGAAAACTCTGGCATATTCTACTATGGAGACATGCGAGGAAAGAATTTCCAAAGAAAGGGAGCAATTAAGTGAGATTAAGACTGAAAAATTCCTTTGGCTTTTGTAATTAGAAGTTCACTGATGACCTTGGTGAGAGCAGTTTCAGCTGGGGGAGTTGAGGCAGAGGGCAGTGGGGTGACTGGGGAGAGAAGGAAGGGAAAATGGTGATCACACATCACAGCACCCAAAACAGGATCCTGGAGAGACAAAAAGGGAGAAGAAAATGGGCAAATAGCTGGCGTGGCTATTTGTGCTCATCATCACTAATCATCAGGGAAGTGCAAACCAAAACCACAATGAGATTTCATCTCACACCTGTTAGGATGGCTGTGATCAAAAAGACAAGAGGTAAGTGTTGGCAAGGAGGTAGAAAATAGGGGGCCCAATCAGGGACGGTGGCTCATGCCTGTAATCCCAGCACTTTGGGAGGCCGAGACGGGCAGATCACAAGGTCAGAAGATCGAGACCAGCCTGGCCAACATGGTGAAACTCTGTCTCTACTAAAAATACAAAAATTAGCCAGGCGTGGTGGCACTTGCCTATAATCCCAGATACTCAGGAGGCTGAGGAAGGAGAATCGCTTGAACCCGGGAGACAGAGGTTGCAGTGAGCTGAGATCATGCCACTGTACTCCACCCTGGGTGACAGAGCGAGATTGTCTCAAAAAAAAGAAAGAAAGAGAGAGAAAGAGAGAGAAAGAAAGAAGGAAAGAAAGGAAGGAAGGAAGGAAGGAAGGAAGGAAGGAAGGAAGGAAGAAAGAAAGAAAGAAAGAAAGAAAGAAAGAAAGAAAGAAAGAAAGAAAGAAAGAAAGAAAGAAAGAAAGAAAGAAAGAAAAGAAATTAGGGGGCCCTTGTACGCTGTTGGTGGGAATGTGAATTGGTATAGCCATTATAGAAAACAGTATGGGGGTTCCTCAGAAACGGAAAATAGAACTACCATATGACTCAGCCATCCCTATTCTGGGTATATACCCAGAGAAAATGAAATTAGCACCCTGTAGAGATAGCTGCATTCCTATGTTCACTGCAGCAATATTCACAATAGCTAAGATCTGGAAACAACCTAAGTGTCCATTGATGGATGAATGGATAAACAAAATGTTACACACGCACACAAACAGGAATATTCTGCCTTAATAAAGGAAATTTTGCCATTTGCCACAACGTGGAGGAAGCTTGAGGACGTTGTGCTAAGTGAAATAGCAGACACAGAAAGACAAATACTATATGATATCACTTGTATGAGGATTCTAAAAAAGTCAAATTCATAGAAGCAGAGAGGAGAAGGGTGTTTGCCAGGGGTTGGGGATGGGGTGAGGAAAATGGGGAGATATTGATCAAACGATACAAACTTTCATTTATCAGATGAATGAATTCTGGGAGTCTAATGTATAGCAAGGTGACTTTAGTTAACAATACTGTATAGTAGGCTGGGCACAGTGGCTCATGCCTGTAATCCCAGCACTTTGGGAGTCCGAGGCAGGTGGATCACGAGGTCAAGAGTTCGAGACTAGTCTGATCAACCTGGTGAAACCCTGTCTGTACTAAAAAAATACAAAACTTATCCGGGCATGGTGGTGGGCACCTGTAATCTCAGCTACTCAGGAGGCTGAGGCAGGAGAATCACTTGAACCCAGGAAGCGGAGGTTGCAGTGAGCCAATATCCTGCCACTGTACTCCAGCCTGGGTGACAGAGTGAGACTCAGTCTAAAAATAATAATAATAATAATAATACTGTATAATATACTTGAAATTTGCTAAGAATAAATTTTAAGTGTCCTTACTCCCTACATGCACATTCACAAATAGTAACTATGTATAGTGAAGAATGTGTTAACTTGATTGTAGTAATGATTTCACAATGTGTTTGTATATCAAACCATCACACTGTACACCTTGAATATATACAATTTATTTGTTAATTATACCTCAATAAAACTGGGGGAAAAAACCTTTATTTTTTTTTTTGAGATGGAGTTTTGCTCTTGTCACCCAGACTGGAGTGCAATGGCGCCATCTCAGCTCACTGCAACCTCCACCTCCCAAGTTCAAGCAGTTTCCTGTCTCAGCCTCCCCAGTAGCTGGGATTATAGGCACCTGCCACCACACCTGGCTTATTTTGTATTTTTAGTAGAGATGAGGTGTCACCATGTTGGTCAGGCTGGTCTTGAACTCCTGACCTCAGGTGATCCGCCTACCTCAGCCTCCCAAAGTGCTGGGATTACAGGCGTGAGTCATCTTGCCTGGCCTTTTTGTTTGTTCGTTTGTTTTTTAAATAAAGGCCAGGTCTCGCTGGTCTTGAATGCCTGGGCTCAAGTGATCCTCCCACATCGGCCTCCCAAAGTGCTGAGATTATAAGTGTCATCCACTAAGCTTGGCCCGTAAATACACACACACACACACACGCACACACACATGTATATATTTATTTTTTGAGACAGTCTTGCTCTGTCGCCAGGCTTGACTGCCATGGTGCCATCTCGGCTCACTGCAACCTCTGCCTACCGGGTTCAAGTGATTCTCCTGCCTCAGCCTCCCGAGTAGCTGGGACTACAGGCAAAGCTAATTTTTGTATTTTTTAGTAGAGTTGGGGTTTCACCATGTTGGCCAGGATGGTCTCCATCTCTTGACCTCATGATCCGTCCGCCTCAGCCTCCCAAAGTGCTGGGGTTATAGGTGTGAGCCACCATGCTTGGCCCATAAATATTTTAAAAAGAGGGAGATGTAGGGCTGTAGAAAGTGATATCCATTTTCCAAATTTCAGAGATTCTCCATCTTCTTAGTGGACAGCACAATCTGCTCTTCGTGAAAATGAGGCCCTCTAGTGGGCAGATGCTCGCTCTTTAGACAAATTCACAGGTTTTCACTGAATATTAGCCAGAGAAACGAAAGCCTGTGACTTACCACAAAATAGCTCTTACATTCTTTTTTTTTTTTTTTTTGAGATGGAGTTTCGCTCTTGTCGCCCAGGCAGGAGTGCAATGTGGCCTTTTCAGCTCACCGCAACCTCCGCCTCTCAGGTTCAAGCGATTCTCCTGCCTCCGCCTCCTGAGTAGCTGGGATTACAGGCGCCTGCCGTAACGCTCGGTTAATTTTTGTATTTTTAGTAGAGAAGGGGTTTCACCTTGTTGGTCAGGCTTGTCTCGAACTCCTGACCTCAGGTGATCCACCCACCCCGACCACCCAAAGTGCTGGGATTACAGGCGTGAGCCACCGTGGTTGGCTAAATTCTTTAAAAATCTATGATTCTGAGTTTAGGACCGTTCTGCAACAGGAAATACGCAGTTTCCAGTTGCCATCTGCTTAATCAAAAGTTTACCCCTGAATTCTGTCTTGAATAAGTCAGCGATTCTCTGGTGGTTCTCCTGTATGTTCGAGTGTAGTGTGTGTTTTTTGTTTGGTTGGTTTTTTGTTTGACAGTCTCCCTCGGTCTCCCAGGCTGGAGTGCAGTAGCGCAATGTTGGCTCACTGCAACCTCCGCCTCCCAGGTTCAAGCGATTCTCCTGCCTCTGCCTCCCGAATAGCTGGGATTATAGGCATGAACTGCCATGCCCTGTTATTTTATTATTATAATTTTTTAGACAGAGTCTCGCTCTGTCACCCAGGCTGGAGTACAGTGACGCGATCTAGGCTTACTGCAACCTCTACCTCCGGGGTTCAAGCCATTCTCCTGCCTCAGCCTCCTGTGTAGCTAGGATTACAGGTCTGCCATGAGCCACCATGCCCGGCTAATTTTTGTATTTTTAATAGAGATGGGGTTTCACCATGTTGGCTGGGCTGGTCTCAAATTCCTGGCCTCAAGTGATCCACCCGCCTCAGCCTCCCAAAGTGTTGGGATTACAGGCATAAGCCATTGCACCCGGCTGAGTTTAGCGTGTTTAGAGGTCTTTGACATTGAGAAAATACAATGTTATGAACAACTGGGATCCAATAAGTTGGGCCTTTCAAAAGTCCATGAGGCAATCTAATCTTTTTCAGGTTGTTATGGCTTCACACCAAAAGCATACCTAGCATTAAGTAAATAATTATTGGAATGAACGAATGAACCTAGCTATGAGATATTAAAACAAACTTAATGGCCATGTTCCACATCTAAAAATCCCATAAACTAATATTGGCTAAAGGAAGAAAGATGGAAAAGCTCAGTCTTGATTATATCATGCAATGACTGTAACTTGCAAAATCCGGAGCACAAACTTACCTGATGAATCATGCACAGGAAGCTGGGCATAGAACTGTTTTTAAACTGAACCAAACTACTGATACCTTTTCCCCTCACCTGTGATTAATTCTTACTTTCCATATTTAGGGAAAACCTTGAAATGCTTACTGGCACACAGTTAGGCTCTGTAAAGTGAAGTATGCTAGTTAGCTAACTAGACAACATAACCTTTTGCTAAAACTTTCAGATGGACTTCATGGAGGACACATAGCACATTATACCTTCTTTAAGAGCAGGAAGATAATGTTTAGTTATCTTTATTGTCCATTTATTATCATGGGACAAAATGACAGCAGATATATTTTCAAATATGCCATATTTAAAGGACTGCAATATAATTTGGTACATTGGCAGAATGTTATAAATGGCATATGCCTGCACCAAGAGTGATCTTATATACATAGCAAGGGTTTTGTAGCTGGTAATGAAAAGGACGGAAAATAAACTTACTAATAGTCTACTACTTGCCAGGAGTTATTCCCACATTTTTCTCACTAAATGCTCATAGATATCCATGAGGTGGGTATTGCTTTTCTTTCTGCAGATGAAGGAAAGGGAGTGAAGACAGTAAGTAACATGTCTAAGGTCATGTAGTTACTAAGCAGCCTAGCTGGGATTCACACTCCAAACGTGTGAAAACCATGTCAAACTCCAAAGCTCATGCTCTTTCCACATACCACATGGTGATAAATCTATTCCTGGCATAATCAACTAAAGAGAGGCAGAACAATGTTAAAAAAAGAAAAGTAGTTGTTATGACAATATTAATATTTGTTTAGTGTTTCCTAATTATTAATTTGATTTTCAACACTAGCCTAGCTATTATCAAGGCAGAGCTATTTTGAATGAAGAGTAAACAAAGAAAATCAGTAAAATAAAAAAGCATAGACCAAGAGGCAATTCTAATGCTGAAAAGATTTATTAAAGGCATTCTCTTTATAACATTTGTCAGTGCACATGATTCCAATAGCAAATATTATTTCATCATTCATTCAAATACAGTATCACAATGTATTTAGTATAAATATATATACAAAATTTTATAAAGACACTAAAAAGTTTCTGACCAATTAAGTCATAAGTTTACAAAGCACAAACTGAAGATTAAATACTGAATATTAAGATGAAAACTACTATACAGATACTTTAGGAAGTTCTTCAAAGAAGTGCACCTCCAGGGAAATCCTCATATGTACATCTACACTCCAGCAAACTGGACAGGCAAAGTGCTACTTGCCAGAGTATTGACTAAATACAAATACACATAGAGCTTCAGAAAGAATACAAGGTCAAATGCCAAAAATAAAAAAGAAATGAAAGCAAATGTGCTACATTTTAAAGAGCTTGAAACCACCACACAGGTTCACTAATACTGTTCTGACTGCAGTGACCATATTTACTTACAACCTCTTCCTAACAAGGAAACTATCAGATTTATACATGGTACTAATGGCCAATTTCAACTAGTTATGCCAAATGTACAAGTAGTATCTGTAAATTTGAAAAGGGCAAATGAAAGGATCAGGTTATTTAAATGACTTATTCTCTAGGAACTGCTCAATATCACTCAAGCAGAGTTAATAAGTATCTCTTCAAATTATACATACTCTTAAGGCAAAAATGTCAAACTATTTCCTTAATGTAAGATCCCACAAGTAGAATGTTATCTTTATTACTTGATCATAAATAAAGTTTTTTTTTTTTTTTAAAGCTGTGGAATATAAGGATTTTTAATCTTCATCAAACCATATACAAATTATTTCATTATACCTTTAACAAAACAAGCATTATCAAGAGAAGGTCCAGTCTCTGATCTCCTAACCTCATCCAACAGTTGAGTATTATTCTGGCAACATTTAATTATTTTAAATTATATTCATAAACCCATTGTGGAACACAGATAAACACAGTAAACTATTATGCCAGAAAGCCATATTATTAATATATAATTACACTATATTTAGGTAGCTACTTATAATTTGGAAAGAAATAGGAAGCTACACCCTTGAACATACTATTCAAAATGGCAACCAGTTAACCCTTTGAGAAAAGAGTTTTTGATTAACGATGCAAATTAAGTTGTCTTAGTTAAACCTGTATAGGCCATTTCCCCACAAACATCATCCCAGCTGTTTGAGGAGAGAGAAGGCATAGGCACAAAGGTAACTGATTGTTCAGGTTTCCACTCATGAGAAAATAACCCTTTATAAACAGACTAATGAACCAACTACGGATAGTATACCAATGTTAAACACTTTAAAGATAAAAAGGTTTTTTATTTATTTATTTATTTAGATGGAGTCTCGCTCTATCGCCCAGGCTGAAGTGAAGTGGTATTATCTCAGCTCACTGCAACCTCTGCCTCTCAGGTTCAAGTGATCCTCCTGCCTTAGCCCCCCTAGTAGCTGGGATTACAGGCATGTGCCAACATGCCCAGCTAATTTTTGTATTTTTAGTAGAGACAGGGTTTCGCCATGTTGGCCAGGCTGGTCTCGAACTCCTGACCTCAGGTGATCCACCTGCCTCGGTCTCCCAAAGTGCTGGGATTATAGGTGTGAGCCACTGCACCCAGCCTTTGATTAAAAGATTTTTTTTTTTTTTTTTTTTTTGAGACGGAGTTTCACTCTGTTGCCCAGGCTGGAATACAGTGGCACAATCTTGGCTCACTGCAACCTCTGCCTCCCAGGTTCAAGTGATTTTCCTGTCTCAGCCTCCTGAGTAGCTGGGATTACAGGCGTGCGTCACCATGTCTGGCTAATTTTTTTGTATTTTTAGTAGAGACAGGGTTTCACCATGTTGGTCAGGCTGGTCTTGAACTCCTGACCTGATGATCCGCCCGCCTCAACCTCCCAAAGTGCTGGGATTGCAGGTGTGAGCCACCGCGCCTCGGCAATAAAAGATACTTTAAAGATGAAAAGATATGGAATTTTTTGAAATATCTGTACTGATTTCTCTTTATACTCTCCTGCATAGAGAATTTTGCATATAATTTCCTGCATAGAGAAATTTGCCTAGCCAGTGTTCTTTTTCTTTCATGGGTGGTCATAAAAGTGCCTACACATCAGTATTCACACCCACTGAATCCTACTGGGTGTGCATTCCTCTGGGCTCACTGCTGGGGATGAGCCATGGAGCTCATAGACACGCTTTGGTACACCTTTATTCTTGCTGCCATCAATCCTGCTTGATTTAGATTGTTGGTGTTCTTCTTTGGTATTTTGATTATAAGTTTCCCAAGGTTTCAACAAATCAGGGCTTTCTTCAGATTCAAAACAAAAGAGGAGAGACTTAGCTAGAGATTCTAGTTCCTTGTGGACAACATTAGTTACTCTACTCTCATAGCTGTCAACAGAAGTAGAAGGCACACCGAAGTCACTGTAAAAATCACTGGCCAAGTTGCGAATACTTTCAACACAATTCTGGAGAAGATTTACATCACTACTGCATCCTATATGCAAGAGAGAGAGGGAAAGGTTAATTAGTCTTTTCAGTTTTCATCAGGCATTTATGACTTTTATAGACTCTAGATATCTTTCAAGTCAGAGTGACCCTATCAAAACAATTCCAAACTACTGAAGATTAGTCACATAAAGTGTTTATTTGCTAGATAAGCACCTGGTTTTTTAGGATCTAATTATTTAGGCAGAAGTACTGATAGACATATTACGTGGGAATTTAATTATAAATACAAGTTCCTATATGGGTAACTAATATCAGTGAAGTAGCATTGGGCAGGCTTCAGTTAATGACTAAAATAATGAAAAGGTTAGAAATAAAAAGGAAAGATATCAGCCGGACACTGTGGCTCATGCCTATAATCCTAGCACTTTGGGAGGCTGAGGTGGGTGAATTGTTTGAGGTCAGGAGTTTGAGACCAGCCTGGCCAACATGGTAAAACCCCATCTCTACAAAAATTATCCGGGCATGGTGGCACATGCCTGTAATCCCAGCTACTTGGAAGCTGAGGCAGGAGAATCACTTGAACCCAGGAGGTGGAGGTTGCAGTGAGCTGAGATCGAGCCACTGCACTTCAGCCTGAGTGACAGAGCGAGACTCCATCTCAAAAAAAAGGAAAGATGTCTAAGGTTCCTTAAAATATAAATTCTGATTATAAACTCCATTTGAGAATATACCTTTCAGTGCAGAAATAATAATTTCAATAGTTTTCTCTAAGCAATGTTTCAACTTTAAGAATTCTGGAGCATGATTAGCCATCTTCTTGAAATCTTGGTATTCAAAGTTTTCTTCTTGTACTTGTCTTCGGAAACTTTTCTGTATAAATAAAGTTAATATTTAAAATAATACATTAACAGGTTCGATGGCAGTAAGGCTCAGTCAATATGATTTCATTTGCCAGAATCTTCTCTTTAAGAAAGAGAGTTTAATTTCCTCACCAGTGCTTAACTCTATTTCTATAAGCAAGACCAAAATACAATATTAATTACTGTTTTCAAAAGATATCAGACTTTTCAATTAATTTTCAAAGTCTGTCATCCTATTACATGAGAAAGGAATAAAGTAACAGTGCCATTTATTATCCAGTACCTGAAAAGATACATTTATTTCATTTTTAAGAGCTCAACTTTATAATAGTTCTCATTTAAATAAAAATTTTCAAGCCATAGCGATTACTCTCCTTTTTAACACATTGATCATATACTTAATTTTTCTCTTTACCTGTGACATGGGAATAATCTATCTAATTCACCTGTATTTTAAAATCTTTGAGCACAATTTTTTTTTTTTTTTTTTTGAGACGGAATCTCGCTCTGTCACCCAGGCTAGAGTGCAGTGGCTGGATCTCAGCTCACTGCAAGCTCTGCCTCCCGGGTTCATGCCATTCTCCTGCCTCAGCCTCCCGAGTAGCTGGGACTACAGGTGGCTAGTTTTTTGTATTTTTTAGTAGAGACGGGGTTTCACCGTGTTAGCCAGGACGGTCTCGATCTCCTGACCTCGTGATCTGCCCATCTCGGCCTCCCAAAGTGCTGGGATTACAGGCTTGAGCCACCGCGCCCGGCCCACAATGATTATTAAACACAATTTTTTAGCCTATAATGACCATCCAAGCAAAAGCTGAGGTATTAAACCAGTAGCAATAAGAAACAGACACATTTAAAAATTTCTATACAATCCTTTATCCATTACTAGAACTAGTAAGTTATGACACACATGAAAAACATAAAGAGCTATCTTACATGCTACAATTAAACATATACAAGAGTTGTCTCTGGCTAAGGATAAAAACAGAAATAAAAATATCTAAATTTGAACCAAGCAAAATGATAAAAAATAAGCAAAATTAAAATCAATTTAAAGCTTCTCTTACAATTTTCGATTCGGCAAAGATGTTTTCAAGAGATCTAATCAATCCCATGGCATTAGTTTTCATTTCTTTGGTAACCTATAGAGAATGTTAAAATATTTTATTATACTTTATTATTCAGAAGTATAAAAATCATAGAATTGCATAGGACCAGACTTACAAAGTTCTAGTCTAGAAGCCCAAAGATTGGAGTTCTATTTCTGGGATTGCAATTAAATAGCTTGAGAGTACTTAAATCATTTATGTGAAATTTCTTTCAAAATAAATTGCACATTGACTTCTTTCCAAATAAGTTTATTTTACTTTTAAGAGCTCAACTTTGTAATCTCTCTCATTTATTTTATTTACATAAAAAATTTCAAGCCATAGCAATTACTCTCCTTTTAAACACATTGATCATATACTTAGTCTGTATTTTCTATTTACCTGTGACATGGGAAAAATAATCAGTCTAATTCACCTGTATTCACTAATAATTTCTTTCAAAATAAATTGCACATTGATTTCTATATTAAATATGGACACCCTCTAATATTTGTTATAACAGAATTTGTTATACTTCAGTATTTATAGATATGAAATTTCTAAAATTTCCCTTGGAAAGGGGTAACATATCAAGCAAATACTATAAGAACTTTACAAATGTTTTATTATTTGATTCTCCATTATAGTCCTATGCTGCCCATGGTGTACCTCATTTTACAGGTAAGGAAACAGACCTTGGTTCCTAACTCCTAAGACGGAGAACTAGGGTGGGAGCCCACATCTAAATTCTAAGCCTTTGCTTTTATTCTATCCAATGCTGCCCCCTAAGGTGCTTTCCTGCTCAATTTCTGCCGGGGAATTCTTTTTCAGTATTTAATTGGTTTTGCTCACAGAGCTCTTCCCTAGCTTTAATTCAGATTTGTGTTACATGCTTGAAAAAAAAAAAAAAAGAATATCCAAAAGAATATCCAAATTATTTTTCCTTCCTGACTCCAGCTTTAAAATTGTAGCTCCAATGCCTTTTATGTTTCAGCTTATTTTCTATTTCTTTGGATATTTTATCCTTCTTCTATAGGTTCTTAGAGGAGTTTTAACTTACAAGAATAGATAAACTAAAACCCTACCATGAATAACAAAGTACAGGTTTGTCATACTATAGAAAGAAAATGAGAGAAAGGAGGGTATGTAGATAGCGTCAATTGTATACAGGATGGGCCTGGCCCTTTTGCTGCTTATTTCCTCAAAACAATACCAAGGCTAACACCTACACCTACTTCAACAGCTTACTAAGCACATTCCCATATATTATTTCATCTATACTTTTAATTTATTCTATACCCTTCTGCACTTATTGCCAGCAGAAATTCTTTGCAATAGTGATAGACTGCAAAAGTGGTATCACTTTGCAAATATGGTGAAGTGTTTTAGTGATAAATGGTGCTGCTGCCGAGCAAAACCAAATTTGAGGTGTCAGTGGTGGTCTGAATGAGCCTTTGACAGCCCAGTATGTCCCTTTCTTCAAAGTTGCACTATGGAACTGAAATCAGCCTCATGCCTACTGGAGCGCAAGCTTGATTTAGTGACAATATGAACTCCTAAATTTAGTAACAATGTGTTATTTTTATTAATTAATTAATTAATTAATTTTTTTTTGAGACTGAGTCTTGCTCTGTTGCCAGGTTGGAGTGCAGTAGCACAACCTCGGCTCACTGCAATCTCCGCCTCCCAGGTTCAAGCGATTCTCCTGCCTCAGCCTCCTGAGTAGCTGGCACTACAGGCATGCGCCACCATGCCCAGCTGATTTTTGTATTTTTAGTAGAGATGGGGTTTCACCAACTTGGCCAGGATAGTCTCGATCTCTTGATCCACCCACCTCGGCCTCCCAAAATGCTGAGATTACAGGTGTGAGCCACCGCACCCACCCGTCTTTTTATTTTTTAAAACAAAAAAACACAAAGTGAGGGAGACAGACATATATTGAGAAAAAGAGAACGCGTGCAAGTAAGATGAATGACTTAAGATTTACCAGGCACTACATTTTGAGTATTTTCATATATGTTGTTTCTTCATCTCATATGATCCTCAAACAATTTTATGAAGTAAGCATGATCATCCTCATTTAAAAATGGAATGACTGAGGCTCAGGTAAGTTGTTCAAGGCTACATAGGAAATAGGAGAGCAGCTTAATGTTCCATGTCTTTCCCCTATTCTGAGATGGAGTTTTTCTGGGCAGAGAGAAATCTGTATAACCCTGCAGTATGAGCAAAGGGATGGAGAATCTCTGTGGCTTACACAGAGTTTCACCTCAGATTCTAAGATGAGCTAGAAGTACATTAATACCAAGGTTTTTCTACACAACAACAACAAAAAACTAACTTACTCCATGCCTTCCCAGAAACAACCACCCAGAGGGACAGAAGGCAATAGTCCTCCACATGATCTACTTTTCTAGATCAAACAATATGTATATAAATGAGGAGACATCCTAGTAGCTAAGATCTCAGGAACCTCAATGTCCCCAGGTAGCACTGCCCCAGCCACTTGACTCCAGCAAGAGCAATGGAATGGACAGGGATGGTTTTTGTTTGTTTGTTTGTTTGTTTGTTTGAGACAAGGTCTTGCTCTGTCGCGCAGGCTAGTATGCAGTGGTGCAATCACAGCTCACTGCAGCCTCAAACTCCTGGGCTCAAGTAATACTACTCCTGCCTCAGCCTCTGGAGTAGCTGGTACTACAGGTGCATGTCACCATGCCCGGCTAATTTCTGTATTTTTTGTAGAGACGAGGTCTCGCTGATTCCCAGGCTGGTTTCACACTCTGGGCTCAAGCTATCTTCCTGCCTTGGCCTTCCAAAGTGCTGGGATTACAGGCATGAGCCACCATGCCTGGCCAGGGATGCTTTTAATATGTTGTGACAAGACTCTAAAACAGACAAGTCTCTGAAATTCAGTCTCATAAGAATCTGAATTTTTATCTTCCTAATCCCCACTTCACTAACAATAATTGTCAATAAAGAAAATTAATCCATGAACAATAGTTTTAAAAACTTATTTACGTAACATGTTAAGTTTTGGAGTCAGGCAGAATATAAAATCCTGGCTCAGGGCTTAATAGTTGTGTAATTAGGCAAAGTACTCCAATTCAATGAAATGAAGAATATAAATTCCCACCTTGAAAAGTGACATGAATATGAAATATGATATTCATAGGGCTTTTTCTTACTGACAAAGTACAAACCCATTAAAGAAATGGCTAAGATTTACCACTGTTACATGTAAAGCACCTAGTCCAGTAACTGTCAGAGGAAATTAATCAATAAATAGTTTACAGCCTGTGAAGTAGGTATGATTACATGTGACAGGTAAAGAAATAGGGTCAGAGCATTAAGTGACTTGCTAAATGATAAGTGGAAAGTGATAGAACCAGGTTTCAAATATGTGTCTCCTAATATTAAAACCCAGATCTTTCCTAAGGTACTAAGTAATGTTAGTTAGCTGGAGGATGGGAGGACACATATTTTAGGAAATCACTGAAATGCTTATTGGTTCTGTATCTTGATATGAAATATCTTATGTGAATGCCCCAGAAAAATATTTAGTTCAATATAGTGAATCAATAAATGTTACTAATAGTTTCCATTCTTAGAAGAGGCGAGGCCTAAACAAAGCTAAGGAAGAAAATGACAACCAGAAAGCGAACACTAGATGTCACTACCACACTCCACTCTCTGCTTAGGAGTTTACAGACTGAATTCTTGAAAATAGCTGCAATAGGATCAAGGAAAGTATTAACAATAGAGGCTGCAGTGAATTAAGAATAACTTGGGAAAATATCACCATAAGATCATGATGTCAGCCTCTTCAGTGAAAAATAAAACAAATTAAAACATGAATTTACAGAAATCTAATTTGTTGATTGAAAAAAATCAACTTTACATATTATTTAGTACTATACGGAATATTCTTTTATTCATCTTACCTCATTTTTTGTACACTGCCTTAAGAGTTCATGCTGAAGTTCTTTTGCTTTTTCAAGTCCAGAATCTAATAAAATCTTCATTCCTAAGCCTACACCATCACAAATAGCATCCATGAATTCCTCCTAGAAAAAGTATTTAAGCATTAACTAGAAAATTTAGGTTTTATATATTTTATTTAAATTTAGGTTTTATATATTTTAAATTATCAAGTAATTAAGTTATATTTTCTGCTTACTTTAGGACTATAATACAGCCCAAGTTTATTAAGTTCAACTAAAGTTAGAATAAGAACTAACAGTCTGTAGTCTACAAAGAAATAAAATTAGCAAATCTGTAATTTAGTATCCCATATATAACATATTGTAAAGAAAGTTCATCATCTTTAAGCAGGGCTCTATATTGCTAGAACACAGGAATATTCTTTTTTTTTTTTCTGAAACGGAGTTTCACTCGTCACCCAAGCTGGAGTGAAACGGCACAATCTCGGCTCACTGCAACCTCCACCTCCCTGGTTCAAGCTATTCTCCTATCTCAGCCTCCTGAGTAGCTGGGATTACAGGCACCTGCCACCACACCCAGCTAATTTTTGTATTTTTAGTAGAGACGGGATTTCGCCATGTTGGCCAAGCTGGTCTTGAACTGCTGACCTCAGGTGATCCACCAGCCTTGGCCTCCCAAAGTGTTGGGAGTACAGGTGTGAGCCGACGCACCTGGCCAGAGCACAGCAACATTCTAATATAATACAATATTTTCAACAGCATAAATAGTGAAAGTAAGCAGATACAAATTTTCTGGTATTACAGGGTCTTTCATGTGTTGATTGGCTGAGAAAACACTCCACAGTAGATGGCTAGCATCAAATTAAGGATCTGAAAGGTAAAATAAGGTTTGCAAAATAATCCAATATATTTAAAAGGTTTTTTTTTGTTTGTTTGGTTTGGTTGGTTTTTTTTTAGATGGAGTCTTACTCTGTCACCCAGGCTGGAGTGCACTGGCGCAATCTCAGCTCACTGCAACCTCTGTCTCCTGGGTTCAAGTGATTCTCCTGCCTCAGCCTCCTGAGTAGCTGGGATTACAGGCATGGGCCACCATGACTGCCTAATTTTTGTATTTTTAGTAGAGATGGGGGTTTCGCCTATTGGCCAAGCTGATCTCGAACTCCTGACCTCAAATGATCCATCTGCCTCGGCCTCCCAAAGTGCTGGGATTACAGGCATGAGCCACCATGCCCGGCCCAAACAGTTTTAAATCTTATTGCAAAACTACTAAAAGTGCAAGCTATTCTGAAAACTTAAAAAGAACTTGCCATGTTTAGTACTATACTATTATCAAAAGTCTAATGTTCCCTCTGATGAAGTCTGTCTAAACTAACATTGTTAAATTACCTGAACGCTGGCAGCTTTATTGTTACCATTTTCTAGAAAATGTAGCTTGCTCCCTTTCAGAACTGCTAACTGCCCCACATACTTTACAGCTTGTTGTACAATTTGGATTGCATTCTTTTGAGCCTCTTTTATCATTGATGAAATATCCGAACAGCATCCCTGTAAGATAAAAATGGACAAGTGTATCAGATACATGAGATTATAACAGGTGGTAAAGAAAAGATAAGGGCCGGGCACAGTGGCTCAAGCCTGTAATTCCAGCACTTTGGGAGGCTGAGGTGGGTGGATCACCTGAGGTCAGGAGTTCAAGATCAGCCTGGCCAACATGGTAAAACCCTTTCTCTACTAAAAATACAAAAATTAGCCAAGCATAGTGGCACACGCCTGTAATCCTAGCTACTCAGTAGGCTGAGACATGAGAATTGCTTGAACCCGGAGGCAGAGGTTGCAGTAAGCTGAGATTGTGTCACTGCACTCCAGCCAGGGCAATAGAGTAAGACTCTACCTTAAAAAAAAAAAAAAAAAAAGGAAAGAAAAATGTGCCGGGCATGGTGGCTCACGTCTGTAATCCCAGTACTTTGGGAGGCCAAGGCAGGCAGATCACAAGATCAGGAGTTTGAGACCAGCCTGGCCAATATGGTGAAACCCCACCTCTACTAAAAATACAAAAATTAGCCGGGCGTGGTGGCGGGTGCCTGTAATCCCAGCTACTCAGGAGGCTGAGGCAGGAGAATTACTTGAACCTGGGAGGCGGAGATTGCAGTGAGCCAAGATCGCACCACTGCACTCCAGCCTGGGTGACAGGGCGAGACTCTGTCTCGCTGATTTTCAAAAAAGAAAAAAAAAAAAGAAAAATCATCTGGAGAAAATAAATTCTGCATTTATTGATATAGTGATCTCACTTCATAAATGTCTCAGAACCAGAAAACATGCAGCCCTGTGGCTACTAAAGGTGATAAAATGAGTAAGACAGTCTCCACCCTCAAAGACCATACACACTAATAGGAGACATAAGGTAAGTATAAAATTAACTAAATGTAAGGCAGAATTAATAAGTAAAAGCCAAAAGAAAGAAAAAGAAGGGTGGCTCTTTTGCCTCTGAACTTTTCCTGTTCTGATAACCATCTGACAGTTAATAAAGATATGATTTTCTCAGGAGAAAAGAAATCAAGAAGCAAAAGGGGTGAAAAAAAACCCAAACCCCTTCAAACAGAAGACTTCCCACATGCACTCAGAGAACACATACAAAAAAGGAATAAGGAAGCTTCTCTTGAGCTTTTCTTCTTTCTGTTACCTGCCCCCTGTAGTGTCTCTTCAAAATACTTCTCTTGGCCTGCTTTGTGGAATATGCTCATTGTATTGCTACAAGAAAAGGATTCTCAAACTATACTTAGTAGAAAGAATAGTCACTAAATTCAGGTTTGCTAGCTTAACACAAGTCTCTCCTGAGCTTAATCTAACTTCCCCTCCAAGTCACCTGGTCTCTCCATCCTTGATTCCTTGTGTAAGATTTCCCACAGGGCTATGAGTTGAAACCCACAGTTCAGTTCAAAGTGGTGTTCTCAGAAAACGAAAAGAAGGAAAGAAACTACACACCAGTTACCCTAAGAGAGACATTCTTTTTTTTTTTTTTTTTTGGAGACGGAGTCTCGCTCTGTCTCCCAGGCTGGAGTGCAGTGGCCGGATCTCAGCTCACTGCAAGCTCCGCCTTCCGGGTTTACGCCATTCTCCTGCCTCACCTCAGCCTCCCGAGTAGCTGGGACTACAGGCGCCCGCCACCTCACCCGGCTAGTTTTTTTTTGTATTTGTTAGTAGAGACGGGGTTTCACCGTGTTAGCCAGGATGGTCTCGATCTCCCGACCTCGTGATCCGCCCGTCTCGGCCTCCCAAAGTGCTGGGATTACAGGCTTGACCACCGCGCCCGGCCGAGAGACATTCTTGTAACAGTAATTCATCTGATCCTCACAGCAGTCCTGCCAAGTAGGCATTCCCAGTTTTATTTTCCTGTGAGAAACAGGAGACTCAAAAATTTAAGCAGTTTGCCCAAGGAGGCACAACTAATTTAGCATGCGTTCAAACATCGGCTTTTCTTTTTTTTTTTTTTTTTTTTTTTTTTTTTGGACAGGAAGTAGAATTTATTGGTGAGTATTAAGAAGGGGGCAGCATATTGGAAGCCCTCATGAGTGCAGGGCTCGCCATTTGTCCAGAGGACCATGATTGGGGATGTACTTGACCCCACAGCCATCTGGGATGAGCCGCTTTTCAGCCACCATGTCTTCAAATTCATCAGCATTGAACTTGGTGAAGCCCCACTTCTTTGAGATGTGGATCTTCTGGCGGCCAGGAAACTTGAACTTGGCCCTGCGCAGGGCCTCCATCACATGCTCCTTGTTCTGCAGCTTGGTGCGGATGGACATGATAACTTGGCCAATGTGAACCCTGGCCACAGTGCCCTGGGGCTTTCCAAAAGCACCTCGCATGCCTGTTTGGAGCCTGTCAGCCCCAGCACAGGACAACATCTTGTTGATGCGCATGACGTGGAAGGGGTGGAGCCGCACCTGGATATGGAAGCCATCCTTGCCACAACTTTTTACCATGTACTTATTGGCACAAATTCCGGCAGCCTCCAGGGCTTCAGAGGACAGCTGCTCATATTCATCTGACACCATGTGGCCACAGGGCGGAAACTCATCCACTTTTGCCTTCTTCCGCCCCAGGTCAAAGATGCCAATCTTGGCATCAGGGACACCTCGGCAGAAGCGAGACTTTGGGTACGGCTTGTTCTTACAATACCGGTAACAACGGGCGGGGCAGCGGCCCGTGGCGACACCAGGATCTTCAGCGGTGAGCCGAAGGGAAAGAGCCAAACATCAGTTTTTCAAGTGCCAGTAGTGAGTTTTTGTTTCGTGTGTTCTCCCACTATTCTAGTACTGCCTCTAAAATCTGAGAGCCAACTAAGCACTGACCATCCTTCAACAAGCTTCCTTTCCTAGGCTCGAACTTAAGTCAGACCCTTCTCTTCTGGCTCTCTAGCTTTGCTCTCTGGCCAGTCCTACCTTTCATTTTCATAGTTCTAGGCTGTCAGAAATTCTCCTTCATCTACTACTTCATCCACACCTGTTTGCAGTCCACCACCAACCCCACCCTTCGTCTTAGTCATCTATTTCCTCATTACCTATGTCCAAAGTCATCCTTCATCTCATATGAATTCATAATTCATTCAATAACAAGTATCCAACTGAACATCTATCACATAATGGGGCCTTGTGAAAAAAGACACCCACTGTCCTCTACCTTCTCAGAGCTAACTGTCCATTGAGATGTACAGGTTTATAAATAGTATGTTATATTAAAAGTCATAATAGGTGAAGTTCAGGGTTACTAGAGAAGCAAATAAGACAGGTGCCTAACCAAGTCTTGGGGAGACCTAGAAAATCCTCCTGAGGGAGAACAACGGACATTAAAAACAATCATCTGATTTCAAGTTTACTAGTTAGATCAGTTAAAAATTTCCACATCCCAGCTAGTAAACGGCCCATTCAGGAAGTATTTGACACAACAAAAATTCTACCGCAATAATAGAATGTGGAAAGTCTTTTGATGGGCACTATAACATAAAATTTGTTCAAGTGTTCTAGAACATTTTATTACACGGTCTAATTATCCTTTTTTAAAAGTGAAATCTAACCCTCTTAGTATTTTCTTTAAAATTGTTTATTTTTTGTTATTATTATTGAGACATTGTCTCACTCTGTCATCCAGGCTGGAGCGCAGTGGTGCAGTCATGGCTCACTGTAGCCTGGAACTCCTGGGCTCAAGCAATCTTCCCACCTCAGCCTCCCAAGTAGCTGGGAACACAGATACATGCCACCACAGCTGGCTGATTTTTTAAATTTTTTTAGAGACAAAGTATCTAACAAGTTGGATACTTATTATTCGCTATGTTGCCCAGGCTCCTCTCAAACTCCTAGGCTTAACTGATCCTCCCAAAGTCCTAGGATTACAGGCATGAGCCACTGTACTCGACCATTATTTCCTTATCTGCTCCTTTTGTACATTCAATGAATTTTTATGAAGGAATTTGTTAATATGGTAGATGACTAAGTATTCTCCAATATCAATTTTTCACTTCTTCCATAGATCCCTTGATTTTTGGCTTGGAATATAGGTGTCCAGAATTGTTTTAAAAAATAAATTTCCTCATGATACTTGCAGCTAGATGTAGTCAAATGATAAAATTCTAGCCAAAGATATATAAATAGATGTGTCATATGGTGATTTCCAGAAACCTCCCTTAAAAGAAGGCAAACTTCAGCCAGGCATGGTGGCTCACACCTGTAATCTCAGCACTTTGGGAGGCTGAGGGGAGCAGATTACCTGAGGTCAGGAGTTCGAGACTAGTCTGGCCAACATGGTGAAACCTCATCTCTACTAAAAATACAAAAATTAGCCGAGCATGGTGGTGGGTACTTGTAATCCCAACTACTTGAGAGGCTGAGGCAGGAGAATCGCTTGAACCCGGGAGCGGAGGTTGCAGTGAGCCGAGATCGCGTCACTGCACTCCAACCTGGGTGACAAGAGTGAGACTCTATCTCAAAAAAAACAAAAAAACAAAAAAGAAGGCAAACTTCGCCCTATCCTTCTCACCACTCCTTCTACCCTGCTCTGCTGAGCTCAGATGGGGCTCCTCCATGGTGGGTCATGAAATCAGGGGCTATACTTTGGGCATGGCAGAGGGGACCACTGGGAGGAGCCTGGATCCTGAGGACTCTGTGGATCACAGCCACTATGTCTACATCTAGATTTTATGTGAGAGACAATAAGCTTTCATCTTACTTCTTCTTACAGCCAAACCTAATCTTATCTGACACAAGATAAGCAGGAAAACAAAATTATTTCCTTGTCTCTGTGTCAGCAGGATTGTGGCCAACTGAGTCTGAGTTGAAACCCAATCCCATACTCTGAGCAAGACTCCGTCTCTCTTCCCACTATCCCTTATTGAGGGCCAGCATGGTATAATGGTAGAGCATGAACTGGGCCCGAGACTGCCTGGATCCAAATCCAACTCAGTCATTTACTAGTTAGGTAACATTGGATGGTATATTTATTTTCCCTGTGCCTCCATTTCCTCATCTACAAGACGGTGATAACAACAGTGCCCACTGCTGGGGTTGTTATAAGGATTAAATGAGTTAATATTTGTAAATCACTTAGAACTACTCGTACATAGAGAGCCACGTAAGTCTTTGTTCCATAAATCAATTACAGACATCCACAGTCTCAGGACTTCAAAACAGAACGTACTTTTGAAAATCATACAGAGCTAATATTGGGGAAGATACAGACAGTAGAAAGTCAATAAATAATTATTAAATGAATCCTTCAAATGATAATAAGCAAATCAATTTACCTGCAAAAATAACTGTAAGTAGCCTCCCAGTTTTTTAACTTCTTGTCTCAATTCATCCTCAAGTCTTGCTATGTTGGTGGTACAAGGTAGTATATCACTCAGCCAGTGTTTCATTAGCACTACTAGCTGCTCAAAAGCACATGCAGTCTGAATGGTAAGTGACTGGATTGCTCGATCAGAAGAAAACACTTTGAAAGAAGAAGAAAAATTACTGGAAGAAATAATATCCAAATAAAATAACTCATATATGATCATCATTAAAACATTTAACACAGTTAAAAGATGCATGCCAGATGTGCCAAATAATCATTCAAAACGAAGTGCAATGTGCAGAAAATAATCATTTATGTGAGTTAAGAAAAGCAGTGGGATTGCTTACAGTTATCTTGACTTTCTTCATCTTGTTCTTCATGAGCCTTGGAAATGGCAAATAGCCCATTATAAATTTTAAGAAAACTATTCATTAGGCTGTCTGCTATAGTTCTTTCTTCATCATAACTCTGTCCAAGAAAATCTAATGAAGAACCAATCAATTCTTTGCAAATTCTAGGAAGAAATGACTCTGCTGAATTTGGGTAAATGGTGCTTGATTTGTCCATTAAACCTAGATCAACAGAAAATAGCCATTTTAAGCTTTGTTTCTGGAATAATACTTTCTTTTTTTAAAAAATGGGATCCTTACTTTATGTATTTCCGCACTATTTAAATGTATTACAACAACAAAGCATTTTTGTGTTCGTTGTGGAATTAGAAAAACAAAACTAATAGTATATATAACATCGTATGCTATGCTGTACTTGGAAGTATATCTTCCATGTTATGCTGCATATGTTGATTTCCAGGGTGTTCCATAATGTTAATTCTGCAGAAACTACCCCTCTGCTGCTTGCAAGTGTTACTCATATACTATTTCTCTTCCAAAAATGTTCAGGCATAATACTTTCAAACAAATGTTTTAATGCAAGCATATTATAGGATCATTGATCAATAAATTCAAAGTAGGCTATACTTATTTCAATTCAGCCTCATTTCTATATGTTAAAGTGAAAACACAATTCCATTTGTGGATTAATTAACCTTTCAACAGCATCAATCAATCCATAGATTTAGTAGCTCCCTGACTGTACTATGAGACTATAGAGAATCCAAATATCCCACGTAACCATTGGTTTAATCTCTTTGTTTATTTTTTGGTAGGAATTAATTTTCTTTTCTTTCTTTTTCTTTTTTTTTTAAGAGACAGGGTTGGGCCAGGCACAGTGGCTCACGCCTGTAATCCCAGCACTTTGGGAGGCCGAGGTGGGCAGATCATCTGAGGCCAGGAGTTAAAGACCAGCCTGGCCAACTCGGTGAAACCCTGTCTCTACTAAAAATAAAAAATTAGCCAGGCATGATGGTGGGCGCCTGTAATTCCAGCTACTTGGGAGGCTGAGGCAGGAGAATTGCTTGAACCCGGGAGGCAGAGGTTGCAGTGAGCCAAGATCGCACCATTGCACTCCAGTTTGGGCAAAAAGAGCGAAACTCCATCTCAAAAACAAAAATCAAAAACAAAAAAAACATAATGTCCCAGTACTTCTACTTTACAATAGTTTCTCCTTGAGGTATATTACAATCAAGATAGGCTAAAACCAACTGATTATCTAGAGTTTATATAGCACATCTCTGAGAGATGGATCTTCTAAGCACTGTCTAAACCAGAAATAAATGAAAAGTTTGAAAGACTCATTCAGAACCTCTGGAAATAACTTTATCCTGGAGTTCTAATATATTGAGTATAATTATTCTTATTTAATAGACAAGATTAAGTTTTCTGGTCCATTTCATAGGTGTTTAAAAGCAGCAAACTAAAAGGAGATAGAATAAAGGCATAGGGTGGGCAATATTAAAAAACTAGAACAAAGGTAAGTTTGGTTTCTGGGCCAGATGTGGTGGCTCACGCCAGCACTTTGGGAGGCCAAGACAGGCAGATCACAAGGTCAGGAGTTCGAAACCAACCTGGCCAACATAGTAAAACCCTGTCTGTACTAAAAATACAAAAAACTAGCTGGGTATGGTGGTGGACACCTGTAATCCTAGCTACTTGGGAGGCTGAGGCAGGAGAATTGCGGAAACTTCGGAGACAAAGGCTGCAGCGAGCCAAGATGGCACTACTGCACACCAGCCCAGGTGACAGTGCGACACTCCTCTCAATAAAAAAAAAAAAAAAAAAAGAAGGCCGGGCGTGGTGGCTCACGCCTGTAATCCCAGCACTTTGGGAGGCTGAGACGGGTGGATCACGAGGTTGGGAGATCAAGACCAGCCTGGCCAACATGGTGAACCCTGTCTCTACTAAAAATAAAAAAAAAAAAAGAGTTTGGTTTTGTAAAGAGAAAAAAGAAAAGCTACAAAACCCAAAGCTACAGCAGGGTAACGATGACTCAATATCATTATGATGATAATGACTATAGAATAGTTAACTATATATTCTCTATTTAAGAAGATAATTGTATTAATGCATTCTAAAATCCAACAAAAACATTTTAGAAACATCTGCAAAAATACAGTAAAATATATGGCCCTGAATTTTACAAGTTAAGATACTTGCTCAACTTCCCAAAGCTCGAAAGTGCTAGACACTGGGGTACAGCCCCTCATCCCCAGGCCTGGTGCCCCTTCCACCACTCACAGCTGCCCAGACGGGGTCCTACTAAGTTCACATGTGGGTTTCCATTTCCGTCTTTGAAAACCGCAAATAAGCAAAGACCTTTTCTATCTCTGACTTCCCTTAAAATTATTTTTGTAAAGTATCTTACTCAGATAATACCAAATAAATAAGTTGCTACCACAGATATATATCTTTTTATTTTGCTGGTAAATAAAAAACCCACAGCATATTTTAATCTACCTTCGATTAAATAAGTAGTAGGATCACAATTATCTTCCTAAAAGAAACCCTAATTTCTAAAATTTTAAGTCAAGATGAGATATAATACCTTTTATGGCTACTCATATTCTATTAGAACCTTTATCAAATAGGTATTATGTTACATAATTATTTTAAAATTTTTGTTTACTAAATATGTGTACATATTTAGTGCATAGATCTTAAAGTGTACAGCTGATTTATATATGCGTACGTATGTAAACCCCACTTAGTTCAACGTATACAACATTTCCACCATCCCATCCCAACAGGTTTCCTCTTCTGGGTTACTAACTCCCAACAGAGGTAACCACTATTCAGTTCTAAACTACTCTGGCTTTTGTCACCATAGTTTAGTTTGCCTGTCCTTAAACTTCATATAAAAGGAATCACGTAGTATACACTCTTTTGGATCTGGCTTCTTTAACTCAACATTATGTTTCTGGAATTCATCCAGGTTATTGTGTGAATCAGTCATTCCTTCTTTTTTATTGCTGCATAGTAATCTATTGTTAGCAGGTAGTAATTTTTTTTTTTTTTGATGGAGTTTCATTCTTGTTGCCCAGGCTGGAGTGCAGTGGCGCCATCTCGACTCACCGCAACTTCTGCCTCCCGGGTTCAAGCGGTTCTCCTGCCCCAGCCTCTCAAGTAGCTGGGATTACAGGCGTGCGCCACCACGCCCAGCTAATTTTGTATTTTTAGTAGAGACCGGGTTTCTCCATGTTGGTCAGGCTGGTCTAGAACTCCCAACCTCAGGTGATCCACTCACCTCAGCCTCCCAAAGTGCTAGGATTACCAGTCATGCAGCTGCCTGGCCCAGCAGGTAGTAATTTTTAAATTGTAATTATTACAGGTAGTTACACATATACAATTTACAGTGTATCCTCTCCTCCTACATTTTAAAATAACATTATAATAAATATCGGTACAAAATATTTACAGGAATAATTCCTTAACTTTTTTTAAAAAATTGAAATAATTTTGGGATAGATGATACATAGATCATTATGCAAAATTCAGAAGAAACCAAAGGGTATGCAGTGAAAAGGGTGCCTTCCTTCCTGTCCTGTCTCCATCCCCATGCTGCCATGTACAACCAGCACTTCGGGGTTTTGGTGTAGTTCTCCAGAGAGATCTTATTCATTTACAAGCACCTATGTCCACATCTTCTTTTTTCTCTTCCTCACACAAATGATAGAATAAAATACATAATCTGCTGCACTTTGCTTTTTTCACTTGTAAGGAAGTAATATTCTCATACATTTTGGAACGAACACATCTTCCACATTTGAATTAGCTATTCTACTAAAAGGTTTTGAAATAAATCACAGAGCACAGAATTTTTGAAGTGGAAAGGAATTTTACAGAGGAATCGGAAGCTTCCAGGAAATGAAATGATTTGCACAAGGACAAGAAAAAATGTAATGGTAGAACAAGGACTTAATGCTTTTCTCGCCGTGCAGAAAATGTGAAGAAAAAAATACCTGATGAATGTGAAGAATGCAAATTCTTAATTGGGTGAACTTGTATGTCATGTAAACAACCAGAAATTCTTCTGTTCTTCATCAAACTCCTGCTCCTGAAAAAAGACAAACCATAAGATTAGCAGTTCTATACCACATGGAATAATATTATTAAGACTACTTATAAGTTCTCTAAAGAAAATGGACATTCATGTGTGTGTTTTTCATTAAAAATTTTCATCCAAGGAAAAATTCATTTGGTTAACTGAGCAAGAATTGTACTATTTACAGGCACTGTTCTAGGCAGATAGTTAATTAAACAGAATAAATATTTATTGAGCACTACTATTTACAGGCTCTGGATATTGTGGTAAAATGTGGCAAACCTGGTTTCTGGGCTCACTAGGCTTAAAGTCCGGAACCAAAGAGATAAATTAGGCAAATAATGACAATAAAGTAATGAATGTGATGAAGGCATAGAGTGTTGTGGTAGACTCTATAAAAAAACTTCACCTGGCCCAAGAAGCCAGGGGGCCTCCTTGGAGCAGTGACCCTCAAGGATAAGTAAAACTTAGCCAAACAGAGGGCAGGCTTGGGAAACAGGCACAAGCAACAGGAAGACTTGATAAATGAAAGTAGTGTACATGCAATGAACCAAACGAGGTTCAGAAGGACTGTGGCCTATAATGTAAGAGAGAGAGCACCAAGGGATGAGGCTGGGAGGTGCACAGGGGCCAGCTTGAGGTGGTCTTTGTATGTCAATAAAGCTTGGATTTTATCCTGAGGAAATTATCCAGAGAAGGATTTTATCTTATTTTTTTAAGTGGCCGAGTTGGGATTTATTTATTTTCTTTCAACTTTGATTTTAGGTTCAAGGGGTACATGTGCAGGTTTGTTACATGGATAAATTTCATGCTGTGGGGGTTTGGTCTACAGATAATTTTGTCACACAGGTAACAGGCATAATACCTGATGTTATTAAAGAGTTTTTCAATCCTTACCTTCCTCCCACCCACCATCCTCAAATAGGCCCCAGTGCCTATTATTCACTTCTTTGTGTCCATGTGTACTCAATGTTTCAAGGAAAGATTTTAAACAGGGAAGTGATTTAGGTAAATAAACATGAAAGTAGGTATCTGCTACACTGTGTGCAAAGCATAATACCTGTGAAGTGCAGCAGTGGTACAAATGGAAGAAATGTTTCTATCTCTAATTGCTCTTTTTGCTGACCTCTTTTTCCTCAGCCTATAAAAATGCCCCAATTTCTGCTTTGAGTTTGCTTGGCTGCCTAAGCTGTTATTTTCTTTCTTTCTGTTTGCTTCTTGAAAATGGAGGCCACCCTTTCTGCTACTGGAGAAAGCAGCCTACCTCCATATTGCCATTCATCTATAAATTTTTTAAACCCAAATTCTAATTCCTATGTCGATGAAACTAACAGAGCAGTGATCTAGATCTAAATTTAGTGGATCCTTTGAAGTATTTTTTCCTAACACAACTCTGTACTACAGTTGGCCACTCAAAGAAAAATACTATTTGTTGAAAAGATTATTAAGCCAAAGCATTCTATCACTAGTAGCCTAAATGTTTCAAATATAAAATTTTCGCTATGAACTCCTACAAGAACACAGAAATAGGACTGATAAAAGGGAAAGGAAATATCAATTCTCAAATATTACAGTTTTTCTACTTAGCGGTGAAAAAAAGTATATTATTACAGCAAGTCTAAACTAGGAAAACAAGTATTCTTGCAACAATATCATAGTTAAACAATGTTTAAACCCAAGTAAAATGCTTGTCATATTACTTTCAAAGAGTTTTTACTTAACATCAGAGGGAAATTTACTTTTAACTGTCAACAGTATATATCAAAATTTAGAGGCAGCCAAACCAGTCTATTTTATTGCAGAACGACTGTGGCATATCATTGCCCAGTAGAAGTTCTATAATTAAGAATCTGTCAGTGTTTCCATTACCTGCAGGCATTCTCAGAGTTTGGAATTCTGTCATAAACATTCTTACAAGGCTGAAACTTCATATACAAGGTCTCAGACTAAGAGCAATTCATTTTTTAAAAATATGATACTTTTAAATTATAGAAGTATCCAAAAATATCTCTGTGAAATGAAAACACCCAATTTGAAAATCTTAGAAAAGGCTGAGATGTTTTGATTTTTGGTAACATTTTAAATTTCTGCTGATTCCCTAATTATTAACTTAAAAGTCAACAGAAAATATGATGTAAATTACCAACATACAGGAGGCTAAAAGTTTTTTTTTTTTTTTTAGAGATGGAGTCTCCCTCTGTCACCCAGGCTGGAGTGCAGTGGTGGGATCTCGGCTTACTGCAAGCTCCGCCTCCCAGGTTCATGCCATTCTCCCGCTTCAGCCTCCCGAGTAGCTGGGACTACAGGCGCCCTCCACCACGCCCGGCTAATTTTTGTATTTTTTAGTAGAGACGGGGTTTCACAGTGTTAGCTAGGATAGTCTAGATCTCCTGACCTCATGATCCACCCACCTCGGCCTCCCAAAGTGCTGGGATTATAGGTGTGAGCCACCACGCCGGGCCCCAGTAGGCTAAAAGTTTAATGCTCATTATTAATGGTTATATTGTGATTTACAATTCTAAATGTACAAAGTTTAAATCTGTTTATAGCCGGGTGCAGTGGCTTACGCCTGTAATCCCAGCACTTTGGGAGGCCAAGGTGGGCGGATCACAAGGTCAGGAAATCGAGACCAACCTGGCTAACGCAGTGAAACCCCGTCTCTACTAAAAATACAAGAATTAGCCGGGCATGGTGGCGGGCGCCTGTAGTCCTAGCCACTCGGGAGGCTGAGGCAGGAGAATGGCATGAACCTGGGAGGCGGAGCTTGCAGTGAGCCGCGATCGCACCACTGCACTCCAGCCTGGACGACAGAGCGAGACTCCGTCTCAAAAAAAAAAAAAAAAAATGTTTATAATAAAAATAATACAAAACTAGCAATCCTAAAATCCAAAGATATTCATAAATCATTCTCTGATGAATTTATTGGTCTGGTTTAAATTTTTGGGTTACTCTAAGTTGGCTTAAATATCTCAAACTCTATCTACTCAATTTCACCTAAGGACCATATTTAGCTCACTTCAGTGCCAGAAGCCAGCTGTTTCAAGTCCTCAATACAAATCACTTGAAGATATTACCATCTGTTACTGGTACTGGACAGAAATCAGCTTCTCTGTATTCTAAGATTTAATCTTATTCAATATATATTAAGCATCCACTAATAATCAGAGCTGCCATTTATTGAATGCCCACCCAGTGTAATATGTGCTTTATATGCACTATCTCTAATCCTCGTAACAACTCTGCAACATAACCATCATGAGTTCCATGTTGTCAATCATGGTGGTCATAGTAGAAGTAGCAGGAGCAGCAGCTGCTCTATACATAGGACCTCACTTAATCTTAATAATAAATCCCTATAAAGTAGGTATATATTACTGTCTTCATTTTAGATGAGAAAATTGAAGGCTAGGGATGTAATGTCACTTGTACATGACCACACTGAGCATGGATTAGAACCCAGGACCCTGATATCAGAGCTTGTGACCTTTTTACTATGCTATATTGTAGGGGATAGAGACATGTTCCCTACACTCAACGAGCTCATTTCTGTGTAAAAGATATGCTTTGTATTTCATTCAGGATAATGCTTGCTATGTATTAGCAATTTCTTTCCATAGCTTAGAGGTTATCATATGACCAATAAAGCAGAACTAATGGGGGAAAGCTGCTATAAAATAGTTTCATCTCTTTGAGGAAAATCATAAATGAGTTTAAAATAAGCCAAGTCAAAAACAATGCTATAGGCCTAAAACAATTTAGAAACCCGAATGGATTCTGATCTGCAGCTGAAGGCAATGAAGTTTAAGAAAACAAAAAACAATTAGCTTAAACAGAAGGATGCTACTCTTTCATATACAATGGAGAGGCGATATGGCATAGCAGTTAAGAAAATCAGGAGCTTTGGAGTCACCCAGACATATCAGCTCTGTGACTTTGGACGAGTCACTCAACCTCTCTAAATTCTCAGTTTTTTCATCTGTAAAATAAGGGTAATGACAATATCTACTTCATAGGTTTGTAGTGTGTACTAGGTGAGATAAGGCTCAGTAAGCATTTAATAAATGCTCTTAGTAACAATGATGCTTCTGCTGACAGATAAATACTATTGACCCTTAAATCCAAAAAATCTCCAGCTCCATCCACCAAAGTTCTAAAACCAAATATACACCTGGATGTCCCCTGAGAATCTCAAGTTCTTCATGTTCAAAATTAAACTCCTCTTAAATGCTCCATTTCAGGCAACACGACTTTCCTCTAGTCAGTCACCCAATTTAAAACCAGGAGTCATCCTAGCACCCTTCACACCTTCAGCCCCACAACCAGTCTCTGCATTCTATTGATTCTGCATCCTGAATATGTATAAACTCCACTTTCCTCTTCACTGCATTTAAAAATCCTTCTGTCTGGCCTCAGTTCAGGTTTTTGTCAACTGCTCCTGCCTCTACTTTCCCCAATTCCTGGTCTTTCAGGACAGGGAGTATTTTGTATTCATCTTTGCTTCCTCAGGGCATGGCAGACAGTAGTCATCAAATAAATACTTGCTTAAAAACCAAACCAAACTAGGAGGCTAAATTGGCTCCAAGGCCTTTCCAAGATACCATTTTGCCTCTCTATAATCTAAGTATCTGAGATCTACGCAGAACTAGTTTTTCCTTGAAAAGCATCTATTATTCACCATGGAAGACTTTTATGTTTTGAGTTAATAAGCAACATTTGTCACATATAGAAGTTGTCTATCACCATGATTTATTCTTTTGTGGAGTTCATACTAGTTTACTGCATTTAAAATTCTGTACCTTACAAGAAAATATCATAGAATATACCAAGTTCTTGAGAAAGGGTAATTTTTTTTTTTTTTTTTTGAGACGGAGTCTTGCTCTGTCGCCCAGGCTAGAGTGCAGCGGAGCGATCTCAGCTCAGTGCAAGCTCCACTTCTCGGGTTCACACCATTCTCCTGCCTCAGCCTCCCATGTAGCTGGGAGTACAGGAGCCCGCCACCATGCCTGGCTAATTTTTTGTATTTTTGGTAGAGACGGGGTTTCACCACATTAGCCAGGATGGTCTCGATCTCCTGACCTTGTGATCCACCCACCTCGGCCTCCCAAAGTGCTGGGATTACAGGCGTAAGCCACCACACCTGGCCAGAGAAAGGGTAATTTAAAAGTAATTAAATACTGTTCATTTTTACGGAAAATTTAATTTATGCTACTCTAAGTTGCTCTTAAGACTTACATGATGAAACACTGAAAATCTGGTTTCTCTTCTGACTAATAAACAATTTAATGCCCTAAGTGCTGTAATTTGACGAATAACATATTATTCCTCTTATAGTTCTGGGTTTCCTATCCAGACATCTATCATGACAATGGTTCTTTTAAAATAAGGAAATAACATATATGATATACAATTTACACACACGCGCGCGCGCGCACACAGAGCAAGAAAACCACTAACAAAAATGTCTTTACCTCCTTCTAGAAAGTGAAGAAACTGGTGCATCTGTAATGTCAGGTTCCCATTCATCTTCAGGATCACAAAAGACATCTTCATCTCTGTTACTACCATTACTCTAAGAAAAATATAATATATAGTTTCAGTTAATTTGGGGTGAAAAAAATGTTTAGTAACTAAGAAAAAAAAGACTAAATCCTTTGTTACATTTAAACCATAAAAATAGCAAGATTATATATTATCTGATAAGTCTAAAAAATCATTCCTGATCAAATTATCAATCACACGATGATACGGATGATATTAAAAGACATCTACTTTTAATAAAAACAATAGAAATCATTAAATAATTCAGGAATAATAAACTTGAGATTTATAAGAATAGTAAAAACATAAACAATAAAATCCTCAGGAGAGACACAAAAGAATAATCTGACGAAGTTAAGATGTAGTCACTTCCTGGTTGAATATCTTGATCAAGATTATAGTCTATATTTTACATATTTAAAGTAATAACAATTACAGTTCTAGCAAAATGCTACAAAGAACTTGATTCAGAGACAGTATAATTATACAGAAATATAAGTAAAAAATTGCAATGAATGGTTAAAAGTAGGAGGTAAGTTAAAGCTAGGTTAATTCAACCACTAGGTTTTAAAGTATATATCAAAGCAAGAATAATCAAATGACCTCCACGCTACTTTTGTTGTTCTAAAAACACAAGCAATTCATATTAATTGTAGAAAATTTAGAAATTATTAATACATATAAACACAAAGAAAAAAATTAAAACCACTCATAAACCCATCATTTTCACATAAACATTGTCAATGCTTTGGTATGATTGCTTTCAGCCTTTTTGGATTTTCTATTATGAATATACTTCGCATTTATGACATAAACCCTACTTCTTCATGGTGTAAGAATTCTCTTTTTTTCTTTTGTAGGGAGAAGGCTGGGCTCAAGTGACCCTCTCATCTCAGCCTCCCAAAGTGCTGGGATTACAGAGCAACCTTGACCTTCTGGACTCAAGTAATCCTCTAACCTCAGCCTTCCAAGCAGCTGGGACTCCAGGCATGCACCACCACATCTGTCTAATTTTCAGATTTTTGGTAAAAGAGACAGGGTCGGCTGGGTGTGGTGGCTCATCTCTGTAATCCCAGCATTTTGGGAGGCCGAGGCAGGCGGATCACCTGAGGTCAGGAGTTTGAGATTAGCATGGCCAACATGGTAAAATCCTGACTCTACTAAAAATACAAAAAAAAAAAAAAAATTAGCTGGGTGTGGTGGCACGTAAGCCAGATACTCAGGAAGCCAAGGAACAAGAATTGCTTGAACCTGGGAGGCGAAGGTTGCAGTGAACCAAGATTGTGCCACTGCACTACAACCTGGGCGACAGAGCGAAACTCTGTCTCAAAACAAACAAATAAGCAAACAAACAAAAACTACGTTACCCAGGCTGTTCTTGAATTCCTGGGCTCAAGTGATCCTGCAGCCTCGGCCTCCACCGTGCCTGACCCTGCTAACATTTCTTTTAGGATTTTTATAACTGTGTTCATATTAAGATTAGTTCGTAGGCCAGGCACAGTGGCTCACGCCTGTAATCCCAGCACTTCGGGAGGCCGAGGCGAGTGGATCACAAGGTCAAGAGATTGAGACCATCCTGGCCAACGTGGTGAAACCTCGTCTCTACTAAAAATCTAAAAATTAGCTGGGCATGGTGGCGTGCAACTCTAGTCCCAGCTACTAGGAAGGCTGAAGCAGGAGAATTGTTTGAACCAGGAGACAGAGGTTGCAGTGAGCTGAACTCGCGCCGCTGCACTCCAGCCTGGCGATGGAGTGAGACTCCGTCTCAAAAACAAACAAACAAACAAAAAAGACTGGTTGGTAATTCTCTTCTGAGTCATCTTTTCAGTTTTTGTGGTTTTTGTTTGTGTTGTTTTTAATCACTTATTCTAGCATAAGATAAACTGTGACACTTTCTATTTATTGCTATGTTCTAGAATAGTTTAAACAGAATAAGATTTATCTGTTCTTTGGCAGTTTAAAAGAGCTTACCCATAAGAGTGTCTGAGATTAGCACCTTCTTTTCCTACACTTTTTTTTTTTTTTTGAGGCCAGTTTGTTGACTAATGTTTCAAATTATTGCATGGTTATTCACCTATGAAGTCAAATTTCATAATTTATCTTTTTTCTAAAAAGTCTTTTCTTTGTAGGAAATTGTCAAATTTATTACCATAAAGTTTTATAGTAACATAATTTTTAAATGTTTTCTTTATGTTTACTTAAATGCCACTTCTCATTTCTAAAATCACATTTATCTTTTCAAAGAACAAGAGCTTATATTTATTAATTTCTAATTAATTATTGCTTTTATCTCATCATGATTCTTTTCATTGCTTTCCTTTGTTTTACTTTGTTTTTATTTTCATATTTCCATTAAACAATTGAAGTGTTAGGCTACAATTTGGCAGCATCCTCTAAGTTTTTCCATATGATAACTTCATTACTATAATGATCTAAATAGTATATAGTTCCATACGGAGTTACATTATTTAAAGGTAGTATATTTTACAAATAGTAGCAATGCAACAATTTAATACATGCTGCAACTATTTTAGGGATAATTTTATGGATAATTAGATAATATGAACTTTAAACTTTAAATTCATACCTCTCACAAAACACCATAATAAATTCTATGTGATTCAAAGATGTGAACTTTTTTTTTAATTAAAAGAAAATGCAGGGGTTGTACAATGTTTAAGTAAGATCTCTGGAATAATAGATGGATTCAAATTTACCAAATTAAAAATGCCTGTATAACAAAATGAAACCAACAAAAAGATGATATAATTAGGAAAAAAAAGGGTATGATAAATATAAAGGCTTATCAAAATATATAAATAACTTTTAGAGCTATATTAATCTCCTACATTTCATTTAACAAAAAATTCAAAGAGCATGAACACATACTTTACCCCTAAAGAAAAAACAGTGAAATCCCAAGTCCCTAGATTTACTAGTTATTAAAATACAGGTTGCAGCCAGACACGGTGGCTCACCACTGTAATCCCAGCACTTTGGGAGGCTGAGGCGGGCAGATCACGAGGTCAGGAGATCGAGACCATCCTAAGACAGTGAAACCCTGTCTCTACTAAAAATACAAAAAAAAAAAAAAAAAAAAAAAAATTAGCCGGGCGTGGTGGCAGGCACCTGTAGTCCCAGCTACTTGGGAGGCTGAGGCAGGAGAATAGCATGAATCCAGGAGGCAGAGCTCGCATTGAGCTGAGATTGCGCCACTGCACTCCAGTCTGGGGGCAGAGTGAGATTCTGTCTCAAAAAAAAAACATACAGGTTGCGCACAATGGCTCACGCCTGTAATCCCAACACATTGGGAGGCTAAGGTGAAAGGATTGCTTGAGGCCAGCGGTTCAAGACCAGCCTGGGCAACATAGCAAGACTCTGCCTCTATTAAAAAATAATAATAATAATAAGGCCAGGTGTGGTGGCTCACGCCTGTAATCCCAGCACTTTGGGAGGCCAAGGCGGGTGGATCGCCTGAGGTCAGGAGTTCAAGACCAGCCTGGCCAACATGGTGAAACCCCGTCTCTATTAAAAAAATACAAAAATTAGCTGGGGCTGGTGGCAGGCACCTGTAATCCCAGCTATTCAGGAGACTGCAGCAAGAGAATCGCTTGAACCTGGGAGGCAGAGGTTGTAGTGAGCTGAGATCTCACCATTGCACTATAGCCTATGTGACAAGAGCAAACTCTATTTCAAAAAATATATATTTTTATATATATAAATATTTTTTATATTTATATAAAATATATATATAAAAATATATATTTATATATTTTTGAAATATATACACACACACATATATACACACACACATATATATGTGTAAAATGCAAACTGGTAACATTGGTAAATGGCAATATTTCTGGCAAGCAATTTGTTGGTGAGCATCAGAGTGTAATAAAAAGTTCATATTTTTAGTTTCATTTTGGAAAATATGAGAAAATAAGATATTAAAAACTACTATGTACAGAGATTTTTTAGTTGTGACTATAACAGGCAGCAGGCAGCTGGAAGCACTCAAAGCACAGCAACGGAGAAATGTAAATATGCAAAAAGGTATATTAGGCTTAGGAAGATCATTTCAAACGATGTAATATCATTTATGTCTATCAAATTTCTTCTTTCCTTAAGCTTAAATGTAAAATTTTTTAAATATACAATTATGACAACAGATTCCACTATTAAATTTCTCTATTGTACCTATAACTGTATTAAAACAATCCAATAAAACTCCATTTAAATGTAAAAATAAATATATATAATTGTTAATACTGGTTGGTTTAGGTAATTGACAGATTGCCTTTTGTTTTCCAAATTTTCTATACAGAGAATATATCACTTTTATATATATATATATATTTCACCAAAAGCAGGTACTTGAACTTTTATACTTTTTTATTTTAAAAAGTTTATAGAAATTTTAATAATATTCCAAACCTCATAAAGTTCTTTCATTGCTGCAAGTTTAGATTCAAACTTTTCCAGACTCCAGAATGTTGAGATTCCTAGTTTCAGGTTACGAACCCGAATAGAAGTGTCAGAACTACTTTTATCTGATACATCATGTCTGAAAGAAAAACAAACAAAAAAAGCTTACCATGAAACATACATACCCTTTTATATTAAGAGTTTTCTGGGGTAGATAATTTCCCTTAAAATTCCATCCACTGATTAAGTCTTTCCACAGTTAAGTATTTTTATTATAGTAATAATCATATAAGTATATAACATATAAAAATAACATAAAAATTTTTTAAAGTCAAAAATTTCTAATAAGGTATGTTCCTTTTGAACAATGAAATACTGATACATTTTCAACTCAAAAGAAAATTAGCAAATTACTAAAACAACTAAAATTATTTTATTTATAAATACACTAGTATGTTAATTGTTGAAATCTCTCTTACTCCAGAATGACCTCTGAAACAGTAAAGTCTCACTGCGGATTCTGATACCAGCTCTTTCCTACAGCTGTAGAACAGACTTTAGAGAAACTAAATGGTAGCTGGGCATGGTGGGTCACGCCTATAATCCCAGCATTTTGGTAGGCCAAGGCAGGTGGATCACGAGGTCAGGAGTTTGAGACCAGCCTGGCCAACATGGTGAAATCTCATCTCTACCAAATACAAAAATTAGCTGGATGTGGTGGCACACGCCTGTAATCCCAGCTACTCGGGAGGCTGAGGCAGGAGAACCGCTTGAACCCGGGAGGTGGAGGTTGCAGTGAGCCCAGATTGCACCACTGCACTCCAGCCTGGGCAACAGAGCAAGACTCTGTCTCAGAAAAAAAAAAAAGAGACAGAAACTAAATGATATAAAGGCCAACTTGTTTAAAACATTTATAATCAGGATAATTAATTACTCACCTGCCAAAAACATAGTATGTTTTCAATTTGCTGCTGATCGCATTGGCTTCCTGAATCATCATTGAGAGTTTCATAGAGCTCCAAGTTGTCTGCACTAATACAAAGCACACAGAAAAGATTCAAAATACATACATGGGCACTAACATATATCATTAAGCAAAACAATTCCTAAAAAAAAAATTACTGATTATAAATGAATGGTTTTAACTCTATATTGCAGAAGGATAATGATATTTGAGTAATTTGGTGAAATAAAACATTTTTCCTGTAAAATGAGGTCTTTTGCCTGTGGAAAGATTTAAGAAAACTGAAGTTGATGTAAAAAAGATAAGCCAAAGACAATGCTTTATTTTCTAATATCTAGAAAAAAAATTTTTTTTCTAATGTCATTTTTATTTCTTCCTCATTTCTAAATTCTTTCAAATATTGGGTATTCTATAGCCTTACTTATATAGAAACATGCCCTTTTGTATTTTGTCTGAAAATTAAAAAATATATATGTGTGTGTATGTCAAGACATTAAAATAAAAAAGAAAAATAATTTAGTGCATAATTTCACTTTCCTTTTTTTGAGTCAGGGTCTCGCTCTGTCACCCCAGCTATAGTACAGTGGCTGGATCATGGCTCACTGCAACCTTGACCTCCCCAGGCTCAAGTGATCCTCCCATCTCAGCCTTCCAAGTAACTGGAACTACAAGTGCATGCCACCACACCCAGCTAACTTTTTTATATTTTGTAGAGATGGGGTTTCGCCATGTTGCTCAGGCTGGTCTTGAACTCCTGGGCTTAAGCAATCTGCCTGCCTCAGCCTTCCAAAGTGCTGGGATTACAGGCATGAGCCACCACACCCAGCTCCTAATTTGAATTTAAGATTCTGACTGGGCACAGTAGCTCATGTCTATAATCCCCACATTTTGGGAGGCTGAGGCAGGAGGATCACTTGAAGGCCAGAAATTCAAGGCCTGCCTGGGCAATATAGTGACACCCTATCTCTAGAAAATAAAATAAATTAGCCAGGCAAGGTAGCATGCACCTGTAGTCCTATGCACCTGTAGTCCTACCTACGGGAGAGCTTGAGACAAGAGGATCACTTGAGCCCAGGAGTTTGAGGTTGCAGTGAGCTATGATGGCACCCTGCACCCCAGCCTGTGTGACAGAGCAAGACTTTGTCTCAAAAAAGAAAAAAAAGATTTTACCATGAATATTTTCTATATTGTTGAGGCAAACTTATAACCAATACTCTACTAAAAATAGCTTTTTAGAAGGATAAACTCATTATTCACAAGAATTAAAAAATCAAGTAATCATTGTAAGGCACTATCTAGGCCCTCAGAAGAATAACAGTATTTATTTCTGGCAATAGATACAAAGAGTATTGGCTGGGTGAAGTGGCTCACACCTATAATCCCAGCATTTTGGGAAACAAAGGCAGGCGGATCACCTGAGGTCAGGAGTTTGACACTAGCCTGGCCAACATGGTGAAACACCGTTTCTACTAAAAATACAAAAATTAGCCAGGTGTGGTGGCGCATACCTGTAGTCCCAGCTACTCAGGAGGCTGAGGCAGGAGAATTGCTTGAACCCACGAGGCAGAGGTTGCAGTGAGCTGAGATTGCACTACTGCACTCCAATGCACTCCAGCCTGGGCGACAGAGCAAGACTCTGTCTCAGGAAAAAAAAAAAAAAAAAAAAGAGAGTGTTAATATTTTAAAAGCTATTTTAAAGAAGATATAGAAACTACACAACATACCTACCAAGTATTCTTGCTAAAAAACTGAACCTGAATTTGATAGGCCTATAGATCTAACTACCACTTTCTAGGGAACACTGGAACAGAGAAGCCTGTTAAGCAATACCAGGGAGACACAATCAGCAAAATCCAGAATCCAAAAAACCTCTACAGGACAAATAATCTGATTTCTCCAACAAATTATTAGATGAAAGAGAAGAGTGAATTTACAGATTAAAAGAGACTTAAAAGGCACATCTACCAAACACAATGTGTAGATCATATTGGTATCATGATTCAAACAAATCAAGTTGTTTTTTTAAAAAAAAAAAAAAAGGATGAAACAATCCAGGAAATATGAATATGGAGTAAATGTTTGATGTGTAAGAAATTATTATTAATATAGTTATCATGGCAATGCTTAAAAGAGTGACAGAGAAAGAGAGAGAGGGAGAGCAAAAAGAGAATCCTTATCTAATTTAGAGATACACAGTGAAGTGTGTACACCTTAAATGATATGATGTCTGGGATTTGCTTCAAAATAGTCCAGGGAAGCAGTGAGTTTGAGGATAGTGGCAACAAGATTGAGCATGTGTTGATAATCACTGAAGTTGGATAAATATATAAAGGCTTACTGCAGCAATTTCTACTTTTATAGTTTGGTTAAAATTTTCCATAATAAAAAAAAAGATTATATTAAAAATATGCTGTGTTTTACACAGAAATGTACCAAAAAAAAGTGCAATCAAAAGTCTCCCAGGACTTGGCTAGGCATGGTGGCTGACACCTGTAATCCCAGCACTTTCGGAAGCCAAGACAGGCAGATCACCTGAGGTCAGAAGTTTGAGACCAGCCTGGCCAACATGGTGAAACCCTGTCTTTACTAAAAATACAAAAATTAGCTGGTGATGCATGCCTGTAATCCCAGCTACTCGGAAGCTGAGGCAGGAGAATTGCTTGAGCCTGGGAGGCAGAGGGTGCAGTGAGATCACACCACTGCATTCCAGCCTGGGCAAAATCCCAGCACTTTGGGAGGCTAAGGTGGGTGGATCACGAGGTAAGGAGGTAGAGACCATCCTGGCCAACATGGTGAAACCCCATCTCTACTAAAAATACAAAAACTGTACTCCCAGCTACTTCGGAGGCTGAGGCAGGAGAATCACTTGAACCCGGGAGGTGGACGTTGCAGTGAGCCAAGATCGCGGCACTCCAGCCTGCCAACAGAGCAAGACTCTGTCTCAAAAACAAAAAGGTCTCACAGGACTTAATGCCTTCACTGGTGAAATCTACCAAACAATTAAAGAAGAATTAATGCTAATCCTTCTCAAACTCTTCCAAAAAGCTGAAGAGGAACATTTCCAATTCCTTTTGCAAGGCCAGCATTACCCTGATACTAAAGCCAGACAAAGACACTACAAGAAAAGAAAACTACAGGCCAATATCCCTGATGAACATAGATCCAAAAACCTTCAACAAAATACTAGCAAACCAAATTCAACAGCACATTAAAAGGATCATACACCACAATCAAGTGGGGTTTATCACTGAGATGCAAGGATGGTTTAACATATACAAATCAATAAATGTGATATACCACATTAACAGAATAAGGATAAAAATCATATCATCATTTCAATAGGTGCAAAAAAGCATTTGACAAAGTACAACATCCTTTTATGATACTGTCAACAAATTAGATATAGAAGAATGTACCTCAACATAATAAAGGCTATATATGACAAGCCCACACCTAATATCTTCAATGGCAAATAGTTGAAAGCTTTTCCTTTAAGATCAGGCACATGACAAGGATGCCTACTCTCACCACTTCTATTCAACATAGTGCTGGAAGCCCTAACAAAACCAGTTGGGTAAGAAAAAGAGATAAAGGTATCCAAACTGAGAAGGAAGAAGTAAATTGTTTACAGATGACATGATCTATTAGAAAACTTTACCACCACCAAAAGTGAAATAAGCCAGACATAGAAAGATAAATACTATATGATCTCACTTATATGTGGAATCTAAAAATGTTGAACTGATAGGCACAGAGAGTAGAATGATGGTTACCAGGAAATATAGGATAGGGGAATAGGAAGATGTTTGTCAAAGGGTACAAAGTTTCAGTTATACAGGATCAATACACTCTGGAGGTCTAATGTACAGAAAGTTGCCTAGAATTAATAATATGATATTGTATACTTGAAATAGGAGAGTATATCCTAAGTGTCCTCATGACAAAAAAAAAAAAAAAAAACAAACTAGGTTAGATGATAAATATGTTAACTAGCTTGATTATGGTAATCATTTTGCAATATATGTAAAAACATCACGTTGTAAACCTTAAATATATATAATTTTTATTTGTTAATTACACCTCAGTAAAGCTAAAAAAAAAAACTCTTAAGAAAAAAGTGTCTAAGTGAAAAAGAAAACAAAGTAATCCATGATGAAGCACAACTATTAACAGATATAAAACAAGGATTAAGAATTAGAATAAGATATTTTTTTTAGAACATGCTGCACATTGAAATTTTGCTTACTATTTGCTCAGTTGCAGTACTACTAACGAATTGCCAGACTGGGTGGCTTATAATCAACAGCAATTTATTGCTCACAGTTCAGGAGGCTGGAAGTCTGAGATCAGGGTTCCAGCATCAGTCAGGTTCTGGTGAGGGCCCTGTTCTGGGTTGCAGACTACCATCTTCATGCTATGTCCTCACTTGGTGGAAGAGGTGAGGGGACTCTCTGCAATTTCTTTCACAGGGGCACTAATTCTATCTATGAGGGATCTACCTTCATGACTTACTTACCTACCAAAGGCCCCCACTTCCTAACACCACTGCCTTGGAGGTTATGAATTCAATATATTAATTTTGGGGGAACACAAACATTCAGTCTAAAGCATTGATATAATAAATATCCTAAAAACTGAATATTCAAAAACAACCATTCATACAAATTTATTTAGATCCAGAAAAGTCAAATAGAATAAAATATTTTGAATATATAAAGGCAACTAATGGTAACATTTTAGTAATTATATTACATATGACATGCATAATTTTAGAAAATATTTGCTAAAATCAGCACATACTCACTTGTAAAAGTTTTATCCCTATTACTCCGATTCTGCTGTAGAATTTTTACTTCTTTAGCAATTTTTTGCTTTTCAGTTTCTAAAGCTTCCAGAATTCTTGCATGGCGGATGCTATGGTCTTCTAAAGCCTAATTGACATTCATTCATACAGACCCACATGTGAGAATATGCAAATAGAGAAATTATAACACCACATTGAGATGATGGATATGCTAATTTGCTTCACTATAGTAACCATTTTACAATTTATATACCCCATAACATTGTATAACTTAAATATACACAATAAGACCTATTTTAAAAAAAGATTGATAATGATAACACACTATAGTAAACCTCATTTTATAGTACATGTTTTATTAAGCCTATATAGTTAACATGTTTTATGTGTTTTATTAAACATGAAAAGCTTTTAAAAATTATTTATAAAATTTCCTTATAAAATAATTTTCCCCACAACAGGATCATTAGGAATTTTTGATGACATAAATTAATCTTTTTTCTTCCCATTGATAGAAGTTAAAAAAAACTAGAAAAAAAGAGGAAAAGAAGTCATTATATCAAAAAGACTCCTGCATGTGTATACTTATCACAGCACAATTCACAATTGCAAAGATATGGAATCAACCTAAGTGTCCATCAACCAATGAATGGATCAAGAAAATATGTTTTGTGTGTGTGTATATATATGTGTATATATATATTATATATATGTGTATATATATATGTATATACACACACACACACACACACACACACACCATGGAATACTACCTAGCAATAAAAAACGAAATATCTTTTGCAGCAACTTGAGTGGAACTGGAGGCAATAATTCTAAGTGAAGTAACTCAGGAATTGAAAACCAAATATCAGCATGGTCTCACTTATAAGTGAGAGCTAAGCTATGGGCATGCAAAGGCATATAGAGTGGTATAATGCAGCAGTCCCCAACCTTTCTGGCACCATAGACTGCTTTCATGGAAGACAATTTTTCCACAGACAGGGGCACAGTGGTTGGTTTCAGGATGAAATGGTTCCAGCTCAGATCATCAGGTATTAGATTCTCATAAGGAGCGTGCAACCTAAATTGTGAACTGTGTGTACTCCTGGTACAATGTACATTGAAGATTCAGAAAGAAGGAGGGTGGGAGAGGACAAGGAATGAAAAACTACCTATTGGATACAATGTAAGCTACTCAGGTGACAGGTGCACTAAATCCTAGACTTCACCACTATATAATTCATCCATGAAACCAAAGCCATTTGTACTTCTAAAGCTACTGAAATAAAAATAAATTAAAAATAAGAAAACCCAAAAAAGGCAGAAAAAAAGAAGAAAAAAAGGACAAACTGTTAAAAAAAAAAAAAAAAAAAAAGAGGCCATATCCAAGAACACTTGTTGACTAAATAAAGAAGTTAAATTTAAAAGATACAAGAAATCTAGCTTAGCACAAATAAGCATTATAATCCCAGTAATAATAATTGTTTTTCAAGATTTAAACAGTTCTATGTTTTTCTCCTAAACCTCTCTGAGGTGGTTCACTAGTCACTTTGTGTCCGTGAGTTGACTAGTAGATCCATAATAACTGTATTATGGTACCAATACTTTGCAATTACTAGGAGTATTTTCTTCCACCCCAACTCCCACCCTGGTTTCCCCGACCTCACAAACTTGGAAAAAAGAGAAATAAAATTGCCATTTGAGAGAGTAAAACCTAAGACTAAGATATAAGGAAGCAAAACAGAGCTTACAAACTTTAGTGTTCATCAGAACATCCCACAGGGCTTCTTAAAATAGGTTCTGTGCCCCACTCTCAGTTTCTGCTTTAGTAGTTCTGGAGTGCAGCCTAAAACTTTGCATTTCTTTTTTCTTTTCTTTTTTTTTTTTTCTTTTGAGACAGACTCTTGCTCTGTCACCAGGCTGGAGTGCAGTGCCACGATCTTGGCTCACTGCAAACCCGCCTCCCGGGTTCAAGAGATTCTCCTACCTCAGCCTCCTGAGTAGCTGGGATTACAGGCATGCGCCACCATGCCCAGCTAATTTTTGTATTTTTAGTAGAGACAGGGTTTCACCATGTTGGCCAAGATAGTCTCAATCTCTTGACCTCGTGATCCACCCACCTCAGCCTCTCAAAGTCCTGGAATTACAGGCGTGAGCCACCGTGCCCGGCCTAAAAATTTGCATTTCTAACATGTTCCCAAGGTGATGTTGATGTTGCTGGTCTAGGGACCACCCTTCAAGAACCACTAATAGAAAGAATGGCCCAAAATGTTGACAGTAAGGTGCCTAAAGGTATTAACATTCTGGTTTTATCCCTTAGGCTTGTGAAACTGAATAGTTGAGGCCCATGAAAGATGCCTTTATCCTCAATGACATGATAAAAGCAGGCAGGTGCCTAAGCTCGTAAGACTGAGGTAAGGAATGCCCTACTGTGAGTTCTGGAAACAGGCTGCTTGCTGCTCTTTCCACAGGCAGATGTTTCATTGTGACATCAGGATGTGACCCAGTATAAGAGCTGTGCCTTTTTTCCTTCCTCAGATGTGCCCTAGTACTATTTCAGTTATTTAAATTACTTGGCATGACCAATGACCAGATAGTTGTAGATGCATAAAAAGAGAAAACTGGAGTGGAACTAGATGGAAATAAGAAGTCTGTCTCTTTCAAAATCTCTGTGTGATGTGTGAGCAGATCTGTGAGCAGTACCAGGATTCAAGCTTTCAGGCAAGAAGTACTTTTCTCATCTACACATCTACAAACCTGGATTTGGCTCTCTTCTGTCAACATACCATAAGCAACTTCTTTGGAAAAAGAAAAAAATTCAGCTTTTTCTCAGAATAGAGCAAACTGGTTACACAATAAAATTACCTGTTTTGTAGCCAAAGTCTCCATTTCTAATCGCTTTTTGTTGACATATATTTCTTGTTCAAGATGCTGCTTTGCCTTTTCTAATTCCTCAATTATGTGATTAGCCTTCTGGTTATTTATTTCCTGCATTTTTTTCCTTTGAGACTCTTCTCTCTTTAAAGAATGATAATAAAAAATAACCCAGGCAAAAAAAGTAGCAAAAAAGTACAAAAGTCCCTTTCTTTAGCCAATGTACAAGAAATTACTCACTAATAGAAAAGTTGCCCTATTAAAGCTTCTCCACTTCATTCAGGTTAACTAAAAATAAATACCACTAGTCAAACTTTTTAAGAGTATTCTCTAAAATGGGCTTCTGGGAACCCAAGATTTCCAATAAACCATGGAGACAGCCATGACTCAAGCGGCTAGAGGACAGAAGTTTTTTATTTTTCTTCTTCTTCCGATAGCCATTGTCTATTATTGCCACCAACTTGTCTCTTTTTTTTTTTTTTTTTGAGACAGGGTCTTACTCTGTCAAGGTTCACTACAGCCTTGACTTCCCTGGGCTAGGTGATCCTCCTATCTCAGCCTCCTGAGTAGCTAGGACTACAGGCGCATGCTACCACGCCCAGCTAATATTTTAAACTTTTTGGAGAGACCGGTCTCCCTACATTGCCCCCGGTTGGTCTTGAACTCCTGGGCTCAAGTAATCTGCCCACCTTGGCCTCCTAAAGTACTGGGATTACAGGCATGAGCCACCATGCCGAGCTCCAACTTATTTCTTAAAGTAAAATTAAAGAGGGCCAAGACTCACTGTGGCTTTGATTCACTAATCTCTGATCTCTCCCAGTTCCCTTAAAGGGACATAATCAACTTTATAGGCAACACATCACTTGGCGTACACTGTCGGAAAAAAATAAATAAATAAAACCAATTCTGCCTTTTACCAGTTCTGCTTCCAGTGCTTTTATTTTGCTTTCATACGCAGCTTTTTGAGAAGAAAGCTCTTGCTGAGCCATTTCTTTTGCAATCTGGATTCCTTGCATCATTTCTTCCTTTGCCTTCAACTGCGCCTCTTTTATTTCTGCTTCGAGTCTACAATGTAGCAAGATGTTTACAGGATACATGTTAAGAATTCTTTATACATCGTAATAGTTCTTAATCCTACTGAAAAGTTTTCCATTGAACAAAAGTTTAAATCTTAAAACTTAATTTCTGACATTCTATCAACAGTGTTTTTAAATTTTTCACTGGCTCTACAATTGTTTACACTCAAAATTTAAACACACAGGATGAAAAATTGCTTATTTCTAACTTAGTTACTATTGAAGATGCCTGATATTTGAATAAATATATTTTTCTAATGCTTAAGGAAAATAAATTATGCAAAAATATGTCATAATAAACAGTACAGTAAAATTATAGTTAATATTATAGTAAATACAAAATAAGGTTATTTTGTGTTAAACAAACTGGTTAGAGCAAAAACTATATTTCATATATCAATAGTTTTTATGTTTAGGTCATAAGTTAGGAAAATATTGAAATGACTAAAAATACATGATAGAAGAGCTGGGAAGGTAGAGATTGTATCATGTAATTTAAACCATTTATAATAATTTGATGTTTTGATAAGTCAAAACATGAAATCAGCTTTGTCACTTCTCCATATATGGGAGAGAAAGCATCAATGATTACAGAAAACTAAAGACTCTTTCTTCTCAATAAAATCAGTGCTTTAGTAACTACATTATATAGAAATTTCCATTCCCAATTTTACTGAAAAAAAGAATAAGAGGCCAGGCGTGGTCGCTCAAGCCTGTAATCCCAGCACTTTGGGAGGCCAAGACGGGTGGATCACGAGGTCAGGAGATCAAGACCATCCTGGCTAACATGGTGAAACCCCGTCTCCACTAAAAAATACAAAAAATAGCCGGGCGAGGTGGCGGGCGCCTGTAGTCCCAGCTACTCGGGAGGCTGAGGCAGAAGAATGGCGTGAACCCGGGAGGCAGAGCTTGCAGTGAGCTGAGATCCGGCCACTGCACTCCAGCCTGGGCGACAGAGCGAGACTCCATCTCAGGAAAAAAAAAAAAAAAAGAATAAGAATATCAAAAAGAAGGCTAGTGGATATCACAGCTAGGGAGAGAGGAGAATGGCTATTGTTTAACAAATACAGAGTTTCAGTTTGTAATAATAAAACATTTCTGGAGATGGCTGATGGTGATGGTTTCACAATAATGTGAAGGCACTAGGGTGGGCACAGTGACTAAGCCTGTAATCCCAGCACTTTGGGAGGCTGAGGCAAGTGGATTGCTTGAGCTCAGGAGTTCGAGACCAGCCTGGGCAACATGATGAAACCCCATCTCTACAAAAAAATACAAAAATTATCCGGGCATGGTAGTGTGTGCCTGTAGTCTCAGCTGCTTGGGAGGCTGAGGTGGGAGGATGGCTTGAGGCCAGGAGGCGGAGGTTGCAATGAACCTCCATCATGCCAACCGTACTCCAGGCTGGACAATAAAGCCAGACTCCGTCTCAAAACAAAACAAAACAATGTGAAGGTACTTAACGCCTTTGGACTACACAATTAAAAATGGCTTACACGGTAAATTTTGTGCTATTTATACTGTATTCAATAAAAAAAAAATTTTTAAAGAGCAAAAGTAGGTTGAGGCTTCTTAAAAGGTGACAAAGCAGTTAGTCTAGTCTGTAACTAGTTTTTGATTCCTCCTCCTTTCATCCTCTTTAGTCATCAAGCCTTGTCAATCTTATCTCCTTTATGTTTCCTTCCTACCTAACCACACTATATTTATCTTACTTTGGTAGTCTCTTGGCTGCATTTGCAGGTTTTAAGCTTGCTCTATCTCTAATACATTCTACAGATTTGAGTGCTGGTGATCTCTCTAAAAATGTGATTCTGATTATGAGTGTCTCACATCTGCTCAAAATTCTTTAATGTTTCCCTTATCCTTTAATATAAAGTCCAAAGTCCTTAGCATTTTATTTGTATATACTTTACCATTTAGCTTACAAGGATACTGCTTATGCCAGAAATCCTACAATACTGCATGAACTAAAACTGGGGCACAAGAAGAAAAGAAAAACAAAAGTACACTTTTCCAGTCTTCCTCTGGCTAAATTCTAATCGTCTATTGGGATTCTCCTCTACGGGACGTCTTCTCATCTTCTAGAAACCTTCACTGATAACTGGTCAGGGCCAGGTGTCACCCCGTGAGCTTCCACACCACACAGTTCAGGACTCTTGTCAGAGCACTGTGTCACAGCACTGTTAGAACTGTCAGCCCCTCGAGATGATGAATTCCTCCAGCACATGAGCTAAATTTCAATCCTTGTTCTTTATATCCCCAGCATTTGGTACAGTGACAGACACATAATAGATGGTCAATAAACATTTGCTGAACTAATGAATGTACCAAGAGAAAAAATTACATCACTAGAAACCAGCACCCAAAGAGTTAATTACTAGAGACTGGCACAATATGATTAACTCTGTTGTAGATCTCTCTCATACACTTACTATTTCATATCAACAGCAATACTTACTGTGATCTCTGTGCCACGAGCAACTCATTTTTTGCAAATTCAAAGTCTTTTGGACCCTCACTTATAGGAGTATCTCTTCCAGATGGCCTTTTTCCTTTCTGGACTTCTACTGGATGATTAAATCTAAAATAATGATCTCCACCAAGAATCACTCGATCACCCTAAAGCACACAAAAAAATGTACTACTTGAGATGAGTCTCAACCAAAAAATTATATGAGAAAATTCATTATGCCCAACAGTTCAATATAGTCTAGTATTAATGATAAACATAAATATCATAGCAATTAACATTTATTTTTTTTTTTTTTCTTTTGGCACAGAGTCTCACTATGTCTCCAGGCTGGAGTTCAGTGGCGCAATCTCAGCTCACTGCAACCTCAGCCTCACGGGTTCAAGCGATTCTACTGCCTCAGCCTCCTGAGTAGCTGGGATTACAGGCGTGCGCCACCACGCCCAGCTAATTTTTGCATTTTTAGTAGAGATGGAATTTCATCATGTTGGTTAGGCTGGTCTCGAACTCCTGACCTCATGATCCACCCACCTCGGCCTCCCAACGTTTATTACTTTGTATATACCAAACACTGCATTAAGCACATTACATATACAGTCATAAGTCTCTTAACAACAGGGATATGCTCTGAGAAGTACACTGTTAGATGATTTCATAGTTGTGTGAACATCATGGAATATACTTACACAAACCTAGATGGCATAGCCTACTACACACCTAGGCTATATGTCATAGCCTATTGTTCTTAGGTTACAAACCTGTACAGCATGTTACTGTACTGAATACCATAGGCAACTATAACACAATGGTAAATATTTGTATATCTAAACAGAAAAAAAATACAGTAAAAATACAGTATAATAATCTTATGGCACCACTGTGATATATGTGGTCCCTCATTGCCCAAAACATCATTATGAGGTGCAAGACTGTATGTTATCTCATTTACAATTCACAACAACTCAGTGAGATACCTATAATCATCCCAATTTTAGGAATGAGGAAACTAAAGAGCACAAAGCTTGTAATAACAACAGACATTCATCGAGAGCTTACTATTTGCAGATACTATTCTAAGAACTATATACACAAATTATTATTTCAGTTAATCCTTCGCTATCCCTGAAAGGCAGGATATATAGTCACAATATGTCTGGGTTTGCCTGCAACACACTGCTGATGTTTGTTCTCTTGATGTAATTATTAATAATGATCTCAAAAGTGTCCTGACTTGGGTGATATTGTTTAATCACCTAGTTAAATAAATTGCCAAAGGTCACATAGCAAGTGGCAAAGCCAGGATTCCAACCCTGTCTGTCTAATTCTAAAGCCTAGGTCTTTATAGGACATATAATGATGCTGTTAGTGGTCAGCTCTTCAGGTACTGATTCATATAAATATAACTTTTGTCTTTGCACAAGAAGGCAATTAATAGGAAAAAGAATTTTTGAAATGAAAAAGTACTTAATCTGCTTCAACACCTTATCTTATAGAGAAAACCAGAACTCAAAGAAATTAAATGACTTGTCCAAAGTCAAACAGTTTCTTATATTGTAGCACCCATCCACTTACATGATGTAATACTGTGAGTTCCAAAATACGTTTTCCATTTACGTATGTCTTTGCTTCCCCAAGTGGGATAATACTCACTGTCCCACCTAAATTTGTGATAGTACTGTTAAAAAAAGAAGCACATTGTTACAATTACAGAACACACTAAAAAGTAAGAAAAAGGCAATATGGGATAATTCTGCTTGGGCTATTCCTTTGGTGTTAAGGTTCATACCAACATGTAACAATAACTTTAAATTATTTTAGTTTCCTCCAACTAGATTTTTTTTTTTTTTCCAAAGAGTCTTGCTCTGTCACCCAGGCTAGAGTATAGTGGTACAATCTCAGCTCACTGCAACCTCTGCCTCCTGGGTTCAAGCAATTCTCCTGCCTCAGCCGCCCGAGTAGCTGGGATTACAGGCACCCACCACCATGCCCAGCTAACGTTTGCATTTTAGTAGAGATGGGGTTTCGCCATGTTCATCAGGCTGGTCTTGAATTCCTGACCTCAAGTGATCCACCTGCCTCGGCCTCCCAAAGAGGTGGGATTACAGGCATGAGCCACTGCATCGAGCCTCCAATTAGATTTTTGAAGTGTGGTGAAAAAAGCCTGGCCTCTAGCAATCCGATCCACCAGTGGTGGGAACATTTTTCATTGGGTGTATTTTTATTATAACTTCTTTGAAAAAAAAAACCTTCCCCAAAAAATTAAAAAAAAAAAAAAACACTCTAGCAAAAAACATTAACATACTGCCAATGATTTCTTATGAATAAAACAATTTTAAGTGTTTTTTTAATTTTCTAAGCTTCTGGTTTTACATATGAGCTTTAACAGAAAGAACAAATATTTTTCCCCTCTTGAAAATTGGGGTACTACAGAGGAAGGAAAAACATGGAGATCAAAGTGTACTTCTTAAGTCATCTAATTAACTGGATGATAAGGTGATACTGTGGAAAATCAGCTATAAGTGCTACATATTTGAGACTTTTTATTCAGATAATAGGAAAGAAACTCCAAAGTCCAATTCATCTTTGGATTAACTGGATAGAAAGAAAAAGAAAAACTGCAACAAAAGCTGAGTCCTAACCAAAGATCTTTTTAGCTGTTGATGAGGCTCCAAGATATGTGATTAGAGAATAATAGTTTAATTAAAGCATCCAGAGAAAAGTATATGGAAAAAATAGCTCATCCTTAGGCACTACATCCCTCCCACCAGTCTAGTGTCTTATCCAGGTGAAGGTTTACACAATGTGTACTTGTTCTGACCCCTTTCCTCTCCTAATTATATCTACTCTGCTCTCAAAATTCCATGGCCTACCATTCTGGACTCCCCACAATCTGGCTTCAACCACCAACCTCCCTCATCTGCCACTATTTTCCCATAAGAACCCCATTTCACACTCAGTCAACCATATGAATACTCTGAATTTGCCTTAATGTCAGCTTTCCTCCTTTCTTTGAGTCATTCCTTCCAGATAGGGCATGCTCTCCCTTCTTGCAACCATTCTTGAAGGCCCAACTTACAGTCCTCTAAGAAGCTGTTCTTTAGGGTTTAAGTTAGAAGTCAATTCTTCCTTCTCTTCACTTTTAAGCAGTAAGTATACAGCACTCATAACACTTAATATGCATTAATAGATACTGAAGTTATTTTTTTCTCTTTCACATGACCAGCCTCAGCCATGAAGTTCTTCTATTCATTAAACCTCCAAGAGCCAGGTATGTGTCAGCAGTGAAGACAGACCTGAAACCAGCTCTCATAAAGTTCATGGTCTAGTGAATGAGATAAACTGAGGAAGGTACTAAAAATGGAAGTAGAGAGTTAGAGGCAAGCAGGAGGCTTCCAAGTTCCTTACTAGACTCTTAACTCTTTGGGAGCATTTTCTGTATCTTTGCCACAGATGTTAATAATTCTGTATTTATTTGTTAAAGAAAATAATTAATTAATTAAAGAGCAAAAGAACCTAAAGAACAAGAGGATATGCCCGACCAAATATAAAGATTCACAGCCAGGTGCAGTGGCTCACGTCTGTAATCCCAGTACTTTGTGAGGCCAAAGCGGGTAGATCACCTGAGGTCAGGAGTTCAAGAGCAGGCTGGCCAACATGACGAAATTGTCTCTACTAAAAATACAAAAATTAGCTGGGCATGGTGGCATGCACCTGTAATCCCAGCTACTTGGGAGGCTGAAGCACGAGAATCACTTGAACCCAGGAGGCAGAGGTTACAGTGAGCCAAGATCACACCACTGCACTTCAGCCTGGGTGACACAGTGAGGCTGTGTCACCAGTGAGGCTCCATGAATCATTAAGATATAAAGATTCATTACAGGCTGGGTGTGGTAGCTCACACCTGTAATCCCAGCACTTTGAGAGGTCGAGGCAGGCAGATCAGCTGAGGTGGGAGTTCGAGACCAGCCTGGCCAACATGGTGAAACCCCATCTCTACTGAAAATACAAAACTTAGCCAGGCATAATAGTGGACGCCTGCAATCCCAGCTACTGGGGAGGTGGAGGCAGGAGAATTGCTTGACCCCAGGAAGTGGAGGTTGCAATGAGCTGGGATGGCGCCACTGCACTCCAGCCTGGGAGAAAGAGCAAAACTCTGAATCAAAAAATAAATAAATAAAGATTCATTCCAAAGCTCAAGTAATTAAGACTACAGGGTATTAGTAGGAAGAAACAGATTCCCATATTTTTAGGAATTTTTTGTAGGAGCACTACAGATCCCAAAAGAAGCAATAAACTATTTAATATATGTTACTGGGAGAAATGGCTATTCATGTGGAAAATAAATGAATTTAGACCCCTAATTCACACCAAATAAAAAATTCCAGACATTCAATAACTTAAATGTGAAAGCAAAACTTCAAAACATCCAGAAGAAAATTTAGGAGAAATTTTCTCAATGTAGAGGTCATAGAGACCCCTTTTTTTTTTTTGAGATAGAGATAGAGTCTCACTCTGTCACCTAGGCTGGTGTACAGCAGGGTGATCTTGGTTTACTGTAGCTTCCACCTCCCAGGTTCAAGTGATTCTCATGCTTTAGCTTCCCAGGTAGCTGAGACGACAGGTGCCCACCACCATGCCAGGCTAATTTTTGTATTTTCAGTAGAGACGAGGTTTCACCATGTTGACCAGGCTGATCTTGAACTCCTGGTCTCAAGTGATCCACCCGCCTTTGCCTCCCAAAGTGTTGGGATTATAGGTGTGAGCCACTGCACTTGGCCAGAACATTCTTTCTCTGTTTTTTTTTTTTGGTTTTTTTTTTGTTTTTTTTTTTGAGACAGAGTCTTGCTCTGTCACTTAGGCTGGAGTGCAGTGGCATGATCTCGGCACACTGCAACTTCCACCTCCTGGGTTCAAGCGATTCTTGTGCCTCAGCCTCCCAAGTAGCTGGGACTACAGGCGGGCACCACCATGCCCGGAAAACTTTTTGTATTTTTAGTAAAGATGGGGTTTCACCATGTTGCCCAGGCTGGTCTCAAAGTCCTGAGACAATCCGCCCACATGCCTGTGCTAGGATTACAGGCATGAGCCACCACGCCCAGCCAGAACATTCTTTCTTTAAGACATAAAAACTGACAACCATAAAGGAAAAGACTGATGCCAGGTACTACAATAAAATTAAGAACTTCAATCAATCAAAAGGCACCAAAGAGAGTAAAAAGATGTTACACATTAGAAAAAAAGATATTTATACCAAAAAGCTCATGAAGGATTGGCAACTCCTACAAATTATTAAGAAATAAACAAATCAGTTGAAAAATTGGCAAAAGATATGAAAAGGCAAGTCACAATAGTAAACAAAAATGGCCAATCAACACATGAAAAAATGTTCAACCTTATTATTAATCAAAGAAATGTAAAATGAATCCATAATGATATACTATTTTATGTTCATCAGATTGGCATAAATTAAAGTCTGACAGTACTAAATATTGGCAAGGATGTGGAGTAACAGGTATTCTCAAGGCCAATGAGAGTAAAAATCCATTTTGGAAAATAATTTGAAATTATCTACTAAAGTTGAACATGCACATATTCTACAACCTAGTATCTCTACTCTTAGACATACAATTTAAAAGCACTGTCTAAACTTTATAAGAGATAAAGTCATACAATGGAATGCTTCATAGCAGTGAAAATAAAACAGGACCAATATATATAAATCTTGGAAACACAATGTAGAGTCAAAAAAGTTTACATATACTATCATTCCAACAATATATACAAGTATCATTCCATTCATATGAACAAAATTCACATAAAATAACATTTTTAAATTGGTCAATCCAACCAAAAATTCTGTTATGTAAGATAGATAGTTTATTTTCATGTGCATCATTATAATTCTTCAATCAACAGATCAAGTATGCCAAAACAAAAACAGAGCTTTACACTGTACTTTATATTGACAGTAACTGACCTATCATTCTTACAACACACTCAGAATGTATGTTTTTCCTGACTAAACAACGGGTTTGAAGAATTATACTGAACAATAAGTATCAATGAATATGCCATATGAAGGAAACCACATGTTATCAAGATATAGAACAGGTGCCTTTTCTTTTTTTTTAAAGGATTAACATACCAATGATCATCAGCAATCAGCACACCAGATAACTGAATATCATGGCTTGAGTTTGGTTTATACTTTCCAACTGTAGTTGTTCCTTCTTTTATCATATATAGCAGCATCTCTGATAGTTGTGGATCTTCATTCAGATTAACAAAGTTTGGTAAATGATTGTCCATTTGAAATGTAATTCCTGCTTTCTGGTAGAAGTCAGAAAAAGAAATTAATTTTAATCACAGTATGAAATTGTTAAATTCACCTAAAACAAATGGTCTATATTAAACATTAGAACAATTCTATATGAAGTCTCACTAAATTACTTGTTTGAGACGGAGTCTCGCTCTGTCACCCAGGCTGGAGTGCAGTGGCATGATCTCGGCTCATTGCAACCTCTGGCTCCTGGGTTCAAGCAATTCTCCTGCCTCAGTATCCCATGTAGGTGGAATTACAGGCACCTACTGCCACACCCGGCTAATTTTTGTATTTTTAGTAGAGATAGGGTTTCGCCATGTTGACCAGGCTGGTCTCGAACTCCTGATCTCAGGTGATCCACCTGCCTCGGCCTCCCAAAGTGCTGGGATTACAGGCGTGAGCCACTGTGCCTGGCCCTAAAGGTTTTTTAGACTCTCTCCTCCTTCCTTAGAATCTCTCCTTTGTTATCTCCCTACCTTCTTTGTCCTTCACCATCCTCAGTCTACTCATATATCAATCTACCATCACCAAATTGGATCTATTCATACTGACTGACGGTCTTTAGAATAGATCAGTTTCTTTTGTTGTATCTTCATTGCCGTCACCTTAGGCCCCTGTCAACTCACACCAAAACTATGGAAGCAGCCTCCTGATCACCATCAATAGCTTCTGTTTTCAATCCATCTTATATCCTATGCCAGTTAATTCTCTTGAAAGGACACTCTCAAAATGTAAATCCCTGGTCACTTTCAACAGCTTCTCACTTCCTATAGGATAAAACTTAATTTCCTTCGCCTGGAAATCAAGTCCTACATAAACTAATCATAGCATATCTTTCCAATTGTATCTCCTTATGATCTCATATAAACTGCTTCTGGCCGGGCGCGGTGGCTCACGCCTGTAATCCCAACACTTTGGAAGGCCGAGGCGGGCGGATCACAAGGTCAGCAGATCGAGACCATGGTGAAACCCCGTCTCTACTAAAAATAGAAAAAATTAGCCGGGCGCAGTGGCGGGCACCTGTAGTCCCAGCTACTCGGGAGGCTGAGGCCGGAGAATGGCGTGAACCCGGGAGGCGGAGCTTGCAGTGAGCCGAGATTGCGCCACTGCACTCCAGCCTGGGCGACAGAGCGAGACTCCCTCTCAAAAAAAAAAATAAAAAAAAAAAATAAATAAATAAATAAATAAACTGCTTCCAATAAAACTGATCTACATACCCTTTCTAAAGACACCTCAAACTTTTCTACCTTTACTTTCAGAATTTTCTCTTCCGAGAATGCTCTCTTCCTTTTCTCTTCCTATTAAAATCTTACGCAAACTTCAAAGCCCATCTCAAATGCCACCTCTTCTATGAGGTTGGATTGGCCACACCACGGAATTTTCCCTCCTTCTCCTGAATTCTTATAGTACTCCCCTCCTCCAATCACTTGAAATACTTTTCATTACATTAGATTCAACCATATGAAACTGCCAGTGTTCAACCATTCTTTACCTACAAAAATGGCAATTGCTTATGGCTCAATCTAATGAAATCACATTGCATTTCAGTCTTCTATTTATGTTTTGTAAATCTCTCTCTGGATCACAAGCTCTCTGAGGGATGAAACTGTATTTAATAACCTTGGCTTCCCCTGTTCCTGGCACAGCATAGACATTTAATATATATTTATAGAACCAAAGTAAATATAACAAGATGGTTTATTCATATTTTAACTTTCCAACTAGCTTATGGACTGGATCTAAGCAATCAGTCTTGATCTTAACATTTCTTTATATTAATTTTCCTTGTGGTATTGCTTTGTACAGAGTCAGTATACAGTAAGTATTTGAAACATTAAATTTACATGCATTGGCATATTGGCGATATTTATTTCTTGGCATATTTATTTTCAAATCAGTTTAGAAAGTTGAAATAATACCTGTAACTCTTTTGTTTCTTGAAGTTTTCTTTTTTCAGCTTGTTCAAACTTTTCTTTCCACACTCTTTCCAAAGACAAAGAAAATAATAAGAGTTAAAAACATCCAGATATATAAGATTGAGAGTCAAGAGACAATCAGTGAAAATTAAGGAACTACCTAGTAATATTTAAAATACGATAATCTGGGAGTGGGCTGCTCTATTCATAAGGAAGGTAGGGAAAAAGACTCAGTATCCTCTTGAGGTCCCTGCAATTCCTATGATTCCAGAGCAACACACTTAGCATTTAGAGTACTGACTATATTCTACCTTTGCATTTCTGCCATGTCTCTCTCCTGTTGATGCAGTTTCATTCTTAAGGATGTTATTTCTTGCCGACAGAGCCTGTATTGTTCAGGGTCAATATTCCGATTGTTTCGCTGAGCAGCTTTTAGCTTTGCAATTTCTGCCTTCAATTCTGAAGATTTACACAAAGATGCATGAATAATAACATCTAATACATAATTTCCACAGTAAGCATAATCCTCCAATCTTCTATTTCATTTGAAGTTTTAAATACAGTATTACTAAATAAAATAGAATATTGGAGAAATCAGCTTTACTTTACTTTTATAACCTATAAATCTTTACTTAGTCTTAACCTGAAATATGCTCCCATATTAATGAACTTTCCCTGTTCATAAGTAGGAAAGCTGTATAATGTATTGACCAAAGTGGGACACTTTCAAGAGGCAAAAGGGGAATTGTTAAAGTGAAAATAAGTTTATTTAAAAAGTAAAGAAATAAAAGAATGGCTATTCACTAGGCAGAACAGCCAAAATCAAAGATTTTTCAAGCTGGAATTCAGAATATTTATTTATTTATTTAAACAGAGTCTCACTGTCGCCCAGGCTAGAGTGCAGTGGTACAATCTCGGCTCATTGCAACCTCTGCCTCCCGGGCTCAAGCAATTCTCCTACCTCAGCTTCCCGAGTAGCCAGGATTACAGGCGCCCACCACCGTGTCTGGCTAATTTTTGTATTTTTAGTAGAGACAGGGTTTCCCCATGTTGGCCAGCATGGTCTCGAACTCCTGACCTTAAATGGTCCACCTGCCTCGGCCTCCCAAAGTGCTGGGACTATAGGTGTGAGCCACTGCGCCCGGCCCAGAATACTAATTTTTAATGAAAACAGTCCCACTTGTGAAACACAAGGGATCCAAAAGGGCAAGGATGGACCAGGATAGAGAAAACAGATTCTTCTCTGGCTCATATATCTGAAGTGTCTATCACCTTCTGCTAAAAAGGGCGAGAGGACAAAGGGGCATGAAAAAATGATAGTTCTACATCAACAAAGATAAAACTGTACAAATCAAGATTTCTTGCAGGCATTAAAGTCTATCCTAAATTGATGATTACCTAGAGATAAACAGAAAGCAGTATTTAGCATAAATGAAGATCAACCTATACTAGAAACTCAAGCTCAGATTGTCTTTGGGTCAATGAACTAAGCATGAGCAGAGCTAGTACATAAAATGTCAATGGAAGAGAGGTCATAAAAGAAAAACAGTAAATAGTTTTATTGGTTTTTTGCTGCACACATCTATGACTCAGTGTGTAAATTTATTGTTTAACGCTTACTATTTCCCCCTTACCCAGACTCTGTTTTCTATGTTCTTTTTCTAATTGTCTTTCTTCTTATTTATTATCTGTCCTTCTACCTATCATCCTCCATCACTATAGGCTGATGACTAGAATCTATTAAAATAGTTATAGAAAAATACCTCTGATGTTCATAAATTGCATATTTTAAGACTGCAACTAATAATACCTGAGACTAAATTGTGGCAAAATAATTTTTAAATTCCGAGAAAATATTCACCTCTAATTAACTTGGCATTCATATCTTCATTTACTTTGGCAATGTTGACTATTAAACGGGCTTGGTTAGCATATCTAAGTGTGCTTAATGTTTCTTCTATGTTGCTGGCAGCAGGACTAATCGTAGCAATCATTGCAGTTTTTGAATTTCCACCCAGACTTTCTTTTAACAGCCTGCAAGAAAAAAAAGTCATAATAAGACTTTGCTTCTACAACAACTTAATAACAGTAATTATCTAAAAAGTACAAAACAAACTAATAGGGTATATAATACAGTATTATTATACTGTATTCAAATACCATTTAAAACTTTGTCTGGTATTTGTAACTATTTCTAGATCTCATAAACACTTTTTCTCTCTTACACTTTTTATATTGTTTGAGGAGGCAACAATCTGTGCAGAGATTTTAAAATGTGGTTAATCATCAAGTATTTGTGACTGTGAGCTACCATAGGGAAGGCGCTATGTGTCTTAGTCATCTTTGTATTCCCAGTGCCACCACAACCTTTTGAAGCAGGTGCTCAATAAATGTAGAAAATGATGAATGAACATTGAAACAAAAATTCTATATTGTACTATAAGCAAAATATTTATTTTAGAGAAAAACAGTATGAGACTTAAAACATGTATCAGTGCAAAATGAATACCACTATTTTTAACTTCCATAAGACATGAAAAAAATCAGATTTTCCCTTACAGGTTTCAAGGTGGCAACCACATTATAATAAACCAATTATAAAAACACATTACCCTCAAGTAAAGATGCAGTCCTTATCGTAAATGCCTATCAGAACTGAATATGAAATCCATACAGATGTAATCTGAATGTAACATATTGAAAATTAAATATACATTCACTAATGAAAACATTTATTGAGCACCCATATATTAGTCACTGTGTAGTAAGCAAACAAAATAATTCAATTTCTCTTTATAAAACTACCAATATGTTTGATAGTACCATATATGTTCAAACATCAGGCACAAATAATAGTTAAGTACAAGAACAGTTATTTACACTCATATAGTACATATTATGTATTAAGAATTGTAACTAATAATCCTCACCGCTAAAACTAATAATTCTCACTTACCTCTCACTTACTGATTTTATTCCTATTTTACAGATGAGGAAACAGGCTAGAATATTAAGTAATTTACCCAACGTCACAGAGCTTATAAGATGCTGAGCTGAGATTCAAATCCAGGTAGTTTGGTTCTAGAATTCATAATGCTTACCACCTTTCTCCATCGCAAAGTTAATGAAGTCAGTCTATCATCCTTTTCCCCATAGTATTCGCTATATTTTATACAATTCTTTATACGTCAAAAGATACTTGCCATGTAAGAACAGATTCACGATAAGGAATAAAAACTCTCTTTTGGTTTGCTTGTTCAGAGAGTGCAGATATAACTTTTCCCAAAGTTAGCAAGGACTTATTAATACTCACACCTTCCTGCATGCAAGAAAAAAAAATTTTTAACTTAAAATACTTCTTAGCAAGAAATTTATTTCACAAAATATATTTCTCCCCTCATATAATTACTGAGTAAACACTTTTTTCTTTTCTTTTTTTTTTTTGAGACAGAGTCTCTGTTGCCCAGGCTGGAGTGCAGTGGCACAAACATGGCTCACTGTAGCCTCGACCATCCAGGTTCAAGCGATCCTCCCACTTGAGCTTCTCAAGTAGCTGGGACTACAGACACATGCCACAACGCCTGTCTATAAATACTTTTTTCTATAAACTACCAACTTTCTTATGACTCAAACATATTTTCTTTTTTTGAGACGGAATCTCGCTGTGTCCCCCTGGCTGGAGTGCAGTGGCGCGATCTCGGCTCACTGCAAGCTCCGCCTCCCGGGTTCCCGCCATTCCCCTGCCTCAGACTCCCGAGTAGCTGGGACCACAGGCGCCCGCCACCTCGCCCGGCTAATTTTTTGTATTTTTAGTAGAGACGGGGTTTCACCGTGGTCTCGGCTCCTGACCTTGTGATCCGCCCGCCTCGGCCTCCCAAAGTGCTGGGATTACAGGCGTGAGCCACCGCGCCCAGCCATTATTTCATATTTTCTTTAAAAGTTAATCATAACCAAAAAGTACATATCTCTTTTTCAGCCACAGCATTGCAGTCTATAAACTGCAGATAAAGATGTATCTGGGGGGAGGTTAAGTGTATTCAGTTTGTATTCTCCTTAAAATAATGACCTCAGGAATAAATTTCATCCAAAGGAGAAAACCATTCCATTTACCTTTAGTCGATCTCCACTAGTGTGAGCCGTAGAGCAGCGCTCACTGCCTGCCAGATCTATTAAGTTAATTCGACTTGTTATTCTGTGATCATGTTCTTCCCCTTCCACAAATTCTGTCTACAGCAAAATGATATTAAATTAAAATAATTTAAGTTCTATGACTTCGCAAACAATATACGCTTTTTAAAGGGAAAGTTGTAAAATATTACACATCACTCTTTTATTTTTTAAATTGTCCCTTCTTGTTTTTTCAGACAGGGTCACTCTGTCGCCCAGGCTGGAGTGCAGTGGCCTGATCATGGCTCACTGCAGCCTTGATCTCCTGCATTCAAGCAGTTCTCCCACTTCGGCCCCGGAGTAGCTGGGACTAGAGGCACATGCTGCTACACCTGCTACTTTTTTTTATTTTTGGTACAGACAAGGTCTCACTGTGTTGCTCAGGCCGGTCTCAAACTCCTGAGCTCAAGTGATCCTCCTGCCTTGGCCTCTCAAAGTGCTGGAATTACAGGCATGAGCCACCGCACCTGGCCTGAAATCATCCCTTTGTGAATCTGTGATAATTTATAACACAAAAATATTCACACGGTCTACTGAAAAGAATATATTGAGCAGTGGATAGATTATGCCAAAATAAAACAAATTACTTTAAAGAGATTACAATCCATAACCACTCAGTTATATTAAAGAAATAACAATAAATAAAGAAAAAGTTTAATGCACAAAGATGTTGCTTATCCCAGCATTATAATAGCAAAACATTTAAAAATAATATAAATGTCCAACAGTAGAGAAAAACTTGAGAAACTGTAATAATTAATGGAATATTATGTAGCTATTAAAAATTATTTTATAAAAATTTTAATATAAAATTGTTACAGATTTTAACAGTGTGATTTTAAGTGAATTTAACTGTGATGGTAAAAAAAACTGAAAGATTATATACCAAAATGTTTAGAGGGGACTATCTGAGTCGTGGAACCTAGGGCTAAATTTCAAAAAATCTTTTACTTTCTGATGTTTTTCTAAATACTCTGCATAATTACTATACATTATTTTAAAACATACTATCATATATTGATATGATCATATCAATGGTATAATAAGCATCTATTATTGATTTAAAAATTTGGTAAATAGTATACTGCCATAAGTCATTTGGTCATTGACCAAAAGTCATTGAAACTAAGGTATATTTCCTATAATCAAATTGAATTTATATATTTATATGACTGTACTTTTACCTTTTGATTTAACGAAGACAGTAAGAAAAACATGAATTACTTAAATGTATTTACTATTTTGCCTGTGGAAAAAAAATACCTTGGTCTGGGTCATCACCAGGGTGAAAACTGAATGAGATCGGGAGCTTTTATCATTCATCCCAGTAGCAGCGGTAGCTCTTTGTTTATTTCCCAATTCTAGCCAACTCTTGTAAGGAAAAAGGAAAGAAGATCAGATCAGCAGACTGTAATTCATTGGTATAAAAATTAAGAGAGATAACATATTCACATTTGTAATTAATTTATAAAATGAAATGAGTACATATCTTTTAATAATTTATATTCCCATTGCCTTTTTTTCTGTCATAGAAATCTGAGGCAAGACATAATAACTTTAAAAGACTGTTTCCATAACTCTAAGCTTACAGGAAGGTTAATATTTTTAATATAGAAGAGCAATTATTTTGATTAAAACTTAACAAACAAAATCAGTTTGTGACAAATTAAAGAAACTAACATTTTATTTGTAAAACAGCAATTAAGAGAAAATATTTAGGATTATGTTCTTTCTATCTAGTGAAAAGAAGACAAAATGCAATCAATCTTACCTGGATATCAGTGTAAGAACTGACAACATTCCTATTTTTAAGAAGTGAAAAGACAAAATCAATTGTACTGATGATTATACTCTTGTTCTCATAAAACAATAATAACATTTCAATTACATATTTACTCTCTGAAGGTCACAATGGACTAATTCATGAATATTATTTTACTGATTCTCCCAGAATCTTTTATTTTCCCCATTCTTAAAGGACAGGAAATAAAATAATGCTTTAATTTTAACAAAAAGTATGATTCTTCTTAACACAATGAAGCACCTTAGCATCTTAATACTGAAGTCTAAATCACAATGCCAAAAGATATACTTTAACACATATGTATATGCATAGGTATATTTATATGTGGGTGTATATGGGTCCCAATACAATCCCAGATGTATTAAATGCAGCTGAGTTAATACTTAATCACTTTTCTTTTCCTTTAAGAAAGCATTTGGAGGGTTGGAAAAGAAAGTAAAGGACTCCTGGCATGTATCAAACTCTTAACTCTTCTTACTACCTCCTTTCCTGTTTAGCTTAGAGTCATAGGTATAAAAAGCAGGTTGAGAGGGAAGATTTAATTAATGATGAACGGAAGGGGTAAAAGGGAGAAAAAGCAAATATTTACTTCATACTCAGTATAATGAATACTCCATGGCAGACACTTTACAGGTACTGTGAAAGATACAAGCAAGTATATAAACAAGTAACTAACACGCTATGAAAAGAGAGGGAAAACTCAATTGGACAATATCAAGGGTAGAAGGCGAAATAGTTACCCAGGGTTTCAAAGTTAGGAAGGCCAATGAGAATACAATAAAGATTATGGGAGAGTAACATTCACTCTATTCATTTGTTTTATACTCTTTGCCCTTGCTGAGCCAAACACTTACATTGACAGTGCTTCAACATATGGTCCATAAACAGGATGTTCCCTCACTCTCAGCTAGTAGAAGCAAATACATGCATCATTAGGAGTATGACAAATATTTCATATAATTTTAAATGATCGGCTTTTTCTATATCTTGAGTTTAAGGTAAGAGATTTGTCTTTATCCAGGAAAACACACACACACACACACACACACACACACACACACACACACAAAAGCTCTCACAAAAACAAATCTGTGAGGCATTAGGAAACAGCTTCAATATAAAAAACTGTTTATAGTAGTACAATATGCAATAACATAGCATCAAATGTCTTACTAGTTTTTTTATTCTTAAAAACTGGTATTAGAATTGTCTAATAGACAATAATTACAACAATATATTTTAGCATCAGATGTCTTACCTGTTTGTTTGTTTGTTTGTTTGTTTGGTTTGTTTGTTTTTGAGATGGAGTCTTGCTCTGTTGTCCGGGCTGGAGTGCAGTGGCACAATCTTGGCTCACTGCAACCTCTGCCTCCGGGGTTCAAGCGATTCTCTTATCTCAGCTGCCTGAGTAGCTGGGATTATAAGACAGTGCCACCACACCGGCTAACTTTTGTATTTTTAGTAGACAGGAGTTTCACCGTGTTGGCCAGGCTGGTCAGGAACTCCTGACCTCAAGTGATCCGCCCACCTCGGCCTCCCAAAATGCTGGGATTACAGGCATGGGGCACCGCACCCAGCTTATCTTCCTAGTTTTTCAGTAAGACATTCGAATTTTAAATCTTGTAGTAGCTATGATTTATATACTTTTAAATGCTCTCTAAAACATATTTGTTAAATTTCAGACATTAAAATTTTTCTTTATTGTTACATTATACATTTTCAACTTTGTGAGCAGAAGCTTTAAACATACAGAAATCATAGAAGCAAACATCAAATTTTGTTTAAGTTTCTTGATGTTGCCAATAGTAAACGGCATGACCATGGGCAAGTGAAGAAGGCAGCTGACTTTTTTTTTTTCTTGAGAGACTCTCGCTCTGTCGCCAGGCTGGAGTGCAGTGATGCAATCTCGGCTCACTGAAACCTCCGCCTCCCAGTCAAGTGATTCTCCTGACTCAGCCTCCTGAGGAGCTGGGACTACAGGCATGTGCGACCACGCCCAGCTAATTTTTGTATTTTTAGTAGAGATGGGATTTCACCATGTTGGCCAGGATGGTCTCGATCTCTTCACCTTGCAATCTGCCCACCTCAGCCTCCCAAAGTGCTGGGATTACAGGCGTGAGCCACCGCGCCTGGCTGACTTATTTAGATTTTTGTTTACTGTGCTCCAAGGTCCATTGCAAAATTAAAAATTTTAAATTCAAATAGCAGTTTTTTAAAAAAATGATATAATTGTGAAACTTTCTATTCACAGATTATCTACAAGGTATGAATTTGCAAAGTAACCCATTGAAATACATATTCTATAATAAAATATAATTTTAAAAAGTTTTACTACGTTTTGGCTTATAGACTATTAGGGATCTGGTGTTCAACTTACATGGTCCAACTAAATCTTGGAACAACTATTTTATCTTTAGTTTTACACAATTCTTTATTAAAATAAAGAGGTTAAATCTAACAACTAATTTAATTTCTACTAATGATAATGTTCTGCTTATTTTCTTTTTTTCATTTTTTATTTTTCGGAGACAAACTCTCACTCTGTCGCCCAGGCTGGAGTACAGAGGCTCGATCTTAGCTCACTGCAACCTCCGCCTCCTAGGTTCAAGCAATTCTCTTGCCAGAGCCTCCCGAGTAGCTGGGACTATGGGCGCAAGCCGCCATGTCTGGCTAATTTTTTGTATTTTAGTAGAGACAGGGTTTCACCGTGTTGCCCAGGCTGGTCTTGAACTCCTGAGCTCAGGCAATCCGCTCCCCTCAGCCTCCTAAAGTGCTGGGATTACAGGAGTGAGCCACTGCGCCCAGCCAATGTTCCACTTATTTTCTAAATAATCTAATTGGACTATAGATCCAAACATTTGCTGTCATATATTTCTAGTAAAACTTTAAGCTATATCATCCAGAGAACGCAAATAATTAGATGCATTTATAAGAACAGAAATTCAAAACAAATAATAAATTGTTTTAATCTTACTGGTTGCTTTCTCTGCCCATTTTCATCTTTACAAACCAGAAGATCATGAATTTTTTCATTATAGACTTCAAAGAAGCTCATTTCAATGTGATAGCTGACCTAGTAGAAATAGAAACACAGCATATAATTTATTTTAATGTTTTGCAAATAATATCTGTGATTAGGATCTAGCATCCAAAATATATAAATATATAAAAATATCTTACAACTCAACAACGTAACAGCCCAATTTTAAAATACACAAAGGACTTGAATAGACATTTCTCCAAAGAAGAATGTACAAATGGCAAACAAGCACATGAAAAGATGATCAACATCATTTCTCAGTAGGGAAATGCAAATCAAAATCACAGTGAAAAACCACTTCACACCCACTAGGATGGCAATAATACGAAGAAGAAGAAGTGGAAACCAACAAGTGTGGGTGAAGATGTGGAGAAACTGGAACCCTCCTCCATTGCTAGTGGATGTAAAATGGTACAGCCACTTGGAAAATAGCTGACAGTTCCTTGAAAGGTTAAAAATAGAATTACCAGGCCGGGCACAGTGGCTCACACCTGTAATCCCAGCACTTTGGGAGGCCGAGGTGGGAGGATCATTTGAGGTCAGGAGTTCGAGACCCGCCTGGCCAACATGGTGAAACCCTGTCTCTACTAAAAATACAAAAATTAGCCGGGCGTGGTGCCGGTGCTTGTAATTCCAGCTACTTGGGAGACTGAGGCAGGAGAATCACTTGAACCCGAGAGGTGGAGGTTACAGTGAGCTGAGATCGTGCCACTGCACTCCAGCCTAAGCGACAGAGCAAGACTCCATCTCAAAAAAAAAAAAAGAAAGAATCACCATAGAAATTTGGAAATTCCACTCCTATACATTCCAAAACAATTGAGAACAGGTATTCAAACAAAAACATGCACCAGTGTTCACAGCAGGACTATTCACAATAGCCAAAAGGTATAAACAACCTAAATGTCCATCAATTGATAAACAGATAAACAAAACTGGCATATCCATACAATGAAATATTATTCAGTCATTAAAAGGAATGAAGTACTGTATATGCTACAATGCAGATGAACCTCAATACATTATGCTAAGTGAAAGAAGCCAAACACAAAATATCACATACTGCATGATTCCATTAATATGAAATTTCCACAGAACAGGTAAATTCATAGAACAAAAGCAAATTAGTAGTTGCCAGGGATTGGGGAGAAGGGGGAATGGATTGTGACTGCTTAATGGGTAGAGGGTCCCCTTTGAGGGCAATGAAAATTTTTTAGGACTAGAGGTAATAGTTGTACAACATTATAAATGTAGTGAATACCACTGAATTGTATACTTTGAAGTGGTTAATTTGATGTTATATGAATTTTATCTCAATAAAAAAATTTTTAATATGAACAACAACAAAAGTCCTTGCATTTCTTCTTAACTTCTACATAAGGTTCAATTAAATCCAATAAGCATTTCTTAAGTACCTACCTACTGTGTGTATGGCTTTAGGTTATTGTCAGAAAGACATAAAGAAGTGTAAGACAAGGTTCTTGCCCATGAGGCTAAGATCTCAGAGACATATAACATACCTTCCAACAGACAAAACATAGCAATAGAAAATTAATTAAGCAACAAAATGAGATGACTATAAATAAAATGACTAATCAGAAAAGGGAAAATTTAGATGGACAGAGAGAACAGGGAAGGAGGAAATAGAATGTGAGGCATGAGAGACAGAGTAGACTAAACCAGAAAGAGGGGTAGGGCATTCTTGGGTAAGGACAGCAGCATCTGTGCACCGCATGTGCTCAAAATAGGAAAGACACCCTGTAGGTTGACATTTTATCTGGTAAGATGGAACCTTAAATTAATTCTTCCTGATTGGGGCAGAAAGCAATCATTAGACTAAGTGGGCTGAGCTTCTCCTCCTTTTGACTCAGAAAGATACAGTGTAGAGGCCAAAAAGGGAAAACTTTGCTTCCAAACAGTTCTTCTGACAGGGCATGGTTTCCTTATCAGAGAGTAAATTTCATCCACTGACCCAGAAGTGAGTCAGCAAGCATCTAACAGAATTGGAAGCTTCAAGGGAGTGTCAAAGAGATTTAAGTTCAATTCACCAAATATTTATTGTGCCCTATGAGGTACAAAGCATTCTTCTAGGAGCTGTGGGAAAATATGAGATGAACTGGACATAGTTTTTATCCTGAAAGAACTCAGAATCTAATTGGATATGCAATATAGTACATGAGTAATACATGACAGAATATAGTTGGTGTCATGACAGAGAAACAAAACACTTCCAGACAAAGAGACCAGGTAGATGGGAACACCAAGTAATTATAAGGTAATTGCCAAATGCTATGAACAGGGATGGGCGCTGTCAGAATTCAATAAATATGTAATAATGCTTTTATTATGTAAAGTAGTATTTTATGTTACAGAAGCTCCAGGAAGACTTAGAAATGAAAATGTGGTGTAGGGAACGAATTAGAAAAGGTAGTTGGGGCCACATTGGAGAGGACCCACTTTTTTCTTCTCCTTTGAGGCTCCTGGCATCGTGCTTGTACGTCACCTTCTCTTACCCCCATCCACATACTATTATCTTCTACCATCCTGACGTAACCACATTTAGTGGGGTTCACTATGTACCAGGCACTCTTCAAACCCTTTTGTATAGATCAACTCATTTAATCCTCACAACAAATCTATGAGAATGATATTGTCAATATCATCTCTATTTTCTGTTCCGAAACACAGAGACATTAAGTAAATTGTTCAAGATCACATTTCTACTGCAGTGATAAAGCTTAGATTCAAATTCAAATAATGTATCTCCAAAGTCCAAGCTCTTTTTTTTTTTTTTTTGAGACAGAATCTCGCTCTGTCACCCAGACTGGAGTACAGTGGCATGATCTCAGCTCACTGCAATCTCTGCCTCCAGGGTTCAAGCGATTCTCCTGCCTCAGCCTCCCGAATAGCTAAGATTACAGGCGACCGCCACCACACCTAGCTAATTTTTGTATTTTTAGTAGAGACAGGGTTTCACCATGTTGGCCAGGCTGGTCTCAAACTCCCGACCTCAAGTGATCCGCCTGCCTCGGTCCCCCAAAGTGCTGGGATTACAAGCGTGAGCCACCATGCCTGGCTGACCATGCTCTTAAGCATTCATTACACTATGCCATCCAATGACATAGTCATTCCATGCAAAAATCCGAGCCTCCCATTCTTTGAAATAATTCCAAAGACCTTTGCCTCAACTTTGCTTCAGCTTCACTTATCTCTCTCGCCCTGGCTTTACCTTCAAATTACTATCCTTCTAAAATGTGAACAGCCAATAGAGGACTCTACCCTACAGGCCCACAGCTTTCTCACTCCCTTATGCCCACTAAACTTGGACTTGAATCATATTTCCTCTCATAGTCTCAAGACCACCAGGTTTCTATTGATCCCCATATTCCTCTTATTTTCAGTTTAATTACTGGGAATGAGAGGTTGAGGGTAGAAGAAGACAGAGGACAGGCAGTATATCTACAGAGCAGACAGAACTCATCATTACTCAAATCTACTTTTCCTCTTGTGATCTCAAAAAATGACATCAATACCTAATCTGGTTGTCCAACATTGAATTCTCTCTCCCTCATCCTCCATTTCCAATAATCAGCAAGTCTTACCAGTTATACTTACTAAGATAGTCCTTCATGAGTCAAGTTCTGCTTGCCTGTCTAGTTTATTCTTTTTTTTTTGAGACGGAGTCACGCTCTGTAGCCCAGGCTGAAGTGCAGTGGCGCAATCTTGGCTCACTACAACCTCCATCTCCCGGGTTCAAGCAATTCTCCTGCCTCAGCCTCCCAAGTAGCTGGGATTACAGGCATGTGCCACCACACCTGGCTAATTTTTGTATTTTTAGTAGAGACAGATTTCACCATGTTGGCCAGACTGGTCTCGAACTCCTGACCTCAGGTGATCTGCCCGCTTCGGCCTCCCAAAGTACTGGGATTATAGGAGTGAGCCACCACACCCACCCTCTAGTTTCTTCTCTTTTCACTCTCCACCCTCAAATTCCATGCTCAAAGCAAAGTAAACAATTTATAGATTCCCAAAGGCTCCCTACTTTTTTGCTTTGAAAGCAAAGCATAGTACATGCATGGTACATGCTGCTCCCTCTTCCTGGAATGTCCTTCTCCCCTTCTTCACCAAGCTAATAATGCTATGTAGCCTTCAAAAATAAGCTCAGCTGCTCCTTCTTCTAAGAGAATGTCTCCCTCCAACCTTGTATGTTCTCACTTACATGTTCTATTAGAGCATCTACTTTAGTTTGCTTAGCATTTAATTGATTGTACTTGGCTGTTAACTGACTTATTTCTCCCACTACACTCCTTTGAATACAGGAACTGGGTCTTTTAACTCCAGACCCCTAATCGAGCACAATTTTCCCAATTTCCCTTATCATAAAAAATACTGGAGGAAAAGCATGAAAATTGTAAAATCCCAAACTCTACACCAGACCAACTGACTCAGAACCCCCAGAAGAGATTTTTAGCAAGTGTGCACACACACATACACATGCACATATATGTCCCTGCCAAGAATCCCCAGTAATTCTTATGACCAAGTAAATTTGAGGAAAAAAAAAAAATTGATCTAACAAGCTGCCTAGCAACAGCAGAATGCTCGGTAAAAGCTAGCTGAATGTATAAATGAATAAGTGAAATAGGAAGCCAGTACAACCTATTCAGGTATAATACAGTGGAAAAAGTGTGGCTTTTGAAGTCAACTCTGGGTTCAAATCCCAAATTCACTACTCTTTCTGATTCACATTGTCCAAAAGTTTATGCCTGCTGTCCTTAATTAAGTCTGTGCACCTATCTGACTACAAAGACATGTATAATAGCACATAGCTACCATTTGTGAGCCTCTACGTATACACAAAAGTAAAGCAAAAACGAGAGAAGACAGAAGAGACAACTGCGCTATCACTGCCCACCAGGTGAAATTGATTCTGAATTTAGAATTTCCACCCTCCCTCTCCATACCACTGTTCCAAAGAATAGTGATCTATAAATTAGAACTGATCTTGCATTAAGTATTTCCTTAGTGGTCATGACTGATTTCAACTTAATTTGACTATTTTCTACTCTGATAAGAAGCTTGCAGGTACTATAAGAACATACCTCTTGGGTTTGTTTTCTGGCTACTTGAGAAAAAAGATCTTCACAAAATCTTGGAATTATTCCTGGTTCTTCACTAAATCCCATCATCCTGAAAAATATATTATGAATAAGGAGGAAATAAAACTAATTCATTTTTTTTTTTATTCTTTTTGGGGAAATAGGCAGGGAAGGGAGTAGGAAGCAAGTTCATGGAATCTCATAATTAAGAATGTGGACTCTGGAGTCAAATCTGCCTGAGTCCAAATCGTGACTCCAAGATACTTAACCTCACTAAACTTAAATTTCCTCTACTGTAAAATGGGAATAATAAAACTGTCTAATTCAGAGAATTGCTGTGAGAGAATATAAGCAAAGTCTTTAGCACACCGCCTGGAATATAGTAAGAACTCAAATGTTAGCTACTGTTAAAATGCTGAGTATTTCCTTCTAGGACAGGTATCATTATCATAGCTACCATTTATCAGATGTCCCCCTACTCCTTTCTTTTTAAGAGATGGCGACTAAGTTGCCCAGGCTGGACTCGAACTCCTGAGCTTAAGCAATCCTCCTACCTCAGCTTCCCAAGTAGCTGAGACTACAGGTGTGTGCCACCACATCTAGCTTAGACGCCTTACTTTTAATTCTCGCCAAAATACTTATAAGATAACCTCTCTGGGCCTCAGTTTACATAAAATATATAAAGTATAGTAAAATGGGGCCAGTGATAATTACAAGATGAACTGTATCAAGGTAAATGTGTAAACTGAAGCCCAGAGGTTAGTAAATTGCCCAAGTTTGCAGAACTAGTATATAAAATGGATGAGATTTGGGCCAAGATCTGTGTGGTTTCAAAACTATATTCTTTCTATCACCCCCATGCCACTTCTCACAAAAGTATATTTAAACACTTGGATAATTGCATTCCAATACAACTTACGTATATGATTTTCCAGAGCCAGTCTGACCATAAGCAAAAAGACAGGTATTGAAGCCTTCAAAGGCTCTTTCTAGGAGTGGTGCTGCTAGCTTCTCATAGACAGTTGTCTGGCTAGCATAGTGAGGATGACATTCATCAAAAGACCAGAATGAAACATCATAAATAAAACTATAAACTTGTTTCATGTCAGGATGTTCCACAGTTATTTCTTTCCCACTCATGAAGACCACCTGGGATGCTTTTTCAATCTTCTCTCTTGAAAGAAGCACAAAGAAAAAAATCAAGTAACTAAAATTGTCATGGGTATTATTCTCACAGAACATAATAAATACCTCAAAACTATTTAAACAATCTTCCAAGGCAAGATAATCCTTTAGTTTTATGTGGAAAATGCAGATAAGCAAACAATTTTAGTGGGTTTCCAAAATATATTTCCTGTGGCTTCAGTGCCCCCAAAGGGAAAATTCCAGATTTCTCCAGAAAACCTATCCTACTTTTACAAGATTTTTTTCCTCTTTTTTTTTTTTCTCTTGAACTACACCTTTCCCCATCCCACCTACTATAATCTACCTATACTCTTCGTTCAAATCTAGAAACATCTTTATTATACAAAGTTGGGGGGTACCAATCTAAATAAAGCTAGCATAAAATACAAATATAATTTTAACAAACTCAGTTGACTGTAAGTTTGAATCATAAGTCTCTCTTGGCTACTAAAGATCTCTCCTCCTTCCTCTAGATTCTCTCCCTTAAAATCATGAATCTTCATGTATACCCTTTTTCCCTTTGAGACTTAGGTGGAAATCTTTCACTAACTTTAGATCTACAGAAAAACATCATCACTCCTTGTCTGGCTCCAGATATCCACTCCCTCCCCCCTCCACGCCCAACTCTGTGACTGCTTTAAATCAGAATTTATTCTGGAAAAAACACCTGCCTCATCAATTTGACAAGTACTCTACCCTGGCCCTGCTTTCAAGTCTTGTCTGATGAGTTTGGAATCAGGCAATTGGTTCCTTAATAAGTTCAGTATAGTCATCCATCTTGCGTTTTGTCCCTACCAGCTCTTTCTATTGTTTCTGTTCCTATCATGGTTCTTGAGGCTCTGTTAGGCATTCTAATTCTCTCAAACCAACTCACCCTCAGTTCTCCCTCTAAATACTAACCCATTTGCACAAAAAAGGTTCTACAGTACTGTATAACTTGCCTTTAACTACTTGACCCCTTAGGTTCAAATTGGAGGTTCCTGCCCCAATGCAGTGGTCACCATATCCTCTTCTAACTTGCTTAGATACACAGCTTCAAGTTAAACACTATTAATCCTGTGAAGTTTTTCACTGTCCCTTAAAATATTTTAAACAACTACATCAAAATATTTTAAAACAATTATATTTTGTCACATTCACATTTTCTCATGTCCATCTTTTCCAACCTTATCTTTAATCTGTGTCTTTCCCACCCACAACCATTTTTAGAGAGAGATTTTTTGCCATCAAAATCAAATCTAATGCATCACTGCATTTATAACTACTATATAGTAATCGGAGACGATGATGATGGTAATCACTACTCTGGAAAGGGTTTTGAAAGGACCTCTTTAGGGAACCAGTAGTTTGTTATGGTTTTCTTTTTGTTTTTTTTTTTTGTTTTTTTGAGACAGACAGAGTCTCGTTCTGTTACCCAGGCTGGAGTGCAGTGGCCTGATCTCAGCTCAGTGCAGCCTCTGCCTCCCGGGTTCAAGTGATTCTCCTGCCTCAGCCTCCCAAGTAGCTGGGATTACAGGTGTGCACCACCACACCTGGCTAATTTTTCTATTTTTAGTAGAGACAGGGTATCACCATATTGGCCAGGCTGGTCTCAAACCCCTGGCCTCAAGTGTACTGTCTGCCTCGGCCTCCCAAAGCACTGGGATTACAGGTGTGACCCACCACACCTGGCCTGTTATGGCTCTTTTTAAGGGATAGGTATAACATTCCAGCATATATTGCAGATCTGAAAGCAGATTTCATTAGAGACCTAAGTGACTTATTCAGACTTTTTAAAAACAATATATCTAGAGAAACTTCAACATATAAAATATGGTGATTCAATTTTTTAATTTTATAGTCAGTCATCAAAAATTATCAACACACTACAACTAGACCTAAAAGTTCTCTCTATATAAAAATATTGCCAACAAGTTTCAGGTTTGAAGATGCATAAATACAGACCTTCCAAAGGCAGAGAGGAATTAAAGGTACGTTACATGTAACTGCTTGGCTTTAGATTTTAAAAGGCGTCACATACCTCTTAGTGAAAGGCCTTATGCGTACTGCCACTGTCACTTGACTATTCTCTACTTTTAAGGGGTCTTTTCCTGCAGAGGTGTTCTGAACTACAGTTTCTTCTTCAGGAAGGATTGTATTTTCTGCTGACCTTTCCTGTTTATTCGCAAGAAAGGAACTTTTTGGTCTTTGTTTAACTTGAAAGTTAGACATTCTATTCTTCAGTATTGATGGAGCTGGGCTCTTAAGCTGAGGCAGACCACACTTTGGTGTCAATTTGTGTTCTGTTGTACATTTTGTAGGTGTTCTTTTTTCTAAGCTCCCAAATTTATTTGAAGTTTTTGCAATTTCCTTCCCAATAGTTCTATGATGCAAGTTTCCTGTTCCTGACACTTTGATATCCAACTTGCTCTGAGTAGGTTTTGTTGTCAAGTGTCCTGATCTAACAACTTCAGTCTGACTCAGGGAAGCAATGGGTGCTCTATTACTTGAGTACTTAAGTGCAATATTTTCATTTGCTCTACTGGGGGCAGAAAATATTTCTTTGTATTTCTTATCAGCCATCATTTCAATGACTTGTGGATCTTTATCTAAAGGTACACAAGAGGCAACAAAAGAGTTTTTAGCATTATTTACAATCTTTACATTTGTTCTACTTTCCTTAGAAACACCATTATTTTCTGTTTCACCTCCCACATTCAGTGTCATTTTGACAGAATCTGTTTCAGCTGTTTTCCACTTTTCTTCAGAATCTGTTTTAGCACGACGTTGTAATGTAAGATGTGTTTCTGCTGTTTTTTCAGTTGTGTCTTCCAAATCCCTACCAAGCAAAGATGATTCTTTGTTCCTTGTAGTTCTTCTCTGAAGTGTCAATTTACCTACAGGATTAGGGGTAAGGGGCATGTCTGCTGTTTTTTCACTGGCAGAAATAACGTAAGTGCTATTTATGTCTCTGACTTTACCTGCAGATCTCAATAATGGATCATAATTTTCACATTCTGACATATCTGACTTCAAATGCAGCTTAAGTCGGCTACTGTGGGTGAGGGCATTCAGTGATGAACTATTTTGGGAAGAAGGAATATCAAGAATATCGCCGCGGTTATTTCTATTATGAGTACTGTGTAATGACATTTTGGCAGTTATTTTAAAAAAGAATAATGACAGTTATTTTAAAAATGAATAAGACCCTAAGCTCTTCTTTGGACATTCATTTGATTTCCAGCCATTTCTTATGTATCCGTTTCTGAAAATATCTGCTAAACTGAAAGAAAAAAAAAAAAAAGATTTAGATTACATAGACTACAAACAAGCTTCAAAAATATATAGAGAACATCCCATTGTGTAAGTAAATTCCCAGAGGCATATATTACAATAGATCACAATCTGCAGCTCAGATACTGCTTCCAAGCAACTTCAGGCAAGTCTCTCAGAGAACTTACCATCATTATTCAACAAATATTGACTAACTTTCCACTAGTGCCAGGCCCTCTGATAGATAGTGTAGACTTCAAAGACAAGAATACAATTCCCATTTCTTTAGTCTAGAATAAATATACTGATAAGCCATATATCAGGCCAAATGTGTCAAGTGACTTAGGAGATGTAAAAAGTGCATGTCAACATAGATTTTCAAGTACTCCCAGCTTGGGGAGTGGGAAGGACTAAAGGAAACCCTAGCACCTAAATCAGAGTGTGGAGCAAAGTATTTTTATAAATACCTGCTACAAAGTATTTTTTTTTCCACCAATGTTCCATAAGAAGGTTTATTTTATTTGTATAAAAATATATATATATATATATTTGGACGGAGTCTTGCTCTGTCGCCAGGCTGGAGTGCAGTGGCGGGACCTTGCCTTGCTGCAACCTCCACCTCTCGTATTCAAGCAATTCTCCTGCCTCAGCCTCCCAAGAAGCTGGGACTATACAGGCGCCCACCACCACGCCCAGCTAATTTTTGTTGGCCAGGATGGTCTCGATTTCTTGACCTTGTGATCCACCCACCTCGGCCTCCCAAAGTGCTGGGATTACAGGTGTGTGCCACTGCGCCCAGCCCATGTATGTTGAATACAGGAATGCCTACAGAGAAGATTAAATTGATTGGTGTCAGGAGGCAGATTATTCCCAAGTACCACAGGCAGTAAGTACAATAAGAACTGTAAATTAATTGTGTTGAGAAAAACCATGCAAGATTAGATAAACAGACAACCCGCCCTTTAGCAGTAACACAAATTATACAGAGGTGTATGTAAATATACAGCAACAATATCTATCAGGTATTAACGTTTTAAAGAAAGGGAACAGCAGTGACAGCTAAGAGACCTGGCTTTTAGTCAATTTAGTATCCAACTCCTTACAAGGATGTAAACAAGACTTTAAATTTGCATGCCGGGTTCTAACCTGTCAAATGACACTGGTTCAAACTGTTGCAAAGATTATTGCTATCGAGGAACAAATTAATGGAAGGTAATTTTTAAATGAGGCTTTTAAATGTTTACATAAATAACAGTCGTTACAAAAAAAAAATTCGTCAGGTTATAAGCATCTCCCATCAACGTTTCAACTCAAAATACAAAATTCTCCTGTTATGAAATGAATTTAAGGGCAAAAATAAAAGATTCTGTAAATTCTCTTGCAACTAAAAACCATTTGCGATTTGCACAAATTGAGGAGTTTCGCCATCAGATTTTAAAGAGCACTGGAAGGAATACAAGGAATCCAAACCAAAACATCCGGTGGTTGTGTTCTTTCTCTGCTAGTCATTACTAGGGGCTATGACTAAGAATTACCTCTTAATGCCAACCGACTCGGGGAGACTCGGGGAGAAGCCCGCGGGCCCAGCGGCCATGAAGTCCGCCTTCTCGGTCCCAGCAGAGACGAAGAGAAGGGCGAAGACGAAGACAGAGAGAAGGGCGCTGTCCTGCGCCCTTCGTTCGGGGACCCCTTTGCCGCCGACCTGGAATTGTGAGGAATTGAACGGGGGAACGGAGCTAAGACCACCCGCACGCAGCGCAGCGGTCGCCTGCACGGAAAGCGTCCGCACGCCCTCCCCAGTGCCGAAACTTCACCCCTCCGCAGAGTCCGACACCTTGGGGAACCCCCTCAAGACAGTCCCCACGCCACTCACCACCTCCAGCGCCGGCTCCCCAGAAGGCCGCAATTTGAATGGGCGCCCCGCCTTCTGATTGGCTGCTGGGCGTTGCGTCGGGTGCCGCGCCTTCGTTTCCTCCCGCCCCCCGGAAGTGCCGGTGGTTGGGCTCTCGTTTCCGTCCCTGAGTGCTAGACTCGCCCTACCCTCATCTCCCAGGCGACGCTCCCGCCGCTCCTCGGGTTCTGCTAAAGCGTGGAGCTTGGTCCGCTTTAAATCCGACCGGTGGAAGGGGCGGCGGTCGCGGGCGCAGCGGGCACCTCGTTGAAGTGGGTGTTAAACGAAAAGCACGACAGTGACACTCTTGTCGATCTTTAATCTAAAAGAAGCCATTACATCGAAGTCTTCACATTGTAAATGGATATTTACCCCCATGTTAATCATAATAATTAAATTTTCTAGTGTTTCCTACGCCAGGCGTTCAAGTAGGAAATATGCTAAATGTCTTATATGAATTTTTAAACACTCAGTCCTGAAAATCTTGTAATAATAAATATTAATGTTATCCCTAGTTTACAGACGAGGAACTGAGGTTTAGAGTTAAACTTGTGAAAGATCAGACAATTAGCAGTGGCATAACTAGAACTCGAAAGTTCTTGCCGCCATACAGTGTAACTCCGTTTCAGTAAAAGTTCCCGTTTTTTGTTTTTTGTTTTTTGAGACGGAGTCTCGCTGTGTTGCCCAGGCTGGAGTGCAGTGGCCCCTGCAACCTCCACCTCCCAGGTTCAAGCAATTCTCCTGCCTCAGCCTCCCAAGTAGCTGGGATTACAGGCACGTGCCACCACGCCCGGCTAATTTTTGTATTTTTAGTAGAGACGGGGTTTCACCATATTGGCCAGGCTGGTCTCGAATTCCTGACCTTGTAATCTGCCAGGGTGAGCCACTGCGCCGCCCAGGCCCCCGTAAGATTTTGAAATCTGAAAAAAAACTACAAATGCATTCTGAAAAATAACCAGATAAATGAGAAAGACTAGATAAATAGATATTGTAAAGCAACAATGTTTTTCAAACAGGCAAAAAGTACAGAGATATTGGAGAAGTATTCACTGAGATAGAGACCATAAGTAGCTCCAATTATATAGACAAACCAAGCAGATGATAAAGTAGTCATTCTAAAACTTACTCTAAAAATCATTCTAAAATCCAATTAAAATTAAGGTATAAGGAAACTATCAGAAAATAGAATACAATATTTATCAGGGCCAGGTGCGGTGGCTCACGCCTGTAATCTTAGCACTTTGGGAGGCCAAGGTGGCCAGATCACTTGCAGTCAGGAGTTTAAAACCAGCCTGGCCAACATGGTGAAATCCCGTGTCTCCTAAAAATACAAAAATTAGCCAGGAAGTGGCGGGCACCTGTAATCCCGGTTACTCGGGAGGCTGAGGCACGAGAATTGCGTGAACCGGGGGGTGGAGGTTGCAGTGAGCCAAGATCGCACCATTGCATTCCAGCCTGGGGGACAAGAGCGAAACTCCGTCTCAAAAAAAAAAAAAAAAAAAAAGTATCCCATATATGGGAAAATGATCATTCAATTTAGAAACAAAGCAAGATACATCAAAGACAAACTCAAATACATAAAAATTTTAAACATATGTATAATTCAAAATAATTAAAATGTAAGGTAACTGGAAATATATATTAAACATGACAGAAAATATAAAGACCTTTTTCCATTTTAAAAGGAAACTAGGCTCATAAATAGAATTTTTTAAAATGGACTATGAAAATGGGCAAAGGTATTTCACACAAAAAAGAATTAAGGGCCGGGTGCGGTGGCTCACGCTTGTAATCTCAGCACTTTGGGATGCTGAAGCGGGTGGATCACCTGAGGTCAGGAGTTCAAGACCAGCCTGGCCAACATGGCGAAAACCCATCTTCACTAAAAATACAAAAATTAGCTGGGTGTGGTGGCACCTGCCTGTAATTCAAGCTACTTGGGAGACTGAGGCAGGAGAATCGCTTGAACCCCGGAGGCAGAGGTTGCAGTAAGCCGAGATCACACCATTGCACTCCAGCCTGGGCAACACAGCAAGACTATCTCAAAAAAAAAAGAAAGAAAGAAAGAAAAAAGAATTCACATACATAAAAAAATAATTTATATAAAAATGAAATGCAAACACCTGACCATTGAGTGTAACTTTAAAAAAGAATTAGCTACAAGCTTTTAAAAATTATAATTTTGGTGCTGGTGATTTGCACCAAAATTTAAAAGTATTCATTTCTTTTCTTTTCTCTCTTTTTTTTTTTTTTTAAAAAAAAACATAGAATCTCACTCTGTCACTTAGGCTGGAGTGCAGTGTCGTGATCTCAGGCCACTGCAGCCTCAACAGCCTGGCCTCAAGTGATCTTCCCGCCTCAGCCTCAGCCTCAGCCTCCCAAGTAGCTGGGATTACAGGCACGCGCCACCTCGGCTAATTTTTTTTTTATATTTTGTAGAGAAAGGGTTTTTGCCATGTTGCTCAGGCTGGTCGAGAACTCCTGGGCTCAAAGGATCCACCCGCTTCAGCCTTCCAAAGACCTGAGATTACAGGCGTGAGCCACCGTACCTGGTCTAAAGTATACATTTCTAGTGACATAAATTGGTATGCTTCTTTGAGGACAGGGACCATGTCTGTTTGTAATGTATCCCTAGTGCTTAGTATAAGTCCTGATATATAGTAGATGCTCGATAAATATTCGCTGAGTAAATAACACCCCTTTAAGGAAGCAATGTGTTAACATATTGGGAGAATCATAAAGATATTCATACCCTTTGACCTAGTAAATGTACTACAGAAACGAATTCTAAGAAAATTTTTTAGGCCAGGCGTGGTGGCTCACGACTGTAATCTCAGAACTTTGGGAGGCCAAGGTGGGCGGATCACAAGGTCAGGAGATTGAGACCATCCTGGCTAACACGGTGAAACCCCATCTCTACTAAAAATACAAAAATCAGCCGGGTGTGGTGGCAGGCGCCTGTAGTCCCAGATACTCAGGAGGCTGAGGTAGGAGAATGGCATGAACCCAGGAGGCAGAGCTTGCAGTGAGCTGAGATTGCGCCACTGCACTCCAGCCTGGGCGACAGAATGAGACTCTGTCTAAAAAAAAAAAAAAAAAAAAGAAAATATTTTAGTAGAAACCAAAAAGTATGTAGGAATATTGTCTATCTATATTGGCTCCAAACTGGCAAAAAAAATTGAACTACACAACCATGAAAGAATGGTTTAAATGCATAAAAATGAGGAAAACCTAATAAATTGTTACAACTATGAAGTGTCCATTACAATTAGAATTATGAATTAAATATAAATAGGACCAGACAATGCCTGGCCTATAGACTAAATCATAATCTGCCCCACCAGACTGTGAACCCAGGATGAAGCAGGACCTTGTCTGTCTCACCCTTGCCTTCCAGTGCCTGGCATGGAGCCTTCCTAGGACCATCATCTAACACTAACCACACTTCCCTCTTCCTTTTTTTTTTTTTTTTTTTGAGACAGAGTCTTACTGTGTCACCCAGGCTGAAGTGCAGTGGTGCAATCTTGGCTCCTTGCAACCTCTGCCTCCTGGTTCAAGTGATTCTCCTGCCTCGGCATCCCATGTAGCTGGAATTACAGGCACCTGCCACCATGCCTGGTTGTAGAGACAGTGTTTCGCCATATTGGCCAGGCTGGTCTGGAACTCCTAACCTAAGGTGATCTGCCAGCCTTGGCCTCCCAAAGTACCGGGATTATAGGTGTGAGACACCGTACCCGGCCACTTCCCTCTTCTTATTCTTTTTCTCTTAGATGCTCCCAATTTAATTCTAACCACAGGATTAATACTCCATAGAATCAAGGGTCACCTGTGAACCACCTCCAGTTTACACAAGAAGGATTTTGATCTGTTATTTATTACACAGAGATGGCACTTCTCTCTGCAAATCCTGTTGGCAGCTGACTAGCAGAGAAAGTCACTTAACCTCTGGGTGACTCAAATTTCTCATCTGGAAACTGCAGAAGATAATACTACCTACCCTGAAGACTCGTAATGAAGATTAAATTAGATAATGTATGCAAAGTGCTTAGCATGGAACCCAGCACAGGATTAATGCTCAATAAATGTTAGCTACTAAATTTTGTATCCTAATGTAACTCTCCAAGGCACTGAAAAGCCCTGTTCAAGCTGGTGCTGAGGAACTGGGATTGTGCATTTTATGGGCTCCCTGTTATAATGATAATGACATATTTTATTTTATGAAGAATGAGGATTATGATTTAATCCCTAGAAATAACCAACAAGATGAAATAGTGAGTCCTTTTTTAATGGTCTCCCTGTACTCTATTAAAAACCAGGAGAGAGGCCCGGCGCAGTGGCTCATGCCTGTAATCCCAGCACTTTGGGAGTCCGAGGCGGGTGGATCACCTGAGGTCGGGAGTTCAAGACCAGCCTGACCAACATGGAGAAAACCCATCTCTACTAAAAATACAAAATTAGCCAGGCATAGTGGCGCATGCCTGTAATCCCAGCTACTCGGGAGGCTGAGGCGGGAGAATCACTTGAACCTGGGAGGCGGAGGTTGCGGTGAGCTGAGATCGCGCCATTGCGCTCCAGCCTGGACAAAAAGAGTGAAACTCCGTCTCAAAAAAAAAAAAAAAAAAAACCGGGAGAGAACAATGAAACAGTCTCTAAGACAGAGCAGTCCTTATCTCTATTTTGCTCCAATTTAAATTTTTCAGAAATTCAGATCTTATATGCTTTTTGAAGGAAGACAAGAAAAAGGAACCTAGAAACTGAAGATCTGGCCAGCAAGATGTTCCTAGGGCAGGCAACCTGACGCTTCTCAATTCATTTCAAGGCTTCTCAATTCATTTCAAGGTTTAGTTCAAGGCTTAGTTCCTTAGTTCATTTCAAGGCTTAGTTCCTCTGAGTCAGTGGCTAGCATGCCAGCTATACAGCAGTAATTGCTAGAAAAATAAATTTTCATAATATATGTGAAACACCTTTTAAAATGTGACATATGGGGCTAGCCATGGTGGTTCATGCCTGTAATCTCAGTACTTTGGGAGGCCAGGACAGAAAGATGGATTGAGCTCAGGAGTTCAAGACCACCCTGGGTAACACAGGGAAACCCTGTCTCTACAAAAAAATCAAAAAATTAGCTGGGCATGGTGGTGCACGCCTATAGTCCAAGCTAATTGGGATGCTGACGTGGAAGGATCACTTGAGCCAGGGAGGTTGAGGCTGCGGTGAGCCTTGTTGCACTGCTACACTCCAGCTTGGGTGACAGAGTAAGACTTTGTCTCAAAAAATAAAAATAAATAAAATGTGAAATATTACTGTATGTAAATCTAAGTTGATACATTTTGACTAGATATAGTTATATGTATTTGTGAAAATTAAAATAGATAATGTATATGAAAATAGATAACGTGTATGATAAGCTCCTTATGTTCCATCCAAGTATATTGTATGAAACATAAAGACTACATAAGTGTGAATTAAATCAGAACCAATTGAATCTTCAGTCACCTAAGATAACTCTACTGAAAATATATTTTTTTCTTAGTTTCCTATCTTATTCACCTTTGCTTCAAACTTACCTTCACTTAAGCCCTTGTTTAGTAGGGCCGGTTCAACACCTGTGTCCTGGATTCATCTCCACTATCTTCCAGACACTTCCCTACCTCAAATATCCCCTACTTTCCCTCCATTTTCAGCATCTCTGTTATCTGAAAAAAATAAGAAAAGACACCCCCACCTTCCTGCTCCCCAGCTCCTGCCATATCTATCTTGCTTCATGTTCAGGTTCCCCTTAGAGAGGGTACACCAGATCAAGAAGGGATGTGATGCCCTTTGGATTCACGCAAGAGAAGCTTGGTCAGAGCTGTTAGCCTGGGAAGTTGGACGTAGTAGCAGCCAGAAGGAAAAACACAGTAAGACTGTGTTCTAAGGAAAGTGCTGAGCAGTAAAAACTGTCATTAAACCAAGGGGAAAGTAGAGGCCACCAACACCCCAAATAAGCAGGATCCCTGTAACCACGGGAATGCAGCTGAAGCAGATGGTATAGGTGGGTGTAGTGGCTCATGCCTGTAATCCCAGCACTTTGGGAGGCCAAGGTGGGTGGATCACTTGGTCAAGACCAGCCTGGGCAACATGGCAAAACCCCCATCTACACTAAAAATATAAAAATTAGCCAGACGTAGTGGCACCTGTCTGTAATCCCAGCTACACGGGAGGCTGAGGCAGGAGAATCGCTTGATTCCAGGAGGCAAAAGTTGCAGTGAGTTGAGATTATACCACTGCACTCCAGCCTGGGTGACAGACGGATACTCTGTCTCAAAAAAAAAAAAAAAAAAAGGTACAAATCAGTAAGAGAGTTTGCGACTTTTTCCATGAACACAACTGAGGTGTCCACAGCTCTTTCATATTGGATGCTAACCCCAAGGAACATTGTTTGGGTCAAGAGCATGTTAGGGATGAGGACAGGCCACTGCCTCTTCATTCAGGTTTCTTGAAGGTGGACTCTTACTTTCTCTAGCCACTTTTTTTTCCTTCCCTTCATTCCTCAGTTCACTGGCAGCTAACTTCTTCCCCAATGATTCGATTCCATCATTATCATTATGGTGAGAGGCAAGAAAGGTGTGATTCTAGTCAGTGAGCTTCAACATGAAACAGGGTTCTGCTCTACAAAAAAGTGCAGATACACCCTCTCCAAGGTCACCAGTAACCTCACTGCTAGCTCTAATGAAAACTAAGCTTCAGACTTCATGTTACTTCTCTACATCTTTTAAAACTCTCCTCTATTGTTTTCCGAGATACTCTCCTAAGCTCCAGTTCCCCACACCTTCCTCTCACTCTCATATCATTGTTCTTTCTTCTAGTAAAATGAGGAGCCAGAGAACAAAGGGGCAGAACTGGTTTGGGGATAGAAATGGGTTAGTTTATTTTCTGGGAAAAAAAATGAATTTCATTTGCCAGTGTAGATGTCCAACTAGATAAATATATATGATGACAAAGGCCACACCCTCGGAAGGGAGGAATTGGAAAGAGCCTGGATCCTTGATGACAGGGAGCTTGCTTTAAAACCCTGAACCTTCTACTTCCTGACTTCTTTTCATAAGACAAAAATAAACACTTGTTTTTTATTTATTTATTTTACTTATTTTGAGACAGGGTCTCGCTCTGTTGCCCAGGCTGGAGTGCAGTGGCACAATCTCAACTCACTGCAGCCTCCGCCATCCGGGTTCACGCGATTCTCGTGCCTCAGCCTCCCAAGTAGCTGGAATTACAGACACGTATCACCACGCCTGGCTGATTTCGTATTTTTAGTAGAGTTTCACCATGATGGCTAGGCTGGTCTCAAACTCCTGGCCTCAAGTGATCTGCCCGCCTTGGCCTCCCAAACTGTTGGGATTACAGGTGTGATCCACCGCATCTGGCCAACATCTGCTGTTTTAAAAAACCACTTAATTGAGTTTTCTCTTTTTGCAGCCTAATTCTAACTAATGCAACCTTCATTACCTGTCTACAAAATAAAATTCAAACATAACTTGAAAGGCCCCATGACCTGGCCCCTGCTTCCCTTTCTGTTTGGTCTCCTGCCTCAGCCTTTACCCCCTAATTTCTTGTACTTTCTTCTCAGTCACTTCAAGCAAGTGTAGTTCTTTGAATATACCATATGCACCTTCACATGTGCTACCTGGTGCTCATGTGGGTTTAGGGAACAGGTGTCCTGGGTCTGTTTCTACCCTGCCTGAATTGGAGCTTCTGCAAAGATTCCCATTAAGCAAGGCAGTCTTCTAGAGCTTCTGCATCATGAACCAGGAGACAACAGATGAACTCTTAAAGAGTAAAACCTATCCCAAATAACCCATACAGTACTTCTGAAAATACTAGGTTTGTGCAAAAGTAATTGCTGGTTTTGCCATTAATGGCATTTTTGCCATTCTATATCCATATACATTAGTTATATCCACAAAAATGTAGTTGTTTTTCTAATCGTTTTTAGTTTGTGTATGCACATAAATCAATCATCTAATTTAAAAAACAGCATAAAAAGGATTATGTCAAGTAATTGCTTCTCATGTTTGTGGATATAAAAGGGCAACTGTCAAGGGCATTTTTGCCATTAGTGGCAAAACCCGCATTTACTTTTGCACCAACCTAATAAAAGCAAGTATTTTTTAATCCACCAGAGGGAGACAAACAGAAAGAAAACGTGGAAAGAGTCGCAGTAAAGCTGGCACATTTGAAGCTTTCTAGATTATGTAAGATTTAAAGAAAAATGATTAACTCATGCTAATTAATGCTCTCTTAAGATGAAATCTATTACAATTTAGCCAATTTCACAATTTTTAAATTATTAAAATGTGGTATGTATTTTCCTGGTGTTTGTATCTAGTTGCACTTGGGGTCTATAACGAAAAGGTGCAATAGGAAATTAATAATTTTAAAATGCAAAGGACAAAGCAAAAGCTATGGAAAAGTGATAAGAGCACTTTGGATTCTAGCTGAGAATCTGTCTCAACCTAATGGTGAGACCAGAGATAAGTCTCCTTACTGCAGATCCCTCGCTTGTGAAACGAAAGTACTGGATTAAATCATTATAACCAGCAAGGATTGAGTCATTTCTTTGTGCAAGAGAAATAACCTAATTTAACTCCATAAACTTATAAGGTAGGTACTATGATTATTGCTGTTTTACACATGAGGGAAAGTGGGTTTCCAAGGAGTTAAATAGCTTGCCTGACATTATACAACTATCGGGTCACAGAGTTCGGTTCAGAACTCAGGAAATTGAGCACCATTGCCTGTGCTCTGAACCACTACCCTGTACAACTGTTTTTACAAAGATTCTTTCTGGATCTCAAATGTCTATGGCTTTATAATAAGGACAAGAGTTAAACAAACTGCGTGAACCTAAAGGTATTTTAAAATCTGTCACATTTTGTATTTTCCCTTCTAATTTTCTTCTTCTTTCTTTTTTTTTTTTTTTTTTTTTTTTTTTTTTTTTTTTTTTTTTTTTTGAGACAGGGTCTCACTCTGTTTTCTAGGCTAGAGGGCAGTGTCATGACCATGGCTCAGAGCAGCCTCGACTTCCCTAGGCTCAGGTGATCCCCCTACCTCAACCTCCTGAGTAGCTGGGACTACAGATGCATGCCACCACGCCCAGTTAATTTTTGCTTTTTTGTGTGTGGTAACGGGATTTCACCATGTTGTCCAGGCTGGTCTCTAACTCCTGGGCTCAAGCGATCCACCTGCCTTGGCTTCCCAAAGCTTTGGGATTACCGGGCCCCTGTGCCTGGCCTCCTTCTAATTTCTAATACATGTTAGACGAAGAGTCTTGCAAGTATCCGCTATAAAATGCTTACACTTTTTTTTGTATCAGGTCTGGTTGATGAATCTATGAATTCAGTTGTTGTCACTTGGTGAAACTATCTAAATACATTCAGCAATACTGCCAGTGATTTTAAAAGAACAATTATGCTAGTAATCCCTTTTATTATTATTATTATTATTATTATTATTATTATATTTTTGAGACAGAGTTTCACTTTTGTTGCCCAGGCTGGAGTGCAATAGCGCGATCTGATCTCGGCTCACCGCCACCTCCGCCTCCTGGGTTCAAGCAATTCTCCTGCCTCAGCCTCCTGAGTAGCTGGGATTACAGGCATGCACCACCACCGGCTAATTTTGTATTTTTAGTAGAGACAGGGTTTCTCCATGTTGGTTAGGCTGGTCTCGAATTCAGGTGATCCTCCCCCTTGGCCTCCCAAAGTGCTGGGATTATAGGCGTGAGCTACCACGCCTAGCCTAGTAATCCTTTTTCATATATAAAGAAAAGAACTCAGGGATTAGAAAATATTATAGACTCTTTTTCTCTTTGAGTCATGCTGGTTTCATTCCAGGGAAGATTAGCAAGATTTAACAACCAATGTCAGCCCCAAAGCCTAGTGGGTATCCTATTTTTACATTAGGGAAGCTTGGGTCTTACATAAAGTTTCACTTAGAAAGAACAATTTTTTTAAGGCCTAGTTTGACCTTCAGTCAGTTGTCTTCTTCCCATTGTGCTTTGCCAACATAGCCCAAGGTCATTCTGACAGCCTGTTGAAAATGTAGCTGATTCTTCCAAGTAGAATTGTAGGTGTTTTCCTAAAGTGGAGAATGAAAAGCTTCAAGTCACTTACCTTTCAACAAATTTACAAAGAGGTATTAGACGATCTCAATAAGAGTGTTGAGTATGTACAAATCACTCAGCTGTCTATAATAACCCCAAAATAGTTCATACTCTCATTTCTTTTCAGTGGTACATGTCAATACTAGCAGTGTCTAGGCTGCCTAGAATTGCCTAGAATGACACGTTTAGTTGTTTTTATAATCAGTTTTTAGTTTGTGTATTCACATAAATCAATGTCCTAATTTTAAAAACAGCATAAAAAAGATTGTGTCAAGTAATTGCTTCTCATGTTCGTGGATATAAAAGGGCAACTGTCAAGTAAGAAGCCACCTGGAATGCAAGAATTATACATCATCTCAGTCTTTCTAGAGGGGAGAGAGGGGAGTTTTTCTTCAGTCCTGTAGCTTCATGAATAATTCCACACCCATCCACATGTCGTTACCCGTTTACATAAGGCTTTTTTTTTTTTTTTTTTGGTTTAGACCACAGGCTGTTCTCTGATTCACTCAGGGGAAAAAAAAAAATCTACCATCAGAAAGAGTTCTGCCTTTTTTTTTTTTTCCAGATACAACAGTCTGGGGTACAACAGAGAGTTGAGTGTTCTATTTGGACTAACATTTTCTCAGTTTCCTCTAGGATACAAAGATGAATAAATGATGGCATTTTTCTGTCTTCTGTGATAAACAGTGTTTTCACAAGCCATGGTGTAGGTTTATGTGGACTTTTTGGGTTTCATTTAATTCACATGAAATTATGCTAAAGAATGAGCCCATTCACTGTGTCCTGTATTTCTCCCAGCTGTAGTTCTTTAAATATTATTAATAAGTTTCTGTACTACAAGCATTCCTTAAACCCAAACATCCACTCTAACTGACAGCAATTGGGCTTGGGCCATTTGAGATTATATTCCTAAGAAAATGAAAACAAACTCTCGTTTTATCAGTTTTCTCCCTTATCCCAGAAATTTAACAAGGGCAATGCAAACTGCTGTCCTGGAATTTATTCCACTGTTTGAAAGTCTAAAGCAGGACTGTGCAAGATAGTGTGAGCTATATGTGAATTTTAAACCCTCTAGTATCCACTTTAAGAAAAGTAAAAAGAGAAGGGACAATTTATTTTATTTAATTAATCAATTAATTTATTTTTTTGTAGAGATGTGGGTCTCCCTGTGTTGCCCAGGCTAGTCTCGAACTCCTGGGCTTCAGCAATTCTCCTAACTTGGCCTCCTAAAGTGCTGAGGTTACCGGAGTGTGACACTGTATCTGGCTGATTTTAATAATATATTTTATTTAACCCAATACATCAGAAATATTATCATTTCAATACATAATCAACATAAAAAAATGTTCATGGCCAGGCACAGTGGCTCATGCCCTAGTAATCCTAGCACTTTGGGAGGCCAAGGAGGGAGGATCACGGGGTCACAAGTTCGAGACCAGCCTGGTCAACATGGTGAAACCCCATCTCTGCTAAAAATACAAAAACTAGCCGGGCATCTGTAATTCCAGCTACTCAGGAGGCTGAGGCAGGAGAATTGCTTGAACTCAGGAGGTAGAGGTTGCAGTGGGCCGAGATAGCACCACTGCACTCCAGCCTGGGCAACAGAGCAAGACTCTGTGTCGGAAAAAAAAAAAAAAAGAATCAGATATTTTACAGTCTTTCAGGCATTCAGTTAAATTTTTACACTTAACAGCATTTACAAGACCAGCCACATTTTAAGTACCTGATAGCCACAATATTGGATGGCACAGGTCTAAGGGGTCTCTCTCTCTCCCTTTCTCTCATTGCATACAGGAAAGAGCAGGGTCTTAGGATGTGGATTTGAAATGTATTAAATATCATAAGAGAACTGCATTCTAACTGGATGAAAATGGCTGGAATTCCCACATCTCCTGATGTCTCTCTGGCCACAAACTTCATGGCCCTTCTGTTCATCTATCAGGTCTTCTGTTGATCTCTGCTGGCAAAGGGCTGTGGTTTAAAGCTTTTTGGATTTCCTGAAGTTGGAGCTTACCCTGAACTGATGGTTCTACAATAACCTGATTTTATATGTACCTGACTGTGCTGAAATTAATGCTAACTTCAAAATTATTCCATTTCCTTTCTCTCAACTTAAAACCCCCACTCTCTCCCTGTAATTTAGAAGTCTCATCTCAAAAATATATGCCAGTGAAAAGTGCCAAGTCAGCAAAAGGGTGAGGACAAAGGCATAAAAAGAATTGTGTGGACTGGGCACAGTAGCTCAAGCCTGCAATCCCCAAGACTTTGGGAGGCTGAGGCAGAAGGATCGCTTGAGGCCAGGAGGTGGAGGCTGCAGTGAGATATGATCACACCACTGCACTCTAGCCTGGGCAACAGAGCATGATCCCGTCCGTAAATAAATTAATAAATAGATAGATAGATAAATAAAATAATTATGGGGACCCCTATTTGATACTCGTGACCCCTGAACCACAGTTTAAGGAATGATATTTTTTTGTACTCAGCTCGAGAAGACGTTAAAAAAATGCCTTTAAAAAACATTATAGCATGTTCCTGAGTCCCAGACCAACCTTTCCTTTTTTCTCTTTTGTTCCCTTTTTAACAATTCTCAGTTTCTGGGTAGCTGCAAGCCCAGGATTGCACCCAGGATTCTAAATGAGATGTGAGAAACCTTTTACAGAGAGGAACTATTGCTTTGCTCTACAAGGAAATCCCCTGTTTGCAACTAGACCTTTGATGATATAATTATCTAGCCCTAGGGCTCTTTCCTCATTATTTTCTGCAATTCTACCTATTAGGGCTCCATTTAAATGTATCATGGATGCTACTTTGATGCATGACCTTCCAGCTTTGTGGGACTGAATTTCATTAGCCTCCTTTCTGCCCATTTCCCTAAACTCTTTAAATCTTTAGTAATCTGGTCCATTCCTAGAATGTAGCAACTGATACTTCTTCATCACAGATTCATCTGTAAACTTAGCTTCCTAATTCAGGACACAGTAAACTCCATTCTCCCTTTGTTTTAAAGGTACGTAGCATGGAGTAATTAGAATGGCACATTGAGGACAGAGGTCTTGCTTTTCTGGGGTGGTAGGTGCGCACCTGAATGCAGGCTGCCTGGTCCTGGCTCCTCTGAGCTAAGCTCCCTTGCTGTCTCTACTCAATGCCTTGGAGTTGTAAAGAGGGCAGGCTGTTTTTCATATTCATAGATAGAGTTTTCTCCTAATTCTGGTCTTCCTGCCCTGCTATAACTCTTGGCTCTGGCTAAAGTTTCATTTCTGCTTCTATTTCTAGGGAGGGGAGAAGTTTTCATTGAGAAGTGCAGTAGGCAGCGGATGTGGGGATTCCCTTTCTCCCCACCATCCCGCCCACCCCCTCCATGTGGCCCTCTGTCTCCCCACCACCGACTGTGCTCAGAACAAAGATAAGACTGCTGGGTTTCATAACTCACAAGTCTCTCAGTACTAATTTTGACTTATCCAGGTTGCTAGCTTGGCCCAATGCTGTAGGTTGATGCCTCTGTCCCGTTCAGTGACGCGAGCTGAGCTTTTAAACCTCTGTGGTCTCACCTCACCTGTTTTTGTGTTTAACCTCAATGGCTGTGTCTGTTCAGTGACAGAATGGTAAATCGGGATTTGAATCCAGGCCTTTGTACCCTAGGTTTGCATTCAAGTTTTGTAAAAGCGAGGCTTTGAGGAAGATGACCAGACAGTTGTGCATGGTTATGAGAAAGAGAGGGATGGGGAAAGAGACGCAGGCAGGGAGGTCAGAGAAGGTACTGGGACAAGTGTGAAGTAATGAGCAACCTGACTGGCATCAGGGGCAGAAACAAGGCCATTGCTGTGACAGACATTTTGAGGTTGAGGATCAATATAATTTGGCAAACTGATTTTACAGTGGAGGTGGGGAAGGGGAAGGTGACTGGCTGGCACTTTCAGGTCACAGAACAAGTGTCAGGAGGCCCAGTCAAATCAGTTAAACTTCTTTGATTCTATTTCTTCATGTGGGAACTGATGGGGTTGAACAAAATAATGTCAGGTACATTCTAGAACCAGAACCAGGGTTCCTTGGCTTTCATCATTGTCTGTACTCATTCTCCTCAAGTAGACAGCATTAGGCGATGTTCGTCACTTAAGGTTTGATCTCAAGACTTTGGTCAGGCTTTGGATGGCAATAGTGTCACCCAAGAGATATGGTCTGTGGGCTGCCATGAAAACACACCAGAAATATCTCTCGCCTCTTTCACGTAGATGTTAAGGGTGAGGCTCCAGGGCACATTGCCTGGGCTTGAATTCCAGCTCCACCGCTTATTAGCTGCCTGGCATTGGGCAACTTAACTAAATTCTCTGTGCCTCAGTTTCCTCATCTGTAAAATTGGCATAATAATAGTGCCTATCTCACTGGGTTGTTATGAGGATTCAATGAGATAGTACATTTGCCTGACACATAGCATTATACATTTAGCTATTATCATTTCATATTTCTTGGTTCCTGAAATCCCACCATTTATGATTTATCTAATAGGACATTTAATTGTTCCTTCAAGAAAAAAACAAAAACAGGAAAAAAAAAAAAAAAGGAAGCCATTTTGCCGAAGTTACAGTACAGAATGATGGGAGTGAGAGCAAACTTTAATCATGAGGAATCGGAGGACATGGTGTGGGGCAGTGGTGCTGACGAGGAAAGCAGACCTGGAGGAGGGGCTTGGGTTTAGGCAGTCAGGCCACAGCAGGAGAGCGCCAGCCTCCGGGGGGGGGGGGGGGGGGGAGAGGATGGCACTGCATGAAGGGAAATGGGCACAGAACAAGAAAGGAAGGTGCCAAGGTTGCTTTGGCTCTCCATCCACTGCCAAGGTGTGAAGAGCTCTGAGGAGAAATGGTCACAGTCCTTGGGAAGCCAGGGTCCCTGCTGCCCCCATCTTTCTCTTTCTTTCACCCTCCCCATGGGACTGGACAGCAAGGAATGCAGACAGACCTGTTCCCTCACTGCCTCTGAAAAGAGTGGAAAAAGTGCTGTGGTGGCAGCTGAGGGAAAACTGAAGAAAGGGCCCCTTGTGGTCAGCATCTCCCGTAGCTTGGGCATTTTGCCTTCCACTATCACCCTCCACCAAAAATAAACGGGAGCAGGTTGAAGAGCGACCCAATATGCTTCAACCCACTTCGGGGCTTCCCAGTGAGACTTTAAGTCTTTTGAGGGCAGAAACCATATGTCACAGACTTTGTCTACCACAGCATCTGGGTCACTTGCTGAGCGGGTTCTGACCCAAGGCCGGTCTGGACGAACAAAAGCATGAATAACTCTCCAGACAAGTAGGTATAGTTTGTCATAAGAATTACAGAATAGAATAAACCCTTTGTTTCTTGTTCCTAGAAACTTGAAAACAGCCCTCCCAGGTTTATTTGGTTTTTAATAATGCCCACGAAGAAACATTTTAACTCCTCAGATATAGCTACTGGTGTCTGAATTCTAATAGCTTGTTGCAATTGCCACCAGTCTCTATTCTTATAATGTTTAACATTGAACATGTAAAATCGAATGCTTCATCTTCTCTTTGGTGTTATTTTCCTTTTAAAATATTTTATTATTGTTGGAATAAGAATACTGATTTGTGTATTATTTTAAATAATTTTTATTTTATTTTATATTTATTTATTTATTTTGAGATGGAGTCTCGCTCTATCACCAGGCTGGAGTGCAGTGGTGCAATCTCGGCTCACTGCAACCTCCGCCTCCCGGGTTCAAGTGATTCTCCTGCCTCAGCCTCATGACTAAGTAGCTGCGATTACAGGCGTGCACCACCACACTCGGCTAATTTTTGAATTTTCAGTCGAGACGGGGTTTCACCGTGTTGGCCAGGCTGGTCACGAACTCCTGACCTTGTGATCTGCCCGCTTCAGCCTCCCAAAGTGCTGGGATTACAGGCATGAGCCACTGTGCCCAGCCATAATTTTTATTTTAAACATTCTTGTTTTATACCTGGGATTCAAATAATCATGTAGGGCCAGGCACGGTGGGTCACGCCTGTAAACCCAGCACTAAAGCTAAGAGGAGAGAATTGCTTGAGGCAAGGCGTTTGAGACCAGCCTAGGCAACATAGTCAGACCCTGTTTTTACAAAAAAAAAAAAAATTAAAAATTTAGCCAGGTGTGGTACCATCCACCTGTAGTTCAAGCTACTCAGGTGGCTGAGGTGGAAGGATTGCTTGAGCCTGGGAGGTCGAGGCTGCAGTGAGCCATGATCACACTACTGCACTCTAGCCTGGGCAACAGAGTGAAACTCTGTCTCAAAAAATATATATATATAATAAAATAAAGAATCATGCAAACTTATATGAGGTAGTAGTGGGGAAAAAGGCACACGTTTTATATTTATATAGACTTGAATTTAAATCCATGTTTTACTATACCCGGAATGCAATCTTGGGGAAGTTACTTAACCCTTCTGTGCCTCAGTCTTCTCATCCGTAAAATGGGATAGTAATAGTTCCTACCACATGGGGTTGTTGTAAGGATTATATGGGTTAATGAATATAAACCAGTTGGCATATGTAAGTTGTTAGTAAACGTGACTTCCTTTTTCTACCACTATAAAGATTTCCATGGTAGTCAGGTTTCTGCTACAATAATGCTGCATAACAAACACCTCCAAAATTTCAATGGCTTCTGGTAACATTCACTTCCTTGGTCACAGGTCTGCGAGTTGGCTGGGGTGGCTCTATTTCAGGCTGCTGGTGAGATTCAGGTCGACTTCATGAGTCCTTCTTTCTGGGATCAGGTTGAAGGGGCAGTGGCTACATGGAGCAAGATCATTTAGAACCTCTGCTCTTAACACATTTGCTTTCATTCCATTGGCCAAGCCCAAAGTCAGTGGAGCAAGAAGGTGTAGGAAAAAGGAAATGGCTATTTGCTGAATAGTAATCTAATTTGTCACAACTGAGAGTTTAATATTTATAAATTTCTGAATTATATATCAACAAAGAGAATGAGAAAACCTAGATCAAGTGTCCATAACTATTCTCTTCCTAATATTTTAGGGGAAAAAAAATCAATCAATCTAGAATTCAATTTTTGGCTGGGCACGGTGGCTTAATGCCTGTAATCCCAGGGCTTTAGGAGGCCTAGATGGGTGGATCACTTGAGGTGAGGAGTTCGAGACCAGACTGGCCAACATGGCAAAACTCCGTCTCTACTAAAAACAAAAAAATCAGCCAGGTGCTGTGGTGTGGCATGTGCCTGTAATCCCAGCTACTCGGGAGGCTGAGGCAGGAGCATCACTTGAATCTGGGAGGCAGAAGTTGCAGTGAGCCGAGATCATGCCACTGCATTCCAGCCTGGCCAATAAGAGCGAAAACGCCATCTTTAAAAAAAAAAATTGAATTCAGTTTTAAGGATGCTTTCCACATATTGCCAAGTATTACAGAATTTCGCTTTCCTTGGGCTCTGGTCCTAGCCCGCCAATGGGTCTGTGGGCTGCCAGTCGGTCATGCACATTCATACTTTCCCTCTCTAGGGAAAAGTGGCCAGGTGGTCTCTCTGGCCCCAGACGTTCTGTTTTTGGACAGAGGATACAGTGCCTGCTTTGAGAAGAAATGGGAATACCCAAAATACAGAGGAAGGAACGTATATGTTGTCCTATCTCTACCAAAACTCAGCACAGGGAAGTGGTTCTATACACAGGTGCAAAGGCCAGACTGCCTAGGTCTGAATCCTGGCTCTGCCACTTACCTTGGGCACCTTAGGTAACCCTTCTGAAATCTGTAAAATGATGATTTAAAATGGTATCTACTTCATAGAGCTTTTGTCAGAATTAAACAAATTACTCATCAAAAGTAGTTAGAACAGGCCAGGCACAGTGCCTCACACCTGTAGTCCCAGCACTTTGGAAGGCTGAGGCCTTTTATCTTATGTAAAAATACAAAAGATAGCCGTGTATGGTGGCGTGTGCCTGTAGTCCCAGCTACTTGGGAGGCTGAGGCAGGAGAATCGCCTGAATTTGGGAGGCGGAGGTTGCAGTGAATGGAGATTGTGCCACTGCACTCCAGCCTGGGTGACAGAGTGAGCCTCCATCTCAAAAAAAAAAAAAAGGAGTTAGAACACTGCCTGATACCCAGGAAACGTTACAGCAGTGTTATTCATTACCTTTGTTAAACAGTTTAAAAGTTTGAGCTATTATTTTGTTCCTTAAAGAAGCACTAAATGATTTCTGATCTACAATAGCTCCTTTTCATTTGTCAGAGAAACACTGTCTATTAATTAGTAAGAAAGGAATTCTAAGTCTATTGTCTTAGAAGTAATTTAATCATTAGCTTCTCCAGTAGCTTTAAATTGTGGATAATAACCAGAGACCAAGAGAGTGCGATTACTTCAACCTTCGTCAATCCATTGCAGCTCCATCTAACTGTATATTTTTGTTTTTCCTTAACTATTAGTGTTAGTAAAAAAAATAATAATCAAAAAAAGTATCAGTCATCCTCATTTAGTTTGGTTCATTGCTTTATGGTCTTACCTTCTTTGACCTTTGTTTCTTTACTCACCTTCTACTTTCATTGACTATATTATTTTAAAAATAATTATACCATTATTTTCATTTCATATTGTTAAAAGTATTTAGGGAACTGGTCCCCTAAATACTTAACTAATGATTATTTGCTATTATTAACAGTTTTATGAAATTCACAGTTTCATTTTCATAATTACCATTTTACTATTTAGCATACTTATTTTAAATGAAATAATATAATAAAATAGTGTTTCTCCGACAAAGCATAAAACTTTATGGTAACTGGCTACTTAATCTTTCAACTGAATAAAAATTTTTGTATTTATTTATGAGATTTTTCTTCCTTTCGTGAAATAAAGACCTAATGAGCACAAAAATGAAGTCTTGATGCTCATGAAATCATGATAAATGTCATCACTTTTTTCTTACTTATTGTCAAATGTCTGCCCTCCCATGCACACCCACACTCACCACCAACTACAGGGACTCACCAGTGTTCTGTGCTGTGTTCAGCAGGCCAGGATGCACCATGAATATACATGGTGAGGGCATACAGGGCTGTAACCAAGGAGCTCAGAGAGGCCAGGAGGAAACCAAACACCAAATCCTAGCTGTCCTAGCTCCTAGTCATGGCATTGCTGCCAAAGACGCCAAATGCTGTGAGGGGTTAACTCCTATCACAACGTTCACCTCTTTGCATTCTCACAAACACCCCAAAACTTGCAGACACCTCATTGCACAACTCTTGCAGAAGAGTGCCAGGCGGCACTCTTCACATACTGCCCAGCAGCTCTGTGAACTTGCTCTCATGTGTCCAATCTTTATCTCTAACTCTAGCCCTACCTCTTCTACCTTCTCCTGGTTAGCTTTTGTAGAGACTAAAAAATTAAATGCAATTAACCAGAACCCTCCGGTGACTAGCATTTTCTCGAGTTTAGAAAAGATGAGAATGAAAGCTCAAGTAAGCTGCAGAGACACGGTCTCTGCTTTCAAAAGCTGTCTGAAACTTTCAGATCTATAAAGAAATTTGACTTTCTGTAAAAGACCTTTGCATATGTTAATCATGGACACTAAGGATCATAAGGTCTGAATATCCCAAGATGTTACCATCATAGCCTATCTATACAAGTCCTATGCAGCAATAATATGGTCTGGATTTCTGGCAATCTACTAAATATATAACTGATATGATTGATTTTAAACCTGTGAAAGACCAATCACATGAATGCATTTAAATATCAGGAAAAACAAATCTTCTGTAAGATTATGTCTATATTTTGGTATTGGAATAAGTGGTTATTATAGGTATATATCTAACTGATGCAGGTATCTTGTTTATTTATTTATTTTATTTTATTTAAGACCAAGTCTCACTCTGTCACCCTGGTTGGAGTGCAGTGGCATGATCTCGGTTCACTGCAGCCTCGACCTCCCAGGCTCAGGTGATCCTTTCACTTCAGCTTCCTGAGTAGCCGGGACTACAGGTGTGTGCCACCATGCCTGGCTAATTTTTGTATTTTTTGTAGAGGTGTGGTTTCACCATGTTGCTCAGGCTGGTCTTGAACTCCTGAGCTCAAGCAATCTGCACACTGCCTTGGCCTCCCAAAGTGCTGGGATTACGGGTGTGAGCCACCATGTGCAGTTGATATCTGTATTTTTTTTTTTTTTTTTTTTTTTTGAGACAGAGTCTCGCCTTGTCGCCCAGGCTGGAGTACAGTGGCTAGATCTCAGCTCACTGCAACCTCCACCTCTCGGGTTCAAATGATTCTCCTGCCTCAGCCTCCTGAGTAGCTAGGATTACAGGCACCTGCCACCATGCCCAGCTAATTTTCGTATTTTTAGTAGAGACGGGGTTTCACCATGTTGGCCAGGCTGGTCTCCAACTCCTGACTTCGTGGTCCACCTGCCTCAGCCTCCCAAAGTAGTAGGATTACAGGCATGAGTCACTGCACCTGGCTGTTTTTTTTTTTTTTTTTTAAACAAATCTATTGAGTTCATTGGTCTCACAAAGTCTATCTAGGCTTTTGGTTACTAAATTAAACTGGAAAACTAATATTTTTGCAAAACAAAATGGAAATTAATAACTTAATTAGTTATTTGAAAGTACTATGTATCCAAGATTAAAACCACACTCAAAGATTAATCAAGAAAAGCTATGGAAGCTTCAATTACACATACAGGAAATTGAAATCCTGAGAATCCTCTTTATAGATTTTCTTAAAAGGAAGCATACAGCTCAATCAGAACCTATTATCTTCAGTACACACTGAATGCTAGGAGAAGATGGCAGGAGTATTCTAAGCTATTAGACCTTCTTCACCTTGGAGCCACTACTGATTCCTCAGTTCCTGGATTGATGTATCCAGGACACCTTTAGTCTGGGTCTTTCTTTAAGCCTTCATATGAATCCTTAAATCATTTACAATGATCTCTCATTTTTAAAAAAAGTCAAAAATGCATCATGACCCAACACCTCTCCAACAGCATTAAAGTAAATTATTTTAATTTTCTTTTTCTTTTCTTTTCTTTTTTCTTTTTTTGAGCCAGAGTCTTGCTTGGTTGCCCAGGCTGGAGTGTAGTGGTGCAATCTCAGCTCACTGCAACCTCTGCCTTCCGAGTTCAAGCAATTCTCCTGCCTCAGCCTCCCGAGTATCTGGGATTACAGGCGGGCACCACCACACCCTGCTGATTTTTGTATTTTTAGTAGAGACAGGGTTTCACCATGTTGGCCAGGCTGGTCTCAAACTCCTGACATCAGGAGTTTGGCCTCCCAAAGTGCTGGGATTATAGGCGTGAGCCACCATGCCCAGCCAATTATTTTAATTTTCTAGAGGTTTGAATGATTTATAATTTTACATGTACTATTTAATATCTATTAATGAGAGTTCAAGTATACAAACTAATTCCTCTCTCTTCCTTCTCTTTCTTTCTTTTCCTTCCTTCCTTCCTTCCTTTCTTTCTTTCTTTCTTCTTTCTTTCTCTTTCTTTCTTTCTTTCTTTCTTTCTTTCTTTCTTTCTTTCTTTCTTTCTTTCTTTCTTTCTTTCTCTCTCTCTCTCTCTCTTTCTCTCTTTCTTTCTTTTTCTTTCTTCTCTCTCTCTCTCTCTCTCTCCCACCACCTTTTTCTCTCTTTCTTTTCTTTTTTTGTGATAGGGTCTCCTGCTCTATCACCCAGGCTGGAGCGCAATGCCTCAAACACAGCTCACTGCAGCCTTGACCTCCTGGGCTCAAACGATCCTCCCAACCTCAATCTCCTGAGTGGCTAGGACTATAGGTGCAGTCTACCACACCCAGCTGATTTTTTAAATTTTTGTAAAGACAGGGTCTCGCTATGTTGCTCAGGCTACAAACTAATTTCTTAACACACTGCTATCTTTCTCCATAGAATAAAATTAAAGTATAACTACTTGCACAAAAATACACACACAAACTTCCACACTTTTCCTTCACCCTCAAATCCAAAAGAATTTAAAAGAAATTGAATAATATTTATTTATTCATAAATAAATGAATATGAAATCTGCTCATTATGCTCATTATTTTAAAAGGACATTTAGTGAACATCTCCCAGCGCTCTCCTCTCCATAGGCTACCACATTTGCCTTACTGTCCTTCCAAAGATAATTTCTGTGTGTGAGTGTGTATGTACATGCACACACACACATTTATATAAAATGATGTTTCAATTAGGAATTTTCTGTATTTACATTTTTGCATTGATGAAAGTCATAAACTGCTTAATTGTGTAAAATGTCATAAAAATCATGACACTTCGGCTGGGAGTGGTGGCTTATGCATGTAACCCCAGCACTTTGGGAGGCCGAGGCAGGTGGATCACTTAAGGTCAGGAGTTCAAGACCAGCCTGGCCAACATGGTGAAACCCCATCTCTACTAAAAATACAAAAATTAGCCGAGTGTGGTGGCGCCCACCTGTAATTCTGGCTACTTGGTAGGCTGAGGTAGGAGAATCGCTTGAACCCGGGAGGCAGAGGTTGCAGTGAGCAGAGATCATGCCATTGCACTCCAACCTGGGTGACAGAGACTTAATTTCAAAAAAACAAAAACAAAAACAAAATAAAAAATCATGACGCTTGTTTATAAATGCCCTAATGTCCTCTCCGTGAAGCACTACATTTAATTGAATGCACTGGGTTGCCTAACTCATATGCCACAGCAGCTTTTTCAGTTCTAAAATGCTGCCCTGGTTTCAGGGTTCATTTTACTATTATCTCCTGACTCTCAGCCCTTAAAATCCTCTGTTCCAATGCAAATATCACCAGGATTCAAAAATAGAAAAAAAAAATTTAAAAACATTCCCTCCCTAGTTAAAATCACCCTTCTCTTAGCGGACTCTGCTTTCCTTTAGATATGTTGGATGTTTGAGAACTTGTCGGGGACATATCAGTCCCTGATCGCCAGTAGTTAATTATCTGTACTGTGAATGTGTTCATGGAAGTTCTAGTGAACTGTCTAATCCTTCAATGATGGTGTTGGGCGGAGAAAGCCATGGCACATGCTGCCACCTGGGGAGCAGTGGGAAAAGTTGTCAAACGCACTGAGAAGAAGGAAGGATTTGAACACCAGCCGGAAGAACTCAGATTTGATGATGCTGTCAGCCGGGAGCTGTTGAAGGTTTCTGAGTAAGGAAACATCAGAGAAGGACAGTAGGTCCCCGAATAACATCATTTTGCTCAATGCTATTTCATTATAATGTTTTGTTTTTTAAACAGGTTCTCACTGTCGCCCAGGCTGGAGTGCAGCAGTGTGATCACAGCTCACTGCAACCTCGGCCTCCCAGGCTCAGGTGAGTAGCTAGGACCATAGGCACATGCCACTAGGGCTGGCTAATTTTAGCATTTTTTTTTTTTTTTGTAGAGAAGAGGGTCTCACTATGTTACCCAGGCTAGTCTCAAACTCCTGGGCTCAAGTGATCTGTCCACCTTGGCCTCCCAAAGTGCTGGGATTACAGGCTTGTGCCACCATGCCTGGCTGCATCATAATGTTGATGAGAAAAAAATGGATTCCCAGCTGGGGCCACAGTCTGTGCGGAGTTCGTATGTTCTCCCCATGTCTGCGTAGGTTGTCTCTGGGTACTGTGGTTTTCTCCTACATCCCAAAGGTTTGCATGTAAGGTTATTGGCATGTCTATATGGTCCCAATGTGAGTGTGAGTATGTGAGTGCTCCCTGCATGGGAGTGGAGTGTAAGTGGGTGCTCTTCCCTGCATGCCAGTGGAGTGTGGGTAAATGTTCCCTGCATGGGAGTGGAGTGTGGGTATGAGTGCTCCCTGCGAAGGATGATGGCCTGTCCAGGGTGGGTTCCCACCTGGCCCCCTGGGCTGCTGGGATGAGCTTTCAATGTTTAATATCAGAAGTGCTTTGTTCTTTATTTAGAAGTTTGGTGATGTTTTCGTGACCAGGAATATGCCATAGGAACTTCACTCTTTGTTTATATCAGTTAACCTGTGGTAGAATTGCTTTTGCTACATGTCGTTTCACTTAAAGTCACAGTTTCCAAGAACTTATCAATGACATGAAATGAGGACTTACTGTAGTGATATTTTACTTGGAAAATATTCTCCTCTGGATTAGAGCAATATTGAGTGGAAGGGGCTAATATTTTGAAGTGATGAAGTCTTGGGCTTCAGTACCAGCATGAAAATGTGGACATTTTGAAAAAATACAGATACGACTTCATGACTAAGCAGATATGGAGATTAGGAACAGAAATGAGTCAGTGATGATGGCAGGGCTTTGAATGAGCAGGACTGGGGGCGTGGTAGCACCATAGGCAATAGGGAAGGCAGAAAGGAGGAACTAGGCTTTCCGTAAGGAAGATGATAAATTTGGCTTTGGAAATGCTGATTTTGAGCCAAAAAGTTCAGTGAAAAGTTAAAGATATATATCTTCAACTATAGCTAGCTAGCTATTTAGCTAGCTAGCTAGCTAGCTAGATAGATCAGTAGAAAGGAGCTAGGGCATAAGCAAAAGGATGGGATTGGAGATTTTATGTGTATATATGTTTTTATCATGTAATATTTCAAATACATCAAATGTAAATCAAATAGTAATGGACTTCCATGGCCCATCATCTGACTTTAATAATGATAAACTCTTGACCAATCTTGTTTCATCCACAGTCCTCACCCTGTATTATTCTGAAGCAAATTCTAGACATGGAGATAGGGATTTTAAAGTATGAAGCACAGAAAGTATAGATTTGGGGAAGACCTCAGAGAACCTTAAAGCAAACTTTCTCATTTTACAGTTGAGCAAAGCTACAGATTAGAGAAGTAAGTAATTTGCCCTAATTAAAAAAACAAAAATGGTAGAGCTGTAAACGGAACCCAGTTATTTGCAAACAGCTTTGCCAAGTGGTCTTTCTGCGATGAAATGAGGAACGTAAAGTTGATGTGCAAAGTTTTCAAAGCTAAAATTTATTTGTAAGATACTATTTGTAAACATTACAAACATAAACACTCGTCTTATGCTTTGTTTGTAATTCTGTCCTATATCATCACACATGCAACACATTATAAAATATAAAATACATTCTCACACTAATAGTAGAACAAGAGAACTGTGTTTACTTAATTATCCATTGGTTGGTTTTCATACCGTGGCCCTAGAGCCTCTGAGGTCATTGTAAGTATGCCTTGGCGACAACAAAAGAGTCCTATCTGTCCGGAGTCAGTTTACTGGTGGCTGCCAGGAAAGTCACCTTGGATGACACTGTACCTCTTGTACCATACCTCTGTTTATGGAGTAAACTTCATATTGATTGTGGTGAGTAGAATGTATAACAAGGCAATAAGAGATGTGTTGATATTAATTCCAGAGAAGGGCACAACCCAAATAATATTCAGCTGTCAGAAGAAAATAGTGTAGTTTTACCGGAAAATATGACAGATCGTGGATCCAGCTTAGATTTATTAAATTAATCAGTGAGTCACAGTTTAAATATGCGGCAATGTTCTTTGTAAAGATGTTATGAAACCAAAAAAAGAAAGAAAGAAAAAAAAAAAAGAACCCACTTTGACTTGTTGAAAAAAAACATGATTTAAAAAATGTGCTTGGGGCTGGGCATGGTGGCTCACGCCTATAATCCTAGCACTTTGGGAGGCCAAGGTGGGTGGATCACCTGAGACCTGGAGTTCAAGACCAGCCTGGCCAACATGGTGAAACCTTGTTTCTACTAAAAATACAAAAATTAGGCCAGGTGTGGTGGCTCACACCTGTAATCCCAGCACCATGGAAGGCCAAGGTGGGCAGATCACCTGAGGTCAGGAGTTCAAGACCAGCTTGGCCAACATGGTGAAACCTCATTTCTACTAAAAATACAAAAATTAGACCACTGTGGTGGCTCACGCCTGTAAACCCAGCACTTTGGGAGGTCAAGGTGGATTGATCACTAGGTCAAGAGATGGAGACCATCCTGGCCAACATGGTAAAACCCCGTCTCTACTAAAAATACAAAAATTAGCTGGGCGTGGTGGCACGTGCCTGTAGTCCCAGCTGCTCAGGAGGCTGAGGCAGGAGAATCGCTTGAACCTGGGAGATGGAGGCTGCAGTGAGCTGAGATCACGCCACTGCACTCCAGCCTGGCAACAGAGCGAGACTCCGTCTCAAAAAAAAAAAAAAAAAAAAAAAAAAAAATCGGCTGGGCATGGGCATGGTGGTATGTGCCTGTCCCAGCTACTTGGGAGGCTGAGGCAGGAGAATCACTTGAACCTGGGAGGCGGAGGTTGCAGTGAGCTGAGATAGAACTGCTGCACTCCAGCCTGGACAGCAGAGTGAGACTCCATCTAAAAAAAATAAAATAAAAATAAACAAAATAAAAAATGTGCTTGGTATTAGAAACACTAACAGAATGGCATTAAAAGTATCTCATAAAGTGGCACTGAATATTCCAGAACCTAAAAGCCACTCCTTAAGGTGTTTGATATATAAAATATGTTTGTTGGCTGGGCATGGTGGCTCACACCTATAATCCCAGCACTTTGGGAGGCTGACGTGGGCAGATCACCTGAGGTCAGGAGTTCGAGACCAGCCTGACCAACGTAGTGAAACCCTGTCTCTACTAAAAATACAAAAATTAGTTGGGCGTGGTGGCACCTGCCTGTAATCCCAGCTACTTGGGAGGTTGAGGCAGGAGAATCACTTGAATCTGGGAGGCAGAGGCTGCAGTGAGCCAAGATCATTCCATTGCACTCCAGCCCAGGCAACAAGAGCAAAACTCCATCTCAAAAAAAAAAAAAAAAAAAAAAAAAAAAATGTTTGTTTCTATCTGGCAATAAAGCAACCAATTCAGTATTTTTATCATATAATACAGTTACTGTAAAACAAATGTCTGAGAGTGTATGTGATTAGTTTTCTTAGCTAGTTAAAATTTTAAACTGTATGGTAATTCTCACAAAAATCTATTATTTACAATTTTATAATATAGTACATTAGTGTCCTTTCTTGGAAAGAATGGTCTCTTATTCAGAGAGTAAGTCCTTCTGTCTTGTTTAGTACTACACGTTTTTTCTTTCATGAACTAATGATAGGTGGTAGCTTTTTAAAAATAACATCTTTAATTGGGAAAAAAATACTGGCAACACTAGGACCAATTTTTTTAAAAAGTTTAATGTTCTGGTCTGTAAAATACATAATTGAGGAAACCACTGCATTGCTGCACCCCAGACAACAGAAGAGCAGACATGTGAGACAAGGAAGAACTTGCCAAAAGAAAGCTCTTAAGGAATGAGAAGCAGAAGTCAAGATTCAGAGAGGCAGGAAGAACCAGTAAGAGGAGCTTGAAGATTGTGTGGCGAGAGGGAAGTAAGGGGAAGGGCGCTGATAGCCAGCTTCTGCCCTATTGGGTATTTGACATATGCAACTGCTCTTAACTCTCTGCTCTTTCCTCCACCTCTATCTCATCACCTGGCCTTAAGAAAGTGAGGGTTTGAGGAAGAGTGGCCCACAATGACCAATGCAATAAAAAAATTTAAAGTGAGAGCTGGCAGAACATGCGGTTTAAGAAGGTCCACAGAGACCACTGGAAGATCATGTATGTACAGTCGTGGGAACAGAAGCCAGACTGCCAGCAAATTAAGTAAACCAGTGGGGTTATATTATAGCTAATATATTTTTTTGCATTACTATAGTCTCTCAAATATTATTATTTTTGTTAAAATAATAGTCTCCTTTCCAGAACTTTGACAGGCAGAGGCAGGAGGATCATTTGAGGCCAGGAGTTTGAGACCAGCCTGAGCAACATAGTGAGACCTTGTCTCTTCAAAAAATAAAAAAATTAGTTGGGTGTGGTGGTGTATGCCTGTGGTCCCAGCTACTTGGGAGGCTGAGGTGGGAGGATTGCTGGAGCCTGAGAGGTTAAGGCTGCAGTGAGCCATGATCACGCCACTGCACTCCAGTATGGGATGACAGGGTGAGATGCTATCTCAAAAAAAAACACACACACACACACAAAACTACATATCCTGTAAATGCTGTTTTTCTGGCCATGCCACTTTTATTTATAAACAAGTTAGAGTCTAGTGAAAAAACTGCCCTTTTCTCTAGTAATTATTATGAACACTTTTAAGGCATTTAGTATACATAAGTATTGTGCTAAAGCTTCTTTTAGCCTCCCAATGCACTTTTGCCACTGCACCCTGGGACCTTACTAGTTGCCTTATCCTTGTTCCCTTGAAATCAAACATACTTACCACTCAGCAGTTAGAAGCAGAGAGCGAGCCAGAATCCTGCGGGTTCATACACTCTTTGTAGAACGTCTTTCTTTCCTTTGGGTGGAGACCACACTAAGAAATTACCTATACAGGGATGCTTAGTTAGCAAAATCTCACCCACACGTGGAGAGGATGCTGAGTCTACAAGGCTTGGTTAAGTGTCTACATTTGTGTAACATACTCTCTAAATTTCCCAACTAATTCGATGCTAAAGGTTTTTAAATAATCAAAGTATAGATGTATCAAAGTCAAGCACTGGAAGGATGCACTTATATCTTTCCTTCATTTAAAACCATTAATTGAGGCTGGGCGCGGTGGCTCACGCCTGTAATCTCAGCACTTTGGGAGGCCGAGGCGGGTGGATCACGAGGTCAGGAGATCGAGACCATCCTGGCTAACACGGTGAAACCCCGTCTCTACTAAAAATACAAAAAGTTAGCCGGGCGTGGTGGCGGGCACCTGTAGTCCCAGCTACTTGGGAGGCTGAGGCAGGAGAATGGTGTGAACCCGGGAGGCAGAACTTGCAGTGAGCCGAGATCGCACCACTGCAGTCCAGCCTGGGCGACAGAGTGAGACTCCATCTCAAAACAAAAACAAACAAACAAAAAACCTATTAATTGAATTAGCAGGGCAACATTCATTCAATAACACAACAACATTATTTTGATAAGTAGCCCATCTTAAATATTTTTAAAAAAGCATTAACCAAGCAGAAGGTAAAACAACTGAGAATGAAAGTAGACATTTCATATTTCTTTCAAAAGTGGTTCTGAAAATTTCTTTCAGTTTCTATCATTTACATTTTTCCTAATTCTCATTTATTCAATAGTAATTCAAGTGCCAATGTGCTTGTGGAACTGTGGGGGTACCAAGCAAAACAATCACTGATCTGAGTCAGAGTCTTTGTGGAGGTTTCTGGTTCTGACAGTAGCTCTGAGGACTATTTATTTAAAAATTAAAAAAAAAAAAACTTCATTCAGAAGAGAAAAAACTGTATTTTATTTAATAATTCATTTTCTGGTGTTTTTAATTTATAAGAATTAAGAAGGGAAATAAATACAATATACTTATATAAATTTTATTAAATTAAAAAATATCTTAAATATATTTTTAATTCATGTACATTTCCATTTATGCAAACCATGAAGTAACAATTTTTGCTGACTATATACAAAAAAAATTATTCAAGTCGCAGAGAAAATCATTTTTGGGAATTACTTTTATCATGTTTTCTGATAATATCCATAAGATTAGCTCCTGTAACCAGATCATTCTGTGTCTGTTTATCTTTCTGTTGTTCCTTTCTCTTCTGGTCATGAAGGTATGGGGAATTTAATAACTGGGGGGGAAGAATGGATCCTGTGGGCTTTACTCGTTTTGCGATATCCCAGAAGAGTCTTTTTGAATTATTATTGATGAAAGTAATTGCTGTTCCATTTTGACCTAATCTTCCTACTCTTCCAACCTGAAATGAAATGCAAAGAACATTTTCAAGATGTCCATGTAAAATCTTAGTGTCTTTTGAAAGAAAATGAATACTATTACTTAAAGTAGCATTACTGGCCGGGTGCAGTGGCTCATGCCTGTAATCCCAGCACTTTGGGAGGCCGAGGCGGGTGGATCACCTGAGGTCAGGAGTTTAAGACCAGCCTGGCCAACATGGCAAAATCATGTCTACTAAAAACACAAAAATTAGCCAGGCGTGGTGGCACACACCTGTAAATCCTAGCTACTTGGGAGGCTGAGGCAAAAGAATCGCTTGAACCCAGGAGGTGGAGCTTGCAATGAGCTGAGATTGTGCCACTGCACTCCAGCCTGGGTGACAGAACAAGACTCCATTTCAAAAAAAAAAAAAAAAAAGTAGCTTTACTAAGATTAGCCTTCATCTAGACAGCATTTTTTGAATTATGCATCTCAATATACCTGTGAAATCAATTTAGTAGGCCGCCACCAGCATGTTTTTAATGAAACAGACCAAACAGAAAATGAGAGTGATCACATAAAATAAAAGTAAGTATCATTTGTGAAACCTGTGTTTTAGTTATATCTCTATGGGTGGTGTTTGGGGGTAACGACAGAAAGATTTTTCTTATTGTGGGTGGGTTAAGGTCAAAAAATTTTGAAAGCTCCTGCATTAAGAGCAAGAGGACTATTTACTGCCAAGGCTACTTAAGAGGCCTTGAAATGTGAGATTTATACTAAATAATTTTTGCATAAAGTTATTTCTCTCTTTTTTTTTTGAGGTGGAGTCTCACTCTGTCGCCCAGGCTGGAGTGCAATGGTGCAATGTCGGCTCACTGTAACCTCTGCCTCCTGGGTTCCAGCAATTCTCTGCCTCAACCTCCCGAGTAGCTGGGATTACAGGCACCCGCCACCACACCTGGTTAATTTTTTGTATTTTTAGTAGAGATGGGGTTTCACCATCTTGGCCAGGCTGGTCTTAAACTCCTGACCTCGAAATCTACCCGCCTCAGCCTCACAAAGTGCTGGGATTACAGGCCCAGCTAGTAATTTCTCATTTTGAGAGAATTAAATGGACACAAATTTGTGGAGTATCAATAAGGCACAAAATCTACTTGTCTCCAAATAGATAGTGAAAATATACTAAGAAACTTTTCAAAAAAGGGGGAAAATACACAATCATGGTCAATTTCTGCTCCTTAACTGAAATGTAAAACTTAAAGTCTATATTCAGAAATATTTAAATGAGTAGATGGCTTCTGCTAATACAGAGGGCATTTTTAACACTGTAAAAGAAACTTGTAAAAAAGTTAAGAGGGGAGGCCTCTAGGGAACGAGACAGGGGAGAAGAGAGGCAAGCAAATAATGTTTTACAGTAACAGTTTTTATTTATACCTGACTTAATTAAATTACTGAATTGTTCCAATAAAAATAAAAATATAAAAAGTAGCTATTTCTCTATAAAAGTCCACAGAAAAACAAGTAGAAATAAAAAAATTCAAAAAGACAAAGAAAAGATGATACAAACTAGCTTCAGGCTGGGCATGGTGGCTCATGCCTGTAATGCCAGCATTTTGAGAGGCTGAGGCCGGAAGATCACTTGAGGTCAGGGTTCAAGACCAGCCAGGGCAACATAGCAATACCCCCATCTCTGCAAAAAATAGAAAATTTAGCCAGGTGTGGTGGCATGTACTTGTGGTCCCAGCTACTCAGGAGGCTGAGATGGAAGAATCACCTGAGTCCATGCACTCAAGGTTACAGTGAGCTATGACTGCGACACTGTACTCCAGCCTGAGCAACAGGAGACCCCATCTCTTAAAAAAAAAACCAAAACTTGCAAATCATGTTTTTGGTAAGTCTCCTAGAGTATACAAAGAACTTTTACAACTCAACAAGAGAAACCCAATTTAAAAATGGACAAAAAATTTGAATAGACATTTCTCCAAAGAAGATACAAAAACGATCAATAAGTACATGAATCATTAGTCATTAAAGAAATGCAAGTCAAAATACAAGGAGGTTTAACTTCATACCCAGTAGCATAGCTATAATAAAAAAGATAAATGTTGATGAGGATGTGGGGAAATTGGAACCTTCATACGCTGCAGGTGAGAATGTAAAAGGGTGAAGCCATGCTAGAAAACAGTCTGGCAGTTCCTCAAAATGCTAAACACAGAGTTACTATATGACCCAGCAATTCTATTTGTAGGCATATGCCCAACAGAAATGAAAACATGTCCACACAAAAACTGGTGCATGAATGATCATAGTAGCCTTATTCATAGCAGGCAAAATGTAGAAACAACCTAAATGTCTAGTAACTAATGAATAAACAAAGGTGGTATATCTACACAATAAAATATTTTTTTTGCAATTTAAAAAAATGAAGTACCGATACATACTATGATGTGGATGAACCTTAAAAACATTATGCCAAGTAAAACAATCAACCCCTGTGGAATACTTAATTCTCTGATGTGCAGGTAAACATGGTGGTACTAAAATAAACAGAGAAGTAGTGCTGTATCATTAAGTTTAATTAAAAATAAAAGTGACAAGGCACTGAAGGCACTAACAGCGTTTCAGTGGGTGATTCTAGTAAATGTGGCATTCAGAGGTGATGTTAAGAACACTACAGACAGGCTTTACTTGGTGAAGCCCGACAGGGAGGACAGGTAGCAGTCAGTGAGATTATGTGGCACTGACAGAAGGCTCTATTTCTGCTAGAGAGAGAAGCTATTGTTACCTTTGGCAGCAAAGAAAAGAAAGAAAACTTTCAAAAGTGAAAGACTAGAACAAATAAGGATATGAAGAGGAGATGAAGACAAGATTCCTTAAAAAACTAAAGGATCAATTTTATTTTGGCCAGATAAATCAACTTAAAAAAATCTTTTTAAACAGAACTTTTTTATTTTTATAAAAGATCACTGATTATATGCTCACTGAAGAAAATAAGAAAAAGAAACAAAAATAAACCAAAAATTTATTACTTAAAAATTTTTTAACTAACATTTTTGGTTACTTACTTCTAGTTTTTTGTTGTTTTTTTTTAAGGCACTTTAGATGTACTTTTAAAAACAAAATTTAGTTTTTACACATATTTAACTTAAAAAAATTAGTTTATATACATATATATCTTAAACACAGGCCAGGCGTGGTGGCTCATGCCTGTAATTCCAGCACTTTGGGAGACCAAGGCGAGAGGATCATTTGAGGTCAGGAGTTTCAGACCAGTCTAGCCAACATGACGAAACCCTGTCTCTACTAAAAATACAAAAAGATTAGCCAGGTGTGGTGGTGGGCACCTGTAATCCCAGTTACTCGGGAGGCTGAGGCACAAGGATCCCTTGAACCTGGGAGGTGGAGGTTGTAGTGAGCTGAGATCACACCACTGCACTCCAGCTTAGGTAACAGAATGAGACTCTGTCTCAAAAAAAAAAAAATCTTAAAAGCAAAAATATATATAGTTTTATACACTGCTTTTTTTGCGGGGGGGATGGGGGAATGAAGTCTCTGTCACCTAGGCTAGAGTGCAGTGGCGTGATCTCGGCTCACTGCAACCTCCGCCTCCCAGTTCAAGCGATTCTCCTGTCTCAGCCTCCTGAGTAGTTGGGATTACAGGCGCCTACCACCACGCCCGGCTAATTTTTTTTTTGGTATTTTTAGTAGAGATGGGGTTTTATCATGATGGCCAGGCTGGTCTGTGAATTCCTGACTTCATGTGATCCATCCATTTCAAGTGATCCGCCTGCCCTGGCCTCCGAAAGTACTGGGGTTACTGGTGTGAGCCACTGTCCTGGCCGATACTGCTTTTTTAAACTTGGTATCACATTGACAATGCCTTTCCCAATAAAACTCATTAACAAAATAGTGGTAACATATAAAGCTCCTTACCTGATGGACATACTCATCCATACTTGAAGGCATATCAAAATTGACAACCAGCCTGACACTGATCAAGTCTAGGCCTCGTCCCAAGACTCCTGTGCTCACTACAACTTCATAGTCTCCTTCGAGTAATCCCTTTCCAAAAAAGCAATAAAATTTATTATTCAGAATTTATTTTGTGTGGTTTTGTGTAATTCTGATAGCTTTTCTTTTTTCAATGCTTACTTCAATATTTTTGTCACAATATCTTTTCAATAAGTAAAGGTCATAGTATACCTGAAAAATGTATGCAGCTAAAATTCTCCCCAATCCCCATGGAATTTATTTTATTAATTTATTAAGGCAAACCTTTTCCAAAAGTGAATTACTGCCCTGCTCTACTCCAAACTGACCTGATTCAGAAATGGTAAGTTCTGAATTAGTAATTTATTTAGTATATATTCCCTAGAGAATAGGCTATTGCTCCCCAAATCAAAAGCCTGAGCAAGAGAACATTAACTTCATGGTAACCACTTGTTTGATGGTCTTGTAGTCATTAAAAGACGGTCTGCTATAAAAACTAGCTGTAATATGGTGTCTCTTGAAAATGAGGCAGAACAGATTTATAGAAAACAGAATATAGAATGTTGGGTATCAAACCTTCAATATGTTTTTCCTTTCTATTTGCGACTTCTCTGAATGTATAGATATGCTTTTCAGCCCTGTGATTTTCTGAACAGCTTCACTCAAAAGATCTGCTCCTAGTTTGCAGTCCACAAATACTAACACTGGAGGTTTAAAGAGTTTCTTATCCTGAAAAATTAAAAACATGTATCAAAAATTATCCATATAACATAATTTACAATGGGAAGTTTTTCTGAAAGATTATCACAAGCTAGTTATCAGTAGGTTTATAAATATTGTTAGGAAGGAGGCTGGGCGTGGTGGCTCACACCTGTAATCTCAGCACTTTGGGAGGCTGAGGTGGGCAAATCACAAGGTCAGGAGTTCGAGACCAGCCTGGCCAACATAGTGAAACTCCATCTCTACTAAAAATACAAAAAATCAGCTAGGCGTGGTGGCAGGTGCCTGTAACCCCAGCTACTCGGGAGGCTGAGGCAGGAGAATCGCTTGAACCTGGAAGGTAGAGGTTGCAGTGAGCTGAGACCATGCTATAGCACTCCAGCCTGGCCAACAGAGCGAGACTCCATCTCAAAAAAACAAAACAAAACACAAAAAGAAAAAAAGGCATATTGTTAAAATAAGTGTTTTATTTAAAATATGTACAAACAGAAGCCAGTCTATTGCTCCTCTTAATTTTCCATCACTTAATACTGCAAGAGTAATTCAAACATTTTAAGTGCAATTAATATAGTTCTACATGCTACTAATAAGTCAATACCAACCATATTTAACTTAATACTTTTTTTTTTTTTTTTTTTGAGAGGGAGTCTCGCTCTGTTACCCAGGCTGGAGTGCAGTGGCGTGATCTCAGCTCACTGCAAGCTCTGCCTCCCGGGTTCACGCCATTCTCCTGCCTCAGCCTACCGAGTTGCTGGGACTATAGGCGCCCACCACCACACCTGGCTTTTCATATTTTTAGTAGAGACGGGATTTCACTCTGTTAGCCAGGATGGTCTCTATCTCCTGACCTGGTGATCTGCCCACCTTGGCCTCCCAAAGTGCTGGGATTACAGACGTGAGCCACCGCGCCTGGCCCAAGTTAATACTGTTTATAAGTAACTATGCTTGCACATATCACCCACTCAACAAATTTGTGTTTACATTAGTAACAGTTAAAAAAAATTCTCAAGGACAGACTAGCCAAGAAATACGTTGCCCCTACCTTATATGTAAGTCTTCTAAAATTTTTTATTTTTATTTATTTTTTTTTTTTGAGACAGAGTCTTGCTCTGTCCCCCAGGCTGGAGTGCAGTGGCGTGATCTCAGCTCACTGTAACCTCCACTTGTGGGTTCACGCCATTCTCCTGCCTCAGCCTCCCGAGTAGCTGGGACTACAAGCGACCGACACCATGCCCGGCTAATTTTTTTTTGCATTTTTAGTAGAGATGGGGTTTCACCATGTTAGCCAGGATGGTCTCGATCTCCTGACCTCGTGATCCACCTGCCTAGGCCTCCCAAAGTGCTGGGATTACTGGCATGAGCCACCGCGACCAGCCTTTCTAAAATATTTTAAAAGGAGAACATATTCCTTGGGAATAATCTTGATATTAAAATATATTTCTATAATAAGGCAAAGAAAACCCAACCCTGTATCTATCCAATATGTTTTCCCAAATAGCTATTTATTTGATTCTCACAGAATTCTAAGGTAGGTAAAGCAATTTATTAGTAAATACCCTTGTCAAATTCCCCGAAAGTTGAATCTAAAAATCATTCTCTTAAGAGCTATGAAAAATGCAAACACAATCCATAAAACATGGTTAACTGCTTTACTACTCACATTTAAAATTTCAAATAATTTTTTCTTCTTGGCTGGGTCTTCTACCCACAAAATAATCTGACGTACATTGGCACAAGGCAGGTTCTTTTCTCCAGTGATAATTCTCACAGGATTATGCAGAAGCTGGCTTGCTAGTTGCTCTATGCTAGTTGGAATTGTGGCTGAAACCAAAATGGTCTGATAATCATTAGGAATGTTTTCCAAAATGTCAAGCACTTGTTGTTGAAAGCCCATCTTTAACATGGTATCAGCCTAAAATAAAATTGTATTAAAGTTAGTCTTGTTTGACATTAAAACCCAGAACCACCCCCCAAAAAGACTGATATAACTAACAACATAAAAATTAAGAATTCTTAAATACAATACTATACCACAATGTCAAGAGAACTGGGAAAATGTTTATACAAAATTATAAACTGTGCAACTAAATGTTTACAATGATATACAAAGACTGTTATTACTGGCATTATTAGTAGTAGTAAAAAGCTATACACATTCTAAATATTCATCAGTAGGGGATTTGCTAAATTATGATAGATCCATATGACACTATGCTGTCAAGAAAAATGATCAGCAAGCCCTTTATTAAATAATGAATGACTGCTAGATAAAAAAAAAGCAAAGTACAAAATACTATGTGTAACACGATACCTATTTATGCTACAAAAATATTATATGTGTATACACTCAAGAAACTTAATTGCTAACACCAGGGAGAAGGCTGGAGGGCTTTAAGGGAGGCAATTCCACTTTTAGTTTTTTGCAAAGTTGTTTTTTTAACCATGCACACAGATTATGCTTATAATAAAATATTATTTTAAATAAAAATTAATGTTAGGGGCTGCTATGGTCTGAACTGTGGTGACCCCCCCTAAATTCATATATTGAAATCTAACCCACAAATGGTAGTAAGAGGGGAAGCCTTTAAGGGGTGATTAAGTCATGAAGGCTCCACCCTTATGAATGAAATTAGTGCCCTTCTAAAAGAGGCTGGATGGAGCTGTGTGTGAGGATGCAGCAAGAATGTGCCAGTGCCATCTTTGAAGCAGAGAGCAGGCCCTCGCCAGACACTGAATCAAGGTTAGCGCTTTGATCCTGGACTTCCCAGCTTCAAGAACTGCGAGATAAAGTTCCTGCTGTTTATAAATTACCCAGTCTAAGGTATTTTGTTATAGCACCAGGAATGGACAAAGACAGGGGCTTTCACTTCTATTTTTCTGTACTGTTGGTTTGTTACAACCATGAATTACCAAGCAAATAAAAAAAAATTTTTTTTAAAGTTAGTGCTGCCATTAAAAAAAAAAAACAAAAAAAGATTAAGGCTATCTTGAGTTGCAAATACAATCCAGTTGTCTATAATTTGGGAACAATGAGGTATTTAATTCTTTTTTTCCCCTTCTGAGCCCTGATTCAGGATAATTCTTTTAAACTATTAAGGCATTGTGGGTGTTTGTTTTGAGACAGGGTCTTGCTCTGTCGCACAGGCTGGAGTGCAGTAGCATGATTCCAGCTTGTTGGAACTTTAAACTCCTGGGCTCAAGAGATCCTCCAGCTTCAGCCTCCTAAGTAACTGGGACTACAGGCACAAGCAGGGCACCCAGTTTGGCATTGTATTTTTAAGTGCCCACTAATGTGCTGTCATCCATATTAAAATTTGAATATTCATTTTACTATTATTCAGTGGGAAAAAAAATTGTCACCCAGGTTGGAGTGCAGTGGTGCCATCTTGGCTTACTGTGCAACCTCCCGGGCTCAAGCCAGCCTCCCACCTCAGCTTTCCAAATAGCTGGGATTACAGGCACATGCCACCACATCCATCTAATTTTGTGTTTTTAGTGGAGGTGGGGTTTTGCTATGTTGCCCAGGCTCCACCCCCATTTTCTAACATGTCTTTAAGGTGCACAGATTATTCAACAGATGTTATTCAAAATGCAGAGTGGGCCATAAAAAGCATTTTTTTTTTTTTTGAGACAGGGTCTTGCTGTGTCGCCAGGCTGGAGTGCAGTGGTATAATCATGGCTCACTGCAACTTCTGCCTCCTAGGCTCAAGCGATCCTCCTGCCTCAGCCTCCTAAGTAGCTGGGACCACAGGTGGGACCACAGGCATGTGCCACCATGCCTGGCTAATTTTTGGTGTTTTTTTTTGTTTTTTTTTTTTTTTGCAGAGACTGGGTTTCCGCATGTTGCCCAGGCTGGTCTTGAACTACTGGTCTCAAGCAATCCTCTCGCCTTGACCTCCCAAAGTGCTGGGATTACAGGCGTGGGCCCCTGCACCCCAGCATCTCCTCTCCTGATTTTTCTCCTCCCTCACTAGCTACTCTGAGCCTCTTTTCTCTCTATCCCTATACACTGGGGAGCCCCATGGGCTGGGTCACAGGCTTCTTCCTTCCCCATCTGTGCTCTCTCCTCAGATGAGATCAACAAATTCCACGGCTCTGAATACCATGCATGCATCAAAGACTCCCAAAATCATATCTCAGGCCACAACTGCTTCCCCGAACTCAAGTGGTAGAAACTATCTGCCGACTTAACATCTCCACTTGGTTCCAACAGGCCCCTCAAATTCAACACATTCAAAACAGAAGTTTCTATTTCCTTCCTGCCAAACCCACTCCTATCCCAGAACACATCCCAGGAAACAGAGCCATCAGAAACTCTTATTTCATCTCTTCTCTTCACCACCTGACACTGACTCCATTAATCATCCTGTCAACCCACTAGCACACCCCAGAGCTGGTCGCTTCTCCCAGCTCATACTTGCAAGACTGCTCGCAATCCTGTCACCCCCATCCCATAACCAATTCTCCTCAAGGAACCAGACAGATTCTTCTAAAATATAAATCAGATCTTCATCCTCCTCTGCTTAAACCCTCCAATGGTTTCCCATCACACTTAGAATAAAATCCAACTTCTAACCATGACTAAAAAGTCTTACAAGTTCTCATCTTTGTCCACTTCTCCGACTTCATCTCCTAGCACTCTCCCCTCACTGCCCGTGACTCTGCCACACCAGCCTTCCTTCTGTTCCCAAATACCTCACGCTTGCTCCCCTGTTGAAAGTCTTCCCTCCAGATGGATCTCTGCATGACTAGCTCCTTCTCATTCAGATCTTAGCATAAATGTCATCTTCTCAGAGAGCTCTCCTTGACTCCCAATCTAAGGTAACCCCCCCACCCCAGTTGCCACTGCCATATCGCTTTGTGTAAGTACATTTATTACAGCTCCACGAGACAGCTCATGTGTCTCATTTTCCACTGTATTCTCAAAACCAACAAGTCTCAGCACATGAAAAGCCCTAACAATGTATTTTGTAAATAAATGAACACTCACTAATTCTAAGCACTAAATAAGCACCTACCTATATGTCAGGCAACTTACTAGTCAATGTGGCCCAAACCTCTCTGAAGATAAGAATCACCTGAAGGGTGGGCCACGGTGGCTCACTCCCAAAGTGCTGGGTGGCTCCCAGCACTTTGGGAGGCCGAGGCGGGTGCATCACGAAGTCAGGAGATGGAGACCATCCTGGCTAACACAGTGAAACCCTATCTCTACTAAAAATACAAAAAATTAGCCGGGCGTGGCGGCAGGCACCTGTAGTCCCAGCTACTCAGGAGGCTGAGGCAGGAGAATGGCGTGAACCCGGGAGGCGGAGCTTCCAGTGACCGAGATCACGCCACTGCACTCCAGCCTGGGTGGGGGGGAAAAAAAAAGAATCACCTGAGGGGGAAAAAAAAAAAAAGGATCACCTGGAATGAGTTTTTAGAAATTCCTGGCTATGACTCACACCTACTGAATCAGAATACCAAGTGAGAGGTCTGGTCTTGTCTGATGTTCACTGAGCAAACCAGGTGACTCTTATAATTAAGGAAACTTGGGCAAACACTGTGCTAAGAAAAAATTTTAAAAATCTATGCACAGTTCAACAGAGAGAAACAAAGTCCTAAAATCTGACAGGGGGAGTGAAGGAGTTCAGAGTTACTAACAGATAAAGAAGGAAGAGCAGGTAGAAAGGATGGGAGAGAATTCCAGGCCAAAGGACAGGTATGACAGAAGACACAGAGGGTCGCAAAGCAGATCATTTCAAAGGAATTATCTGAGTTTTCACCTCTGACTATTCTTGCATCTTCACCCTCCTCTTGAAACAGTGGTTCTCTCTTCTTCAAGGATATTATTCATTCTCAGTTCCTCTCTGGCGTCTCAAGCAGCTTTTTACTGACTCATCTTCAAACTCCACAAGGCAGGCCCTTAGCCCCAGCCCGTTTCTGCTCATTTCTAACTTGTCTCCCTTAGAGAAACCATGCGTTTCATGGATTCTGATGCCTATTTTATTTTTTAAAATTTTATCAGCAGCCTCCTGAGCCAGAAAAGGCTCAGAGGGACTCCCCAATGCCTATTTTAGATCTTCAGAGTATTACCCCTTAGTTCATCATTTGCAGGAAATTCACCATGTCTAAAGCCAAACTCAAACATTACTACCAAGACCCAGATTTGCTCATATGCCCTTTTTAAAATAAAAGGCACAACTATAACTGATGGAGTCACCTCTATTGCCTTCTTCCTCTCTCATCCTCAGGCATTAGAAGACGCACGAGTGACTCTCGGATTTGGCCTGTGACTCCTACTGCCTCCACCCTGTAACCCCTCACCCCTGTCTGGATTGCTGGCTGCTCTGTCTTAGATTCTTTCATTTCTCCTGTACCAAGCAGCAGGGTAACCTCTTAAACCACTACTCAATAATTTAGAAAGCCTCACTGTCTCCCACATCAAATCCAAATTCCTCTGCCTTCCTGTCCAGGCCCTCTGTAATTTGGCCCCACCCTAACAACCCAATTTTACCTCCTATTATTTCTCAGGAAGAATTCTTCAAGCTGGTGGTCTCTTCTCTGCCCCCTGCACACATGCACTTGGACTTTCTGACTCTGCTTACGTTGGCCCCTTCACTTGGAACAGTTGATACATCCTCTTGTTTTCTAAATCTTTTTCCATCTTTTGAAGCCCAGGTCAAATCCCATTACCTCCGAGAAGCCATTTTTTGCAGTGCTAATACATTTACTCTCTCATTTCTCCTTCTGACCTTATTTCTCCTGAACAATTAGCATATCATATACAGTCCCTTTTTTTTTTTGAGATGGAGTTTCACTCTTGTTGCCCAGGCTAGAGTGCAATGGCACAATCTTGGCTCACCTCAACCTCCGCCTCCTGGGTTCAAGCAATTCTCTTGCCTCAGCCTCCCGAATAGCTGGGATTACAGGCATGTGCCACCACGCCCAGCTAATTTTGTATTTTTAGCAGAGATGGGGTGTCTCCATGTTGATTAGGCTGGTCTCGCACTCCCAACCTCAGGTGATATGCCTGCCTCAGTCTCCCAAAGTGCTGGGATTACAGGTGTGAGCCAATGTGCCCAGCCATACAGTCCAATTTTTTCACTAGTATCTTCTATCAGCCATTGGCAAACTACAGTTCTGGGGACAAATTTAGACCTTTACCTGTTTTTGCAAATAATGTTTTATGGGAACCCCGTCACACCCATTCATTTTCATACCACCTACATTTGTATCGAGTAGTTGCCACAGAGACTATACAGCCCCCAAAGCCTAAGATATTTACCATCTGGTCCTTTACAGAAAGTGTTTGCCAACCCCTGGCCTACATCATGTTAGTACTTTTGTATCTCCATACACATGATAATGTTCTTACCTTTACTTCAGTATATGTATCTTTTCTCTCCAACACGATTTCAGCACCTTGTAGGCTTGAATGCTATTCAAAACTTCTCTGTGATGCCATCCAAACTTATCCAGAATTGGTCAACTTGTACCTAAATAATACTTCTGTACTGACTGCAGTTTCTGTATATAACTGATTCTGTTGTTTACCAGCTCATTTACCCTCTAGATCACCCAGAAACCATATTCCTTAAATGCCAAGGAGCTGGGACACAGGCTGCACATATAGGCACTTGATAAATGTTTGCTGAAAGAATACTTCCCTTGTACCATAATGGTGAGCACAGCACTAAAGTGTCTCATGAAGCCTCGTTAGTGGAAGAAAATTAAAATGCTGTAAAGAGAAGTGAGGATGAGGCCGGGTGTAGGGGCTCACACCTGTAATCCCAACACTTTGGGAGGCCAAGGCACGAGCATCACTTGAGCCCAGGAATTCAAGACCAGCCTGGGCAATACAGCAAGACCCCATCTCTAAACAAATTTGAAAAACAAAGAGAGAAGTGAGGATGAATGGAACCTAACCTTAAAATCCATATAAGAATTACTTCTCAGGCCAGGTGCGGTGGCTCATGCCTGTAATCCCACCACTTTGGGAGGCTAAGGTGAGCAGATCACTTGAGGCCAGGAGTTTGAGACCAGCCTGGCCAACATGGTGAAACTCTGTCTCAACTAAAAATATAAAAATTAGCCAGGTATGGTGGCACACGCCTGTAATCCCAGCTACTCGGGAGGCTGAGATACAAGAATCACTTGAGCCCAAATGGTGGAGGTGGCAGTGAGCCAAGATTATGCCATTGCACTCCAGCCTGTGTGACAGAGGGAAACTGTCTTAAAAAAAAAAAAAAAAATTACTTCTCCAGCTCGTAAGATGGGGAGAATTTAAGAACATGGGGCTTATCAACAAAGGGAAGCCCAGTGATGTTCAGGGTGACAGTATGTCTAATGATAATCAGATGCAATAAGTCAGTTCTACCAAATGGCCGCGCCAGAACACTGCTGACTTAGCAGTAGCAGGACTCTTCAGTCTATAAGACATTTTTGGGCAGATGCGGTGGCTCACGCCTGTAAGCCCAGCACTTTGGGAGGCCGAGAAGGGTGGATCACCTTAGGTCAGGAGTTCAAGACCAGCCTGGACAACATGGTGAAACCCCGTCTCTACTAAAAACACAAAAAGAAAGTTATCTGGGCATGGTGGCAGGTGCCTGTAATCCCAGCTACTCAGGAGGCTGAGGCAGGAGAATTGCTTGAACCCAGGAGGTAGAGGTTGCAGTGAGCCGAGATCGTGCCATTGCACTCCAGCCTAGGCAACAGGAGCTAAACACACTCTCAACAACAACAACAACAACAACAAAAAAGACATTTTCACCATCATTCTTCATCCTTGCCATAGGTCTAGAAGATTAACCAGCTTGCCTAAGATCTCATGGGAGGTGGAGTAAATGTTCAAATCTTGATCTTGTGGGTACTGGCTACGTGTTCTATCCTACTGCTACTTACTGGGGCCCACGGAAGGCAGGCTAAGACACCATCACTGGTCAGCACCCAGCACCCCGCATTTGTGATCACTGCTGGGTAATGCCAGGTCTCTGCTCTGTCACTGCTGGTAAGACATCTGGGAAGATGCATGTGCCCTGCAGGCAGGAAAGGCACATGCCCAGGGTGGGCTGGCACACGGTCCTATGTTCCCTTGGCAGAATATCACCAAGCAACAACACTTTTACTTCATCTTATTAAGCATGCCAAAATTATAAAAATGCCCCTATAGTATATGTAACATAGAAAATCAGGACCACAGATGCCTATGTCCACACAGAAAAAAAAAAAAAAAATTTAAAGGCCACCTGCTGGGCACGGCGGCTCATGCCTATAATCCCAATACTTTGGGAGGCCAAGGCAGGAGGATCCCTTGAGCCCAGGAGTTCAAGACTAATCAGCCTGGGTAATATAGTGAGACCCCATCTCTACAAAAACCAAATTAGCCAGGCATGGTGATATGTGTGCCTGTAGTCCCAGCTACTCAGGAGGCTGAGGTGGGTGGATCACTTGAGTGTGGGAGGTTGAGGCTGCAGTGAGCTGTGTTTCCATCACTGCACTCCAGCTTGGGTGACCTGAGCAACAGAGCAAAATCCTGTCTCATTACCTGACACTGACTATTTTTGCAAACAAATGATAGTAAGCATCAAATGCTTAAAAAAAAAAAAAAAAAAACTTACTATTGAGAATAGAGTACATAGTGAATTTGTGTTTTCTGTCAATTAGGAAAAGACAGCTCTGTTTAATTTTAGTGTAGTACACATTATGATAGCTTCAGCGCTACACAGGAAACAGCTTAAGAACCACTGCTGCAATGCTTTAAAAGTCCCTGAGGGTTTTTTTTTTTTTTTTTTTTTTTTAGAGAGAGAGAATGTCCTGAATATACAATGAAATTATATAACTATACTTTCCCTAAATTGTGTAAAATCATGTAACCGTTTTTCAAACACCACTACTTACTTCATCTACTACAACAATCTTTATACCACAGAGTTCTACAGAGCTCTGCTTTATTATATCCAGAAGTCGCCCAGGGGTTGCTATGATAACCTGAATGAAAGAGAATAAGGAAATTTAAAAAATTGGTAATAGCCATTTTCATTCATTCATTCCATATTGATTGACTAATATGTACCAGACACTGTGTTAAGCACTCAGAATTCAGTGATGAATAAGTCAGACATAGTCTCTGTTCTCATGAAACTTGTAACACAAAGGAAGAAACAGATAAAACAAGAAAGTACTCATGAGATAAATATACTACGCCATAATTGGAGGGACCTATCCAGTCCTACCCAATACACAGGTCAAACCTAAAGGATTAGTGGGCGTGAGCAAGGTGAGGAGTGATTAAGGAGACAGAAAAGTATCTACGACATTCCTAAGGCTGGGAGGCCAGTGAAGTTTCCAAATGGTGAGGGACGGGGAGAATGGGGCAGGCTGAGGCAGGCACCAGGAAGGGCCTTGTAGGCAGTTTGATTGATATGGTTCTGTAAACAAGTGAAAATTCCATAACATCTTTGGGCTTTTTATTTCATTTTTAAATTAAGAGGTTGGGCAAAGTGACTTCTAAGGTTGCTTAAGGCTCTTAACAATTTTATAATATGTTAGTGGCTAACAATGGGGGCGCTTTTTTTTTTTTTGATACAATCTCACTCTATCATCCAGCAGGGAGTACAGTGGCACAATCATGGCTCACTGCAGCCTCAACTTCCCCGGCTCCAGGGGTCTTCCTACCTCAGCCTCCCAAGTAACTAGGACTACAGGCATGCCACCACATCTGGCTAATTTTTTGATTTTTTTGTAGAGACAAGGTCTCTATGTTGCCCAGACTGGTCTCAAACTCCTGGGCTCAAATAATCCTCCCGCCTTGACCTCCCAAATGCTGTTGATTACAAGTGTGAGCCACTGCATTCAGCTTATTTTTACCTTTTTTTAAACAATAAGGAAAAATGCTTTAATACCAATCACATCTCCCCTTTGCTTCTATGCTACCATTGGCCAGTATTTAACTTCTACCTTATTTTGAAACCCACAGGTGGTTCATTATGATTACTGTTTCATTCAATGTTTCCTGAGATTTACCCACATGCTTACTATTTTCCTTGGCTGCCATTGTTTCTTCCATCCTACACTCTCCTTTCTGGCACAATCTTCTTTGTCTGTAGACTACCTCAGTTTTAAAGTTCTCTTACATGGTATATTGGTAGTAACTTTCTCAGTTTTGTTTATTTGAAAAGTTTTTTCATTTTTTTCATTTTGCCCTTGCTCTTGGAGGGCAGCTTTGCTCAACAGACAGGCTTTGGTTATTTTTCCTCAGAGGGCACCTGGGAGGGAGCTCAGGGGTGGGAGTGACAGGTGGGCAGCCCTGCATGGGGTGCTGCAGCCTGAGGGGCTGAGGACAGTACAGGGTGGAGTCTGTGAGGTGAGGAAGGTATCGCTGTGGGAGGGGCGGTGCTGACAGTGGGAGGTGGGCTCCATAGAGGAGAACTGGTCAAACAAATAAATAAATACGAAAGGAAAATGAGTGGCAGGTTTCTGTCAGTTACAAATATGAATGAATCCTGTTGTATTGAATTGGAATTGGAAGTATCAACATGAACTCATGGTTTCAAATAAATACAGATACAGAAAAACACACAGTTAGATATCCAGCTGACCCTTGAACAACATGGATTTGAACTGTGTGAGTCCACTGAAACATATCAATTTCAACCAAATAGAGATCAACAATACTCAGGTTCAGCAGGGCCGACTGCAGGATCCAAGTATGCAAAGATTTTGGTACATATGCCAGAGATCCTGGAACCAATCTCCGGCAGACGCTGAGAGCTGTATTCCCTAGCTCTATCCACTGGGAGGTCCTAGAAGCATTGATAGTCCAATAGCAATCAACACACATAGCCCAGATCTTTCTTTTTAAATGCTATCCTCTAGTAAAAGAAACCAGGGCTCCTTGGAGAAGGCATGATTCCAGGGCTGGGGCAGGGAAAGAAAAATGTAAGCATGGAACATCTTCTTTACATAGAAAGTAAGGAAGACTCAAAGAATGATGGAGAGCTGAACAAAGGACATAGAAACCAACTTGAAGGTGCTTCCACTGGCCAGATAGAGATCAACTGGAGTATCAAAACAAATAATAACAGATTATAAACTTCTGAATAACAGGAAGCCGTGAGTCCATACAGATAGAAATAAATATATACATAAATTCAAAGTGTGGTGAAGAATGAGAAATTTACATTTCAAAGTACATCTCAAAGTACTCTCCCCAAAATATTTACTAAATTCAAAGAGGAAAAAAATAAACTTTACAACTACTTTACAGATCCTATCACCAGGAAAAGGACATACTGATACTGTGTGCAACCTAAAAGGATGCAATGAAAAAAACAAAGCATCTCTTCTGTGATATCCCTGTCAGACATGTAACTGGAATCTAATCAGTTGAGGGATGTTCTTCAAAGTAAGTAGCCTGTAAACCTTAAAAGGGCCAAGATTATGAGAAAAAAAAGGAAAGATGGGGGAACCATTTCAAATTAAGGAGATGACAAAGACAAGACAACTAAATGCAACATGTGATTCTGAACTGGATTCTTGTGCTATAAAAAGTGATGGAACAATTATAAAAATGTGAATGGGGACGGAGGAGTAGACGATACCAATATTCATTCCTGATGTGATCTAATGTATCAACGTGACACTGTTTGGAGCTGTGTTCCCACCCAAACTGCATGTCCAACTGTAATCCCCAGTGTTGGAGATGGGATCTGAAGGGAGGTGATTGGATCATGGCGGCTATTTCTCATGGTTTAATACCCTTCCCCCGGTGCTGTCATGATAGTTACTGTGAGATCTAGTTGTTTAAAAGTGTGTAGCACCTCCCCACTCTCTTTCTTCCTCCTGCGTTGGTCATGTGAAGCTCCTCGCTCCCCCTCTGCCTTCTACCATGATTGGAAGCTTCCTGAGGCCTCCTCAGAGGCAGAAGCCACTATGCTTCCTGTACAGCCTGCAAAACCATGAGTCAATTAAAGCGCTTTTCTTTATAAATTACCCAGTCTCAGGTATTTCTTTATAGCAGTGCAAGCATGGACTAATACACAATGTTAATTTCCTGATTCCGTAATTGTATTACGGTTATGTAAGATAATGTCCTTGTTTGTAACAATCATACTGTAAAGTATATGGGGGTGAGAGGGCATCAAGTCAGCAAGTTACTTCCAAAAGGCTTAGGAGGAAAAAAAAGTTCCATTTACTCTACTTACCACCTTTCTTTAAGTTTGAGATTGTTTTTTAAAAAAATACGTGCTTTGGGAGGCCGAGGCAGGTGGATCACCTGAGTTTAGGAATTCGAGACCAGCCTGGCCAACATGGTGAAACCCCGTCTCTATTAAAAATACCAAAAATTAGCTGGGCATGGTGGTGGGCGCCTGTAGTCCCAGCTACTCTGGAGGCTGAGGCAGAAGAATCGCTTGAACCCGGGAGACGGAGGTTGCAGTGAGCAGAGGTTGCACCACTGCACTCCAGCCTGGGTAACTGGAGACTAATACCAATATGTTAACATACTTTTTTTAAGAATTGGAATGCAAGCTTAGTTTAAAAGCTGTTGGCCGGGCGCGGTGGCTCAAGCCTGTAATCCCAGCACTTTGGGAGGCCGAGGCAGGCGGATCACAAGGTCAGGAGATCGAGACCACAGCGAAACCCCGTCTCTACTAAAAATACAAAAAATTAGCCGGGCGCGGTGGCGGGCGCCTGTAGTCCCAGCTACTCAGGAGGCTGAGGCAGGAGAATGGCGGGAACCTGGGAGGCGGAGCTTGCAGTGAGCCGAGATCGCGCCACTGCACTCCAGCCTGGGCAACAGCGTGAGACTCCGTCTCAAAAAAAAAAAAAAAAAAAGAAAAAAAAGCTGTTAGAAGTTCGCAGCTACTTATCCATTTGAATTATAATGTTATCCATTCTTTGCAATGAAAATAAATTTAATGCAGAGGTTGATATGAGACTGTAGTTAAACACCATTAACCCAACTTCAAATTTGATGCCCATCAAAAATACTTGTATTGTTTACTTTATAAATACACATTGCAGAATTTATAATTTGGTACTGATATCACCTTTATCTGTTTTATATACTGGAGGTCCACCTTAAAAAAGCACTGATCCAATATCCCATTAATTATCAACCTGTAATTTCTTAAAACAACATTTTAAAGGCTTTAAAACTGTCAGATACATCTGATTTGTCCTTCAGAAGATTCCAACATGAAAGGCTGATATTCACCCATAGAAGTTGTCAAATACTGCAGGAGCTTCATCCCAGCTCGTACTGCTGCCCCAGCCCCCGGAGCGCCCTTCCCCAACTCCCTGCCAACCCAGCTCCTCCCCTGGGTTACCAGGGCCTCCCTACCAACCTAGCTCCTCCCCTGGACCGCCAGGGCCTCCCTACCACCCCAGTTAACTATAACAGTTAATGCCCAGAACGCCAAGGGGCCTCAAGGACCCAGCTCCTGCACCAAAGCTGCAGTCTACTTTGATTGGTCAGCATCTGTGCCAAACCTTCCATTAAACATTTTCATTTTAAAGGCAGGTATCTTCAGCCACCCATTCAAACTTAAGAAAACTGAAGCCCACAGAAGTGAAGTAACTTATCTATGGCCATGCAGCTACCAGACCACATTGCTTTTACATACTTTTACATATCAGAAAATACAGACTACACGTAACAGCATGGCTAAGGAAGGAGGAAAGACAGGTAAATTAAGATACCAATTTCAGCAACTACTATTTATTAGCTATAGATCCTTAGACAAACTCCAGCTTTCTGAGATTCAACTTCTCAACTATAAAACATGGGCTAGGGATTATGCCAACCCACCTTCAGAAGTAAATGTGATGCTTAAATGAGATAATACATGTGAGAACATTCAACAGCCTTTGGCATATAACGGGCACTCAATAAATTGTGTTTCTTTCCCTTCCTATATAAAACAAGCTTAAAAAACAAAAACAACCCTAAGGCTTACTTGGTAAGAATTTAAAGGCTCTCTAAAATCATACTTTTAAAAGTTCTTCAAGGGGGAAAAAAACTCTAGTTCCTGTATTGCTTACAAAACTTTTCAAAGACATTGTATCAAATCAGTGCTTACCTTAACATGTTGTTGCAGACGATAAAGCTGTGGGGGTAAGGGTAAGCCCCCTACAAGAAGCACGGTTTTCATGCGTGGCAGGCCACTCATCAATTCTTTAGCTTGTCTCTCTATCTGAATGGCTAACTCTCTGGTTGGTGTAAGAATGAGTGCAGATGGAGTTTTGCTCTGCAAAGATGTGAAAAACAAGTTTAAAAACACCAGCAATTAATTCCTGCTGATATGAACTAAATCTTCACAAGGATTCCAGGAACATAGCCCTTTTAAAGTGTTCCCAACTGGATATGAGTCCTCCTGCCTTCTGCTTGCTGCAGACTTTTTTCCTCCAAAACCATCATAAATTAAATCCATTTCTTACATAACACAGAATGAAAGATCAAAATTGGGGCTGGGGAGAGGTGTCCACAGTAACCAAGGTGAGAAAACTGAAGGTTTGCTCCTAGTTCCTTGGACTCTGTAATCTACAGTCATCCTCCTCTGAAGAGAGAACCCAATAGTCACCATGTAGAGCTGGTCAAAGCTGGCATGCTACCCTTGGTCTTTCCCTCTTAGCTCTCTTGTGGATTCACTTCTTTCTTTGTCCATATAACTTACATATATACCCACATCCTATTTCGGGCTTTATGGCTCTATTTTGGTCTTCCAGCATGTGTGACCTATATTTTAAACAATCTAGCACTTTTTTTCCTCACACTATCTTCTACTACTCTTTAGTTTTCCAATTTTTTTCTCCTTTATCTTTCCTCTCTTTGCCTACATTTTTTTTTTTTTTTGAAACGGAAATTCACTCTTGTTGCCCAGGCTGGAGTGCAATGGCACAATCTCGGATCACTGCAATCTCCGCCTCCAGGGTTCAATCAATTCTCCTGCCTCAGCCTCCCGAGTAGCTGGGATTACAGGCATGCGCCATCATGCCCGGCTAATTTTGTATCTTTAGCAGAGATGGGGTTTCTCCATGTTGACCAGGCTGGTCTTGAACTCCAGATCTCAGGTGATCCACCCACCTCGCCCTCCCAAAGTGCTGGGATTACAAGCGTGAGCCACTGTGCCCCGCCTTGCCCACATTTTTTACTTACTTCCCTTCCTGCCATACTTCATACTTCACAAGTTCATCAGTACTTGGGAAACAGTAATTACTCAAAATGTTTGTTAAACTAATCATATGTGAAAGTGCTCTACACACTATAAACTAACAAGTAAGGTATGGTAATGATTATTTTAAGATGAACCATAGATCATATTTAAGAGTATATTTTGAGGCTGGTTGCGGTGGCTCATGCCCGCAATCCCAGCACTTTATGAGGCTGAGGCGGTTGGATCACCTAAGGTCAGGAGTTCGAGACCAGCCTGACCAACAAGGAGAAACACCATCTGTACTAAAAATACAAAATTAGCCGGGCATGGTGGCACATGCCTATAATCCCAGCTACTCAGGAGGCTGAGGCAGAAGAATCACTTGAACCTGGGAGGCGGAGGTTGCAATGAGCAGAGACTGTGCCATTGCACTCCAGCCTGGGCAACAAGAGTGAAACTCGGTCTCCAAAAAAAAAAGAAAAAAAAGCATATTTTGAAACTCTATGTGTTCCAACTTCAGTATAAATCAGTTTCTTCAAAACACAAAATCCAAGGAGACTAAACTGACGTACAAACTGCAGCTCGTCTGGTCAGCTGGATCTTTTCCCCCTCAAATCCAAAGCTTATTCTGTTAACAGAAAAACTGTTAAAAATAAAATGTTTTGTAAGGAAGCAAGTTTTTAGATCCTCAATAAAGAGATCTCTGGTTCAATATAATACAAGAAAAATTCCCTGAAATTATGTTTTCATACAAACTACTATCAGAAGCAAAATCTCTACAGGCACTAGTGACTAAAATTCCAAATATTTAGTTTTAGTTTGCAATTTTAATACAGTTAAGAATGAAACTTGGTAAATACCTCACTTGTTTCCAAGAATAATACATGTGAACTCTATTATTAATACTTACCTCGAATAAAGCTCGCATGATAACAGGAAGAAGAAAAGCAGCTGTTTTTCCTGAGCCAGTGTCTGCACTGGCCAGAATGTCTCTTCCCAGAAGTCCCACAGGAATCATCTGCATTTGAATGGGGGTTGGCACCTCATAGCCTGATTTCTTCAAGTTGTGATTTAAGACCTCGGGGAAACTACAATGTTCAAAGTCAATAATGGGCCTAGTGACTTCTTGCCCTTGAACTAAAATTCCCAGCTGCTGTTTAAGATTTTCAATCTGGTCTTCCTGAAGGTTCAAAATAAAGGGGTGCTCTTTGTAGACATAGGAAGCATTCAGTGGAGACTCTGGCTCAGAATCAGCCTTCTGTGGATTGCTGAGTTTTGATTTCTCTTCCTTTTCCTTAACTTGCAGAAGATGTTTCGCTTTACACTCCAAACTACACACATCTTCATCTGTCCTATCACAGATATACTCTCCGTAACGACCACAGACAACACAGACGGGTTCCCCCGGTTCTGCCCAGCGCTGTGTTTTGGAAAATGACTTAACAGGCTCTTCAGAAGGATGGCTGTCCTTCACACCCTGCTCGGGACTTACTGAATGAACCTCTGCCAACTGGCCACCTGGGCTGGGGAAAGGGCATGATTCGCTGCTGTGCCTGTCTGGTGTTGTGGCTGCTTCTGTAACTAGAGCATCAACGGGAGCATCTCTGCTTTTGTCCAACTGAAGGTCTTCTGGGTCTGATTTAATTATCTTAGCCACACAACTTTTGCCATCACCATTAGCGTGCCTCTTGATTTTTAAAGATCTTGGAACAAACATTCTTCAATATTCTGTTAAAGAAATTATATAATGAGATTTATTGTACCATTAATAAAGTTACATATAAAGTACCATATGATTAACAGCCAGGCGTGGTGGCTCACCCCTGTAATCCCAGCACTTTGGGAGGCCAAGGCAGGCGGATCACGAGGTCAGGAGTTTGAGACCAGCCTGGCCAATATGGTGAAACCCCGTCTCTACTAATAATACAAAAATTAGCCAGGCATGGTGGCATGTGCCTGTATTCCCAGCTACTCGGGAGGCTGAGGCAGAAGAATCTCTTGAACCCAGGAGGCAGAGGTTGCGGTCAGCCAAGACCTCACCATTGCACTCCAACCTGGGCGACACAGTTAGACTCCATCTCAAAAATAAATAAATAAATAAAATACCATGTGATTATCACAGAATCAGCCTAGCGTCCTGCGGCTATGCCTGAAAGGAACAGTGGACATCATGACACTCTTTATATCAAGCTTTTCTTCCGTTCGCCAGCTTCCACTGATGAAGAGATGGAGTCCTCTTCCTCACACACAGCAGTGTTGAAACACTGCACACTGCTCAACATAGCCTTGTACACATGGTCTATTTCCATTTACTGATTATTTGCACTTTTAAGTATCAGATATTATAGAAATTCTGGGGTAAATCCTTCTATTATAGCATCAAAAAAGAAAACAGGAGAAATACTTCGCAATTAAAATCTTTAAAATCAAAACCACAAATCACAGAGAAAATGCTATTTTCATAACACTCAGTGTTATTATATGCCAAGCACAATGCTTCACCTAATCTTCACAACCACCATGTAAAGCGGTTAGCATTACCTAATATATATGCACAGATATTTTTTCATTATGCTATACTATGTAGATTACATAGATTAATATACATATAGCATAATGGAAAAATATAGTAATATACATAACATAGCATAATGAAAAATCGTGTGTGTATAAAACACATTATATACACTTAGAAGAAACTGAGCCACTTAAGTGGTTTGTCCAGGCTCGCACAATTTTTTTTTTTTTTTTTTTTTGAGACGGAGTCTCGCTCTGTCGCCCAGGCTGGAGTGCAGTGGCTCGACCTCGGATCACTGCAAGCTCCGCCTCCCGGGTTTACGCCATTCTCCTGCCTCAGCCTCCGGAGTAGCTGGGACTATAGGCGCCCGCCACCACGCCCCGCTAATTTTTTGTATTTTTAGTAGAGACGGGGTTTCACCGTGTTAGCCAGGATGGTCTCAATCTCCTGACCTTGTGATCTGCCCGCCTCGGCCTCCCAAAGTGCTACAGGCGTGAGCCACCGCGCCAGTCGTGCTTGCACAATTCTTAAGTGTTACAGCCCTGGCACTCTGGATCCAGAGCACAAGCTCTCAACCATATGAGGACTAAGCTCTAATTTTTTATCTTACCCGAATTCCTTTCTAAGGGGTCTGGAGAGTCATGTCCTATAAACCATAAATTCTTATCAGATGGGTTTTATTTAAGCCAATACACAGTGACTGACTTTCCAATCTGACTCTGGCATAACAAGGAAGAAAATAAAAATGTTTTACCCCAAAATATATTTCCTTGCCATCCCTTAAAATTGCCCTGCAAAGTCTCCTGTAGGAAAAATCCCCATTTTATAGAGAATTCCCTTCCCCGCTTTGTTTTCCTTCCTTCCTTCCTTCCCAGATCCAGGAGATAATCAACTAAGAGCCAGGAAACCTTTTAAGTCCAATATAAAACAATTTACAACCTGCTCTCTCTAAAGTCTGCTATCTAAGAGCTTCCTCTGCACAATAAAACTTGGTATCCACAATCCTTTATCTTCAGCCTGAACATTCCTTTTAATAACCTCAACCATCAACCAGATAATGTTTACATTTACCTATAGCCTGGAAGCCCCGGCTTTGAGTTGCCTTTCTAAACCAAACCAATGTATTTCTTAAATGTATTTGATTGATGTCTCATGCCTTCCTAAAATACATAAAACCAAGCTGTACCCCAACTGCCTTGGGCACATGTTCTCAGGACCTCCTGAGGACTGTCACTGGCCATGGTCGCTTGTATTTAGCTCAAAATAAATCTCTTCAAATATTTTTCTGAGTTTGATTCTTTTCATCAACCCCGATCTATACCCATTTACACCAAAAACATATCTGCAAAATTACAGTGATTGGGAAGAAGACTTTTAACCTAATCTGGGGACTATCAAATATCCTAACAAATGTTTTTCTTACAAAAATTCTTTGTTTAAACTGCCAGATTCCAACTTCCAGAAAAATTCCAACAGAAATGCAACTGTACGTGGGGTGGCGAGCAGCGCAGGCACAGCTCTATGCGAGCAGGAAAAAGCTTGGAACTCAAAAGTCTTCCAATGGCGAAAGGGAACGGGCTCATGCCGGGAGGGCGGGCAGCGGCGCAGCCTCCAAATCTCGCCAACGCCCCCCGCATCCCCGCACATTGGCGGGCCCTCCTCTCGGGCGTTGCCTCCCACCCACGCCCGGCGGCACCGCACCCCGAGGCGCTTCACGTCATGGAGCTGCTGAGAGACGGGCGGGGCTCCGGTTCCGGGTAGAGGCCTGGGACACGGGGAACTGTAAGGACGGGGCGGGGGGGGGGCAGCGCAGAGGCACCCGTTCTCCCTCCGCGGCCTAGCGGCCGGGCTCCAGGAGAAAGGGCAGCAGGACGGCCAGGGGCCCGGGCTTCCGGGGCACGCTCACCAGCGCAGGCCTGAGGCCGCGTCCGCTCCCGCTCGGGGCCGGCTCCCCCTTCCAGGCTCCAGGCCAGGCTTCCGCCCGGCAAGCCCTGACCCGCTGGTCAGGACGGCGGCCCGGGACTGGTGGTGCGGAGCGGAGCGCACAATCCACTTCTCCGGGTTTTGGGAGGGGGCAGCAGCCCGCTTTCCGGGCGGTGGGGAGGCGGGGCCACCATGGGGGCGGAGCTCGGCTGGGAGCCGGCAGTGGCTTGGGAGGGAGGGATGAGGAGAGGGGCGGGAAGGCTCCTCGCGTTTTCACGCCCCCGCCCGGCTCTGGGCTGGCGGTAAATCTCGGAACCGGTCGGGATTGGGCGGGTTCTGGACGGAGGGGCACATTTGGGAATCCTTGGAATAATTTACGTAATGGAGTAGGCTGGGATTGGTGGTTAAGAGTCGGAACGTAAGCAAAGAAGCAGCAGGGCGGCGCGGGGCCTGGCACCCTTAGAAAGTGGGAAGTGTGAGTGTAAAAGGGAGGGGCGCTTCTTCCCGTTGGGCTCAAAAACCCTTTTCTGGCTTTAGCTAGTAGAGCCACTCAAAATTCAGAGTCAGCTTGATGTGGCGTATTTGATATGCTGGATAATATTTCCTGCACCACCGCACCCCTCCCCGCCAGCCCCAACACCAACAAGAAAGTAACACAAGTCACGGTTCTTGGTCCTTGTGGGCTGACATTTCCCTGTTTTGCCAACCTCTGGAGCCACGTGTCCCAAGCAGTTTGTAGTTGAGAAGTGATGGGGGAAAGGAGACAGCACGGGAGAGGAAGGAGGGAAGCCAGCTTACATTCAGGTGCCTTAAGTAAATATTTTCGATGTAATATTCGATACATACAAAATAGCTATTTACCAAATATGTAAAATGTAAAGTATACTAATGAAAGTATCACTCCACCACGTTATCAGTATTTAGCATGTATCCATGCATCTCCAGGATTCTACTCCTGGCCTCTTAGCTCACCACCATCTTCCGTTTTATCCCTCTTTGTCATTTTTAGTGGTTTTATCATATTTGGATGCATTCCTAACTGTGTATTCGTGTATTTTTCTTTTTGAGCTTTGTAAAATTATATATAGCCTGGAATTGCTTTTTATCGCTCAACATTTGTTTTTTTGATTCATCCAAGTTGTTAAGTGTATTAACAGAACATTTATTTCTTACTGCCCAGTCAAAAGGAAGTTTTCTCCTGTTGGGAATGTATTCAATACTGTAGCCGGTAGGATTATAAATGCGCTTTAAGTATTTTCTTTTTTGATAGGAATCACACAGACTAAATGTATCAACTTCCCAAGTTTGTAGGTCACATACCTATGACAGAACTCTTTTCCTGGGTTTTGTGAAATTTGTAATTGTTGTAATTTATTTTGCCATTATAAAAAATATTCACTTTTGAACCTAATTTTTATTCATAATTCTGAATCTTTTTCTTTAAAAGCCTCACTCTTCTCCAATTATATAAGCTCATACCCCACAAAACCTGAATCTGCCCCTAGTAATTACTAACAGGGCTAGTAGGAGCATTCTTGTTCACCTTCTGTACTTGCGCTGGACTCTAATTTGAACCTAGGAGCAGCACTACGGCATCAGAGGCTATGGGGGCTGTTCAGCTTTCAAAGATAATGCAGAATTGTTTTCAAAGTGGTTGTACCAATCTGTACGGCCGCCAGTACCGACCACAATTCTCTCTAATCCTCGTTATTTTCACACTTCTTAGTTTTTGCTAGTCTACCCAGAATAAATACCATGTTTTTGTCTTCATTTGCATTTCGTAATTACTGATAAGGTTGAGCACTTTGAAATATGTTGATTATTCCTTCATGTTTTCTCTTCCCCTTCTAAGGGGGTGTGTGTGTGTATACATATATAAGTGTATATATAACGTATATATGTATATATAATGAATAACAATCTTGTTAATTGTGTGTGTTGCAGATATCTTCCTGTTTATAGTGTGCGTTTTAAAATAAAAAAAAATTTTTTTTACTTATTTTGAAAAAAAATCAACCTTATCAAAAAGTTTCAGGATTAATGAACTCCTGTATGCCCATCACATAGGTTCACAGTTTGCTATATTTGTGTGTAGGAGATACGATATATAAAAAATATGTATACTATATATATATATTTTTTTTTCTGAACCATTTGGGAGTACGTTGTAGCATATGTCTCCAAAGACAATGATACTCTCTTTTATACTCACAGAAAAATGTTCCAATTGAGGTTGTTTGTTTTTTGAGACAAGGTCTCACTCTGTCACCCAGGCTGGAGTGCAGTGGTGCAATCTCGGCTCATTGCAACCACCTCCCGGGCTCAAGTGAGGCTCCCACCTCAGCATCCCAAGTAGCTAGGACTACAGGCACACCCCACCACGCCTGGAATTTTTTTGTTGTTAGAGATGGGGTTTTGCCATGTTGCCCAGAATGGTCTCCAACTGCTAGGCTCAAGCGATCCACCTGCCTTGGCCTCCCAAAGTGCTGGGATTACAGGTATGAGCCACTGGGCCTGGCTGAAATTTAGGTAGTTTAACATTGATATAGTACGAGTAGCTAACGTGCAGTCTTTATTGAAAATTTACCAGTTGTTCCATTAAGATGTTTTAGAGCTATTTTTTTCCCCTAATCCAGGATTTAGTCCAAAATCTTTTCATTTTCTTTATGAAGTCTTTTTTTCCTCTCTCTGTTTTTTATTTTATTTTTTTAAAGAGACAGGATCTTCTCTCTGTCACTCAGGCTGGAGTACAGTAGCCCGATCATGCTGTATGGCTTGTCTATGGTCAATTTTTATATATTTTTAAAACCAGAGAAGAATGTTTATTTACCAATAGATAGATACATGATACTTGCAAATAAATCAAACTTGGTATTTCAGATATTCTGTGTCTTTACTAATGTTCATGTTCAGATTTCCCCATCAGTATTTCCCCATCAGTATTTCTCTTACCTGTTAGTAGATAAAATAGATCAAGCAATCCATCTCCCATTGTAAAGGTAGATGTGTTCATTTTTCCCTGTAGTCCGGCAATTTTAGTTTTGTGTATTTGGGGGGCCATTTTATTTTAGAATCAATATTTGTAAAGCAATTTAAGCATTAATGTGTCATAGAATCTTAGGTTTGAATGCATTCATCAGAGTCCAATCACCACCCCTTGCTACTCTCCATACCCTTGTAGGAGGAATTATTTTATATCACCCTGCTACAGGACCAACCGGCTTGTTGAATGCTTTTAGAGACAGGGTGCCTCCCACCTTACAGGGCAGTCCAGTTCTTCACTGGAGAGCTCCATGATTATAGTTACTATTTAATTAGACTGTCTATGGCTAGGCATTGTGCAAAGCATTTTAGACACATTGTCATATTCAGTTCTCACTGTAATCTTATAAAGTAGGCATTTTATCCCCATTGTACTAATGAAGAAACAGGTTAAGGTAATTAAGCAACTTGCCCAAGGTCACACAGCTAGGTAGTGGCACAGCAGGAATTTAAGCCCAGGTCTGTCTCCTAAATCCACTAGACTACACTGCCTTCAAGCTTTTCTTTAAGTATAAAACCATGTCCCTTTAAGTTTCAATCAGGAAACCTGGTTCCAAAACCATGTTTAGTGTTCCTAAAATTCCCAATCTGTTGGAAACCTTAGACATAACTCACACTCACGTGTTCCATTACTGTGCCCAACTTTCCTTAGTTTTCTTATGGAAGCTTTAGACCTTTGCTGTATATGTTTGTATTCTTATTGTTACTTTTGGAAAAGTAGCCAATCTTGATGAGCAGGATGATTCATTCTGAATGAATGAATGAAGCCTAGTGAGTTGCAACTCATTTCTACATGTGAGTAAGGATGCTGGGTGAAGCCTAATTTTTTTTTTTTTTTTTTTTTTTTTTTTTGAGGCGGAGTCTCGCTCTGTCGCCCAGGCTGGAGTGCAGTGGCGCGATCTCGGCTCACTGCAAGCTCTGCCTCCCGGGTTCCCGCCATTCTCCTGCCTCAGCCTCCGAGTAGCTGGGACTACAGGCGCCGCCACCACGCCCGGCTAATTTTTTTGTATTTTTAGTGGAGACGGGGTTTCATTGTGTTAGCCAGGATGGTCTCGATCTCCTGACCTCCTGATCCGCCCGTCTCGGCCTCCCAAAGTGCTGGGATTACAGGCTTGAGCCACCGCGCCCGGCCGAAGCCTAATTTTTAACATCAAGTTCTTCACCTTTCAAGGTTAATAAGTCAAACCTCAGAGCCACTCAGGTCTCACTTGTGACTCTTTCCCACTCTGTGTTCTTTAATCAAAAAGCTCAGAATCAGATTTCCTCGTAGGTCTCACCAGAGCACAGTATAATTAATCTAAACTCCCATTTCTGTTTTCTTCACGAAAGATCTTCACTGACATGGTTTTATGATGGTTTTTTAATTGTGGGGCCACAGAAAACATTATTTATATTAGGTCACATGGAAATCACAGATGGCGTTACTAATACAATTTTAATACGCTTTATGGCAGGGAGGGACGGGAAAGTATACAAGGGTGACTCAATTAGGCAAGAGTTGTGGAATGCATACATCCTACTTAACCATTCTAAGAGTTTGCCTTAAGCTGTGTCTTAGAACAGGAAATGCTGCAATAATGTGAGCTGACCTGTATGTTATTCTCATGTGCTGTTGAAACATGTATAGAAATAATAATGCCTAGCATTCTTTCATCTCGGGAAACTTCAGTCTCACACGTATTAGTTTATAGCTACTCCTTACTCTTTTAATATGTGAGGCTTGGAAAGCCTGTATAAATTTTCATCAAGGTGGAGACAGGAAAGCACAGTTTAATAGTATTTGACTGCCATTGATTTTTTTTTTTTCTACTGGTATCACAATGAATCAGATCAGAACTTGGACCTCAGTACTTTTTCTGCCTTGGCATCTTTTCCTGATAAGTAGTATGACCAAGTATTCAAATTCTAAGAATTGAACTATTTACTCATTCAACAGATTTATGGCATTTGCCATGTGCCCAGAACTGGGAATATAATGATGAAATAGGAAGTCATAGTCTCTGCCCTCACCAAGCTTCCAGCAGGCAGGTGAAGGAGGGGGACAGACAATTCCATAGTAAGTGCTGTTAAGGGAATTACAGAGTTTCATAGGAATGTAAGGATGGATACATAAGCCAGACCTGCTGAATCAGGGAAAGCTTCCCAGAGGAAATGGCATCTAAACTGAGATCTAAAGGCTGAAGAGGAATTGGGGCAATTAAAATAGGAAAAAGAAGAGGAAGGAAAGGCCCAAAGTGAGGTATAGCACATCCAAGGAACTGAAATAAGTTAGATATTAGTCTTCTTAGATCAAGTTATACTGCAGCAACAAATGACCCCAAAATGTCAGTGGCATTTAACAGCAGAGATTTATTTCTTTATGCTGCAATATGGAGAAATGATTGCAGGGGATGCTAAAATACGGAGAGAAGATTGTAGAGGGTAAAACCAAGGTGGGAAGCTGAGGCAATAGTTCAGCCTGAAGAGGAGATGGCCTGAACTTTAGGGTGGCCTGAAGTAGTGGCAGTGGAGAAAAAGAGAAGTAGACAGAATAAAGAGATAAAGAAAAAGTTAGGTCAATAGTTCTTCTTGATAGATAGGACATAGAGGGTGAAGGAGACAGAGTCATGGTTGACACTCAAGTTCAATATGCACTACATAGCTTTATAGTAACCACAAAACATAACATGACGATGAAAACTTTTATAGAGAGGAATTTAATACTTATGATAAGATGATAAACATTTTAATGTAATAATCTTAGAAATGTCATCCTACTAATCTCATATACATCATAGAGTTTGTGATCTCAGTGATCACTATTATTTTTTCTGCTCAAACTCCTGGTACAGATACATTCACAGAAGTATATAATTCTTGACAGCAAAGCTTCTGGGATGACAACTTAGGAAATGCCGAATTAAAATGAGATCTGTTTTATCACTCCACATTCATCCTAAAACTTGAACTTAGAAAGATGTCATTGAATGGTTAGAAAAATAGACAGCTACTGAACTATAAAATCTACCCTTGTAAACTTCAGCAAAGGGAGGCTCAGGCAGGTTTCCCTAGATTCAATATTGCAAGGATGTCATACTCTGAGGACATCATATAAGAGCTATGACCATTAGCATACTTAGAAACCTGCTGCCAGTATGACCGGGCGCGGTGGCTTACGCCTGTAATCTCAGCACTTTGGGAGGCCAAGGTGGGCGGATCATCTGAGGTCAGGAGTTCGAGACCAGCCTGGCCAATATGGTGAAACCCCATCTCTACTAAAAAATACAAAAATTAGCCTGGCGTGGTGGCAAGCACCTTAATCCCAGCTGGGGGGCAGAGGCAGGAGAACCATTTGAACCTGGGAGGCAGAGGTTCCGGTGAGCCAAGATAAAGCCATTGCACTCAAACAAGGGGGACAAGAGAGAGACCTCTCAAAAAAAAGGAAAAGAAAAGAAAAGAAAAGAAACCTGCTGTCAATATACATTAATTTTCCAGAGGAAAAAGTATTGTGCTGGATTCTCCCTTTCAAGATTAGGCATGTTCATGGAACATTAAACTCTCGAAAGATGAAGAGAAGAGCATCTTAGGTTTTCCCAAGGCAACTCTAAATTTCTCGGCAGGGGACAAATCGGATCACCAAATCAGATATTCTTTTATCTGGCAACAACCTCCTTTTCTTCCAGCTTTACTTTGTTCAACTTCTCCCATCATGATCATTTTCAACCACACTGGGACCATTAGTCTATTAATTTCTCTCCCAACATGTCTGTCATCTTCTGTCTTCCTTTTTCATCATACCCCACTTATATTGTGTACTTTCAGGATTTCTTTAAGCACTCCAAGGAGCCTGAGGTATTTTACAGAAATGTTCTAGCACTGCACAGATGGCTGTACTGATTAAGAGTGTTGCTTTGTAACCATGGGCTAAGGAGTTGATCCTCCGGCATCTTCCAAAGGTAACCTATGAGTGTGCATGTTTTTTTTTTTTTTTCCTTAGTCACTAAGGACTCAAGGATTTTTTTTTTTTTTTTTTTTTTTTTTTTTTTTTTTCATTTTTTGAGACAGAGTCTCACTCTGTCGCCAGGCTGGAGTGCAGTGGCACAATCTCGGCCCACTGCAGCCTCTGCCTCCTGGGTTCAAGCGATTCTCCCCTCTCAGCCTCCCGAGTAGCTGGGATTATAGGCATTTGCCATCATGCCCAGCTAGTTTTTGTATTTTTATAGAGACAGAGTTTCAGCATGTTGGCCAGGCTGGTCTTGAACTCCTGACCTCAGGTGATTCGCCCGTCTCGGCCTCCCAAAGTGCTGCGATTACAGATGTAAGCCTCTGCGTCTGGCAGACTCAAAGATTTATTTTTATTTATTTATTTTTTGAGACAGGATCTTGCTCTGTTGTCCAGCTGGAGTGCTGTGGCATGATTTAGGGTCACTGCAGCCTTGACCTCCCTGGCTCAAGCGATCCTCCTGCCTCAGCTTCCTGAGTAGCCGGGATTATAGGCACAGTACCACGCCCAGCTAATTTTTTAAAAATTTTTTGTGGAGATGTGTTTCTCACTGTGTTGCCCAGGCTGGTCTCCATCTCCTAGACTGAAGTGATCTTCCTGCCGCTGCCTCCCAAAGTGCTGAGATTATGGGTGTGAGTTACTGTGTTAGGCCAGACTTAAGAATGTTTAACATATTTGATGCATTTCGGTTCACTGCACTTACTACTCTTTGTGAAGCTTAAATTGTCCCATCTTTGACAGTGGGAACCTCTTCAAGGTGGCTTTAGGGTCTTTTTGACACATAAAACCCAGTAGTCTTTGAAAGCTTCCTTGCTTTCTGGTGTGATGGAGCTTGTTGCCAGCTCTTCTTACTTTTTTTTTTTTTTTTGAGATGGAGTCTCGCTTTGTTGCCCAGGCTGGAGTGCAATGATGGGATCTTGGCTCACTGCAACCTCCGCCTCCCAGGTTGAAGCGATTCTCATGCCTCAGCCTCCGGAGTAGCTGGGACTACAGGCACATGCCACCACGCCTGGCTAATTTTTGTATTTTTAGTAGAGACCGGGTTTCGACATGGCCAGGCTGGTCTCAAACTCCTGACCTCAGGTAATCCACCCACCTCGGCCTCCCAAAGTGCTGGGATTACAGGCGTGAGCCACCACGCCTGGCCCATCTTACATTATTTTTGTCCCAGACTGAGAATCAGCCATTTCTATCAGGAGCCTGGGTTTCTGATTCCGTTTAACAGAAAATGGTATTTACAGGCCACAGCCTAGGCATGAGGATGCTAATTGCTACTAAATTGGTTATGGTTTCTAAGCCTTTTTAGTGGACAGAGCTCCGACATTCCTTTTTTCTTTTTTAGGAGAAAAAAATCATAAGTTCATTTTATTCAAATTTAGGATTACAAGGTTTTTATTTAACTTTAAAAAGTTAAAAGGTTTTTAATTGAAAAGTTTTAAATTGTATTCTGATATCACTTTTACACTGAAAATTTTAGTTTCTAAGAATATTAATGGCCAGGAGTGGTGGCTCACACCTGTAATCCCAGCACTTTGGGAGGTGGAGGTGGATGGATCACCTGAGATCAGGAGTTTGAGACCAGCCTGGCCAACATGTCGAAACCCCATCTCTACTAAAAATACAAAAATTAGCCAGGCATGGTGGTGCGCACCTGTAGTCCCAGCTACTCAGGAGGCTGAGGCAGGAGAATTGCTTGAACCCAGGAGGTGGAGGTTGCAGTGAGCCGAGATCACACCAGTGCACTCCAGCCTGGGCGACAGAGCGAGACTCCATCTCAAAATAAATAAATTTTAAAAATTAATATAATTTTATTGTTATACATAAAATGGTTTCAGAATAATAATACCAAAATTATTACTAACTATATAATTACTGAAAATAGTTTAAAATGTCTTTGACTTTTTAAAAATTCCAGATATATTCTAGTAAGGATGCATAGTCAAATTATTGTGTTTTAAAACCACATGAAATAATCTTTTCTGTATGGTTAAGCCACTAAGTCAATTGGAAGGATGGATTTATTTGTTTCCTTTTGCTTTTGATTTTCATGAATTGATTTTCTTTTCCATTTTGATTTAACCTGGTTTTATAATTTTATAAACCTGTCTCAGCTACTTGGGAGGCTGAGTCGGGAGAATCACTGAAGCCCCAGAGTATGAGGCTATAGGGTGCTATGATCATACCTGTGAATGATCTGTACTCCTGTTTAGGCTACATAGCTAGTCCTATCTCTAAAAAAATGAAAACAAAAGCACAATACATTTACAGGGTTTGAAATCAAATCTACAAAACAATGTATATTCCGAAAACTTTAGCTTTTATTCCTGGTCCTTCCACCCTATTCCTTCTCTCCCCCATAGGTTACTTAATTTTTTTTTTTAATTCAAAAATTATTTTGTCTATCCTTCCAGTTTTTTTTTTTTTTTTTGAGACGGAGTCTCGCTCTGTCGCCCAGGCTGGAGTGCAGTGGCCGGATCTCAGCTCACTGCAAGCTCCGCCTCCCAGGTTTACGCCATTCTCCTGCCTCAGCCTCCCGAGTAGCTGGGACTACAGGCGCCCGCCACCTCGCCCGGCTAGTTTTTTGTATTTTTTTTAGTAGAGGCGGGGTTTCACCGGGTTAGCCAGGATGGTCTCGATCTCCTGACCTCGTGATCCACCCGTCTCGGCCTCCCAAAGTGCTGGGATTACAGGCTTGAGCCACCGCGCCCGGCCTATCCTTCCAGTTTTGAAAATATAAGCAAGTATTTTATATCTGTGTGTGTGTATATATATATGTGTGTGTGTATATATATATACCTTTTAGATAAACAGAAGCATACTGCAGATACTTTTTCCACCTTCTTTTCAGTTGACAACATATCCTAGAGATTGCTTCATGGCAGTGTATAAAAATATTCTTCATTTCTTTCCACTTCTCCTTTGGGTGCACTATAGTTCCAGTCTCTTGCAGATAACCATTTGAGCTGTTTCCAGTTATTTTCTATTACAAGTGCTGCAGTGTATAGCCTTCCAGACACTTTATTAAGCTTTTATAAGTATGATCATATTTTATGGAATCTGAAACCCCATTGATTATAAGTGACACCATTACTCTATATAACACTAAAAAAGAAAAACACCCTGCCAATTAACTGTAAAATGCCATTGATTGTAAAATGAATCTCAATTTCAGAGCTGTAAAATGTAAAAAGAGCATACATCTTAACATTTAGGAAATTAAAATCTCGTGTAATCCTCGTAACAACCTAAAAGGAAGGCACATATAACTACTATGAGCTCCATGAACTTTTTCTTGTTTTTGGCTCTAATACATTTTTTTAAAAATACTTTTTAATATTTTAAAAATAGAGATGGGGGCGGGGGTCTCACTGTGTTGGCAAGGCTGGTTTTGAACTTCTGGCCTCAAGCAATTCTCTTGCCTCGGCCTCCCAAAGGGCTGGGATTACAGGCATGAGCCATCATACCTGGCCATTTGGCTCTAATCTCAGCCCCATTCAAGGAGAAGTGTGTCTAATAGTGCATAGTAGACACTTAAATATTTGTTGAATAAATGAATGAGCCCCCATTTTACAAATGAAGAAACTCTGAGGTACAAAGTTTAAGAAACCTGCCTGAGAGCAATCATTTACTGGCAGAGCCTGGATTTGAACCAAGAAAGTTACAACTCATACCTGCTGCACTCCCCGCTATAAATTTATGAGTACCCGACCGGGTGTGTTGGCTCACACCTGTAATCCCAGCCAGCACTTTGGGAGGTTGAGGTGGGCAGATCACCCAAGCTCAGGGGATCAGCTTGGGTAACATTGTGAAACCTCATCTCTATCAAAAATACCAAAAAAAAAAAAAAAAAAAAATTAGCTGGGCATAGTGTCGTGTGCCTGTGGTCCCAGCTACTTGGGGCTGAGGTTGGAGGAGGATCCTTTGAGCCTAGGAGGTGGAGGTTGTAGTGAACCAAGATCCAGTCTCGCCACTGCACTCCAACCTGGGTGACTCAAGGAGACCTCATCTCAAGTAATAATAATAATAATAATAATTCATGATTACCAGTTACAAAGGGGCCCTCAATAATCCTATTGCTTTCCTCTGGTCAACTTGCTCTTCCATTGCAGCAACAATGATTGTAAACCATCACTCCCTCCAAGCCTCAAAAATCCCCTCTCTCAGCTCCCCTGGACCCACTCCCTGACTGATTAGAGAACCTTGCCTCCTATTTCATAGACAGCATGAAGCCATGACATAAGACCCCTCTCAGTTTCTTACCAAACATGCAGATCTTCCTGCATCATCAGTAATTCTCTCCTCCTTCCTTCTGTGCTACATAGGATGTGCCCTTTGTCCTACCAAAGGCTGATTCCTCCAATGGGGCTGGGGATTCTATTCCTCCTGCCTTAACACTAGTAGTTACCCCTTTTTGCCCTGTAAATTCAGCCTGTCCCTCTGTATGAGTTAGGATTCAGCTTGGCTGCATATAAGAAAAAAATCAAATTAATTGTGGCCTAAATGAGAGAAATGTTTTTCGCTCTCACATATTTATTTACATTTTAATTGGTCTGAGTATGTGATGCTTGTATAAAAAGTAAAAGGTACGAACTGTACTCCTACCCTTACCTCAGTCACCTAGCTCCTCAACCACTCTTTTAAGTTTAAAAATAGCATGTAAAGCGACAGGAATGGAAATGGTCACTTGGGAGTATGCATAAACGGAGAGAAGAGAAGCAGGGACAAGGACTTTGGCACTCCTGCTTTTAAAGACTGAGCCGAAGAAGAACTGGCAAATGATCTAAGAATAAATGTCATTGAAGAAGGAAGGAAACCCAGAGATTGTTTTGCCCTAGAAGCAAAAGAAGAAAGTATTTCAAGGAGAAGTATGTCTAATACCTCTTAGATATTCGAGTAAAATAAAAACAGAGAAGTGACTGTTATATCTGGCAGAATGGAAGCCATTAGTGACTTGGACTAGAGGAATCTCAGGGGAAATAGACTGAGGAGAAAATGTAGGGTAAAAGGCTAATCAGCAATTATGGTCAACTCAAGAAGTTTTGTTATGAAGGGGAGCAGAGAAACTTGCCTGGGGCTGGAGGGAGACATGTAGTCAAGATATTTTTTTTCTCTCTTGAGATAGGAGCTATTATGGCATATTGTTTGCTGGTGGAAATAAACCATGGGAAAGGGAGAAGTTGATTATACAGGTGAGGGAATAATTTCCAGAGCAAAGTCCTTGAAGATGCAAGATTTGCATGGGCTCCAGAACACAAACAGAAGGGCTAGCCTTTGAAATGCAAGAACGCTTGATCCATGGAACTAGGAGGTAACTCACAATGGGTACATACAAAAGCAGACTGTAGTTTGAGTGGTCATTGTCTGCTTTGATTTTTTTTTTTTTCTGAGACAGAGTCTCGCCCTGTTGCCCAGACTGGAGTGCAGTGGCGTGATCTCAGCTCACTGCAACCTCCGCCTCCCAGACTCAAATGATTCTCCTGCCTCAGCCTCCTGAGGATCACCACACCTGGCTAATTTTTTGTATTTTTGGTAAAGACGGGGTTTCATCATGTTGGCCAGGCTGGTCTCGAACTCCTGACCTCAAGTGATTCGACCACCTCAGCCTCCCAAAGTGTTGGGATTACTGGTGTGAGCAACGGTGCCTGGCTGTCTACTTTGATTTATTCATTTTTTGTTAAAGCTGTCGGTAAGAGTGGGGCCACAGCGGGGGTTGTCGGGAGGTGGTATCATTTAGAAGCTTTGAAAAGACAGAAGACGTGAACTAGTCTTTTTGAAGTGTGGGAAAGAGAACATTTACAGTAGGATTGTCAAATATGCTAAGTACCCAACTGAGATTTTGGTCCATGAATTTAAAGAAAACTAATGGACATGGTGAATAAGATCAGCTGAGCACTATTTGGCTGCTCTCATGCAGGCCCAGAGTGAGCAGATTGTTGGGTATAAGCAGAGTTGGAGGCTTTCCTAATTGAATGCAACAGGGTAAGCTCAGGGAGAGAGGGGCAAGGGTTTTAAGGGTGTTTGCAAGGGAGTCATTATAAACATGAGCTGTGGCTTTTAGGCTAGCTAAAGAAAAAGACGTGAGGACACGGATAGCTGATTATAGTTGAGAAAATGATAGAGTCTAAGGATGAGAGTTCTTCATGGAGTTAAAGAACTGCTGAAGCAGGAGTTCTTGAGAAGAGAATCCAGAAGGATGGGGGATGCTGGTCAGAGAATAGGACTCTGGAAGTTATAGTGTCAGAAGTGTGCAGTGATTGTCATGACAAAAAGAATGCCATGGTTGTCTGAGGGGGCACGGAGGATCAGATGATCAGAGGCCAAAAAGACTGAGGAACTGAGAGGCCAAGATGTCAGATGGAATATCTACATGAATAGTGAAATCCCTTTAAAAAGAGAGAGAGAGCGAGAGAGAGAGAGAGAGACATGAAAAGGAGAGCAGTGAGCCAAGTGGGTGAGGACTATTTGTGTCTTGAATCAAGACAGGCCTGGGCTTCACAGGTTTTGGCTTTCCAAGGGGAGGATATTTCCAAGAAAAAAAGGAAGAGAGACATAAAGCAAAATGAAAGGAAAAAGCCAAGAGAGTTTGTCCCAGCCCTGCGTTCTACTGTGGTTGCCTGATTGTGAACTGCGAATGCATTTTACTTTTAACTTAGGACTGCTCAAGTCTGAGCATTCGAGTAGGGCCATAGTGGACGTAAGAACACAGTTCTTAGCCCGTTCTCCATATGTATATATGGGCTTTTTTATCTGCTGGAAGTATCCACAGATTTCATTAGACTCCCAAAGTGAGCATGACTCCAAAAGGTCAAGAGCCATCTCAAAGATCAGAATGTGTTCCCTATAAAGGGGAGATAAGTAAAATCACAGTCAGTTGCACTATAATATTAATGATAATAACAACGATAATGATAATGGCTGATACTTATTGAGTACTTTCTTCTTCTTCTTTTTTTTTTTTTTTTTTTGTGAGATGAGGTTTCACTCTGTTGCCTAGTCTGTAGTGTAGTGGCACAATCATAGCTCACTGTAGCCTTGAGCTCCTGGGCTCAAGCAGTCCTCTTGCCTCAGCCTCCCAGGTAGCTGAGACTACAGGGACTACAGGCACAAGCCACCATGGCTGGCTAATTTTTTTTTTAATTTTTAATTTTGTAGAGACAGAGGTCTCACTTTGTTGCCCAGGCTGGTCTCGAACTTCTGGCTTCAAGCAATCCTCCTGCCTTAGCCTCCCAAAGTGTTGGCATTATAAGCCTGAGCCATTGTGCCTGGCCTTTATTGAGTATTTTCTATGTGTCAGGTCTCATGCAAGAGAAAACATGCCCTGAGCAAACATTTTGAGCAATCTGGTCTGTGTCAGTGAGGTGCCTCACAAGAAATGAGTAAAAAGGCATTCCATTTTAAATATCAGTCTTTAGTGAGTTGGTTACCGTGAGTCCTTTCATCAGAGACCAATCAACTCTGAATCACTGATCAACTTTACTTTCAGAACTTACATAGCTAACTTCACTTGGTGACCACATTGATATAAAGTAACCAAGTGAGTCCTTGCTGGAGTAGTCACCCTGTCTCTGTAAATCTATATCTTATTGATTGCTTCATTAGGTGACTCTCTTCATAGTGTTTTCTTTCAATGGCAATTTACTCTGTGAGGCAAAATAAGGCAGTACTACGTACAGAAAATGAAAATAAAAATAACATTAAAATTTGAGATTTTTGTTTGGATGTCACGGCTCACGCCTATAATCCCAGCATTTGGGGAGGCTGATGCAGGAGGATCCCTTGAACCCAGGAGTTCAAGACCAGCCTGGGCAACATAGTGAGACCTCATCTCTACAAGAAACTAAAATGTGTGTGTGTGTGTGTGTGTACACACACGTATATTTATACATGTATATACATAATTTGAGATCTTTAAGAGATGGGGAAAAGTTGGTTATTTGACTTAATCTATCAAAAACTTCCAGGTTTGAGATATCTTCTTACAAATCATTGATAAAATGTGAATTCAAAATTTGTCAAGATTTTTAAATGATAATATCCAGCTTTAGTAAGCATATAAAGAAACTCACGCTCTTGTACATTGCTAGTAAAATAATACAATAGCAGTATTTTTTAATCAAGTTCTTAAAAATATTTGTACTTAGCAATTTTCTTTCTAGGTTTTTTCTTATGGTGTAGTTGCTGATACAAATAGAGCTATATTTTGGGGGTGTTTATTATGTTAAAGATAATGTTATTCTGAAAACAATCTCTTAAGCATTGAGTAAGAGATTAGTTTAACTAATCTGTATAATGGAATATAATGCAACCGTTAAAAATTAGGTTGAATAGGCCAGGCACGGTGGCTCACGCTTGTAATCCCAGCACTTTGGGAGGCCAAGGCAGGCAGATCACAAGGCCAGGAGATCGAGACCATCCTGGCTAACACAGTGAAACCCCATCTCAACTAAAAATACAAAAATTAGCCGGGTGTGGTGGTGGGCGCCTGTTATCCCAGCTACTTGGGAGGCTGAGGCAGGAGAATGGTGTGAACCCGGGAGGCGGAGCTTGCAGTGAGCCGAGATCAGCCACTGCACTCCAGCCTGGGCGACAGATCGAGACTCCGTCTCAAAAAAAAAAAAAATTAGGTTGAATATTTAATGACATGAGAGGATATTAATGGTCTATTAAGAGAAAAAAGTTAAAAACTGCATGCTTGGTATGACTCAATGGTTTTGAAAAAATAAATGTGAAAAATACATATGAAAAAAGGTGATTTCATAACAAATATTAATAGTTGCACAAGGATAGACATATAGGTCAGAAAAATAGAATTGAAAGTCCAGAAATAAACCCTTTCACTTATGGTCAATTGGTTTTGAACAAGGGTGTCTAGCCAATTCAATGAGGGTAAAGAATAATCTTTTCAATAAATGTTGCCTGGATGACTGGATATCCATGTATGAAAGAATTAAGTTTGCCGGGTGTTGTGGCTCATACCTGTAATCCCAGCACTTTAGGAGGCTGAGGTGGGCAGATCACCTGAGGTCGGGAGTTCAAGACCAGCCTGACCAACATGGAGAAACCCCATCTCTACTAAAAGTACAAAATTAGCTGGGTGTGATGGCACATGCCTGTAATCCCAGCTACTTGGGAGGCTGAGGCGGGAGAATCGCTTGAACCTGGGAGGCGTATGTTGCGGTGAGCCCAGATCACACCATTGCACTCCAGCCTGGGCAACAAGAGCAAAACTCCGTCTCAAAAAAAAAAAAATAAATAAGTTTAACCCCAGTCTCACACTTACCACAAATTAAATCAAATGGATCAGACTCTCATGTCAGAGCTAACGTTAGAAACTTTGTAGAAGAAAATACAGGTGCAATTTTCATGACCTTGAGTCAGACAAAACCTTCTAAGTTACAACACCAAAAGTGTAAGAGACAAAAGGAAAAAATAGATAAATTAGACTTCATCAAGTTAAAAACTTCTGTGCTGCAAGTGATACTATCATGAAAATAAAAGACAATTCATAGAATGGGATAAATGATTTATAATTAATATATATCTGATAAGAGACTTGTATCCAGAATTTATAATGAGGTCTTAATAACTTTTAAAAATAACGAAATTTTTAAAAGGACAGAGGATCTGAATAGACCCTTTTCCATAGAAGATATACAGATAACCAATACGTGAAAAGATGCTCAGCATCATTAGTCGTTAGAGAAATGCAAATCAAAACTACAATGAGATACCACTTCACACCCACTAGGATAGCAATATGTATATATATATATGTATACAGAGAGAGAGTTGGCAGACAATATAAAGGTTTGTCAGGATGTAGAGAAATTGGAACCTTTATACATTGCTGATGGGAATGTAAAGTGGTACAGCCATTTTGGAGAATAATTTAGCAGTTCCTCAAAATATTAAACGTATGGATACCATATGACCCAGAAATTTCAGTCTCCTAGATTCTAAGAGAATTAAACACAAGTATTCAAACAAAAATGTGTACATGAATATTTAGAGCAGCATTATTCATAACAGTCAGCAAGTGGAAACAACCCAATGTCCATAATAAACGGATAAACAAATTATGTTACATACATACAATGGAATACTAATCAGCAATTTTAAAAAATTAAGTACTGATACCGGCTACAACATGGAGGAATCTTGAAAACATGATGCCAAGTGAAAGAAATCAGTTGTAAAAGACCACATACTGTGATTCTGTTTATATGAAATATCCAGAATAGGCAAATCTCTAGAGACAAAAAGTAGATTAGTAGTTGCTTAGGACTGAGTAGGGGGAAATGTGTGTTAGGGGAAATGGGGAGTGATGCTAATAGGTTTCTTTCTGGGGTGATGAAATGTTCTAAAACTAGGTGCTGATGATGGTACAACTCTAAATACACTTTAAAAAAAATAGAGTCATACACTTTCAATGGGTGAATTATATGGGATGTGAATCTCAATAAAGCTGTTAAAAGTGTTAACAGTAGTTATCTCTGGATGGTGGGCTTATGGTGATTTTTTTTTCTTTTTCTTCATATATATGTTCTACAATAAAGAAGTATTGCTGGGCACGGTGGCTCACGCCTGTAATCCCAGTACTTTGGGAGGCTGAGGCGGGCAGATCACGAGGTCAGGAGTTCGAGACCAACCTGGCCAACATAGTGAAACCCTGTCTCTACTGAAAATACAAAAATTAGCAGGGTGTGGTGGCACGTGCCTGTAGTCCCAGCTACTTGGGAGGCTGAGGCAGGAGAATCGCTTGAAACCGGGAGGCATAGGTTGCAGTGAGCTGACATTGTGCCATTCTCTCCAGCCTGGGTGACAGAGTGAGATTCTGTCTCAAAAAAATAAAAATAAATTAAAAAATGAATAAAAAAGTGTTTTTAGTTGTAAGAAAAAAGGAACAGTTACTGGTTTTAGTGGATTGTCTCAACAAGGCAACAGAATTAAGTAGAGCATTTCAGGGGTTTGAGAGCATTTTTTTTTTTTTTTTTTTTTTTTTTTTTTGAGACAAAGTCTCACTCTGTTGCCCAGGCTGGAGTGCAGTGGTGTGATTTCGGCTCACTGCATCCTCCACCTTCCACGCTCAAGCAATTCTTTCTCAGCCTCCTGAGTAGCTGGGACAACAGGCGCCCACCATCACGCCCGGCTAATTTCCACCATTTACCCAGGCTGGTCTCGAACTCCTGAGCTCAGGTGATCCACCTGCCTTGGCCTCCCAAAGTGCTGGGATTACAGGTGTGAGCCACCGCCCCCAGCCAAAAGCATTCTTAAATACTTGTCCCTGGAAGAAAACTGCTCCATTCTCCCATTCCATTTCCCACATCTTATTGTTCTTTACTGTAAAATAGAAGTTTTTTCCCTTAAAATAATGAAACCTGTGTTTCTATTTTCTTTATTTTATGCAGTATTCATTTCAGGCTGAATGCCTTTTCATTTTTGACTTCTCATTATTTGCTGCATCATAAGAAACTTCTACACTTCAAAATCTTAATTTTTATGGCAATGCATTCAGTATGCTTTCAGAAATTGAGCTTAATACTTTAATCCAATTTAACAGATTGCATTCTTGCTCTTTCCTTATCCCAGGACCAGATATCATTTGGTTATAATCCCTTAACAGTTATAAATATTAACAACAATGAATGCAGCTTGCAAAAAAATTAAATTTCAATTTGACAGTGTAATAATGTGCTGTGAGAATTAAAATGACTTGTTAAAATGTAGTTTACAAATTATATGAAAGCATTGTCAAAATTAGGGATTTTCTGTTTATTATAGCATATTTTGATATGTTGGTTAATTGATTATTGCAAGTAGGTGGATTATTCAGTGTCAGATAACTGGACTTAAGTATGAGCGATCATAGTTGCTTAAAAGAGATCTACTTAGTTGAAAGGCAATACTACTCAAATAGTGGGAAAAATCCATAAAAATGTTATAATATCAAATTTTCCTCTTAGATATACACAATGAAATTTAAAATGGCTACATTAAGCTGTGGGAGACATAGCCCACAAAATCTGAAATAACTGATGGAAAAGCACTTGAAAAAGATAAAAGCCTTTTTTTGTGAGATAGAGTCTCGCTCTGTTGCCCAGGCTGGAGTGTAGTGGCACAATCTCAGCTCACTGCAACCTCCATCTCCCATGTTCAAGTGATTCAGCCTCCCAAATAGCTGGGACTACAGATGCATGCCACCACACTTGGCTAATTTTTGTCGGTTTTTTTTTTTTTTTTTTTTTTGTAGAGACAGGGTTTCACCATGTTGGTCAGGCTGATCTCAAACTCATGACCTCAAGTGATCTACCCACCTTGGCCTCCCAAAGTGCTGGGATTACAAGCATGAGCCACTGAGCCCAGCCAAAAGTTAAGAGCTTTATAAAATATATAATATTATCATTATTATTACAGGAAGTAAGAAGACTATGTGTCCTTAGAAAGGATGAACATAGGCCAGGCGCAGTGACTCACACCTGTAATCCCAGCACTTCGGGAAAAGGCTGAGGAGGGCAGATCACAAGGTCAAGAAATCGAGACCATCCTGGCCAACATGGTGAAGCCCCATCTCTACTAAAAATACAAAAATTAGCTGGGTGTGGTGGTGTGTGCCTGTAATCCCAGCTACTCGGGAGGCTGAGGCAGGAGAATCGCTTGAACCCGGGAGGCGGAGGTTGCAGTGAGCCAAGATCGTGTCACTGCACACTCCAGCCTGGGAAGCTGAGTTAGACTTCGTCTCAAAAAAAAAAACAAAAACAAAACAAAAAAAGAAAGATGAACATAAGCACTTGCAAGAAATATTCAAGTTAAAGGTTTTTTGTTTTGTTTTAATGTTTATTCTTGAAGTCTGCTTTCTAAAAAACAGCAGGAGTTCTACAGAGGTGCTCAGAAATCAGGAATGAGGGTAGCAGCTTTCAGTTTTATACCGAGGACTGATTTCATTTAAACACAGGATCTGGAGTCTAAAAGAAGGGAAACAGTGTTTGAAAATCATGACCGAGGCCGGGCGAGGTGGCTCACGCCTGTAATTCCAGCACCTTGGGAGGCCAAAGCAAGCGGATCACAAGGTCAGGAGATCAAGACCACAGTGAAACCCCGTCTCTACTAAACATATAAAAAATTAGCTGGGCACAGTGGTGGGCGCCTGTAGTCCCAGCTACTCAGGAGGCTGAGGCAGGAGAATGGCGTGAACCCGGGAGGCGGAGCTTGCAGTGAGCCAAGATTGCGCCACTGCACTCCAGCCCTACATCTCAAAAAAAAAAAAAAAAAGAAAAGAAAAGAAAACAAAACCATGACCGCAGATGTATATGTTTAAATCCTTTCAGTATTAATTGATGGATTGTGACCTACCCCTGAATTCTAAGGTGGAGAACTGAAGGCTCTTCTATGGTGAGGCAGGCAGACCCATAGCTGGGCTGAAACCTGTCAGAAGTGTTAGCTACGTACCATAATGACCCAAATTTATTATTTTTTTTATTTAATTTTTTTTTTTTTTTTTTTTGAGACAGAGTCTTACTCTCTTGCCCAGGATGGAGTGCAGTGGCGCAGTCTCAGGTCACTGCAACCTCCGCCTCCCGAGTTCAAGCAATTCTCCTGCCTCAGCCTCCCAAGTAGCTGGGATTACAGGTATGCACCCCCATGCCCGGCTGATTTTTGTATTTTAAACAGAGATGGAGTTTCACCACGTTGACCAGGCTGGTCTTGAACACCTGATCTCAGGTGATCCACTTGCCTCGGCCTCCCAAGCTGCTGGGATTACAAGCGTGAGCCACTGCGCCCGGCAATGGCCCAAGTTTATAAGAGCCAAGGATGTAGTTGTGTTTGCATCCCTTGGAGATTATATTTAAGCAAAAGGACAGTGATGGGGGTGGGAGGAGAGTGCACTGGGGCTGTGTGTTTGTCCTTATAAGCAAATGCAAGATCGGGTTTTCATTCAGTGTTATAATGTAATAATTATTTTGGAAGAAAAATTTCACACTGGAGCTGTATCAGAGCTTTTCACTAGGATTCCTGCCTGTTTCCTGGGCTGTCTTTCTCACTCTACTGTAAAATCCCTGAAGGTAAAGACTCTGGATTTTTTACCTTTGTGTCACCAGCACCTTGGCAGTACCTGATACAAACATATTTGAATTACTTACAAGATTTAATAATCTAGCAAGCTACCAACAAAATGATAGAAATTTATTTTCCAGCTTAGGGTAATTGATGGCCCTCAGACTAGAGAAAGCATTAGCAGGTGCCATTTGCAGATTCTTTTTGGAAAAGAATAGAGCCAAAGGGAGCTCCTGGCCCCAATATTCTCCATCTTAAACACTCTCGTCCCTACACCTAGAATTTCCGTACTTTTTATAAGGTTAAGTCATACAAAAGATTGCACTGTAAACCTGGATAGCCTGTTTTTCTGGAAGGTCACAGTTTTAAATAACTGTGCCATTTGAATTATTCCCAAAACAACATTTCAAAAAAGCATTGCAAATATTTTCTGATTTGAATTAGATTTTGAGAAATGTGAAGATGCTACATTTTCTGAGTCGATTAAAATTTTGCTATGAATATGGCTGATACGTCTTAACCTAATTTGCTTTCTATAAATAGGCAAGTATCAATTTGTATATTTTCTTAATTTTAATTTTTCACCTTGTCACTAAAAAAATCAGTATTTGGTTTATTGTTTAATTGCTTTTTAAAATCATAGTAGCATAAATGTGTCATATAGTAGGCTGTGGAACTGATTTCCTTTCATATGTAGAAATTAAAAAATAAAAGTAAGAAATAATAATTTTACCTAGCCTAACTTATGTTCATTTTACATGTAGATAGATTTCATAATGACCAAAAAAAGAAAAAACCGAAAATTTTCATGGGTTACTTCCAGAGGATGCTAGGGAACCAACTTATAATTTTAAAATGTGTAAGTAAAAAGAAAGAATCAAACGATTGTCTGACCTTTCTGTATAAACTGTACCTCAGGGTAACCATTAGTTGATGAAAGAAAGTTTTCCTTTATGGGGATATCCTAGCTAATGAGTAGAGCAGGCATAATAGAATTAGAATATCACAGTGCTGCAATCTCTAATGAAATAATGGATGCAAGCAAAGATCACCAATGATTGCTAAAAGCATTAGGGGAAAAGCTGACGGAGAACTTTATAGCATATGTTTCAGCCTGGCAAAGCCTGAATCCACTGATCAATCAGCCTCACAGAAAGAGACAACCATATATTGTGTGTCTCTAATGAAAGTACACAAACCACTTACAAAGTATCTCACCAAAAAATTGAACCTAAATTGAATTCAGCCTCTAGATGTATTCGTTTACAGAAAATATAACAGATAGAGAAATCTTTTAAACAGTATCAGTGGGATGCAATTAGCAAAATTCAGACTGTGGGAAACTTTACAGGAAAAACAACAAATACATTTCAAGGAAAGGAAAGTGAGAGTGACAGAAACAGAGGAGGAACCCATAGTTTAAAAGAAACATACTAACTAAATGTAGTATGTGCTCCTTATTTGCTTCCTCATTTAAAGGAATTGATGGTAAAAAAAAAAAAAAAAAAAAAAAAAAAAAAAAAAATTCAAAAGCTAACAAGAAGCTCTTCCCTACTAAAGGGAAAAACAATATAAAAAACGCCTCTCTTACTGACTTTTGTTGGTGTAAATCCTACAATTATAGAAGTGTACCTTTTAGTTAAACCTTTTTGCCCTGAAATGAACACTCCTAAGAGTCAGCACATTAAACCTGTCAATCACAAACTTTACTGAGTTTATGAGCCCATTTTCCAAGGGTAGGTGTCAGTGAAGGACCTGAAGCATGAAGATGATGATTTAAAAAAAAAAAAAAAAAAAGTCCACAGAAAAGGGGAGATAAGATGAAGATAGAGAAAACGCAGAAATCAAAGCAGTCTCCCTTCATCCACAGTTTTGCTTCCAGTGATTTCAGTTACCCATCGTTAACCACAGTCTGAAAATACTAAATGAAAATATTAAATTCCAGAAATAATACATAAGTTTTAAATTGCTCTATTTAAATATACACAGAAATGTATCTATAATTATCCTATTTTATGTTATTGTTGTTCATCTCTTACTATGCTTAATTTATAAACTAAACTATCATAAATATGTAGATATAGGGAAAAAACATAGTATATAGTACTACCTGTGGTTCCAGGAATCCACTGGGGTCTTGGAACCTATTTCTCTTGGATAAGGGGGGACTACTGTATATGAAGGAGTGGCCCAACCTACTTTCCTTTTAAGAATACAAGCTGAAAGTTACATGAATCACTTCTACTCATGTCTCATTGGTTATAACTTTGCCACATGGGGGAAACATAAGGATTATTCTGACTAGTCATGTTCCTGGATACTAATTCTCTGACTTCAGAATAAGGGGATAATGCATACTAGTGGACTATTGGCATTCTTTGCTATGATAACTCTAAAAAGAAGCTATGTGACCAGATATCATAATGATAATGTGTTCTAAACTAAGAGTTTCACTGAAATACCCAAATACAAGTAATATGTATATGATGGACATTTGTCCTTGACTACCTAACATCCATTTGCTCTACTTTCAGTAGTATCCTCATTTTTACTTGAGAATCCATTCTCCCTCACTCTCAGTCCATGGGGCTCTGCAGGTATGACTCCATTCTTAGCTCTAGTGGTGACTTGTGACCAACTCTAGGGGTGACTTGTGACCCAGCCTAGCCAACCAGAACTTCACATTCCCTAGACAACAACGGCTGTCTTAAGAATGGGCACATGGCTTCATTACAGCTACTAGGAAAACTGACTTGCTTTAAGTTGATGGCCATCTTGCTGCATGGACCCTGACAATAAGACCAATTTTATGTTATTTTATTTTTATCCTAGCATCCAGCCATATTTGGAGTCCGTTCTACACTGGAGCTTTTTTTTTTTTTTTTTTCAGATGGAGTTTTGCTCTTGTCGCCCAGGCTGGAGTGCAGTGGTGAAATCTCAGCTCACTACAACCTCCACCTCTTGGGTTCAAGCAATTCTCCTGCCTCGGCCACCTGAGTAGCTGGGATTGCAGGCGACTGCCACCATGCCTGGCTAATTTTTGTATTTTTAATAGAGACGGGGTTTCACCATGTTGGTCAGGCTGGTCTCGAACTCCTGACCTCAGGTGATCCACCCACCTCGGCCTCCCAAAGTGCTGGGATTACAGGCGTAAGCCACCATGCCTACACTTGGGCTTCTTAGGCACAAGATCCAGTAAGCCCTCCCTCCTCCTCCCCACCCCTTTTTTCTTTACACTAGTGTTTTCTGTAATCCTGCAATAGAAAGAGTCCCAACTGATATATTTGTGACCATTTCTAAATCTCCAAAATGTAAAATTATGCAATTAAGAATTAAAATAAGTTTTTAAAACCAAGTGATATCTGACTGGTTCATGTATTTAAATTAATAAATTATTATCATATAGTAAAGAAATACAAAGCATCATTGTTCTACTCTGTATTTCCAAAATGTGAAGCACTGGTCTGATTATAGGCTTCAAAATCTAGTTAAAGTATTCTGTCTCACACATTGCCAACTAACATTACTGTAGATTCGAGAGCTTAAAAATTTGGTCATTATGAAGAATTCAGCCTTAAGTTCTTTCTGGAGTGAAGTAGGACTATAAATAAGTTTAAAAAGTCATTACTTTTTTTTCTCCTTTGGACGGCTTCTTTTCTAAGAAGCAGAGCTCTATTTTCACACAAACCCCATATTCTCATCCTGTAGCACTTTAAAAGCACAACAATACTTCTTACCACTCAGAGTAAATAAATAATTCAGAGTAAGATAATATCAAATGTAACATAGAACTAGTCAAACATCTTACAAGCCCCTTGAGTAGTATCTTCAAAAGAAAATACTGAGGGACAATTTTATGGATTCCTGTATTTTTCCAATAATGTCAAAACAATAAGAAACATTCATATTTCATGTTGTCTTTTTGGAAAAGTCCCATTTGATCAACAGGGTAGCTCTGGTGTTCAGTAATGCACACGAAGCCCAGACAGCTCCTGCAGTTTGCCAGTTAATATAATGTAAGCTAAAAGGAGCTTAGAGGTCTTCTAGCACATCTTCTCTAGGGAATGATTGCAGCAGAATTATGCTAGAAACAAGAGATTTATCTCACTTTAAAGACCGGCAGAGAAAGGAATTCCATTCTTTTCTTAGTAATCCATTTCAGTGCATAACAAGCCTCACGAGAAACTGATCAACTATATTTTATCCAAATCCTTTGAGCTGAAATTTTTCTGTTATCAGTGAAAATAGAAAGCTGCTAGTGACTGTCATCAGTATGAGAGCCCTTCATATATTTGGACACTGTAAAAAAGAACTGTTATTTATGATGAACATCTTAACCCCTTTAACTTAGTAGTTCTCAACTAGGGGCAGTTTTACCTCCAAGGGACAGTTGACAATTTCTGTAGACATTTTTTAGTTGTCACAGGTGGGGGGGAAATGCTACTGGCATATAATGGGTAGAGGTCAAACATGGTGCTAACCACTCTACAATACACAAGACAATGTATCACACACACACACACACACAAAGAATAATCCCCAAATGTTAAAAGTTCCAAGGTTCATAAACTCTGCTGCCTTTCCTCATATAGTCTTATTTTCTAGACCCTTAATAATAATTTTCTTTTCTTTTTCTTTCTTTCCTTTTTTTTTTTTTTTTTTGAGATGGAGTCTTGCTCTGTCGCCCACACTGGAGTGCAGTGGCACAATCTCAACTCACTAAAGCCATGACCTCTCCGGCTCAAGCAATCCTTCCACCTCAGGCTCCCGAGTAGCTGGGATCACAGGCATGTGCCACCACACCTGGCCAATTTTTGTATTTTTTTTGTAGAGAAGGAGTTTCACCATGTTGCCTGGGCTGGGCTCGAACTCCTGAGTTCAAGTGATCTGCCTGCCTCTTGGCCTCCCAAAGTGCTGAGATTACAGGCATGAGCCACCGTGCCTGGCAAATTTGAATTTTCTTTCAGCCTCCTCTCAGACTTAAATTAGATTTGAAGCTATGAATTACACATGGGCGTGATTATTAGTGAACATTAAGGACAAATTACTTCATAATTCCTTCAGTCTGTGATACTTGTTAAGGGATAATTGAAAGTGACTTATGTCCTGCATGAAGGTTAGAGACACAGAACTCTCTGGGGATATAGATAACCCACATCAAGTGTTCTAACCTAAGAGTTTCACTGAAATCCTCAAATACAAGTAATATGTATGTGATGAGCATATGTATCTTGATGAATTATAAGTGCATACCCAAAGTACTATCCAAATAAGATTACCACAATATCTGACACTGATAGAAAGGAGATGGGCTAAGTGTGGTGGGAGGGGAAACCTCCCTTTGATCTTCTTGAGCTACAGCCAAAGAATAAGAGTGACAGAAAAGGGAGGTTTCCTGAAGCTCACTCTTAAAACTTCCAATGGAGGTGACCAAAGAAAAGGACTGAGTAAGGCTTCCTAGCTTCAAATGTTTCATTGTGGCCTAAGGACATGTATTTAAGTTAACTTTTGGTGATTTTATAAACTTCTGTAACTTTTCTTTTATTTTTTGAGACAGAGTCTCGCTCTGTCACCAGGCTGGAGTGCAGTGGTGTGATCGTGGCTCACTGCAACCTCCGCCTCTTGGGTTCAAGCGATTCTCCTGCCTCAGCCTTCCGAGTAGCTGGGACTACAGGCACGTGCCACCATGCCCAGCTAATTTTTGTATTTTTAGTAGAAATGGGGTTTCACCATGTTGGCCAGGACGGTCTCGATCTCCTGACCCCATGATCTGCCCGCCTTGGTGTCCCAAGGTGCTGGGATTAGAGGTGTGATCCACCGCACCCAGCCTAACTTCTGTAACTTTTTAAATGTTAATTTTAAATCTTCTATTTCTCAATAATATAGAGCAGTAAAAGCCCTTTAAGTGCACAGATTTGTGAGCCTGCTTCAAAATAGTAGAAACAACCCCCTTTAAGGCAAACCGTGGAAAAATGGATTTCCAGAAGAAAAACTGTACTAGCTAGGAAGAGAATCAATCTGGGAGAGTCCCTGAAACATGCAAGAAGACATTTGGGATCCATGCAGGGCTAATGCTAGGGTTGGAAAAAGTGCTTCACATCTTCAAATATGGATGCTGAGTTCTGCTTTACATAGCACCTCACTCAGGAGAGGATTTAATACATGTTTTTCTGATTTTGATTAGCATTTTGCTTCTAAGTAATGCTCTTAAATTCAAATTATAGCTTTCCAGAGGATAAAAAAACGATGAAGAAATATGCTGAGGTCTGCATAGAGATCAAATGACCATTTCCACTCTAAAACCATAGATTCTGCCACTTGTTGGATTTTCATGCCAGGTTTGACATTTTTACGCTTGATGTCTACATACAAACATTCACACTGGAGAGTCTGAACAAAAATCACTTGGTTGGTTTGAACATTGTAAGGAATATATAAAATGTTCCTTGAAATTATAGTTCCAAGTTTGTTTTTATATTTAGATGACTCATTGATACGGTTAGGCTCTGTGTCCCCACCCAAATCTCATCTTCGAATTACAATCCTCACATGTCAAGGGAGAGACCAGGAGGTAATTGAAGCATGGGAGCAGTTTTCCCCATGCTGTTCTCATGATAATGAGTGAGTTCTCACGAGATCTGATGGTTTTATAAGGGGCTCTTTCCCCTTCACTAGGCCCTTCTCCTTCCTGCTGCCTTGTGAAGATGGTACCTTGCTTCCCATTCACCTTCTGCCATGACTGCAAGTTTCCTGGGGCCTCCCCAGCCATGCTGAACTGCGAGTCAATTAAACCTCTTCCCTTTATAAATTATCCAGTCTCAGGCAGTTCTTTATAGCAGTATGAAAACAGACTAATACACTCACAAGGACTTTCTTTGCACACTATCCATTTAGCATGAAAGATGATCTGGATGAATATGAAAAACAATTAATTTCAAATTTATGTAAAGGAAAGATGGCAGCTTAATATCTCTCACATTCTCTCTCCTTCCAACTCTATCTTGACTCCATCTGCTGGGGCCAATCAGTAGGCAGGAGTGACCTGGACGGGGAGAATCATAAACCTGATGTAATGGTTTCTTCATAGCGGGCGGGACGGGAGCTGGGGATTAAAGCTGGACAGTCCTGACATGAAGATCTAAAAATGGTGGTTGCTGGCAGCTGGACCCTCTGGTTGTGCCATGATAGCTGGCCTGCCAAGGGGTTGATTTCTGCTCTGTGAAAGTATACATATTCTCCCGAACTGCAGCTGCTCGGGAAGAACCAAACAGGCCAGGAGAACATGAGGAGATCAGGGAGCTTCCTTCCTTCCTGAAATCTATCTGCTATTGTACAACATGAAACATTCAGAGACCGCTGTCTTTTCACCCTCTCAGGACCAGTGACACTAAAGCCGCTTCCAAGGCACCCAAAACCAGAAAGAGAAGGAGAAAACTAAACAGAGTAAGTCTCTTATGAAACAGAGTTGCTGAAAGAGACAGATGATAACTTGTGCAGCAAGAACAAATTAATAAGAATACAAAGGAGGTCTAAGTGCAGCACAAAAGAAATGCTCTGAGATAAATAAAACCATGATTTTTCAGACTATAAGTGTAATAATAAAATAAAGGCCAGTGTTGAGAATAAAATTAGAAACCTGGAAAATCCAATGGAAGAAATATCTCAACTGACAGAGCAAAAATACAGAGGGATAGAAATTATGACCAAAAAAAAAAAAAAAAGAAAACCCAAAAATCAAAGATAAGAAATTTGGAGGATAGACCCTAGAGTATAGATTCTAGAAAGAGAAAAAAAAAGAAGATGGAGGAGAGATAATAGTAGAAGAAAATATTTTTGTGTTGAAGAAACATCTGAGTCTACAAATTCAAAAGGCTCATTAAGTTCCAGGCATAATTAATGAGAAACATATCTAAGCATATGCTGGTAACATTCTTGAACTTTTTTTGTTTTGTTTTTTTGGGGTTTTTGTTGTTGTTGTTGTTGGTTTTGTTTTTGTTTTTATTTTGAGACAGAGACAGTGTCTTGCTCTGTTGCCAGGCTGGAGTGCAGTGATGCAATCTCGGCTCACTGCAACCTCTGCCTCCCAGGTTCAAGCAATTCCCCTTCCTCAGCCATCCCAGTAGCTGGGACTAGAGGTGCTTGCCACCATGCCCAGCTAATTTTTTTTTTTTTTTTTTGTATTTTGGTAGAGATGGGGTTTCACCATGTTGGCCAGGATGGTCTCGATCTCCTGACCTCGTGGTCTGCCTGCCTTGACCTCCCAAAGTGCTGAGATTACAGGTGTGAGCCACTGCACCCAGCCACATTCTTGAACTTTAAAAGAAAATCTAACAAGTTTCCACTGGTGAAAAAATGAGTAAATTGACGAGAAAAACAATCAGACATGTAATTTATCTCCAACTTTGGAGGCTAAAAGAAAATGGGGCATACTCTACAAACTACTGAGACTACAATCCAAGAATTCTTTATCAAAGCAAGTTATTTGCCTGTCAGTGTGAATGAAAGATATTTGTAAATATACAAGGACTCAGAGACTATATCACAGACATACTATCAGTTAAGAAAAAGATTTAAATAACAAATTGATTAATTATTTTGAGATGGAGTCTCACTCTGTTGCTCAGGCTGGAGTACAGTGGTGTGCTCTTGGCTCACTGCAATCTCTCCGCCTCTCAGGTTCAAGTGATTCTCCCACCTCAGCCTCCCGAATAGCTGGGACTACGGGCATACACCACCATGCCTGGCTGATTTTTGTATTTTTAGTGGAGATGAGTTTTTGCCATGTTGGTCAGGCTGGTCTGGAACTCCTGACCCCAGGTGATCCATCTATCTTGGCCTCCCAAAGTGCTAGGATTACAGGTGTGAGCGACTGTAATCATAATTAATGTAATCATACAATGCATAATTTGTTATGCACCCAGCCATAACAAATTAATTTGAATAGATATATACATATATAAAATATATAAAGTGCATACATATATAACATAGAAATATAATTAGTTATCTGTCATTGCATAACAAATTATTCCGAAATTTAGTGACTGAAAACAATAGTATGCATTTGTTATCTCTGTTTTTGTGAGCCAAGAGTGGCTTAGCTAGGAAAGTCTGTCTTGAAGTCTCTCACAAAGATGAATTTGTGATGTGGGCGCAGGCTGCAGTTACTTGAAGGCTAAACAGGAACTGGAGGATCAGCTTCCCTGGTGGGTCACTCATACAGCTGTCAAGTTGTTTAGCTCTCAGCAGGAAACCTCAGTTCCTCTGCAGGTGGGCTCTACTAGACCTAGGGCTGCTCAAGTGTCCTCGTGATATGGTGGCCAGCATGACCCAGGGCTAGTTATCCACAACAGAGGAAGCCAGGAACAGCCTCGGAGGTTGCACAGTATCATTCTAGAAGCAAGTCACTAAATCCAGTCTAGGAGAGGGCAATTAGATGCCACCTTTGAAAGGAGAAGTGTTAAAATATTTATTTTGAGATGGAGTCTCGTACTGTTGCCCCGGGTGGAGTGCAATGGCATAATCTCAGCTCACTGCAACCTCCGCTCCCTGGGTTCGAGCGATTCTCCTGCCTCAGCCTCCCAAGTACCTGTGATTACAGGAACCCACCACCACCCCCAGCTAATTTTTTGTATTTTTTTTAGTAGAGATGGAGTTTCACTATGTTGGCCAGGGTCCTCTCAAACTCCTGACCTCGTGATCCACCTGCCTCGACCTCCCAGAGTGCTGGGATTACAGGCATGAGCCACTGTGCCCAGCGTGTCAATATATTTTAAAACACCACATATATAAAGTAAAAGCTAATAGAAATGCAAGGAAAAACCTAATAAAAATTCAATCATGTTAATAAATTTCAACATACCTTTTTTCGGAATTGGACAAATAAAGCAGACAAAAAATTAAGGAAATGTGGAGAAAATGCATTAATATGCTAGATTGAATAAATATACGTAGACCCTTATATCCCTCAGAAAGAGCATATACATCCTTTAATCCATAAAATAAATAAAAAGGAGACCTAAAGTAAAAATATGTAGCAATATATTTGCTACTTTTTTTTTTAGTTCATTCTGTATGGCAGGTGCCTAAGCACTTTACATGTAACAATTTATTTAATTCTCGCAACAACCCATGAAGTAGGATTACAGAACTACTTGGAAATAAAGAAACATATCAATACACGCTAGATTATTTTTGGTCTAAAGAGGGAATAAAAACTGAAATTATAAATGGGAGTGGATATTCATCAAAGTGCACTAATACAGGTATACTGGAGTTAATGGCTAATATCCATTCAACTGGTAGGTTCCTGCACAAAACACTGGTTGTTAAACATTTTCAATATAACCCCTATTATAAACTAAAGAACTTTGAAGAGAATACTTCATAACACTAGCTGACACTTTATACAAAAATTACATCAAAATGGATTTCAGACTTAAACATAAAATGCAAAACTATAAACCTTTTTGTAAAAAAGTAGGAGAAAATCTAGGGAATTTAGGGCTAAAGTTCAAAGCATGAACCATGAAAGGAATAATTAATCAATTGGACCTCATCAAAATTTAAAACTTTTGCTCTGCCAAAGCCCAAGTGAAGAGGATGAAAAGATAAACTACAGATTGGGAGAAAATATTTTCAAATCACAGATCTGACAAAAGATTAGCATCTAGAATATATAAAGATCCTTTTGAACACAACAGTAAAAAACCCAAACAACTCAGTTAGAAAATGTGCAAAGACATGAACGAACATTTCACTGAAGAGGCTCTATATAGCAAATAAGCACATGAAAAGATGCTCAACATCATTAGCCATCGGGAAATGCAAGCTAAAACCACAATGGGATTTGACTACAAACCGGTCAAATAAAACTTAATAAAATAAAATGAATATAAAATAAAATAAAATTTAATCAAAGCTGGAAAAATTTGAGCAACAAAATAAAGTAAGTATTGAATTATAGTAAAATAGTGAAAACGCCAAATGCTGGCAAAGATATGGAGAAATTGGACCACTCATATTTTGCTGGTGGAAACATAAAAGGGTACAACCACTCTGGAAAACAGTTCAGTAGTTTCTTATAAAACTAAACAAGCAATTACCATACCACTCAGCCATTGCATTCTTGGGCATCTATCCCAGAGACATGAAAATTTATATTCACACAAAAACCTATACATAAATATTTATAGCATTTTTATTCCTAATGGCTCCAAAACTGGAAGCAGCCCACATGTCTTTCAGCAGGTGAATGACTAAACAGACTGTGGTATATGTTCATTGTAGCGTTATTCACAGTAGCCAAGATCAACCTAAGTGTTTACTGATAGATGAATGGATAAAGAAAATGTGGTATATACACAGAGTGAAATACTGTTCACCCACCAGAAAGTAGGAAATCCTGTCATTTGCAACAACATAGGTGAATCTGAAGGACATTAGGTTAAGTGAAATGAGCCAGATACCACAGGGTCTCACTTACATGTGGAATCTAACAAAGTTGAACTCATTGAAGTGGAGAGTAGAATGGTTGTTTCCAGGGATAAAGGGGTGGGGGAGATTGGGGAGATGTTGGTTAAAGTATACAGAAGTTCATTTAGACAGGAGGGATAAGTTTTCAAGAGACTGCACAACATGGTGACTATAGTTAATAATATATATTATATACTTGAAAATTGCTGCATGGATTTTAAGTGTTCTTGCCCCCCCAAAATGTGTCTGTGAGATAATACATATGTTAAGTAGCTCAATTTAGTCATTACACAATGTATAGATATTTCAAAACATCATATTCTACATACAAATATACACTTTTTATTTCTCAATTTAAAAATGTTTTAAGGTTGTGGTATATACACACTATGGAATAATACTCAGTAATAAAAATGAACAAGCTATTGATAGATACAACAATTTGGATGAGTTGCCAGGGAATTATACTGAGAGAAAAAAGCCAAGCCCAAAGGGATACATACTATGAAAGTCCATTTATATGACATTTCTGAAATGAAAAAAATTTAAAAATGAAGAACATTTTAGCGGTTGCCAGGGATTAAGGACAGGGATTAGGGAGGTTGGTGTCATAAAAGAGCAACATGAAAAATTATTGGGATGGTGAAACTTCAGTATCTTGACTGTGATGGTGGATATACGTGGAATAATGTGCAGAACTAAATACGCACACACACACACACGCACACACACAAAAATCGATACAAGTAAGGAAAACTGGGAAAACCTGAATAAAACTGGTGGATTGTACAATGTCAATATCCTGGTTCTGATATTGTCCTATAGTTTTCCATAATGTTACCACTGGGGAAATTGGGCAAAAGGTACAAGGCATCTCTCTGTATTTTTACTTATAACTGCATGTTAATCTATGATTATCTCATTACAATTTCAATTAGAAATAGTTTCTGAGTTTTTATTTTTATTTATTTATTTTTAAGACAAAGTCTCACTCTGTTGCCCAGGCTGGTCTCAAACTCCTAAGCTCAAACTATCCCCCCATCTCAGCGGGACTTTCCCAAAGTGCTGGGATTATAGGCATGAGCCACTGTGCCTGGTCTGAACTTTTAAAATATTTCAAAGGGCATGAAAAATGAGAGAAATAAATGTCATCTGTTATTGAAGATATGTAGCTATAGGTAGACTGTCTACTCATCTGGAAAAGAAATACAGTCAGACCTTATGTCTTATTATGTAAATTATACCACATAAATGGAAGAAGAGATCACTAGCTTCATCTTTTATGTATATTTGTACCATGTTATTTTACTTGTTATTAGAAGCATGGGGTGTTATTTTACTTGTTATTAGGAGCATGGGTTACTGCTGTAGTGTTCAAAAAATCAAATAGAGAATTTTTTTTTTAAGTCAAGCCCAAGTTTTTCCCTTCAGTACGTCAAATGTTTACCACAATCTGCATGGTGCACGTATCAGAGGAATATGCTACATGTCCATTTTGGAGACAGTATACAGGCATATATTGGCTTAAAAAATTACTTTAGGCTGGGCATGGTGGCTCATGCCTGTAATCCCAGTACTTTGGGAGGCCGAGGCAGGCGGATCACCTGAGGCCAGGAGTTCGAGACCAGCCTGGGCAACATGGTGAAACCATGTTTCTACTAATAATACAAAAATTAGCCAAGTGTGGTCCACACACCTGTAATCTCAGCTACTCGGAAGGCTGAGGTAGGAGAATTGCTTGAACCCGGGAGGTGGAGGTTGCAGTGAACCGAGATCGTGCCATTGCACTCCAGCCTAGGGCGACAAGAACAAAACTCCATCTCAAAAAACAAAACAAAACAAACATTACTTTGAGAAATACAACATAGAAAGAAAATAATACGCAAATTTAGGTGCACAAATATGTAATTTAAGCTCATCTTGAAAGAATATTAGATAGCAACTGACAAAAAATAAGGCAAAGCAATGCTCCCTAATGCAAAGCAAGAAAGAGACTGACTCAATGTGGATGGGAATATGATGCTGGCTGTAACACACAACAGCGACTATTCAGGCCTGTGGGCACTACCTGTATTAACACAGGCAGCTACAGCACCGGGCAGAGCCAAACTCATCATTTCAGATGGTTTGCTGAGGCCTGTAGGAAGACCACCAGGGCTTTAGGCAAATTGTAAAACAGAAAAATTTAAGTGTGTTCCCTTTCTTTATATCTTCCCCTTCCTCAGACTCCCATTGCCGATGTCATTGGATGTGGAAAGAGATTTTGTTGTCTAAAAATTTCAGCACCAGCCTCAAAGCTATGGACAACAGGTGACAAATGCCCCCATGTTCAAAAGAGAGATGTTAGATACATTCATGCAAGACTTACTAAAAGGTGACCAAACCAATCTTTGTTTTTTGTTTTTTGAGACATGGTCTTCCTTTGTCACCCAGGCTGGAGTGCAGTGGCCACATCACGGCTCACTGCAGCCTTAACCTGCTGGACTCAATGAATCATCCCACCTAAGTCTCCCGAGTAGCTGGGACTACAGGCACGCACCACCATGCCTGGCTAATTTTTGTTGATTTATTTATTCATTTTGTAGAGACCGGTCTTGCTTTGTTGCCCAGGTTGGTTTTGAACTCCTGACTTCAAGTGATGCTCCCACCTTGGCCTCCCAAAAGGTTGGGCTTACAGGCATGAGCCACCATACTGGGCTCCTGATCTTTGGTAATCACTGCTATTACCCATTTCCAAGTTTGTAAGAAAAGGGGAGATTTATTAATGAGCTTCTTGGTAGTAAGAGAATTCATATGATTAGAATGCCTTATTAACATGCTTCCTCTCCCACCAGCAAGTCAAAAGAAGCAGTCCTACTTGGAAAGGATCCAAATGATCTACTTTAGAGATCGGCGCTATCTACAGGAGAAGAGACTGGCATCTCATTTTTCCATCTGGAAGCTGGATATCTTGCTGCCACAGTGAAATATAGGAGTATTTTGGGGAGAAAATGTCTTCAGGAAATTGGGTCATACAAGATAAAAGTAGAGACTAGTGGCTTAACTCTCCCCTCATAGGGTTGGGGGCCTAGCCAGAGTTGCCCATGGCATCAGACAAGATTGTCTAACAAACCAGCCCAGATTCTTTAGAGTCACTCCTTCTGAGTTCCATATTACTGATTGGCAATGAAATAAAATATTCTGTGTCTGTAAGCACTCTTAGATCACAAAACCTAATTTTCAGTTGAAAAATGTGGTCACCCTACACCTAGTCTTTCTTCTTTATGTCACCATTTATTTTCATGTTTATGCCCTATGTGTCACTACAAATTCCTTGACAGCAGGGTTATTCTTCTTCTTATTTGTCTCATTATGTCCCCAGACTTAGCATGCAGTCGATTCTAGGTAAATGTTTGTTGCTGGTGTTTATGTTGCTGATAATTCATTTCTTCCTTTTCTGCAGTCCTTTCCCACCTTGTTCCTGGGGACCTCTCCCAAATACTTATTGCCCTTACATTAATTTCCTAATGAACTGGGAATCAAAACTACAGGCTTACTGTGTTACTAATGATCTGTGGGCCAAGTTTCTGAAAAGGCTTTGTTCCACTTTCTGTTTTAAAAATGGGAACAACAATATATTTTCTTCTGTCTAATCACTAAGCATATGAGCAGGATCAAATGAGATGATGTGAATCGTGTTGCTCTGTAAATCTGATTATGTATCATTAGCCCTTTGCAAGATCATTTCCGGAGAGACACAGAAATAATTTATCTAAAAAGATACTAGCTTCTCACAGAATTTTATTTTTTATCGTCTTGTCAAACTAGAAATCAAGATTGGTAAGACTTCAGTCCTTTAGGAATGAGACAGTTTGGCCACGAAGCAATTATGACTTATTTCAAGGATTTAAACAATGTAAAGAAAGCTTAGCTCCAAGGCTTCTCATTCTCTAAAGGTTAAAAATTGTATCCTAATTTCCATTTCTGGAATCTCTATTAGTCACAAGGAGGAGTCTACTGTGCCCTATTTTAGCAGAAGGCAGATTAAGTACAGGATCGACATTTGCTCTCAAGGAAAGCAAATAGCCATATTTTATCTTGAGAAACTACCACAATGTGGAGAAAAAAAAAGGAAAGATAATAAGATTATCTGGTGAATTTTATTTGCCATGTTAATGCTCTGGATGATTCAGGAAAACAAGCCCAGAAACTGAATTGTCTAGATTATTTGTCATCATCTGAATCTGAATTTGCTTATTCCACAGATAAATCAGCCAACCCTTCATTTTCCTGTTGGTTGTTTAAAAGTAGGGCAATGAGTCTAACACCCGATTTTTCTTCCCTGGTAGTGGAGAGTCCAGGGCTCTGACCTCAGCTAGAATTTTGGGGGTGCAAAATCAGAACTGCCTGGAGTGCAGGTGAACAGCAATGGGGGCCTGAGGTGGGGGATCCAGTGAAGGAGGCTTGGGAAGCAAAAATCGAGGGCAAAAAAGATCAATGGCCCAGACAAAAGACAACTGGATTCCAAACAAAGATCTGCAATCGTGCATACAGGATGGAGTAACTGCGATGAGTGAGTGTGGGAGCACCTGAAAGTGCAGCAGGCAGAAGGACATCGTATGAAGTGCCCATTTCTGAGCATCATTAGCCACAGCAAGTCAGAGTGGGCACCCCAGGCTCAGAGCAGCAGCCGTCACTTCACATAATACATTCCCAAGCAGAAACTGAGATTTTCTAGTGATCTCCAAAGTACCACGGAGAAGACAACTGATAGAATCCTTGCTAATTTATTCACCCATTCATTCCTTCATTGAACCAACACTAATCGAGTGCCATTCTATGCCAGGATCTGTTCTGTGCTATTAGGTTATGGCAGTGAATGACACATGTGGAGCTTAGAGTCTAGTGAAGGAAAACTACAACTATAGACAAAGTAAATAAGAAAGCTATATGGTATTTAATATTTAAGAAGATATTAAGGGCTATGGAAAAAATTACAACAGGGTAAAAGGTATTGAGAGTCCAAGAGTGGGAAGAATTTGCTATTTTAAGCAGAGTACTCACTGAGAAGGGGACATTTGAGCAAAGACTTGAGAGAGGTGAAGGAGTTTGCCATGTGGATATCTAGGAACAGAATGGTCCATAGTGTTCCAGGCAAAGAGGACAGCCAGGCCCTGAGTCAGGGACAGGCCTGGTGTGTTGGGGAAACAGCAGGGAAACCAGTGTGGTTGGAGGTGAAAGAGTGAAGAGGAGAGAGTGAGGGGATGAAATCAGAGAGGTAAAGAGGGGAGCAGAGTTGCAGATCACACTGGGCCTTCTAGATCTTTAGAAAGACTTTGACTTTTGATCTGCAAGAAATAGGGAACTGTTGGAGGTTTTGCAGCAGAGGAGTGATGTGATCTGATTTAGCATTCAAAAGGATTTCTTTGGAAACTGTATTAAGAAGAGACTGTAGAAAAACAAGGGTGGAAGCAGAGACTAGTTAGGAGGCTTTTGTGTCATTCCGAGGGAGATAGATGTTAGTACAAGTGACGGGTAAAATTTAATCTGCTGTTCCTCAGTGAGCAGTCATTTGGATATTGTACCTGTATTGATTCTTTTTTTTTTTTTCTTTTTGAGACAGGGTCTCACTCGGTCACCCAAGCTGGAGTGCAGTGGCATGATCATGGCTACCTATCATGATCCTCCTACCTCAGCCTCTCAAGTATCTGGGATTACAATCTCTTTATGCCTCAGGCAGTCAGTGGTATTCACTGAGATGGGGCCTGGTGATGAGTCACACTAAAGACCCAATGGTAAATTGATGAGGTCTGTTATAGAATTTAATAAGAATCTAAACACAAAGCAAAATATTCAAAATATCTAAATATCTCATCTGTATGTTCTCATCTCTATCTATCTATAGTTCATCTATATTTGCTTATGTGTTCTTGTTGGGGAGTTCCTACTTCTTTTTACTGTCATATTTGCTGACTCTTAACCTGTGTTTTCTGACGTATTATATCTACAAGTTATCTTGAATATCAAGAACCCATATGATGGACAGAGTCTGGAGCGGTATAGGTCTTGTACCTCTTCCTACTTTTATTCTTCCCTCTGAACTCCTAGGTCCACTCTAGCTGGCTGATTCCAGGTCCCATCTCATGGCAGGTGGAAAATACATGGCAGGGAGACTTAAAGCTCGACCCAGATTTCCTTATGGAAAAAAAGACCACTGCAAGAGCAGTCTAGGGCCTGTGAATATAGGGTGAACTCTCAGGTATTCCTCTGCTGGGAGATGCCAGGGCGGGCAGGAACCAGACATGCATCATCTAAGACATGCTGTTGTGGAATTCACAATGGCCCCGTCACTGTGCTGAGGAGGATCTATGGTTTGAAGACAGTGATGATTCAGTTTCTGACGCAGCGAACATCAGTGGTGAAGTGAATCCTCTGGATACCAGCAGTGACAAAGGATTTCATCTTTGAGAGTAAATGATTTTCTTGCTTTTCAGGATGAAGATCAAAATCTTTTATTAATTCTTGGATGTTTCGTGACTGATTTTACTCTACTACATGGAATGAAATACCAGCTTTTAAAAAAATTCACTTAATTTTCTCCTCTTTGCTCACTAGTGTCTAGTGCGGCATATGAAGGAACATTACAACATAGGAATCTCTTCTCTTCTGTTCTTTTTCGAGACGGAGTCACTCTATCGCCCAGGCTGGAGTGCAGTGGTGTGCTCTTGGCTCACTACAACCTCCGTCTCCAGGTTGAAGTGATGCTCGTGCCTCAGCTTCCTGAGTAGCTGGGACTACAGGCACACACCACCACGCCTGGCTAATTTTTGTATTTTCTTTAGAGACAGGGTTTCCCCATGTTGGTCAGGCTGAACTCGAACTCCTGGGCTCAAGTGATCTGCTCACCTTGGCCTCCCAAAGCGATTAACAGGCATGAGTCCCCATGCCTGGCAGGGAATCTTTTCAACATTTTCTGTTTCTATATTTTTTGTGACCATTTTCTTTTCTTTCTTTCTTTTTACTTTTTTTTTTTTGTAAACTGTGATAATGTTAGTCTACATGTACCGGAATCTGTCAACTAAGAATCTTTGATTTCAAACATCAGAAACAGACTCTGGGCCAGGCCCGGTGGCTCACACCTGTAATCCCAGCACTTCGGGAGGCTGAGGCAGGCAGATCAACTGAGGTCAGGAGTTTGAGAACAGCCTGGCTAACACGGTGAAACCCTGTCTCTACTAAAAATACAAAAATTAGCCAGGTGTGCACCTGTGGTGGTGGGCACCTATAGTCCCAGCTACTCAGGATGCTAAGACAGGAGAATGGTGTGAACCCGGGAGGCGGAGCTTGCAGTGAGCTGAGATCGCGTCACTGCACTCCAGCCTGGGCGACAGAGATTCAGTCTCAAAAAAAAAGAAAAGAAAAGACAAAGAAAAAGGAAACAGACCCTGGATAATCTCAGTCAGAGTGAATTTACTGGAAGCCTATTAGGAGCTCATGGAATTGACGAGAGGCTTAGAATCAAGCTTTGGAATAGGTCAGATACAAAGACAGTTACTAAGCCTAGGAAGCAGAACTCAGAGGAATTGTCTCATAGTAGGGACCTTCTGGTTCCCTTACAATGATCAGAATGGAAGGAATTTTGACTGCTTTTAGTCTTTTCATCTCTTTGATCATGATCCAAATTTGGGTGTGGTGGGCTGGTGATAAGTGTTAGTCTGGGACCTCTGAGAAGCAGGCAGACACCAAGATAGGATTAACATGCAAGGATCATTTTAGGAGAAAAACCTGTGAGGGGAAGTGGAAGGGAGCTGGGAAGACCAGAAGGGTCATCAGATCATAACACGAGTCTGACTCTGAGTGAAGGAGTTAGGGATGGAAGATAGGGTGGAAGATCCTAGATGGCTGTGCAGTCTAAGGAAGTTTTGGCAAAGGCCTTGGGGAGTTCTCCAACCAAAGCCACCCATCAGAAGAGTTCTGTCTCTCCCAGGAATGGGTCTGCTGCATTTAGTCATTGGTTGGGAGCAGCCCCAGAAAAGCATGACCTCTGGTGTAAATGTGGCCATGGGTTTCAGCAGGCAGCAGCTGGGACCCTAGGTCAGTTATGCTCCCTGCAGTTGGATTTCTGTGAAGTGCATTCTCACGGTTGCCTCAGTGACTGACAGGCTTAGTATGGGCCATGGTCCCACTCTGTTAGGGAAGGGAAGACCCCTGTTACTGTATCACAGATGGAAGATGTAATTATCCAGAAGTTAATGAGGTCCTGCTACAGAGCAGAAAGGTATGATGGGTGGCCAAAACTCAACAAACTCCACTTCTTGTAGCTACTTGTTTAGAAATTCCTTAAAATTACCTATTTTGCCACTTGTTTTGTGCCAACTTTAAAACATGTATCTCTTTCATCTACATGGGCTATTAAAACTTCATGCAGGCCAGGCACGGTGCCTCACGCCTGTAATCCCAACACTTTGGGAGGCCAAGTCGGACAGATCACCTGAGGTTGGGAGTTTGAGACCAGCCTGGCCAACATGGAGAAACCCCGTCTCTACTAAAAATACTGATTTAGCTGGGCGTGGTGGCACATGCCTGTAATCCCAGCTACTTGGGAGGCTGAGGCAGGAGAATCACTTGAATCTGGGAGGTGGAGGTTGTGGTGAGCCGAGATCATGGCATTGAACTCCAGCCTGGGCAACAAGAATGAAACTCTGTCTCAACAAAACAAAACAAAACTTCATGCAAACATGTACTATGTTGATGCTTTTGGTTATGAATATTTGCTGAAATTACTACTGGTATTTGTTTTGATAGCATGTGTCTTATAAGGATTCTAGTAATAAATATATGTGCTACTGCCTGTTATCTCCCGATATTCAACATTACAAATATATTTTCTTTTGCTAAGGGAGTTTATATTTATTTTAGGATTTAGTCAACTATTACTGCATGTCTAGAACTTAAGATTGTTGACTTTGGATTCCAGTATTCTCTGCACTGTATTTACGTGAATAAAATAATGTTTTCTTTTATTTAAAAAACTTTATGGCCCAGCGTGGTAGCTCACGCCTGTAATCGCAGCACTCTGGGAGGCCGAGGTGGGCAGATCACGAGGTCAGGATATCGAGACCATTGTGGCTAACATGGTGAAACCCCGTCTCTACTAAAAATAAAAAAAACTGGCCAGGCGTGGTGGTGGACGCCTGTAGTCCCAGCTACTTGGGAGGCTGAGTCAGGAGAATGGCGTAAACCTGAGAGGTGGAGCTTGCAGTGAGCCAAGATGGCACCACTGCACTCCAGCCTGGGCGACAGAGCGAGACTCCATCTGAAAAAAAAAAAAAAACTTTATTTATTGATTTATTTTTATTTTTTGAGACAGAGTCTCGCTCTGTCACCCAGGCAGGAGTGCAGTGGCATGATCTCGGTTCACTGCAACCTCCACCTCCTGGGTTCAAGCGATTCTCCTGCCTCTGCCTCCCAAGTAGCTGGGACTACAGGTGTGTGCCACCATGCCCAGCTAATTTTTGTACTTTGAGAAGAGACAGGCTTTCATCATGTTGGCTAGGCTGGTCTTGAACGCCTGACCTCAAGCGATCCACCCATCTCAGCCTCCCAAAGTGTTGGGATTACAGGTCTGAACCACCGGGCCCAGCCTATTAAAAAAAACTTTAAAATGAGGCCCTCAATACATGTATTAATTTATTTTATTTATTTAACGTATTTTTTTTTTGAGATGGAGTCTCGCTCTGTCACCAGGCTGGAGTACAGTGGTGCGATTTTGGCTCACTGCAACCTCTGCCTCCCAGATTCAAGCAATTCTCCTGCCTTGCCTCCCAAGTAGCTGGGACTAAAGGCATGCACCACCATGCCCAGCTAATTTTTGTATTTTTAGTAGAGATGGGGTTTCACCGTGTTAGCCAGGATGGTCTCGATCTCTTGACCTCGTGATCTGCCCTCCTCAGGCTCCCAAAGTGCTGGGATTACAGGCGTGAGCCACCATGCCTGGCCTTAATTAATTTTTCCAAAGAAAATTTTCTTTGTAAAATTGGAGCATGTCTTATATGGCAGTAATCATGGTGGTTTAGGGAAAGGAAATCCTGCCATATCCATCAGACTTCTGATAAATTCTCCAAATTTAAATAAATACAAATTGTACATCATTTACTTTACTTCTAATTGCTAATCTTGGAGGTTTTCTCCCAACCCACTGTAGGTGGATTATGCATCATATGAGTCCCACTCGACATTTTCTTTCTTTCTTTCTTTTTTTTTTTTTTGGAGACAGAGTCTCGCTTTGTCACCCAGGCTGGAGTGCCATGTTGCGATATCAGCTCACTGCAACCTCTGCCTCCTGGGTTCAAGTGATTCTTCTGCCTCAGCCTCCCAAGTAGCTGGGACTATAGGTGCACACCACCATGCCCTGCTAATTTTCGTATTTTTAGTAGAGACAGGGTTTCACCATATTGGCCAGGCTGCTTTCGAACTCCTGACCTTGTGATCTGCCTGCTTTGGCCTCCCAAAGTGCTGGAATTACAGGCGTGAGCCACCGCGCCTGGCCTGACTCCCACTCAACATTTTCATAGAAATTATCAGGGCATTTTATACAATTTTTACGAATTTATAGTTATTAAAAGTCAAACTGCTCAAGCACATAAGACTGGAACATATAATTTGCTCATGTTTACGAGAGTTTTACAGTAATACAGGATTGATATGGCAGTACATAAAAGTAGGAATCATTTCAATGTATCCCAGATGATAGTGGCATTAAATAAAGATAATATCAATTAACTAGTGAAAATAGTCTTTCTGATGTTTCTGCTTTTTAGAATATAAAATGACAAATCTACTACATATTGCTTCTGTAAAACAAACTTTTTCTTTAAATACAACATGTGGTCAGGAAAGTATACAAATAAAATGTATGGCTCAATGAATTTTTACAATGTGCATTTTAATAACCACTAGAATGCATCTTCCTGACCTCTAATAACAAGGAATCTAATTGACCACTGTGCTCTACAATTCATTATTATACCTGGGCTGCGGCCACTCTGGCCTTGGCTGTAGTATCAATGACTGTGATACTGAAGCAGGCCCATTACCAGGAGACACAGGTCTTCCTTGATGGCCAGCTTAGACTGGAGAATTCCCCAACACCCTTGCTGAATCTTCCCCAGACTTCACAGTGCTCTAGGATACTTTCACCCAACATATCTTCCCTTCCTCTTTTACTCAGGGTCAGACTTGCATGTGACCACTCTCTCAGTCTTTCCAACTCCTTCCCTATGTTCTCACACAAGCATTTTCCTAATAAAATCCCTTAATTTAATTCAGTGTTGGTGTCTCCTTCTTAGAGAACTGAAACTAACACATGAACCCAACTATGTAACCAGCCCCAGATCGAGAGACAGAATATAACCAGTATCTTGAAAGAGCCTTTTGTGCCTCTTCCTAAAAATTATGCCACAACCAGCCCTCTACCAAAGGTAACCATAGTCTTCACTTTTAATTCCAAAGATTAGTTGTGCCTGTTTTAGAATTTTGTATACATGAATCTTACAGACTATATTATTTTGTGCCTGTCCTCTTTAATGCAACATTATGTTTGTGGCATTCATCCATGCAGTTATATATAGCAAAATTTCAGATAGATTTTTGTGTCTTATTCATTCTAGTTGTTATTGATAGGAGTATTGATCTACCACATTAAGGTGATAGTGAATGTCCTTCACTAAATGTATGTTTAGTAACTGTAGTACACCAAAGAATTTATTACCTAAAGAGTACCTTGTTAAATAAATCAGGTCTATTCAAGTCTTCACTGACTTAAAAATGAAGTTTCATTGACTTTTACCTTTAAATGAAGGTAAATCCCTGGAGGATGTGGATGTCAGTGTGGGACTTCAAATAGAAATGAAATAGACTTCAAAAAATGCTTTATGTTATATAAGTACAAAGAATTCACAGTGTAGTGTGCCCTTCAGTAGCCTTGAATTTATCACTCTAACCCAGTAAAAATGCTCTCTTAAGATTACTAGTGACCTCAAAATTGGTCACGTTGATACTTTTTAGCCCTCATTTCATTTGATAGCAGTGAATGACACTGTTAAATTAAATTTGGCCTATGACTGCCTTCATAAGCAGTGAACTGAAACCTAACTCAGTATATAAACAAACTGCAACTGAATTAAGCTGATATTCTTGTAACATGTAGCTGATTCTCAGCCAATCATAGCAGCTGAACTTCAGCCAATCACAGGCTGCCAACTGATTAGACCATGTCCATAACACAAATGGTGACCTGTAAAAAAATTAAGCTGTTTCTGCATGTCACTGTCTTTTTCTGTCTATAAATACTGCCTGCCTTCATTGCTGGGTGGAGCTCCCTGAACCTCTATTGGTTCAGGGTGCTGCCCATTTCATGAATTGTTCTTTGCTCAGATAAACTCTACTAAATTTAATTTGTCTAAGGTTTTTCTTTTAACATCAATGACTATATTCTTCTTAAAATTGTCTTCTTACTTAGCTTCTTTTTTTTTTTTTTTTTTTTTTGAGACGGAGTCTCGCTCTGTCGCCCAGGCTGGAGTGCAGTGGCCTGATCTCAGCTCACTGCAAGCTCCGCCTCCCGGGTTCACGCCATTCTCCTGCCTCAGCCTCCCGAGTAGCTGGGACTACAGGCGCCCGCCACCTCGCCTGGCTAGTTTTTTGTAGTTTTAGTAGAGACGGGGTTTCACTGTGTTCACCAGGATGGTCTCGATTTCCTGACCTCGTGATCCACCCGTCTCGGCCTCCCAAAGTGCTGGGATTACAGGCTTGAGCCACCGCGCCCGGCCCTTACTTAGCTTCTTGAGAGAGAATATAGTGAAGTGGTTAAAGGTACAGGCTCTGGAGTCAGAATGCCTAATTCTGAATACTGGCTTAAAACAGTATTCTGTTTGTAATCTGTCAAGATTATGTAAGCTTTCTATCCTTCTGTTTCATTATCTTCACAATGGAGATAGTAATGGTGTTTGCTTCAAAGGGCTATTGTAAGATTTGAATGAATTAATATTTGTAAAGCACTTAAAATAGCACTGTCACATTTTAAATAGTGTATGTTTGTTGTTATTAGTCTACTCATATTACTGATTCATCTCTGATATCCCAGTGGGCCTCAGTTGTCTCTGCAGGCTCCTCTTTTTCCCAGTTCCCTAAGGCTTTTGTTCCCAACAATTCTCTGCTGGTCTTCTTGTCACTTATTTATTTTAGAAACAGGGTCTCACTCTGTAGCCCAGGCTGGAGTGCATTGGTGTGCTCATAGCTCACTGCAGCCTCAAACTCCTGGGCTTAAGCAATTCTTCCACCTCAGCCTTTCAAGTAGTTGGGATTACAGGTATGTGCCACCATGCCCAGTTTTCTTTCTCTCTCTTTTTTTTTTTTTTTGTAGAGACAGGGTTTTGCTGTATTGCCCAGGATTTCCTCTCACTTTAAACACTCTCCTCAGGGCAACTTTACCCATGCTTCCTGATGAAAGACCATTTACATGTCAATGCTCTTTAGCTTAGTCAGCCATCTTGGCCTCTCTCATGAACTCTAGATTTATATTTTCAGCTGATTACTAAACATCTGCATCTAGACGTACCATAGACACTTCAAACTCAACATGTCAAAAAGCAACTTAATTTTCTTGTTGTCTCATTTTTCTAAACCTTCACTTTATAGCCAATGAAGAACCCTAGAAATTAGGGCAAGATGCTCTTCAAATTGTTAATTTAATAGAAGAGGATGTTGTAATATTAAATATGGGTGGGGACAGCTGCTGTTCGAGTTCTCTTAGTGGTAGATATAGTCATCCCTTGCAGACCACATGAAGGGTTTTGGAACAAGACGGGTATGTGTTCAAGATTAGTTTTGAGCTACCTAGAGAAAAGGTGTATTGTAGTCCAGAGTGAATACTTTTACCCTTCTCTCCTCCCCTACTCAGGTAAGCTAAAGCTCACTTCTCTCCTGTATCCAATGGGAGAATCTAGACTGAGGAAAGAGGAACTTGATCTGGAGCCCAGTGCAAGGTTCTGCAATTTACTAAACACATGAAAGAACTTGATTTTTGATGAAGAAGTGGCACATTCTGGAAAATAGGAGAGAGGTTAAAGACATCAGAAAAGGGATGAGTTAAAAGAGAAAGGAACTGCGGGGAGAAGAGAGCAGATTATCCAGAAGAAAGGTGGGAGTCTTCAACCAGGGACACCTGGAAGATCTGAACTGTGAAATTCTGTGCTCTTGTGGCCTGAAAGGGGATGAAAGGAATGGGTTAGTGGCACAATGCCTACTTTTCTACCCACTGACTGCATAGGGTTTGGATTTATCACTGATGGCTTTATGTAAAGAACTATTTAAACACCCTTAAGAGTCCAGTGTTTGTTTACCACAGAAGCAGTTTCCAAAATAGAATCTGGAATGAGGGGGGATTATTTTCCTTTATCCTGATATACCAGTGGCAATGTTGTATTTACTATGAAGCTAAAGAAACATCAGCTGTAGGGACATTCACTTGTGTGAGCCCTTTCCAAGGCCATTGGAGAAGCAACATATGCTCCTGGTGAAATGTTTTTATGAAATGTGAACAAGTAAGATTTTTTAGTATTCTTTTTCTATGAAGATCTCCCCCACATCCCACCTCTATAAAATTATAGAAGCTTCACACTATGTAAAATCTGACTCTGACACTGTCCCCCTACAAACAACAAACTTTAAAAACATCTACATTTTAAACTACAAGGAAAAAATGACAAATCAACAAGTACGGGGGAGATTGTAACATCCTTTCTCAGTGACTGATATATAAAGCAGACAAAAATTGGAAAAGATACAAATGTTTGAAAACACAATTAACAAATTTATCAAATGAACATATATAGAACCTTGCAACAAATAATTAGATAAATTCTATTCTTTCCAAGCACACATGACACATTTATAAAAATCACATAGAATGCCACAAGAAAAAAATCTTAACAAATAACAAAGAATTAACACTATACATAGGATGATCTCTGAACATACTATCATTAAGTTAGACATCATTAACAAAGTTAACAAAAAGGGGTAATTACAAACTCCACACATTTGGAAATTTAAAAATACACACTTATACATTTGGCAAAATTTTTATAATTTTGACTCTGGGTGTCAAAATTCATTGTGGATCTTGGACATTTTTTCACAATTAAAATATGCTTTTAAATAATTCTCACGTCTGCCAGGTACGGTGGCTCACCCCTGTAATCCCAACACTTTGGGAGGCTAAGGCAGGCAAATCACGAGGTCAGGAGATCGAGACAATCCTGGCCAACATGGTGAAACACCCCGTCTCTACGAAAAATACAAAAATTAGCTGGGTGTGGTGGCACGTGCCTGTAATCCCAGCTACTCAGGAGACTGGGGCAGGAGAATCACTTGACCCCAGGAGGTGGAGGTTGCAGTGAGCTGAGATTACACCACTGCACTCCAGTCTGGCAATAGAGCAAGACTCTGTCTAAATAATAATAATAATTCTCATGTCAAAAAAAGAAGTAATAGGCTACCTGATAGGCCAGGTGCAGTGGCTCGTGCCTGTAATCCCAGCACTTTGGGAGGCTGAGGCCGGACAACCACTTGAGACCAGTTTAAGGCCAGCCTAAGCAACGTGGTGAGACTCCACCTCTACAAAATATACGAAAATTAGCCAGGTATGGTGGTGCACACCTGTAGTCCCAGCTACTCAGGAGGCTGAGGTGGGAGGATTGCTTGAGCCCAGGAGGTCAAGGCTATAGTGAGCCATGACTGCACTACTGAACTCCAGCCTGGGCAACACAGTGAGATCCTGTCTCAAACACAAAAATTAAAAAAAAAAAAGAGAGAGAAAGAAGTAATAATGTAAATTAGCAATTCTTGTAACTGAAAAATAATGAACATATATATATATATCAAAACTTGTAGGCTGAAGCTGAAGGTGTTCTTAGAGGGAAATTGATAGCCTTACATGGTCACATTGATAAAGAAGAAAAAAAAAGGAAAAAACAGAAAAAGTAAAATTAGTGAGGTAGCATCAACTTAAGATTTATTAATAAAGAGAACAATGTAAACTCAAAGAAAGCAGAGGAGGGAAATACAGAGTAGAAAATTAATGATATAGAAAACAAAGATCAATAAAAACAAAAGTTGGTTTTTAAAAAAAGTTTAACAAGATAGACATACTTCTGGCACGACTAACTAGAACATAAGAGACAAGGCACAAAGAAGCAGTACTGGGAACGAGAAAAGGGACGTAACGACAGGTGAAGCAGAAACTGACATACTGAGAGAATGCTATAAGCAATTACATCAATCAATTTGAAAATATAGATGAAATAGAAAGTGTTCCTAGAAAAATATAATTGATCAAAACTTACTCATAGGAGGCCGGAATAGACTTTTTTTTTGTTGGGGTGGGGAGGACAGTCTTGCTTTATCCCCCAGGCTGGAGTGCAGTGGCACGATCTCAGCTCATTGCAACCTCCGCCTCCCAGGTTCAAGAGATTCTCCTGCCTCAGACACCCAGGTAGCTGGGATTACAGTTGTGCACCACCACGCCCGGCTTTGTATTTAGTAAAGACAGGGTTTCTCTATGTTGGCCAGGCTGGTCTTGAACTCCTGGCCTCAAGTGATCCTCCCCCTTTGGCTTTCCAAAGTGCTGAAATTACAGGTGTGAGCCATTGCACCCAGCCCTGAATAGACTTTTAACTTTTAAAATGTTGATTCAAAGGTAAAAATTCTTCCTCTACAAATACTATCAGACCTAGATTTTCTCAGTAAAGTTCTATCAAACCTTCAACAAGTTGATTATCCTATTTTATACTGCTCCAGATAACAGAAAAAGAATGCCTTCAAATATAATTTATGTAATTAGTGTATTCTTTATGCCACAATCAGACAAAGAAAGAATGTAAAGGAAGTTCAGAGGTAATCTCAATTATGAAAATAAATGCAAAAATTAATAGTCCATACCAGAACAGATAATACTCATCATGATTAAAACAAAACAAAAGCTCTTGGAATAAAACGGAACTTCCTTAATCTGATAAAGGTTGTCTTCCAAAACCTTATACAAACAGGATACTTACTTGTGAATTATTATAAGTATTACTTTTAAAGTCAAGAACCATCCATGGAAACCTGTTATCACAATTTATATTCATCATTGTACTGGAAGTTCAAGTCACAGCGGTAAGACAAGTAAAACAAGAAAGATATAAATATTGAAAAGACAGAAACTATACTACAACAATTCACAAGTTACCAACTATCGCAATTAGCATAGAAAATCTAGAGAATCAATAAATTATTAGAACAATAGAGTTTTAAAAAACTGAACTGCATCTACATATATCAACATAACAGCACCAAAACGCTTAAGATTCTTAGGACTAAAACTAACAACAACAAAAAAATGTCAGGGACCTTTTAGAAAATAATTGCGAAACTAATTGAAAGAGATGAAAGAAGACCTACATAAATGCAGAGATATACTTTGCTCATTGGAAAATTCAATACTGTAAAAATGTCCATTCTCCCCCAATTAGTCTCTGAATTCATTGTAATTCCAGTGCAAATCGCTCCAGAGCTTTGGCAAATGACTTCTGAAATTTATACGAAGAGATACTTCTAAAGAAAAAGAACAAGGTAAAGGAGTTTTTCCTACCATCTTAGAAAGTGTATTATAATTAAGCTTTATGTGATAATAAAGACTGTGGTATTGATGTAGGGATAGGAAAATAAATCAATAGCATCAAATAGAGTTGAAAAATGAAAACATTTATGCATGGAAACTGTATACAACATTATAAATCGGTGGGGAAAGGACAAACTTTCCAACTATTGGTGCTGGAAAAACTCATTAATCATATGAAAAAAACTAAAATTAAATACCTATTTCACACAATCTGCAAAGGAAAATTTTACGTCGAATAAAGACAACACAAAAGCAAAACAGACAAAAGATGGGAATAGGCAAGCTACAGAAGAAGAAACTCGGCCGGGCGCTGTGGCTCAAGCCTGTATTCCCAGCACTTTGGGAGGCCGAGACGGGTGGATCACGAGGTCAGAAGATCGAGACCATCCTGGCTAACGCGGTGTACCCCGTCTCTACTAAAAAATACAAAAAAACTAGCTGGGCGAGGTGGCGGGCACCTGTAGTTCCACCTACTCGGGAGGCTGAGACAGGAGAATGGCCTAAACCCGGGAGGCGGAGCTTGCAATGAGCTGAGATCCGGCCACTGCACTCCAGCCTGGGCGACAGAGCGAGACTCCATCTCAAACCAAAAAAAAAAAAAAAAAAAAAAAAAAAAGCTCGAGTTCACTTTTAATTCACTTGTAATCAGAGAGATGCAAATCATAACCAAAATGAGCTAGCATTTCATCCTACCAGAAAGTCTGATGATACCAAATGCGGGTATGGATGTGAAACAGGAGAAGCTCATATACTGCTCGTGGGAGCTTAAATCGGATCAATCCACTTTCGAGAGCAATTTAGATATATATAGTTAGGTTAAAGATGCACATATTCATAACTCTTAGCAACTCTTACATGTGCTCAAGAAAATAAGTACAAGAATATTCTAACACTGCTTGCAACAGTGAATAACTAGAACACCTAAATATCCACTAGCAGCAAAATGCATAAACAAATGGTGGTGTATTTGTATAAAAGAACGCTATCCAGCGCTGGAAGTGAATGAACTTGAGCTAAATGTGTCAAGATAGGTAAATCTCAACATTGAAATGTAGTATGACATCGTTAATATGAAATTTAAAAACATGTCAGTACAGGTTTTGTTTTACTTACTACACATTCATAAATAATAACATTATAAAAGGCAAAAACATTTGGTGTATAATGGTGCGTGCATGTAAGGTAGAGGGTGAGGAATCGAATGGGGAAGAGTGTACAGAAGATCTCTTTCTTTTTCTCTTTTTCTTTCTTTCTCTTCCTTCCTGCCTGCCTGCCTCCCTTCCTCCCTTCCCCCCCCCCGCCCCCGCCCCGCTCCCTTCCTTCCTTTCTTTTTCTTTTTTTTTTTTTTTTGAGATGTAGTCTCTCTGTGTCGCCCAGGCTGGAGTGCAGTGGTGCCATCTCGGCTCACTGCAAGCTCTGCCTCCCGGGTTCACGCCATTCTCCTGCCTCAGCCTCCCGAGTAGCTAGGACTGCAGGCGCCTGTCACCACGCCCAGCTAATTTTTTGCATTTTTAGTAGAGATGGGGTTAGACCCTGTTAGCCAGGATGGTCTCAATCTCCTGAACTCATAATCCGCCTGCCTGGCCTCCCAAAGTGCTGGGATTACAGGTGTGAGCCACTGCATCCGGCCTCTTTTCTCTCTCTCTCTCTCACGGCTGCAACCTCCACCTCCTGGGTTCCAGGGATTCTAGCGCCTCAGCCTCCCTAGTAGCTGGGATTACAGGTGTGCGTCACCACGCCTGGCTAATTTTTGTATTTTTACTAGAGATGGGGTTTTGCCCAGGTTGTCTAGGCTGGTCTCGAACTCCTGGCCTGAAGTGATCTGCCCGCCTCAGCCTCTCAAAATGCTGGGATTACATGTATGAGCCATTGCTCCCCCTCCCCCTAAAAGGTTTCAATTGCATCTGTAACATTTTATTTTTGAAAATTGAAGCAAATGGAGGCTGAGGCAGGAGAATGGCGTGAACCCGGGAGGCGGAGCTTGCAGTGAGCTGAGATCCGGCCACTGCACCCCAGCCTGGGCAACAGAGCGAGACTCTGTCTCAAAAAAAAAACCAACCAACAAACAAAATAAAATTAAATACAGTAGAACCAATACTGAGTTATCTTCAAATAATTACATTAGTGTCTTAATATAGTAATGACATATTGCATGATGTTAGAAACATTTTTCTAACATTTTCAACTTGATTAAAGATGTCTTATGAAATATTGACTTAATAACAGTATTTTCTTCTTTTCTTCACAGCAAAAATGAAATAATTTAAAATCAAGCAGTACTTGCTCAAATTGCTTCACTAAAGCAAAAGAGTGAAGACAGCAGTGTTTAGTGAAAACGAGTGAATGATGAAGGAAAAGGAGAAATAATTGGCTGGGGGTGGAGCATAGGGATAGAGAGAGGAATACTGCTGAGCAACCAGGAGGAGACAGGACCAAGGGGAAAAAGGACAAGAATTAAAAGGGATGCACCCAAGACCAACAATAAAGTGAGTACATTGGAAAGTAACAAATCAGCCTGGGCAACATTAGCTGGGTGTGGCGTCACATGCCTGTAGTCCCAGCTACTCGGGAGGCTGAGGTGGGAGGATTGCTTGAGCCTGGGAGGCCAAGGCTACAGTGAGCAGAGATCATGCCACTGCCTACCTGCCTGGGTGACAGAGCAAGAGCCTGTCTCTAAAAAGAAATAGAGAGAGAGAGAGAGAGAGAGAGAGAGAAAGAAAGAGAAAGAAAGAAAGAAAGAAAAAGAAGGAAGGAAAGAAAGAAGCAAAGTAATAGAGAGTAATAGAGAGTAACAGGTTTTTGTGTATTTTTTTTTTTTTTTTTGGACGGAGTCTCGCTCTGTTGCTGGGGCTGGAGTGCAATGGCGCAATCTCTGCTCACTGCAACCTCCGCCTCCCGGGTTCAAGCGATTCTCCCACCTCAGCCTCCCGAGTAGCTGGGACTACAGGCGTGTGCCACCATGCCTGGCTAATTTTTGTATTTTTAGTAGAGACAGGGTTTCACCACGTTGGCTAGAGTGCTCTGGAACTCCTGACCTCAAGTGATCCTCTCATCTTGGCCTTCCGAAGTGCTGGGATTACAGGCATGAGCCACCGTGCCAAGCCAATTCTTTATGTAACTGTAGAAAATAATCTGGCCGGGCGCGAAGAGAGCTTGGGCAAAAGAGTGAAACTCCATCTCAAAAAAAAAAAAAAAAAGTAATTTAAAAGGCAGACCCAGATGCTAAAAGTGATTTGATTTACTTAGACCATAGAATTTTACGGTTACTAGCATTTTTTTTCAACACTCTTATTTCAGAATGGGAAAATTGAGTCTGAGTCAAGCACATTTCCCTGTGGTTAAGTGTAGAGCTGAGAGTAAAACTCATCCTCTGGAGGCACCTTGATGCAGTGATTCTTCCATTTCACTGCACTGCCTAATATTACCAGGGTCTCCAACAGGCCATGCACTGCTGCTGGGTGGGAGTGCAGTGTGAGAGGGAAGCACAAGGGACTCACCCAGGGCAGGAAAACTTCCAAAAGTGGTTGCAGCAGAGAGGTATAAACAGAGCTAGCCTCTTATGCCTGTATAGTCCTCCTCTTCTGTTTTTAAGCCTTTAAAAAAGAGGCTTGTGGGACATGCTTCTCCTGTTTTAGGTATTTTAATGGACAAATGATATGAGAAATTTAAAATGGGGAGTTGAGAATAAAAAATGTTGAGAATGGTTATACTGATCTATTCTTACACTATTTTTATTTTAGTTTTTCTGGCAGAACATTCTCTATAACATATTCCTTGTAATCCAGTAGAGAAAGTATCAAAAAGGAATCTTCTCTAATTAGGTCCTAAAATAAGATTACAACCCACAAAAGAGGAGCTGGTCTATAAACAGTTCCATTATGATTACTCTGATTTCCCTTTTTAAGTGAGAATTATACCACATTTGAACAGTAAACCTTGGCTTTTAATGGTTGTTTGACTTTTCTAGTTAAAAGATGGTTTTGTATATATATAATATATATGTATATCTTTTTAAAAGATATGTATATTTTAAAGATGGTTATAGTTTTAAAATTATTTTTTAAAATTTACTTCTCTGGAGATAATGCTGGATTTCTTTTTTATTTTTATTTTTGTAGAGACAGAGTCTTACTATGTTTGACTGGTCCCAAACTCCTGGCCTTAAGCAATCATCCCACCTAGGCCTCTCAAAGTGCTGAGATGACAGGTGTGAGCCACTGTGCCCAACCTGGTTATATGTTTTAAGACGGAATATGAAATTAAAAAAAAAAAAGCAAAAACAAATTGGTTGTGTGATACGCTGAACTTTAAGTTTCTCAGTTTTGTGAAACTCATTATTTCCTAATGAAATATATGTGCCCAAATAATTTTTGGTTTATAAGAAGTCTGATGCATAAAAAGATGCCCAGTACATTTTCGTATGTTTCTTTCCATGCCTTCGAGTTTTCCTGATAAACTTCACTAACAGCTCTAGCAATCTTATATTTAGCTGGTGACAGACTCAAGCATTAAGTGGCTGACTTGACTCATGAATGAGTCTTTGTTTGAGCAGAGAAGTTGTATTGCAGTGAGGGCACTGTCCTGCCCAACACTCGCCATTTAAACCTCCCTTTGCTGAGATTTATGACTTGGCTGGAACACTTTATTCATCATACAACTTGGTGTCAAAGGATTACTTTTTTTTGGAAATTCTAAAAACACACACACCAAGTAAAACAAATCAAACATTTTATAAATGGTAGAGCCTGATTTTCTCCCTTCATAAGTTGTGTTCTCAATTTTTGGAGAAAGGATGCAATTAGGGAAGTGGGTGTTTCAATGAGACCTTTGATTAAAAACCAATCATACTCTTGGCAAGCATTTGTTACATAATGTAGTTTTAGTTTCATTTGGAATCTAGCAAAAAACTAAGACGTTCGTTTGGAAAAAGTGTGGTAATTTGTTTTCTTTTACAGCATTTCCTCTTAGAAAAGGTACCTGAGATCCTACTGAATCAGTTTAAAAACTGATTATGGTAAAAGTCACTTAGTGTCTAAACTACAATAATTAATACTTTCTTAAAATAATGCAATACTCAATTTTTAAGAAGTTCCACAAAACTGTCAGTATCCACCAAAGTGTTGCAGAATTCAAGGATGAACCAGCCTGTGAGGTCACTTGACCCATCTTTCCACCAGGCAGGGCTGTCCCCTGTATTGTTTCCTTCGGCATTTTCTCCAGGCTCATGGAATGTCTAAAGCAACACAATATAGTCCTTTGAATTTTAATTGTTTTTTGCAGTTTTCGTCAACTGGAGCAATGCTGAGTGGAAATCATTTTTCTAAATTGAATGCTGCTTTTAATCTTCATTAAGAGATTTAAAATTAAGCCAATGATACTTTTAAATAAATGTTGGTATTCTATTTGGGAGTGGGTGTTAGCCTGTATGCAACTTATAGACTAAGCAATGGTTCAAACTTTTACTATAATTAGTTATGTTTCAGAAGAGATAGCTCTATGCAGAGTCATGCTATAATGAGATGCTACTGTAACACATAATATTTTGAAAATGTATTGCTTTGTCACATAAAATTATTCCATAAAATGCTATACTATCTAACTCTTCAGCTGGAAGTGTTTGGAGAAAAATAATTTATAGAGTGAAAGAAATTATCTCAAGCCACAAAGCGTATTACAGCTGATGGACCCTAAAGAATAACTGCTAACGCATTTGTTGAAAACAAGTAGGCCGGGCGAGGTGGCTCACGCCTGTAATTCCAGCACTTTGAGAGGCCAAAGCAGGCGGATCATGAGGTCAGGAGATCAAGACCATTCTGGCTAACACGGTGAAACCCCGTCTCTACTAAAAGTACAAAATATTAGCCGGGCGTGGTGGTGGGCGCCTGTAGTCCCAGCTACTTGGGAGGCTGAGGCAGAAGAATGGCGTGAACCCAGGAGGTGGAGCTTGCACTGAGCTGAGATCACGCCCCTGCACTCCAGCCTGGGAGACAGAGAAAGACCATCTCGAAACAAAAACAAAAACAACAAACAAACAAAAAACAAGTAAGAGACGATTAAAATGTTTTACTTGTGTGAGTGATACGAGTAAATAAGTTGAAAATCTATTATTACATAAACTACAAATATATCCTCTGTCATTTATAAGCATTGAGTTCTAAGTAGAATGGGCCATTCTATAAGCAATTTCGCCACACCAGTGAAAAATTTTTGAAAAGAAGTACAAATAGCTTTTACTTTTGTATTTTCAGCTGTTCATCCCATCTCTGTCAGCAAGTTTTCTCCATGGCAAAATACATTTTGTGTTTGTGGATCCATTCTTTTTGTTCTGTTCATGAATAAAAATCAACGACATAATTTAACTACTTAAAATCACTGTTTCTGTAGTATAATTGATTTTAACATTCCCTAAAGTTTGACTATAAAATAACTATTTCCCCAAAGAGTTCATTTGAAATTCTAGGTTTGCCCACCCAAAATAGACACAAAATAAATAAAGAGGCTGCTGGAGGATTGGGAGGAGGAGTGGAGAATCTATCACATATAAATCCGCCCCATGGAAGTAATTTGGATGGGGGAGGTGGTGGTAATATGTAATAATCAAAGCTGTTTCATTTTCACACACACACTCACAAAAATCCAGACCAATTCATACAACTCTTTTCATTGCTATCTGATTGGGAAGAGAAAAGGAAGGGAGAGAGAGAATGGGGAGGAAAACAAGGATAAGGACAAGAAGGTAGAAAAGTAGGGTTGTAAGGAGAAGGTCTGGTGAGGCAGGTGGAGGAGTAATACATAGAGGGGCATTTGCTTTAGCACTAACGATGGAGGGCAAACTACCACCCAAGTACCATTTCCGGGAAGTCTTTTCTGACCCTTCCTCCTGACTCACTGGCTTATCCCCTTTATTAGCCATCTATTGCTATTTAACAATAACTCAAAACTATCTCACACAGTTTCTGAGTGTTGAGAATCCAGGAGCAGTTTAGCGGAATCATTGTGGCTCAATCTTTCATGAGGCTATTGGCTGGGCTGCTGTCTATTGAAGGCTTGACAAAGACTGGAGGATTTGTCTCCAATATGGCTCACTGACATGGCTTTTGGCGGGCAACCTCAGTGGGTCCCTTCATAGGCCTTTTGAGTATTCCAACATGGCAGTGTGATTTCCGCGGGGCTGGGGGTGTACTTCCAGAAGAGTAAGAAGGATGCTGCAATGCCTTTTACGGCCTACTCTGCAGTGACTATGTTATGGATGCTATCTCTTACGCTTTTTAAAATTCTTTGGAATTGTGTTCCAATTCTTTTCTCTGGGAGGTCCAGCCCATGTTCAAAGGAAGAGGAATCAGGCTCCACCTTTTGAAGAGAATATCAAATGATTTGTAGACCTATTTTGAACCGTCACATCACTTAACAATGCCTGGGCTGACAGAGAGGTCCTGCGCTCTTGTGTGGTATGGTAGCATAATTTACAATATCAGTTCTCAGCCCATCAGTCTTTTATTCAATTCATAATAAAAACTGCTAGTAGAAATAATCCATATGAAATAAAAAGGACAATGGACCAGATTGCATAATGTAAAAGTTGTAATAGATAAAAAGTTTTGCTTGGAGAATCACATCTTTTTTTAACAAAATTAGAGCTATGAATATGTGACTGGGGAAAACTGAACTTGTTAAAAATTATGTCCAAAAAAGAAAATTTATGATAGCAAAAGCTCTTGCTGTTAGAATTTGATGCGGACAAAAAAAAGTTGTGCAATACAATAAAATCTTTATTGTAAATTGACATGGAACATAACTAATCCCAATAAAAATATTTTCAGTAAAACATCAAAAGAAAATGAAAAAATGAGAATAGTTTAACTGCAGAGTAGAGAAAGTTGATAAAATAAGCTAGCCGACTGGTGCTCACCCTAAAAACACTATCTTCACAATCAACCTATTTGATAAAATTCTGATTTAAACACTTGTGTTAGTATGCAGAGCTAAAATGTTCCTGAGATCAAAACAGAGGAGTCTAAATATCTCTGGAGACAAAATGTATGGATCAACACATTTGTTCATTTATTACATGAATATTTATGTATTCAGTTACATAGCCTTTTGGGTGGGGATGGCAGGGGAATAAGGACTTTTCTAAGGTTGACATCTAAGACAGAAATTGTAAAAGATTGATAGACTTGACTACAGAAGAACAAATGCAACCCAAAATGCTAACACTAACACTAAAAGAGAAATGATAAACTTGGAAAAAATTACTGCATTTCATAGACAAAGAATTGATAGTCTGGGCATGGTGGCTCACACCTGTAATTCCAGCAGTTTGGGAGGCCAAGGTGGGAGGATCATGAGGTCAAGAGATCGAAACCATCCTGGCCAACATGGTGAAACCCCATCTCTACTAAAAATATAAAAATTAGCTGGGCGTGGTGGTGCACACCTGTAGTCCCAGATACTTGGGAGGCTGAGGCAGGAGAATCACTTTAACCCAGGACACAGAGGTTGCACTGAGCTGAGATCATGCCACTGGACTCTAGCCTGGCGACAGAGCGAGACTCAATCTAAAAAAAAAAAAAAAAAAAAAAGTTGATAAACAAATTTGTACACATCTAAGAATAATCAGCAAGGTAGGAAAAATGTATGTTCAAGGGTATTCTTTACAATGTCACACTGTTATTCCATAAAAACAAAAATCTAGAAAGAATGAACATATCCTTAACAGGGGCTTGGTCAAAATAAGAAATAAAAGGATGTATCTCTATAATGGAATTCTATTATGCATTAAATTTATGTTTTAGATTAATATTTACCAATATCAAATGCTAGTAATAATATTGTTTTATGAAAGAAGTTATAAATGGGATGTACAATATGATACCATTTGGGCACAAAATGAATGGAAAGATATACAAAGGATATCTGTAGATAATTAAATTATAAGTGTTTATTTCCTCCATTTGCTTTTCTTTTTAAAATTAAATGAATGAATATGGATTGCTTTCATTATTAGAAAAACAGTGTGTTTTTTTTTTTGAGACGGAGTCTGGCTCTGTTGCCCAGGCTGGGGTGCAGTGGCCGGATCTCAGCTCACTGCAAGCTCCGCCTCCCGGGTTTACGCCCTTCTCCTGCCTCAGCCTCCTGAGTAGCTGGGACTACAGGAACCCACCACCTCGCCCAGCTAGTTTTTTGTATTTTTTAGTAGAGACGGGGTTTCACCGTGTTAGCCAGGATGGTCTCGATCTCCTGACCTCGTGATCCGCCCGTCTCAGCCTCCCAAAGTGCTGGGATTACAGGCTTGAGCCACCGCGCCCAGCCGTGATTAGAAGGCTATCTAGCTTTATTTGTAGTCTTGATGTAGGGATCTTTAAATTATTTATACTGTTTTTGTCCAGGCACGGTGGCTCATGCCTGTAATCCCAGAAATCTGGGAGGCCGAGGCAGGAGGATTGCTTGAGCCCAGGAGTTTGAGACCAGTCTGGGCAACAAGTGAGATCCTCGTCTCTACAAAAAAGAAAAAATACAAAAAATTAGTTGGGCATGGTGGCTTGTGCCTGTGGTCCCAGCTACTCAGGAGGCTGAGGTGGAAGGATCACTTAAGCTTGGGAGGTTGAGGCTGTAGTGAGCTGTGATTGCACCACTGCACTCCAGCCTGGGCAACAGAGTGGGCCTGTCTCAATAAATAAATAAATAAATAAATAAATAAATAAATAAATAAAATCATTTATACTGTTTTTCCTCTTCCTGATGAAAAAAATAACATACTTTAAAAAAAAGAAACTACCTAAGATTTGGGTACAGGCTGTAGCTACTACCACCTCCTGTTCAACCCTGCCCCCACAGTCCACGTTTCAACTCCAGTTTCCCATTCCTACCTTCACTCTGAAAAGTTAACCTGACTACCCAAGTGGCTGATGGAAGGTAAACAATAAAATTCATTTCACGCAAAGTAAAAAGTTAAATGATTACAGGTATACAACCTGCTTGGACCAACCCCTTTATGTGAATATGAAGGTAAACATACAAGGCTTGGTAGGGGAATAATGGTTTACTATTAGCACACATCCAGGCAAGTTCTTCAATTTCCAGTTTTAGTTATAAATAAATAAAAATTTCCTAATTTTATTCATAAATGGTTGGTATTCTGAATTGTATTTCAAATGGCTGTAATTATTCTGGATTGTGTTCACTAATTTCACGTAACAAAAAATGGTTTAAAATACAGTAAGGAAAAAGAGAAAAAATACAGTAAGAAAGGGGCTTAAGCAGATTTTTAAATGGATTAGTAAAAGCACTAGAGTATTTCTTCTATTTTTAAAGAAACCTTTTATTTTGGATTTGTGAAGGACTAGGTCAGCACATTTTTAACCCACTAGGCTTTGTTGTTGTTGCTGTTGCTTTTCTTTTCTTTCCCATTCCAGCTTTCATTTTGAATAATCTAAAAGTAAAGTGTTTCTCATATGGCAAAAGTTAACATTCTGAGCTATCTAAATTCTATAAAGAATATCATTTTGGATGCCACAAGCTTTTGCCTTTTCAAATTCTCAACGTCAAGCTATAATTTTCCTCTTCTAGTTTTATCCAGAACCTTTAAATTAACAGCATAAGAAAGTAAACAGGAAGTTACATTTCTCTGATGTAGAAAATTAGGAGGAAGATGGGGAACAGATGAGAAAGCTAAATCAGGGAAGGACGCCACCATGTTTTGTTTCTGTTAATCAAATCATACATTCAAAATCCTCCTGGTATCCTAACTAAAAAGATAAAGTATCAAAAAAAAGTGTAATATATTTTTCCAGCCTTCCATAGGTCATAATGAAAGGAACAAAATGACTGTTGCCTCTGATGCACTGATGGTTCAAAATCTATTTAAAAAGAGGTTCATGAAAGTTAAAGCATAGCTCCTAACTAATGTTTCAAAGGAAGATTTGATTTATATTTTTAGAGATTTAAAAAGAAAGAAAATTCAGCCCATATGCCACAATTAGTTCAAATACCAACGTGTTTGAAACGACAATGACTGTTTCCATAGCAAATATGATACACAAAGATAATAGATTTTTGCTTTGTTTTTCTGAATGATATTAGGAGCCAGTCTTGTTAAAGAAGCAATCAGGACTAAGTCACTTAGTTCAGTTAATTAGAGCAATGACCTCCACACTCTGGGATTTCACAGTGCAACCAAGTTTCTTTCTTTCTTTTTTTTTTTTTTTTTTGAGACGGAGTCTCGCTCTGTCGCCCAGGCTGGAGTGCAGTGGCCGGATCTCAGCTCACTGCAAGCTCCGCCTCCCGGGTTCACGCCATTCTCCTGCCTCAGCCTCCCAAGTAGCTGGGACTACAGGCGCCCGCCACCTCGCCCGGCTAGTTTTTTGTATTTTTTAGTGGAGACGGGGTTTCACCATGTTAGCCCATGTTGGGATGGTCTCGATCTCCTGACCTCGTGATCCGCCCGTCTCGGCCTCCCAAAGTGCTGGGATTACAGGCTTGAGCCACCGCGCCCGGCCGCAACCAAGTTTCTTAAATGAATGAATGAATTGGAGAGAAGTGAATATAAGGGTATTATGTTTCATTTTACTAAAGAAGACTACACAGAAGCTCAATTAGTATCTACAACGACTATCATTTCATAAGAGAAAGCATTTTAATAGCAAAAGAGCAGAAAGAAAATTATCTCATAATAAAAAATAGTCCTTCAGAGGAAAAAATATCAGGTGTATTAAAAATCACTACATATCCTCAGAATAAATTTTAATAAAACATAATAGCTCTGTGTTTAGGAACCACTGGGAACCACTCAGTATAGCATTAAGGAAATCAACTTTCCATTTTTAATTCCCATATAAGCTAGTCAAGTTATATTGATCTATTTCATGGCCCTAGAATGTGTTGTCAGTATGTATTTTTTTGTTACATGTTAATTCACTGATTCTTTCATCTATTCAAGAAATACTTGCTGTGGTCTATTATGTATAAAGCACTGCTAGTGAAGCAGAATAAGATTGTCTTTTCCTTTATGAAGCACAAAAAGAATTACAATTCAAGACAAAACATACCACAAGACAGCACAGATATATCAGGGAGCCAAGAGTGGGGCAGGGAAAGCTTTATGGAAGAGGGGGCATTAAAATCATTATTTAAAGATGAGAAGTTTGCCATAGCTCATGTTGGGCTCATGAATGGCATTATAGAGAAAGGTTAACAAAGGCCAAACCAATAAGCCTTAGAAAGGCTTAAATATGTTGAAAGTCCTTAGAGTCGTTTGGCTTGATACATACAGGAGGACACTAGGGAAATATGAATGTAAAGATAGGATATGTTGTAGAGGATCTTCAAAGTCAAGGCAAATGTTCATATCTGGTAAGCAATGCATAGCCACTAAGCTGTTGAGTGAGCAGTTGAGTTCAAGTGCAGGAAAGATTCCTGAACTTGAATTCAGGAACCATGAGTTTGAGCATCAATTCTGCTCTTATCATAAAATCTTAAGGAATTTCCTCAGTCTTTCTGAGCCTCCATTTTTCATGTATAAAATGAGGCTAATCTCTATTGTTTTAAAAAACGTTTAGACAAATTAAATTTAGCAGAGTTTATTTGAACCAACAAATGATTCATGAATCAGATCAGCACCCTAAACCCTTAAAGGTCCACAGAGTTCCACTCAGCAATGTGGGCAGGCAATGTTTATAGACAGAAAAAAAAAAGTGACATACAGAAATAACCTGATTGGTTGCAGCTTGTAGTTTGCCTTATTTGGACATGTCTGAGCCTACTGCAGCTTGTGATTGGCTGAGAGCTTGGTGGCTATGATTGGCTGAGATTCAGTTACTTGTTACAAGAATATACTCTCACATTAGATTGCAGTTTGTTTATGTACTAAATTAGGTTGCAGTTTGCTGTGTATGGAGGCAGCCTTCGGCCAAATTTAACACTACGTTACATGCTATTTTATGATTAAATTAAATAAGATTCAGTATGTGAAAGGCCTAGCACAATCTCAGACACATGGTCTGAAATCACAAAAGTTTGCTGACTGAGTATTTGTTGAATCCTCAAAGTTTGGTTTAGGAAGATTAATATGTTAAGGTGTAAGTTCAAAAGAGGGAAGCAGTGGGAGTATATGAGAGGAAATAAGACATTTGTGGGAATGGAAAAGAGTACATGGAAGTGAGAGATATTTGGATTGCTTGCATGGGGTGAGATGAGAGAAAGGGGGAGCTCAGGGATGACACATTTTAAGCAGCGAAGGGTGTCGTTAGTAGAATTTGGGAGACTGGGACTAGAAGCCAAATAAGAGGGAAATCTCATGAGTTTGTTTTTGATATGTTGAATTTGAAATCCTGGACTATATCTGGGTTAAAATGCTCAACAAGCTTTAGGAAGCTACTCAGGAAAGGGATCAGGAGCTGAGATTCAGATTAGGGAACCACCTGCATAGAGATGAGAGTTGTAGCCGGAAAGAGATCATTGAGAGCCAAGTTGGGGACAGTAAAGGACAGAGGGAAATAAGGATGGAGAGAGTTGAGTAGCTGCCCTGCTGGGAAGGCAAACAAACAAAGGACGTGAAAAGGGCAGCCGAAAAGGGATTTGAAAAGTGACAGAAAACCAGGTGCCTAAGGGAAGGCCCTGGAACCAGAGAGAGAAGATAGTTTTAAGAACTCCAGCCTGGACAACATGGTAAAAACCCATCTCTACTAAAAATACAAAAATTAGCTAGGCGTGGTGGCAGGCGCCTGTAATCTCAGCTACTCGGGAGACTGAGGCAGGAGAAAATCACTTGAACCCGGGAGGCAGAGTTTGCAGTGAGCCCAGATGGTGTCACTGCACTCCAGCCTGGGCGATAGAGAGACTCCATCTCAAAAAAAAAAAAAAAAAAAAAGAACAAAAGGACACTCATAAGAACTACAAGCTATGGAGGCCAAAAAAGGAGCAGGAGTACAAAAGTCACGACAAGGAGTTGTTGTAATAACTTTTGTGAGAACAGTCTCAGTAGTATGATGGCAGCAAAAGCCACATTGCCAGGAAAGACTGAAAAGGTTAGTTTCAGAAATATTAGTAATTTATATTTTAAGTAAGTAAAAATGAGAAGGGGTGTGGTGACTCAAGACTGTAATCCCAGCACTTTGGGAGGCTGAGGAGGGAGGATTGCTTGAGCCCAGGAGTTGCAGGCTGCAGTGAACTATGATCAGATTGCTGCACTGCAGCCAGGGTGACAGAGTGAGACCCTGACTCAAAAAAGAAAAAAAAAAAAGTAAACATGCATACATGCATATAAATCAAAATGAATCAAAAGCTATCAAAGTATATAAAGAAAAAACTGAGTCTTTCACCTACTCTAGTTTCTTGTGTATCTTTCTGAGATATTCAGATATTTATATATTATAAATATATAAACATATATATTTTTCTTTTTAAAATTTCTTTTTTTTTTGAGACAGAGTCTCGCTCTGTCGCCCAGGCTGGAGTGCAGTGGCAGATCTTGGCTCACTGCAAGCTCCGCCTCCCGGGTTCATGCCATTCTCCTGCCTCAGCCTCCTGAGTAGCTGGGACTACAGGCACCCACCACCATGCCTGGCTAATTTTTTTGTATTTTTAGTAGAGACGGGGTTTCACCATGTTAGCCAGGATGGTCTCGATCTCCTGACCTCATGATCCGCCCACCTTGACCTCCCAAAGTGCTGGGATTACAGGCGTGAGCCACCACGCCCGGCCTAAAAATTTTATTTTAATAGAGACAGGGTCTTACTACATTGGCCAGGCTGGTCTTGGCCTCCTGAGCTCAAGCGATCTTCCTGCCTCAGCCTCCCAAACTGTTAGAATTACAGGCGTGAGCCACCATGCCTGGCAATTTTTAACCACCATACTAAAACATATTATTGTGCATTTTTCTCTTTTTACTTGACCATTTGATGTCTTGGAGATCTTTCCATATGATGCAATGGATCCCTGTGTATAGCATGACTGATTTGATCAAATCTTCTCTACTGATGGACGTTTGGGTTGTTTCCGTTAAGAAGCTGATAAAAAAGGCAACATCTTCCTGGTTAACTAGGTGGCACTCTGGAATGTTAGACCTTGTTGGCTTATATGGTAGGACTACTGTATTTACCAACAAACAGCTGCATCCATCTCCTTCTCTCTAGAGTCCTTCTGTTTTTTATTTGGTCTCTACCTTTACTGGAGGATCCCATTTTCTGCTGTTACCTCCCCTTGCCTTTTTATACAATCGCATCTTAAAACTTTCTGGAAATAAAAAAGTAACTACTGCTCTAAAGATTTAAATCCTGAATACTAGGCAGCTGACTGATGTAACTTTCAGTTATAATCTAATAAAGTATGTGGATGTCATTCTCCTATCGTAGACTATTGGCAATGAGGGTACTTTAGAAGGTGCCTGGTTCTACCCTGTTGTTTTATTGCAGGGGAAACCTGAGAGGAGGGAGGTGGCACGTGTTTCCTCAAATCACACGGCAGATATAAAGAGCAGCACTGGAACCCAAAGTCCAGGCTCCTAGCCTAGTGCTTTTTCTGTTACCTCCCAACACTCTGACCTGCCTTCAATGATGTTAAAAATAATAGAAGCGTTGCCCATTATTGGGGCTAAGGGTCTTGGTTTGAGTAGGGGATTAATCAAGGAAAAATGTTTTAGGGGTCCGGGAAAATATGGTGCTATACTTGGACACCTGAGAGCCCGGTTTCTCTATTTGGTTCAGACACTGACTCACATTGTGACTCTGCAAAGTTACGTGGCCTCCCGGTGTGTCAGTCATTCCAGCCACACACTCGGCATCATACTACATAGGCCTCGCTAGAACTGTTGTGAAGGTTGATGAGGTAATCCTTATAAAACTTTGCTAGCTATTCCAATGAAAGTCATGAGTGTGTCCAGAAATGATAGACTGTCAGATATACAGCACAGACTCTTGTATCTCATGTCAGTTTATTAGAGGCGGCTATACTTCAACCAAGTGAACCTCTTATTGTCATCAATTTGCTTAGCATTCTTTCTCCCCTCTTCACCCCCACCCTTGGCCATTCTTAATCTGATTGATTTGAAGTTTACTTATTCTAGTCCCTTGAGTTTCAAAGGAACATAAGGTCTTCACCACTTACAATCAAGTCCTCTGCCCCTTAGTTTCTCCAGCCACCAAATGAGGATGATAATAGGGGCTGTGGTGGGGATTAAATAAGTTACTATAGGATAGGGACTGCTACATAGAGAGTGCCAATAACTGTTACCTGCTATTAGTATAACTAATTGAAAGTGAATGATAGTACATGTATATATGCCTTCTATTTAAGAAAATGTGAAGTCTTACTTGTAGTGGTTGCTGGTTTAGTACTTCTTTGCTTCTGAGGGGACACACTGAAGACACCTATAGGTGAAGTCACAAGGCTTCTAACTTATGGAGATAAGGACATGACAATGAAGGAGAGTTGGGCTGCTCAGGCCATAAGGTTTCCAAGTTTTCTTACTAAAACTTTGCTTCTTCAGCTGTCTGTTTAACGTCACATCCTCAGCACCCAGGGGCTCTATCAGTACTGGCTGATGAATGAATGAATGAACTTATGAATCTATCAGACAGAGAAATAGAGGATCGCCAGATGGAAGAAAGTCTGGCTGGCATTTTGAATTCTCCAGGAGAGAAGAGAGAAACACGTTTAAAACAGACAGAAGGAGGGCTGTCTGTGTGGGAATAAGGGTAACGTTGCTCAATGAACTGAGCCCCTAGGCCTAGAGATAAAAAGTAGAGGGATAGCTGTGCAGTTGGACAAGCAGGTCCAGAGAACTATTGGGTTTTGTTTTGAACAAAGTCAGATATCTTAAGGGGAAGTGGAGAGCATTTCTTTTCGACAGTGATATTCTGCAGAGATTTCCAGTTTTTAAAAGGATCATTCTGAAGGTGACACAAAGAACACCCTATTAGAGTGTCTGTCTCCCTGAAAATGAATCCTTCTTCTTTGTACTCAGGGTGTTTTCCTTTTAATAATAGCCTCCTACTATGACCCCAAGTTGTTTCATAGCCTCCCTGAAAGTAAAAGCTGCTCATTGTTTAGGTATTTTGTTTTCTCCCATTCCTAAACACATTCCTTCCCAATTGGGGTTCCATCTCTACTAAATGCATCACCATTGAATCAAGGGACAAGTTGGAGCAACTTACTTTGTTTCCTTCTCTTCTTCATTTAGGTTGAAATAGTTTTCAATGAAATCCAACAAGTATTTACCCAGCACCCAATGAGAGCAAACTACTGTGCTAGGTCACATGTAACATCAAGGTGATTAGGCATGATTTCTGGCCCTGAGAATCTTGTATTGGCTTGCAGATTATTATAATGACTGGTAAAATGTTTCAGTATCTCTCTTCAACCTTTCTGGGCTATAGGTTTTTCCTAACATGATTTATGTGCTCTAGAATTCAGTCAAAGTTGCATTTGAGAACATTAGATTCAACAGATGTCTCCAAGAAACCTTCCCAATCCCTCCACCTATATTTGGTCTGCCTGCAAGTTTTTTTGGTTTGCTTTTTGTTTTTGTTTTTGAGGTGGAGTCTTGCTCTGTGACAGTGGCAGTGATCTTAGCTCAGTGCAACCTCCGCCTCTCAGGTTTAAGCGATTCTCCTGTCTCAGCCTACCGAGCAGCTGGGACTACAGGCGTGCACCACCACGCCCAGCTAATTTTTGCATTTTTAGTAGAGATGGGGTTTCACCATCTTGGTCAGGATGGTCTTGAATTCCTGACCTCGTGATCCACCTGCCTCAGCCTCCCAAAATGTGGGGATTACAGGTGTGAGCCACCGCACCGGATATTTTATTTTATTTTATTTTTTTGAGACAGAATCTTGCTATGTTTGCTCAGGCTGGAGTGCAGTGGTGCGATCTTGGCTCACTGCAATCTCTGTCTCCTAGGCTCAAGCAATTCTCGTGCCTCGGCCCCCTGAGTAGCTGGGATTACAGGTGTGTGCCACCAGGCCTGGCTAATTTTTGTATTTTTAGTAGAGACAGGTTTTTGCTATGTTGCCCAGGCTGGTCTTGAACTCCCTACCGCAAGTGATCCACCTGCCTCAGCCTCCCAAAATGCTGGGATACAGGCATGAGCCACTGTGCTTGGCCCCTGACTGCACTTTATATCTCTTACAGCACTTACCACTTTTACATTGTATTATAAATTTATTTATGTACATGTTAGCCTCCATAATGCAGAAAGAGAGCAGGCACAGGGAAAAGTGCCAGAGGAGTGGAGCCAGAAGACCTGTGCTTGAATTTGAAGCTGGATTCAGATATGAATCAACCATGAAATCTCGGCCATGCCACTTAATCTTTGCAATTCTCAGTCCTGCATCTAGAATTGGAAGACAATGATAATTCCTACTTCATAAAATAGATATGGAAATTAGTTATCATATGAACATGCTGTGTGAGCTGTTATCTATATGTTACTTTTATTATCCTCCATGTGATACAGCAAAGGGTCTTCCTTGCCCATGAGAAAAACTCTATTAATATTAATTAAATTATTGGAAAAATTACATCAACCACCCTGTGGCATATTATTCGTCTCACATTCTTTTCATATCCCACATTGTTAACAAGCCTTATCTGTTGTACCCTACTAGGTTTAAGGAGGAGTGTTTGCAGGGATTAAACAGAAACAAAGGGACCTGCTTTTTGACGGAGCTGCCCTCTGCCTTTACTAGTTGTGCAAAATAAGAGTAATTAAATTTTTTTCTGAGCCTTAGTTTTCTCATCTGTATAATGAAGATAATACAGGATTTTATAAATATTAAAATTAAATAATGCTAGCACTTTGGGAGGCTGAGGTGGGAGGATCCCTTGAGTCCAGGAGTTTGAGCCCAGCCTGGGCAACATAGGGAGACCTCATCTCTACAAAAAATAAACAAAATTAGCTGGGTGTGGTGATGTGTGCCTGTAGTCCCAGCTATATGGGAAGCTGAGGTGGGAGGATTACTTGAGCCCAGGAGGTTAAGACTGCAGTGAGCCGTGATTTCGCCATTGCATTCCAGCAGGGGCAACAAAGCAAGACCCTGTCTCAAAAAATAATAATAATAGGCTGGGCACGGTGGCTCACACCTGTAATTCCAGGGCTTTGGGAGGCTGAGGTTGGCGGATCACCTGAGGTCAGGACTTCGAGACCAACATGGCCAACCTGGTGAAACCCCATCTCTACTAAAAATACAAAAAATCAGCTAGGTGTGGTGGGGCACACCTGTAGTCCCAGCTACTCAGGAGGCTGAGGCAGGAGAATTGCTTGAGCCCTGGAGGTGGACTGCACTGAGCTGAGATCTTGTCATCACTCTCCAGCCTGGGTGACTGAACAAGACTCCATCTCAATAATAATAATAACAATAATTTTAAAATAAGATTAGATAATGTATTAAAATGAGATGTGAGGAGCTAGTGATTTAAGTAAGCTCAGTGTGTGTTAACTTTGATAATATTCACATGTAGTCCATTAATTGAGCAATTATACTATGGGGCTGGGTACCGTGTAGGTGCTGGAGATATACCATCATCATGTCATCAATGGGAAAAACAGACAAGTAACTGATGATTGCCACACAATGTGACAAATGCTACGACAGAATTAAGAACAGGGTGCTCTGGGAACAACGGGGGAGGCACCTATGTGACAGCCCTGACTGGAAAGTTGTCAGCAGCTATCAGGGAAGGCTTCATGGAGGAAGTGACTACTGTGGAGTTTGAAGGTGCAGTAGGAGTAAGCTGGGTGGACAGAGGAACCACCCTGAGCAAGGAGGTAGAGATCTGAGAAGGGATGCTCATTGAAGAAAATAGCAGTTCTGACAAAATGAAGCTATAAAGGCCTGCAGATGCCAGGTCACAAAGGGCATTAGCTTGCTTTGTGAAAGAATTTATGCTCTTTTCTGAGCGAATGGGGAGGCATTGATGGATGTGTTCCCATCCCAGAGATAAAATTTAAGTGGAGAGCACTGAGTTAAGAAAATATCTGGATATCATGAAATTAACACAGGTTTGGAGCCCCCACAGATCCTCAGTGGTTAAGTTCCATGTACGACCTAATCACCTCCACCTCTCTTTCGTGGACAATCAGCAATGACATCTACCTCGCAAGGGCTAAAGTGCAGGTCAAGTTCGCTGCAAAGTGTGTGTCACATAATGAGCATTTTAAATAAATATCAACTCTTTTCTAAGAAGCACTAAGTAGAATATGAAAGCTATTGCCAGGCCTCTCCCTCCTCCCTGTCTTCCTTTTCCTCTCTCAGCAGTGCAGGCAGCAGCAGCCAAAAGCCAGGGACGTGGAGGATGTCCACTCAAGCGAGTACTCCAGAGCGATGATTAAAAGGCAGCCGCCCCGAATCCCGGGGCGCGGGCGGGGAGCTAGGCTGGGCATGCTCAGTGGGCCGGCGACTGGAGGGAAGCTGGGCGGGGGCGGGGGCGGGGGTCGGAGCCGCGCGAGGGCGCATGCTCAGTCCCCGCATCTGTTCCTCCATCCAGTGCCGCAGCCGGAAAACCGCAGCGGCGGCGGCGGCGGCTGAGAGGGAACGACTCAGCGGGCTGCAGAAAGAGGGGCAGGAAAAAATTACAAGGACATAACTGATAAGACAGGAACTGAGAGCTTGGGATTCGCGGCCTCTCCCAGGCCACCACCTTCGCCGTCAGCAAGGGAGGAAGACCCGGGAGACGGCAGCGGCGACGGCGGCAGGGGAAGGAGACGGCGACGGGAGGGAGCGCAGAGGAGGGGACGGGTCGGCGGCGGCCTGCGAGCCGCAGTGATTTTGACGTTTTCCGCTGCTGCGTCTCCCGCGGGCCGCAGCCGGGCTGCGCTGGGTGGGCCAACTCGCCCTGTGCTTCCCCCTCGTCCCGCTCGTCCCTCCGGCCACCCGGGGCCTGAGGGGTCTCCCCGCTCCGAGGGAAGGGGAGAGGGAGGCGAGGGCGTGCGGGCATCGCGATGGCGGGGACATTTTCCACAACGTGATTGTTGAAGGTTTCCCCCACCCCCCCTCCCTTAAAATTCCGGGCCCTTCCAGCCTCCACCCTCCCCCAAGCCCGTGTGACTAAACCGAGACAAAGGGGAGGCGGCCTCGCTCACACGCGGGCTCGCGGGGCGGGTGGCTCGGAGGGGCGCGGGCGCGGGGCGGACCTCGCGCGGACGGACGGACGGACGGACGGACGGACGGAGACGGCGCCGCCACATTCCTATGCCCGGGAGCGGCGGCGGCGGCGGCTCCCGCGGGAGGCGGCAGGCGCGCGGCGCGGACAGCTGAGCTTCTCCCCCGTCGGCGCCCGGGCGGACGTCGCCCGGGCCCCGATGGTTTGAACTGCTTCTCCCTCCCGACCCCCGTGGCGGCGAGGCCACGCCATGTGAAGGTTAGGGCCGGGACATCCCAAGGAGCCGCCGTGAAAGATGGGGGATGCTGCAGACCCCAGGGAGATGAGAAAGACGTTCATTGTTCCAGCCATCAAGCCCTTTGACCACTATGATTTCTCCAGGGCCAAAATCGCCTGCAATCTGGCCTGGCTGGTGGCCAAAGCCTTTGGGACAGGTTAGTGGTGTCACCCCTTCCCTCCACTCTTCCTCCTGATGTGGTCCACATCCCGGTTTTTGTTCCCGATTCTCGAATCCCTCTCCGTGCCTGTCTTCTCGTACAGGTTCAGGGAGATGATGGGAGGCTAGAAAGAGAAAGAAAGGAGAAATACGGAAAGCAGGTTTGGTCTTCAATGAAGGGCACGTGAATGGTCAGGTGGGATTTGGCCAGATTCCTTTTATTGGATGGCAAAATGTTCACCACCACCACCCAGTGAGCAATTTTATGTTTTTACATAGAGTGGTTTTAATTTGTGGTATTTTCTTCATTGTGCTGCATACATTTCTGTCTCAGTCATAATTGTGATTACACCACCAAGAAATCTGACTTGGTTTCTTTATTATTGCGAGAGGGTGTATAGTGCATAGTACTGTATTGATTTTGACATTTGTAATGATGGCTGCTATTCAGGCTCCGTCGGATGTAAGGTGGCCTGTGTCGAGTGCAGTATTAATTTTTGTTGTCATTCTTTAAGGCTGTATCAGCCTTCTGCACACATGTTAAGTTCTTACTAAATCAATTATTTAAAACCAGTGTTCAGTTTGCTGACTGTAGGGTGCTGTTTTCATTTCCTATTGTCAGTGAGGCATATTCTTTTTTCCAAATGTATTTTGGCTTCATAAATTAAAAGAAACAGAAACTCCCTACTTTGGGAATTTTTTTAATAGAGGAGTTTTTTGAAGGCAAGTGCTGTTGACACAGAAATTGTGTAGTACAGTAGCAGTTAAACACTCCCTCCATAACCCAGTCTTTGCAAAATAACAGGAAAAGGGCCTCCCGTTGTGATTCTTTAGTGTTGCTTTAGGAGCCCATGTTGTGAAATGCTTAAAAAATTAGAGAGTTGCTTTTCATTGGAAGATGCTTCTGTAATTTGGTAACTTTTAAGAGTAATTTTACAAGATTTCTATTCCCTAGTTAGTGAATTTTAGATACATGAAATAATTTGTTGAAAAGTTCCGTAGTACTCACAAGTTTCCACATGTTAAATATAGGGTTTTTTAGGGGGGTGGTGACTAATTTCCAATTTTAGTACTATGTAATGTTTTGGTAAATGGTTTAGTTCAGTTTTATTGCTTAAACTTACACACAACTGAGTATCTTCAGGACTTACACACCCTACTTAAATAGCAGATTAATCTCAGTGTTTGGAAAATTATTTGAATTTGTTTTTGGGGAAACTTCCCATTGGTGTGATTTTATGTTTATGGCAGCCTTAATTTTACTTGAATTTTCATGCTTTGATATTAAACTGGCATCAGGAATAAATATAATATATCCTTTTCAACTAATTTATATTTTAAACATCTCTTTGAAATTAAATGTCTAGTGTAACTCATAGGAAGAAACACAAACTGTTACTGCCTTTATATAAAAACATTCTGGCACCACTGATAGAAGCAGTGAGAATAATAGATGTATGTTGGTTTTAACTTAAGCAGCACACGGAAGCTAGTATCTATTTGGATGGCAAATGAAGGCCATTTAAGTGCTTAGAAAACATGGAAAGAGGGAAATTTACATAGTCACCTATGTGGAAAGGTAGTATGTATGAAGTGGAAGGCAAAGGGAATAAGAGAAATATTTTCTTTCCATCTGGAATTGAGAGGATGCTTATAGGATACAGATGTCAAAATTTTGCCGTGCATACACAAAAGCTTCCAACTAGAAAATGGCCTACTTTCTGGATATGTGTCAGCCAGGTTGGTGGATTCTAGACCACTTGAACACACTGAACACACCTGAAGAAGAAAGGAAATGAAGGAAATCTAGTATCAGTGGAATCTGATGTCTGCCGCTGGATGCTTTGCATTAAGTTGTACATTGGGGATTCAAAACAGCTCTCTGATGTAGGTAGTGTGTTCCCCATTTAAAAAACAGGAGGAAGTCAGTACATTTGCACAAGATTAAACATCTGGCAAGTGATGTATTCTGCATGTCTGACTCTGAAGTCTTTGCTTATTACTCTATATCATTCTGCAGAGTAACCGTTTTATCTGCAAGTGTGAAAAATGTGCACATAGTACATATTGAAGTATAGTATTTTTTTCTTTAAAAATTGTGCAAATCTTAATTCATTTTCTGATAGATGATATTGTTGGCTATTACATTTGCCTTGGCAGCAGTTGGAATGGATGAAATGACCATATTCAAATGGGATGAAAAACAAGTTTAGAAGACCTTAAGTGACTTAGTAACAATATATTAATACATTATTAAGAATGTTATGTTTGTCCATTTTGTTTATTCTTTATCAACAGTCTTTCAAAACATAAATTTATATGGAATGACTAGAAAAAAATTAGGGTGGCTGGGCGCGGTGGCTCAAGCCTGTAATCCCAGCACTTTGGGAGGCTGAGACGGGCGGATCACGAGGTCAGGAGATCGAGACCATCCTGGCTAACACGGTGAAACCCTGTCTCTACTAAAAAATACAAAAAAACTAGCCGGGCGAGGTGGCGGATGCCTGTAGTCCCAGCTGCTTGGGAGGCTGAGGCAGGAGAATGGCGTGAACCCGGGAGGCGGAGCTTGCAGTGAGCTGAGATCCGGCCACTGCACTCCAGCCTGGGTGACAGAGCAAGACTCCGTCTCAAAAAAAAAAAAAAGAAAGAAAAAAATTAGGAATTTTTTAAATGTAAATATTCTTTATTTGCTGCCGATACTCTTACGCAGGAGAGGTTAATAGATAGCATTTTTCAAAGGTATTACCTAATTATATTCAGTTATTCAAAACATTAACCCAGCTTTCAAGTATGATTTACTAAAATCACTCCTTTAACAATGACTTACAGTATCTTCAGGCACTGATTTGGTGTTTTCTGTTAGAAACTTTCTAACTTTTGATGTACTGAAAAACTAGTCAAGTTTATAACCATATGTTGTAAAAGTCATTTAAAATCATAGCTAGAAATAAATTGTGAGCATAGAATGAAGTAATTGAACTTAAAAAAAAAAAAAACCCACAAAACACTGATGTTGTAATACCTAGAAAGCAGATATGGAATATTTACTTAATTTGAAGTCTTAGGAGCCTTGAATCATTTTCTTCTCTTTACAGTAGTATTACAAAAGTATTACAAATAGTCCAAATTTTAAGAGTTTAATTTGTGGAAGAATGCAGGTACGGGTTTGATTAAATGAAGAATAAGTTTTTATAGATGAATTTAAAACAGTAAATAGATAATCCAAATTGCAAAGGAGGAAGTAGTTCAACTATTTGTGCCTTTTCTATATTTGAAGAGCTTAACCCATTTAAGCAAAGATTTTACAGAATTTTCTTTAAATGTTCTGTTCCCTTAAATCCTTTGGGGGAAATGGTAGGTCCAAAACCTCTTGTGACACTCTTGAATTTGGAATTCAAGGCCCACTTCCTAGTGTCAGTTTATCACTTCAATCTTCTCGACTATTATTTTCCTTTGTATCCCATTTAGTTTAGTGATATAAAATATTTCCTGTTATAAATATACCTTGTTACATTTCTTTGTCTATGTTAACAGATCTTGCTGTCAAAGTCCTATATAAGGTCTGACTCCTGTGCATATATGAAGATTGTTGAGAGCAGTAGGTAGCATTGTGGTTAAGAAGGACCCGTAGCAGAGGGGCCAGTTTGGGACATTATTGCAGGAGTCTGGGCAAAAGATGAGGTCCTTTCTCTTTGATTTTGTAGTCAATAGAATAATTTACTAATAAGAAAAAAAAAATTCATGAGGTCTTGAAGTAAGGGGGGGTATGATAATGAAGCTGCTAATATAGGCTGGGCATAGTGGCTCATGCCTGTAATCCCAGCACTTTGGGAGACCAAGGCGGGTGGATCACCGAGGTCAGGAGTTCGAGACCAGCCTGACCAACATGGTGAAACCCCATCTCTGCTAAAAATACAAAAATCAGCTGGGCGTGGTGGCAAGTGCTTGTAATCCCAGCTACTCGGGAGGCTGAGGCAGGATAGTCACTTGAACCTGGGAAGTGGAGGTTGCAGTGAGCCGAGATCGTGCCATTGTATTCCAGCCTGGGCAACAGAGTGAGACTCTGTCTCAAAAAAAAAAAAATAATAATAATAAATAAAGCTGCTAATATTTACTGAGCTCCTACACTGTGTGTCAAGCACTTTATACATACTGTATCATTTAAATCCTTATGACAGCCTTTTGAGGTGGAACAGTTACTTATTCCAGTTTTACTGATGAGGAAAGTGAGGCCCAGGGGCTTAGGAACTCTTCCAGAGTTACCCAACTTACGGAGCTGGGGTCTGAACCCAGGGAATTTGACTTGAGCCTGTACTTGTAACTACTGTTCTCTATGGGTAGAAGTCAAAAAATGGAAATGAGGCAAATGATAGAAAAAACGTTGCAGATATTTAATCTCTAGTATTTCGAAGTGACCGGGTACATGGGAAATGGTTTGAATGAAAAGGGAATGTGTAAGAGGACGAGGTCACCTGAGGTTTTAAGAAGGATGAGGTACCTGAGATTTTGAGATTTGTTGACTGACAAGCTGAACTGTGATGCCATTGACAGAGAAAAAGTGTAGTAACACTGAAGCCCTGGAAGGAGAAAGTTTCAAGGAGAATGGTCTGATTCAACAGTGTCAAATCCTATGTGTTTAAGCTATGCGTTTCTTTTAAGAGTTTATGCTTTAGTAGGGGAGGTATGATAAATGTATAACCACAGTAGAGTTCAGAAGTAAGGTAAGAGCCGTACAATTGGAAATGACATTCAGAGGGAGACTGGTGGTGGTAGGATGCAGTGGGGTGGCAGGGGAGAGGCCATTTCCAGCAATCAGTGGTCTGTGAAGGAAGACCTCTCTAGTGGAGGTGGTATTTAAGCTATAGGCTGAATGGAAAGTAGGCATGGTAGATGGAGGAAATGGTTTGTATGTAGGCATGGAGTTGTGAAACTCAGGTAGTGCTAATGAAACAACAGAGACCAGATTGATTGGATGAGGTTTATGTAATGAAGCAGTGAGACAGCCAGCTTGAAAGACAAACAGACAGAATTATGTGAAGGGTGAGGTGAAGGAATTTGGTATTTATTTAGTAGTTAAATTATCCTAAGCACATTAGATTAAAAAAAAAGAAAAAATACTATTACATGTATTAAACATGTACTTTGTGCTAATTATTATTCTAAGCATTTTATATGCATTTATTTTAATTTGGAGAATGAACCTATTAAGTAGATATTATTTTATTTCTTCTAAGACTCTAAAACAGGATTTCTCAACTGCAGAACTATTGGCCAGATAATTCTTTGTTGTTGGGGGCTGTCCTGTGCATTCTAGGATTTTAGCAATATCTGTGGCCTGTATCCACCTGATGCCAGTAGTGTTCCCTATCTCTACCCCTACTCCTACCCCAGCTGTGACAACCCAGAATGTCCCCAGACATCTCCAGATGTCTCCTGGGAAACAAAAGGAGCCCAGGTTGAGAATCACTGCTATCAATATTATAAGACAACTATTGTGATCTAAAAAGGGTTTTTTTGTACATTGAAGTACAAATGAATTATAAGACATACTGATTTCACAAATATTCAATTTGAAAATAAGAATTTAGGAAATACATGATTGTTCACCCTTTTTAAAATAAACAATGAGACAGATTTAGAGGAGTTAACTAACTTGCCCTTGATCATACAACTTGTAAGAGGTGGAAACAAAATTAGAGTCTAAGCCTTTGTGATATTGAAATTTGTATCTTAACCTCTGAGTTATAGTCTTCCTGGATTTTTAGTAGAGACGGGGCTTTGCCATGTTGGCCTGGCTGATCTCGAACTTTGGGGTCAAGTGATCTGCCTGCCTCGGCCTCCCAAAGTACTGGGATTACAGGCGTGAGCCTTCGTGCCTGGTTGATGATGATATTAAAATAGACTGTTGACCGTGTAAACTTATTTCTAATTTACATGTTTTATAGAATTTTGTCTCACAACAGATTTTGAAACAGCAGAAATATTTTCTATTACCTACCCTTTAAAAAAATAGATGCTAGAGGTCTTTGTTATAGGTTCTTGAAAATGTATTAACAGTTAAAAAGTTTTTTAAAATAGGTATACAGGTACAGATTCAAAACTCAAAGGTATAAAAGAGTAGATCTTGTGAGAAGTCTTCTTCCCACCTGGACCCTGAGCCAGTCAGTTTGTTTTAAGCAAGATGAAATCATCAGAAGATTTGTTTTTAGAAAATCTCTTGGAATACACTTAAAAATGGTTAAAATAGTGAAGTTTATGTAATGTATATTTTACCACAATTTTTAAAAAGATGTCTTGGAAACAGTAGAAAATGAATTGGAGGAGGGCCAAGAGTTGTGAAGGAGGAAACCAGTTGGGAAGTTATTATGGTTCAGGTGAGAGATGATGGCGTCTTGAATGTGGATGGTAGTGGTGGATATGGAAAGAAGTGGATGAATGTAAAGGATAAGGCTTGGTGATTGATTGGATATGTTGAAGAAAAGATGAGATTTTGGGAAGTGTTAAGACTGATTCTATTTTGTGAGAAAGGGAACAATGGAAGAGGGCCAGTGTGTGTGTTTAAGAGAGAAGGAGGAAAGAACCATATTGAGTTTGAGGAACATATAAAATGGTGGTGTGTGCATTAGGCCTGTGGAAATTCATATATGGAGCTTAGAAGACCTCAGGGATGAGAGTTATAGGTGGTAATTAAAATTTAAAAAGTAGGTAACTACCACTCACTAGTCACTTTTTTTTTTTTTTTTTTTTTTTTTTTGTTTTTATGAGACCGAGTCTCGCCCTGTCGCCCAGGCTGGAGTGCGGTGATGTGATCTCGGCTCACTGCAAGCTCCGCCTCCCGGGTTCATGCCATTCTGCCTCAGCCTCCTGAGTAGCTGGGACTACAGGTGCCCGCCACCACGCCCGGCTAATTTTTTGTATTTTTAGTAGAGACGGGGTTTCACCGTGTTAGCCAGGATGGTCTCGATCTCCTGACCTCATTATCCGCCCCCCTTGGCCACCCAAAGTGCTGGGATTACAAGCGGACCACTAGGCCCGGTCTAGTTCCTTTTTTTTTTTTTTATTAGAGATAAGGTCTCACTGTCATCCAGGCCAAGTGCAGTCATGTGATCATAGCTCATTGCAGCTTCAAATTTCTGGGCTCAGGTGATCCTCCTGCCTTAACCTTTTGAGTAGCTGGACTACATGCCTGGTTAATTTTTTTGAAAATATTTTGTAGAGAGGAAGTCTCACTATGTTGCCCAAGCTGGTCTTGAACTCCTGGATTCAAGCACTCTTCCTGCCTTGGCTTCCCAAAGTGTTGGGATTACATGTGTGAGCCACCCCACCCAGCTGACTGCCAGTCACTTTGAGGGATAGTATGGAGAAAGAAGGGACCCAAGACAGGCGAGCCAGCAAAGGCGCTAGGCATAGGGTAATTAGAAAGAAAACCAGAGAATGTGGAGGCTCAGAAGACTAGGGAAGAGAACATTGAGGATGAAGGAATATGAGGTGTAGATGAGAAAGATTAATCGAGGACTCTCAAAAAGATCCATTAGATTTAGCAACAAGGAAGTTATTGGTGATTTTGCTGAGAACATTTTGAGGGGAATGTAGAGACAGAAGCATGACTAGGTTTAAAGTAAATGGGAGATTGTATCAGTTATGCTGTCCTCACTTGTAGTAACAAAAAATCCACCTCAAATTGCATTTGTACATTGTACAAATAGTAAAGAGGATTTATTGTTTCTGAAAAAGTCCTCAAGTGGGATGGGCTTTGGTTTTGATTTGATCAGGGCTGTAGCTTCATTTCTCTGTGATTCTTTTAGCTGTGCCCTTGTTCATGTGTGGATTTCATTCTTAGGCTGTCTAGTCTCATGGTAGAAAATGGTTATAGCAGTTCTGTGTACCACACCATTCGGAGCTCTTCTCTAATCACTGAAAGTTCTACACTCTTGTCTTGCTTTTTTCTTTCTCTTCAAACAGAAGGATTGATTATAGAAAATCTCAAATATATACAACAACAATAATCTTTCATGTATCCATCATCCAGCCCCTGCCATCATCAACTTATGGCCAATCTTGATTCATCTCTAAACACTCCCCACCACTGCCAATTATTTGAAACAAATTACAAACATCATGTCATCCCATCTATACATATATCAGTATGTATTTCTGTAAGTCCACTCCCTTTTTAAAATGTGATCATGGCACAGCCATCACAGCACTGTTGTAATCATAGGATTCCATATCATCAAATCAATATGAAGATTTCTGATTGTCTCATCAGTATTTTTTATTTTTAAATTTATTTTATTATTATTTTTTTTGAGACGAGTCTCACTCTGTTGCCCAGGCTGGAGTGCAGTGGCAATCTCGGCTCACTACCAGCTCCGCCTCCCGGGTTCCCACCATTCTCCTGCCTCAGCCTCCCGAGTAGCTGGGACTATAGGCACCCGCCACCACACCTGGCTCATTTTTTGTGTTTTTAGTAGAGACGGGGTTTCACAGTGTTAACCAGGATGGTCTAGATCTCCTGACCTCATGATCCGCCCACTTTGGCCTCCCAAAATGCTGGGATTACTGGTGTGAGCCACCGTGTCCGGCCAAATATTTTTTATTTTTATTTTACAGTTTTTTTTTTTTTTTTTTTTTTTGAGACGGAGTCTTGCTCTGTCACCCAGGCTGGAGTGCAGTGGCCGGATCTCAGCTCACTGCAAGCTCCGCCTCCCGGGTTTACGCCATTCTCCTGCCTCAGCCTCCCGAGTAGCTGGGACTACAGGCGCCCGCCACCTCGCCCGGCTAGTTTTTTTGTATTTTTTAGTAGAGACGGGGTTTCACCGTGTTAGCCGGGATCGCCTCTCGATGTCCTGGCCTCGTGATCCGCCCGTCTCGGCCTCCCAAAGTGCTGGGATTACAGGCTTGAGCCACCGCACCCGGCCTTATTTTACAGTTTTATTTGTTCTAGTCAGGATCCATCTAAAGGCCATACTTTGCAACTGGTTGATGTCTCTTTACATTGTTGTGTTTTTTTTTTTTTTTTTTCCAAGTATATATGACCAGAAGATTTTTTTTTTTCTTTTTTCTTTTTTTTTTTTTTTTTTTTGAGACGGAGTCTTGCTGTGTCACCCAGGCTGGAGTGCAGTGGCCGGATCTCAGCTCACTGCAGGCTCCTCCTCTCGGGTTCACGCCATTCTCCTGCCTCAGCCTCCCGAGTAGCTGGGACTACAGGCACCCGCCACTTCGCCTGGCTAGTTTTTTGTATTTTTTAGTAGAGACGGGGTTTGACCGTGTTAGCCAGGATGGTCTCGATCTCCTGACCTCGTGATCCACCCGTCTCGGCCTCCCAAAGTGCTGGGATTACAGGCTTGAGCCACCGCGCCTGGCCTGATTTTTTTTTTTTTCTTAATGTATAGGCTCCCATCTCATTTTATCTGCCTTGCAATTTATTTGTTGGATAAACCAGAGTGTTTGTCCTATAAAGTTTCCTACAGTTTGGAACTCCATGATATTAATAAGTTTCTCTTTGTCCTCTGTATTCGTTATAAATTGATAGTTAGATCTAGAGGATTGATTGCATTCAGGTTTGATTTTTTTTTTTTTTTTTTTTTAGTATACTTTATAGGTGATGTGTACTTCTACCACGAGATACTTAATGTCTAGTTTTCTCTCTGTCATGACTTCTGTATTTATTAGCTGGAATGCTGTTTTAAAAATAAATTTCCCTTTATTATTTGATTACCCTGAGTGCTGTGTGGGAAATTACCTTGATCCAATGGTAGCCTCTAAGTACATGCCATACAAAACTAGCCTAGAAGTCACAGTACAGAAAGCTCACAGAACAACTTAAAATGCCCAAACTATGTGATTTGTTAAATCAGTTTTTAGAGAGAAGCAAGAGGAAAGAGATAGGATGAGATAAAACACTTAGGATAGGGTGCAAACAGGGAGGAAGGACCACACTGCCTGAATCCTGCAGTATATACATTTCATATGTCCTCTCTCTACTACATTAGCCTTCTCTGCTGATAGTGTGGTCACCAGGACCAGAATTGAGGTTTGAACAAAGAGGCCCACAGAGACACAGGCCAGTGCCACACACTTGCTCTATTAGACATGGGACAAGGAAGCCTGCCACAGCTGTAGCTTGCCATAAGCCTGATGATAGCCATGGGCTTTGTTCCTTGGGCAGAGGACACATGGGCCAGACTGCTCATCACCAATGGGTAGCTGAATTAAGGACTCATGAATATTGTGCTCATGTGTTCATTGACTCTTGTTGTTTAGTGTCATGCATAGTTACTATGTCATGAATATTTAGTACTTAGTATATTTAGTGTATCATGAATATTTAATACATAGGTGCCTCATAAATATTAGGTATCTTGTTTTTTCCACCCCTTTCTATGTTTAATGTATGTGTGCTATTAACTGCTTACCTTTAACAAATTCTGTCAATTATACGTTAACAAACTTTTAAAACTAGCTTCTTATCTATACTTAAAATATCTTCGAACATTTCATCTACATTTTACATGCGTATTCATCTTTATTTATAATAGAATTGAATAGTCTCAAAAGTAAAATTTTATTACATTGAGGTACAGGGACATCAGGATAAATGCTATATTCTTTCTCTTTATGAGGGGGAAATTGGACCAGACAGAATGGATCACTGGCCCCTGAGAATCTGAAAGGGGGTAAAGAATAGGGAGAACATTCCAGAGAATGTGAAAAGGCTCTGGAGTGGAAGAGAGCATGGTTTCCAGGAACTGAATGTGACTGGCAGGGATAAGATCATTCCATTCTTGTAGGCCAGAGGAAGGATTTTAATCCTTAGAGAAGTGAGAATTCATTGGAAACCCTTGGGGATGGGGGTGGTATGCGTGACATGACCAAATTTGCTTATGGGAAATAAGCAAATTCTGGCTATAGTAGAGAATGGTTTGGAGCGGGGAGCAGAGTGAATGTGGGAAGACACAATTCGGAGTAAATGTAGTAATTAAGATAAAAAGTGCTGGTCGCCTGAACTAGGGAGAACCAGAACCTGGAGTCTTGAGATTGTGAGAAGGGGAAGACTTTAGACTGGATTCTGTAATGGATTTTATTTATGGGTTGAAGGAGAGGGAAGCATTAACGATGACTCCTAGGTTTCTGACTTGTTCAGCTTGATGGATTGTGGTGTACTTTATTGATGTAAGGAACACTGAAAGATCATCAAGTGTAGGATAAAAGATTGGTTTGGGGCATTTTGAAGTTTTGTAACTTTTTCAACATAATTTCAAATGTGTAAGAATAGTATAAAGAATTCCCAAATACCCTTTATCCAGATTTACCAATTGTTAATGTTTTGTCCCATTTGTTTTATTATTCTCTCTCATTCCTTCCTACCTCCCACACAAATGCGTGTGTGTGTGTGTGTGTGTGTGTGTGTGTGTGTGTGGAGAGAGAGAGAGAGAGAGAGAGAGAGAGAGAGAGAGAGAGAGAAAGAGAGAGAGAAAGAGAAAGAGATACGCGTTTTTTGTTTTTTTTTTTCTTGAGACAGAGTTTTGCTCTTGTTGCCCAGGCTGCAGTGCGATGGCGCAATCTCGGCTCACTGCAAACTCTGCCTCCCAGGTTCAAGTGATTCTCCTGCCTCAGCCTCCCAAGTAGCTGGGATTACAGGCACCTGACACCACACCCAGCTAATTTTTTTTGTATTTTTAGTAGAGATGGGGTTTCATGATGTTGGTCAGGTGGTCCACCTGCCTCGGCCTCCCAAAATGTTGGGATTGCAGGCATGAGCCACCGCACCTGGCCTTTTTTTTTTTTTTTTTTGAGACAGTGTTTTGCTCTGTTACCAGGATGGAATGCAGTGGCACGATCTTGGCTCACTGCAACCTCCAACTCCCGGGGTCAAGGGATTCTCATGCCTCAGCCACCCGAGTAGCTGGGATTACTGGCATGTGCCACCACCCCCAGCTAATTTTTGTGTTTTTAGTAGAGATAGGGTTTCACCATGTTGGCCAGGCTGATCTCGAACTCCTGACCTCAAGTGATCTGCCTGCCTTGGCCTCCCAAAGTGCTGGGATCGTAGGCATGAGCCGCTGTGCCCAGCAATGTATATATAACGTGTGTGTCTGCACATATATATAGGATATAAATATATATAATATTTCTGAACCATTTAAGAATGTGTTAGGAGATATTGTACCCCACACTCCTTCAGTGTGTATCTCCTAAAATGAAGGATAGTTCCTGAACATAAGCTTATTTAAAAATTGGAAAATTTAACCTTGATGTGATATTATTATCTGATTCACAGCCCATATTCAGATTTGCCAATTATTTTGAAATTCATTATTGCTATTTTATTTCCCAATTCAGGATCATGCTTCACATTTAGTTGTGATGTCTCCTAAGTCTCCTTTAACCTGGAATAGTTCTTCACTCTGCCTTTGTCTTTCATGATATTAACACTTTTGAAGATGGAACACCAGCCTGGGCGTGGTGACTCACCCCTGTAATCCCAGCACTTTGGAAGGCTGAGGTGGGCTTATCACTTGAGGTCAGGAGTTCGAGACCACCCTGGCCAACATGGTGAAACCCTATCTCTATGTAAAAATACAAAAAATTAGCCAGTGGTGTGTGCCTGTAGTCCCAGTTACTTGGTCTTGCTTGTGGTCCCAGCTACTCCGTAGGCTGAGGCAGGAGAATTGCTTGAACCTGGGAGGTGGAGGTTACAGTGAGCTGGCATTATGCCACTGCACTCCAGCCTGGGCAATAGAGGCAAAACTCTGTCTCAAAAAACAAACAAAGATAGAGCACCCTTAGCTGTGTGTTGGCTGGGTATCAAGCCCCTTCCTTAGGCATGGTCTTAGCTCTTGGCTAATTTTTGCCTTGTGTGTCTGGTATAAGCAGCCAGTTCTCTGCAGGAGCTGACTGGGTGCCTCCTTCTGTGTATTCCTCTTCTCTACTCTGGAGTGTTGCGCCCTGATTTAGCAGATGTCCCCCTCCACCCTTGGTCCAAATGACTGGGACAATGATGAGATACTTACACGGGTGCTGGTATTGGTAGGAATACCTAGACAGTAGGAAAAAAAACAAATTACACAAGAGTCCTGCCCTCAGACAAGAGCTGATGGAGACAAGGAACTGGAGACCATCTCCTAAACTCCTACTACTTCTGCCCTCTGGTGCACCCTATCTTTTGGCTTTCTTCCCTCTTTCCTACTTCCCTTCTTCCCTCGCTTCCATTCACTCTTCCCTGCTCCTCTCTGGCAGACCCACCCCTCTACTCCTCTTGCTTGTCACTGCCATTACCACGACCACCAGTTGTCTCTCTGTCAGCAGATGTGCACTGTTGCCTCTCTGCACAGCACCATCCCTGCATTCCACAGGAGACTTGGGCAGGGGTGCCTGAGAGGTACCCAGAGACAAATCACTTGGCAGCCAGGCAGCCCCAGAGCAAAGATATGCAGACAGATGAAAGTCTCCTTACCCCCACTTCTTCCAAGATCAGAACAGCTTGACGTACTCCCTCATACACAGTGATGCCAGGAAGGCAGGGGAGGCGTGGGAAGTCTTCCTTCCCAGTACCTGCAAAATGTCTGAGCATTATGTTGATTTTTTTCGTTTATTAAAATGTACTTTTTATCTTATAAAAACAATAGGCCTGTTATTTTATAGAATGTCTCTAAATTTGGATTTGTTTAAGGTTTCTTTATTCAAATTTGATAAGGTTCAAGTTATAGAAGCCTGGTAGACTACTGCAGAAGAGATGTTGTATTCTCAGTAAATCATATCAGGGGACACATAATGTTTGTTCCAGTATAGGTGATGTTAACTTTGATCACCTGGTTAAAGTGGTATCTGCCAGTTTTCTCCATTATAAAATTATTTTCCACTTTAAATTAATAAGTAATTTATAGGGAGGTAATTCAAAATATCCTGTTCATTAAACTGTTACCCACCATTTTAGAATCCAATAATGATCTTGCTCGAACCGATTATTGCTGTTGATTACTATCCTTTCTTCCATTTATTTGTTGATATTATACCACAAGAAAGAGCTGGTTTTTTTTTTTTTTTTGAGACGAAGTCTGGCTCTGTAGCCCAGGCTGGAGTGCAGTGACGCAATCTCCGCTCAGTGCAAGCCCTGCCTCCCGGGTTCACACCATTCTCCTGCCTCAGCCTCCCGAGTAGCTGGGACTGCAGGCACCCACCACCATGCCCGGCTAATTTTTTGTATATTTAATAGAGACGGTGTTTCACCGTGTTAGCCAGGATGGTCTCGATCTCCTGACATTGTGATCTGCCCGCCTTGGCCTCCCAAAGTGCTGGAATTACAGGCATGAGCCACCGCGCCAGGCCGAAAGAGCTTCTTTTTTAATGTGTTATTTATTTGTGTCAGGATAGACTCATTGATGCATGTTTTATTCAGTGGGTTATAATTCTTTATTATGTATTCTGATGTTTACGTTTTACCAGTTTTAGCCAATGGCATCCCCTTCCATCTGGATCCTGTGTTCTTTTGACATGGCTCCATTATTTGTTAGCATTTCCTTACTTTCTGGCATATACACAAAATAAAGATGTTCAAAGCATATCTTGTACTTTCCCTGCTCCAGGCCTGGAAACATTTCTTCAAGGAACCCTGTTGCTTTTGGTGGGAAAGGTATTAGAAACCAAGATATAGCTGCTAGGCTTATTGCTAACAGTGTTACTTAGTAGACAGATAGCAAACACACACATATACATAGTGTATAGCTAAATTTATTTCTTTTGCTATCCATATTTATATAAAGAAATATGTATCTGAAACATCATGTATTTATACTGACACTTCCCATTTCAACCAGCACCACAGAGTTCATTCTAGTCTTTCCTTTTTCCATATTTGTAACTCCCCTGGTCACTGAGAAATCTGGCTCCCATTTTGAGTTAGGTTTCTTGGTGACATCCAAGTGAAGAGCTGAGTAGGCTGATGACTTATAAAGATCTGGAGCTCAGAAGTGGTGCTTTGGCCTCATAGGGTAATGGGAGGAGTGGAGGTGGTAATTTAAGCTCAGGAATGCTCTACCACACTTACCATGTTGTTTGGTAATAATGTAGAGGGGAGGGAGCTAACTTTTAATTGGTACCTTCTTGGAAGGCAAGGCTCTATGTGCAGGTACTATACAGTCTTTGGTAAATATTTGAGTGCGTACTGTGTTTCAGACACAGTTCCAGGTACTAGTGACACAGAACAGATAAGTATCTTGCTCTCCTTGAGGTAACTTAAAGTGAGAGGAAGTAGAAATAAAATATTATGGGATAGTAATAGTTGTTATCTAGAGAATTAAACTACAGTGAGTGATTGGGTGGTCATGGAAAGGGTGTTGAGGAAGTTACATTTAACTGAGATCTGAATGGAAAGAGCCAACCATTCAGTTAAGGGGAGGAACATTAGAGACAGAAGGCCTCTAGTGCACGGGCCAAAAGGTCTAAACCTGGCATACTCTAGCAACAGGAAGAGTTGGGTGTTTGGAACATAGTGGCCTGGGGAAAGTGGAGGAAGTTGAGGTCAGAGTAGGAGTAGGCAGCACATTTGTGGAATATGGAGAAACTAAAACTCAGAGAAGTTACTGAACTCAAGATCCCATCAAGTAAATGGCTGGGCTGGGCATGGTGGCTGGTGCCTGTAATCCCAGCACTTTGGGGGGCCAAGGCGGGCAAATCATCTGAGGTCAGGAGTCCAAGATCAGTCTAGCTGACATAGTGAAACCCCATCTCTACTAAAAATACAAAAATTAGCTGGGTGTGGTGGCACATACCTGTAGTCCTAGCTACTCGGGAGGCTGAGGCACAAAAATTGCCCGAACCCAGGACGTGGAGGTTGCAGTGAGTCGAGATCGTGTCACTGCACTCTAGCCTGGGCGACAGAGTGAGACTCTTTCTCAAAAAAAAAAAAAAAAAAAAAAGAAAAAAGAAAAAAAGTAAGTGGTAAAATTAGGACTCCACCGATTCTTTTAAAATCTAAAGCCTATACTTTCTCAAAGCCCAAATTTTTACCAAATTTCAGAATGAATGTAGGTAGTGAATGTAGGTAAACTGAAAACATACTTGGTTTTGAGAGGGATTGCTCTCACAGAAATTAAGTGTGGCCCAGAGAAAACTAAAGTTTCTCAAAGCATGTACAAGGAGTAAATAATGATTACTAGCGCAGAATCAGGTAGTAAACTTGAAGGGGAAATTTGAAACCTGGGAGTACTTTCAGGAAAAGGCTAGTGACTAGAATTTTTTTTTTAATAACATTTTTATTTATTCATCAAATCTTTCCTTACCATGTACCAGGCACTGAGTTAGGCCCTAGTGATTCTTATCATGGTAAATAAGGCAGACATGATCCTTGCCCTTTGGTCATGTATTAGAGTATTCATATCAGTACATGCTTGTCAACAGTGGGTTTAAACTTTTTTTTTTTTTTGCCATTTTGATAACTTTCTTTGATACTTTGATAAGTATCTTGCTCTCTTTGAGGTAACTTAAAGTGAGAGGAAGTAGAAATAAAATATTATTTTATGTACTTTGTATTATTTTAAGTACTATGAAGTTTTAAATGTTATTGATCATCTTTATGTCTTTTGGTTAATTTCAAGTTCAGAGTCCGTGGCTTACTTTTAATTGGAGTTCTTTGAAACTTAGAAGTTCTATAATAGTAATTACTTTAGAAACTATCTTTAGATTTGGAAAATAAGGTGGTATGCCTATGATTTAGTGTGATGATATTTCTGAAATGTACTCCCCTCCTGCTTCCTGCCCCTTTATTGCTTTAAATAAATCTGTGTCACTTGCTGGAATGTGGATGCAACTGGTAGCTAACCCAGTTTTATAGAAAATTGCCTTGAGCAATACTGTCTCTATTCCCTCTACCTGTACCTCAGGCATTTCAGGTGGATGTCAATTTCAAAACTTAGGTCTAGTCGGGACTTACAGTAACATGATTAAGTTATGTTCTGCTTAAGTCGTGGTGTACAAAAAAAACTCATCTCGTATCCTTTGCAGTTCTAGCAGTGGTATTTCACTCAGCCGTTCTGTCAGTATTAATTTATTACTTTTTGTGTTCTGGAGGTTAGAGAGAGAGTGAAACCTCTTATCTTTGATTTTGCTGTTTATTTTCTAATATGCTGTTTCAGTTAATTTTTTTTTTGAGACGGAGTTGTGCACTGTTGCCCAGATTGGAGTGCAGTAGCACAATCTCGGCTCACTGCAGTTCCGCCTCCCGGGTTCACGCCATTGTCCTGCCTCAGCCTCCCGAGTAGCTGGGACTACAGGCACGAGCCACCACGCCTGGCTAATTTTTTGTACTTTTAGTAGAAACGGGGCTTCACTGTGTTAGCCAGGATGATCTCAATCTCCTGACCTCGTGATCCGCCGGCCTCGGCCTCCCAAAGTGCTGGGATTACAGGCGTGAGCCACTGTGCCTGGCCAGTTAATTTTTTTTTAACGTGGTACAATTCCAAACTTGAAAAATAGTCTTGTACCATTGGTAAAATGATAGACACTTTTGAAGTTTTCTCTTAAGTATATTTAGCTCTTGAAGACTTGTTTTTAAAATGACCTATTTTATATTCAGTATGAAGTTTTACATTCTCTTGAGGGCTGAAAAATCTGTTTTTGTTGTATTCTTGAAACAGTCTTTGGCTATGGATCCTTTCCCTTTTCCTTGCATTGGGGTCTTTTTAAAACTTATACTTTCACAACTTAGGTTAGTGGGTATGTTTTAATGAAATGGAAGCAACCCCTGGACTCTTGTCTTCCACCTTCCACCCTTGTGATCTTGGCACATCATTATTATGTTTGAGCCTGTTTAGCAAGATGGTATAGAGCTATAATTCTGTACTTATCAGCTATGTGCCCCTGGGCAAGATATCCTTTCTTGAGTTCCTTATCTGTAAAATAGGGTAAGAGGGTTGTCAGGATTAAATGACAGAATGCATGTTTAGGACTGTGTCTGACACGATGTTATAAAGGTCATCTATGAAAATTGATGTAAAGCAGTAAATAAGTGCTAGGTGGATATGTAGGTATGATAGATAAATTTGTAATCCTGATAATGAGCATTTACTTTTCACAGCTAATATTTAAATGCCAAATAACCTATATTAGCCATTTTTTATTGATACAGGAAATAAGAATCCATTATTTATACATTGTATAATAGTTATCTTAAAATCAAATAATTTTCCTTTTACAGCTGTTCTACTAATAGTTTCTGTTTATTTCCTATAATACTAAAATGTGAATACCAGCACTATATTCTGCAATTTAAAACGGAGCTTCACCATCATGCTGAGGCAGCTATATTAAGTTTAAGGCTGGCTCACTGCTGGGTAATGCAGCTATGAAGAAAGGAAAGTGTTTTCAATTATTAAATGAGGATGATATTTTTAGATGTCACCAGAATCCCAAATTGATACATCCACTGTTGACCTCTTTCCACAGTCCTATATCTCCAGCTGCTTATTGGATATTTCCACTTGGATATTTTTGCTATTGTTTCAAACTCAATGTCTAAAACTGAGTTTTCGATCTTGCTTTTAGAATTGGTGCTGCCTCTGATTTTCATTTTCCTGTTAGTGATATTACTGTTTCCCTCGTAATGTAGGCTTGATTATTCTTGATTTCCATCTTGACCCTCTCTCTTTGCTTTATTCCTTGGTACTTTTTGTTTGTCTTTAGCAGTTAGTCTCTTATGTCCTGTTCTTTCTGTTTTCACTACTGCCTTTCAACTTCATTTCCTTATATCTATATGGTAGTTTTTTATGTCTGATTTTTATAGCCATCAATGTTAAATACCAGATTGTTCTAAAATGTCAGTCTTAATGTGACACTGTCCTGTAAAACTGTCAGCACCTCCTTGTTAGGTAATATACAAAGGCCTCATGTTTAAAAGATGAATATTTCTTTCAAGTCCTCATCACCAACCTCTCCCATTCCAGCTTTGCCTCTTACTGCTTTCCCACATGAACTCTTCTCTCCACCCAGATTGTTCAATTTGGTGTCTCTTCACATCTTTTTTTCCCTACTCTTTCTCTCCTCTCTCTCTTTATGTTTAGAAAGGCTTTTTTTTTTCTGACTAATATTCTGCTTTTTCCTGCTATTCTATTTTTTTTTTTTTTTTGAGATGGAGTTTCGCTCTTGTTGCCCAAGCTGGAGTGCAATGGCGCAAACTGGGTTTACTGCAACCTTTGCCTCCCAGGTTCAAGCGATTCTACTGTCTCAGCCTCCCAAGTAGCTGGGATTACAGGCGCCTGCCATCATGCCTAGCTAGTTTTGTATTTTTAGTAGAGAGGGGTTTCATCAAATTGGTCAGGCAGGTCTGGAACTCCTGACCTCAGGTGATCTGCCCACTTTGGCCTCCCAAAGTGCTGGGATTTACAGGTGTGAGCCACCGTGCCCCGCCTATTCTATTTTTTTTTTTTGAGACGGAGTCTCGCTCTGGCACCCAGGCTGGAGTGCAGCAGCACAATCTCCACTCACTGCAATCTCCACCTCCCGGGTTCACGCCATTCTCCTGCCTCAGCCTCCTGAGTAGCTGGGCCTACAGGTGCCCACCACAACGCCTGGCTAATTTTTTGTATTTTTAGTAGAGACAGGGTTTTCACTGTGTTAGCCATGATGGTCTCGATCTCCTGACCTCAGGTAATCTGCCCGCCTCGGCCTCCCAAAGTGCTGGGATTACAGGCGTGAGCCACCGCACCCGGCCTCAATTTTTTTAAAGATGAAGTTTTGTCCCCCCACTGTGATGCTCCCACTTCTGAACTCTTAAGTACTTAATTGTTTATTTCTTTCATTTGGTGCTTAATAATTTCCTGCTTAGTATTGTCTCTAATTTCTGAATTGCTTAACTCTACCTCTCTGTCTGTTTAGAGTTTTGTAAATTACTGGCTTCTTGAGGATGAGGGTTATTTCTGATTCCTTGAATTCCTTTGAACCATGCTGGTATAGAAAATGAACACGCAATAATTATTACAATATTGTGTGAAGATATTTTTCTAAATAGTAGGAACTTTAAAAAAACTTTAAATTGCTAAGGAGTATATTAATGCTTTGTAAACAAATTTTTCTTTCTTTTTTTTTTTTTTTTTTTGAGACAGAGTCTCGCTCTGTCACCCAGGCTGGATGCAGTGGCGTGATCTCGGCTCACTGCAACCTCTGCCTCCTGGGTTCAAGCGATTCTCCTGCCTCAGCCTCCTGAGTAGCTGGGATTACAGGCGCCCGCCACCACGCCTGGCTAATTTTTTCTATTTTTAGTAGAGATGGGGTTTCACCGTGTTAGCCAGGATGGTCTCGATTACTTGACCTCGTGATCCGCCCGCCTCGGCCTCCCAAAGTGCTGGGATTACAGGCGTGAGCCACTGTGCCTGGCTACAGATTTTTCAAAGTACCGGTTTTGGTTAGTACTGTGGCATTATTGCACTTATATTAAAGCTGCCTATTCAGGAAAGAGCTAAGATCAGTGATGGGATGGCTGGCTTCAGAACCTCACTTTCTACGGAGAAGGCAAGTGAGGAACTGGCTAGGTCTCAGGACAGAGCTATCAGGTTCTATAAATGTAGCTCCATGTTAACCTCTAACTCAGAAGCCCCACCTCTGGAGGACGTACCTCATCCTTGTCCTGCTTCAATGAGAGGCATAGAGCCCAGGTAAGAAATGGAGAGGAGGAGGAAGAGATGCAGGGTAGATTAGGCAAGAAAATTTGTAAAATAATGAGAAGTATTTTGTTTCTCTTGTTTTGGTAATTTTGCTGCCATCAAATACAAATGCTTTTGCTTAAGTTGATTTGGGAGCAGATATTGGGAGAGTGGGAATGGACATTGGAAGAGTGGGACTTGGCATTCTTAAAGGGTTGTGGTTAGCAGGAAAGAGAAACTTTGGAGGAGATTTTGGTTTCCTTCCCATCTCCCATTTCTAAACTACTACTTATGTTTTAGTCAAACTTGTGAGTTGGGTGTCCAGGAAGTCTTTTTCAGGTAGGATGGGGAGTGGTCGGTCAGTGGTAATGTGATGATATCAGTGTTTTACTAGTGTAAGGGATTTTTAAGAGTAGCTCTCTCCTAAACAATAGCTATAATTCTTTCTCAGTAGTGTCAGCAAGCTAAGCACTAAGGGAGAGATGGCAGGGGTCTTGAGGCAAAGAGATAGAATAAGTTAGGCAGTCTCTATTCTGCAGCTCATTAGCTGTAAAACTTTGGGCAAATGATTTTGTATTCTCAGGTGGCAAGGACTAGCAGTCTCCTGAAATACCTATTGTGGTGCATTTCCATGTTGAACGCTTGCCTGTGAGGAGTGTCATTGAAATTAGGTTTTAGGAATCTTATAGTTCATTCTGTAGATTTGACTATGAATGTGGGAATACTTTCCCAAGAGCCACTAGACTCAGAAAACTTTTCTCCTTGTCTTGTAGTCCCTTTTTGGAATATACTCAGAAAATATCTTCTGTAAAGGAAATTTGTATCTTTTTCTCATTCCAGGTTATATGTCAAGGTCTAATGAATCATCTTTTCAGTTAAAGGGTTATTATTATATTTTTAGAGGGAATCTTAAATTCTGTGACATAAATAATAATTATTAAATAAATTCTGTTTCTTTTATAAAAATCTTGTAAGAGAATTTTTTCCATTAATCTTTATAGAAAATGTGCCAGAGGAACTTCGAGAACCATTTTACACAGATCAGTATGACCAGGAACACATCAAACCACCTGTTGTTAATTTGCTTCTGTCGGCTGAACTATACTGTCGTGCTGGGAGTCTCATTCTCAAGAGTGATGCTGCAAAACCCCTTTTGGGCCATGATGCTGTAATCCAGGCTTTAGCACAGAAAGGTCTTTATGTCACTGACCAGGAAAAATTGGTAACTGAACGAGATCTCCACAAGAAACCCATACAGATGGTGAGTCTTTATATACCCAAGATTATTTTAAGTTTGAAGTGTGTACTTTTGAGTGTGAATGATACACTGTAAAACAGAGGGAAATGTTTTGAAATTGGATTGTGTTTTTGCCTAGAGTTTAAAAATCATCTTTTTCTTAACCTTGTTTCCAAATGAAGGAAGATTTTAACTATTTTGGAATGTTTGGTGCCATCTAATACCTCAGAGAAACAACTACATAATTTCCAACTATCTTAATGTAATTTTAATTGAAAAATTTTAGTTTTTCCATCGTAGAGACTAGCTAGAAGAGATGGAAAATGCATCCTTGACTTTATCATTAGAAAAGAGTTGAGATTAATAAGTACTCATTTATGGCCGGGCAAGGTGGCCCATGTCTGTAATCCCAGCACTTTGGGAGGCCAAGGCGGGCAGATCATCTGAGGTCGGGAGTTCGAGGCCAGCCTGACTAACATGGAGAAACCCTGTCTCTACTAAAAATACAAAATTAGCCGGGCATGGTGGCAAATGCCTGTAATCCCAGTTACTTGGGAGGCTGAGGCAGGAGAAAGGCTTGAACCCGGGAGGTGGAGGTTACGGTGAGCCGAGATCGCACTATTGCACTCCAGCCTAACAAGAGTGAAACTCTGTCTCAAAAAATAAGCTGATATACGTACTTGAATAACTTCTTGGTAAATTTCTGCATATCAGATATTTTCGTTTATTTAATAGCTTTGAACTCATTCTTGTAGAAAACACACAGGTGGCCTCTAAGCTGGCCTGGGACAATCACGCAGGAACTCTCTCATAGGCAGTCTCAGGAGACATAAATCTAAATGTTTAAGTTCATCGTATGCTGGTTCAGTCCATTGTACTGCTTTAGCTTGAGTTTCACAAAATGTGGACATCATCAAGAATAGTATTAGAAAGAAAAGTGGTTTTTCCATACTCGATTAAATCATGTCATGATTTAATCAAAGAGTAGTAGTTTTGCTTGGGAGGAAGGTAAGGGGTATATGTAGAAAAGTGTATTATAAAATTTATGAAATTACGAAATTTAGGAAGAATGAACAAAAAAATTAGTTTATAAAATTTATTACTAAATGAGGTGATGACCTGTTTTGTTTTCTGCTTTTTTTCCTTCTTTAAAGTAACTCTTTTAATATTTCTAAGTAATGGAAAATAATGTATTGATTAATTTAGTTAATGAAATTTAGTTATAGATTTACAGTACAGTTATTAACAATAACTCGCATGTGGATTATCCAGTATGAAATTGTCATCTTTCATTGATAGCTCCAAAATCACCTTATAGTTACCCTCTGACTTTGGCATACCTGCTTTGCATACATATCATATGTGAACAGTTTGCCTATGCCAGGGACAAGCAGAATCTACTTTGGTGTCCTTATCAGTGTCTCATATTCATCTCCCCCAGAATCACTCCCCTAGTTGGATGCTCCAGCTTCTGATTACTTCTGCTTCCATTGTTTGAAGGCCAAGTGGATAGTTAGAAAGCACATCCATGACTTTGTGAAGCAGCATTTGCTTAGTTGCTCTTCTTTCAGATACAGATATATATGTCATAGATAATCTACTTATCCTTAGAGTGTCTATTTTAGATCCTCTAATAAGAATGAAACAAACTTAACATGTTTTCTACATTTTTTTTTTCCAGTGTAGTTTGTATGTGTGAAATACTTGGACAATTAATTATAAAATAAGGGATTTGGTAGACTGCTGATTGTGTTACTCAGGTTTCTTTCACACTTTATTGATCCTGCTGATAGCTTTGAATGTATTTTAATAGTATTTAAGGAATGTAGTGTAAATGACATAGAATCTTTTTTTTTTGGTCTTAGATGGAGTCTCACTCTGTTGACCAGGCTGGAGTGCAGTGGCGCGATCTCTGCTCACAGCAACCTCCGCCTTCTGGGTTCAAGCAATTCTTGTGCCTCAGCCTCCTAAGTAGCTGAGATTACAGTTCTGCATCACCATGCCCAGCTAATTTTTGTGTTTTTAGTAGAGATTGGGTTTCACCATGTTGGCCAGGCTGGTCTTGAACCCCTGACTTTAAGTGATCCTCCCACCTCAGCCTCCCAATGTACTGGGATTACAGGTGCACAGCATGGCCAACATAGAGGTGTTTTTTTTTTTTTCTTCTTCTTCTTCTTTTGAGACAGAGTCTCGCTCTGTCGCCCAGGCTGGAGTGCAGTGGCGTGATCTCGGCTCACTGCAAGCTCTGCCTCCAGGGTTCACACCATTCTCCTGCCTCAGCCTCCCAAGTAGCTGGGACTACAGGCACCCGCCGCCACGCCCGGCTAATTTTTTGCATTTTTATTAGAGACGGGGTTTCACCGTGTTAGCCAGGATGGTCTCAATCTCCTGACCTTGTGATCCACCCGCTTCGGCCTCCCAAAGTGCTGGGATTACAGGTGTGAGCCACCGCGCCTGGCCCCAACATAGAATTTTTATCTCTGGTTCTAGCTTCTATTTGTGGATTGTTAGAACTTGAGAACTTGAGGCTGGGCGTGGTGGCTCACGCCTGTAATCCCATCTCTTTGGGAGGCAAAGACTGGTGGATCACCTGAGGTCAGGAGTTCGAGACTAGCCTGGCTAACATGGTGAAACCCTGTGTCTGCTGAAAATACAAAAATTAGCTGGGCGTGGTAGTGCGTGCCTGTAGTCCCAGTTACTTGGGAGGCTGAGGCAGGAGAATCTCTTGAACCTGGGAGGTGGAAGTTGTAGGGAGCTGAGATTCCGCTACTGCACTCCAGACGGGGTGACAGAGTGAGGCTTTGTCTCAAAAACAAACCAACCAAAGAACTTGAGAACTTCATATTTGCCCTACATCATCTTAACCCTTTGCAGTGTCACATTTACTAACCTGTGTTTTAATTGTATACTTCCAACTTTTATCACAATTTGATTTAAAGTTTTCCAGTTGCTGTGGCATTTTGATTGATGATATTTAATATAACTATTTCCCTGAAACCTGCATGAGAAAATTTCTCAGATTACTAGTAAAAAGTTGTTCCTTAAGAAACTATTTTTTTGGCCAGGCGTGGTGGCTCATGCCTGTAATCCCAGCACTTTGGGAGGCCAAGGTGGGTGGATCATGAGGTCAGGAGTTTGAGACCAGCCTTGCCAACATGGCAAAACCCCGTCTCTACTAAAAATACAAAAATTAGCCAGGTGTGGTGGCGGGCACCTGTAACCCCAGCTACTTGGGAGGCTGAGGCAGGAGAATCGCTTGAACCTGGGAGGCGGAGGTTGCAGTGAGCTGAGATCGTGCCACTGCACTCCAGCCTGGGTGACAAGAGCAAGACTCCATCTCAAAAAAAAAAAAAAAAAAGAAACTTTTTTTAAAGAGTAAAGTAAGAGTTAATTTAAATTATCAGTTTTTTTTCCTGCTTTTTGGGAAGTATCATGAAAAATAGTGTGTTTAATTGTACTGAATATATTGCCCCCGCTCTTCTACTTCTAAATTATCTTAAATTTGGGATATTTTATTTCTGTATGCCAGCCTTTTGGGGGAAAAAAAAAGTGTGGTGGTAGCAAAAGTATCATCCTAATTTTTCAAGAAACAATGTTAGTACTAATTCTTTTTCATCAAAGTCTCAGTATAAAACTTCCCCCTGAAATAATATATATGAAGACAGTAATCTTTAGAAGAATTTACACCAGACTGTTAACTTTGGTTTCTTCTGTGAAATGGGATTAAATAGGATTGGAGAAATAAATGGTAGCTTTCATTTCTTATTTGATATAATTCTGCACTATTAACATTTTTATATGATTTTACTGTTTTAAAATTTAAAATGTAGAGAAGAAATTTAAATTCAAATAGAAATTATCATTATCTGAAATAACATGCCTTGTATGCATACTAAATATTTCTGATAGTTACATTGTTAAAGAGAAATAAGTATCCTGCATTTAGCCTTTAAGCAGACATAGGAAATAAGAGTAAATATTAAAGACCTCTCTAAATGGTTAAATTCAAATATCCTGTAAATGGCAGTTCAAACCTGTAAGGTATCTTTTCTGTAGTTCTTTTAGTAATCAATCTTTAAAAAGAAAAGATGTGGCCAGGCGCGGTGGCACATACCTGTAATCCCAGCACTTTGGGAGGCTGAGGTGGGTGTATTACCTAAGGTGAGGAGTTCGAGATCAGCCTGGCCAACATGGTGAAACCCCATCTCTACTAAAAATACAGAAATTAGCTGGGCGTTATGTCAGGTGCCTGTAATCCCAGCTACATGGGAGGTTGAGGCAGGAGAATCGCTTGAACCCGGGAGAAGGAGGTTGCAGTCAGCCGAGATTGCACTCCAGCCTGGGCAACAGAATGAGACTTTGTCTCAAAAAAACAAAAAAAACTTCCCAACATGACTTCTCAGAACAAAAACATTCCTCTCAATCTCCACCCCAAAATTAATAATACAATCTGCATATCAGTCAAACTTGCCTTAGTCATACTTCTTTTTTTTTATTTTTTCTTTTTTTTTGAGACTGAATTTTGCTCTTGTCACCCAAACTGGAGTGCAGTGGTGCATTTTCAGCTCATTGCAACCTCCACCTCCTGAGTTCAAGCGATTCTCCTGCCTCAGCCTGCCGAGTAGCTGGGATTACAGGTGTACCACCACGCCCAGCTAGTTTTTATATTTTTAGTAGAGATAGGGTTTCACCATGTTGGCCAGGCTGGTCTCGAGCTGCTGACCTCATGATTCACTCACCTCGGCCTCCCAAAGTGCTGGAATTACAGGTGTGAGCCACCACACCTGGCTGTATTTTATATTCTATGTATCCAGGTGACCACTGACATCTCTGCTTGAATGATGTTTGAACTAAAAATCTAATGAGGAAGAAAACTGGGGAAAAAAAACTAGACAGCATGAAATAAATGTTCTAACTTCAAGCAATAGATACTGAGATCTTAGAGGTGGATGTGATAATCTCTACTAGGGAGGATCGGGGAAGGCATCGTAGGGTAGGATGATACGGGATTTCAGTAGTTGGGAAAAGGGATGGGATGAGAGTAGTAACTGGGTTGAAGGAATTGTTTGACTCAAGGTTGAACCTGTAAAGGTATGTTAAGTATTACAAATTATAATATTGACTGCTTGGAGGGATAAATGTGAGATGAGGCTAAAAAATAATTTAGAGCTAGATCATGAGGAGCCTATAAGTCTGAATTAAGGATTTTTAACTTTCTATAGGTTACAGAATTATGAAATAGATTTTCATACTATATTACAAAACACTTGGAAGCATTGTGAACTGAACCGCTATACTTTCAGCTTAGTTTAAATAATTATTGCAGTCTATTAATTCTCAGATTTTATCTATTGTTTATTTATGATTATCAAGTAGCTCTTTTTTTTTTTTTTTTTTTGGGACAGGATCTCACTCTGTCACCCAGGCTGGAGTGCAGTGGCGCGATCACAACTCACTGTAGCCTCAACCTGCAGCGCTCAGGTGACCCTCCGACCTCAGCCTCCTGGGTAGCTGGGTCTGCAGACTTGCACCACCACACCTGGCTAATTTTTTTTTTTATTCTTATTGTAGAGACAGGGTCTCCCTGTGTTGCCCAGGCTGATCTCAAACTCCTGGGCTATGCTGGGATTACAAGTGTGAGCTGGGATTACACCTGGCTTATCAGGTAGCTCTTTTCATTTAGTTTACTATGTGCCAGTCAGTGTGCTTACACTTTAACACTCTAACTTACATAATTTAATTCTTACAACTCCAAGAGGAAAGGATCATCCCTGATCTACTGATGGAAGAAACGGAGGCTTTGAGAACATAACTAAGGTCACAGAGCAAGTATAGTAAGTAGCGAAGGCAGGATTCTGAAATCTCTGCTTTAACTATAAATCCTATATTCTTTTTTTTTTCTTATTTTATTTCTCTTTTACATGATAACAGGATAAAGCCTATGTTCTTAAACACTAAATTGTATTTTTGTCTTTGCCTAAGGAATAGGTAGATGCGAAGTAGTGAGGTGGAAGGAAATAAAAATGGTGTGCCACCTGGAACTCTGCCTGGTGGTTTGTTTGAAATCTTGGTAATTTGCCTAGGCTTCTTTTCAAAGTAATTTCCCCCTCTGTTCCATTTACCCACTCTGTTCCTGTCTTAAAGGTTATGTTAATTCCATGTACCTTAGGAGTGATTATAGCAGTTAAGTAGAATGACTGCTGACGGGGGATGAAGTAGAGTTGTGACAGAGTCTAGGTGGACATGAGTTAGTTAATACGGTATTTAAGAATATGCAGGTGGGGCGCAGTGGCTCACGCCTATAATCCCAGCACTTTGGGAGGCCAAGGCGGATGGATCACCTGAGGTCAGGAGTTCGAGACCAGCCTGGCCAACATGGTGAAACCCCATCTCTACTAAAAATACCAAAAAAATTAGCTGGACGTGGTGGCGCACGCCTGTAATACCAGCTACTTGGTGTACGCCTATAATACCAGCTACTTGGGAGGCTGAGGTGAGAGAATTGCTTGAATCTGGGAGGCAGAGGTTGCAGTGAGCTGAGATTGTGCCACTGCACCCCATCCTGGGCAACAGAGTGAGACTCCTTCTTGGAAAAAAAAAATATATATATATATATATGCAGAGTAATTCTCTAGTTACCATTATTTTTGCTGGATACACAAAATGTATTGAGAACAGAGAAGCTGATCCCAGGAACTCTGTGTTGTCCCTCTTTTTTTTTTTTTTTTAAACATTGGTCCTATTTGGCAACTATGCTTATGAATTTCCATGGTGTCACCATCTGTTGGAACTCAAGTGTAATTTACTCGTGTAGAGGCTTGCTTGTTAAAAAAAAAATCCTTTCCCTGTTTAAGAAGAGGATTATATAAATGTAATATTGTAATAGTAGGTGTAAAGACATTAATTTCTGGTTACCCTTGTATATGAGTGGTTTGCAAATTTATAAGCTAAACCTGTCTTTGAAAAAATAATTACATTCTCATAGATGTTGTTGGACAGCGTTTTCTTCTTCATGCATAGTGCTAGAACTCAATTTTCTGTTTACTACTCATGTACCTAATTTGGATTCCATTATTTCTAGGTAACATCCACACCTCTGTTACAAATTCACAATATCTTTTGATACCTTACAACCATGTTTATCATGTTAGAGTTACTCTTTATTTGTGATCATTTGGAGCTCCAAGTTTTACTTTCTCATAGAAATAACTTGATGAATGGTACTTACTTTACTAGATGATCTCACAAAGACTCTTTTTAATAAAACTGAATTGTCAGACCATTTATTAAGTTATTTAAGGAGCTTCTACATTGCCCTTTGTATTTTCTACCATGATTACAAAGAGTTTCATGTTCTTCAGTGTCTCACTTTCTAGCGGTGGCTTATAGAAAACTGTCCAATGTTTTAGGAGTATAAAACTTTAGGAGCACCAAACTCTGTACTACACTTAAACTGAGTTTTGAAGGATGTGGAGGAATTTACCAGGTAGATAAATGAAGGCTGTGTTGTATGGTATTGTATATGGGAGTATAAGGGGATGTTAAAAGGGAGCGTGAGAGCATGGTACCCTCAGGTCAGACGAAGCAGCTTGGTTGTAGCATTAGCACTAGCTGCCTTTTGAGGGGTGATAAGAAACGAGATCACAGAGATAGGGACAGGGCATGAATGACGTTTTATGCTATGCCAAGTGTTTATACATTATCCTGGAAGTGATGGCAACCCTAGTGTAGGGTTTTAAGCCAGAGAGGGTATCATCAGATTTGTGTTTCAGAAAGTCACCGTGGTGTATTGTAGAAGAGATACCACTTAGGAGGCTGTTGAAATAGCTGGCGGCCTGAACTAAGGTGCAGGCCATGAAGATTTATTAGTAGGGTTGAGTGGGAGAGACTTTTTTTTTTTAGATGGAGCCTCGCTCTGTCACCAGGCTGGAGTGCAGTGGTGTACTCTTGGCTCACTGCAACCTCCACCTCCCGGGTTCAAGCGATTCTCCTGCCTCAGCCTCCCAAGTAGCTGGGACTGCAGGCGTGTGCCACCATGCCCGGCTAATTTTTTGTATTTTTAGTAGAGATGGGGTTTCACCATGTTAGCCAGGATGGTCTTGATCTTCTGACCTCGTGATCCATCTGCCCTGGCCTCCCAAAGTGCTGGTGATTACAGGCATGAGCCACCGTGCCTGGGTGGAGAGACCTCGTTAAGGTAGGATTGAGATGATACTTTGATTTATCAAGAATTGGGAGATTAGAAAGAGAACCCAGAACAGAGCTGGCAAAAAATATTTTATCCCTTATGTGAACTCTAATTAGTAGTTAACTACTGGAAGGTGGAAAAAACTAGCTCCTTGGTTTTTACTCTGTTCCTTTGGGAGCCTCAGGGTCTAGATGTTCCCTTCCCCATCCTGTGTTGCTCCTAGTGATTTTGAACTCTGATATTTTTTACCTAATAGTGGTAAATGACAAAAACAAGTAAAGGAACAGCTTTATAAGTTTGAAGTCTTGAGCTGATACTGCTAAACTTGCTATTTTTGATGAGAAAGATAAAGGCTACTCTGTAAGACTCATACTAAGTTTCTCTTTTCTTAGAAAAAATGGAAAAGAGTTTTTCCCCACAAAAGCAACGGACACCTGTGGGGTGTCCTCTAATTCAGTTCCAACATTATCTACCTGAAGATAGTATCAGATCAGTGTCAGATCCCACAGGTTGAGGGCTTAGTCCCCAAGACTACCCCACCACCACACCAGTCACAAGTCCAGCAATAATTTTTATTAATATAGAAGATGAATTAAGCATATATTAACCATGGCTTTTCTTTTTTTATTTTTATTTATTTATTTATTTTGAGAGAGTCTCGCTCTGTTGCCTAGGCTGGAGTGCAGTGGTGTGATCTCAGCTCACTGCATCCTCTGCCTCTCGGGTTCAGGTGATTCTCCTGCCTCACCCTCCCAAGTTGCTGGGACTACAAGTGCACGCCACCATGCCTGGCTAATTTTTTTTTGTATTTTTAGTAGAGACAGAGTTTCGCCATGTTGGCCAGGTTGGTCTTGAACTCCTGACCTCACATGATCCGCCCGCCTTAACCTCCCAAAGTGTTGGGATTATGGATGTGAGCTACCATGTCCGGCCTCATCTTTTAAAAAGATAAAAAGATTCCTGTGCATTCATTGCAGATTAATAAATTTAAATAGATGATATATTATAAGGTAAGTTAGCTTCAGTGTCTGGGACCTGGCCTATTTTGGAGTAATAATGTTCTCCTAGTTTAAATATCTAAAAAACTAACAGTATACACACACATATAAATAATTGGAGTGACTGGTACGCTCAGGCCTGTAATCTCAGTACTTTGGGAGACTGAGGTGGGCGGATTGCTGGAGCTCAGGAAGTCAGTGCTACAGTGAGCCATGATCGTGCCACTGCGCTTCAGCCTGGGCAACAGCAAGACTCTGTCTCAAAAAATAAAAAAATAAAATAAATTATTAGAGCACAAGGTTGAAATATTTTAGTAGGTTTGGTATTAAAACTACATATTTTTCTGATTTGCACAGTATAGTGTAGTGCTATAGAACAGTGGACAGTCACGGCAGTTGCCTGTGGCCATACATACCCCAGTGTGTGTTGAGCAGATTGATGCCCGGACACTGCCATGATATGGAAACATTTTTGCAATTTCTTAGGTTATAGCAGTGAAGCAGAGTGTTTTTAATTAATGTCAGTGATGTGATTTAGTAAAATAAAATAGGTGATCATTAAAACAAAACCTTTAGTAATTGTCATTTGGTTGCTTGCTTGTTTTCTGGTAACTGCATAAATGAGCTTCTGTAATAGAAAAAAAAAATCCTTACCATGCTCAGATTCCTTCTCAGCCTATACTGTTCTATGTTTGAAAAGAGTGTTAGAATGAGCTATGTTACAAAGTGCACTATGTTACAAGGTGTCCCAAGGGCCCGTCTTTTCAGGAATTTCTTTTGCTATACTTGGAGGATGGTGAGAATACTAATTATTGTTTTCCTGAAGCTAAAACTGTTTGTGGTAAGCAAACAAACAAATATTACAAAGGTAACTAGAGAGCGGTGAAAGCTATGAAGAAAGTAAAAGCAGGATAATACAAGTGATCTGAAGGAATCGTGTTATTTTATTATAGTTAGAGTGACTAGGAGCAGTCTTATACAGGAGATTATATTTGAGCAGAGATTTGAAAGATGAGGAGTCACTTAGGCAAAGATCAGAGGCTAGTGCATTGCTGACAGAGGGAATAAATATGAAGACCCTGAGTTAGTATATAATTCACAAAATAAATAAACTTCGTGGCTGGATGATAAAGGTCCTACTAAGAATTTCCTGAGGGAACATCTTCAGGAATTTGAAAGTGTAGAGTCACATTTATTTGCCATATAATTTGTGTGATAGGAAGTACTTGACTCATTCAATAAGTACTTGTTGATAATGGGATGTAGTAATGAAAAGACAGACCAAGCTCTTGCTTTCATGGAGCTACTATTTTAGTAGTAAAGATGACCAATAAACAATTAGACAAATTGTAACAATTTCAGGAAATGGTAAATGCTGTGAAAAAAATAAATTAGTAAGGAGCTACAAGGAGCCGAACATCCTCTTTTCATAGGAGGTTGTCAGGGAAGGCCGGTCTCCAGAGTTGATATTTGAACTGAGACCTAAATACCTGAAGGAATCAGCAGATGATCTGGAAAAAACATTCCAGGCAAAAGAAATAGCAAGCTTACTGGCTCTGATGTAAGAGGAGTTTGCTATGTTTCAGGAACTGAAAGGAGTTTGCTATGTTTCAGGAACTGATAGAAGGCCGCCGATTGGTAGTGAGCAAGATTGATAGTAATAAGAGATCTGGTTAGAGAAAAAGATTGTAGCCAAAGCAAGTAAAGCTCTATAAGCCAGCTTTTATTGGGAATGTGGAAGGATGTCACGGAAGGATTTTAAGGAGGCCAATGAGTTGATCTGGTTTACTTTTTTTCAGAATCATTAAAGGCCATAATAATAATTTTGGTGAAATAGAAAAGCTTCCTTTTTCATGAATGTCCGGGGTGGTTTTGTTGTTTGTTATTTGTTTTTTGAGACGGAGTCTCACTCTTGCCCAGGCTGGAGTGCACTGGTGCAATCTTGGCTCACTGCAACCTCTGCCTCCCAGGTTCAAGCAGTTCTCCTGCCTCAGTCTCCCACGTAGCTGGGACTACAGGCGCACGCCACCACACCCGGCCAATTTTTGGAGTTTTAGTAGAGACTAGGTTTCACCGTGTTGGCCCAGGCTGGTCTCGAACTCCTGACCTCAGGTGATCCACCCACCTCGGCCTCCCAAAGTGCTGGGATTACAGGCATGAGCCACCGTGCCTGACCAGAATGTTTGTATTTTAATGTGGTAACATTATAGTAAAACAGAATAATTTGGGAAAAGACGATGAAAAGTACATAACTTTAGTAAGTATGGAGTGCTATGCCGATATAAAATCACCGTTTCATCAAGGCAAAAGCTTTCAAGGATCTTAAAAAAAAAAAAAGAAAAAGAAAAGAAAAGAAAAATCACTGTTTCTTGCATGGTGAAGCAGGAAGTCAACATGAGTAATAATAATCCAGATAAGAACTTTCAAAAGCTTCTTTTTTATACCAAAACAATTTGCCAGTCTTACTATTTTTTTTTTTTTTAAATTGTTTTCGGTGTTGAAAATACATAGCTTTAGATGTTGTAATCATAGTATTTGGTCAGGGAGCTTGGGAACATTTTAATTGTTCTTCCACTCAGCCTTCAGGTTGCTTTGTGGAGAAGTCATCGGGAGAACTAGGCACAGAAAAGGCAAAGCAAGACAAAGAAAACATTTTAGCATTAGCTCAGGTTAGGTTCCAACCCCTGATGCAGAAATCTGGGAGGTGAAACTGGACCAAGTAAAAGGACTCTTTTTGTCCTGAGCCAGATTGGCCTAAAACCAAGTATATTCATAAATGTTCTTTATTTTCCTACAACAACCAAACATGGAACTCATTCTTCCAAAAATAGGGTGAATGGTCATCTTGCCTGTTTCAGGGGGAGAAGAACTTAAGGGTAAGAGAGAGAGAAACCTGGGCAGGCTTGTGCACAAGAAGGGCAGGAAAAGATAGAGTTGACCGGGTGTGGTGGCAGGTGCCTATAATCCCAGCTACTTGGGAGACTGAGGCAGGAGAACCATTTGAACCTGGGAGGCAGAGGTTGCAGTGAGCTGAGATTGCGCCACTGCATTCCAGCCTGGGCAACAGAGTGAAACTCCATCTTAAAAAACAAAAAAACAAAACAGCAACAAAAAACCCGGACATTCATGAAGAAGGAAGCTTTTCTATTTTACCAAAATTATTATGGCATTTAATGATTCTGAAAAAAAGTAAACCATTGGTGGAAGACTCGGGAGAAGAAGAAGAAAAAAGGAGGAAGGAGAGGCAATGAGAAAGGAAGGAAAAGAAGGAGCTGGAATGGGGAGGAGACAGTTTCCAGACCGGGGCTTGCCTGAAGGCCACTTACATGGAAAGTCTTCAAAGGAGAGAGAAGGACAAAACACCTCAAGTTTTCTCGGAGCTCCTCTTAATACCTTATTTACAAATCATAAGGAAGAGAGAGTGAGAGAAGGATGACCAACCTTTCTCCTGAGGGAATAGGTCCTGGACTCATCAACACCGCAGCCATATGGGAAGAGGCAAAGAAAAGACCATGACTCAGTGCTGACCTTTGACTCCTTTGAATATACTAACCTTACAAAATGTGGAGCCCAGTCTGTGTTTTGGAGTCATTTCTTGTCTTTCCTAGATATGGAATAAAGGGATGGACCCCTTTATTCCTCCTGGTACTTAGAAGAGAGAAGTTATTTCCTTACCCTTGAGCCAACTTTGTAATGAAAGGGATTTAGACTTTTTCATTTTTTGTCTGTATAATAAAGTTGCTTCAGAAAAACACAATGGGAAGAAGCATGTTAGAATATCTTGTGAATAACCTGAAAAGAAAGAATATTGCATGTATCTCTAATTGCCTTTTTTTTCCCTCCCTGATAAATGAGGAGCGATAAATCATATTGAACAAAGTACTAAAAAGTACTAAACAACACTTTTATCTCTTGAAGTTTTTCTTTTTCTAACTTCTGGGAGTCATTTTTAGGAAAGGTGGATGCCTGTAGATTTCAGCTTATTTTTATATAATGGAGCCAAAGTGAAATTCTTCAAGTTCTTAATAGGAAAAAAAGGTGTACTTTACAGTTTGCCACCCAGCCAAGGCTAACATATATTCTCTATATATGCTATATGTGCATATATTCTATAATATAATCTATATTAAAAAGTGTGATTTTTGGAAATAAAAAATTAGCTGGGCATGGTGGCGAGTGCCTGTTGTCCCAGCTACTTGGAGGCTGAGGTGAGAGGATTGCTTGTGCCTGGGAAGTAAATACTGCAATGAGCTATGATCATGCCACTGCACCCAGCGCAGGTTACAGAGCAAGACCCTGACTCCAAAAAAAAATTTTTGAGGCCAGGCACAGTGGCTCACACTTGTAATCCAAGCACTTTGGGAGGCTAAGGCCAGAGGATCACTTGAGCTCAGGAGTTTGAGACCAGCCTGGGCAACATAGAACTTGTCGAAGTGTGCTTTTTACAGAATCGAAAAGCAATTTTATATAGAATCTTTTTATATAGAATAAACTCCACAAAGAGGGGCCCATAATTGTCATCGTATTCCCAGTGCCTGGCCTAGAGAAAATGCTGAATCAGTGAACAAATAAGAGGTATTAGTGAGTATTTTAATTAAGAATTAAATATATTTTTTAAGAAAAGAAAGTCATTCAGAATTATTACTAAGAGAGTGGTGGAGGTTCTTTGTTTTGTTCCTCCCCCTTGACATTTGAATGGAGTAAGCAGTAATTATTGAAATACGTATTTATTGAGTTTTGAGAATTAAGTGTTTTGGGGGAGGCTCCTGAATGCCTGGAGTTTATACGAGAATCTAAGTGATTAGATGGTTTGTTTTCTACTTTATCATTTTAATATAATAAGTACCTTTATATTTTCAAATACTTACGGGGAAAAGAGTGTGGACTTTTTGTTTCAGTTAACCAGTGATCATTTGGCTTTCCTTTCTACCTTTGCTTTTATTTTATTTTATTTTTTGTTTTTGTTTTTTTGAGACGGAGTCTCGCTGTGTCGCCCAGGCTGGAGTGCAGTGGCGCGATTTTGGCTCACCGTAAGCTCTGCCTCCTGGGTTCACGCCATTCTCTTGCCTGAGCCTCCTGAGTAGCTACTACAGGTGCCCACCACCATGCCTGGCTAATTTTTTTTTTTTGTATTTTTTAGTAGAGATGGGGTTTCACCGTATTAGCCAGGATGGTCTCAATCTCCTGACCTCGTGATCCGCCCACCTCAGCCTCCTAAAGTGCTGGGATTACAGGCGTGAGCCACCATGCCTGGCCTATCTTTGCTTTTTATGTCTAGCTGTGTTGTTTAAAATTTAACAAATAATTAATCATGTTAAATATATAATACGTGCATTTTTACCAGTTTTTTTAATGAAGTGAAGCATGATTGAGATACAAATATTGTAGATCTATTTAATACCAATGATATATTTTAGAAACTAAGTCCGGCTTCAGTAGATTCTAGGTTGTTCCATATTTTTTCATTATATATTAATCGTTGGATTGTATTGATCTAGAAATCTTTTTTTTTTTTGAGACGGAGTCTCGCTGTGTCACCCAGGCTGGAGTGCAGTGGCGCGATCTCAGCTCACTGCAAGCTCCGCCTCCCAGGTTCACACCATTCTCCTGCCTCAGCCTCCGAATAGCTGGGACTACAGGTGCCCGCCACCACGCCCGGCTAGTTTTTTGTATTTTTAGTAGAGACGGGGTTTCACCATGTTAGCCAGGATGGTCTCGATCTCCTGACCTTGTGATCCACCCGCCTCGGCCTCCCAAAGTGCTGGGATTACAGGCTTGAGCTACCGCGCCCGACGAAATCTTTTAATTATATGTTAATTCAGAATTTTATTGCATTGGGTCCAAGCCATTTTTTGCAAGAGCAGATAAAATCCAAAGAATAGCTATGACCTATGGCTCTTGGCGTGGGCCTGGCACAAGATGATGAATGAGGCCGATCAGATTCTTTGCCTCAGAAACCTGAACAAATCATGGAAGGAATTTGCTTGTTAGCAAATTGAGAACTTAAGCAGAGTCATGAGGTAGAGATGGGGCTGGAGGAGCTGTGAGAAACCATGGAGTTAGTGCTGGGGAGGGTGCCTGGAAAAGCTTCATAACCATTTTTCCATATTAATGAATGTAGGTCTATACCATGATTTTTGAAGGCTGCACAATATTCTGTGGTATGAAAAGTATCACAATTTATTTGCCCCAATCCCTTGTTGATGAATGTTTAGGACCTCCCCACACCAAAGGGTTTTTAATCACACAATGACACCATCAGTGTTCAATTTTTAAAAGATAGAAAAGACTGTGTAACCTAGACCAAGCAAACTAGGTGTATATTGTAGTGACCTTTACTGACATAGGAAAAAGAGGAGAGAAAGGAATTGGAGGGGGGAAATGGCCATGGTAGAGTGCAGAGATAATACATTCAGTTTGGGACAGATTTAGGATAGCTTCAGGACACCCTGGAAAAGATAACCAGGGAGAGAGGTATGGGCTTGAGATAGAGATTTGGGAATCAGCGGAGAGTAGTGGTTATTTGAAGTCATGGAAATAGTGATGCCCAGAGAGAGCATGTTTTAAAGTGAAAAGAGAAGGCCAGGGATAGAACTGTTAGAAGCACAAATATTTAACTAATGTGCAGAAAATACTGTGGAGGATAGTCAAAGGTGTAGGACATAGAATTGAACAACTCTGGGTAACATCTGAATCTTCTTGTTCTATCAAATGCCTATTTTTTTCTGCCTTTTTTTTTTCCATTTTGCTGATTGATCGTGTTTTTGGTCTTATATCTCAGATTGGGAAAATATTTTAACAATGTGTTTAATAACTATAGAATATCAGGATATATTAAGAGTGATCTCATAGATTTTTTCATAAGTTTGAAATAAAAATGGAAAATTCTTTAAACTTTTTTTAAAATAATGAAGCAGACAGGTTCAGAAATTATTTGGCTATTTTGACATTTTATCATTTGTAATAAATACTATGCATAGGTACTATGTGTCTATAATAAGCCTTTTCTTCTTAATAATAGAGTTTATACCATACCATTGGTTTCCTTGTCACTAAAATAATAGAAGAATATAATTCAAATAAGCCTGAAAACACCAGGAAACTAGTTTTTTGTCTTTATTTTGTTAAATGGCATTATTTATTGAATTGTTAATGTTTAGAATTTATATTTAAATGATGTCAGTGATTTATTACGAATTAGTGTTTTAAAGGATCCGTATATGACATGGTCTACCAAAATTACAGAGGTAGATGTTTTACGTGGACAGTACTTGTCAACTCTTTGAAAAGCTGGTGCTGGTAAGATGTTGACAGCTGCTAGAGTTAAAAAAACTTAACAGTCTTTTGTATCCCTTTAGCAGTAAAGGTTGACAATTTTATTGTAGGTAGGAGCATTTAGTGAGAATTATGACATCCTGTCATTTTTGCTTAATTTTGGGGCAAGGAAAACACCTGCTTTGTGGTTGACTAGCATCCCTTCTAGCATACTTGTTCATATATTCAAACTTCTTTCAAGTAAGTGTAAGTTCTGGTACCCACCAGATCTGCAATTCCTGATAGCTACAGCTTTCTGTGCTCTGGCCATATCTATTTGTAGAGGCAGTGAGGTTAGGTAATGTTTAGTCTCTTAGTTCCACCTCTAAGGCATGCTAATGTGGTAATTGCTTGCCAGCAGCATTGGTCTGGAAATGGGTGACTTCTAGATACTTGGTAGGTTGGAGGAAAGGTGTTCATACTTCTTACTGTGCGGTTTGAGTATCTGCCATAGATATTTACGTTCAAATCTTGGGAAACCCCCTGCTGTTTCCCAACAGTTGTCTTTGTAGTTTATAAAAACCTGGGATGGCTACTTAACGAGGGGTGACTTTTTCTTTTCTCTTTCTCATACATAGTGCTTGGGAAGTGAAAAGCCTGACTGAGTGGTAGAGGTAAATTGGGGAACAGTTACGATTATGTCAAAACTTGTGTGGTTCAGTTTCATTTTCTTCTAATAAAACGAGTGCCATGAGGCACATTTTTTTATACACACCCAGCTGAAAGAAATGTGCTGACAAACTTTTTTTCAGGGGATTTTTTGAGTGTTAGTTGGAGCTTTTACTGATGGTTATTTTTATATGATAAAGTATATTTCAGTGAATTTAATGTAACTTGTTTTAGATTTTTAGATTTGAAGCACAGTTTTTGGCTCAGGACCAAATATGCCTGGAAAACTTTCAAATCTGGAAAGCTGTAAAACACAAACATACTTTGAAGTATGGCATATGTGACTGTTTAAAATATACTAGGAATGTCTTTATTGGTTAGCAAATGAAGGAACATAGCTATCATTTTTATATTGTTGGCATAGGGTAGCAGCAATTATGTTCAGTGGTGGTGGACAGGCCTGATCTGCCTTATGTAAATTATCATAAAAACAAGTTTGCTCAGATCACTATGGTTAGGACATTTGAAAAATACATATGTTCTGTACTTAAATCTTGATTTATTGAATATAATCATCTACTTTAGTGGGTTTTTTCATAAAGCCGATGTTGTATACTGTTGTTGTTGTTGCTGCTGTTGTTGTTTGAGACAGGGTCTCACTCTGTCGCTCAGCTTGAAGTGCAGTGGCATCATCTCGGCTCCCTGTATCCTCAACCTCCCGGGCTCAGGTGATCCTCCTACCTCAGCCTCCCAAGTGGCTGGGATTATAGGCGTGCTCACTATACCTGGCTTATTTTTTTTGTATTTTTTATAGAGACAGGGTTTTGCCATGTTGCCCTGGCTGGTTTCAAACTCTTGGGCTCAAGCGATCTTCCTGCTTCAGCCTCCCAAATTAATAGGATTACAGGTGTGAACCAGTGCCTGTAATCTCATGATTACATCATGTATACTCTTGATAGTTACTGTTTTTTTCCTGCTTACATGTCTTTGATTGCTCATTGGCAACTCCATTATTAGTGAGCCAGGCACATGAAGAAATCTCCTAATTTATTTCCTTTAAGTATTAATTGATACAACATTTTGGGAGAGAAACATAAAAATAAATCATTCAAATGAAGTTTGACGATTATCTTCAGATTTTATTCATTATTGTAATAAAATGATTCTGTAGGCTAATCTGATAGCCGTACAGTGACTGTATAATGCCTTAAGTAATAAAAACACTAAAAATCTTTAGAGCACTGGGAAATTTTTAGAGCAGTTTGATATACATCTCATTTGATGCCCTGTGTGGTAAGAAATGAAGTATTATCCCACATTTAACAGATGAAGAAGATGAGGCTGAGTGAAGTCCATTGATGTCCTAAGGTCAGAACTTTCTTTTTAAAAACTCAACTTTATGAAGGCATAATTTACATAAAATGTACCCATTTAAAGTAGTTTGAACAGTTTTGACAAAGGTATGCACTCTTGTAAATACCACTGCAGTTGAGACAGAGAACATAATCACCCCCAGAATTTCCTTGTTTCTTTTTGCAGTCAGCCCTGCAGCCCCACCCCACTTCAGGCATCCATTAGTCTCAGTTCTGTCTTTGTAGATTAATTTTTGCCTGTTCTAGAATTTCATATAGTTGAAAGCAAACTGCGCGAACTCTTTTTTTACTAGATTCTTTTGCTCATATTTTTGAGATTTATCTATGTTGCTATGTGTAGTTTATTCCTTTTTATTGCTGAATATTCCGTTCTGTGAATACCACAATTTGCTTATTCATTTACCTGCTAATGGACTTTGATGCTGTTTCTAGTTTTGGTGTGTTAGAAATAAAGCAGCTATGATTTGCATTTAGACATGTATTTTCATTTCTCTCTCGCTCTCCTTTTTTCTTTTTTTTTGAGATAGGGTCTCACTCTATTATCCAGGCTAGAGTAACAGTGGCAGTGGCTTGATCACGGGCTCAACCTCCTGAGCTCAGGTGATCCTCCCACCTCAGCCTCCCAAGTGGCATGCACTACCACTCCCAGCTAATTTTTTGTAGAGATAGGGTTTCACTATGTTGCCCATCCTGGTCTGGAACTCTTGGAATCAAGCGATTTGCCTGCCTTGGCCTCCCAAAATACTGGATTATAGGCCTAAGCCACTACACCTGACCTTATTTTCATTTCTGTTGTGGGCCATATGTATGTTTGACTATTAAGCTATCAAGCAGTTATCCAAAGTGGTTGTACTTTCTATTTCACCACCAGCAATATATGAGGGTTCCAGTTGCTCCACTTCCTTGCCAATACTTTTAGTATTGTCAGTCTTTTTAATTGTAGACATTCTAGTGTGAATTAGATTCTCCTTGTGGTTTTATTTTGCGTTTCCCTGAGGACTAGTAGAATTTAATGTTTTTTGTATGCTTACTGGTCATTCATACATCTTTTATGAAATGTCTGTTCAAATCTTTTTCTCAATTTCTTATTGGGGTTTTTATTTTCTTATTACTGTAGGAGTTCTTTATACTGAATACAAGTCCTTTGACAAATACATGCATTACAGATACTTTCTCCTAGTCTGTGGTTCCGATTTTCTTTTCTTTTCTGTTTTTGAGACAAGGCCTTACTCTGTTGTCCAGGCTGGAGTGCAGTGGCAAGATCATGGCTCACTGCAGCCTCGACTTCCTACCCTCAATCAGTCCTCCCTCTGCAGCCTCCTAAGTAGCTGGGACTACAGGCGATTGCCACCAAACCTGGCTAATTAAAAAAAAAAAAAATTGTAGAAACAGGGTCTCACTGTGTTGCCCAGATAGTTTTGAATGCCTAGGTTCAAGTAGTCCTCCTGCCTTGGCCTCCCAAAGTGCCGAAATGACAGTTATGACCACCATGCCCAGCCTGTGTTTCGTTTTCTGTGTGGTGTCTTTCAAGGAATTTTAAATTTTGATGAAGACCAGTTTACAATTTTTTTCTTCTATAGTTAGTGCTTTTTTGTCCTAAGAAATATTTCCTTGCCTATATTATGGTTGTAAAGATTTTTTTCCCCTGTGTTTTCTTCTTGAAGTTTATAGTTTTAGCTTTTTCATTTAGGACTATGATTTATTTTGGATCAATTTTTTTGTATATTGTGGTCGAGGTTCATTTTACCCCCCCTTTTTTTTTAAACAAGATTATCTGGTTGTTCCAATAGTATTTATTGAAGACTGTTGTCTCCCCATTGCCTGACGTTGACACCTGTGTCTCTTCCATTGATTTAGATGTCTATTAGGCCGTGTCACACAGTCTTGACTAATGTAGTTTCATACTAAGTCTTGAAACTTTTTAGTGTAAGCCATCAACTTTGTTGTTTTTTATCCAAATTGTTTTAGTTATTCTAGGTTCTTTGCATTTCCGTAAAAATTTTAGAATCAACTTGTCAATTTCTATTTAAAAAAGCTTGCTAGGATTTAGATTGGAATTGTGCTGAATCTATAGACCATTTTGGGAAGAATTGATAGTTTAACAATTTGTGTCTTCCAATGAAAACATGGTTTCTCATTTAAGTATTCTTTATTTCAGCAATGTTTTATAGTTTTTAGCATATGAGATTCATATGTACTTTGTTGAATCTGTCATATTTTGGATTTTGATTATAAATGGAATTGCATTTCAGATTTAATTCTTAAATCATTTATTGCTAATATATAGAAATACAATTGAATTTTGAACGTTTTTTTTTTTATCTTGTGACCTTATACATTTATTCCTAGTATGTTTTTGTGGATTTGTCAGAACTCTCAACATAAACGATCATGTTGTGTGTGAATAAACACAGTTTTACTTCTTCCTTTCCACTATATGTGGTCTGCTCCCTGCTTCTTATTGCACCGCCAAACACTAACAGATAATGTTGAGTAAAAGTGGTGAGACCAGACATTTTTGTCTTATTCCTCATCTTACCAGGAATCTGTTGAGTTCCCGTTGTTAAATGTGATATTATCTGTAGGATTTTTGAAGATAATTCTTTTTCAGGTTAAGGGAGTTCCTTTCTGTTCCAAGTTTGCTAAGAAATATATGTGTGTTTCTGTTTTTAAAATCATGAATAAGTGCTGTATTTTTCAAATGCTTTTTCTGCGTCTCTTAAGGTAATCATATGGCTTTTCTCATTTATCCTGTTAATAGTGAGTTACATTGATTTTCAAATATTAAACTAGTCTTCAGTTCTTGGAGTTAAACTCAGTTGGTCACGATAAATTCTCTCTTTTATATTTTTAAATATTGTTTGTTATATTATTATAATATTTACAATATATAAAATACATTATTATATATTATTATATGTAATATATTGTTATATATAATAATATATAATATATATTTTGTATTTTTAAAATATTTAATATTAAATATTTTATATTTTATATTTAATTTGTTAATATTTTCTCAAGGGTGTTTATAGCCATGTTCGTGAGATATATTTTTCTTTTCTTTTAATTTCTTTGTCTTGTGTTAGCATCAGGGTAATACTGTCTTTATATAATGAGTTGCAAACTGTTCCCTACTCCACTGTTTTCTGAAAGACTTAAGATTTCTGTAATTTCTTCCTTAAATGTTGGGTAGAATTCACTAGCTTCGCTACCGGGGCTTGTTGTTTTCTTTCTTTTTTTTTTTTTTTGAGACGGAGTCTCGCTCTGTCACCCAGGCTGGAGTGCAGTGGCCGGATCTCAGCTCACTGCAAGCTCCGCCTCCCGGGTTCACGCCATTCTCCTGCCTCAGCCTCCCGCGTAGCTGGGACTATAGGCGCCTGCCACCTCACCCGGCTAGTTTTTTGTATTTTTTAGTAGAGGGGGTTTCACCGTGTTAGCCAGGATGGTCTCGATCTCCTGACCTCGTGATCCGCCCGTCTCGGCCTCCCAAAGTGCTGGGATTACAGGCGTGAGCCACCGCGCCTGGCTTCTTTCTTTTTTTTGAGGCGGAGTCTCGGTGTGTCACCCAGGCTGGAGTGCAGTGGCGTGATCTTGGCTCACTGCAACCTCTGCCTCCCGGGTTCAAGCAATTCTCCTATCTCAGCCTCCCAAGTAGCTGGGATTACAGGTGCCCCCCCACGACACCTGGGTAATTTTTGTATTTTTAGTAGAGATGGAGTTTCACCATGTTTGCCAGGCTGTTCTCGAACTCCTGACCTCAAACAATCCACCTGCCTCGGCCTCCCAAAGTGCTGGGATTATAGGTGTGAGCCACGCACCTGGCCTACGTTTTCTTTTTTTTTTGAGACAGAGTCTTGCTCTGTCGTCCGGGATGGAGTGCAGTGTTATGATCTTGGCTCACTGCAACCTCTGCCTCCCAGGTTCAAGTGATTCTTGTGCCTCAGCTTCCCAAGTAGCTGAGATTACAGGCATGCGCCACTATGCCTGGCTAATTTTTTGTATTTTTGGGGCTTCACTATGTTGATCAGGCTGGTCTCAAACTCCTGACCTCAAATGATCCGCCCGCCTTGGTCTCCCAAAGTGCTGAGATTACAGGCGTGAACCACTGCGCCTGGCCAATTTTGGTTATTTTATGTCTTTTAAGACATTTATCCATTTCATCTAAATATGTCAATTTATTGGCATTAAATTGTTTATAATACTCCCTTGTTATCTTTTTTAATATCTATAGAACCTGTAGTGATATCCCTTTTTTCTTTCCTGGTGTTATTAATATGTATGGAGGTTTATCAATTCTGTTAATCTTTTCTAAAAACCAGCTCTTTGTTTCAGTTTTTTAAACTAACTTTTGCTTGTTTTCTGTTTCATTGATTTCTGCTCTTTATTATTTTTCTTTTTCTTATTTTGGCTTTTAAAAAAAATCTAGCTTCTTAAGATGTACTCTTAGGTCATTAATTTTAAAGCTTTCTTCTTTTCTGATATAAGCACTTAAAGCCATAAATTGTTTTCTTTTCTTTTCTTTTCTTTTTTTTGAGATGGAGTCTTGCTCTGTCTCCCAGGCTGGAGTGCAGTGGCTCAATCATAGCTCACCGCAGCCTCCACCTCCTGGGTTCAAGTGTTTCTCCTGCCTCAGCCTCCTGAGTAGCTGGAATTATAGGCGCCCACCACCATGCCCGGCTAATGTTTGTATTTTTAGTAGAGACGAGGTTTTGCCATGTTGGCCAGGCTGTTCTCAAACTCGACCTCAGGTGATCCGCCCACCTCGACCTTTTAAAGTGCTGGGATTACAGGCATGAGCCACTGCACCCAGCCTAAGCAACAGATTTTCAATGTAGATGAAATAGCCTTCCTTTAGAAGAAGATGCCATGTAGGACTTTCATAGCTAGAGAAGAGAAATCAGTGACTGGCTTCAGTGCTTCAAAGGACAGGTTGACTGTTTTGTTATGGGATATGTGGGCTAATGTAGCTGGTGACTTTAGATTGAAGCCAGTACTTGTTTGCCATTCTTAAAATCCTAGGGCACTTAAGATCTATGCTACATTGACTCTGCCTGTGCTGTATAAGTAGAACAACAAAGCCTGGATGACAGCACATCTGTTTATAGCATGGTTTACTGGATATTTTAAGCCCATTGTTGAGACCTACTCAGGGGAAAAAAAAAAATTCCTTTCAAAATATTACTGCTCATTGACAATGCACCTGGTCACCCAAGAGCTGTGATGGAGAGGGACAAGGCCATGAATGTTTTCATGCCTGCTAATGCAGCTTCTGTTCTGCGGCCCATGGATCAGGGAGTAATTTTGAGTTTCAAGTCTTTTTGTTTAAGAAATAACATTTTCTAAGTATGTATCTGCTATAGAGAGTGATTCCTCTGTTGGATCTGGGCAAAGTAAATTTAAAACCTTCTGAAAAGGATTTACCATTCTAGATGCCATTCATGATTCGTGCGAGGAGATCAAAATATCAACATGAACAGGAGTTGGGAAGAAGTTGATTGCAGCTTTCAGGGATGACTTTAAGGGGTTCAGTACTTCAGTGGCAGAAGTATCTACAGATGTGGTGGAAATAGGAAGAGAACTATAATTGGAAGTGAAGCCTGAAGATAGGACTGAATTGCTGTAATGTTATTATCAGACTTGAATAGATGAGCGAAGTGGTTTCTTGAGATGGATCTATTCCTGGTGGGGATGCTGTGAACATTGTTGAAATGACAGCAAACAATGGATTTAGAATATTATATATCAAGTTAGTTGGTGAAGCAGCAGCAGAGTTTGATAGGACTGACTCCACATTTGAAAGAAGTTCTATTGTGGGTAAAGTGCTATCAAACAGCATCACATATTATAGAGAAATTTTTGGTGAAAGAAGAGCCAATCAGCACAGCAAGTTTTGTTGTCTTATCTTAAGAAATTGCCACAGTCATCCCATCCTTCAGCAGTCACCACTCTGATCGATCAACATGGAATCAAAACCCTCTACCAGCAAAAATATTGCATTTCATTGAATGCTTGGGTGATTGTTAGCATTTTTTAGCAATATAATATTTTTAAATTAAGTTAGGTTCATTGGTTTTTTTAGACATAATGATATTGCACTCTTAATAGATTATAGTATAAGCATAACTTTTATATGCCTGGGGATATTATAAAAATTGTGTGACTTGGTTTATTATGCTACTTGCTTTATTGCAGTGGAATGGGATGGAATCTGCAATATATCCAAAGTATTCCTGTAGTTGGAATAATAAATAATGTAGCCTTTTCACATTGGCTGCTTTTATTTAATAATGTGCATTTAAGTTTCCTCCCATGTATTTTTATGACTTGATTGCTCACATCTTTTTAGCACTGAGTAATATTTTGTTGTCTGAATGTGCTACAATTTAAAAAATTCATGTATCAACTGAAGAATATCTTGGTTGCTTCCAAGTTTTGGCAGTTATGAATAAAGCTTACATAATCATCTGTGTTTAGGTTTTTATGTGGACGTAAGTTTTGAATTCCTATAGGTATATACCATGGAGTGTGATTGCTGGATCATAGAGTAATAATATGTTTAGTTTTGTAAGAAACCACCAAACTCTCTTCCAAAGTGGCTGTATCATTTTGGATTCCCACTAGCAGTGAATGAAAGTTCCTGTGGAACAAAGTTTGTTCCTGTTGTTCCACAGGAACTTTCCAGTGCAGTATTTGGTGGTGTCAGTGTTGTGGATTTGAACATTCTAATAGGTTTTAATTTCCATTTTCCTGATAATATATGAGTTAGAACATCTTTTCTTTCTTTTCTTTTCTCTTCTCTCTCTCTCTCTCTCTCTCTTTCTTTCTTTCTTTCTTTCTTTCTTTCTTTCTTTCTTTCTTTCCTTTCTTTCTTTCTTTTCTCTTTCTTTCCTTTCTTTCTTTCTTTTTCTTTCTTTCCTTCTTTCCTTCTTTCTTTTCTTTCCTTCTTTCCGTCTTCCTTTCTTTTCTTTTCTTTTCTTTTCTTTTCTTTTCTTTTCTTTCTTTCTGCCTTATTCTTTCATTCTTGACAGAGTCTCACCCTGTTGCCCAGGCTGTAGTACAATGGCACAATCTCGGCTCACTGCAACCTCCACCTCCCAGGTTCAAGTGATTCTCTTGCCTCAGCTACTTGAGTAGCTGGGATTACAGGTGCCTGCCACCATACCTGGCTGAGTTTTGTATTTTTTTAAGTAGAGACGGAGTTTCACTATGTTGGCCAGGCTGTTCTTGAACTCCCGACCTCAGGTAATCTGCCCGCTTCAGCCTCCTAAAGTGCTGGAAATACAGTCGTAAGCCACTGCGCTGGGCCAGAACATCTTTTCATATGCCTACTTGCCATCTTTATATCTTCTTTGGTGAGGTGTTTGTTAAGGTTGTTGACCTATTTTTTAATTGGGTTGTTTTCTTGTTGAGTTTTAAGAGTTTTTTGTATGTTTTGGGTAACAGTCCTTCATCAGAGATATCTTTTGCAATTGTTTTCTCCCAGTCTGTGGCTTATGTTTTCATTCTCTTGACACCCTTTAGTGGTACAAAAATTTTTTTTTAATAAAGTCCAGCTTATCAATTATTTTTTCATAGATTGTGCATTTGGTTTTGTATCTAAGAAGTCATTGCCAAACTCAATATTATCTAGATTTTCTTCTGTTATCTTCTAGAAGTTTTATAGTTTTGTTGTACATTTAGGTCTGTGATCCATTTTGAGTTAATTTTTATGAAGGGTGCAAAGTCTGTGTCTAGAGTAATTTTTTCTTTTTGCATGTGGATGTCTGGTTGTTCTAGCACCATTTGTTAAAAAGACTGTGTTTCTCCAGTTCATTGCCTTATTTGCTTCTTTGTCAGAGATCAGTTGACTTTGTTAATGTGCGTCTATATCTGGGCTCTCTATTCTGTTCCAGTGATCTATGTGTTCTTTTGTCAGTACCACACTGTCTTGATTACTGAATCTCTGTAGTAAGCTTTGAAGGTGGGTAGCATCAGTCCTCTAATTTTATTCTTCTTCTTCAATATTATTTGCTATTCTAGGTGTTTTGCCTCTCCATGTAAACTTCAGATCAATTCATTAATATCTACAAAATAACCTACTGGAATTTTTATTGGGATAGAGTTGAATCTGTAGATCAAGTTGGGAAAAACAGATATCTTGATGATATTGAGTCTTTTTATCCATGAACATGGAATCTCTCTCCATTTATTTAGTTCTTTCATTTTGTTAATCAGTTTTATAGTTTTCCTCACATAGATCTTATGCAGTTTTTTAGATTTATAGTTAGTATTTATAATTTGGGGGTGCTAATGAAAATGGTATTTTGTTTTTAATTTCAAATACCACTTGTTTGTTGTTGGTATATAGGAATGTGATTGGCTTTTGTATGTTAACTGCAGCCTTGCTATAATATGGTGGTAAGGTGTGGGGTAGAGGAGAAGCATTCTATAGTCCTATAATTAGGGTCTCAGTCTTCAGTGAGCCTGTGCCTCTGGACTGTGGACTTCATAAATGTTTCTCAGGTTTTTTTTCTCCCCCTTTAGGTGAGACAGGAAGGCTAGAGGGGACAGGATTTGAATGTTTCCCTCTGCCAGGTCAGTTAGGCTTTGATAGTACCTTAACAGGGTGAGCTCTGGTTTAACCTAGTTTATTCTGAGGGCAGGCCTTATTAAGAAGAATGGAGTGCTCTAGTATATTTTGAAATTCTCTCTCCCCTCCCACTGGAACCATGGGGGCAGCGGGGCCAGGGGGAGGGGTAGGCGACAGTTTCTGATATTTACTGTGAGAACCTGTTCAAGCTAGAGCCTGGTTGAGCTCTTGAAGGTAAAGCCCCCTATAACTTGATCCCCTTGGAGTTTTAACTCTCAGACTTGTTTACTCTGAACCTGTAGCAATTCATCAGTTACAGTTCAGTTTTCCTTCTCCAGCACTGGTTCCCCTGGCTGTTTCTGTTTGTGAGTCTTTACTCTGGTAAGCTGTGACTTCTCTTTGCCTGTCTGTCTCTCCATCCTTTGGGCCAGTGGTTTCCCCTGTGTTCTCACCTCTCTTTCAGATCTACTTAGAATAGTTGATATTTCATTCTGTTCAGTTTTGTGCTTGTTGTTAAAATAGAGTGACTTCTAAGGTTTTTACCTGCAGACCAGAAATTAAGGTCTTCCTTCTTTTACATTTTTTTGTAGTGCACATTTGCTGATGACATCTTTAGATCAATAAACATTGAGAAAGGTTATCTTTATTTTATCTCCTTTTTTTGAGATGGAGTTTCACTCTTGTTGCCCAGGCTGAAGTGCAATGGCACCGTCTTGGTTCCCTGTAACCTCTGCCTCCCAGGTTCAAGGGATTCTCCAGCCTCAGCTTCCCGAGTAGCTGAGATTACAGGCACACATGCACCACCATGCCTGGCTAATTTTTGCATTTTTAGTAGGGACGGGGTTTCACCATGTTGGTCAGGCTGGTCATGAACCCCTGACCTCAGGTGATCCACCTGCCTCAGCCTCCCAAAGTTCTAGGATTACAGGCGTGAGCCGCCACACCCAGCCTTTACCTCCATTTTTGTAGGATATTTTTGCTGGGTAAGATGCATTCTGTGTCTTCTGGTTTGCATTGTTTCTGAGAGAAGTCAGATGTTATCAGTGTTCCTCTGTATGTAATGTGTAATTTGATTTTCTTCAGCTACTTTTAAGATTTCTTTCTTTCTTTTGGAATTTGGTTATGGTGTGCCTTAATGGATTTTTCTTTCTGTTTACCCTGTTGGGGATTTTTAAAGCTACTCATATCCATGAGTTTATAGCTTTCATCAAAATTGGAAAAATTTCAGACATTATTTCTCTGAATATTATCTCCCACCATGTTTTTAAAACTCCATTTATATAACTGCTTGCTGTTGTCTCACACACAGGTCACTGATGAGGCTCTGAGGCTCTGTTCATTTTTTTTAAGGCTTTTTTTCTTTTTATGCTTTAGTTGGATAGCTTGAGATATCACTGGAAGTTGAGAACAGGAAAATCTGTTATATTAACAGTCTTATTCCTGTGGTCCCTTTCAAAGATGTATTCTGTTGCAGTTAGTGCCTGTGGTTACTACTCTTTTCCTTTAAGACCCTCTTAGTGATTTACTTTTGGTGTGAGCTAGATATGTTAAAAATTAAATTAATACTCGGAAAGGCCAATATGGTGAAGCCCTGTCGCCACTAAAAATACAAAAATTAGCCGGATGTGGTGGCACGTGCCTGTAAACTCAGTTACTCAGGAGGCTGAGACAGGAGAACTGCTTGAACCCAGGAGGCAGAGGTTGCAGTGAGCCAAGAACATGCCATTGCACTCCACCCTGAATGACAAAGCAAGACCCTGTCTCAAAAAAAAAAAAATACTGACCCAAAATAATTTTTTTATTTAACTATGCCATATGACCTGAGTTCTTCTTTTTAAGAATATGAACTTTAATTTCCTTAGAACTTTAAACATTCATAAGAAAGGTAGGTTAAATTGGGAAACTTAGGCCTCCTATGATAGTAAAAGATTTAGTACTTCAATTTAATATATTTGGTAATCCCAAAAACATTAATGAGATAATTTTGTTGAATGTTCAATGTGTATGTCAAGCTGATGTATTTACATTTACAAAAGTGTTTATGTTTCATAATCTGAAACAATTGTCATCTTAAGTAGTTTACTGGAATACTACTCAGCAATAAAAAGAAATGAACTATTGATACATATAAGAGCTTCTATGAATATACATAGACATGCTAAGTTTAAAAAAGCCAATCCCAGCCGGGCGTGGTTGCTCAAGCCTGTAATCCCAGCACTTTGGGAGGCCGAGGCAGGCAGATCACGAGATCAGGAGTTTGAGACCAGCCTGGACAACATGGTGAAACCCTGTCTCTACTAAAAATATAAAAATTAGCCAGGTGCGGTGGCGGGCGCCTGTACTCCCAGCTACTTGGGAAGCTGAGGGAGGGGAATTGCTTGAACTCGGTAGGAGGAGGTTGCAGTGAGCTGAGATCGTGGCACTGCACTCCAGCCTGGGTGGCAAAGCAAGAGACTCTGTCTTGGGGGGAGAAAAGAAAGTCCCCAAAAGTTACATACTGTATAAATCCCGTTTATATAAACATTCTTGAAATGATAACATTATAGAAATGGAAAACAGATTAGTAATTGCCAGGGGTTGGGGAGAAGTAGGTGTGACTGGGAAAGGGCAACATGAAGGATCCTGTGTTGTAGTGTTTTGTGGCTTAATTGTATCCATATCAGTATCCTCATTGTGATATTGTACTATTGTTTTGCAAGGTGTTACCATTGGAGGAAACTGGGTATATGGTAAGTGGGATGTTTCTGTGTTCTTTCTCACAATTGTGTGTGAACCTACAATGAGCTAAAAATAAAAAGTTTGATAAAAAGATGTATGAGGAATGAATTTTTAAGATAAAAGAAAATGCTATCATTTGGAGCAGAAGTGGTTTCAGTGTCATTTCTCACTGGTAGTGAGAAAGTATGGAGTGATCGAGTACATTATGCCTATAGCGGGACAGACCTGTATTGAAACCCCAATAGTTATCAGCTGTTTGACTTTATAACAGTTCTAAAACTCTCTGAGCTTCAGTTTTTCTCATCTGTAGTAAGCAATGATAATATTGTCTCCCTTATAAATAGGTGTGAGGATTAAATACAATAGTGGCTGTGAAGTATCTAATGTGCTTGAGCTATAAGAAAGATCAGTAAATGTTAGCAAATCATCGTTGATTTTTATTGCCCTACTTCTATTTCTAGGGTGTTTTTTAAAATGGATATTAGTATATATGTTAATTAAAATAACATGTATAACTGAGTTACTAGGAAAAATGCTTACTTATATATGGGAAAACAAAATAGTAACAACTAAAAGAAATGCAATTATTTTTCACTTTAGATCGTAAAATTTCTTAAGAGTAGATTTGATTTTGGAAGGGTTGCTACAAAGAAATCTGCCTTGTTTGGATATTACCGATGGTAGGACAGTATTCTGAGCTTAAAACACTTGCATCCTGTTGCTCTGCATATTTATGGTATAATTAAAGTGGCTTATATTTGCCTTGAAAACCCACTTGAAGGCATTTTATTCTTAAGGCGATTTTTCTTGATTTTCATCTTTTATTGCTTTTTGGCTTATTGATCCCTCTTCAGTTTCTGTAACTAATTGTAGCAACTGGACTTGCAAACATTGTTTAATTAACACTACATTAAGGTTGTATACTTTCTTATACCCACCTCATGATGTGTTTATTAAACAAACAAACATTTTGAAGTGCATTCTTTATGAGGTAAGGCTTGGGAGGAAAGCCACCCCCAGTTAACCTAGGAATTAAAAAGGTAAGCAGAAACAACTTATTCTGTGGATGTAGTAACAGCTCCTTTTTAACCCAGATATTATCCAAAGCTTACTTGTAAACATAGTTTTGTGGGACAAGAATATTGAGATCTGTAAATTCATCTTCAGACATTAGCTGACTTAGCTATAACACATATAATGATGCATGTATAAGATGTGCTTACTGATTTCTGTGGAAAAAAATACGAGCTTTGTTTGCCTCTAAGTTATATTTTCTTCTATTCTTAATTTTGCCAAAAGTTTAAAAACTAAGATAAGAAACATTTTGCCATACAGTTGACCCTTGAACAACATACCCACTTTATAGACAGTTTTTTCAGTAAGTACAATAGGCCCTGCAAATCGGCGAGTTTGGCGTAACCAAATATTCCAGACTCTCTTCTTTCCCTATCTCTGACCTGGAACCAGCCATTTTCTGTGAAGCCTTGGGTTTATATTAATGGGGAATGTTATTTAGAAACCGTGATCTGGGGATAGATGCATTTATTGTTGCTGCTTTGGTGTTACTGCTAGGTCCTTAACTCATGACAGTGCCAGGAGAAATATGTAATCATGAGTTCTTACTGATATCTCCATAGGATTCTTCCATATTTGAATCTTAAAATGAGCATCTGCCACAGGGCCCCTTCCCAGAGGTATGCATTCCCAGCACAATGCAGTTCTTGGCTAGGGTCAAGTTGTATTGCCACCTGTGCCTGCCTTAATCTGGCTCTGCTGGCTGAGATCCATGTCTGTCTGGATTCACCAGCAGCATTCACCATCCATGCTCTACTTAGAGTCCCATCCACATTTCCACATTGTAGTTTTGTGTGTTTTTCAGTATGTATTGTGTAACCCCCAGCCATGTTGATCAGTCTGCTTGGGCAGTCCTCATTGCCTCCTGGTTATAAAGTTGTGTGGCTTCTGAGTGATTCATCCTAACCCTATTCTTGACATAAACCATGTTATTTTTAGAGCATGAAATGCATTGTACTATTATTGTCACTCCATTTTATAGTTGAGGTATTGAAGCACAGAGAAATTAAGGAATTTGCCAAAGATCACCTAGTTAGTAAGTGGCAGAGTTGGGATTAAACCTAGGTACTTTGCTTAAATGGTCTTTGCTAACCTATGCTGCTAGACTATAGGATTTATGTGGGGAAGTAGCAGAAGACCTGAAAAGAGTGATTATTTTAAGATCTTGAAGAATTTTAATATTATTTTAATAATCTTGGACTTGTTGGGTAGGCCCTGGGAAGTCACTGAAGGCTTTTGACTGTAGAGTGATGTGATTGGCAATGTCCTGTAGAAAGGTTAATCACTTGTAGCTGAGAAGGACTGTGAAAGCAAGATTCATGATAGTATGCTATTCTTGGTCCCCTCTCTAGAGATCTAATGAGTCAGTCTCTAAGGTTTGAGGCCAGGGAATTTATGATCTTTTTGATGATCATCCATATTTGGAACGACTGCTCTAAACTGTTTCCTTTGTTTACTATATTCATTTGACTACTAGTATGCCATTCCTGTATGTGTCCATCCAGTAGAGCCACATTTAAATGCCCTCAATTTGCCATTCGAAGCTACATATAGTCCAGAGGAAGTCGATGAATCTGCTCAGGAGACATATGTTTCATTTGTTGGTGTCTTGCATTTTAATAGATATTTGGACTGTACTCTTTATTGTTTATATTAAATTTGCAATAAAGCTTAATATCAGCTTGTTTTAACATTATCTTGGAAACACTTCTTCATTGGGTGGTGTGATGATTAAATTCACCGAATGTAAATGACAAGATGTAAACCAGATGCTCATCTACTTGTATATAAACAGATGAAAGAGAACTCTCAACTACTTCCTTATCTGTAATACTTGCTTCCTAAAATTTTGGGCAGAATTAATAGCAGCTAAATCAGTATCATTGTGCTGATAGTCGCATGGTAGTCATTATACTTTTTTGACTTGCTCTGTACACTTCATTGACATATCTAAATAGGGAGGTCCAAATAAAATAAAAATAGCAGTTTTGTACGATCAGTTGTTTAAGCATATGTCATATTGTTAAGATTTTTGAAACTCTTCAGAGAGGTATTTTGAATCTCATGAAAGTCACCCCTCTTGCCAGGACTGCCACATGGATAGTTCCATGGGTATAGCAGAGCAGCAGTGACACCTTTGGTCCTGACTATGTTTCATACAGATTGGATATAACAGCAGTATGTCTGGAACAACAATGCCATAATCCTCTTGTAGGTTACTACTTAAATATTTGCTGTTCAGTGTTTATTCCTGACCTGTGTTTTTAAAAAATCAATTGACCATAGACACATGGGTTTATTTCTGGACTCTCAGTTCCATTGATCTCTGTTTTTATACCAGTACTATATTGTCTTGATTATTGTTGCTTTGTAGTAAGTTTTAAAATCAGGAAGTATAAGTCCTCCTACTTTGTTCCCTTTCAAGATTACTTTGGCTATTTTGAGTCCCTTGAGTTTTAATATGAATTTTAGGATCAGTTTGTCCGTTTCTATAAAGAAGCTACCTGGGATTCTGACAGAGATCACATTACTTTGTATACCAATTTAGGAAAGTATTGCCATCCTGGCAGTATCTAGTCATCCATCCATCACTATGGGATACCTTTCTATTTATCTTTAATTTGTTTCAACAGTGTTTTGTAGTTTTCAGAGCATAAGTTCTACACTTCTTTTAAATGTATTGCAAAGTATTTGATTCTTTTTGGTGCTATCATAAATGGAATTGTTTTCTTAATTTCATTTGCAGATTGTTGATTGTGAATATATGTGTTTAGAAATGTAATTTCTTATTGTATATTGATCTTGTATCCTACAACCTTAGTGAACTCTTTTACTGGTTCTAATTGTTTTAGAGGATTCCTTAGGATTTTTTATACATAAGATGATGTCATTGCAAATAGAGATAGATTAACTTCTTTCTTTCTGGTCTGGATGCCATGTCAGGTGTTTTTTCATTACTGCAATTTAAGCAGTATTATTATTTTACCAGAAAAAAATTTCCTCTCAATATGTGGTTTTATAAAAGGTTTCTAGATTCTTTGGATTTTTAGTATATATTCAGTTCTGCTGTAATGTAATGTATATGTTCCTTAAATCACTGTACTATGGAAAATTGTGCAATAAACACCACAGGACTTATGAGAAAAGCTGGTATGAGCAGTGTTATGTTGTTTTAAAATGATAGGAATCTATTAAAAATGGTGGTATAATTTTACATGTGTTAATGTTTAAAATATACATACATACTGTTATATGTATGGCACTTCACTTTGAAAAAAGCCTCAAGTTTTCTTGTGGAAGTAGCATTAAAATGGTTGCAGCACATGAGTTATTGTGAATTGTCCTGTCTGAAATAGGACAGAAAGTGATAACACCAGAGAAAGTTATAATACCAGATGAGGAAGATGAGGGTATAGTTCATATTACACGTGGTGAACCGAAGGAAGTGGTAGGTATCTGAGATGTGTGTGCATATATGTATTTCTACATGTCTCAGTACAGTTGTGTGTGATTTTTTGCATTCACCTAGTATTTCTGGTGAACAAAGCTGTGCATAAACAAACTGCAATTCAGATTGTTCCCTAATATACCAGTTGCATGGAAACAAATGTGTGTTTTTAAAACAGAAGTAACTGTATTTCTGTCAAATATTTACTCCTCTAATTGCAAAATGAAAACCAACCTAATTCAATTTGCAGAAATCTGCTTTATACAGAATTTATCCCAAAAAATCCCTATACTACTAAGAGGCAAGAACATTGTAAAATATCTGAAGGTTATTTAGTTTTTAATTATACTTTAAGTTCTGGGATACATGTGCAGAATGTGCAGGTTTGTTACATAGGTATACACGTGCCATGGTGGTTTGCTGCACCCATCTACCCGTCATCTACATTAGGTATTTCTCCCAATGCTATTCCTCCCCAACCCCCTACCCGCTGACAGGCCCCAGTGTGTGATGTTCCACTCCCTGTGTCAATGTGTTCTCATTGTTCAACTCCCACTTATGAGTGAGAACATGCAGTGTTTGGTTTTCTGTTCCTGTGTTAGTTTGTTGAGAATAGTTTCCAGCTTCATCCATATCCCTGCAAAGGACATGAACTCATCCTTTTTTATGGCTGCATAGTATTCCATGGTATATATGTGCCACATTTTCTTTATCCAGTCTACCATTGATAGGCATTTGGGTTGGTTCCAAGTCTTTGCTATTGTGAATAGTGCTGCAGTAAACATACGTGTGTATGTGTCTTTATAGTAGGATGATTTATAATCCTTTGGGTATATACACAGTAATGGAATTGCTGGGTCAAATGGTATTTCTAATTCTAGATCCTTGAGGAATCACCATACTGTCTTCCATAATGGTTGGACTAATTTACATTCCCACCAACAGTGTAAAAGCATTCCTATTTCTCCACATCCTATCCAGCATCTGTTGTTTCCTGACTTTTTAATGATTGCCATTCTGACTGGCTTGAGATGGTATCTCATTGTGGTTTTGATTTGCATTTCTCTAATGACCAGTGATGATGAGCTTTTTTTTATGTTTGTTGGCTGCATAAATGTCTTCTTTTGAGAAGTGTCTGTTCATATCCTTTGCCCACTTTTTGATGGGGTTGTTTGTTTTTTTTTGTTGTAAATTCGTTTAAGTTCCTTGTAGATTCTGGATATTAGCCCTTTGTCAGATGGATAGATTCCTGAAATTTTCTCCTATTCTGAAGGTTGCCTCTTCACTCTGATGATAGTTTCTTTTGCTGTGCAGAAGCTCTTTAGTTTAATTAGATCTCATTTGTCAATTTTGGCTTTTGTTGCCATTGCTGTTGGTGTTTTAGTCATGAAGTCTTTGCCCATGCCTATGTCCTGAATGGTATTGCCTAGGTTTTCTTCTAGGGTTTTTATGGTTTTAGGTCTTATGTTTAAGTCTCTAAATCCATATCGAGTTAATTTTGTATAAGGTGTAAGGAAGGGATACAGTTTCAGTTTTCTGCGTATGGCTAACCAGTTTTCCCAGCACCATTTATTAAATAGGGAATCCTTTCCCCCATTGCTTGTTTTTGTCAGGTTTGTCAAAGATCAGATGGTTGTAGATGTGTGGCATTATTTCTGAGGCCTCTGTTCTGTTCCATTGGTCTATATATCTGTTTCGGTTACTGTAGCCTTGTAGTATAAAGTTAGGTAGTGTATTGCGTCGAGCTTTGTTCTTTTTGCTTAGGATTGTCTTGGCTATATGGGCTCTTTTTTAGTTCCATATGAAATTTAAAATAGTTTTTTCCAATTCTGTGAAGAGAGTCAATGGTAGCTTGATGGGGATAGCATTGAATCTATAACTTACTTTGGGCAGTATGGCCATTTTCACAATATTGATTCTTCCTATCCATGAGCATGGAATGTTTTTGCACTTGTTTGCGTCCTCTCTTATTTCCTTGAGCAGTGGTTTGCAGTTCTCCTTGAAGAGGTCCTTTACATCCCTTATAAGTTGTATTCCTAGGTATTTTATTCTCTTTGTAGCAATTGTGAATGGGAGTTCACTCATGGTCTGGCTCTCTGTCTTTTATTGTGGTGTATAGGAATGCTTGTGATTTGTGCACATTAATTTTGTGTAATGAGACTTTGCTGAAGTTGCTCATCAGCTTAAGGTGATGTTGGGCTGAGACGATGGGGTTTTCTAAATATATAATCATGTCATCTGCAAACAGAGACAATTTGACTTCCTCTCTTCCTATTTGAATACACTTTATTTCTTTCTCTTGCCTGATTGTCCTGGCCAAAACTTCCAATACTATGTTGAATAGGAGTGGTGAGAGAGGGCATCCTTGTCTTGTGCCGGTTTTCAAAGGGAATGCTTCCATCTTTTGCCCATTCAGTATGGTATTGGCTGTGGGTTTGTCATAAATAGCTCTTATTATTTTGAGATATCTGTCATCGGTACCTAGTTTATTGAGAGCTTTTAGCATGAAGGGATGTTGAATTTTATCAAAGGCCTATTCTGCATCTATTGAGATAATCAGGTGGTTTTTGTCATTGGTTCTGTTTATGTGTTGGATTACGTGTATTGATTTGCCTGTGTTGAACCAGCCTTGCATCCCAGGGATGAAGCTGACTTGTTCATGGTGGATAAGCTTTTTGATGTGCTGCTGGATTCAGTTTGCCAGTATTTTATTGACGATTTTCGCATTGATGTTCATCAGGGATATTGGCCTGAAATTTTTTTTGTTGTGTCTCTGCCATATTTTGGTATCAGGATGATGCTGGCCTCTTAAAAAGAGTTAGGGAGAAGTCCCTCTTTTTCTATTGTTTGATATAGTTTCAGAAGGAATGGTACCAGCTCCTCTTTGTACCTCTGGTAGAATTTGGCTGTGAATCCGTCTGGTCCCAGGCTTTTTTTTGGTTGGTAGGCTATTAATTACTGCCTCAATTTCAGAACTTGTTATTGGTCTGTTCAGGGATTCGACTTCTTCCCGGTTTAGTCTTGGGAGGGGGGTATGTGTCCAGGAATTTATCCATGTCTTCTAGATTTTCTAGATTATTTGCATAGAGTTGTTTATAGTATTCACTGATGGTAGTTTGTATTTCTGTGGGATCAGGGTGATATCCCCTTTATCATTTTTTATTGTGTCTATTTGATTCTTCTCTCTTTTCTTCTTTTTTAGTCTGGCTAGCAGTCTATCTATTTTGTTAATCTTTTCAAAAAAACCGGCTCCTGGATTCATTGATTTTTTTGAAGGCTTTTTCATGTCTCTTTCTCCTTCAGTTCTGCTCTGATCTTAGTTATTTCTTGCCTTCTGCTAGCTTTTGAATTTGTTTGCTCTTGCTTCTCTAGTTCTTTTAATTGTGGTGTTAGGGTGTCGATTTTGGTTTTTTCCTTCTTTCTCCAGTGGGCATTTAGTGCTATAAATTTTCCTCTAAACTCTGCTTTAGCTGTGTCCCAGAGATTCTGGTACATGTGTCTTTGTTCTCATTAGTTTCAAAGAACTTACTTATTTCTGCCTTAATTTTGTTATTTACCCAGTAGTCATTTAGGAGCAGGTTCAGTTTCCAGTTGTGTGGTTTTGAGTGAGTTTTTTATTCCTGAGTCCTAATTTGATTGCACTGTGGTCTGAGAGACTATTTGTTATGATTTCCATTCTTTTGCATTTGCTGAGTGTTTCACTTCCAATTATGTGATCAATTTTAGAAAAAGTACGATGTGGTGCTGAGAAGAATGTGTATTCTGTTAATTTGGGGTGGCGAGTTCTGTAGATGTCTATTAGGTCTGCTTGATCCAGAGCTGAGTTGAAGTCCTAAATATCCTTGTTAATTTTCTATCTTGTTGATCTAATATTGATAGTGGGGTGTTAAAGTCTCCCACTATTATTGTGTGGAAGTCTAAGTCTCTTTGCAGGCCTGTAAGAACTTGCTTTATGAATCTGGGTGCTCCTGTATTGGGTGCATATATATTTAGGATAGTTAGCTCTTCTTGTTGCATTGATCCCTTTACCATTATGGAATGCCCTTCTTTGTCTTTTTTGATCTTTGTTGGTTTGACATCTGTTTTATCAGAGACTAGGATTGCAACCCCTGCTTTTTTTTTGCTTTCCATTTGCTTGGTAAATCTTCCTCCATCCCTTTATTTTTACCCTGTGTGTGTCTTTGCACATAAGATGGGTCTCCCGAATACAGCACACCAGGGGGTCTTGACTCTATCCAATTTGTCAATCCGTGTCTTTTAATTGGGGCATTTAGCACATTTACATTTAAGATTAATATTGTTATGTGTGAATTTTATCCTGTCATTATGATGCTATCTGGTTATTTTGCCTGTTACTTGATGCAGTTTCTTCATTGTGTCGATGGTCTTTACAATTTGGTATGTTTTTGCAGTGGTTGGTACTGGTTTTTCCTTTCTATATTTAGTGCTTCCTTCAGGAGCTCTTGTAAGGCAGGCCGCGTGGTGACAAAAATCTCTCAGCATTTCTTGTCTGTAAAGGATTTTATTTCTCCTTCGCTTATGAAGCTTAGTTTGACTGGAAATGAAATTCTGGGTTGAAAATTGTTTTCTTTAAGAATGTTGAGGCCGGGCATGGTGGCTCATGCCTGTAATCCCAGCACTTTGGGAGGCCAAGAGGGGCGGATCACAGGGTCGAGGGATCAAGACCGTCTTGGCCAACATGGTGAAACCCCCTCTCTATTAAAAATACAAAAATTAGCTGGGTGTGGTGGTACACGCCTGTAGTCCCAGCTACTTGGGAGGCTGAGGCAGGAGAATCTCTTGAACCCGGGAGGTGGACGCTGCAGTGAGCTGAGATCATGCCACTGCACCCCAGCCTGGCGACAGAGCAAGATTCCATCTCAAAAAAAAAAAAAAAATGTCAAATATTGTCCCCCACTCTCTTTTGGCTTGTAGGATTTCCACATAGAGATCCCCTGTTAACCTGATGGGCTTCCCTTTGTGCGTAACCCGACATTTCTCTGTGGCCGAGCTTAACATTTTTTCCTTCATTTCAACCTTGGTGAATCTGATGATTATGTGTCTTGGGGTTGCACTTCTCGAGGAGTATCTTTCGTGTATTTCACTGTATTTCATGAATTTGAATATTGGCCTGTCTTGCTAGGTTAGGGAAGTTCTCCTGGATAATATCCTGAAGAGTGTTTTCCAACTTGGTTCCATTCTCCCCATCACTTTCAGGTATACTGATCAAATGCAGTTTTGGTCTTTTCACATAGTCCTATATTTCTTGGAGGCTTTGTTTGTTCCTTTTCATTGTTTTTTGTCTAATCTTGTCTCCACGCTTTATTAAGTTGATCTTCATTCTCTGATACCCTTTCTAAAATATCTGAAGGTTATTAAGGCTTACGCTATCTAAATTATATTTAGATAAGTTACCCATAAGCTAAAAGCTAGAGTCAGATGACAGTATCTAAGATGAAATCTTGAGTGTAGGTGGTATCCTTGTTTTCTTTTTCATAATCTCTTTAACTCATCTTAGTACTTATTTATTTATTTATTTGTTTGTTTGTTTGTTCTGGGAACCACAGTTGAGCTTTGAGAGGCAGGAGGACAGTGCTTGATGTGTTAGCAGCTAGTAACCCGTATTTTAACTGAGCTGAGAACAGTAGTAATACTATGCTGGCAATAGCAAGATTTTTATCTCTGCAGCCTTATAGTACAACTGTCTTGTTTTAAAACTGGATTTTATTTTAACTAAATTCCTTTTTAAACCAAGATAGTTATATATAAGAATGTCTTTGGATTGGAAGCCTTGGTTTTAGTTTATTCTTGAATTAATATCAGAAGTTTAGAAATAGTAAAATTCAATGGCAAAGTAATAGTACATAATAACCACAGATTTATTGTGAAATGCTGGAGCCAACATGGAGGAATGGCAAGTATATGAGCTTTGACAATAGATGGGACCAGGGTTTTGAATCCTAGTTCTAACTCTTACTAACTCTGTGACCAAATGTAGATACTCATCCTGAGATTTCCTCATTGATAAAATGACATATCACCTCAGTGGAGTTGCAAGTGGTATTTTGCTTTTATCGCCATGTAAATTAAAGATAAATGAAACTTATGAAAAAGTGTTTCTATAAATAAATGCTATGTAAAATATTTTCTAAATTGGAATAACTTTGAAAAACTATAGAGTATAATATGAATATGCTGTAGGTACCATTTTAGCAGAATAACTAATACCTCATGTTTGTGATTGATTTAAGTATTTATTTCCTTTTAAATACCTGTGGGAGTACTTGGTCATAGTAGGCACTCTAGCCACTTTATTAGTCCAAGAACTAAGTTCATTGTAGGATTTTTTTTTTTTTAAGTTCTGTGTCTAAATCTGATACAAGAATAGTAAAAGCCATGCAGTGGCAGAACTTTTATCCTATTTATAGGCTAAAAAACTTCTTATAATACTTAAAAGCTTTCCTTTCTTCAATAGATTTAACCTTCATTTCTAATATATAAATGTAATTTATTTTTGCTTAGACTCCAGTGGTTGGAGATGATAAAAATATAATCCTTGTAACACAGATATAGAACCTAATGGTGGCCTTTGGATGATACTTCAGCTCTCACCCAGTAAAGTCCCTGGGATTCCACATTCCCCAAATCCTTTTCTTTTCACTGAAATGCCAAGTAGCCCTCCTGCTTTTTCTTCCATAACCAGTCTTCCTACTGCTGCTCTAAGATGTCATGCTATGCTCTGCCACCTGGTGGTCGCAATGTACACTGCTGTTTCTGTTGCTGCCGCAGTTGCCTCCTACTACAACACTGAGAGTCAAAGTGTAGAGGTTGGGATTAAGTCTGCAGGTGTGATGTTCAGTGATACGGGCTCTGGAGCCAGATTTCTAAGTTTGAATCCCTACATCACTGCCTCCTTGCTGTGTAACCTTGGACAGGTTATACAGTTTTCTTATCTGTAAAATAGGTAGGGTAATAGTGCTTACCTCACAGGGTTGTTTTATTCAATTAATACAAATGCTGAGAACATTACATACTGAAAACAGTACACGACAGAAAACAGTAAAATGCTGAAGACAGTATTTGAAACATAACAGTGTTAGCTATTGCTATTATTCTGATCGGAATGCTTTAGGTAAGCAATTAAATGTGTATATTTTATTTGGAGCTATCATAGCTCCAAACTGATCCTAGCCTTGAGTTTATTTTTTAATGTTGATCTTTTCTAACTCCATTATGTATATACTTTGTTATGCATAATTTTTAATTCTCACTATCTCATATTGTAAAGTTAAGAAGTAAAAAAAAAAAGAAAAAAATCACACTAAAATAAGAGTTCTTTTTTTTTTTTTTTGAGACGGAGTCTCGCTCTGTCGCCCAGACTGGAGTGCAGTGGCGCGATCTCGGCTCACTGCAAGCTCCGCCTCCCGGGTTTACGCCATTCTCCTGCCTCAGCCTCTCTGGTAGCTGGGACTACAGGCGCCCGCCACCTCGCCCGGCTAGTTTTTTGTATTTTTTAGTAGAGACGGGGTTTCAGCATGTTAGCCAGGATGGTCTCGATCTCCTGACGTTGTGATCTGCTCATCTCGGCCTCCCAAAGTGCTGGGATTACAGACTTGAGCCACCGCGCCCGGCCAAAATAAGAGTTCTTAAAGTGAGTGAATATCATATGGAAATAACCATAGCACAATAGTGGAAATTTTAGAAATTTGTTTTTTTAATTTAGGAAGTTAATCAGTGAAATGAACTTTGTTCTGAAAATGTATCCCAATTTTCCAAGTAAACTATATATTTTATTTGTGTTTTTTACATACTGTAACAAGATAATTTCTAAGTTTTACTTTTATTCATTCTTTTTCCCTTTCTGGTGTGTGTGTGTGTGTGTGTGTGTGTGTGTGTCTGTGGTATTCAAACATTATTATGGTATGATGTTCCGTTTTTCTTGTTTCTGTTCTGTTTCCTTCCTTTTTCATATTTTTGTTTATATGTATGAAACAGTATTATGGTGTGATATTCTGTTTTTTTCCCACTCAATTTTATACTGTACACATTTCCCTTTTTGTTAAATAGTTTAATATATCATAAGTTACTCATTTTGGTTGGATATTGTTTTCTTTTTGTTGTATAATATTATAATGGTTATTTTTTATTTATACAGCTTTTTTCTCCTCTCTCATGTGTTTGTAGAACAACTGCCAAAAGGAGTGTTAAGAGTACATGAATGATTTTGTGGCTCTTGAAATATTTTCCCACATTTTGATCCAAAAGTGCCATGCTTTTTAATGCTATTAAACACAAATTTACTTTCACCCATAAAACATTGTCTAGGAACAAAGGTGAAAAAGACAGGATCCCTGCTCTCTAGGGCTAGAGTATAACAGAGAGGATACGTACAGATGAATGACTAAAAAGGCTACAACATTCTGAGTATGAAGGAAGAACTGGGATAGTTGGACAGTAGCAGTGTGGAAAATACTTCTTAAAGGAGATTGAATATGAAAATATGGTTTTAATTTGAAATAATTATTGATGCTAATTTTTCTTTCTTGCATATTATGTTTGTCATTTCCGAAACACATTTTTTTGCTTTGCAACAAAGTGACTTAACTCCTGCCAACTGCATGATATGGTAGAAAGAGCACACAGGTTTGGATAAATGGCTTAATTGTCTAAACCTCAGTTTCTGCACATATAAAACATAAATGATACTTCCTTTAGAGAGTTTTGAGGATTATAGAAAGTGTATTTTATCTATTATCTCCAGGCTTATTTCAAAAAATATTTGAAATGAAAGAATTAATATACTAATAAAGTATTTAGCACAGTATGTGGCATATAAGTTAGACTTAGTAAGTAGGAGCCACTATTGGTTTTATGATTGCCAATGTTAAGCATTCTGCTTCTTACAAAGCATCAGCTTTCCTATAGATACTGCTCAGTTTTCTAGAAGCTGAAACTGCCACCTTCTAAATGATCAGAATTCACTTCCTCAACCTCCAGAGTAAACCCAGCTCTTGAGTCTTTATAGTAACTAAAAAGCTAGCTTCTTTCCTTCGTTTCCTTTCTTCAGCCCCTGCTAACTGCCAGGTACCATTTTAGATGTAGGGAATAGGAAGATAACTGAGATAATGTCCTACACTGTCTACCTAGAGAAATAGAGTCAGAGGTAGGTGACTGTACACATGTCAGAGAAATCAGTGGTTCTCAACCCTGGCTGCTCATTAGCATCACCTGGGGAAGCTGTTTAAAAATACCAGTGCTGAGCCGGGCGCGGTGGCTCAAGCCTGTAATCCCAGCACTTTGGGAGGCCGAGACGGGCGGATCACGAGGTCAGGAGATCGAGACCATCCTGGCTAACACGGTGAAACCCTGTCTCTACTAAAAAATACAAAAAACTAGCCGGGCGAGGTGGCGGGCGCCTGTAGTCCCAGCTACTCGGGAGGCTGAGGCAGGAGAATGGCGTAAACCCGGGAAGCGGAGCTTGCAGTGAGCTGAGGTCCGGCCACTGCACTCCAGCCTGGGTGACAGAAGGAGACTCCGTCTCAAAAAAAAAAAAAAAAAAAAAAAAAAAATACCAGTGCTGATACCATACTTTAGATAATTTAAGGGTTAATGCAAGCAGAAACAGTATTCTGTAGGAATCTGTACTCATTGATAGGTTGAGTGAGTCATTTTGATTGAAAAGAGAACTGGAAAAATCTTCACAATTAGAGTAATATTCGAACCAACGACAAAACTTAGTCTATATTGTTAGGAGGACAACAAGCTAGGGCACAAAAACTTGAATACTGATAGCAGATTGGAGAAGGAAATGGTAGATTATAAGGCTAGACTAACAAGTACAAACCAGCTAATAAGAAAGAAACTTTACGTCTGTTAAGGAGTTTAGATTTCATTATGTAGAAAATGAGGTAGACTTTATGAGAGAATGATATGATGCAATCTCTGATTTGGAAAAAACAGCTAGCCGCTAGTTTATAACATTGTCAAAAATAAATTCTAGATGGAATTAAAGTTATGGAAAAAATAGAGAATAATATTTCTCTTTTTTTTTCTTTTGAGACGGAGTCTTGCTCTGTTGCCCAGGCTAGAGTACAGTGGCCAGATCTCTGCTCACTGCAAGCTCCGCCTCCCGGGTTCACGCCATTCTCCTGCCTCAGCCTCCTGAGTAGCTGGGACTACAGGCGCCCGCCACCTCGCCCGGCTAGTTTTTTGTATTTTTTAGTAGAGTCGGGGTTTCACCGTGTTAGCCAGGATGGTCTCGATCTCCTGACCTTGTGATCCACCCGTCTTGGCCTCCCAAAGTGCTGGGATTACAGGCTTGAGCCACCGCGCCCGGCCGAGAATAATATTTCTATATTTTGAGGTTGGAGAAGACCTTTATAAACATGTTATGAACTCCAAAGTCATAAAGGAGAACATTGAAATTAACAGATTTTACCAAGTAAATATTTAAAACTCTACAACAAAAGGTACCCTAAAGTTGAAAGTTTGGCGACAAACTAGGGGAAAGTATTTGCTACCTCAGTGACAGAAGGTTAAAGTACCTAATGTATACCAAGCTCTTACAAATCAATTAGGAATAGGCAAAAGATTGAACAGGTAGCTTAACAAAGAAGAAATACAAATAGTTGCTAAAGCACGTAAAAGGATGCTTATCTTCAGTAATAATCAGGATTGTAAAATCAAACAAGAGTGAGGTCTTTGAAACTTTCATGCTGATACAGAGTTTAAAGTGAATAATATCTAATGTTGTCAAAAATGTGGAGAAACAGGCAGACTGATAACGTTGTTGGTGGGAGATAAGTTGGTGTAACCTGTCTAGAGACTATATTAGTGGTTATCTATCAAAACTTAAATTGTGGTTGCCCTTGGACCCAGTAGCCACAACTAAGAATTATACCTGGAGAAATACAATGTTGTAACATTGTTTGTAATGCTAAACAGTGTAAATGTATACATATTTGATAGTTAAACTTTTTTGTAGGAATATATACCAGACTGAAGAAACTGGTGGAGGAGGGGCACTTTATATACTTCTGTAATGTTTGTGATTTTTTTTTAGAACTTCCATGTAACTGTGTGTGTGTGTGTGTGTGTGTGTGTGTGTGTCTGTCTGTCTGTCTATCCATCCATCCATCCCAAATCTTATCTATCTATGCCAAAGGCTAGAAGTCCTGTTCTGGATGAATTAGATGAGGAAGAAGTTGGAGGCAGGAAAACCAGTTAAAGAATTTTTTGCCTTGTTCAGGTGTGAGAAATGTTTGGGTCTGAATTGGAACTGTGACAATCAGAATGAGGAAGAGGGAAGATCTGAAAGATAGAGAATCTATAAACTTGTACTATGTGGGTGGGAAGAATGAGGAAAGACCATCAAAGATGGTTCTGAAGTTGGTAAGTTATGTTGCTGAGTAAGCAACTATGACATTATTAAAAATAGGAAAAACAGGAAAAGAAGCATCTTTGGAGTAGAAGATAATGAGTATCTTAAATATAGATCCTCAATATGTATTTGAACAATAAATTAGTTTGGTTCAGTTAGCTCATCTTTAGCATCTATAATTTATGCTTTCTTATTAAGGCTGGTCTTGTGTAGTTATTCTTCTGCTTGTTAGGAGATGTCATTAACATTTCAAAATATATAAAAAGCAATTTCTAAGTATATTTTTGAAACGATTTGTTCTTGTTTTATATTTTCAGAGTGCACATTTGGCCATGATAGATACCCTCATGATGGCTTATACTGTAGAAATGGTCAGTATAGAAAAAGTAATTGCGTGTGCTCAGCAGTATTCAGCTTTTTTCCAAGCCACGGATCTGCCCTATGATATCGAGGACGCTGTCATGTACTGGATAAATAAGGTAGGATTATACTCACTTGAGTAAATTGCATCTCATAGCCAGAAAATGTGAAATTCTAAATTATACATTGACACTTCATTACTCTTTTTGTTTCAAATCAGAGTACAAACTTAAGTTGTAAAATATACTTAAATTTTTTTATTAAAAAAGCTTAAAATGATGAAAATAGATTTCTGTATACTCAGCAATATTTATAATTATTCTTTTTTTTTTTTTTTTTGAGAAGTAGTCTCGCTCTGTCACCCAGGCTAGTGGCTCACTGCAACCTCTGCCTTTCAGGTTCTAGCAATTCTCATGCCTTGGCCTCCCAAGTAGCTGGGATTACAGGCATTTGCCACCATACCCGGCTAATTTTTGTATTTTTAGTGGAGACGGGGTTTCACTATGTTGGCCAGGCTGGTCTCGAACTCCTGGCCTCAAGTGATCTACCCACCTCAGCCTCCCAAAGTGCTGCAATTACAGGTGTGAGCCACCATGCCTGGCCAATATTTATAATCATTTTTAATGATTAATCTAGTTCATACCAGATTATGGAAAAATTCAGAACACTTCTAATAGTGAACTATACACAGTGGGTGTTCAGTAAATATTTTTTGAATTCATTTCAGGACTGAAATAATTTTCTTACATTTCCGGTTAGAGGATTCTTAGGTTTGCTTGACCAAGTTGCACAAGATCATGATTGTGGATTTCTCTTCTTGGAAATTTTTATGAAACTGTGATTTATGCTTTGAAGATGCTTAATTTGTCAGCTTATCACTCCCTTTGCAAATTTGAGTAGTTAATTTGTCTTGATCCACTTTCATTTACCACTGTCAGCCAAGAGAAAATTAAACGTTATCTGAAGACAAGCACTAGAAGTTATATTTCCAGGTATCTTTTCTTGAAAGCTGGCATGAAGCTTTCAATAGAAAGCTGAATGTAAAAAACACTATTACAGCTGTCTTCATTATCCATAATATCAGTATCATTGTAGAAGGACTGCTTAATACTTTGCCTCTGGAGTTCCTTTATTTCTTCATCTTTAGTAATCTTTCCCCCACTCCTCCTCAGCTGTAGAAAATCACAGTCACATTCTAGACCTATTCATCTTGAGAAACTGTGCAAGCTTCACATCCCATTACAGACTTCCCATTCTTGAACAATTTCTCCTATCTTCCTAACTCACTTGCTTTAAATATTAATTTAAAAATGTTCAACCTCATTATGACTTATAAACCATTGAGCCTATTAATTTCTCACAATCTTGTTGGACTTCATATTTGTCCATCTTGAACTTAGATTTTTATAAGTACCCTCAGTTCTTATGTCTCCCCTTCCCTCCCTGTTACTCATTTGGTAACAGCTCAGATGGTTTAGCTCAGTTACGCATTTTATTTATAACCTGCACTTGGGGAGGCAAATATTGCTGGAGAAATTTACACAAGGAAGTTGGTTTCACTTTAAGTTCATAAGCACAAACTTCCACTGCCAGTCCAAGAAATGTGTCCCTAAGTTTGCTTTCCCACGCTTCATGACAACTGTTACCCATTTTCCTGATTCTCGGACCTTCTGTAACCCTTTCCCTACTACTGTCAGCTAAATTTGCCTTATCTTTTCTTGAGACCAGAGATGGGAAGGCTTTAGATGGGAATTATCTTCCCTTTATACTAGCAAATCTGTAAACAGTTTTGGATCAGCACTCATTGCCTTTTGTCCTGCTGTTAGAATGAAGAATTTCCCCCTTCACATCAAATGTGAGTTCTCCACTACTTGCTCTAGAACTTTCTTCCCTTTTTCATGGTCATTGGTCCTCTATTTCAGTTCTTACATTTTAATGTACATAAAAATCACCTGGTGTATTAGTCCATTTTTCTTCTTATAACAGAATACCTGGGCCGGGCACAGTGGCTCACGCCTGTAATCCCAGCACTTTGGGAGGCCGAGGCAGGTGGGAGGTCAGGAGTTCAAGACCAGCCTGGCCAATATGGCGAAACCCTGTCTCTACTAAAAATATAAAAATTAGCTGCACATGGTGGCGGATGCCTATAATCCCAGCTACTCGGGAGGCTGAGGCAGGAGAATCACTTGAACCTGGGAGGCGGAGGTTGCAGTGAGCCGAGATCATGCCAGTGCACTCCAGCCTGGGTGACAGTGAGATTCTCTCAAAAAAAAAATAATAATAATAATAATAACAATAACAGAATACCTGAAACTGGGTGATTTATAACAAAAAGGAATTTATTTCTTATAGCTATGGAGGCTAAGAAATCCCAGGTGAAGAGGCCACTAGTGAGAGCCTTCTTGCTAAGTTGGGGCTCTGCAGAGTCCTGAGGCAGCACAGGGAATCATATGTTTGAGCATGTTAGCTCAGCTCTATCTTCCCCGTCTTATAAAGCTGCTAGCGATAGCCTGTTGATCCATTGATGTGTAAATTGGGTCGTCTCTCATAAGCCAATCACCTCTTAAAGGTCCCCACCTTTCAGTACTGCCACAGTGGAGATTAAGTTTCCACATGAATTTCAGAGGGGGGCAAATATTCAAACCATAAGAACCTGGGAACGTGTTAAAATGGCTGCTCTGAATGAGGAGGTGTCTAGGGTGAAGCAGGAGAGAGTGCATTTCTAACAAGCTCCAGGTGATACTAATGCTGCTGGTCTGGGACCACACTGTTATTTGTTCACTCCCACATCGTCTGACTCTTGAAGCTCCCTATTGGATCGTTCTCGTAAGAATACAGATTTGGGCCAGGTGTGGTGGCTCATGCCTGGAATCCCAGCACTTTGGGAGGCAAAGGCAGGCGGATCACCTGAGGTAGACAGTTCAAGACTAGCCTGGCCAACATGGTGAAACCCCACTCTACTGAAAATATAGTAATTAGCTGGGTATGGTGGTGGGTGCCTGTAATCCCAGCTACTTGTGAGGCTAAGGCAGGAGAATTGCTTGAACCTGGGAGGCAGAGGTTGCTATGAGCCGAGATGGTGCCATTGTACTTCAGCCTGGGTGACAGAGTGAGACTCCATCTCAAAACAAAACAAACAAAAAAAGAATACAGACTTGGAGGCTGGGCACAGCAACTCATGCCTCTAATCCCAGCGCTTTGGGAGGCTGAGGCGGGTGGATCATCTCAGGTCAGGAGTCCGAGACCAGCCTGACCAATGGCGAAACCCTGTCTCTACTAAAAATACAGAAATTAGCTGGGCGTGGTGATGTGCGCCTGTAGTCCCAGCTACTCGGGAGGCTGAGACAGGAGAACTGCTTGAACCTGGCAGGTGGAAGTTGCAGTGACTTGAGATTGCACCACTGCACTACAGCCTGGGCAACATAGCAAGACTCCATCTCAAAAAGAAAAAAAAAAACAGACTTGCTCTAGTGTCTTCCATCCTAAGAAACAAAACTTCCCCATCCTAATACAAGCCTATTTCTCCATACAACAGAATCTCTCAAGAGTTGTTTGCTATTTCTTTAGCCTGCTGTTATCTCTCTCCCATACCCATTCCTACCCTGAAATTGTTCCTGAGTGTATCAAAAAGGCAAATCCAATCAATAATTTTTTGTCCTTAATTTAAACTCAATTTTTACTTCTAAAGCTTGAACCACCTTTTTGAAGTTTCAGTGGAAAACCCAAGGTGTTTACCAAGCCCTCCTCTACTTGGTAGGATTTGAACACCAAACTCTGCCTCCCCTATGGTGGCAATTTCTTTGACTTCTCAGCAGTTGTCTTCTCCCTGCATTTCTTAAAATCTTTCCTACACATGCCCAGTCTAGGGCTCAGCCAAGAGTTGAGGGAAGTTTATATGCAGATTTTGGGCCTCACCCATTACCCTTCCTACAATATTCCTCCTCAATATCCAGCTACTCTGGCAGTGCCAGATTTCTCCCTTGATTCCTCCTGCCAACCAGACTACAGTTTTCTCCTTGAGTTCTAGTCACAGTGCACTGTTGAATTGAGGGTAAGGTCATATAAACATGGATTTCACTCAGTATGTTTCTTTCTTTTTCAAAGTTGAATTCTTTCTTGCTTCTACTTGCTCTTGGTCACTCACCAGTACCTCCAACAGATGCTTTATATATTTTGTCCAGAGTTTATAATTGCTCTCTGCAGAGCTTAGTGTGATGCATGCTATTCTACTATTACCAGAACCAGAATTCTAAAAGTATCTTTTTATAGTGCAGCTTGGATCAGGCCATTCTTTTGCTCAAAACTCTTTAGTGACTTCACTTTACCCTTAAAATAAAATGTAAAATTTATCATGGCCTGCAAGGTACCACCTACTCTGACCCTGTGTACTCCATGCTAGGCTCATGGCCACTGTTCCCCTTTCTCACTTTTTTGACTTCATTCCTGCTCTATGCCTTTTCTCATCTCTGAACCATTGAACCTCATGTTTCCTATTCCCGGGCAGCTCAGCTCCCAGCTTTCTGCATGGCTTAGTGCTTCTGCTCTCCATCAGCTTGAATAGCACTTTTCCCTGACAACCTTATCTAAATGAAGTGCCTCTATCAACCCCTTGTTTTCTATACTCGAACACTCTACCTTTTTTCTTTCATAGCACTTTCAGACTAATTACTTTTTTAATCATTTAATTTTTTAAAATCCGTCTTCCTAACTAGAATAGTCTATGTGAAGATAGGTACAATGAACTTTTTATTTCTAGTGCCTATGATGACCTTCTTTCTTCTTTTCAGTTTTAGTGTCTAGACTAGCACAGTGTTTGACAAAGAGATTATATTTAATAAACACTAACTAAATTAATAAAGAGAAGAGATAGTTTAAGCCATTAAATTAAGCTAGGCACTTTGGAACTTTGGAAATCTACACAAAATTAAGGAAATCACTTACCTAGGAATGTTCATTCCCTTTATGCAGTCATATCCACCTTATTCCATTTTCAAATTCGGTTTAAAACAATTTGATTCAACCTGAACTGCAGTGTATTTTTTCCCTTGATCCATTCTACTAGCCCCAGCATTATTTTTTATTCTCTCATTATGACTTCACCCTTACCTCTCAGATTTAGTATATGTTTTCTCCTTCTGGCTCTTGTTTTGGCTCATCCTAACCCAGTTGCCTTTTTCCCTGGATAATGCATCCACAAGTATAAAAAAACCTACCAACAAAAAATGGCAATAACATGGCTAAAATAATTATCAGCTTAGTGGCTAAAATGAATTTAAACTTAAAAACAAAAAAGCAAAATCACAGAAGACAAGATTATATTGGATGATTGAATCACGCAGAGGTACACAAATATCGTGAATATATCAACCTTATATTATTTGGCTCTACCTCTGTTTCAAATCTCATTTTGTGACTTCTTTGAGTTCACTATGTCATTCTGTTACTTAAACACGCAAGCATTTTTCCTGCCACAGGGCTTTTGCTTATGTTTTTCATTCTCTCTCTGGAATGCTGTTTTCTCTACTTTTTCCATAGCCAACTTGTTCTCTTTAAGATCTCAGCTTAAAGTTACTTCTTAAAGAAATTGTCTTAGTCTGTTTGGGTTGCTATAACAAAATGCCCTAGTCTAGGTAATTTATAAACAACAGATATCCATTGCTCATAGTTCTGAAAGCTGGGAATTCCCAGATCAAGGTGCCAGCAGATTCAGTTTTTGGTGAGGACTTGCTCTCTGCTTCAGAATGGCAGCTTCTTGTTGTGTCCTCACATGGCCAAAAGGCCACTGTGCTCCTTCAACCCCCTTTATGAAGGAACCAACCCCATCCATACACAAGGGCAGAGTCTCATGACTTAATCATGCCCCAAAAGGCTCCACCTCTTAATATTAACACATTGGGGATTAAGTTTCAAATATGAACTCTGGGGGGCAAACATTTAGACCAAAGCAAAGGCCTTGTCTGATATAACCATCTTTTCTAAAACAGGTCTTCCTGCTCCCATTATTTTCTACTCACATTTTAATTTATTTATAGCATTTACAAATGGTTTTCCTATCTCCCCTGCTTCATGAGGACAGGAATCATTTTGACTTTGTACTCCATTGTATACCTAGCCTCTTAATACAGTATCTGGCACATAACTGACATTCAGTAGATATCTGTTGAATGTGCAAATAAATGAGTGAATGGTGGTTTAAAATGTTAATTTGTGACCACTTTGCTTTTTGGACAGAATCAGATAAAAAACCTCTTTAAAAATGAAGATATTTCCTCTATAGGGAAAAAAATTAAAACAAGGATATTTCCAAACTGGCAGATCAATTACGACTACCTGACAATGAATTAGAAAGTGTTTGTTTTTTAACTTAAAGGGAATGAGGCTGGGTGTGGTGGCTTATGCCTGTAATCCCACCACTTTGGGAGGCTGAGGCAGGTGGATCGCTTGAGTCCAGGAGTTTAAGACCAATCTGGGGAACAAGGTGAAATCCTGTCTCCACCAAAAACAAAACAAAAAACAAAAATTAGCCAAGCTTGGTGGTGCATGCCTGTGGCCCCAGCTATTTGAGAGGCCGAGACAGTAGGATTGCTTGAGCCCAGGAGGCAAAGGTTATAGTAAGCCAAGATCACGCCACTGTACTCCAGCCTGGCTGACAGATTGAGACTGTGTCTCCAAAAAAACAGTTGGGGGTGGAGGGTGTGGGGAATGAAAATACTACAAAACAAATCAATAGAAAACATTATAAACTTTACCAGGATTTGGTCCCGTCTTCCTCCCCTCCCCCAATTGGTAAAGAGACCAAAATGCTTAAAGATACATGGGTGTTACAAAACTGCTTTGTAACATCGTATATTACCATGATGGAAAATATGGGGCTGGGCACGGTGGCTCATGCCTGTAATCCCAGCACTTTGGGAGGCCGAGGCAGGTGGATCACCTGAGGTCAGGAGTTCGAGACCAGCCTGGTCAACATTGTGAAACCCCATCTCTACTAAAAATATTTAAAAAATTAGCTGGGTGTAACAGTGGGCACCTGTAATCCCAGTTACTCGGGAGGTTGAGGCAAGAGAATTGCTTGAACCCAGGAGACGGAGGTTGCAGTGAACTGATACGGTGCCACTGCACTCCAGCCTGGGCGACAGAGTGAGACTCCGTCTCAAAAAAAAAAAAAAAAAAAAGAAGAAGAAAATATGAATGATTTTGTTAACAGTCAGACTAAAACTACAACTCTTCCTGTTAGGAACACCTAAACACGCTTGATAAATATAATTAGAAAAGTTTATACTGCAGAGTTGAGTTTAAAGGAAGAAAAGGGAATTCTCAGGTGCCAGAAACAAAATGGGGACTGAAAGTTTTGGTGGCTAATGGCATTAATATTTTCTACAGTGCCATAATTAATAAATTTGAACTTTTATTGATTGGTACTAGAGTGACCTTAAAATCATTAACTCAAAATCCAAAATTATCTAAAGTCTTCTCAAGATATAATTTATGCACCATGTAGACTTTTTTTTTTTAACTGTTTTTGGATTATGGACTGCTTGAATAATCTGATGAGAGAGAAATTAAACTCTCTCCCCAAAAAGTTTTCATATGCAAAAATTTTGCATGTGTTTTAACTGTGGCATTATGACTGCCCTAAATTCCCCCATGATCATGGACATGTCAGAAATCACACCTTAAGAACTTGATTCACAGTGTTAAATAACAACATTAACTTTAGGGAAACTAACTTTCATTTGCTAGTTCTAAAATCTAAAATTGTAAAATTTTACTTGATGTTATTTTGCTTCCTAAGCATTAAAACTGACATTACCGAGTACCTTTTTTTCCCTCGCACCCCAACCAGTTTCTGACATATAGTATCTGCCTAACAACTATTTGATAAATTAATGAATTCTAGATTATCAAATAAGTATCCATAAACAATTTTTTTCTGGTTGTGAAGCTGAAATTTTCTTTATTTGAGTGAGACTGGTATTTGACATCAGGGCTCTGACTATAGGCATCTTAATGTGTGTTATTTTATTGTTATATTTGAAAATAAATTTTAAAAAATACAAATTCAAACTGATATTTTTATATTTTAAGGTAAATGAACATTTGAAAGACATAATGGAACAAGAACAAAAACTGAAAGAACATCACACAGTTGAAGCTCCAGGAGGTCAAAAGGTATATATTTCAAACACAAAAGGTGCCTTTATGAGACTGTATGTATGTTCACATATTTGTATTATTTTGGGAAATGTTAATAGTTGTGTTTATTAAATTATTTTTTAGTGGTGTTAACTGTACCCTAGAAAGCCATGCTGTAAACACTAAGTAAAGAGAAGTACAAAGTGAAGGTTAATTGGATGATGGTATTTGTAAAAAAAAAGTATTAATGACTAGAACTCAAGTTCTGAGGTTCTTTTGTCAAAAATAGCAGTTTGCCTTTCTTTGGTAAAATGTATAAAACAACAAGAAAACAATTTTAAATGTTCAGCCTTTATAATGACTTGCAGCAAGACCAACGTTTGACCAACATTTAAAACAATATTCCCAGAATTTTATTGGGCGTGATGGCTCACCTATAATACCAGCACTTTGGGAGGCTGAGGCAGGCAGATCATGAGGTCAGGAGTTCGAAACCAGCCTGACCAACATGATGAACCCCATCTCTACTGAAAATACAAAAATTAGCTGGGCATGGTGGCGTACATCTGTAATCTCAGCCACTCAGGAGGCTGAGGCAGGAGAATCGCTTAAACCCGGGAGGCAGAGGTTGCAGTGAGCTGAGATCACGCCACTGCACTCCAACCTGGGCAACAGAGCAAGACTCCATCTCAAAATAAATATATATATATTCAAAATGTACAGTATGGTTATTCTCTGAAGAAAGAGGAAACATTAACATGGATTTATTCTTTTAAAACTCTCAGACTTTTAGAGTTTTCTTCTCTGAAAATTTAGTTGTGTGTTTGTCATATGCTAAGACCACAAGTATATTTTCTGTGATATAGTATATCTTACGTCTTTTAAAATGTATTGTAATTGGAACCTTTTAAACATGTTGTATAGTATTAGAATTGAGGTATAATAAATTGTAATAATTCAGAAACCTTATTCTCTGTTTGGATTAAAGTTTCTTCATTATTACACAGTACTTCTATTATTTTGAGCTTATTCTTATTCCACTAGTCACTGATCTCTCTGTAAAAAGAGAAAGGAAAAAGGCAGGAAAAGGGAAGCTGTTCTATCTCTTATCAACTTCAATAGAAAAATCTTGTGGAGGACCACGTACAATTTTGTCTGATTTTGATGTTTTGGGATCACAATGCTTTCCCCCATCTGGTTTACTGACTGGCTCCTGAAAATACGATTTGTGCTTAATCCTTCATCCTACCTCTGTTGAGGTCCTTTCCCCTAAAGGTAGATTGGAAAGGAATTCTCCTTTTTTCCCATCACCCCACCCCAGATTATGTTTCATTTCCCTGCTGCCAGCCAATTTCTGTCCTTGCCTCTTACCTGTTACATCCCACAGTCTTTTCTTGTCAGCTTCCTTCCCTTTCTCTTTTTCTTATCATAGGAGCTGAAACTTCTGCCTTGGAGATACGTATAATCCTGCCCCTCAATTTTGCTCCTGGCTTTTATCAGTAATAAGGTTGAGGTGGCATCATTCTAAGTTATAACACTAATGAAATTTCTCTATAGAAATCTTCTGTATTATATATAATGGTTAAGTTCTGTAGTATTGCATATACATTTTGAACGAAATGGGGATTTTATATGATGACAGAGTGCCCAGTAAACATTTTTTTAATGAAAAAAAAAAATGCCATTTGTATTTCAAACAACCAAGTAAAGTGATCCTGGTTTTAGAAAAACTGTATGGAATCTAGACACTATTGTATTACATGGCTTTTACTTTTTCACAGCACTTAGCTCCATGCAGTTGCACATATTAACTGTACAACTAGTATTTGTTGAATGAGTGACTGAGTGAATAAAGAAATGATTGTGCAGTTAATTTTTAAATATTTGGTTAGTATATATTTTTAGTTAGCACATACATAGCATTTACCCCTTCATTTTCCAATGAATTTTATCGTTTTTCCCCCATTGTTTTTGAAAATTGAATCTTTGTGAAAATAAGGGTTAATTTAACATATCTTACTGTAGGTTCAGGTGTTGTCATTATGAAGAAACACACTATCACAGAATAAACTAGGGAAGGGAATCTTGCTCTGTTTCCTAACAATGGAGTTTTTGGCATTTGAACTATGTACTTGGTTTGGCTGGAAATATTATCATTCCAATTTTGGTTTGTAACTCTGTAAAAGCAAAATTCATGCTCCTTTTCTTCTTTTACAAATGAGAGAGAAAATGACTTGCTCTTTCTTATTACTGTACATTTGGTAAGAAGTTGCCACTCTTTCCATCTACTTCAGTCAGCTTTTCTAGTGACGTGTACACAGGAGCCTCGCCCTGTTGCCTATTGCTTGTCCAGCTATAGACAAAGCCCGTGGTATTGGATAATAACATATCTTACCTTTTGTCCTTGCCCAACTACTCTTAAGTCAGATGTCCAATAGAATTTGTTTATGAAATATCTTTTTATAACCATATTCTTGGTAAAATATATGCACATGTTGAAGGATACTTGTACTATAAATTATGAGGGTTGGACTGAAATGAAAGATGTCAAAGGTATTTCTTTAGGATATTAGATCCTCCAATGATGTATTTCTGATCATTGGATTGGGTGGTGTCCTAAGAGAAAGGCATTTTAAATAGTGTCATGTCCTAGGAAAATGTTTTGTTTAAACAGTTTACTAATGTTATTTTCTCTTTTTTTCCCAAGTTGCTCATTTTGCTTCTAATACTTCTTTTGACTGTAAAATAGGGTGCCCAATTAAATTTGAATGCCAGAGAAACAACAAATAGCTTTTTTTAATAAGTTGCACAGGTGTCTTGTATTGTGTGAGCATCTTGTGTATATTTGCTAAATTTGGAAGCCGTACTTGAATGATTTCTGAAGTTTATAGCCAAGATGACATTAAGTGCAACATTGATTCTCTTGAAGAGTTTGTATAAAGTACTATGGTAAAATGAGTATTGCACATAAAGTCAGGCTAGTTCTGTCGCTAAATAACTTCATGACATTTACAAAGGCACTTGATCTCTCTGGGCCTTATTTTGTTCTGTTTTGTTTTTTGTTTTTTTTTTAATCTGTAAAAAGTAAAAGGTTGGATTAATCGGTTTCTAAATTCTGTAATTAAAAAGATGCTCAGTTTTTCCCTTCTCAATATGTTAGTAAACATAAGAGAAAAAAAACAAAAGGTTGGTGAAAATAGTAAATAGTTATCATAGACTTTTCTATATGTATATTACTAGTAGATTTATGCTAACTGTATGCATGAAATATCTAGAAATACCTTCTAGAAGATGTGGGACTTTAACAGGGCATTAGTAGATTTCATGATACTAGGTCATAGGGAACAATTTAAGTAGAGACACTAAGTTGCAAGTGAAGGCACTTGTGGGAATTACTGAGTGGATGAATGTGGCAGAATCAGTTTTGAAAGAGCTATGAATTCATGCGTTTGTATTCTAATACTATATAGAGAATGAAGTTTAATGTTTCTCTCTTTTTTTTTTTTTTTTTTTTTTTTTTTTTTTTTTTTTGGAGACAGAGTCTTGCTCCGTCACTCAGGCTGGAGGGCAGAGGCATGATCTCACCTCTCTGCAACCTCGGCCTCCTGGGTTCAAGCAATTCTCGTGCTTCAGCCTCCCCAGTAGCTGGGATTACAGGCGTGCACCACCATGCCCAGCTAATTTTTGTGTGTGTGTATTTTTAGCGGAGATGGCATTTCGCCATGTTGGCCAGGCTGGTCTTGAACTCCCGACTTGAGGTGATTGCCCGCTTTGGCTTCCCAAAGTGCTGGGATATAGGTATGAGACACCACCCCAGCCAATGTTTCTCAGAGTATTAAAGATACATGTTTACTTAGTGTGGCATTTGCTACTTTTTAAAAAGAAATATTTGTGAGGTATTTTATAAGGGAGTAGGAAGTAGATGAAGGAATTACCTTTGGAGAAAAGACATCCACAGAACTCTAATTGCTTTTCACTTTACGGAGTATCTCAATATAGACTACACTTTCCCCCTGTGAGAGAGTAGGTAAATGCTTATACCTCTGCCTGATTACTTCAGCCCTTATGAATTTCTCCCTTCACTAAAATTCCTTAACAGTTAAAAACTGTAACCCACTTTTTTCTCCCTCAAATGCTGTTTCTTCAAGTAGTACTATTTGAGAGAAGGGCTCTGAAGTAAATTTGGGAAATGCTGCCTAGTCTGTGCCCCTTTGAAAATGTTGCAATCCATTTTAGTACATTAACGGTCCAGTCAAAGAGACTGTCTAGCCATTTTCCAAACATTTTTTATCTTTGAACTATTTTATGAATGACTTTTACTAGCATCCCATAGAATTAGTGTTCTTCAGTGCACAATGTAGAAAACGATAATTTGTAACCTATAACTTTGCACTTGTCTATTTAATATGTATATAAATAAAACATTTAATGTTCAAATACAGCACATCCTTCTTAGATACATCATTTCATTTGACTCTTAGATTTACCTTGATTTCTTTTGTACCATTATTTTAGTTAAGAAACTGTGATGACATGGCCTGCCTAAATTAGATAATTTTTGTTTTGAATCCTACCTTTAAGATTCTGTTCTATAATTATAAATCTATCCATATGTAGGCTTCTTTTTTTTTTTTTTTTTTTTTCCTTTTTGGAGACAGGGTCTCACTCTATTGCCCAGGCTGGAATGAAGTAGCGAGATCATGGCTCACTGTAGCCTCGATCTCCTGGGCTCAAGCAGTCATCCCACCTCAGCCTCCTAACTGCTTGGGACTACAGTCATGTGCCACCATGCCCATGTAACTTTTTTTACTTTTCGTAGAGTCAGGGTCTCACTATGTTGCCCAGGCTGGTCTCAAGCTCCTGAGCTCAAGCAGTCCACCTGCCTTGGCCTCCTAAAGTGCTGGGATTACAGGCACTTTGCCTGGCCAATGTGTAGGCTTCTGTGGTCAGTGCTAAATCATTTCTTATTCTTTTTTTTTTTTTTTTTTAATGTTTTTTATATTAATAGGGATGGGGTTTTGCCATGTTGGTCAGGCTGGTCTCAAACTCCTGGCCTCCAGCGATCCACCCACTTCGGCCTCCCGAAGTGTTGGGATTACAGGTGTAAGCTGCCACACCTGGCCGTTTCTTTTTTTTAATCCCTAATATCAGCATACCATTTATCTTTCATAATAGTTTACTTGCCCTTACAGGAAACACAACAACCTAGAGTATGTCCCTGTTCTATTATTAACTCATTTAGTATAGTTAAGAGGACTTGGCATTTTAAACATTTTTTTGAATTCAGAGATGGTACCATGGTTTTAATCTTTACCTAAGAGTATGATAACCATTAGATTTCTCTTAACAGTTTTATAAATTAATAGTCTTGTGCATTTGGACACAAGACCCTATAAAGACTTGGATTGGTATAGATCTAATATAACTTTTAAAGAACTTTTATTTTATTTTGAAATAATTTCACCCTTACAAAAAGTTGCAGGAATAATAAAAAGAATTCTCAAACTCTGTGTTCAGATTCATCAGTTTTTCAACAGTTTGCCACATTTGCTTTATCATTCTGTCTCCCTCTCTCTCAGTGTACACACACACACACACATACACACACACACACACACAAATTGTTCTACCACATTTGAAAGAAGGTTGCATATATCATGTCCCTTTGCCCCTTAATACTTCAGTGTCTATTTCCTAAGAACAAGGCAATTCATTTCCATAATGACAGTACAGATAATTTAATGTCAGTATAATACTTTATCATTTATGTTCCCATTTTATCATTAATTTATTTCATTGTCATATCCCTAGTCTTCTTTAAACTGAAGCAGTTCTTTAGCTTTTCTTTTCTTCGTGGCCTTGATATTTTTGAAGAATCAGGCCGTTTTAATAGAACATTTCTCAATTTGGCTTTTTCTAATATTTCCTCATTATTAGATGAAGATTATGCTTTTCAGGCTGGAATACTATGTAAATTGTGTCCTTATCACAATGTAATATCCAGAGGCACATGATATCCATTTACCCCTGTTAGATAATGTTCATTTTGATCAGTTGGTTAAGATATTTTCTGGTTTCTTGACTGCAGGGTTACAGTAGTCCTTTTTTATCCTCAGAGGATATGTTCCAAGACCCCCAGTGCATACCTGAAATCTCGGATAGTACTAAACTCTATCTACACTATGTTTTTTCTTATACAGTAATGGGCAGGTAGCATATACAGCATGGAATGCTGGACAGAGGTATGATTCCCTTCCCACACTGGATGGAATAGGACAGCATGTGGTTTCATCACACTACTCAGAACAACATGCAATTTAAGACTCATGAGTTATTTATTTCTGGAATTTTTCATTCATATTTTCAAACAGTGACTGTGAATAACTGCAGATAGCAAAACTATGGGCAAGGGGGGACAGCTATGTTATGTTTCCTTTTGTAATAGGTAATTTGAGAGGAGTTACTCTACCACAGAAAATAGCCTCTTTCTTGAAAGTTTCCCCTCATCCTAGATTTAGCATTCATTGAATATATCTACCTGAATTAATTTTACTATGATGGTCACAAATTTGTAATTTTCTAACCCCTTCATTTATTCCATATTTATTACTTAGCATTCTATTATAAGCAAGTGTGTCCTCTTCCACCCATCTACCTGTCTGTATAGCATTTCTCTACTATCTGAATGAGCTAATGGATATATAATGGGTTATAATCAGTTTTTGTCCATATGTATTTACTTTTAAAATTATTATGGAATTATTTTAGATTTACAGGAAAGTTTCAAAGATAGTACAGCTTCACCCAGTTTTCTCTAATGTTAACATCTTACATAACTGGAGCCCATTTGTGAACAGTAAGAAAGTAACATTGGTACGTTATTATTGAGTACACTACAGACTTTAAATTATTTAGATTCTACCAGCTTTCCACTGATGTCCTTTTTAAATATTTGTCAGGCGTTTTGTAGTGTTCTTCAATTTGGGTTTGTCTGCTGTTTCTCATGGTTAGGCTGGAGTTACAAGTTTTTTGAGAAGACTACCAGAGAGGTCATGTATCATATCATATATTGTATCATGGGGTACATGATAAGAACATGATTTATCACTGGTGATATTAACTGTGATCCCTTGGTTACGGTAGTGTAGTGTTTGTTAGGTTTCTCCATTATAAATTTACTGGTTTTCCCTTCTTATTTTGGAAGTGCATCCTGCACTCTAAAGGAGGGAAATTAAGCTCACTCCCTGAAAGGGAGAATGCCTGCGTATACTATTGGGGATTCTTCTGTAAGGAAGATTTGTGTCTTCTTCCCCATTTTATTTTTATTTTTATTTATTTATTTATTTTGAGACAGAGTCTCGCTCTTGTCACCCAGGCTGGAGTGCCATAGCGCGATCTCGGCTCATTGCAAACTCCGCCTCCCGAGTTCACACCATTCTCCTGCCTCAGCCTTCCGAGTAGCTGGGACTAAGGTGCCCACCACCTCTCCCAGCTAATTTTTTGTATATTTAGTAGAGACGGGGTTTCACCGTGTTAGCCAGGGTGGTCTCGATCTCCTGACCTCGTGATCCACCCGCGTTGGCCTCCCAAAGTGCTGGGATTACAGGCATGAGCCACTGTGCCCGGCCCATTTATTTTTTATATTCAATCATTTATTTATATCAGTGTGGACTCAGGTATACTTATTAATATTTTATACTTTGGGTTACAATCTAATACTGCATTATTTTGTTGCTCACAATTTTACAGCATCAGCCATTGAGAGCTTTTTGGGGTTGGCTTTGATATCTCTTGGATATGCCCCAAGCCTTTTGTTTTTTGAGCACTTCCTTACTTTCTGGCACTACAGGATGCTCCAGGCCCATCTCGTTCCTTCCTTTACCTAAAATTAGCTATTTCTTTATTTTGATGCTCAAGTGGTCTCAGATTTGGCCAACGGGAGTCCCTTCAGACTGACACCTGTGCTTTTGATACGCCCCCATTCATCTGTCTCTCTCTCTTTTTTTTTTCTTTTTTGCCCCTCCTTACTTAATTTCTGACTCAACAAGATGTTTCAGATTCATTTTGTAGTTTACTTGCCATAATCCTGAAATCAGCCATTTCTTCAATAAGTCTTAATTCTTTTTTATGGAAAACAGTATTTAGCAACTGTAAAATCTGGGCACTAAGTGGCTAATTGCTACATGAATATCATTACTTCTAGGCCCTATTTCAGTAGATAGAGTTCAGAAATAAAATTTTAAAAATACACAAACATGAGTTCATATATAAACCTCCAATTCCAATCAAACTCCACAGAGTTCTTCCTGGCTTCCCCTATTCCACACGGGACTTCCCCTTCCACAGTGAGAACTCAGGCTCCCAAGAGCATTCATGTATTTTACTTATTTGCTCAATCCTACAATACATATACAGTAGTTTCAGAATTGTTATACCCATATGAAACATAAACCTACTGGCCGGGCGTGGTGGCTCATGCCTATAATCCCAGCACTTTGGGAGGCTGAGGCAGGTGGATCACTTAAGGTCAGAAGTTTGAGACCAGTCTGGCCAACATGGTGAATCCCATCTCTACCAAAAATACAAAAATTAGCCAGGTCTGTTGGCATGCGTCCATAATCCCAGCTACTTGGGAGGCTGAGGCAGGAGAATTGCTTGAGCCTGGGAGGCGGAGTTTGCAGTGAGCTGAGATCGTGCCAGTGTACTCCAGCCTAGGTAGACAGAGTGAGACTCTGTCTCAAAAAAAATTCTAAAAAACTAAGAAGAGTTTAAGATTTGTTTGCAATTTTTTTTTAGACTAATAGTATACAGTCAAACTACTGTGTTCTTAAGTGGTTTCCCTCTGCCCCCACCTTCATTGTGGTTATATTATTCCTTTGAAATACATTTATGTTAACTGGTTTCTTTATTCATTCCATTTTACTGATCTTTTTTGACACCATCCTTGTTAACTTTTGTTTTTTGACTATGTAGAACATTGACATCATTCCAAAAATCAGAACTGTATAAATGGTATACTCAGAGAAGTATTACTCCCTCCCCTATCTCTTCTACCCCTTACTTATTCCACATGTACTTCCCACCAGCCCTTCTAAATGGACCAAGCACATATGTGCATGTTTGTTTCTCCTCCTTTCTAACACAAAACGTAACTTATTCTTTTGCAGTTTGCTCTTTTCAGTGACTGCATATCCTGGAAATCATTCAGTACAGTCCCTAGAGATCTTTTCTTTCTTCTTCTTTTTTTTTTTTTTTGGACGAAGTCTCACTCTGTCACCCAGGCTGGAGTGCAGTGGCACAATCTCGGTTCACTGCAACCTCTGCCTCCCAGGTTCAAGCCATTTTTCTGCCTCAGCCTCTAGAGTAACTGGGACTACAGGTGAGCGCCACCACACTTGGCTAATCTTTGTATTTTTTTTAGTAGAGACGGGGTTTCACCATATTGGCCAGGCTGGTCTCGATCTCCTGACCACGTGATCTACCCGCCTTGGCCTCCCAAAGTGCTGGGATTACAGATGTGAGCTACCGTGCCCAGCCTATCATTATTTCTTAAAGCAGCATAGTGCTCCCTTGTGAATATGTGCCATAGTTTCTTCAACTGCATACCTATGTGTAGGCATTTAAGTAGTTTCCAGTGTCTTGCTATTGTAGATTGTGCTGCACAGAATAATGTTATATGTGGCCTTTTGTATTTTGGATATGTATTTTCAAGGTAATTTCCTAGAAGTTGGACTGCTAGATTGAGGGGTAAATGTATACTGTATGTAGCTTTGTTAAATATTGACAAAATCCCCTCCAAAAGAGTTTGTACCATTTTATGTTCCATCAGCGATTCTACACAACTTTTGGATCTACAACAGCTAAGAGATTAAGTCTAATGGTTGGGCATGGTGGCTCACACTTGTAATCCCAGCACTTTGGGAGGCCTAGGTGGGAGGTTCACTTGAGGTCAGGAGTTCAAGACCAGCCTGGCCAACATGGTGAAAACCCGTCTCTACCAAAAAATACAAAAATTAGCCAAGTATGGTGGTGCATGCCTGTTGTCCCAGCTACTTGGGAGGCTGAGGTGGGAGAATCGCTTGAACCTGGGAGGCGGAGGTTGCGGTGAGCTGAGATAGCTCCACTGCCCTCCACCCTGGGTGACAGAGGGAGACTGTCTCTCAAAAAAAAAAAAAAAAAAAAAAAGATTAAATCTAACAAGTTAACAAGTCATGCAGTGGCAAGTCACAGCCATGATTAACTCCCTGAAGGACCCCAACTCTTTGAGGTCTCCGATAAAGACCACACCAAACCAAGAACCTCCTGGAATGGCCTGAGAGCACCCAGAAGTAGTTCAGGAATTATCCTACCTTTCCAGAATATTGTAGATACCCAGAGGAAGAGTATTATTTGGAGAGTATTAATGGCAAGTCCTAAAACAACTAGCCAAAATTTAGGGTGAGCCAAGCATGTATTATAAAGACAGTTGAAAGGAATACTTGAAATTAGAACTATTCCAGAAAATCTGAACTGCCTAGGTTGGCCCCTTTGTCAGTGGAAGCTTAATAAAAGTTTTTTCACCTGTTATCCATGGTTTTTAAAAAACCCTTTGTTTCTTCCTTGGTGGTCCTGATAAAAAGGAAAAAGAGAGAGAGAGAAAAAAAACAAAACAAAACCCTTTGTCCTCATGGTTATTTACATCTTAAAACAGAATTTGATGTTGCAGTTTGCCTAATTCTTCCCTGAAAACCAAAGGATAGTTGCTGATCACTTCAGAAATGGAGTTACTCTTCAGCAAGGAACTGATGCTATGTATTTGAGCTTTTTGAACCATAAGTATGTAAGTGTGCGTAGTATAAATATTTATTTGTTCTTTTAGTGCATTTACTCTTTTTAGTTAAATTTCCTTCACACAGCCAATCTGTGGTTTTCCTTTCTCCCCTAAGAAGATTGCTGTTACCAGTTTAGATCAATGGAGGGGCAAGAGAAAGGCTAGAGCAGTCTGAATTAGTAACAAAGACCAATTATTGCATATTTTACAAGAAATATGGAATAACTGTAACCACTGCAGACTCCTTTGTACACCTGCTGTTATGAATAGTCCACAATAATTTCTTGTTATCACCAGTTTCTATTTAATGGGTTCTTCTAGTCTAGAAAACAAAAAAATCCTTGTCTTTAAAATTTCTGTTACAAATTGGAAACCCTGACACGTTTTCAGTGGCTTCCTGCTCTTTGGTCCTGCTCTTGTACTTTTTGTGGCTATTGTAACTGCAGCTGCCAAAAACATTCAGTTAAATGGGAGATTAAAATACATGCCACAAAATTGTTGAGGCTGTTCTTCGTGGTGCTATAAGAAAAATTTATTGGAAATGTTGCTTATATATAGGAAGCTGGTATGTTTCTGATTCTTCAGGTGACATTTTTTAATTCTTAAAGTTCTTGAAAATACCTTATTTATATTATTTTTCTAAATAATCTTATTTTTCTGTTAATTTATACAGGAAAAGCTTTCTACATAAAAATTTTGAATATGAATTTTAACTCAGATCCTCTTTACTTTAGTTCACTTCAAGAAATATTTATTCAGAACCAGAAGTTTTTTTAACAGATACAAAGATAACACAAATGATTAATTCCTGTTTTCTGAAATTGTGGGTTTATTATATTCATTTTTTTTAAAGAAGAAAGATTCTTTGGGACAGCCCTAGATAGTAAATTCAATAACATTTATATTCTCTTTATGTGAGTAGTTACTTGCTTTAGACATTTATAAAACTCTTAACTGGTAACAATTGCCAACTACGTTTTTTTCCATTAATTAAAAGAAACTTTTTATATAGTGAAATAAATGATAATCTTGGTATATTCTACTACATTATTCTTTGCTTTATACTTGTTTTTATTGAAATTATCTTTCTACTTTGCTTTTTGGGGAATATTGCCTTATCACATACAGTCTACTAATACCTAAGAATTACGATTGCAAACCTAGCTGTAGAATCTTTTTACTTCCCTTTTGTGACATAGATTTATTTTTTAATATGACATATGTTTCCAAAACTCAGAAATAAAATTTTTTGCTGCTAAAGTATACAGCATATTCTAGGTATCCTAAAATGAGTATCTGTACGGGGAGAGGAGAGGGACAGGAGAAGATGGTGGTCTTTATCATTAGGAACCTATCTATTTTTAACTAAAGTATTAATTAACATATGAAATGTTATGAGAACTATAAACTTGGAACTCCACTATCAGAAGCTTTACTATAATTTGTTAATTGAAGATAATTCTGATGAATTTTCCCTTTACCTTTTGCTTTCCCCTTTTTTCCCGCTGCTTCCTCTGAAGTCTCCTTCCAAATGGTTTTGGAAACTGGTTCCAGTAAGTTTGTTCAGCTACTTCAGTTCGCTCTCCAGAATTGTAATTGTAGAATGGTATTGTTTATGTCTTGCTGGTAAAGTCATTTCATGTAATTCTGTTAGTCACTGAATAGAGATTGGATTTTAAGGTATTTGGTGATGTAAAATGGAAAGATAAAAGATATAGCCAAGGTTTAGATCAGAAGTTCTAAAAATAATTTAAAGGGTAAACATCCTATTGCTAATCTTGTCAGCATTCACAGACTATCAGTAAGTAGGTTAAAAAAAAAAACCTATGGGCCAGGTGCGGTGGCTCACGCCTGTAATCCCAACACTTTGGGAGGCCAAGGCGGGCAGATGACGAGGTCAGGAAGTCGAGACCAGCCTGACCAACATGGAAAAACCCCATCTCTACTAAAAATACAAAATTAGCTGGGTGTAGTGGCGCATGCCTGTAATCCCAGGTACTCGGGAGGCTGAGGCAGGAGAATCGCTTGAACCTGGGAGGCAGAGGTTGCAGTGAGCTGAGATCGCTCCATTGCACTCCATCCTGGGCAATAAGAGCGAAACTCCATCTCAAAAAAAAAAAAAAAAAAAAAAAAAAAAAAAAAAAAAAGTACAATGTAGCTTCTCATTAATTTAAATAATTTAATAAATATTAATTTGAATTGCATGAATAAATTGCCTGCATTTAAAAATCATCTTTGTGCTTGAGCGTGGTTGCTCACGCTTGTAATCCCAGTACTTTGAGAGGCCAGTGTGGGAGGATTCCTTAAGCCCAGGAGTTCAAGACCATCTTGGACAACATATTGAACCCCCATCTCTAGTTTTAAAAAATTATCTTTTTGACAGAAGTAGTTCCTTTTCAGCTTGAATTATAGATGACACTTCACTTTTTGTGTGATTAAAAAAGCAGAAAGTTTTCTGTGACCTTACCAGTAGTGGACCAAAACCATATTAAATTCTGAATTGACTTAAAGATTGATCTTTCAGATTTAAATATGGGGATGGGTGTGTTAAACCACTTAAGAACTATTTTACACCCTCAAGAATAAAACTCTAATTTAGAAATATACCATAATAGCTGGATGCGGTGCCTCATGTGCATAATCCAACACTTTGAGAGGCCAAGACAGGTGAATCCCTTGAGCGCAGGAGTTTGAGACCAGCCTGGGCAACTTGGCAAAACCCCGTCTCTACAAAAAATACAAAAATGAGGCAGGCATAGTGGTACACACTTGTGGTTTCACCTACTCAAGAGGCTGAGGTGGGAAAATCACCTGAGACCGGGAGATCGAGGCTGCAGTGAGCCATGATTGTGCCACTGCACTCCAGCCTGGCTAATAGAGTGAGACGCTATCTCTTAAAAAAAAAAAAAAAAAAAAAACAGGAAAAGAAATATATCATAATGTTGAATTATAGGGTGTTCTTTCTAAATGCCAAACTTCTACGTTTGCAGAAAGAAAGGGCATGTTTCCATGCAATGAGTTTATAAAGCAAATAGCATGTTCAAGTACAAAAGACTTTTTCATGAATTACAGATGAACCTTCTGAGAGCTGGACATAATCTCAAGATTTAAAGTTGATTTACCTAATATATCTTCTAGAATACAATCTTTAGGAAAATGTTTTAGCATCCCATCCATAATTCTCTGATTGTCTTGTCTAAACCATAGATACTTATTGCTAATGTCATATAAAGCTGTGTGTATGTGTGTGTGTGTGTGTGTGTGCGTGCATGCATACATGTGCCTGTTTGCACACACCTTGTGCCAAAGTGCTACTTTGCAGGAGGGAGTAGAACAAATCACATAATTCAGTTCTTTGTTCCATGACCCTGGGTGCTTGGCTTAGTCCAATTCAGGTCATAGGCTGAAAACAAACTACTAGTCCCAGACCAATTTCGAGGATGTCCAAGAGGCAGACTATTTTGATCCCAGATAACTGAAGAAAAAGCATGTAAGGATCTGGAACAGTACTAATTGTGAGAACGGTAGCTTAAGCCTAGAAGATACCACTGTGCTGGTTGATTTCTTTTTTCTTTCTTCCTTCTTCTTCCCTCCCCATGGTTGATTTTAAACAGTCTCTTAGCTGCAAAGTGAGGACTTTTTCTAAGGATTATGTTAAATTAATAATCAATTAAAGAATCTATAGAGTACTGCAAATAATTTTTTTCTGAATATGGTTACCCCCTGAATTAGGGATGTATTCTTAAATACAGTTTATTATGCACTAATTAATAAGAACCTTCAGAAATCTTCAAGAGGAAAATATGTTCCATGAATTTTGTCCTTGGGTAGCCAGTGAGAGAAATCCAGGAATAAGTATCTCCTTCATTAATACTGATGCTTTTCTGAGAGATAGCATTGAAAAGAAATCTAACTTCACTACCAAATGTTAGGTATTCTCTTTCAATAAATTTTTGTTTTTCTATTTTTATTCTCATGAAAGTATTTTATCTCATAATTATATTTTAATTCTAAAATATAAAGATGACCAATTTGGATGGAATTAGAAGAAAAAATAGTTTTGATAACCTTAAAAAAATACCAGTAACTTATGTTATATATTTTGCTAGTAAAATACTTTAGTGTGTACATTCACTAAATCTTCAGCATTATTTTACTTGGCTTTAGAAGAGTTAACAACTAATAATAGCTAACCTTTATTGATTGCTTACTATGTGCCCAGCAGGATGCATAGCACTTTGTGTCCATCATCTTACTTAATCTTCCAGTGGTTCTATGAAGTGGGTACTATTATTACCCGTTTACAAATGGGAAAATGAGAAATGAGAGTTTAAGTAACTTGTCCAAGATCACAAAACTAGTAAGTGGCAGAACCAGGATCTGAACCAGGATCTGAATTCATTCTCTTAAGACTACTTTTACAGCATGTCTCATTTTTTAGAGAACTATTTTTAAAAATTCTATCTAGCCACACCAAATAATCTTTAGAAAACGAAGGTTTCCTCTCTTTTTCTGAGGGGGAGCAAGAACCCGTATACTTGCTCAATTATTAATGAAACCTAAGTTGGGAGGGTGTTTTTTCACTTTCAAAGTTGTTAACTATTTGTGTTTCCTCAACATTCAAATAATAACCCAGAATGTCTTGGTGATACTATTCCAGTTCCTCAAATTTCTTTTAAGAATAGTATATTCTTATACCTTCCCCCTCATTTTGATAACTCTTTCTGCTTGAATAGTATTCTTGCTCTTTCCGTATAAGAATTTTCCGTCTAAATTAAGTCTGAATTAAAGTGGATTAATTTTATTATCTTCAAAAGAACAGAATTATTTGGATACAAAGTGTTCAAAATCTGTTTTGTGATGCTTTTATATTTAAATATTTAAGCTAAATGTCACATAGTATAAATTAGCAGTATATTATATTAAGTATTGAGCTTCAAAACTATAGCTGTTGTTGCTGTGTATTTAACTGTGGTGATACCTACCGTTATTTAATAAAAAAAGGAATATTGGTGAGTGGTCTCATTTCTCATGATTTATTTTATTACTGATACATTAGAATTTACGGTACTCATTTTTTTCGTGTGTGTTGCTTGGTACTTACTTATTTTCATGGTTTTTTTTTTTTATATTTTAGGCTCGTTATAGGAAAGAGCAAACATTACTTAAGCAACTGCCTTGCATTCCATTGGTAGAAAATTTGTTGAAGGATGGGACAGATGGCTGTGCATTAGCTGCCCTTATTCATTTTTACTGTCCCGATGTTGTCAGATTAGAGGGTAAGTGTTCCAGTGTAATATTTCTGAACTGTAGACAGATGATAACCAATATTTAAGACAATATTATTTTGTACTGCAGCCTACGTGACAGGGTGGGATCTTGTCTCAAAAGAAAAGACAATATTATTTAATAAGTAATGAAGATTTTTTTTTAAAAAAAGAACACATATATAATTCTGAGGGAGATAGTTCAAAAAAATAGTGCTTGGTTTCTAAGTCTTAATGTATAATGACTTCTATATTTATAAATGTATGTTTGTTAACCAGAATTGTGTATTTGTACTGATTACAAGATGGATATGAAATATTTATTATCAAATTAATCCAAAGTCACCACCTTGCTCTTTTCTTATTTGAAGATATTTGTTTGAAAGAAACTATGTCTTTGGCTGATAGCCTGTATAATCTGCAGCTGATTCAAGAATTTTGCCAAGAATACTTGAACCAGTGTTGCCATTTCACTCTGGAAGATATGCTCTATGCTGCTTCATCCATAAAGGTAAATTAAATTATTCTTTTTTCCCCTTTGCTTTGTTAAAATATGTATTTTTAAAAAACAAACAAATAAACAAAAAAGCTGGGCACAGTGACTCATGCCTGTAATCCCAGTACTTTGGGAGGATTGCTTAAGCCCGGGAGGTTGAGGCTGCAGCGAGTGATGATCGTGCCATTGCACTCCAGCCTGGGCAACAGAGCAAGACCCTGTCTCAAAAAATAAATAAAATTTTAAAAATAAAGAACCATAGAACAAGATATATAAATGACCTAGCAACTTTAAGCTTATAGATTAACTATATCAGTCAAAAGAGCTTTTGAAAAAAGTTTTTGATTTTTTTCTCCTTATTTCGTTTTTTAATATACTATTAACTACAAGTTTCTTTTATAGTGCAAAGCCAAACTTAAAGTCATGTACAGAATTGGCCAGGTGTAGTGACTTGTGCCTATAATCCCAGCTCTTTGGGAGGAAGGGGTAGGCAGATAGCTTGAGCTCAGGAGTTTAAGACCAGACTGGGCAACATGGTGAAACCCCATCCCTACAATAAATACAAAAATTAGCTGGGTGTCGTGGCATGTGCCTGTGTTCCCAGCTACTCGGGAGGCTGAGGTAGGAGAATTTTGAGTCTGGAAGGCGGAGGTTGCAGTGAGCTGAGATCACGCCACTGCACACTAGCCTGGGCAACAGAGCCAGGCCTTGTCTCAAAAAAAGAAAAAAAAAAAAAAGTCATTTACAAAATCGATCTGTTGTCTTAATGTTTGCAAAATAGAGAATAAGCCATTAAATGTTTCTTACAATAACAGTGCTTACAAATAGTAAGATATCTTTATAAATAATGCTTACTTTTTCTTAAGGAATTTTTAATTTTTAATTTTTGAATTAAACAAAAAATTAATTGAAAAGTAACATTATGTACTATTTAACTACCATTATGCATAAATATATGATATGTATAGTTAAATGATATGGTATCCTTGTGTATTTTTATGTGTACAATGAATCATTGAGCATTAAATTGAAATTTAGTTTGTTTATTCTCACTAGATTAAATATAATTATTCTGTAGTTATCAGACTATTTGTCACCTTTATTGTCCTTTGACTGTTGGCTAATGTATGCTCTCAGATTGTGTTAAAAGAATAAAATTTCACATGGGTAGTATTATTTTCTTAATTTTAAGTTGAATATATTTTATTTACATTGATGTTAAATGTTAAAAATAATAATCATGGCTGAGCGGGGGAGGCTGAGGTGGGCAGATCACTGAGGCCAGGAGTTCGAGACCAATCTGGCCAACATGGTGAAACCTCACCTCTACTAAAAATACAAACATCAGCCAGGCGTAGTGGCGTGCGCCTGTAATCGCAGCTACTTGGGAGGCTGAGGCAGGAGAATCATTTGAACCTGGGAGGCAGAGGTTGCAGTGAGCTGAGATGGCACCACTGCATTCCAGCCTGGGTGACAGAATAAGACTATGTCTCAAAAAAAGAAAATCATCATCATGAAGAGATCTTTGAAAATCATTCCATTCCATTCCCAATTTTGAAAATTAAGTTGTGTTATGAATACTATTATTTTTAATACTTCAAGAATTATTTCTTATCCTCCAGATATTATTTCTTATCCTCCAGATATTATTTTAGTAATGTTAGTGTTGTATTTTATGTGAGTTAATAATATAAAGTCAATTAAGAAATCAGAAATGTTTTCTAATTGAGTCATATTAATTTATGAAACACTGAACTACAATATAAAAACTTTAGGCCAGGTGCGGTGGCTCTTGCCTATAATCCCAGCACTTTGGGAGGACAAGGCAGGAGTATCACTTCAGTCCAGGAGTTTGAGACCAGCCTGGGCAACATAGTGAAACCTTTGTCTTTACAGAAAATAAAGTTAGCCAGGCGTGATGGCACACACTGTAGTACCAGCTACTCAGGAGGTTGATGTTGGAGGATTGCTTGAACCTAGGAGGCTGAGACTGCAGTGAGCCCTGATTGCATGACTACACTCCAAACTTAGTGACAAACCAAGACCCTGTCTTAAACTTAGAAAGACGTAATATTCATGAGCTTTAATCACTGGGAAAATTATTTCTTACTGTACTGACACCTTGTGGCCAAACAGTACAATTATGTTATTAGGATGGCTGTCTTAACCAAAGTCCTTAAAATATTAACTTATTTTCTGTCAACAGATAATTTATTGAGCACTTAAGCAGTATTTTTTCAAAATATAGTCCGCTTTCAGTTAACTGCACTAGTAAAATGTAACCTAGCACCAGTACTTAAAAACCAATTTTATACTTTGGCTTTAGAAAGCATACCATAAAGATAAGTGTAAAGAAAAAATATAAATCACAGTAATCTTATTACCCAGAAATACTCTGTCAGTGTTTTGATGTTTTACTGACTGGTGTTTTTTTTAATGCGTAGATTCATTCATTTGTACATTCATTTAATAAATATTTACTGAGCATCTATCATGTGCCAGACACTGTTTTAAACACTGAAGATATAATGATGAGCATAAGTTTTGTCTTTTTAGACCTTATAATCTGGAGGGTAAGATGAGGAACCCTGGAGAATATAGTAATAGATAAATGTGGAAAGAGAAAAAGGGACTCTACCAAGTATCCTCTTGTAAGCCATAGTAAGATTCCCTTTACCTCAAGAGCAATGGAAAGAGAGTTGCATTTTGAAAAGTTTGTTTTCTTAGCAAGCCAAAGAAAAAGCTATTGTGTTCCAAACAAGGCAAAAACATTTGAATCAGAGCGGTTATGATGGAGAGAAGTCGATGAATTCCAGTAATATTTAGGATGCAAAATCTGCATGCTTTGGTTGATGAATTGGACATGGGAGAAGGAAGAATGTGTCAAGGATGACTCCTAGGTTTCTGGTTTGCACACAGGGATAGTGGTGCCATTCATTGAGATAGGACTGCAGTAAGATCACATTTGTTGGGAAGGTCATTATTTCAATTTTGGACATAGGCCTTTGAGATATCCAAAAGAAAATGCTCCGTAGGCCACTGCATATATAAGTGCAGTCAGTACATTTGAGAATCATTTAGTAGCTGGTGGACATAGGCATGGCAGTGTTTCAAAGAGGGGTGAGATCAGGAATATCAAATGCAGCTGAGAGGTCAGGTAAGATGGGAAATCTGTTTGATTTCGCAACATATGTACATCATTGGTGACTCAAGCAATTGCTGTTAGGGGAATGATGTGATTCAGTGCCAAGACTGAAGTAGATTAGAGAGTAAAAGTGATGAAATGGAGAGTGTCAGTAGAGGCCTGCTCCTAAAAGAAGTTTGTGAAGAGGTAAAAAGATGGGAGGGAGGAGAAACTAGAGAATAGTTATTGAGTGAAGGTTTTATTTCCTTTATTTTGATGGGAGGGATTGGAGCATGTTTAAAAGCCAAATAGGAAGGATTCTGTTGAGAGGAGAAGGGTAAATATGTAGGAGAGAAAAGTAAGGTTAAGAATATAATGGCATTCACAGCAATTTGGATGGAATTGGAGACCATTATTCTAAGTGAAGTAACTCAGGAATGGAAAACCAAACATCATATATTCTCACTCATAAGTGGGAACTAAACTATAAGGATGCAAAGGCATAAGAATGATACAATGGACTTTGGGGACTCAGGGAAAAAAGCGGGAGGGAGGTGAAGGATAAAAGACTACACATTGGGTACAGTGTACACTGCTTGGGTGATGGGTGCACCAGAATCTCAGAAATCACCTAAAGAACTTATTCGTATTACCAAACACCTATTGAAATAAGAAATACATTTTTTAAAACTGTAAAGTTTCTGAGAAGTGAAGCAGAGATGAGATCCACTGCATAGCTTTTATGGATTATAAGCATTCTTATTACTTTTTTTAGTCACAAATTTTAATGGCTGCTTCAATTAGTATATATCTGTATATCAACATTCTAAAATTCTGAGAATTTATAGTAAAAGCAAACACTAAAGGTAAAGTAGAAACCTACCAAATGCTCTTCACCACTGTGCATTATCTTCTGTAACAATCCAGACTCTTACACTCAGCCACCTACAAGAAGGTCCACTTAAATGTCCAGTGAACATCTCAATGACTCTAGATTCCTTTCATTACCTGTTTCTCCCAGTCCTCTCCATCTCACTATTACTTGCTCAAGACAAAAACCTAAGAGTCATAACTCTTGATTCTTCTTTTCATCACTTTATTTTTTTAGAGACAGGGTCTCACTCTGTCACCTAGGCTGGAGTGCAGTGGCATAATCAGCCAAATCTTGGGCTCAAGCTGTATTCCTGCTCCAGCCTCCCAAGCAGCTAGGATGACAGGACTGTGCCACCATGCGTGGCTAATTTTTAAAATTTTTATAGAGACAAGCTGTGTTGCCCAGGCTGGTCTCAACCTCCCGGCCTCAAGCAGTCCCTCCTCAGCCTCCCCAAGCACTGGGATTAGAGGCATGAGCCACTGTGCCCAGCCTCTTTTCTTCACTTTCTACATACACAATAGCCTTCCAGAACTATCAGATGAGAGATGATATTTGAAAGTCACCAACTTAAATATGAGAAACAAAACCAAGAGAATGCATGAGTTCTAATGGAGAGCATATAGAGTTTAAGGATTATTCATAATTAGCAAGTAGGAAGAAGGCAAGACGTTAGAAAATAACCATATCCAGGATAATCTTAAAAACTTTAATATGAAATAAGACCTTACCTATTAAATATTAATAAATTTGATAGTAACTATTTTATTAAATGCCAAATACCCAAAATTTAGAAAACATATTATTTTAAAAAGTTATGAAAACAGATTTTATACAGTTTTTAAAAATTCAGCAAATGCCTAAAATTGAAATAATTATTCATGCTTATAGCTTTTATTATAAACGCATTTTAAAATATAAACTTGTAGTAGAAATGTGCTTTTGAGGACCCTTAATCCTTCTCTTAATTTTAAGCCATTTAAAAAATTATTTACATTTTAAAATAGTAATAATAAAAGGTAATGTTGTTGACTTACTAATAACTTTTCGAAGTTAGGTAGATACATTAATTGTATAATGTTTTGTACATTTCAAAATTATTTAAAAATTAGCTATAAAAATTTAGTTCTGGTGTTATTTAGCACTGGTATTACTGTTGAGTTTAGCATTACGGAACACGGAACACATACATATAACTTATTATTTTTTTTTTTTTTTGAGACAGAGTCTTGCCCTGTCGCCCAGGCTGGAGTGTAATGGCATGATCTTGGCTCACTGCAACCTCTGCCTCTTGAGTTCAAGCTATTCTCCTGCCTCAGCCTCCCAAGTAGCTAGGATTACAGGCACGCGCCACCACACCCGGCTAATTTTTTGTATCTTTAGTAGAGACGGGGTTTCACCTTGTTGGCCAGGCTGGTCTCAAACTCTTGACTTCGTGATCCACCCATCTTGGCTTCCCAAAGTGCTGGGGTTACAGGTGTGAGTCACCATGTCTGGCCACATAATAATTTTTTTTTTAACACTACGTCCAATTACTTTTTGGAGAAATTTATAGGGATCTGAGTAGAACTTATTTTTTGTGATAACCCCTCTTTAGAGTGTCTTTAGAGGATAACCCCTCTTTAGAGTGTCAGGTGATTGAATAACTTTTTAAGTTGTATTTACTTTGGAGTGAAAGTGCCTTATATATTATCTCAGTGTTCTACACAGTTAGAGGTATTCATGCCTGCTAGATCCAATTGGGCCACCATTTTAGAATTATAGAGTAAATCATCAGCAAGAGGTTTTGAATAGTAGTTACAATTTTTACCCACAAGAGTTAATATTCCATCCCATGTTTAATAGCCTGTAGTGAATATACTCCAGTGATGAATGAATGAGATTTAAACCTATATTTTAAAACAATAAAATTCTATTTATCATTAAGTTTTACCTAATGTAGGCTTTCTGTTAAATTTCCTATATAGAGTAATTATTTGGTGTTCATGGCGGAACTGTTCTGGTGGTTTGAAGTGGTGAAGCCGTCTTTTGTACAGCCTCGTGTTATTCGTCCACAAGGAGGTAATCAATCTTTTTAATTTTTAATGTTCCTATAAACAGAAAAAAATGGAATGTTGATATAACCTCACCTGGCTACGTTTTTAGAAAGCAGCCTATTAATTTTTTTTAGATTTCAGCTATTACCCTTGATAGATTCTCCTAACCTCTTAAAATGGTTAGAGGAGAAGAAAAAGAAAATGGAGGGAATGGCTTTGAATTTGAAGTCTTATGATGTGGAACTTTTAGCTGTAACTGTCCATTTCTTTTCTTTGCATCTTTTATCCCTATCCCAGCTTTTATTCCCTTTTACATTCTAGTTTTTAACATCGTGTTACCCAGAATCCCCACAAATTATTGTTTGGCCTTAACCTGCAACTTGAATTTGCCATTAAACCATAAAAAGGTTTGTATGGATTTTTAAACCTGGTGGATTTTGTGACTATTATAGTATTATGAACTATTGATTGTATATAATAAGAATAAAGCTAGTAAGAAATAAAGGGGTTACTGTAAAGACCCCTAGATATAAGGAACAAAAAATCTTCCTAAATTTTCTGTAAAGTGAAATTTCACATAGCAAAACCAATTTTCTCTTGGCTCCCATTATAGAACTAGAGGTTTATTTCTAGGCTGGGTGCAGTGGCTCATGCCTGTAATTCTAGCACTTTGGGAGGCCGAGGTGGGTGGATTACCTGAGGTCAGGAATTCGAAACCAGGTTGGCCAACATGGTGAAACCTGGTCTCTACTAAAAATACAAAAATTAGCCGGGCATATTGGTGCATGCCTGTAATCCCAGCTACTTGGGAGGCTGAGACAGTAGAATTACTTGAACCCAGGAGGCAGAGGTTGCAGTGAGCAGAGAGCGTGCCACTGCACTCCAGCCTGGGTGACAGAGACGAGACACCGTCTCAAAAAAAAACACAAAAAACCCAGAGGTTGATTTCTATAGGGGAAAAAATGATCTTAAATTATAAGCTTAGCCCACTAAATAACTTTCTTCCAGCATAACTTATGGAAACATTTCTGTCTGCTACCAATAGCTGTCCCACCCAACACAAAATATGATTATTGTGCATCCCAACAACTTAGCAACTTTCCTTGGCTCCAAAGTTTGTTATTTTGTAACTGCTACTGCTACCTCCACCTCCACCCAGCCTCCCAAAAATAAAAGAAGAGAAAGTGATCGGGAAGGAGGAAAAACATGTAACCAAAGGGGAGGCATAGTCTAGTGAGTACAGTGAGGTTACTTCAGGCAGCCCACCTCATCTCAGGCAAAAATCTGTGAAATAAGCAATAATTCTAGTATTGCTAAGCTTCTTAATGGCAGATTCTGAATTATTGTGTCATTATATAACATTATATAACTTTTTTACATGCCTGTAAAGAAATTGAGATGTTCCCCTAAAGCCATTGAATGAAGTCAGATATTCTTAGTAATTTTCATAACCAATATTTGTATAATTTTTTAAAATTATTAACAGAGTTTTCACTACATTGCTTTCTGTGATTTCACCTGTGAATCCCACTGTTCAAAATACCAATAGCTGTTGCATCAGCTCTCAAAGTCAAAAAGTAAATTGAGTCTTCCTCCAGAGTTACTTACAAAAATAAAAGTATACCAGCAGGTTTAATTGTTTTCTAAAGAAATTCTGTTTTTCTCTAATTGACCAAAATACCAGCTATTTCATAAAGAAGCAGAGCTGACCATGTGTGCCTGAAGTTCTATGAAAGCTTTCACAAAATTAAACACTCAAACTTATTTTTGTTTTAAATACATATATTTATTTTATGTTAGGCTTTTTCCCCCTCATTATCCTTAATCAGGTGAATTTTTTAATTTAAGAAATTTTTGGCCGGGCATGGTGGCTCACACCCGTAATCCCAGCACTTTGGGAGGCCAAAGCGGGCAGATCACAAGGTCAGGAGTTCAAGACCAGCCTGGCCAATATGGTGAAACCCCGTCTCTACTGAAAATACAAAAATTAGCCAGGTGTGGTGGCAGGTGCCTGTAGTCCCAGTTACCCGGGAGGCTGAGGCAAGAGAATCACTTGAACCCAAGAGGTGGAGGTTGCAGTGAGCTGAGATGACACCATTGCACTCCAGCCTGTGCGATAGAGTGAGACTCCGTCTAAAAAAAAAAGAAAGAATTTTTTCTTAAATTTTTTGAACTTAAGTCTGAATACTTCAAAAAGAGCTTAAAGAAACTTGACCCTTTGAAAATTATTTAAGAAGAAAACTTTATGCTATGATTTCTCAATACGTAGAAAGGGAAATAGAAGTTAAATTTTATTATAAATTTATTTATGGTCCAGAATTTTTCATAGAAATATGCTAATTTGAGGGTCTTTTTAAAAATCTTTTATTCCAGCTGAACCTGTAAAAGATATGCCTTCAATTCCTGTCTTGAATGCTGCCAAAAGAAATGTCTTAGATAGTAGTTCTGACTTCCCTTCAAGGTAAACTCCACAATGACTTTATTTTCACCATTTCTGTTCTATTTACTAATTAAATCAAATAATATTATATTAAATAAGGTTTTTAAGAATTTCAGTTGGATTTTGAACTGTTATAATTAGCTTACCCTATTAAACCCTGTTTTAAATGTAAATTGAAATATACACTGAAATGAATGTTTATATGTACCATACTGAAAAGATGGGAGAATATATTCTAAATTCCCAATAACCAACCTAAAACTAAACTTTTGATGTGTAACTTGTTCATAATTGAGAACTGTAATAGGTAACTCTTAGGCCTCGGAGGGAAATTTTGAAATTCTATTAGGATTTCTACATATTTTATTTTAAAAATCTTTGAAGGTTTTTTCTGCTGTTTTTTTTTCTGGTTAGGATAGCTATTGAGAGATCACAGTGTTACCCACACAACGGGTGGGTTTGGTCTCTTGGCAGATGACAGTCCAAAGCCACAACCAAGGAGGATTTAACAAGACAAGAGGATTTTATTACTTGCAGCAAGTAAGGAGGACACCGGGAATAATTCCCCAAAGCAGTGCCTCCTCGAACAAAGGTGAAAATAGGGCTTTTAGATAGGCTGGTTAGCTGAATCATTGTGTGTAGAGGTGGAGTAAAGGCAGTAAAGGCGCAGTCATCAGTCATGCTTCTGCATACTGGCATGTATAGAAAATGAGGAATAAGCTCCTCCTTGGATGGGGTTTTTGGTGTGTAATAGTAATACATCCCCGACTCAGGCATCTCTGCATCCACCCAGTTTGTGTAGTTTTTGTTTTGTAATGTGGGGTTGGGCTGCTTCCTGGAACTTTCTGAAACAATAAAAACCTCAAGGTGCAACAGTTACAAGCAGGTACCTTTTCACAGTGTGTACCTGAAAACCCAAGGACCCTGGGTTACAACAATAGAATATTTATTACAATATTGAATCTTTAATGCTTTAGTACATAATATTAGGAACTAAATTGAAAGCAAAGTGAAAATGTCCTATCATATTAATACCTAGGTAATCCTGACTTCTCACCCAGGTATGTGATAGGAACATTAGTTTGTTTAAAAATGCATTTCAACAGCTCCTATAAGCAGCTTTTTATTCGTATTTATTAGAACCTACAATATATATTGACTTTGGACTCCCTAATCTATCTGCTTTTTTAAGTTAAAACTAATGTCTTTTGTGGGTTTTTGGAAATTCAGACACATTCAAAATACATTTTAAAAATTATGAGTAAAACATTCAAAGTAATTTCTGTATGAATTCTTGGCTTAACACAAAAATATGAAATTTAGCAGGCATGGTCGGTCAATAGTGACATTTCCTTCCTTGAAGATTTAGAAAACACTCAGTGTTGTAGGTCATCACTCTTGCTCTATTAAATCTTGAAATTCCACTTTTAAAGTGGAAAGTAAAGTTTTCCACTCAAAGATTAGATTATTCCATAATTATTCTAGGAACCTAAATGGACAGTCTCCCACATTTCTGAAAAATGTTTTTAATTCATGTCCTCTGGAAGACTCATCTCTTTTCTGTCTCTCAGACATCTCAGCGGCTCATTTTTCCTATTTTTTCCAGCAGAAACTCTTTTTATAATGCAGATGGATGTCTACATTCTTTTCCTTGAAAAGTTATTGTGTAGCCATTATTCTAGGCTATTCTGGGTTCCTACTCATCCTCTTGATTTCTGTAAGTCTCCATATGGTCCATTGTAGTTCTCCAACACTGTGGAACTTTTGAGAAAGAATTGAAGTATTTTTGCCCTTCCTGGGAATAATGTAGCCACATCTACAAATGTTAGTGCACCTAAATAATGATTTTATGAGAAAGAAAAAAACGAAGAAGACAGACAAAGCAAAAGATGTTTCCAGCAGCTACTCCACATACTTGGCTGTTAGAGATATACAAACATAGGTCCATGAGCAGAGAGGCTGTCAAGGTCTTTTACTAGGGTATATTTTATCTATAGTTTTTAGAGATTTAAATTTGACCAAAATATTTCAAATTGGTGAGTTTCATTTTACTTTTTTATATATCAGTTTTTATGTTTATAAAAATGAAAGTAATTCATATCTCACAAGGACATTGAGATGTATATGAAAGTACTTTAAGTTGTTTGGCTAAAAGACATAAAATATATACAGATATGTACTGTAATCACAACCATTGTTTGGTTTAAACAATATATTATGTTTCTATATCTTTAAAATTTAGGATGTAGAATCAGAGGTGGTAGTGTTGTTTCTAACTTAAGACATTCTACCTAAAATTTATATTAAACAACTAAAATATAACATTTTAAATTTATTTTCCATTGCAGTGGGGAAGGAGCTACATTTACACAGTCTCATCATCATTTGCCTTCTAGGTATTCACGTCCCCAAGCTCATTCTTCAGCCTCAGGTAATATATTTGAAAAAGCCTAGGAAAATACTTTTTTAAGTAGGTTACCTGGGAAATGATTTGAGAGTAAATATAAATAAACAAATATCCAGGGTTTTCCCCCCCCCCCCATAACACTAAAAGCATGATCAGTTTCACTGTGCTTACTTTTCTTGATAAAATGGTCTCTAATTCTCCTTATGTACCTACTTAATTTGTATTGCTATTAATGAATCCTCAAATACATGAAATCTCTTAAATTGCTATAAGTTAATTTTTTTACGTGATTTCAATGACTTTTTCTTTTTTGCATTTGAAGGAGGAATTAGAAGGTCTTCATCTATGTCTTATGTTGATGGCTTCATAGGGACATGGCCCAAAGAGAAAAGGTAAACAAAGATAATTACTTTTAGTGTATTCAGATTATTAAGAAATGCAAATTGCATCTGTGTCTTTTATTGATAACCAAATTGCTAAAACTTTTAATTAGTTCCTAAATTTGAAAAAGGCAGTATAGGCAGATGAGAGAGGGGTAAAAGAGGCTAACTTTAAAAAGTAGCTAGATAGCCCTCCCCTTACCTTGAAGACAGTATGATTATGAGAACTGGGGAAAGAAAGGAAATGTAATTTCAAATAATTCTTGTTAAATGATACTAAAAATCATTTCTAGGATTTTTAAAGGATTTTTCTCTTTAACTTTTTTTAGATCATCAGTGCATGGTGTATCATTTGATATTTCTTTTGATAAAGAAGATAGTGTACAGAGATCCACTCCAAACCGAGGAATCACTCGTTCTATTAGTAATGAAGGACTTACTCTGAACAACAATCGTGTATCTAAACACATTAGGAAAAATTTGTCCTTCAAGCCAATAAATGGAGAAGAGGAAGCGGAGAGCATTGAAGAAGAACTTAATATAGATTCTCACAGTGACCTCAAGTCTTATGTGCCCCTTAACACAAATGAACTAAATTCTAATGAGAATATTCATTACAAGCTTCCAAATGGAGCTTTACAAAATAGAATACTTCTAGATGAGTTTGGCAATCAGATTGAGACACCAAGCATTGAAGAAGCATTACAAATAATTCATGATACTGAAAAATCTCCTCATACACCTCAGCCAGACCAAATTGCTAATGGCTTCTTTCTTCATAGTCAAGAAATGAGTATCCTAAATTCAAATATCAAGTTAAATCAGTCTAGTCCTGATAATATAACTGATACAAAAGGTGCCTTGAGTCCCATAACTGACAATACTGAAGTAGACACTGGAATTCATGTTCCTTCGGAAGATATTCCTGAAACTATGGATGAAGATTCTTCATTGAGAGATTATACTGTAAGCTTGGACTCTGACATGGATGATGCATCTAAATTTCTTCAGGATTATGATATACGAACCGGCAACACCAGAGAAGCTTTGAGTCCTTGTCCAAGTACTGTAAGTACCAAGTCTCAGCCAGGCAGCAGTGCTTCTTCTAGTTCTGGAGTTAAAATGACCAGCTTTGCTGAACAAAAGTTCAGGAAACTGAATCATACTGATGGAAAAAGTAGTGGAAGCAGTTCTCAAAAAACTACACCAGAGGGCTCTGAACTTAATATTCCTCATGTGGTTGCTTGGGCACAAATTCCAGAAGAAACAGGGCTTCCACAGGGACGGGACACTACCCAGCTCTTGGCTTCTGAGATGGTGCACCTTAGGATGAAACTAGAAGAAAAGAGGCGTGCTATAGAAGCCCAGAAGAAGAAAATGGAAGCTGCTTTTACCAAACAGAGACAGAAAATGGGAAGGACAGCATTCCTTACGGTAGTGAAAAAGAAAGGGGATGGGATTTCTCCTCTACGAGAGGAAGCGGCGGGTGCAGAAGATGAGAAAGTATATACTGATCGAGCAAAGGAAAAGGAATCACAAAAAACTGATGGACAAAGGAGCAAGTCACTGGCAGATATAAAAGAGAGCATGGAGAATCCTCAAGCCAAATGGCTAAAGTCTCCAACTACACCTATTGATCCTGAGAAGCAGTGGAACCTGGCAAGCCCCTCAGAAGAAACTTTAAATGAAGGAGAGATTTTAGAATATACCAAATCCATTGAAAAGTTAAATTCATCCCTGCATTTTCTCCAACAAGAAATGCAACGCTTGTCACTTCAGCAGGAGATGTTAATGCAGATGAGAGAGCAGCAATCTTGGGTGATTTCACCTCCACAACCCTCTCCACAGAAACAGATTAGAGATTTTAAGCCTTCTAAGCAGGCAGGCCTGTCATCAGCCATTGCACCATTCTCCTCAGACTCCCCTCGTCCTACTCACCCATCTCCACAGTCTTCTAACAGGAAAAGCGCGTCTTTTTCTGTTAAAAATCAAAGGACTCCTAGGCCAAATGAGTTAAAAATAACACCTTTGAATCGAACCTTGACACCCCCTCGGTCTGTGGATAGCCTTCCTCGGTTAAGGAGGTTTTCACCAAGTCAAGTTCCTATTCAGACTAGGTCATTTGTATGTTTTGGGGATGATGGAGAACCTCAGTTAAAGGAATCCAAACCTAAAGAGGAAGTTAAAAAGGAGGAATTGGAATCCAAAGGGACTTTGGAACAGCGTGGACATAATCCAGAAGAAAAGGAAATCAAACCTTTTGAGTCAACAGTCTCTGAAGTCCTATCATTGCCTGTCACAGAGACTGTATGTCTGACACCAAATGAGGACCAATTGAATCAACCCACAGAACCCCCTCCTAAACCCGTTTTCCCACCCACTGCTCCAAAAAATGTTAATCTGATTGAAGTTTCCCTCTCAGATTTGAAACCCCCTGAAAAGGCTGATGTACCTGTTGAAAAATATGATGGAGAAAGTGATAAAGAACAATTTGATGATGACCAGAAAGTATGCTGTGGATTCTTTTTTAAGGTGTAGTATTAATCTGCATAGTTTTGGGCATCTTCATTAGATGAGTGTGGTTGTGTTGGATTTGTTTTTTTTTTCAGTTGATATGCTTCTTTCAGTAGCAGTCCCTTTTGATACAAGTCCATCCCTGTGGACTGTAGTTAACATTCAAGCACACTGTGGTTTCCAGTATGGACTCAAAGCTGTAATAAATCCTTTTATCACATGTTAAGATATATTCCTTGGTTTTGCTCCTCTACTGCTCTTTCTCACTTTAACAAAAGCCTTTTAAAAATTAAGCTACTCAGATCTCTTCAGAGAGTGATTCCATTTGTCTCTTAATCATGTAACACTGCCATTTTTTTTTAACAGAATGCTACTCTAGACACTGATAGATATTAAAATTAAAATTTACCGTTTAGAGACTCTGTTCCTTGCAGAGAAAGGGAAACAGAGGGGAAGAAAATCATTAGTGTAAAACAGGCAGTACCTCTGTTGCTTCATTTCTATTCCATTCATTTTGTATCTTCACCAGTCCATTACTCATCTGCTGGACTATGGTTACAGCTTCTTGACTGGGCCATCTGTCTCCAGTCATGCCATTCAAACCCTTTAGCACAACATTCAGGGACTTTCACAGATTTACCTAAATCTTTTTGTCTAGCCTCTTCCCTGTAATTTTATTTTGTACTGTTCTTTAAGATTAACTTCAAGCTTCATCTAAAGCCTTTTATAATTCCTTCAGTCAAGGTCAAATGTTTCATCATTTGTCTATCTATTGTATCCTTAATATACTTACACCTGTCCTGTGTCCCGGAGTTTTCAACTGTTTCGTATGATTTGCTTTGTCTCTTAGACCATGACCTCCTAGAGGTGCTGCATCTTTTTATTTTTATTTATTTGTTTATTTTTTGAGACAGAGCTTCGCTCTTGTTGCCCAGGCTGGAGTGCAATGGCGCGATCTTGGCTTACCGCAACCTCTGCCTCCTGGGTTCAAGCGATTCTCCTGCCACAGCCTCCTTAGTAGCTGGGATTACAGGCATGCGCCACCACCATGACCGGCTAATTTCGTATTTTTAGTAGAGACGGGGTTTCTCCATGTTGGTCAGTCTGGTCTCGAACTCCTGACCTCAGGTGATCCACCCGCCTCAGCCTCCCAAAGTGCTGGGATTACAGGCATGAGCCACTATGCCCAGCCTAGGTACTGCATCTTTTTAATCCCCATAGGATAGTAAAGTATCTGGCAAACTACAATATATGTAATTTGATAGATGAAGACATATATGAATGTTTGAACTAATTACTTGAATGGTGTCTTCTGACTTTCTCCATTCAGAGTTAAATCTCTCTCTGGGTTTCTATACAAAGCCTGTTGTTTGTGCCTCTTCCCCTTGTGATTTTTTTAGGCTCCTTGACCTGAGGTACCGTATATTTTAATATATGTAATATCTGACACTATGTTGTGAATGTATTAAGACACCAAAGAAATGTTTATTGAATTACGCATTGGCAGGGACAGTTGACAAGGAGACATTAAGACAGTGAACCACTTCTACACCAGCTTGTTACTTTGGTGAATTCTGAAGCATTTTGGAAGCCCCCTGAGAACTAGGGCTATCCCTAAGGATTCAGGTAGAAACTAGGGCAGGCCCAGGAGCCCTATAGATAATGAACTAGCTCTCAAATTAAAAGAACTGTAAAGGAGAAGTATAATCACGCCCATCTTTTCCTCAATGGAAATATTTTCATTGTACTTCAGAACCTATCAAGCAGACTGTCAGTACCTCAATTTAAAATCATGCAGCAGTAGTTTCATTTATGTGATAAAACATTGGGTGGCTAATTTTGGGATGTTTTTACTTGAGGTGTTTTTACTGAGCTTATATTTCAAATAAAATTCAAATGCAATTTTAAAAATTGGTGGGGGAACTCCCTACTCTAAGTTACTAAGTTAGGGTTAAAAAAATCTTTTGTGTTTTTTTGTTTTTATGGTTGTTCTTTGCAAATCTCATAGGTTTTGACAGAGTGTAATTAAATAAGTTTGTGTGTCCTCTTTTATTGATGGAACTGTTACCACTGTAGTTCAGTTCTTCCTTCATAATTCCTGAACCACATCCACATTCAGAAGGGTTATAATAGAGAGTTCAAACTTTCAGTTATAGAACTAACCACAAAATGTGACTGTAACAATTAAAAATGAGAATATTGGTACCTAAAATGTTTCATCGTTTTCAATGAAATTCGTTCTTAGGATGATCAAAAAGCAGAAAATGATATGGCAATGAAACGGGCAGCTTTGTTGGAGAAAAGATTAAGAAGGGAAAAGGAAACTCAACTCCGGAAACAACAGTTGGAAGCAGAAATGGAGCATAAGAAGGAGGAAACAAGGTAAAGGAAATTGCTGGGTCAGTGCTAGATCTGAACTTTAATGATGCATGGGCATATTTAGAAAAAGTTGGTAAGTATTCAAAGAGGTGGTCTCTCATTAATTTTTATTAACAGATTTTTTTTCAGAGAAGTTTGTAGTATAGATAGAGAGCTGGATCAGTGCTACTTTTTGGTGCTTTGTAGAAATCAATTTATTTCCCCGAAGTATTGCCTAATTTTACATTTTTATCTTAAGTTTAAGGCATCGCGTGGTAAAGTTCTCTAGAAACATTAATTTCAATAATTAATTTAAATGTTTAAAAAACATTAAAATAACTTTCCTGGGAGACAGGTATACACACACACACACACACACACACACACACACACGTAGATACATACACATACAACCTAAATTATCTCAGATACCTTTATTTTTTTAAATTTCTTTGACTCTTCCTTTCCTCCTTTATTTATTTATGCTTAATCCCATGTCTCAGCAGAATCATCAAGTAATCAAGTACCTTTTAAATGAACCATTTATTTCCCAAGGTGATGAAATAGAATTATCCCTTCTCATATCAAATACATAACTCCTGTGTGATTTGTCTTTGGTATGCAGAATAAGTACTGTAACCATTTGATTTCTTAGGCGTAAAACTGAGGAGGAACGTCAGAAGAAAGAAGATGAGAGAGCACGCAGAGAATTTATTAGGCAAGAATATATGAGGCGGAAACAACTGAAACTAATGGAAGATATGGATACAGTAATTAAACCCCGTCCTCAAGTAGTAAAACAAAAAAAACAGCGACCAAAATCTATTCACAGAGATCATATTGAATCCCCCAAAACACCAATAAAGGGTCCTCCAGGTAACATAGCTTATTATGAAGAGTCTGTTCATAAAAAACACCAGCTTGGTCGGTTTGTCATACTAACTTGGTTGTACTTTGATATGCAAAATTGGATACACACTTTGAGATTATGCATGCTCCCTTTTAGAAAACCAAAATGAGCAAATGAAGTTTTTAATGAATTGAATGTATTATGTGTGCATGCATATATTCAGCAGAACAAATGTGAATGCTAAAAATCAAATCTAAATATTAATCTATTAGGGAACTCTGCCCTCAGATATAATCTCCTTGAACTATTAACTGCCCTTTACATACTTACAAATTTAAAGAAATGTTATATGCATGAAATGTACAAGAAACATGTTGGTATAATAAGGAATGTAAGATCAAGAGTTCATAAGTCCATCCTTGAAGATAGAAATGGTTGAAAATCCAAATTTATAATATCTGGAGTTGAGAGAACATATTTCCTTTAAAAGTCAATATGCATACTTCTTCTTCTTCTTCTTATTATTATTATCATCATTTGAAATGGGGTCTCAGTCTCTTGCCCAGGCTAGAGTGCAATGGTGTGACCATGGCTCACTGCAGCTTCCACCTGCCTGGGTTCAGGTGATCCTCCCACCTCAGCCTCCTGGGTAGCTGGGACTACAGGTGAGTGCCACCATACCCAGCTAATTTTTTTGTATTTTTTGTAGAGATGGGGTTTCACCATGTTGTTCAGGCTGGTCTCGAACTCTTGGGCTCAAGTAATTGGCCTGCCTTGGCCTCCCAAAATACTAGGATTACAGGTGTGAGTCACTGCACCTGGCCATACTCTTTATTTTTTTATTTTTATTTTTTTTCATACTCTTTATTTTTAAAAAATCTTGGGCAGGGATAAATTTGTAAAAAGAAAAGAAATCTTTATTAAAACCAAATGCCATGGAAGTTTTTTAGAGAATTCTCATAACTATACCAAACCTGAGGAAAAATAACATAATATTGACTATTTAAAGAGAACTCTGTATTCAGGCCTGTAAAACGAATTGATAGAATTTTCTACCTAGAATTTAGATACCATGAAATATTTTTTTTTCTCTTTAGGATCACAGTATAATGTCTCATATTAACACTTTCCTTTTGGAATGCAAGTTAGTTTTATCATTATTTCCTAAAAGTAGGTTCCTTGCTAATTTTAAATAAATTGTGTATATATGCATGCAAGCATATTATGTGTTTAAATTAAAAGTACAGAGAAAAGGAAAAGAAACTACAGAAGCTCAATTTTTATATGCTGGTGTTATCTAATGAACAGACTCTTTGCTAGTTGCTCCTTTTAAATTTCTAATTTTGTTTTTATTCAGGATCATGAATTTATCGTGTTTTTTCAGTCTCTAGCCTTTCTTTGGCATCGCTGAACACAGGTGATAACGAGAGTGTACATTCAGGCAAGAGGACGCCAAGGTAAATCCATAACATACGAATATTTTTACAGAAAAGAGTATAGTACCTGCAATTACATGAATACTAAGTAAAAATTCTTTCATGTTTTTATTTTATATTTTGTAATGACTAAATCATAATCACAAATTTTTCTAAGTTTTGCTGACTTAGGACTGAGTTTCTGTTAAATTATGTAAAAAGGTCTATTCATTTTTCAGTGCTTTTTGTCTTTTAGAATTTAGAATTATTGACATTGATAACATACTTTTTATAAGCTATGAAACATTAACAGTAATTGTACATCAGTAATTGCTAATATGATTCTTATTAAATCACAGTCAGTAGAATGAGAGTACCACCTTCTCTAGTCTATCACCCACTAATACAGAGGGGTTTTCCCCATTAGAATAATTCCAAAGTGGGTTGCCTGTGACTTAGGAAAGATCTCGTTTGTATTTTCTTTCTCTAGTATATAGATTAGAAGCTAAAAGTCAGTATTTTATTACTTTATACTATAATATCGTATCAGAAGAGAACATTTCTAGTGACAATCATCATCATAGAGTTCTTATCTTTGTATTACCATCCTTTGTGTTATTTGCCTATTTTCACATGGAAAAACATTCATTCTTTCCATAGATATTTATAGAATGCTTACTATGTTCTAGGAACTTGGATGTGTAGCCGTGAATAAGACAATGTTATATTATTTTTTATTATTTATTTATTTTTTATTTATTTATTTATTTTTGAGACAGAGTCTTGCTCCGTCGCCCAGGCTAGAGTGCAGTGACATGATCTCGGCTCACTGCAACCCCTGCCTCCTGGCTTCCAGTGATTCTTCTGCCTCAGCCTCCTGAGTAGCTGGGATTACAGGCGCGTACCACCACGCCTAGCTCATTTTTGTATTTTTGGTAGAGACGGGGTTTCACCATATTGACCAGGCTGATCTCGAACTTCTGACCTTGTGATCTACCTGCCTCAGCCTCCCAAAGTGCTGGGATTACAGGCATGAGCCACCATGCCCAGCCTCATCATATTATTTTTAGGCCTTTAGGTTGATTTTGGTTGGTACTTTCATATATACCCTCTGGGCCCCATTTTTTCTCTGTTTGAGACATAAAATATATTTTATTTTCTAATTAGATCAGAGTCTGTAGAAGGCTTTTTATCTCCAAGTCGTTGTGGCAGTCGAAATGGAGAAAAAGACTGGGAAAATGCATCAACAACTTCTTCAGTGGCTTCTGGAACGGAATATACAGGTTAGTGTCTATACATTTTTAGAGAAACATTTGAATTTAACACACTCTTAAATGCAGGCTATACTAAAGAAAATTTTATTGGCTCACCTTTGGGCCTTAAGCGCAGGTGACTAATAAACAATGAATGCAGGTGGTCACTTTCAGGTAGTTGAGTAAGTTTCTAAACAAAATTAGTGATGCCACTTATATCTCATCCCTCTAACCAATGCTGGCCATTTCTGTGTATAGTTTGGGTCTGCAGAAGTTTTAGAGAAGTTCTACATAGTTCCTCAGTACTGAGTAAAGGCTAGAATCTACCAAGTCCTATCCCTAATACTGGGATTTCAGGTATACAGAATTGTGCATCTTTAGCAAGTATTAAGAGGCTCTAAAAGATAAGAATGCATTGAATCTAGGAAGGTATCTAGCCTCACATATCCCCACCAAGTCCTCTTCTAGCTTCTAGACAGGCATGATTGGAATAAAAGCAATGAAGAGTAGAATGTGGGTTAAGGACACTTCTAAATAAATGAAGCAGGAGAGAAATCAGAAGAAATGTCAGCAGCATGTTGAGAGGTAAGATAGGAAGGCATGGGAGAACATGTATGGGGAAGAGCAGAGGGAAAAGGAGATGCCTCCATCTATCCATGATAGAGTGGAAGTGGAAACCCTAGAAAGGCTAGAGGTTAGAACTTGCTAGAGACCCACTCTGTAGCTTTTAATACTACCTCCTACAGCCAGTCTGACGGCCTTTAAGGCCTGGGATTTGACAGTATTTCCATGTTACTCCCTCTGCCTCTCTATGTTAGTTCAGTTGAACAATCTGAAAAAGAAAAGTATTTTTTGCCTTTTGAAAAGACTTAAATTACTCGTGGACCCATTAGACTCTAAGCTAACCAGTAACCTTATAGATTTAAGAAAGAAGGTTAAATAGGCAGTATGACAGTTACAGCAATATTTTATTTTTAGTACTGCTCTCACAGGGTACTCCAGAAGGCCATAGGAACATCCTCCATATCTCTGGGTGGATAAAACAATGTTTTGGTTGGATTGCAGCCAGTAAGAGGCCTTTAAGCACAGAATTTGGTCTTCTATTACAATATTTCAACAGTGTAGGAACAATTACATCATTTTAAAATAGTAGTATTTCTGACTTAGGAATGTTATTTTTATTATTGTTGTTAAATCCCTACCATAGGACCAAAGCTCTACAAAGAACCCAGTGCAAAATCCAATAAGCACATAATACAGAATGCTTTAGCTCATTGCTGTTTGGCTGGAAAAGTAAATGAAGGTCAGAAGAAAAAAATACTGGAGGTAAGCATGTTTGCATGAAAATTAAATTTGGCAAACTGTAGAAGTCTTTTATCCGTTCAAGAGAATGTACTCTCATGGGCCTAGAATTTCAACAGCATGTAAAAAGATCTATAGCTAGACGTTTTCATTATCAGATTTAGTTTACTTTCACATTGGGTTCTGGAAGCCTGCAGATTTGATTAAAGACTAGCAGCAATAGGCTTTAAAATTTGTCATTGTAATAATGTTATCAAATGTGACTAAGAAATGTAACATAATTATATAAACTTTATTCAGCAAAATAAAGGGTTTTTATTAGTGGTGTTACGTTGTTTTTGTTTTTTATTTTAAAGGAAATGGAGAAATCAGATGCCAACAACTTCTTAATCTTGTTCCGGGATTCAGGATGCCAGTTCAGATCTTTGTACACTTATTGCCCAGAAACCGAAGAAATCAATAAACTGACTGGGATAGGCCCTAAATCTATCACTAAAAAAATGATTGAAGGACTTTACAAATATAATTCTGACAGGAAACAGTTTAGCCACATACCCGCTAAAACTTTATCTGCCAGTGTCGATGCAATTACCATTCATAGCCATTTATGGCAGACCAAAAGACCAGTAACACCCAAAAAACTGTTACCCACTAAGGCATAGAAGTTGGGAAATGCTTGCTTCAGAACATTCATGGTAAATTTGCACTTCATCTTTCCTGCCTATAGAAAATCTTTCTAATTGCCAACAAGACTTTTATTAATTAAAACTGGATATTAAGCTCTGTTGTCATGAACAACTGGAATGTAAACCACAGTGTTTTGGAGTGCAGAAGATTCTCACTTAGGTGATAAGTCCAAGTGATGAAGGAAATGTTTTAATTCACAAATGGAGATTTGTATGTGTTATCAGGTTCACCTGCTTGATATTAGATACATTAAAGCACTGAATTTTCATGGATATTAGTTGGATTTGTCATTGAAATATGGTTAAGATTACAAATTATGTGTTTTATTTGTTGCTTTTTTTTTTTTTAACCTTTTAATGTATATTCTTGTCTTCAGATGGTTTATTTTGCTATTTTTCTCTCCTGGGGGTTTATTCTAAGATACCTTTGTATTTTGTTTCATGTGGAGATCATGAAAGTAGGAAATATACCTTCAGAAGTAACTCGCACCTTTCTTATGATGTTAAGAGAAAAACTAGTGTTTAGTTTTACAGTAACCCTCATATTTTAGTGGTGTTACCGCATTTGCAAAAATTATTCTGCTAAGTATTTACAACTCTATTTATTATTCACTCAAGTATTAACATTCTCTATTAAATAAGAGGAGGTGTTGTAAAGAGCTGCTAGTAGGTTCGCTTTAAACCACATGAGCTTAACCAAGAATATGTTATAAGAAGTTGCTGATTAAATCAGTGCTGTTTTTTACACCACTTCTGGCCAACTCAGAATAATTTAGATTGTTCTTTTAACAAAAAAGGCTTTCTATCTCTTTTAAAGTAAGTCACTTTATAAGTTGGCAGAAGTGAATGACACTTTGAGAGTAGTCTTTCAATCTGAAGATGTAAGACTTCCTGAAACAAGTTCTCAAGAAGTCTTTACATTATATTTATAACTCATATAAAATTATATTTAGAATTTTTAAACATGTACAAAGGGCTACGTTTTAATTTTAAAATAGCTTCACATTATTTTACTTATATTGGGTTTTTCTTCGTTTTAATCCTTTTCAAGTGGAATGGCTTAGATTAAGTATACACTTGAAATCTCCTCTACATGATCTTTGTTCTTTAACAGTGTATACCAGAGAGTTAGTTGGGGAAAAACTTCATTCTCAGGAAAAGACTTGAATGATTATGTGACCCTGTTATGTTTCAGTGTTGTGACAACTGTGTAAACTAGGGGGGGAAGACAGTATTGTATCATAAATGAGATGCGTAGTTTGTTTTCTTTCATGGGAAGTAGAGATAAAAATATATACATTTCTCTAATTGAGTTGTTTAGAGAAAGAACTAATGTCTCATATGATGTATTTACTTATTTTAAAAAAAAAGAGTAGGAATGAGATGTCCCTGAGCTGTACTTTTCTATTATTATAAGGCCTTTAGGCATCAGTGCATCTGGGTTATCAACATTTTCTCAAATGCTGTCAATATTTTACTGTAATTTATGTTCTTATATTTATGTATATTTGTTAAAACTGTAAAAAAATTTCACAGATTTTTTTCCAATACCTGTGCAAGATACATGTGTAGCTCAAAACTATTTGTGATCTACTGTTTGCATGTAAGAGACCAGGATATGTAACTCTTATATTTTAAGTGTATACATATTGTGTATATAACATATGGATATTAAAAATGGGGAATTGCACATTTTACCTTTTAGACAATAATTTCTATCACAGTTAGAAGGAAGTGATTGTCAAATACACATTTAGATTAAAACTAAAAAATTATAAATGAATCTAATCAAAATGTGAATAGTAGTCAAAAGGATAATTTAATAAGCATTTTACATTACTAAATTTGTTCATTTCAATATTAACTAAATTTCCCTCATCAAAGCAATCTTTGTGATATTACTTAGCTATTATATAAAGAAAATTGGATGCAAGACAATGGAGAAACTATTTAAAACTAAACAGGACCACCCTTTATTCTTAAATTTGTGTGTGTCCAACAGTTGAATTGAATGTCTATAAGGTCTAAAGGTAGAATGTGAGTATTGCCACAGAGTTCATTGCTCTCAGTATAAGATTTTACTTTATTAATGCAGAAGGAATATGGATATATTTCTTTAAGTCTGCAGATTTTTTTATTATGGTGCAGCTTTTTTTTTTGAATTATGTTTTTAAAATTATACAGTTGAAAAATATGCCATTTCATAAAGTCTGGGGATTTTCATCAACCTTACTGAAACACATTGGTGCTTTCATCATCAGAGGTCAAATTATTATGATAACTATTCCATTAAGTTTGCCAAACATTTGTTGTGATTACCAGTGCAGCCTGTCAAATTCTGCTATTTGACACAGCTTTGGAAAGCTTTTAGTTCTTCTTGGTTTTTCCATTTTGTATTAGAGTGACTGTTACAGTTTTATTTGGCTGTTTAAAGCCAAATTCAGCTATTTAATTATGGTTTCATAGACACTGTTGAGCAATGTACAGTGTATGGTGTGCTTACCTGTCCACTCTAGAGCATTGCTTACAGGTTTTTTGTTTTTTCAGATGCTGTGCTGTAAAATACTGTCATATTTGCTATTTCCTGGTACAGTGTAGTTTTTCCCCTTTCATTTGAATAAAAGCATGGCACCAAATGACTCCTTTTCTGTTTCTTGAATAAAATGTGGTTTTTGGTAAAATTATTTGAACTTGAGAGAACTCATTATATAGTTTTTCTATCCCCTAACCTATGTTTAATTTAATAACTTGAATATTCATAACAGGCAACTTGAAATAATTAGACTTTTAAAAATACTAACTTAAGGCAATGTTAAAAAGTCTGTAACTTTCTATGCTTAGCTCAGACGGTCTACATAGTATGATTTATAAATGTGCTTATCTTACATTAATCTTACTCATACTAATTCACTATCTTAAGGTGAATTGTACCAGAATTAGTGCTCTATGTCTTTGAAACTGAATGGCCAGTGAACTCACTGATCTAGAGTAGCCATGAGAAGCTAGTTTTTGACCATTATTTTATAAGTTTCACTTTGATTTTGCTGATTCTGCTTACTCAAAGAAAAAAGTGTTTTTAAGAAAAAAAAGATCTGATAACAAAACTATAAATCTTCTTGCATAATTATACACCTGAAGAAATATGTGGTTAGTAGACATAAATGTGGTTCTCTACCTTGGGACCTTTTTGATAGGTTCTGTATCTTCAGAACACAGCTATCCTTTCACAATATTTACTAGTACTTTAATTTTCAGAAATAAAAATATTTAACCCTAAGACCCAGGCAACATTAGAAAAATGTACACAATGCCAGGTACAATGGCTCATGCCTGTAATCCCAGCACTTTGGGAGGCCAAGGTGGGTAGATCACTTGAGGTCAGGAGTTTTGAGACCAGCCTGGCCAACATGGCGAAACCCTGTCTCTACCAAAAAAAAAAAAAAAAAAAAAACCAGGCATGGTGGCAGATGCCTGTAATCCTAGCTACTCGGGAAGCTGAGGCAGAATTGCTTGAACCCAGGAGGCGGAGGTTGCTGTGAGCCAAGATCGCACCTGTGCACTCTAGCCTGGATGACAGAGCAAGACTCTATCTTGGAAAAAAAAGTGTACACAAACCCTAGAGCCCCCCCACACAATAAGAATGTGTTGCCTTATGACTGAAATTGATACTTCTTAACTAGGGCAGAGGAAAATGTTCTATATTGAATAGGAACAAACGCCTTTATTTCATGATCTGTCTATACAGAAAGATGATAATAAAATTCAGCAAAGGAAATGTAGTTGTAATGTTAAGACCTAGGAATTGGCTATTGGAAAAACACATCTATAAAATGAGTATGAAATTCTGTTGTCCCTCAGAAGTATATAGATGCTTAAGAAACATATCTTAAAAGACACAAATGAGATATTAATGATTTTGCCTGATTTGATGGGGGTAGGGAAGTACACAGAAGGCATGTCAGAGTTGCTCTTCAAATAAGGAGATCTAGAATCTAGTTTCAGTCACCTCCTTTTTGCCCCTGTGGGCATATAGGTCTAGCAACTCATGGCCACATGCTTAGACAACAAAGATTAGTTTTGTACATGTGTTTAAATCACTGTGGTGATTTGTGTCACAACAACAGCTAAAAGCAGATGACTTCATAACTGAAGTTATCTCCACCTACAGTGGCTTATTTATGTCAGGAAAATGGGGGCAATTATTATTTTCCATTGAAGAGGTGAAAAGCAAATTAAGAAATGTTTTAAGACTCACTAAGATTTTTTTCTTAACACATTAAGCAAAGCCTCTATGGTACCTTAGGCTACTAATTCATTTGATTCTTCTTAACCCCAACCTGTTGCTTTAGGTGGTTGAACCTGTGATTCAGCCTTCAGTAGGTGTTAGAGGCATCCCAGAGATAAAGGACACAGGTGGCATGTGTTACCTACAGCACCTCTACTTCACAGTTACATTCAGCTGCTGTGATTCCTGGCTGACCCTGTTATTCATACTTCAGGGTTTGTGTGTTTATATAGAAAAGGAAATGTGGCTCTCAACCCCCAAAGAAACCATCCACTTAAATACTGCTTTATAGGCCAGGCACGGTGGCTCATGCCTGTAGCTGTCCCAGGGACTCAAAGCTAGTAAGTGACAGCATTACAACTGGCATCTAAGCCTTCTGGTTTCAAATCCCCTTACCGTGCCATATGGTACAGAGTTTCCCACTGCGTTGTACATGTTGTGGAATAAGAATAAGGCTCACAGCTGTACTAGTTAATAATGTATTCACCATTGGTAGAAAACTCAGAACTTGTGGTTAAAGTGGATTTTGTTTTCTTGCCCAAGACTTAACCATCATCAACATAACAACAGCTAAAATCAGACTGTTACGCTTACCTACTGTTTAATATCTAGATTCATAAGGATGAGAGAATGGAGAAATTGCAAAAGTGGTGAAAACAAATTCTGATAACAGGTTGATCAGAATTATCTAGGAAACAGTTATTAGATGAAAGGAGCTAGGTAGGTCACAAAGGTAAGATCTTGCCGGGCGCGGTGGCTCACGCCTGTAATCCCAGCACTTTGGGAGGCTGAGGCGGGCGGATTACGAGGTCGGGAGATCAAGACCATCCTGGCTAACACGGTGAAAACCCATCTCTACTAAAAATACAAAAACTTAGCCGGGCATGGTGGCGGGCGCCTGTAGTCCCAGCTACTCAGGAGGCTGAGACAGGAGAATGGCGTGAACCTGGAAGGTGGAGCTTGCAGTGAGCTGAGATCACGCCACTGCACTCCAGCCTGGGCGACAGCGAGACTCCGTCTCTAAATAAATAAATAAATAAATAGTGAATTTTGAATTGCAGAGACATCAGTTCTGTTGATAGGGCCTTGAGGTCCTCATTTATGATGAGAACAAAGCTAACTGTAAACTGCATCCTCTTAGCCAGAGGCTAAGTACAAATATTTTTGTATACAGTAGGAAATGAGTTTGTGCTTGGATTCTTTATCCTTATAGTCTCAACACAATCAGTATTCAATAAATATCCATCAAATGAATACATGAAAGGAAGACTATGCAGTCCTGGCTCAAAATTCAAAATCAAATTCAAAACGTGTTCTGATTTCTGCTAGGTCACCCCTAATTTCTTACTATAGATATTTTTGCCCCCAAAATATAAACCCAAAGTTGGCTTTTCTGCTCTAACTCCCTCTGGTTCATGCCATTTCAAAGGACCCAGATGCAGCTTGAAAATCTGAACGATTGGTCACCATGACACAATGATGTGCTGTTCCCTTTTACCTCTCTCCAGCTCCTCTCACAAATTATGGGCCAGTCTCAAGGCTCAGTTATTCATGTTCTGCTGCCTCCACTCTCCAAGAAGGCCTTCCATATCAGCTTTGACTGACACCTCCATTCAGAATCTACATCTCCAGCCCTGAAAGCCCCCTCTGGGCCCACTCATGCATCTAACTGCCATCTCAACATTTCACGTGGGAGTTCCAATGTCATCCTCAACTCAATCTGTTGAAAAACCAAAAGTCAACCTGATACTACAACTTCCTTATAAAATCAACTCTGCTTCCTGACAGCCAGCCACCAAGACTGAAAGGTCATATCCCTTCCTCTCTTGTTAACACAGAAGATAGCCTCGTGCCCAGACAGCCACCAAATGCTATCAAATATTTATACTTTGAAACTGCTCCTCATCCCTGCTGCCACCAGCTTCAAGTCCAGCCACCAAAAGCTTATGCCTAACTCTGCAAGAACCTTCAAGTGATCTTTCCCTAATTCGATTCCACCCTCCAAAGTGTCTTGCAAAATCTAACTTTCTGAGACTTATCTTAAAAGTTCAACATTGTTTTTATTTTGAATTGCAGGGAGGATGGGGGTGGGGTGTTGAGGTGGTGGTAATCTGTTCAGTGCTTGGAACCACTAACGGTATTGATCCTGTTTTTCAGGCTGCTCCTAGACACAGACCTTTTCTTCAGAAAAGCTGACCTGCTTCAATCTTGATAGAAGTCAGGATATCACAATCTGCCTTATATCAAAGTTATTTGTACTTTATAGCTAGTCTCCAATAATGTGTAAGCTTCCTGTAAGGGTGCACCATGTCACATTCTTTGTATCTGTTACATTACCCAATAACAGTGCTTGCCCCACAGTAAGAAGGGGCTATTTACAAAGTCGACTGGAATCAAAAGTGATACTAAGAATTGGTTTTGGCCCGGGCGTAGTGGCTCACACCTATAATCCCAGCACTTTGGGAGGCCAAGGCAGACAGATCACTTGAGGTCAGGAGTTCAAGACCAGTCTGGCCAGCATGGTGAAGCCTTGTCTCTAAAATACTAAAAATACAAAAGCTAGCTGGGCGTGGTGGTGCATGCCTGGAGTCCCAGCTTCTCAGGAGGCTGACGCAGGAGAATCACTCGAACCCAGGAGGTAAAGGCTGCAATGAGCTGAGATTGCACCCACTGCACTCTAGCCTGAGTGACAGAGCAGGACTCCATCTCAAAAAAAAAAAAAGAATTGGTTTCATTGATCAGTAGCAGGATCACAGCACTGTAGAGGGAGCCTCTACCAATGCCAAGGGAATGCTGCCAAATTCCTGTTGCAAATACGTGGAAATTTACACTAACTCTGTGAAATCACTGAAAAGTAATGGCAAATCATAGGTTCGAAGCTCCTGTGGGCAGAATAATTGCTACAAAGAGAAAATGTTACTTCCTTTCCAAACAAATTCTGGGGCCATTTTTGTATTGGGGATGTCCCTATTGCTTGTCTTTTAAGTTTCTGATATTTTATTTTTACCTTTGAAAGAACGCTTGAGCTACAAAAACCTGCAGTGGAAGAAAAGAGTCTCACTTTCCTTGAAAGCTACACTCTTCTCATCCAGCCTCCCCTCCCTTCCCTGACCCCCTCCCGCATGTCCCCTAAGAGGCATCAATGACATCCGGGGTAGATGGGGGGCCCTGGGACAATCACACAGCTGCAGGCCACAAGGCTTTCACATTGAGTCATCTCCTTAGCAGTGTGGGCTGAAGCCAAGTCTCATGTCTAACTCAGATGGTGCCCTTTCCCAGCTACCCCATATTTAGTACCTGAAAGTTTCTGAAGTAAATGAACATCTGAAACGTTCTGCAGGGCCTCTGGCATCCAGGGTGGGGCTCCTCATCTGGTGTGTGCCAGCCGTTCCTTAGATGTTGAGGGTGCAGGGTAGGGGCAAGAGCTATTGCTGTCTTCTGTCCTCTAATGCCCTGTCCCTACCACCCTCCCTGCCACCACACACACACACACACACACACACACACGGTCTCAGGGCTATGTGGTCTATGGGAAACCTCATCTAGGTAGCCAGTCAGTAATAGTGAATAAAATAGAGGACTCCCCACTCCCAGTTCAATGCTTATCAAGAGAGGTTGTAAAAACCAGGAGATGTAGCTTTGCAAGATTTTCCTAACCCTCAGGACTCAAGTTACTGTTAACCTCTCCATCAACCGCAACTGACTTGGCAAAAGGCCCCCTGTCTCTCTGTGCTTCAGTCCTGTCAGCAGTTTCTCAGCAGCATCCAGACTGTCACCTTGTAGAAATCACCATTAGGATGATACCAGGCACCAGGCACTGTGGTGGTCAAATCTTGAAGAATCAAATCTTGGGAGTCTCTTTATAGAATCCCAATCCAATCCCCAAAAGATTTACTGACCACCCACTATGTGGAAAGAAAGCACCGTGACCTGGAGGGTAGGAGAAGCAGCGCAAGCAGCTGAGTCTAGCAGCAGGACCACCAGAAACTAAAGCCGTTCTTCACGATGCTGCCAGCCAGGGAACGAAGTGAGCCCATTAGCTCAGACCCAGCATGGGCAGCACCTTCCACAAAGGGTGCCTCATTTGGTCTTCACAACACCCCTATCAAGTAGATATTATCATGCCTATTTTAAGATGTGGAAACTGGAGCCCAAGCTCACATAGCTATCAAGTTATAAAGTGGACATTTAAACTGGACTCTGACCACTAATAATCTGATCTGGGTGTTCACTAATCAGAAACAGACAAAATGACATATAAGAAATTGATATTGGCTGGGCACAGTGACTCACAGTTGTAATCCCAGCACTTCGGGAGGCCAAGGTAGGAGGATCACTTGAAGCCAGGAATTTGAGACCATCCTGGGAAATATAGTGAGACTGTGTCTCTAAAAAAAGTAAAAAATAAAATTAGCCAGGCATGGTGGTGTGTACCTGTAGTCCCAGCTTCTCAGGAGGCTGATGCAGGAGGATTGCCTGAGCTGAGGAATTTGAGGCTGCAGTGAGCTATGATCACACTGGGCTACACTGCAGCCTGGGCAACAGAGCAAGCCCCTGTCTGCAAAAAATAAAGAATAAAAAATAAAAATAAAAAGAAGAAGAAATACATATAATTTAAAAAAAAGAAGAAATGCATCTAATTCTATATCATGACACAGAGCAAGGTTTTAAAAAATATATATTTTAAATTTAATAAATGATGTTAAGAAAGCTGGATAGATATATGAAAAAATCGATTAAACACTAGGTAAATTTTAAAATACTAACGAAAATTATTTTTAATGACAGACTGAATCTTCTTACATTGTCAAAGAGAAAGTAACATTCTAAACTCTGAAATTGCTAATAGCAACAAATTTGACTATGAAAATGTAAAACTAAAATAAATAATAGCTAAGAAAAGAATTTGGAAAAATATTTGAATCAAGTGGAATGAAACATGATTCATCCTAAATATATAGTTTGTACAAATTAATAAGAAATACATAGATTATAATAAATATATGAAGGACATGATTAAAATGGTTCACTTAAGAGGAAATAAATAGATTTTCCATCTTATTTATAAACAAGTGCAAATTGAAATGAGGTACCATTTTACTTCACTGCCTGTTACAATGGAAAATATATGTTATGATGAACATCTCTAAGAAGACTGTGTTGAACCTTATACTCTCATACAATGCCAGTGACATTCTAAACTACTAATCACTGTAAGCATTTGTATCAAGCAATAAAAATTTTCATAGCCTTTGCTACAAAATTTGTATTTATAACATATATATGTTACATGACAGTCCATAGCATGTTATAAATACATATAAAAATAAATATGTATAAATGCATATTTACATGTATTTATAACATAAATACAAGAGAATGTTATAACATAATACAATACATAAAATTTATATTATGTATTATTACATAATACATAAATAATACATAACAAATAATACATAATATTTATAACATAAATACAAGAGTATGTTATAAAAACAGTATAAATCATAAGTGCAATTATTCATTACAAATTTCTATAACAGTTAAAAATATTAGAAACATCCTAAATATCCATATTTAAGGGTTTAGAAAATTAAGCAGCATAGACTCACGTGGATTTATATGATATTGAGAATACTGTGTACAGTCTAATTACAGATATGACTTTGAAACAACTGTGTAAAAAATGTGAAGGATATCTAAAATGGAATATTTAAAAATAGAAAATCTAAAAATAATAAGATTACAAATGAATACTTTTGAAAATATCCTTCACTGGCTAAGTTTGGTTGTGTAGCAGGTCCAAGATGACTACTTCTCTATTCTGTAATGTGATTAGATGGCTTTTATGATTAAAAATAAAAAGGCAAATACAATTTACTTAAAATGTTAAGATTCTTTGTACAGAAAAATTAAAATTGGAAAAAATAAGTTACAAGAACTTAAATATAACCTGTAAGGGGGGCAAAAAGAAATCTACTCTCGAAAACAATTTAGCCTGAAGCATTGGATATTTATTTAAAGTATCTCCTCTGTTCTCAGGCTTGTGCTAATCACCCTGATGGGTAGAGAGAAGCTCCTCCTCGCCCTGAGAATTTCATAATCCCATGGGCAAGGCAAGACGGAGCCACGTAACAGTCGCCCTGGTGGCTCCAGCAGTGCAGAGAGAGGAAGTCCTATTAGGGATGGAGGTCAGAGAAGGCTCCCAGGGGTGGGATGTGTACACAGCCTGTAAGGGTGTGTTTCTATTAGTTGACTTGTGTGTGATCCTGTGGGGAGTCCTCCTGAAGGGTGAAAGAGCAGTCTCCTGCAGTTGGCCTTGGTCACTGAAACCGGGCTGGGCACCCCGGGAGGCCAGGCCCAAGGCAGTGTCCCTGGCTCTGACCTTTGCTGCTGCTTCCCATCCAGACAAGTTCAGTAAGGCCCACGGACAGCACCCAGGCCTCAGCAGAGAAAATTCAGCATATGCTGTGGGCCACAGACTTCCCTTGGGTGTGAGATGATGGCCCAGGAAGCAAGTAGCTCTGTGTTTTTTTAAATGAACAACCTACTTCTACTTCCCTTCAACCCCCTTCCTATACTTCCCTCTTGGTCTGCTTGCCCCATTCTTTGTTTTCACCTGGCGGCTTTTCTGCTGTTCATCTCTAGCTTTCAGGATCACTCACACTCTCTGAGCCCCAGACTGACGTGCGCCCAAGGGGGTAAAGTCCAGCAATACCGGGTCTGTCTCTGATGGTCTCTGGGCTCTGGCAGGCAAGCACTGCCCCTGCTAGCCTTCTAGGGGAGGAGGCTGCAGCCCCCTACTCCACCCCGGATGTGGGCACCACTCACCAGCAACCACATGCTCAGACATTAGAAAAAAGGCTCTGGGGTGGGTCTTCAGGGGAAAACCAAGCCCAGAGGCCGAAATGCCTTTGAAGGGAAGGTCCAGACCATTCATTCCCTAGCCTCTTCTCTTCCCTGTGCATCTTGTAATTGGTGTGGGAAAAATTCTTGACAGGTGCAGCCTGAACACTGCATACCCAACTCTCTGTGAGCTCTAGGACCATTTTCTTTTGAGATGGAGACTCACTCTTTCACCCAGGTGGGAGTGCAGTGGCTTGGATCTCAGCTCACTGCAACCTCTGCCTCCCGGGTTCAAGCGATTCTCCCACCTCAGCCTCCTGAGTAGCTGGGACTGGTGTGTGCCACCATGCCTGGCTAATTTTTGTAGTTTTAGTAGAGACGGGGTTTCACCATGATGGCCAGGCTGGTCTCGATCTCCTGACCACAAGTGATCTCCCCGCCTTGGCCTCCCAAATTGCTGGGATTACAGATGTGAGCCACTGCGCCCGGCCTCTAAGACCATTTTCCAAATCCTTCCTGGGGATCTCCGTGTGCTAGAGGGACCCCAAGTGAGGGTGACCTTATGTCCCAGTTTGCCCAAAATAGTCCTGGTTTATGGCCCAGGTTAATTCTCATAGTGCCCCTTTCACTCTCAGAAACATCCTGATTTAGATGATAAATTATTTCATGACTACCTCAAACCAACATCAAACTGAACACATACGCACATGCGCCTCACTGTTCTTGGCAGTTAAGGGGACAGTGTCCATATGGTCCCTAAGCGGAGAAACCCCAGGCTTATCTTTGACTCTTCTTTGTGAGACCTATGATGCTACAATTACCTCCTGAATACATCCTCTCCTTTCTGTTCCCACTGCTCATGATCTATTTCAGACACAAATAATTACAACCTACGGTGGGGTCTCCCTGGCTTGAGTCTCTCCCTTCTCCACAGTTCTGCCAGTGATCTTTTCAAAACACAGATTAATGCCTCCTGACTCCCCATGACCTATAGATTGAAATCCAAATCCCTTCATGATTCCTCCTGCTTCATCTCCTGTCCCCACTTTCCTACCCTAGGCTCTGGGAGACTGCTTGTCCCCTGAAAAGCCCACATTCCTACTCATTTCAGTATACTTGTTCCCTTCACTCCCTCCTCCGAGTCTGACCCTTTCTTCTCTTTTCTGCTGCTCTTATTTGACTTTCAGCTCATTCCTGGGACTGATCTCAAGTGTCATCTCCTAGAAGGCCTTTTCTGATTTAGCTTTCCCGTCAAAAATAATCACTCCCCCTCCACTAAACCCTAAGAGGGCTTGGCTTTTAACATTTACTACAATTTGGACTCCCGGCATGTCGGCCATTGCACATTCTGCTTATGTAACCATCTCTCCTGCCTATGCAATAAACTGCTAAGGCCAAGAATGGCATCTCTCGCAGTGCCTGAAACAGTGCCTGCTTCATGGAGGAGTTCATTGTTAACAAGTCTGAATCGAACAAAATTGATAATCCACCTCAAATTTTCCACACCAGGTTGCCCGGCACATCAGCCACTCATTCCTGGGGACACTGGGGACAGACTCAGAGGGCACTGTGACATCAGTTCCACCACAATATCTTGTGGAAGGGATATCTGCTAAGAAGAATTCAGATGTAATTGGCTGCATGCCTCCTTCAGGAGGAAGAGCAAGCATTCCCTCCCCCATCCTCTCCTCCTAAGGGCCCACCGCCCACTCAGGGTCAGACTTCATTCCCCCTCTTCTTTAGGTATCCTCCCCTTACTCTCAGTTTCTCATTTCACAAAGGATCTTGCTGCCTCCAAGCTCCTGACTCATAATTTAGGACAACTAATCTGGTGTTTCATTAGGTGTCATCTTTTGAACTGAGCTTACATCTGCGTCTGGCTTAATAGATAGCTTTTTTAGGCTGGGAGAAGACAGGGAAGAGGCAGATGTGAATCCCAGGCTTGGCCCCTGTCCAGCAGGATGATCTGACTACACCCCTTCCTAGATGCCTTAAAACCCTTCCACTCCGCTTCATGAGGACCTGTTTGGGTCAGAGAAGCCACTCACAGGGTGAAGACACAAACCCCACATTTCAGGATGCTAACAACGGTTTGAGTGCCCAGGGCGGGCTCCCCGACCCACCCAGATCTGCTGTGTCCCGGCAGTGGACTCTTTCCTAGGGAACAGGTGGATTTGGGGGGGGGGGGGCGTGCCTTAGGCCCCATACTCATAAAATCCCCTGTCTTCTCCCCTCTAAAACAGAGAAAACAGCAGCCGGTGGGTGCAGGTGGGAAGGGGTGAGGTGGAGGCTGAGAAGAGATTAGGGCTCTCTGGCACCCACCACCTCTTGCAACACGACCCTGAGGCAGTGGGGCAAGTATCCCGATTTCACGAACAAAGAAACTGAGCAACTAATAGAGGAATGGGCCACGCTCCTACTGGGAGGCGGGGCAGGTCTCCCAGCCCTGAGGACTTTTCCTCCCAAGACTTAGTTGTGAAGCCCCTTTTGCCTATTACCCCTCGGGTCAGCCCCAAATCGGAGGCCACCATCTCTCCCACAGGAGCCTGCCCCTCCCACCCCATCCCCTCCTCCCTCCTGTCTTTCCTGCCCACCCATTTGCTCGAGCTGGGGTGGCAGGAAGGGAGGTGCACGACACGGGCATGAAGAGCAAACCCCCTCCTGCTCAGAGCTGCTGCCGCCTGAGCCCAGGGCTGCACCCAGCGCAGGCCTCGTGGCCAGGCCATGGACCCCACAGAGCCCTGGAGTCCCAGCCCGGGGTCAGGGGCCTGGGACTACTCGGGATTGGACGACCTGGAGGAGCTGGAGCTGTGTCCGGCCGGGGACCTGCCCTACGGCTATGTCTACATACCTGCACTCTACCTGGCGGCCTTCGCCATGGGCCTGCTGGGCAACGCCTTCGTGGTGTGGCTGCTGGCCAGGCGGCGCGGCCCACGGCGGCTAGTGGACACCTTCGTGCTGCACTTGGCGGCCGCTGACCTGGGCTTAGTGCTCACACTGCCGCTGTGGGCCGCGGCGGCGGCGCTAGACGGCCGCTGGCCGTTCGGCGAGGGCCTCTGCAAGCTCAGCAGCTTCGCGCTGGCGGGCACGCGCTGCGCGGGCGCACTGCTGCTGGCTGGCATGAGCATGGACCGCTACCTGGCCGTGGTGAAGCTGCTCGAGGCGCGGCCCTTGCGCACCCCGCGCTGCGCGCTGGCCTCGTGCTGCGGCGTCTGGGCCGTGGCGCTGCTGGCTGGCCTGCCCTCCCTGGTCTACCGGGGGCTGCAACCCCTGCCTGGGGGCCACGGCAGCCAGTGCGGGGAGGAGCCCTCCCACACCTTCCAGGGCCTCAGCTTGCTGCTGCTGCTGCTGACCTTCGTGTTGCCCCTGGTCGTCACCCTCTTCTGCTACTGCCGCATCTCGCGCCGCCTGCGCCGGCCGCCGCACGTGGGTCGGGTCCGGAGGAACTCGCTGCGCATCATCTTCGCCATCGAGAGCACGTTCGTGGGCTCCTGGCTGCCCTTCAGCGCCCTGCGGGCCGTCTTCCACCTGGCGCGTCTGGGGGCCCTGCCACTGCCGTGCCCCCTGCTGCTGGCGCTGCGCTGGGGCCTCACCATCGCCACCTGCCTGGCCTTCGTCAACAGCTGCGCCAACCCGCTCATCTACCTCCTGCTGGACCGCTCATTCCGAGCCCGGGCGCTGGACGCGGCCTGCGGGCGCACCGGCCGCCTGGCGCGAAGGATCAGCTCGGCCTCCTCGCTCTCCAGGGACGACAGTTCCGTGTTCCGTTGCCGGGCCCAGGCCGCGAACACTGCCTCGGCCCCCTGGTAGCTGCCCCGGGCCGCTGGAGGTGGGCGACAGCGGAGCACCGAGAGGAGGGGAGAAGTCCCGGGAGGGGACCCAGATGCGCCTGTTCTGGCGGCAGCAAGCTGCTCCGGCCGGCATCGCATTGCCTCGCGCGCTGCCTGGACTCCCAGGGTCTCCTCCATCAGCTTCCCCGGAACCTCAGAGCAATTGAACTCCCCTAAACCAGGCTCCTGAGACTAGCTGTTCCCTGTCAGCCTGCAGGGTACAAGATAAGTGCTATGAGATGGAGCAGACAGCAACTCGGAGACCCGCAGATTCACCAAGAAGACAGAAGGGAAGGGGATTTCCTTCTCTGCCTCATTGGGAAGAGCACTGACCAGAAATCGAACCCAGACCCCTAAATGCCATTCTGGTTTCTGGCTGTGCTTTCTCCCGTCTCCCACAATAGCTTTTGCTTTCAGAGAAATACCTTCTCCAAGTCAGGCCCTCTGCCCTTCTCACTCACAAAACCCTGGTGTTGAATCTGGTGACACTTCTCCCCCTACGAAGCGGTAGGACTCACCTGGAAGTTGTTCTGGTCTTTCCCTCTCAACAGAAGGTCCTGAAATCGCTCACCAGGCGTTTCTTAAGGTCTCCACCACTCAGCCAGGAACCTCAAAATCTTCTCTGTGAATTCATCTTTCTCAATAAACAGACACTCCTGCTAGCCCTGTCTTCACAGTCGTCTTTGCTTGCGCAGTGGGAGTGAAATGCGTATCAGGAGGCGGGTCGCACACTGGGTGAGACAAAACTCAACACAGTAGTTGAGGTTGATCTCAGGATGATGAGGATTTGGGGTGGTGTCTGGGAGCTGAATGCTGGCTGCACTCTGCAGGTGCAGTAATCCCATAGGAGGAAGCAAATCATTTATTCTTATTATTTTTAAGGACATTTCACATTTTGAAAGCTACAGAAAGAAAATATATTTATATAAGGGCATCTGCCAGCCGGGTGTCACTTCTGAGAGAAGATGTGTCATTTTGGATTTTCAAATATATACCAGGCCTTTTTTTTTTTTTTCTATCTTTTTTCAGACCTTCCATGAACTTTTTTCAGACCAGTATGAACTGTGGGGATTAGCCATTTTCTGACTCTGTCATTTCTCCTTTGAGGTTTCTGTAGGGTTTGGAAATTCACTGTTTATACTTTTGATTTAAGAGGATTTGGCCTAAAGACATTTCAGTCAGTGTACATCCTAGCCAGATCCCCACAGGCCAGTCTGGATGTTGCAAGCTCTGGGGGAAAGGGTGGGTGTGCACGCGGATAAGCACCTCAGTGCTAGGTTGGGTCTGAAGCCTGGCATTCTGTCGCAGGCTATCCATCCCATCCCCCCATCAAATACCCCTGTATTCTCTTCAGCATTTGGAGCTGCTGGATTAGAGCAGATTGAACATCGGGTCTCCTAGATCAGCCTGCCAAAAAGTGCATTTCTGCATGTTCCTCCCATATACTCCAAGAGAGGCAAGCCTTGCAGCCTGTGAGGTCACCTCTGCCAGCAGGACACATTTCAGGCACTTTGGTGTTTGAGAGCTCGGTTAAGTCTTGGCACTTCTTATCCTCACTATTGCTCTCTGAGGCAAGAAATTATTTTTTCATGGGGCTGAGACCCCAGAATTTTCAGGGCAGGGAAGCTGACTCTGATCTGGGTTTGTGTGTAACAAGATCTCAGAATAGAGGAGGCACTTTTCCAGGCTATTGGGACTGAGTCCCCACCTCCACCCCTGCCAGGTTGCTGCTTCTGACTTACTGACTAGCTGAGTTCCCTGAAAACAGACGGGAAGAAAGAAGGTTTCTCCATGCCCTGGTGGGTTTTTGGCTCCCCTCTTGCAGTAGCTATTGAAACTCAACATTCCCCCTGCTGTGGAACTCTGTGCGGGAGAGAGAGTTTCGCCCTTTGTTTGAATAGATCACGGAATTGATCTACCATGTGTCCTTTGGAAATGTTCCCTTCAATACAGACAAAAATGAAAGAGGATCAGTGAGCTCCCATCTCCCACTGGGGAAGATGAGGCTCAGATTCAGCAAGGAACTGGTTAAACGAGCATTCCCGCATATGTGGCTGGTGGGAGTAGATTCCTTTAGAAAGCAATTGTCAATCTTTATCAAGAGCTTTAGAACTTTTCACATCCTATTTCTTTAAAATGTTTATACCCTTCGACCCTGTAGTTTTGCTTCTGCCATTCTCTTCTAATGCAACAGTACTAAATCTAAATTTTAACGTTTCTGCACTGATTTATAGAAGTTTTTTTGTTTTGTTTTTGTTTGTTGTTTTTTTGAGACAGGGTCTTGCTCTATCACCCAGGCTGGAGTGCAGTGGCGCTATCTCAGCTCACCGCAACCTCTACCTCCTGGGTTCAAGCGATTCTCCTGTCTCAGTCTCCCAAGTTGCTGGGAATACAGGCATGCACCACCACACCCAGCTAATTTTTTGTATTTTTAGTAGAGATGGGGTTTCATCGCATTAGCCAGAATGGTCTTGATCTCCTGACCTCATGATCCGCCCGCCTTGGCCTCCCAAAGTTCTAGGACTCCAGGCGTGAGTCACTGCACCCGGTGGCTGAGTTATAGAAGTTTTTAAAGAGTTAAACCTCAAAAGAAACCACTTTAAATGTCCAACAATAGTGTAATGTCTTTATTAAGATGAATGACTATTATGCAAATTTAAGATGTTCTTTAAAGAGAGATTGAAAAATGCTGACGATAACTTAAAAGGGAAAAAAAGGTAAAACTGTATCTGTTAAACGCCTCCACACACTTCAAGTCTGGAGGATGTAAAATGGTTAGCACTGGTTTTGTTAAGTAAAACAACATGCTTCATAGTCCTTCTGACAAAAAATGATCTTTTGCTCTTTTATTTCTCATAGCTCAAGTTTTGAACATTATATCTCTTTTCTCTAGGTGCTAACGGAATGCTGTCGATTTATTTCTTTGCTTCTTGCTTGTCTCTCCTGTCAGAATGCGAGCTCCATGCATGCAGACAGTTTTGTCTGTTGGTTCAAGGCTGTGTTCCCAGTGCCTGGAACATGCCTGCACATCTCAGGCACTCACTAACTACCTATTGAATGAATGATCATCAGGACCATGTCATGATATGAAATAATGTCATAGAATGTGAAATGTAAAAGGAAGGCTATTGCATTTTATGTATAACAGCTATGTTTTATTAAAGGACTTGCAAAAAAGGCTAGGAAGAAATACAATAATCATTAAGGATAATGATTGTGTTAGAGTAAGTGGATTTTAGATCCTTTTTTCCCCTCCATTTCTTTACTTTTAAATTTTCTATGAACTTTTTTTTTTTTTTTGAGACAGAGTCTTCTCGTGCAATCATAGCTCACTGCAGCCTCAACCTCCTGGCCTCAGCCTCCCCCCACCTTGGCCTCCCAAGGTTTGCTAGGATTACAGGCATGAACTACTGTGCCTGGGTTTATAAGCTCCGTCCGTCCGTCCTTCCTTCCTTCCTTCCTTCCTTCCTTCCTTCCTTCCTTCCTTTCTTTTTTTTGAGACAGAGTCTCACTCTGTCACCCAGGCTGAAATACAATGATGGGATCTCAGCTCACTGCAGCCTCCGACTCCTGGGTTCAAACAATTCTCCTGCTCCAGCCTCCCAAGTAGCCTGGATTACAGGTGCCCACCAATTTTTTTATATTTTTAGGAGAGACGGGGTTTCCCCATGTTGGCCAGGCTGGTCTTGAACTCCTGACCTCAGGTGATCCACCCGCCTTAGCCTCCCAAAGTGCTGGGATTACAGGCGTGAGCCACCGTGCCTGGCCCCCTATAAACTTCTTTTAAAGGGCAGTTAACAAATAGCAGCAAGCTACCAAAGCACTGGCGCTCAGTAACAAGCGGCCTGTCCTTGGCTACCTTGCTTAACCTTCTTGAGCCTCACTTTCTTCATCTAAAGGATGAAGATGATAATATCTCCTCAGGCTGCCTCACAGATCAAAGGAAATAATCTTGAAAGTACTTTGTAAGCTGTGGTGTTTTAGACAAGCATACTGCAGGAGTTTTAGACAATATACCCTCAAGATTAGCTTGTTCCAGGCCAAGCTACCCTCTCCCCATCCTTGTAGCCATGGAGAGGAGACGGGTGGAGCCGCTCTGGGTTTTCAAAAGGTCAGCATCTGGGCTAAGGCTGGGCGCACTGGCTGTGTGTGATTCTGATTTGCTTCTTGTGACTAATTCTGGGCTTCCTCCTTACCTCTGTTAACCCCATGGGTGCTTTCTTGGGGCACAGTGTGGGAACCCAGGGCACTTGGGTTGATGAGTGATTTGGGGAGTTCAGCAGAATGGCAGAGCTCCAAGGGTGGCATTTGGTGATATGACTCAGTCCCATACCACTCTGAAGGCAGAGTGAGGACTCTGGACATTTGTGAGTACGTCTTGCTTGTTAGAACTTACTGGGTCTAACTCCCTGTCCTACCTGGGCCGAGTGGCCACAAGACGTACTTATCCCATCACCCCTAGCCTCAGTCAAAAGGGGAAAATGATGAAAAGACTGGGAAATGCTTGGGATATGAGAGGAAAGGAGAAAGCAATGATATGAAATCACCCTTCTTCTTCATCATCATGAAATCAAAAAGTATTTATTGAGTGTGTAATTACATCTTCAATGAAAGTGGGTACTGCCTGAGATTCATATTTACATCCATCACAGGGCTTTAAGGCCAGAAGCTCATTTTGTCCATTCTGAGAATGAAGAGACTGAGGGCCAGAGATGCGAGTCGCTTAAGGTAATAATCACCACTTATACCTGTGTAGTATATTGCAATTTTTTTTTTTTTTTTGAGACAGAGTCTCTCTATGTCGTCCAGGCTGGAGTACAGTGACACGATCTCAGCTCACTGCAACCTCTACCTCCTGGGTTCAAGCGATTCACCTGCCTCAGCCTTCCAAGTAGCTGGGATTACAGGCACATGCCACCATGTCCAGCTAATTTTTGTATTTTCAGTAGAGAAGGGGTTTTACCATGTTGGCCAGGTTGGTCTCAAACACCTGAGCTCAAGTGATCCACCTGCCTCGGTTTCCCAAAGTGTTGGGATTACAGGCATGGGCCACCACACCCAGTTGCAAGTTTTTTAAAAGCAGGCTGGCCATGGTAGCTCTCATCTGTAATCCTAGCACTTTGGGAGGCTGAGGTGGGAAGATCGCTTGAGCCCAGCAGTTGGAGACTGGTCTGGGCATCATAGTGAGACCCTGTCTCTAAAAAAATTAAAAATGGCCGGGCGCAGTGGCTCATGCCTATAATCCCAGCACACTGGGAGGCCAAGGTGGGCAGATCACCTGAGGCCAAAAGGACGAGATCAGCCTGGCCAACATGGTGAAACCCTGACTCTACTAAAAATACAAAAAAACTAGCCGGGCCTGGTGTCGGGTGCCTGTAATCACAGCTACTTTGGGAGGCTGAGGCAGGAGAATTGCTTGAGGCGGGGAGGCGGAGGCTGCAGTGAGCTGAGATCACACCACTACACTCCAGCCTGGGCAACAAGAGCAAAACTTTGCCTGAAAAAAAAAAAAAAAAAAGACAAAGAAAACAAAAATAAATTTGTCAGTTTCGTGTCTGCCCAACTGAAAAAGAAAATATTTACTATCTTGTTATATTATTTCAAAGCAAAAACCTTTTATACATAATATCTCATTACAATATCCCTCTGAAGTAGGTGTCAAGATAATAGCTAATATTTACCGAGCACAGATGAGAGGCTCTGAGCTAAAGTTCTTACTTTATATACATATTTATATAATATTATTAATCCTCACAATAACTTTGTGGGTATATAATATTACTGTTTCTCTTCTACAGATTTAAAAAATGAGTTCCAGAGAGTTTATATAACTTGCCCAAAGTATCTTGCCTAAAGAACCTATATTATTATCCCCATTTTAGATAGGAGAGTTAGAACTCCAAGAGCTCGGTTGACTTGCCAGGATCACACACACAGGGCAGGGTTGAAAATTGTTGCTTCCTGGTCACAGCTCAACCCACCTTCCATCTTCCACCAGTTTTTAGTGCCCAGCTAACCCTGTTTCTCACTAACTGGTACTAAACCAAGTGTGCCAGAGTCAAGGCTGTTGCCCAGCATGGAAATTACCCCACTTCTGTTCTCAAAAAATCAGAATCCCTGTCCTAGGGACATGGACAGTAAATTGTTGGGGCATCGGATTGAGAGAGAAACGGGGCTCTTCCCAGGGGTACTAGGGGCAGGACTGGGGAGAAACCCACCAACCTCAGGGTTGCCTGGTAGTCCCAGCAGTGAGTGACAGAGCTGGGGGAAAATGGGCTGGGCTTCGATGGGCACAGACCTCAGACAACAGCTGCCAGTGTCTGGGTGGTGACTGTGGTTTGCTCTGGGAGATGTACTAGACAAGGGGTGATTAATTGCTACCCTGCTCTGAAAATGACTGTCTTCATGCTGTGCATGCGACCATTTCTTTCTCTGCTCTGCTTCTGAACAACCTAAAGCAAGCAGATTGTGCCATGGGCTGCTCTTATTCTGGGTCGCACAAACACAGAGTGGCAGGATAAGGAAGGTCACAGGGCACTCTGAATTCCGTTTCTTTGTAGTCAAAGCCTTATTCTTTATATAGCCAATTGTCCCAAATCTTCTTAGGTTTCTTTTTATTTTCTTTTCTTTTTCTAAGAGATGGGGTCTTGCTCTGTTGTCCAGGCTGGAGAGAGTGGCGCAATCATAGCTCACTGCAGGCTTGAAATTCCAGGCTTAAGCCATGCTCCCGCCTCAGCCCAAGTAGCTGGGGCCACAGGCACACACACACACACCCCATCATTCCCGGCTAATTTTTTTAAAATTTGTTTTGTAGAGATGGGGTCTCTCCATCTTGCTCAGGCTGGTCTCAAACTCTGGGGCTCAAGCCATGCTCCCACCTTGGCCTCCCAAAGTGCTGGGATTACAGGTGTGAGCCACTGTGTCAAGCCTTTTCAGGTTAAAATTTCTAAAATTATTATTATCATAAAGAGAGAAAATATAATATTAAGAGTGAAATAACTCAAGATCCTGCACCCTAATTGCAATAATTTTCATTTTTGCCCATCCTCTCAACCCTTCTCCACATGGTCACATTTTACATTGCTGTGATCATGACATGTTCAGCTTTATTATTTTGCAGAACATATTATAAACATTTTATTGTACCACTATGTAGATTTCATAGTTGTCATTTTTAAAGGCATCATTCAGTGTATAGACCACAGTGTAACTAACCATTCTTCTGTGATTAGACATTTATGTTGCTCAGGAACCTCTGCTTTTATAAATATACCGTAACAAACATCATTTCTATCTAGTTTGGGGCTAATTTTGAGTGTCTGTTTCAAACTGAAAAAATTCCCCTACATCCATCACCTTCTTTTGGGTTCTTCCCCCTCACCACCCTGTATGATTCTATCACCTGTTATGTTCTTTCTCCTTCGAAAGATTGAAACCTCCTCAAAAGCAGTAGCTGTGGACTTGTGGAAAATGCATTTTGAAAAGAAATAGAGCGCACTAGGCTGGGCGCGGTGGCTCATGCCTGTAATCCCAGCACTTTGGGAGGCCAAGGCAGGCAGATCACGAGGTCAGGAGACAGAGACCATCCTGGCTAATGCGGTGAAACCCCGTCTCTACTAAAAAAATACAAAAAATTAGCTGGGCGTGGTGGCGGGCGCCTGTAGTCCCAGCTACTCTGGAGGCTGAGGCAGGAGAATGGCATGAACCTGGGAGGTGCAGTTTGCAGTGAGCTGAGATCACGCCACTGCACTCCAGCCTGGGTGACAGAGCGAGACTCCCTCTCAAAAAAAAAAAAAAAAAAAAAAAAGCATACTTTTTTTTTGAGTGTAAGTGCTTCTTAGTAACCATATATAGGCATTCAGAGCACAAACTCCAGGGCCACTAGCTGAGTTCAAGTTCCAGCTCTGCTTCTCACCGTCTTTGAGATCTTAGGTAAGTTATTCACTTACATTTCCCCTCAGGATCCTCCTCAGATCACAGGAGGAGGGGATGATACTTCTTAAGTCAGAGTTTGTGAGAGGGTGAAATGTGTTGACTGTGACTATCTGGCACATATTAAGCATTCTATGTTTGCTATAAATTTTGGAGTAAAATTGAATTCTACCGTGGTTGTGGATTTCTCTTCTCTCTTTTTTTTTTTTTTTTTCTTTTTTTTTTTGAGACTGTGTCTCACTCTGTTGCCCAAGCTGGAGCGCAGTGGCGTGATCTTAGCCCACTGCAACCTCTGCCTCCTAGGTTCAAGCAATTCTCCTGCCTCAGCCTCCTGAGAAGTTGGGATTATAGCCGCCTACCACCACGCCCGGCTAATTTTTTGTATTTTTAGTAAGGTCGGGGTTTCACTGTGTTGGCCAGGCTGGACTCAAACTCCTGACCGCAGGTGATCCACCTGCCTTGGCCTCCCAAAGTGCTGAGATTACAGGTGTAAATTACTGCACCTGGCTGTATTTCTCTTCTTAAATTCAGTGATACAACAAACTTTCATTTTGCATTACTACTGTGCCAGGTAGGGTGCAAGACTGTGGGGCTACAGAAATGGAAAAGATGGCCGGGCCTGGTGGCTTACCCCTGTAATCCCAGCACTTTGGGAGGCCAAGGCAAGTGGATCACAAGGTCAGGAGTTCGAGACCAACCTGACCAATATGGTGAAACCCCGTCTCTACCAAAAATAGAAAAATTAGCCGGGTGTGGTGGTGGGCTACTGTAGTCCCAGCTACTCAGGAGGCTGAGACAGGAGAATTGCTAGAACCCGGGAGGTGAAGGTTGCAGTGAGCCGAAATCGTGCCATTGAACTCCAACCTGGGTGACAGAGAAAGCCTCTTGTCTCAAAAAAAAAAAAAAAAGAAAAGAAAAAAGTAAAAAGAAAAAAGAAATGAAAAAGACTCCCAGCTTTCCTGCAGAGCAACCATGAATAATTTGTCTCCATTCCCACACCAAGAAAGAAATGTAAAATGTGGGCTTGTGTGGATCTTTTGTTTTGGGTAAAATATTATTTTTCCTTTCTTATCTCTTTTTCTTGAAATTAAAAACCATGCGGCAAATGGGTTGCTTTTGTATATCTTTGATTTCTGGGGATCAGTTGGTCAGTGTGTCCCCCCAGTGAAAGACTGTGAGGAGACCCAGGACACTTTGTCTCTCTGTCTGGAAATTTCCTACCAGAGCCCCGAGTGGTCTCTGAAATGAGTGAGGCTGTGTGCTTAATCCACAGCGATAGTTCTGTGGCGGTGCTATCTACAGACAAGGCTCCAGCACTGGGTGGGGGTTGGATAAGGAAACCTCTCTGATCCCTGTCAGCCCAAAGGTCCCCAAATCCTATGACTGTAGGCCTAGCCTGTTCTCTAGAGACTTGTCTAGTTTATTGCTTCAAATTCTTATTTAACATTTAATAAAATGGACCCATCAAAAGACTAGAAGCAGACATTCATCAATTAAAGATCAAACAATCAGGCAAAACAATTTAAAAAACACATCCATTACTATGAACAAGCCCATCGATAGGAGATCAAAGAAAGAGAAATAACTGACAGCACTTATGCAAGTAAAATACACTTATCAGCCCACTTAATACATACTTTGTGACATGTAAGAGCCTGATTCTATGTGGTCCTGTACCAAGAGAGATATGTGCACACATACTTTATGCATTCTCAGAGGTTACAGTCTAAGAAAGACAACACAGCAGAACTGGCAGAGGGCTCTCCAGAATGCGGTACTAATAGGGAAGTTATTTTTAATTTGTAATAAATCAATACGGGTGTCTTTATGGGTTTTTCTCATATCACAAGCTGAATTTGGAAGCTAGATCAGTAAGAAGGTGATTGATCACACCTTATGAAGTTTATTGCTTTTTAACAGTAAAACTCGTTTTAGTAGAAATAGCAAATCACCTTTTGCAACCTCTAATAAAATAATTGATTCAGGAAAAGATCATCAACGGCTGCTAAAACCATTGGGTGAGAGGCTTCTGGGGAGCTGGACTATTGCAAGATGTCAACATGTCGCCCCACAGATTACTTCCCAGTGAGAAGGGGGAAAACGCAAAATGATGATGGAGGGGTCAGGCTGTCACCATCTGAACCCACTGATCTACTTAGCATTGCTAAAAGAGGACAAACAGACATGACGTGCTTCAGAGTAGGAGCAGGATGAAGCACCCAGCACCACCTGTGAGGTACTTGTCAGAAAATGATAAACCTGAATCTATGCAAGCCTTTGGTGCTAATTTCCATGTGTTAGGAAACATAGGGGTTAGGAGGAGTTAAATGACAACGTGAGGACACAGACAGATAAAACAGAATTTAGGACATTTCATGAGACAACTGACCCGATTTCTTTAAACAAGTCACTGATATGATTTTAAAAGTTGGAGGTTGCGGGGAGGGGAACAATACCAGATTAAAAGAGCCAAATGCCATGTGTAGATCTTACTGGATCTAGATACAACCAAACCAACATTTTATTTTATTTTTGTGAGACAGGGCCTCACTCTGTTGCCCAGGCTGGAGTGCAGTGGTGGGATCTCAGCTCACTGTAACCTTGACCTCCCGGGGCTCAGGTGATCCTCCTACCTCAGCCTCCCAGGTAACTGGAATTATAGGAGTGTGCTACCACACCCGCCTAAGTTTTGTATTTTTTGTAGAGACAGGGTTTCTCCATATTGCCCAGGCTGGTCTTGAAGTGCTGAGCTCAAGCATGGAGGCCAGCCCAGGCCTCCCAAAGTGCTGGGATTACAGGTGTGAGCCACTGTTCCTGGGCTAACCAACTTTAAAAGACAGTATGAGGACTACTGGGGAACTTGGAATATAACTGGGTATTAGGTGATATTAAGAAGTGATTGTGATAATGGTCAAGCGATCATATAAGAAAAATGTCCAGTTATTTTCAGAGATACATTCTGAAACATTTATTAGTCATATGTCACCATGCCTGGGATTTTCTTTAAGATATTTCACTAAAGAACAAAACAGTCCCGGTGCAGTGGCTCACACCTGTAATCCCAGCACTTTGGGAGGCCGAGGCAAATGGATTGCTTGAGCTCGGAAGTTCGAGACCAGCCTGGGCAACAAAGTGAGACCCTATCTCTACAAAAAATATAAACATTAGCCGGGTGGGTGGTGCATGCCTGTGGTCCCAGCTACTCAGGAGGCTGAGGTGGGAGGACGGCTTAAGCCTGGGAGGCAGAGGTTGAAGTGAGCTGAGATCATGCCACTATAGTCTAGCCTGGGCAACAGAGCCAGATCCTGTCTCAAAACAACAACAACAACAGAAAAAATGAAATAAAATAAAAGGAAATAAAGAAAAAAACTATAAAAAAGAGAAAATAATATAGGGAAATGTTAATCTTTACTAAATATACTAAATGTAGGTGATGAGTAAATGGGAGTTCATTCCATAGAACTGACTTTTCTACTGAGCCACGTCTCACCACTGCCCGAGCCCACAGAGCTATGAGAGCACCTACAACACTTTGGTGCACACATTTTTGAACAAATGAATGAAACTGCATTGACCTAAGTGAACCAATTGCAGAGGAGTGTGGACGAGTGTGGGTTGGGGGCAGAGCTCTGAGGAGAGATGGGGAGGAGGTCACACATAGCTGGGTTTATGGACCATTTCAATGGATTTAGACAGCATCTGACCTCAATTAAAACCCTCCTTTCTTCAAAAACACACTCCTTTCTCAACACTTTGAGTATTTTAAGACAAGGCAAAGGTATGAGGTATTAATTTGTTTTTATATAACGCATGCCAAGGCCATAGGCCCAGGCCTGATCACAGGGGGAGATTGGCCTTTTGAAGCCTCAAGTTGTTAAACCACAGGAAGTGGAACTTGGTCACCAGTAAGCAGGTTTGGACCATTTAATTTGTAATTATCATGAGTAAATACTATCTTGTTTTTCCTGGGGGTTGGGTGTGAGGAAGAAGCAAAACTTTAAAAAAAAAAAAAAAAAAGACAATTTGGAAATTTGGAAAACATCTTTTTTTAAAAAAAAAACCCTGCCATTTTATTGGGTGCTTACTATGTGCAAAGCACAATGCTCAAAAGCATTTTATCTGCATGATTTCATTATCCTCACCACAGTCATGTAAGTGGGTCCTCTCATGCCCATTTTACAGATGAAGAAACTGAGGCCATCTGACTACAAAACACACATTTTAAAAGTTTCCCCCAAATTATGTACCTGAGTGAGGCACTTAACATTCACAGGGTAAATTGATTAAAAAGCCCCAAATGGGTCAGGTGCTATTTATTTATTTTTAGATGGAGTCTTGTTCTGTCACCCAGGCTGGAGTGCAGTGGCGCAATCTTGGGCTCCCTGCAACCTCTGCCTCCCAGGTTCAAGTGATTCTTATGCCTCAGCCTCCTGAGTAGCTGGGATTACAGGAGCCAGCCACCATGCGCGGCTAATTTTTGTATTTTTAGTAGAGATGAGGTTTCACCATGTTAGCCAGGCTGGTCTCAAACTCCTGACCTCAGGTGATCTGCCCGCCTTGGCCTCCCAAAGTGCTGAGGTTACAGGCGTGAGCCACTGTGCCCGGCCTGTCAGGTGCTATTTTAGAGGGCACCTCCGTCCCAAGGTCTTTGAAAAATGCAACTGTTATTAGTGGTATGATTTGGACTGACCTCCTGCTCTAGGCTCAACAGAACAAAACAAAATAGCATGGTGTCACTTATGCTAAAATTTCATGTCACCAAACTGAAACTAAATTGTTTATCTGATCTTCCAAGAAAACAGGAGAGAAAGATAATAGCCAAATCCCCAGATAGGCCAGTTTTAGCCAGCATGTTAAGAGGTCCCCTCTGCTTTAACCCTTACAAGGAAAGTTAATTGAAGTTACGTGATGCTAACCAGCTGCTTTTTGTTCTGATTCTGCTTTCTTCAGCCCTTTGCTGCCTGTAAAGCCAACCTCTTCTGCTCAGCTCATTAGAGCACTTTTTCTCAGTTTTTAGAGAAAAAAATGCTACCCAGCTTCATAAATCACAAATAAAAGCCAATTAGATCATTTAACTAAATTTGTCGTAATTTTGTGTTTTGACAGAGGGACAATAATCATCCAGCCCTCAGACCCCTGTCATGGTGTCTTCACCTCCTGCCAGGGCTTCAGGCTTCCTGAGGTGCAGCCCAGCTGGGACCTGGAAATTCCTGACCCCACGCACCACCGCCCACCGGGAAGGAAGCATGGACTGGCAACAAAGTGTCTTTACCGTGTGCCATCTGATTGCAAACAGAACTGGGCTTTCCAAGAGAAACTGAGGAGGACAGTGGAGAGCTTTTGTCTTGAACCCAGGAAGTGGAGGTTGTAGTGAGCCGAGATCGCGCCACTGCACTCCAGCTTGGCGACAGAGCGAGAATCCGTCTCAAAAAAAAAAAAGAAAAAAAAAAAAAAAAGAGCGAGAGAATGGCCACAGAGGCCAGGGCATTAGGGCTCGCTGGACCAGGGATGCTGCAGGGAGCTTGGGCTTGTGGTGAGAGAGGGGCCAGGTTTTGCTCTCCCCAAAACAGGGGTCCAAGTCTCCCCAAGCAGGGCCACAGAAAGCAGGGGGTCCCAGGTTAAATTAGAGCCTCCTGGCCACCCCGTTTCCCAACCTCTACCCCCCAGCACTTTCACCCTTAGGGTTTCTTCCTCGAGGGCACACAGACGAGCAGACTTCTGGCAACTGTCGACCCCTGGGGGTCCCGCCCGGGAGAGCGAGTTACACGCAGGGCAGAGGTCAGGGATAGCGCGTCAGGGGCCAGTGCTCTCCATGGGCAGTGCGAGGTCACGGTCCTGTGGTCCCTGAAATCTTCTGGGAGCCCAGGTGGCCAGGATAGAAGAGCTGAAGAGGAAGGGGGAGGAGGAAAGAGAGAGAGCGAAGGAAAAAAAAAAAGTGAAGAAAGAGAGGAGGCGGGTAGGTTAGGAAGAGGACCCTAACTCCCTGGAGAGGACCTGGGAACACTGAGAAACCAGCCCAGGATTGCTGGCCAGGAGGATGCTGGTGTGTCTCTGGGGAGCAGGCTCCTTTCCCATCTCACACAACTCAAGAGTCTGAGCCCCAGGGATGGGCTTGCCCCTGTCCTCCAAGCATCTCTCTAGATTCAGTATCCTGGACCCATTTGGAGGGTTTTCTTCCTTTGAAGCAGCTGAGTGAGGCCCCCTGGCTGGACCTGCTAAGTCGGCTGTATGTGTTTCGCATAGCTACTTACCTGCCTGCAGCCCACCCTGCACCCAATCAGTGGAGAGGGATCTGGTCCACAGAGGCCGAGGCCAACAGAGGATAGTGCCCCTCCTGCACCTGCCTCTGGCTGCCAGCTGCAGGATGCGGTCAGGAGAGGAAGTGAGGCCTAGGCCCGAGTCATTCTGGGGTTTCCAGAGAGCTTCTCACTGAGGGCATTGACAGGGCACTGTCTGGGTCTAGGCAGGCCTCCCTCTCCTCATCCCGCCCCTGGAGCAAGGGTGGGGTGAAGGGGAGAGTGGGAAAGTTGAGCCTCCTCCCCCTCTTCCTCTGCCTGGCCAGAGGGCCTGAGGATTTCGAAGCTGGACCAGGATAGCTTCCTCCGGGCAGGGGGAGGGCTGAGTGAGTCCCTCTACTTCGTAGGACGGTGCTTCAGGGTGTGCGCAGCTGCCCAGCTACCATGCAGCTTTTAGAGGCTCAGCTAAGGACATCCAACTCTGCTTCCCTTTCTCCTCCCCAGCAAGAACTTGAAGTTTTTCCCCACTTCCCTTCCGCTTAACAGAAAAGCCCATCTGACCGAAAATGCTTGCCCCTTCAGCCAAACTGGGAAGGAGAGAGAGCTGATGGGGGCTTAGCGGCCTCTTCCAAATCGCACCTCCTTCATCCCCCTCCATGGGCTGAGCAGTCAGTTTCCAGTGAGGACTCTGGTTTGTGCCTCCATGATGCCTACTTCTCAGGCCCTTGACCTCTTCCCTCCACCTTTGACCCACTTTCACCCCACTGCCACAACGGGAGTCTAGGCGCCATCGCCCTCACCTGCACTCTGCACTCGTGCCTGCCCATGCTTTCTCCCCACTCCAACCACTCACAGGCCATTCATTTTCTAAAGGTCAGTCTGTCCAGTTCATCTCCTGGGTCAACATTTTTCAGCAGTGTGATGGTTAATTTTACATGTCAACTTGGCTAGGCCCAGTGCCCAGATATTTGGTTAAACTTTTTTTCAGATGTTTCTAGAAGGTGTTTTGTTGTTTTGTTTTTTTTGTGTGTGTTTTTAGATGAGATTAACATTGAAATTAATAGACTTCGAGTAAAGCAGATTACCCTCCAATCTGTGGAAGGCCTGGTTGGAACAAAGTCTGATCTCTCTGGAGCAAGAATGAATCCTGCCAGCAGGTTGCCTTCAAACTTGAACTCCAGCTCTTCCCTGGGTCTCCAGCCTGAGAGTCTAGCCTGCAGATTCTGGACGTACCAGCTTTCACAATCCAATGAACCAGTTCCTTAAAAATCAATCAATCTCTCTCTTGCATTCTCTCTTTCTCGATATAGCTGTCTATTTACCTATCTATACATACACATCTTACTGGTTCTGTTTCTCGGAGAACACTGATTAATTCAAGTAGCTTCTCTTCAACTTCAGTATAAAAATCTTAAATCCTCACCTAGCCCACAAGGCTCTTAGTCATCTTAGCTCATATATTGCCTTTGTACAAATTAGAAAAAGCCACCCTCTCTAGGCAGATACAACTCTGACCAAACACAGGGCGAGGTGGGTGGAGAATGGTGAACCTTCCCTCTTAGTATGGTGCACAACCTGGACAACCACATGGAGCTGCCTTACTTTTGTTTGTTTGTTTGTTGTGTGTGTGTGTTTAGTTGAGACAGAGTCTCACTCTGTCACCCAGGCTGGAGTGCAATGGAGTGATCTCAGCTCACTGCAACCTCTGACGCATGGGTTCAAGCAATTCTCATGCCTCAGCCTCCTGAGTAGCTGGGACTACAGACGCCCAGCACTGTGCCTGGCTAATTTTTTTTTTGTATTTTTAGTAGAGACAGGGTTTCACCATGTTGCCCATGCCATTCTTGAACTCCTGACCTCAGGTGATCTGTCCGCCTTGGCCTCCCGAAGTGCTGGGATTACAAGTGTGAGCCACCGAGCCTGGTCGTTCATTGTGAGTTTCTTTTTTTTTTTTTTTTTTTTAGACAGGGTCTTTCCCTGTCTCCCAGGCCAGATTGCAGTTTCGGGATATTGACTCACTGCAACCTCCGCCTCCCTGCTCAAGTGATCTTCCTACCTCAGCCTCCCAAGTAACTGGGACTGCAGGTGTGTGCCACCACTCCTGGCCAATTTCTTTATTTTCTGGTAGAGACGGGTTTTCACGATGTTGCCCAGGCTGATCTCCAACTCCTGACCTCAAGCAATCCTCTGGCCTGGGCCTCCCAAAGTGCTGGGATTATAGGTGTGAGCCTCTGCGCCTTGCTGCCCTGCTTCTGGATGAGCCCCTGACTGACGAATTAGCTTCGTCTCTCTTCCATATTCTCTCCCTTTACTCCTTCCTTATCCCAAACCCTAACCTCCCTGCAGCTCCTGGAACCCGCTGTGCTCCCTTGCTGCTGTGCTTTTGTACACCTGTCACTGCTGTTTCAAGCCCCCTCTTATCTTCTGTTATTGCTTCCTCTGGCCAAGCTTTGCCAAGGCTCAGCCTGGGTCAGCCTCCCCTCTCCTTGCCCGGGGTCCCAGCCCTTACTTCAGATACTGTGCTGCTTCATCACTCGTCTAGATTGGATACTCCTCCAGTGAATAGGGCTTGAGCTTTGATCCATCGGGCTGGGCACTAGTAGATGCTCAATAAATGTTTGGTAACAAGTGAAAACTGGGAAGTGAATGAATGGATGAACGGGGACACAGCAGCTCGCAGCGGGCAGCAGGAGGCGCTCCCCGAGAGGGTGCTCCTTCCCTTCAGAGCCAGCCCGAGTTCAGCCAGCGGCCCCGGCGGGAGGAGTGGGAGTGGGCCGGGGCCGGGGAGGAGCGGCCATCCCCGCGCGACCCACACACCCGGGCTCCGCCGCCCGCAGCGCGGCACAGCGAGGGGGAGGGCGCCTGTGGGGAGGACAGGGTCGGAGGAGCGCCCTTCCGCAGGCTCCTTTCATTCTTCCACTCGGGGGTCTCCAGGAATGAAAACTGGCCCCAGCCAGGCCAGAGCGCGCGAATGAAAGGCGGCACTGGGACCAAGAGAGAAGCCTCGTCCCGCCTGGGCTGCGGAAACTGGCGGCGCCGGGGGTGTCCCGCCGCGCGGGCGTCCGAAAGCGGGGCAAAGGGGACAGCCTTGCCCCTCGAGCGGCTGCTCCCGCAGCTCGCGCACCCCTGCGGGTACCTCGTCACTCCCGCATGCGGCCCCGTCCCGACTCTTGGATTGGACTCTCCAGTCCCTTCTTGCGTCTTCCCCTCTTTCATCTGGGCCTTGGTATGCCCCAGGGGACAGATGTCTTGGGATCTTTAACATTTGGGATGCTGCAAATGCCGAAGTTAAATGAAATACCTCCGGGGAGGGCAGGCCGCGGGGAGGCTCGCGGGGAGGGAAGATGGCCTGGACAAACAGGTCCTGAAGCTGCGAGGCTGGAGCGGAGGGCGCAGGGGCAGGCGGGCGGCGCCAGAGCTCCATGGGACAGGTAAGCGGGAAAACTTCGGGGCACCCAGCGCGGGTGAACTGGAGCGGGGGATCGGGCCCCTGAACCCATGGTCTTCAGCCTTAGCGGAGGGAGGGTGCCTACAGGGAATGGGGTTATGTATCAAGGGGGCAGGAATTCTGAGTTCCTACCAAAAATGCACACTCCCAGCCCCTCAACCTTTCTCCGTCGACCTTCTTCGTGCCTGTGGATCTTCCTGGCCAGGTTCCGGGAAGCCAGAAAGCAGCCAAACAAAAGGAGCAAAGTCTCGGGCCAGCCTGGATGTGGAGGGCGCGGTGGGGGAGGGGAGCAGGGTGGACAGGACAAAGGGGCTTTTTAGAGAAAGCCTAGAGGTCTCATTTCAGGGCGCATTCCAGGCTGGCTTGGAGTTCCCCACTCCACCTTTGCTTAGTGGAGGCGAACACCTTTCCTAGTGAGCAGGGAGCAGATGCAAGTAAGAAAACAGTGAAGGAACCATCTCCCACCCCTCCTGCCTGGAGGGTCCCGGGCTATTTCACTTCTTCCTTTTTTCACTGTTGGCTCTAGCGCTGGCCATTGATTCCTTAATTCATGAAGTAAGATTTTTAGCAGTGCCTGAGACTGCTTTGCTGGGGGCTGTTGGGGATGTGAAGATGGTAGGATCAGGCCCTTGCTTTAAAGAACTTCCAATCTGGTGTTATCAGAAGACGCTAGAAGAAGGAACTTTTTTTAAAAAAATGGAGAGTGGGTGGTTACAGCGCTGGGGAAGAGTTTTCTGATTCGGGACTTTTCCTTAGGAAATGAAAACACTAAAGAGGTCCAGTTTCCCTTCCCTGGGGAAGGGCTCTTGTCTGCAAAGATCAGATTCCAACTACTATAATGTTTTGCAAGGAAATACCACTTCCTCACCAACTGGTGATCTGGATGGTGCTCTAGGGTTTGGGGCTGGGGCATCAGTCCCCTGACTCCCCAGCCTGGCTGGAGTGGGGAGCTGTTTCAGATTCCCAGCTGGCCTCTGGAGTGCCCACCTCCCCCATTAGTATTTTGAATTGAATGACATGGCTATCAGAGAGCTCCAAGGATGGCTCCCTGGGATTCTTGGCAGGAGGTTTGGTTTGCCAGCTCCCTTCCAAACCTCAGATTCTGCAGGGTTGGGAAATATTGAGTGTGAATTTGGGGGAGCAAGGCGTTTTTGAGAATTCCAAAGGATCAATGCAAACAGATTGAGCATCTGTACTAACCTCCCCTGAAGTCAGAGATGGTGGATTACCTGAGGGCAGGGATTCTTAACTGGGTTCATTGGCATTAGGCATCTGTAGATAGAATTCAGAGGGTTTGTAAACTAGGTGAGGAAAAAAAAGATATTGTTTTTCACCAATCTTTAACAGATTTTAACATCACCTTTAGTTGTGAAGACAACAAATCACGGTAGCATTGGCAGTACCTGTGACTTTGCCATTAATAGATTTCACAGTTTCATATCACATTGCAGTCACAGCTGTCTTGAAATATTGTTTACACTCAGCCCTTGTATGAAATTACCCACTGCTAGACCCTGCTTAATGTTAATAAAGAAGCATATATATTGCTATTTTTTTTATTTTTAGAACTTTATGTCATACAATTGACTTTTTTAGTGATCTTCTTAATTTTATTCTATGCATTAAGAAATGTGAACTGTGAGCCAATTCTAGAAACTTCCACCAACCCCCACCTGGAGCTGGGGGTGGGCAACGTGGAGGAAGGGCCGCTTATGCCCAGAGTTAACCCCTCTCTGTTTGACTTTGTAAGAAAGTGCCAAGCCTCTATGGGGAGGGACTGTGTGTCATGGAGGACTGGGGAAGGGCAGGACTGCAGGCTCTTTGGGAGACCCAGAGAACAAGCTCCCCATGGGGTAGGGGGAGGAGGAACTGTCCCCTGTTAGGGCCCCTCAGCCTCAGCCTGGGCAGAAAATGAGGTGGTCAGCCCGCAGCACTCTGGGGCTAGCATTGTTTGGAAAAAGGGTGTGTACAGGAATGTGAAGGTGTGCTGGGTGTGTGTACCGGAGCTGTGGGGGATGCTGGCGGACTCCAGTCCCATGAGTTCTGCTCCACAGGAGATGCCTGGTGAAAGCAAACTTCCTCTGTCTTCTCTGCACTCGGGGGTGGGGAGTGGGGAATGGGGGACAGGGCTCTTTAGGGTCTGGGGGAGGGGAGGCAATCCAGACAAATACTGAGGCACTGGAATCTGGGTGAGGGGAATGGTGGGAAGATCAGAGAGTGGGGGGAAAGGGAGATGGTAAGATGAAGACTTGAGGGGTGCAGCCTGCTAGGGACAGGCAACAGTCAGCCTTAGTTCTGCTTCCCTCTGTGAAATAGGCTAGATTCCAGTTTCCCATTTGCTTGGGGGTCGGGAGGTCTCTCCTCAAGGGAGACCTTGAGGCTTATTTTTCTGTAGGAAATAAGTTCCATTTTGGTCTCTGGTTCCTTGCATTTGGGGAGTGGGCTTAGGGTCTAGAGTCACAGTGGACCTCCTGTGGAGTAGGGAACAGGACTTGGGCTCAGGTCAGTGCCTGTCAGTGCCCAATGAACATGCGTTGCTGGGGGATGGATGTAATAATAAACAGAGAAGTGATGGCCTTGATACCCCTGGGGGAAAATGTCTGGGATAAAAAGAACAGCCTGATCTCCCTCTCTAGGATTCTAGAACTTCTACATATTGGAATTCCAGCTGCCTCGCCTGAGGTTTTAAAATCCTCACCCGGTAGAGATAAAACCCAGGCCTTGGTCTCCATTTCGGTATATGGGGAAGAGCAATGACCCATCCCTGTCAGTTTGTAAATGTCCTACTTGTTTTCTCAGTGGACAGTGAACATCTCACCCTGCTTCTGGGGGGCTTAACAGGCCTCGATTTCTGGAAAGAGAAACTGAGGTCAAAGGAAGGCAGAGAGAGCCAGGGTCAGGACAGGAGAGCACGCAGGTACCTCACAGCTCAGAACGTTGTACTAGGGTCTCTTGAGGCCATGAAGACACGACCCTTGTTGTTGCCTTCTTCGGGGATTCCTCCATGGGAGCCCCTTTTTCCCTGCTACCCTCCTGCCCCCCGGAAGTGCAGAGGCCCAGGATCTGCCTGCCGGCACCAGTTGCACGGGATTAGTTCAGGGAAGGACTTGCTCACCTGCTCCTCCCCTCTGACTCAAGTCATAACAAGTAACCTGGTTCCCCTGGCCCGGCAGCCTGGGAGGGACGGCAAGGCAGGCAGGTGAGCCGAGACGGATGGCCAGCAGCCCCGTCTGCTGGAGAGAGAGCACAGGCCTGTGGCTTGGGAGACCCTGAGGTGACATGCAAGGGCCCTGCGCCCCCTGACTGGAAGCAGGGGCTGTTTCTCAAACTCCTGGACAAAAGCCCAGAAGCAGGTGAGGGCGGGGTAGGTGGAATGGGTCTTTGGGACTGACAGCAGGCTGGCCTGGGAGTGCAGGAGCCCAAGCAGTGGCCATCAGCCCTCCAACCCCACCCCCGGCAGCCTATGTCTGGGGTGTAGGGATGACAGAGGGGTGTTGGTGGGCTTGGACAGGAGCCTGTTCCTGTGGTTGCCCAGGCCTTAGTTTCCACCAGAGGGAGGGCAAGCGGAGGTGAGCTGGGACAGGCCGGCCCAAGACCTGGCTTTGGGGGACATACTTGGGATAGAGAAGGATCCCCCATGGCCCAGCCTGAGGGAAGGTGCTCTGGAGTTTCCCTCCCTCTCTCCCTCTGGGCCCCTTCTGGCCTCTGCCTTTTTCTGGGGACATTGTTCAGCCGGATGGCTGCTTTTTAGGGCCCAGTACTGGGGCTTGAAGAGGCCCAGGAGGGATCCCTGTGTTGGGGAGGGGGTGGGATGTTACCTGAACTGCCTTTACCTAAAAGCAATGCCTTAGACACTTAAGACTCATAGCCTCCTGGGTGGGGGTGGTGCCCTCGCTCTCACCTGCGGACTCTGGGGCAGGTTCCCTACAGCTGTGGAGGGCGGCCTCGGCAGAGGCAGATGTGGGGGTCTGCTACATGGCTGTGCGGTTTCCTTCTTGGCCTGACATTGACCAAGAGGTCGAGATTCAGACCGGGGACCTGGAAAGGCCTTAGACGCTGTGCAGTCTTTATTGTGCACAGGAGGAAAGGAAGCCCAGGGAGGCCTGGTGACTTTCCCAAGGTAGCGCAGACCCAGCAGAACCAAGCCTTGATTCCACAACCGGGCTATGGGCTTCTGACACTATTCCCTTTGCTCTACTTGGGGCGGCAAGTCATCCCAGAGAGCACCCAGCATCAGCCTGGGGCCACCGGCAAGATCAGTGCCTCCCCTTTGACGCTGGCAGTGAGAGGCTGGGCCCAGCTGGGAGAAGGGGCAGCTGGCGGAGACAGGAGGCGTGCTAAGGTACGCCTCTGTCCCTGTAAGTCCCCACTCCTCTGCAACAGTCTCAGAGCCCCTGAGAAGCAGGGCCTGAGTTGGCCCAACTTTCCAAGGCAACTACTTAGTGGTTAATAATTAATTAGCAAGCGTGACTAATTAATGGCTTCCCCTCCCACATTACTTCCTCCTTTGTCCAAAACAGACACACTCAGTGTGCTAGCTGAGACCACCTTGCTTCCTAGCTCTGGCTGCATCCTGCCCTTGGCTTCTGGGGAAGGTGGGAGGATGGCTAGGGCGAGTGGGAAGGGGTGGGGGTGAGCTGCCTGCTCCTCTGTCCTGTTCTTATCTCTACGAGGGAGAGAGTTTGGGACAGATGGACAGTGCAGAGCTAATAGTCATCCTAAGTACCCTGCTGGGTGGGGTCCCAGAATATATGGCCAGTCTTTCAGAACTTTGGCCTGTTTGCAAAGGCCTCCCATAAACTTAAAAAAAATAATTCTCTCATGCATTCTCTAGACTTCCTTGAATAATTGAAATTCCAAAGTGCAAGGTACATGCTGCTTTTAGGGCTTTGTGTTTGATTGTTGCTGCCTGTGGCTGCTGTGTTGTTTATGTAGGTCTATAAAAGTTCTTGATCGTCCTGCTCTTATCATTTTGATGGGTGGAGACGTATCACAGGGACCTGGTTGACAGCAGTCCCCTCTCCCTGTTGGCCTCGCTTTGTTACCAGCTTTCCGGCTGAGTTTTCTGTCCTGTTGGCTGCCTGCGGAGGGGTGGAGCTCACCTCCCCCACCCTGCGGCCCCGCGCTCTGAGGAGGCAGGATAGGCTCCAGACAGAAACTCGGAAGGACTTTTGGACTCTTGCTCAATGGGCTGACTCAGTGAGGAGGTGGCTGGGCTCTCTTTCCAGACCGGACCGCCTGCACGGGCTCCGCCTACCCCTCCCACCCCTGCTGCAGCCAGCAGCTGCCAGGCCCTGGCCAGCTGGGACCCCAACCAGGGGTGTGGGTTGGTGAGGAGGGAGAGGGGGCGGGCACAGGTGTTATCTGGGTGACTGCTCCCTAGCTGAGCCGACACAATGGGATGGCACCTGTACCACCCAAGTGTTCTCCACCCCGAAGCAGGCAGAGGAGCAGGTGATCTCCTTTCTGTCCTTGTGCAGCTTCTGCTCTAGCCACTGCTCGCCCCCGACGTGTCAAGTCTTGACAACCCTGACAGACACAGCCCTGGGTTGTGGGGTGTAGGGGATCCAGGCTGATTCCCCTTCAAGGGTCTCCTAGGAGCAATTGATGGCTTGAAAGTTGTTTGAGGGCTTTGGGACAGCTCTGTGGCATACAGTGGCCGCACATGTCTGCAGATGTGAAATTCAGAGTCCAGGGCGCCAATTCAGAGAGCAGGCGTCCTGGGCTTTGGAGGCCCCAGACCAGGGCCTTGGCCATGTGCCTGCCCACTTCTTGAAGTGCCCTCAGCCACTGGGGCAGTAGGACATGCCTCACACCTCCTGGGTTCCTGGGTTGAGGATAGCTGTGTCCCATAAAGACGTCTTCCCCTTCCTCCTTTCTTATTTTTTGGAGACAGGGTCTCTGTTGTCCAGGCTGGAGTGCAATGGCGCGAACACGGCTCACTGCAGCCTTGACTTCTCCAGGCTCAGGCAATCCTCCTGCCTCAGTCTCCTGAGTAGCTGGGACTACAGGTACACACCACCATGCCCAGCTAATTTTCATTTTTGGAGAGATGGGGTCTAAGTTGTCCAGGCTGGTCTTGAACTCCTGGCCTCAAGCAATCCTTCTGCTTTGGTCTCCAGAAATGCTGGGATTACAGGTGTGAGCCACCATGCGGGGCCCCCTTCCTCCTTTCTTTGTCATCCCATCCCATTTCTTTGTCCCCTTCCTTTTTATCCTGTCTCTGCTCTTTTCCTTCTTGCCTTTCTCCCCAGTCGAGTGGCTCTTGTGGCTACCACAGTTGTCAACCTCCTTAGGCCTAAAGGACTTTGGCCCAGAGGGGAGCTAGGCTGGGCCCCTGAGTGTCCACTGAGAACAGGGTTTGCTGGTGAGGCCCACAGCCCCTTCTCTCGGGCAGCACCCCCAGTGCCAGAATCTCCCACCCTAGATGGTTCCTGAAGCACAGCCCTCCCACTCCCCTGCTCTTAAGCATCTATTAAGCTTTTTGTAACCAAGATGGTTCATATCTAGCTTTTTTGTTATTGTTCTCTTTTCTCTTTAAAGCTGGGGAAACTCCAGGCTACCTACACATCCTGGCCCAGGCTGGTCACGGTATCCCCCCTCCCTGCTCTGTGCCTTCTCCTTCCAGAAATCCACCATGGAGAGTAAGGATGAGGTCAGTGACACCGACAGCGGCATCATCCTGCAGTCTGGTGAGTGTTCAGGGAAATCCCCCTGCCCTGGTCCCCGGCCCTGACTCCTGAGTCCTGAGTCCCCAGGCGCTAGGGCTGGCCCAGCTGAGACTCCCAAGGGCTGAGAGGAAGGGGGGGGAGAGGCCTCTGCCGGGAGGAGGGGGAGGTTCTGGAAGGGCTGGAGCCTCAGGGACATGTGGAGTTTTCCTCCCTGGAGAAAACTGGCTTGGAGTTTTGGTTCTATCTGGAAGAGGGATCTGCAGTGTTCAGCTTTAGCCCCAGTTGAGAAGCTGAAAAATCTCAGCCAGGCACAGTGGCTCATGCCTGTAATCCCAGCACTTTGGGAGGCCAAAGTGGGTGGATCACAAGGTCAGGAGATCGAGACCATCCTGGCTACCACATAGTCCCAGCTACTTGGGAGGCTGAGGCAGGAGAATCGCTTGAACCCGGGAGGCGGAGGTTGCAGTGAGCCGAGATCACAGCATTGCACTCCAGCCTGGGCGACAGGGCAAGACTCCATCTCAAAAAAATATATATCATCTGGCCAATGTGAAGGTCTTGCCTCTCTGTTTGGCCAGACCTGTGGGCCTAGTCTGGCCTAGTTTTGACAGAGGACAAGAAATAAGAGACTTTTGTGTGTGTGCAAGAGAGAGGGGTAGTGGGGAGAGGGAGAGAGAGAAAGAGAGGAAGAAGAAGGAAAAGAGGAAGGAGAAGGGAGGAGGAGTGGGGGGAGGACTGCATGGGCAGAACTCCCTCCCTTGCACTGTCCCCACTGTAGGTCACCTGGTAGGACGACCCTCCCTTCTGAGCTGTAACATTTGTGCAGCCAAGAGTCGTGGTGTTTTGCGGCTGTGACACAGGCCACAGCAGGCAGCCTGCAATTTGTGGGCAGGCATGAGATGTGTGTGCGTGTGCATGTGTGCTCCCCTAGGGGTGGTCAACAAGTAACGGAGGAGGCTTCCGCCTTCAGCCTCCCTGAGCATGTGTCCCCCACCCCTGCAGGCCCTGACAGCCCAGTCTCCCCAATGAAGGAGCTGGCCCACGCAGTGCACAAGCAGCAGAGGGCCCTGGAGGCGAGGCTGGAGGCCTGCCTGGAGGAGCTGAGGAGACTCTGCCTGCGGGAGGCGGTGAGGCCCCAGCCAGCACACACAAGCATGGCGTTCATCTGAGGGGCTGTGGAGCCATGTTTGGGGATGCGGGAGCTGGGGAGAGGGAGCCCCATTCTTGAGGGAATTCTAGACATCAGGCTGGGGGCTGGGGTCCAGAGTCCCCATGAACCAGTGTTTGACCTTGCGCTGGATGGAGAAGAGTCAGACCCAGGCGGGGGCTCAGGCACAGAGAACAAAGCTCATCAGGGGCTGCAGAGGGACTGCGTAGACATAAGTGCATTTGAGTGCTGTAACCTGGGTCGGTGTAGCTCTGGAGGAAGTGATCAGAAGGAGGTCTGAAGGGAAAGGGGAGGGGTGCAGAGTGGGTCTGAAGACGGGAGAGACAGCGTGGAGGATGGGATGTGGGGAGGAGGGTGGAAGGTGGTCCCAACAGGGCCTCTGTGGAAGGCAGGTACTTGCATTGCAGGGGCCAGTGGCCAAAGGCTGGGCAGTGGGCCTGGCTTGACTCTGCTTCCTCCCTAGGAGCTGACGGGCACCTTGCCAGCGGAGTATCCCCTCAAACCAGGGGAAAAGGTCCCCAAGGTTCGCCGCAGGATCGGAGCAGCTTACAAACTGGACGACTGGGCCTTGCACAGAGAGGTGAGGAACCTCAGGAAGCTGCCAGTACCCCTCGACCCCCAAAGCTGATCACTGAGACGCCACACCTCAGCCCAGTACCCTGGCAGGTTCCCTTCCACCCCTTCACACCCAATGAGGGTGCCTGGCTGCATGTTGGCAAGGGGCACCATGAATATGTAGCCCAAATGGCCGTGGAGAAGGGGCACCACCATGGAACTGCAAGCTGGGAGCTCAAGGGAGGACACTGGGTTTGGCCCCAGTGGGCAGAAGATCAGTTAAGAGCGCCAGCCACTAACCCAGCGGGCAATAGCCTGCTCAGACAGGTTACTCTGGCCCCTACAGCTGTCCTCCTTTCTCAGGAGGAGGTGGGGGCAGTCAGGCCCTGGGTGCCCTTTCCCCATGGCATCAATGGCAGCAGTTTCCCACGGACCAGCCTGCCCCACCCTTTGGGGTCAGGAGGGAAAGTGTCCCACTTGGGTTCCCACCCTGCCCGGTTCAGCAGGCAGATTGGTGGGTGGGTGCCCCTGCCAGCTTTTCAGGCTGACAAGTTTGCTTTTCAGCTCCTCCCACCCCTCCACCCTCTGCTCCACGTCCGTCCATTGGTGCTGCTGTCTGCCTCTCTTCTGTCTTCAGGGCTTAGGACTGGGACCTAGAGCACTGTGTCAGGGCCGCTCTCTACCCTCTGGGCCCCCAATCTCCCTGCCTCTCTCTAGCCTCACTCCTGCCCCCCTCTCAGGACCCCCTAAGCAGCCTGGAGCGCCAGCTGGCCCTGCAGCTGCAGATCACAGAGGCAGCCCGTCGGCTATGCCTGGAGGAGAATCTCAGCAGGCAGGCTCGGCGGCAGCGGAAGCACTCCATGCTGCAGGAGGAGAAGAAGTTGCAGGAGCTCCAGCGCTGCCTAGTCGAGCGGAGGCGCAACAGTGAACCACCTCCGGCTGCTGCCCTCCCCCTGGGCCGAGGTGAGCCAGCAGCCCCGAGGGCCCTTGGGCCATGCTCCTTAAACGAGCTTTTGAGGGATGGTGGGCGCACAGCCCCGTGCCACTGCCTTTGTGTTCGGCTCCAGCTGGGTAAAGCTGATTCTTGGGTTCAGCTCCACCCCATCCTGATTCTCTGCAATTCCAGCAAGCCTTCCGTATCCTGTGAGGTCCTCTCCTCGGTCTACTTGGAAAACACCCTACTGTCTCCTTCCGTACCCTCCTCAAAATGCACTCCCTTCAAGAAACTTCCTACACAGAGATACTTCTCAGCTGACCCTGAGCTGAATCCAAGTTGCATTCAACTGGGTAGCCCAGGCCGGTCCCACTGCCCTCCAGGCCCACAGGGTGATGGCTTCTCTGGGTCAGGGTAGTGTGAGGCTCACGTGAGCCCGAGGCTCTGAGTTGATGTGTAGTCCCCTGGCCTGAGTTAGGCAGCAAAGAGATTGACCATTGCTTTGTGTTACTGATCGCTGAATTGTTTCAGGGGTCCACAGCTACTTAGAAGATGTTCAGGTTGAAATCCAGCAGCACTGGTGCCATGCCCCACAGCCCCTTAAGTATCTACAGCCACCCTGGTCAAGGGTGGGATCCTTCCATGTCTGTTCTTTGCCCTCCTTGTGTCTGTAGTTCAATCCCTGAGCTCCTTGGCCCAGAGACTGGTGGCTGTGGGGGCACCTAGTGAGTTGTTGTTGCCCAGGGCCTGCCACATCACATCAGTGTGTCCAGCCCAGGTTAGCTTCCAACAGGGGGTTCTGAGCCCTTAAGTGTGACTGTTTTCCTTTGTCCTGACCCAGGACCAGCCTATCAGGTCAGGACTTGCAGCTCTCCATTCCAAGCCCCACCGCAGTGGGCCCATGACTCAGCTCTGCCCCCCAGTCTCTCACATGGGGCCCAGACCTCCCTGGCTGCCTCAGAGGGAACCAGGAGGGAATGAGGCAGTGGCCCTGCAATAGAATTGGATTCAGAGGTCTCGGCCTTCACTCACATTCTCAGGCTCCCATCCCTGCATATCGTGTTGGCTTTTTGCCAAGAGTACTCCTCAGCCTGGGAGCAGTCATGGGGAAGCTGGAAGGCCCTTGCTAGTCCCTGTGCCGTGGCCCATGCCTCAGGCAGGGGGTTATCTCAGCACAGGTCTCAGAAGTCCCTGCTCCCATCCATGGCCTCTAATTTAGGGTAGAAAGTGCGTGACCAGACACCACCCAGGTCACCTCCCGCAGCCAAGAGTAGGTGATAAAGAGGAGGTGCCTCCATGTGACAGTTAACCCAGTAAAGTCAGAAGACAGTGGGGCTGACCCAGGGAAAATGGCCAGACCTCCGTCTGGTTCCAGTGGTTCTGGCTTGGCCGCAGAACAACACTCCCAGTCTCTGAGGCTCTAATGAAAGACAAATTCTACATCCTTACTCCACTCTCAGCAGGGATCCCAGCAGCCTTGAAAGGTAGCTGCTGATTTGGGCATGGAAGCCCCTAAGGGCCAGCTTGCTCTGTGCTTGCAGGCAGAGGTCAGAGTGGTGAAACATGCCAGTTGGTTGCAGGGCCTCCTGCTCCCCGCTCCAACCTCACACTGCTCAGCAGCCTCCCCTACCCACCGGTGCTGCCATTGCTGGGGGCTTCTGCCCATGATGGGTGGCAAGGGAGTGTCACCGTGATGCTGCCATTGTGACCCATAATGCTTCTTGTTGGGAGTCAGGAGCAGGCCAGGACTGGCCTGGGGCTCTGTGGAAGGCAGGAGGATGAGATTCTGAAAACTTGGAGCATTCAGTCCAGGTGAAGACAGAGCTGTGGAGAGGAGACAGCTGGTGTAGCTGCTGACTTTCCCGCATCAGGAATCAAGACCCCACTCGCCAACTTCAGGCCCTGGGATCTAAAGTCCTGTCATGAGAGCACAGAATGGATCAGCTCTAGACAAGTAATTTCTGTTTTGTGGCTCCTCTGCCCATCCGCCCTTCTAGAAAGGAGGAAGTAAAGCAGAATTATTAGTAGCTGAGGTGTTTTGAATTAAAAAGGGAAGGCCGGGCACGGTGGCTCATGCCTGCAATCCCAACACTTTTGGAGGCCGAGGTGGGCGGATCATGAGGTTAGGAGTTCAAGACCAGCCTGGCCAACATAGTAAAACCCCATCTCTACTAAAAATACAAAAATTAGCCGGGCATGGTGGCGCATGTCTGTAGTCCCAGCTACTCAGGAGGCTGAGCCAGGAGAATCGCTTGAACTTGGGAGGTAGAGATTGCAGTGAGCCGAGATCGTGCCACTGCACTCCAGCCTGGCGACAGAGTGAGACTTTGTCTCAAAAAAAAAAAAAACAAGGAGGCCAGGTACAATGGCTCACACCTGTAATCCTAGCACTTTGGGAGGCCGAGGTGGGTGGATCACTTGAGGTCGGGAGTTCGAGACCAGTCTGGCCAACATGGAGAAACCCCATCTCTACTAATAATACAAAATTAGCCAGGCATGGTGGCGCATGCCTGTAATCCCAGCTACTCGGGAGGCTGAGGCCGGAGAATCACTTGAACCCAGGAGGCGGAGGTTGCGGTGAGCTGAGATTGCACCATTGCACTCCAGCCTGGGCGACAAGAGCGAAACTCTGTCTCAAAAAAAACGGGGGGGGGTGAAGAAAGCAAACAAACCAAAAACCCAAACGAAAAACCACCCTGCCCCTTTGGGCTCCATATAAGGGTAATTCAGGTTGGGAAAGTAACTGTGCTAAGTGAGAGTCATCAGCCATACTCTGCAGTGGCAGGGAGCAGTCAGGTGTTGAGCTCATTTACTAGGGTGAAGCCCATGAGGGCCACCTGGCACCCACCTGTGCAGTGTAATAAGCGCTCTGGATGCATTTGTTGATCAACAACACCAGCCATTAGCAATACCCTCATAGCATTTCTTTTTTTTTTTCTTTTTTTTTTTTGAGATGGAGTCTCGCTCTGTCACCCAGGCTGGAGTGCGGTGGAGCCATCTCAGCTCACTGCAAGCTCTACCTCCTGGGTTCAAGAGATTCTCTTGCCTCAGCCTCCTGAGAAGCTGGGACTGCAGATGTGCGCCACCACCACGCCCAGCTAATTTTTGTATTTTTAGTAGAGATGGGATTTCGCCAAATTGTCCAAGCTAGTCTCGACCTCCTGACCTCAAGGGATTCTCCCGCCTCGGCCTCCCAAGTGGTGGGATTATAGGTGTGAGCTACTGCACCTGGCTTCTCATAGCATTTCTGAGATGATGGAAGTGTTCCGTATCTGTGCTGTCCAATACAGTAGCCATTCGCTGCATGTGGCTATGGAGCATTTGAACTCTGCCTAGTGTGACTGAGGAACTGACTTTATTTAGTTTTAATGAAAATAGCCACATGCGGCTAGTGGCAACTGTGTTGGACAGCACAGCCTTGGAGGAGGCTCGGCATTTGTGAGTATGATCTCCACTGCTACCCCTCCACCTGGGGTGTCCTGTGATGCTGCTGCGGGGCAAAGGTTGGGACAGTGGGTGAGATAGTGAGCAGCTCTCAGAAACCTGAATCTTTTTTTAAAATCGTTTGAGAGATAGGGTCTTGTTCTGTTGTTCAGGCTGGAGTGCAGTGGTGTGATCATACTTCACTGCAGCCTTGAACTCCTGGGCTCAAGTGATCCTCCTTCTTCAGCCTCTAGGAGCTGGGACTACAGTCATGTGCCACCACACCCAGCAAATTAAAACAAAACAAAACAAAAACTATTTTAGAGATGGGATCTTGCTTTATTGCCCAGGCTGGTCTCAAACTCCTGGTCTTAAGCAATCCTCCTGCCTCAGCCTCTGGAGTAGCTGGGATTACAAGTGTGCCTGGCCCAATAAAAACCTTTATTCTTAAGGTTTTTATAAAAGATCAAAGGCAAGAGACCAGAATTCAGTAGGAGGGTGTCTCTTTAATTGAACCCTAAAGCAAAGGCTACTTGTGAGCCAAGCAAAGCATAGGCTGGCTGTCTACTCAGGAGTCAGGCCCAGCTTCTGGCACCATGTGTCCTGCAAATCTAACACCTGCTCTGGATAAAGATTTTTTTCATTAAATTGTGGAGCAGGCTGGTCATGGTGGCTCAAGCCTGTAATCTCAGCACTTCGGGAGGCCAAGCAGGAGGATCTCTTGAGCCCAAGAGTGTGAGACCTGCCTGGACCATATAGGGAGACCCTGTCTCTACAGATAATTAAAATTTAAAAATTGGATAGGCATGATTGTGGACACGTGTAGTCCCAGCTACTCAGGAGTCTGAGGTGGGAGACTGATTGAGCTCAGGAGGTCAAGGTTGCAATGAGCTGTGATTGGGCCACTGCATTCCAGCCTAGGCAACATCGTAACACCCCATCTTTAAAGAAAAAAAAAAGTTGTGGAGCAAAGGTTAACAAACTTTTCCACAAAGAACCAGATAGCACATATTTTAGGCTTTGTGGGCTGTTTGGTCTTTATCACAATTGTTCAACTCTGCTACTTCAGTGCTAAAACAGCCAGACATTACATAAACAAATTCATAGCAGTGTTCCAACAAACCTTTATTTATAAAAGCAGCCATTGAACTGGATTTGGCCCCTGGGCCATAGTTTGCTAACCCCTGTTGTAAGGGATTTCAAGATGGTTGGAACTTTTTACTTTTCTTTAAACTTCCTGTGTAATGCTCATGCATTTGAGATGCAAGCTCATAGGGGAGAGCCCATAAAGGGTTGTGGTTAAGAGCAGACTCCAGTCAGACTGTCTGGGTGTGAATTCTGACTCAACCAGCTTTGTTGAATGTACAACCTAAACCACGTTACTCAACTCCTCTGAGACGTGGTTTCCTCAACTGTCACTTGCAGATGATAACATCTACCTTACGTGGTTGTTATGAGAATTACCTGAATTAATATATATAAAGTGCTGTATTTAGAAATGTATTGGCACCATAGAAACATTAGCAATTATTACTTTTTCCTCATCTTCATTCTCAAACACAGTTGCAAAAGTTTCGTTAGTTCCATCCAGGTCACTTTAGGCTTATTCTTAAGATCTGAAGACTTGACCGGGTGTGGTAGCTCACGCCTGTAATCCCAGCACTTTGGGAGGTTGAGGCGGGTGGATCACCTGAGGTCAGGAGTTCAAGACCAGCCTGGCCAACCTGGTAAAACACTGTCTCTACTAAAAATACAAAAATTAGCTAGCCATAGTGGTGGGTGCCTATAATCCCAGCTACTCGGGAGGCTGAGGCAGGAGAATCGCCTGATCCTGGGAGGCAGAGGTTGCAGTGAGTCAAGATCACGCCACTGCACTCCAGCCTAGGTGACAGAATAAGACTCCATCTCAAAAAAAAAACAAAAAAAAAATCTGAAGGCTTAAGTTTGTTCAAGGGCAATAGCAAAAATGAGTTCCCTCTGATTTCCTAGGTAACAAGTGCTGCTATACCATGCAGAAAAGTCATACTACATTACCTTCAGGTGACTTGCCAGATCACCAACTGAAGAACCTTCCATGGGGCCAGCTGGCCAGACTTTATCTTAAATTCAAATTCCTATCTTGCGTTGCTCTTGTTAGTAATGCAGCAGGTCTCACATTGGGATCTTTGAATTGTATTTGTGATGTGAGATGATTATACACAAATTAGAGTGAAATTCCCTTTTTAAAATTTGAGACAGGGTCTCACTCTGTTTCCCAGGCTGGAGTGTGGTGGTGTGATCACGGCTCACTGCAGCTTCAACCTCCCAGCCTCAAGTGATCTTCCCATCTCACCTTCCCGAGTAGCTGGGACTACAGGCACTCACCATCATGCCTAGCTAATTCTCATATTTCTTGTAGAGACCAGATTTCACCATCTTGCCCAGGCGGGTCTTGAACTCCTGGGCTTAAGCCATCCACTGCCTTGGCCGCCTAAAATGCTGGGATTACAGGCATGAACCACCACGCCTGGCCATGAAATTCTTTTTATCCCAAGGGCTTCTAAAATGACTCTGTCTTTCCTTTCCACTGCCAAGAAGCCCTGCCAGAGGACACCTTTTTTCTTTTTTTTTGACAGGTGGGGAAACTGAGGTCTAGAGCATTGAAATCGTTTATTCAAAGTTGCAGAGCTAATATCAGAGTCAGGATTAAAATCACATTTCTTGTCTCCTAGCCTCTGCCTTCTATTTTTTTCTACTTCTGTGTAATAAGTTTACAGCCAGGCCAGGTGCAGTGGCTCATGCCTATAATCCCAGCACTTTGGGAGGCCAAGGCAGGATGATCCCTTGAGCCTAGGAGTTCAAGACCAGCCTGGGCAAGACAGCAATACCTCTTCTCTACAAAAAATAAAATAATTTAGCTGGATGTGCTGGCATACCCCTGTGTTCTCAGCTACTTGTGAGGCTGAGGTAGGAGGATCTCTTGAGCCTGGGAGGTCAAGGCTGCAGTGAGCCATGATCACACTACTGTACTCCAGCCTGGTCAACAGGGTAAGACCCTGTCTCAGAAAAAAAAAAAAAATTCACTCCCAATGTGTATTTAGCATACAGTGGGTATTTCCTCATAACGGATGCTGTCCTGGGGGAGTGATCAGGCCTGAGCTGCTCAGCACTGCTGGTTACTCATATCTGTTTGTTCATTTCTTCACTTCCTTCTCTTCTCTCCCCTTTGTCTTTCCCAGAGCTCAGTGCCTCTGATGACAGCTCCCTGTCAGATGGGCTCCTCCTGGAGGAAGGTGAGAAGGATGTTTGGGGGCCTGTTGTCAAGGCTGGACTCCTATTGCAAGACCATGGGGTTTGGGTAGTTTTCTGAAGTGGGAGTGAAGGCTAGGGTGCCAGGCTTAGGATTTCCGCTTGGACCTCATGTCGATTTCCATGTGCCCTTGCTCATGCTCAGTTGAAGATGGGGAATGTGCTGATCTCCCATTCTGGAAGCTCATTATTTTTACAGGGAAAGGAAAGGTGAACTCCAAGAGAACTGATCAACCCCAGATGTCCCTCCTTCACCCTGGGATTTGATTTCAAGATGCACCAGTCAGAGCCAAAGAGCAATCTGCCCACAATCATTGCCAGTTTTGAAAGGAAGGGAGCACTGGGGGAGGAAACACAAGTCTATAGATTAAGAACCCTGTGTACAAACCATGAGGATGCCAGGGTCAAGGTGGATCGAGAAGCTGTTACAGTCCTGCCCAGGGGAGTGCCCAAGCCAATAAGGAAATAGGCCATATGGGCATGGCAGGAACAAGAAAAATAGGTAAACAAAAGATAACTGCAGACATGGTACCAGGAACAAAGGTTAGAAAGTGGAGCACTGTAAGCCCAAGAGAGACAACCCAGGAGTCTTCTTGAAGCAGGAAGACATAAAATAGTGCTGTGTGGGAAGGAGTAAGTCCCCAAAGAAGAAAACATGTTTGAGCATCTAGGGCTGGAGCCATGGCCTGGAACAGCCGCACAAGCCAGCATGGGAGGGAGAGGGAGGCATGGGCTATGGTTTGTGGAGGTTCTTGTTGGGCCGGTTCCCCCAGCCTCTGGCCTTACCAGGTTACTTTTACTCCTGCAGAGGAATCCCAAGTGCCAAAACCTCCTCCAGAGTCCCCAGCCCCACCTTCTCGGCCTCTCCCACCCCAAACCCTTGAGGGTCTGCAGCCAACAGAACCTGAGCCTGGGGGCCCGGAACGGGCTCCAGTCCAGAACAGCCCCTGGAAGGAGACCAGCCTGGACCACCCCTATGAGAAGCCCAGGAAATCTTCTGAGCCCTGGAGCAAATCCAGGTCAGGATCGGACCTGGGAAGGGAGAAGGGGAGGGCTGGGAGTTGGTGGGAGCTGTGCTGGGGACGGCCATAGGCTGGGTGGATGGAAGAGTGGAAAGGTGGAGGAGAGAGCTCCTGCAGCAGTGGGATGGAAGCATGAGCCTTGGTAGTTCCCCAAGGGTGCTGGCAGTTTGCCCCACTAACTTTGGGAGCCCCTTCCACTGCATCCCCATTCTTCTGCACCTCTTGAGCTCCTGAATGGAGGCATTCCTGCCACTGACCTGTCTCTAATCCTTTTGCAGCAGCCCAGCCACCACGCCACAGGATGGGCCCAGTGCCTCTAGCCTGTGGCTTCTGGAGCCTGCCTCCTACCACATGGTTCCCATCCGTGGTGTTCCTGTCCAGTGGCAGGGCCGCACCAGTGCCCCAGCCACCCCCGAGATGCAGGGGAGGAGGGGCCAGTCGCAGTCTCTGAGGTAAGAGACAGCTTCCCCAGAGAGATGGGGGACCCACTCAGAGCTTATCGTTGGAGGGTGGGAGCTCCCAGGACACAGGTGGGACAACCCTGGGTGACACATGGCTAGTGCCTTGGCTTCTCTTAGGATCTCTTCTTGGGGCATCTCTTGACAGAGACTACACTGCCACCCGCAAAGCCAAAGGCCATCCATGAAGCAAGTTGTTTTCTTCCAAAGACTCTAGTTTTGTCTTTTTGCATAACTTGATTCAAATTTTCTACCCTTGCCATGTTTCCTCGTGCTAGTAATTATTGGTCACTGGCAATAGGCAATTCACTTTTTCAGTTGACACACAGTTGATTCTCATTATTTGTGGTAGTTATGTTCTATAAAGAAAAATTGACGCAAATCCTGAATTAGCAAATACTGTATTTCCCCTGGGGAAATATAGGGTTAGGTTCCTGTGAGCCTTTGGTCACATTTTGCATCAACTGATTAATATATAACCTTGTGTTATGTGAGTTTCTGCTTAAGGACACCTTACTTAATATGGGTTGTTGATCCATTAACTCATGGCCAATGGCACTCTAACTCATACCCGGATGAACCTTACCTAGCACACATAGTTTCTCCATAAGGCACACCATAGCCTTTTCCCAGTATGCCTTAGGGAGGAACAGTAGATAGCACTTCAGCACTGTATCTGGGGCCATTTTAAACAGCAGAATCACCAATCAAAGCAAAAACACACACACTACATAAATATGCCACAAAAAGGACACTTTTTGTAAGTGTGTGCTTACAGCATGAGAACACATGTGTGCTTACAGCATGAGAACTGAAACATGAGGGCAGAACATGGCCTCGTTTAACCTCAACTGAAACTTAAAGAGACTCAAATTTGTCACTCTTCTGCAGTGTCCAAGAATGACCATGAAAGCACTGTGTATATTGCTTTGGGGATTAAAAATAAAGTTTAGCAACTAGGAAAATTACAAATACTGAATCTGCAAATAATGAGAATTGATTGTATGTTACTTTCTAAGTCATCTGCTACTTGGTAATAGTTTAAGTGGTTAAGTGTTGACAGGCAGTATTGGCCATACCATGGGGGGACTGGGGCACCATGAAAGCATTGCTGAATTCTCCGTCAGCTTAAATTTGCTGGTCAGGCAGCACTGAACTGGGGGCAGCTTGGGACAACTGCTCTCAAGTAAAGCAATGGATTTTATTTAGTTTTTAATTTTTTTTTTTTGAGGTGGAGTCTTGCTCCTTCATCCAGGCTGGAGTACAGTGGCGCAATCTTGGCTCACTGCAACCTCCGCCTCTTGGGTTCAAGTGATTCTCCTGCCTCAACTTCCTGAGTAGCTAGGATTACAGGCATCCGCCACCACACAGCAATAGATTTTATATTTTACGTGCTACCAGGGCCATTTTACAAACCATGCCTTTGTGCAAATTAGGAAAAAGGGGGACAGAGCCCCATACCTGGGTGCATTAGCAGAGTGAAGCGAAGGCTGGATTTCAGCCCCTGCCGGTCCTGGGCTGCATGTAACTGCTCTGGGTACCACATGACAGCTTTTACGCGTTCAAGTCAGGTACCTGGCAGTGCCTACCGAATAGATGCTGTGGATGATCTGCCACTGGACACGGTGTACCTCAGCTGAAAGTACTTAATGTAGTACTTTTAAAAGAGTACTTAATGTGCTACTTGATGTAGCACACTTTACATGAATCACAAGCTTGTGAATGCAGCAGGTACACATCTGCACACAGTGAGGGAATTCGTTGCACCCACACAGCCCAGCAGAGGGTTTGGTGGTTTGCTTTGGGAGGTTTGACCTAAGACCCTTGCAGGAGGGCCATGCTTGGGTCTTGAGGTAGAGCAGGACTCACCTGGTTTAACCCCACCTCCTATCCCAACCCCAGCGTAGAGTTTCTGACCCCCACACTCAGAATGCCTCTCTTTCCCTCTTCAGGGTGGATTCCTTCCGGGCGGGTCCTGAGGGCCGAGGTCGCAGCGCCTTTCCCCGCCGCCGCCCCACTCACTACACGGTGACAGTGCCAGAGTCCTGCTTTCCCGCGACCAAGCCCCCGCTGCCCCACGCCTCCTGCCACTCCTGCTCAGAAGACAGTGGCTCTGACATCTCCAGCATCTCCCACCCCACCTCACCGGGCAGCAGCAGCCCCGACATCTCCTTTCTGCAGCCTCTCTCCCCTCCCAAGACCCATCGTCACCGCGGGGCCTGGGGCCCAGCCGGCAGCAGAGAGCTGGTCGCCCACCACCCCAAGCTACTGCTGCCACCTGGCTATTTCCCGGCGGGGCGGTACGTGGTGGTGGCTGAGAGCCCCCTGCCGCCTGGCGAGTGGGAGCTGTGCCGCCCAGCCCCGGGCCCCGCCTACGAGGAGGAGGGCACTCCCCTGCGCTACCAGCGGCTGGTGCCCTCCCGCAGCCGCATTGTGCGGACGCCCTCCCTGAAGGACAGCCCGGCAGGCCGGGGGCTCAGTAAGGCCGCCGTGTCCGAGGAGCTCAAGTGGTGGCACGAGCGTGCACGCCTCCGGAGCACCCGCCCCCACTCACTGGACCGCCAAGGAGCTTTCCGGGTCAGGAGCCTGCCCCTCGGAAGAGAGGGCTTCGGGCGAGCCCTGGGACCCCGGGCACAGGTACGGCTGCTCTGGAGGGACCCCGGGGCCAGGCAGGAGGGCTGTCTTGCCGGGGAGGGGCTATAATTCTAGCATGTCCAAGGGTAGAGAGGCATCAAAGCAGCAACCTAGTGGCCGGGTAATCAAACCCCAGCTAGGAAGAACAGGCCAAAAAAACATTTCCTCTTGGCTTTGGAAGGCACTCTTGGCTTCCCTGGGGCACCTCCTAATTTTGCCTGCCATGTCTAGCTCAGAAGCGTATACACTGGTGGAGATGATCCCCCGAAGACAGCTGAGACTTTTTCCCTCCCTAAATGATGATCCACAAAGCAGATAAGCCTCTTCATAATCAAAGGTCCAGTCCAAATCAGCCCCTCAAACTTCCATTTGAAGGTATAGGACAAAGGGAGAGTAGGAAGTGTGTTGCAGAAGCCAGAACCTGTGATTTTCTGGGCATCAGCATCCTCCCTGACACTCCTCCTCCCCACCAAGCCGAGAAGAAGGGTGGCATCAGAGTTAAGAGCACCGACCCTCAAGCTAGACAACCAGGTTCAAATCCCAGTTCTGCCACTTACGAGCTGTATGACTGGGCAAATGACTTAACCCCTTTGGACCTAGTGTCTCCTCCCCTGTGAAATGGTAGTAGTAGAGTACCTGTCTCATAGGGCTGCCAAGAGGCTGAATGATTACAGCAATGCATGGTAAGCACTAGATATGTGATATTATCATCTGGGGCCGCAGAGGCCAGGGAGCAGGCTGGAGGGTAGTATATAGGATAGAGCACCCTGATACTGGGTAGGGTGGCGGCCTTGGTTTTCTTGGCCCCTATTTCTTCATTCTCGAAGTGGGGAGCCACACACAGGAATCCTTTCTTTATTCTTTCTCCCTGGTACGGAGGGCTCTGCAGGGGATGTGCTCCAGAAGTTACCAACAAGCTGCTTCTTTGAGACCCCAGGTTCCCAGCAGGCCCAGCTGCGTGTTCCTCCCCCACCCACGGTTCTTTGGACTGCAGCTGGCATCCTGGGCCTGGCAGCACCCTGGCCCCAGTCCCAGGCCGCGCCCTCCAGCTGACGTGCTTTTCCCTTCCTGCGCGCTTGGGCCTGTCCTTGGCTGGATAGACCCAGCCCATCCCAACCTGCCAGACAGGGAGGGTGATGAGAAGTGAGCCCAGGAAAAGTGGGGGAGGAGGAGGTCAGGGCGCCTGTCACACCCCAAAGGACTGGAGGAAAATGTGTAAAGGGGGTCCCTGAAGGGCAGAGAGCCTCCTGGGAGGAAAGGGCTGAGTGCCAGGGCCTGCTGCTGCTGCTGCTTCTGCTGGTCAGTGTCCCTAAGGGATAAGGATGGTGTAACTGCGCCTGCAGTCCCCGCTTTTCGGTCTGGTTCATTTACCCCCCTCTCCTTTCTTCCTGACCCTGGCAGGTGCCCACAGTGTGTGTGCTGCGGAGATCGCCTGACGGGGCCCCTGTGCAAGTCTTTGTACCTGAGAAAGGAGAGATCATCAGCCAGGTGTAACTCTTCGCCCCATGCTGGAAAAGACTGTTTCATAGAGGTGCTGGGGTCTCGACCCCCCACCCCTGAGTGCCTCTTTCAGCTCCCCCATCCCCATCGCAGGCCGATGACCTGGAGCTGAGACCTTTAATGTTTTTTTTTTACACGACTTTTTTCAGAAGCCCTGACCTAAGGATTTATATATGTGGATTGTCCTCAAGACCCCTGTGATATGATTATGCTTTATCCCCCAGAGTTTAGCCTACTGGACTTAAGGCCTTGCCTGTCTGACTGACAGCCTCTATCTCCTTATGCAAGACAAGTGGCAGGGGATGAGTGAAGCAGAGTGGGCCACCTTGGGAGTTCTCCAATGCTCTGTGCTCTGGTTCTAAGAACTTCCCTGGGGAACTGCCCCTGGCCCTCCTGTCCCACTATTGCTGGAGGATGGACATGGTACATACATGGTACATGAGAGTCATGCACATGGTTCTCCCCCATTTCCCAGGTCTCTGAGTACCCCAGCCTGGGATGGGGGAGAATCCTTTCCCCTTTTCTAATGTGCTCTGTGATGCACACACCAAGTGGTAGGTCAAAGGTCAGTATATCCTGGTGGTGTATTGTCTTGCTAGACTTTCCTATTTTCCTGACCCCACAAATCCTCTTTAGGGACCCAGTCACTATACCCTGTCTATGCCCTGTGGGCTCCTAGACCTCTGAGCTTTGAGTCAGTGGCATCATGGTTTATAGCCTCAGGGAGTCCGGTGGGGAACTGGTCCATGCTGGTGCTTAGTGGTCACCTTTTGACAACCACCTCTGGGCATCTCAAGGGCTTGCAGCCCCATTGCTCCTTCTAACATTTTGTTTGTTTTTGAGATGAAGTCTCACTCTGTCACCCAGACTGAAATGCAGTGGCAAGATTTTGGCTCACTACAACCCCCGTCTCCTGGGTTCAAGCGAGTCTCCTGCCTCAGCCTTCTGAGTAGCTGGGATTACAGGCAAGCGCCACCATGCCTGGCTAATTTTTGTATTTTTAGTAGAGATGGGGTTTCATCATGTTGGTCAGGCTGGTCTCAAACTCCTGATCTCAAGTGATCTGCCTGCTTTGGCCTCTCAAAGTGCTGAGATTACGGGCATGAGCCATCGCACCCGGCCCTTCTAACATTTTTTCATCGTAGTCCCAAAAACCAATACTTTACAAGTGGTTTTGGAAAGGCACCACTTTTGTGGCATGTTCTGGTTGGGGGAGGGAGTCACAGTTCTTACTGCCCCCACCAGCTATGCTTCTGCTCTGAGAAGGTGCTTATTTATACCAACATGGACATACTTACTCCCAAGGACTGATGAGATGCTGAATTTTCTTTGAGGGCATTCATTATTTGTCCCAGCTGCAGTGGCTGGGTGGAAGCTGCATGTGCTAAGACCACCCAGCCATCCCTGGGTTCTCCTCCTAGGGCCTTCTTTGCTTCCAGGTCAGGGGACCTGCTTCAATGAGAAAGCAACTGAGTTGAGGCTAGGAGAGGTAGGGAGAGCTAAGTTCTGGCTTTACCTGTGCAGAACTCTGCTCCTATGTTACCTGGACTGGAACAGACTGTGAGTATAGCGGAAGGTTCAACCTCTGGTGTCTGACCTAAAAGAGGCACAGTTCTTCCTACTGGAAAGAAAACGGTGTAGCTGATTGCACAAGGGTGCCAAGGGAAGACCCAGGATGGCCCATCAAAGGAACCTGTGGGAGGACGCAGGAGGCTGAAGGGATGCACCTGGCATTTCTCTCACTGTGCTCTTACTGCATCAGCAACCCCCACCTTTTGGGCCTACTCTGCCCCTCATGTGTGAATACCCTGCTTGGATGCTGTGCTTTTCTGGTTTGTCTCTAAGCCCCCTTCCCCAGGGCATGTTGGTTTCCCTGGTCTCTCAGTGTCCTAACTGGAGCCCAGAGCGCCTTAGTCTGAACCAGGAGATGGCTGAGCACTGGCCTTCCACACCTAAGCGTCCTTTACATTAACTTATTGGTCCTGTATAACACCTGGTGCCATTGCCAAGTGGCTGTGTCCTCAGCTACAGAGCTGGAATTGTGTGGGGTTTAGTACTAAATACTTCAATAAAGTCTGTTTTTTGTGATTGGCTGAGCTGGGGCTGAGGTATTATTATTATTATTATTATTATTTTGGGGGGTGTGTGTGTGTGTGCGCCAGGTTTCCTGAGCAGAGGCTGAACCCGGCCCCTTGGGCTGCCTGCCAAGGTGACTGAGTTGCCCGGCCCCTCCAGCTGGGCTGGCCAGGTCCCTGGGGAGCTGGTGTGATGGGTTGCCTGGTAGAGGGAGGCTCTCAGATTCTCTGCTTCCGGGGCAGGGTGGAAGCCAGCACAACCCCTGTCAAAGCTCCTTACGGCCTCCTCTTCAGCTTGAGGAGCTGGCCTCTGGGAGTCACTTCCCCAAGAAGGACAGGGGAGTGGTCAGGCAGACGGTAGAGATGGGTGGCTCAGTGCCTCCAAGCCATTCCTGGAGCTTTGACTGCCCGGAGCCCAGGCTCATGAGAAACAGCCCCTTCCCCTTACTTGGAAGACTGGGGCCCCTCCTTGGGGTGGTGATGAGGCGGGGCTCTCAGCCCCCCGCCCGCTGCATGGGGTCTCACTGAGGCATGGTGGGGAGCGCCACCTTGGACACTTCCGTGCCTGCCCTGCAGGGGTCGCTCCAGGGCCCCGGAGCACAGCGCCCCCTGGAGAGGCTGTGCCCGGACCTGAAGCGCCGGCCTGAGGCGCCGGAGTGTCAGGTAAAGGGTTCCCCCTTCCCGCCTGTTCCCTCCACAGCCAAGGAAGGGGCGGGGCAGGGCCCCCGGCCCTCGCTGCAGAAGGGGAGCCTCCAGCCCTGCCTGGATGCAGCCCTCGGGGCCGCGGGGATCTGTGGGCCTCAGGGGTCTGGGGCACTCCATTCTTGGGGAAGGTGTGGGAGGGGAGACGGCTCCAGGGCCTCTGGAGAAGTTGTAGGGTATCCTGATCTCAGACCTGAGCGCTTCGACTTATTATTTGTGGGGAATGGGGCGCTGGATTCTGTATTTTAGACGATGGTGAGTTAGGCCCAGGGAAAACTGAGGGTGAGCAAGTTCCCAGGGGATGGCCTGTCCGAGCGGCAGCTCCCAAAAACAGGACAGACAGAGAGCAGCTAAGAGGAGGGATACAAAAGAGACGCACACAGGGGCAGAGCAAGGCCCTTTAAGGCAGTGAGCGATGGGATGCGCCCGTTCGGGGACCCGAAGTGCAGGGCCGTGAGAGAAGCAGGTTGCGCAGCAGTTTCTTCCTGGTCCAGGAGCAGGCTTCCCTGGGCCATGTCTGGGAGGGGCAGACATGTCGGGGAACTTAGCTCCCCTACCATAGGGCAGAAGGAAGGTTATGAATTAGGGAGTGGGGACAGAAGCCTCTGGGAAGAGGGGACCTCGGGATTTTGGCAGCAAGACTCCTAGAGGCAATTTGGCCTGGAGGCACAGGGATGGCCACTGTGACCTAGGAGCCCACCTGTGAGTCTGAGATTCTGCATGCTGGAAGATCCCAGAATGGAAGACTCCTAGGCAAATCAGGAGGGACCAGGGCCCTTCAGAGGGTCCCGAATCTTCCCATGGGAGGAAATGGGAAGCTGACCCTGGGACCCAGCACTGGCCCTACTCAGCCAATTCCTTTTGTGGTAAAAGGGCAGGTCTGCCTCCTGCAGCTTCCCCCTGGAGTGAGTGCAGAGGGGTGGCATCCCTAGGAAGGACTATCTCACGCCTGGCCTGCCCACTGTTCTCCTCGCAAGCTGCAGGCTGCTGCCCCAAGCATACAGATGAATCCGAGTTCTACCAAGCGAAAATCAAAGAGAGTAACCTTTGAGCCATCGACATTACAAGCCTCTTGGAAGTCCCACTTACAGGGTGAGCAGTTGGTCCTGTATCTCAGCTGCGGGTGCTCAGAAGTGGTGATGATTGCCCAAGCCCTCGCTTGAGGTGTACCTAATGGGCACACATCTGCCCACTTCTGGCTACCCCTGTCACAGCTCTAGTCTCTGCGTGCCTGCCTCCCTGAGAAGTCTGGAGCTGGGCCAGGAACAAGACATTGCCTGATAATTTGAGTGACACCTCCTGTAGCTGACAGCTGTTCAGGACAGCCAGAGCGCTCTCTCTCTCTCTCTCTCTCTAGATAGATAGATAGATAGATAGATAGATAGATAGATAGATAGATAGATTGATTAGATAGATATGTGTATATTTTTCTTTTAAGACATGGTCTCATTCTGTCACCCAGGCTAGGATGCAGTGGCACCATCATACCTCTCTGCAGCCTTGACCTCCTGGGCTCAAGCAGTCCTCCCACCTCAGCCTCCCAAGTAGCTGGGAGTACTGGTGCGTGCCACCGTGTCCAGCTAATTCTTGGTTATTTGTAGAGTTGTGGTCTCACTATGTTGCCCATGCTGTTCTTAAACTCCTGGGCTTAAGGGATTCTCCTACTTTGGCCTACCAAAGTGCTAGGATTACAGGCATGAGCCACTGCACCCAGGCAGAGAAATCTTTGGATAACATCTACATGCCAACAATTCCCAAATTGGTATCTGCAGTCCATATCTGCAATTCTGGAATTCCAGGCTCTTACATCCAACTACCTATTGATATCTCCACTTTGATGCCTAGTAGACATCTCAAAATTAATATATTCCAAACTGAACTCTTAACTTTATTCCCAAAGGCAAATCTGTTCTGTTCTCCCACATCAATTAATGGGAACTCAATCTTTCTAGTGTATCAAGGCCAAAATTCTTGACTTCTGTCTCTCATATGCACATCTAGCCATCAACTATTCCTATTGGTTCTACCTTCAACATGGATACAGAATCTGATCATTCACTTCTAACCACTTCCCTTGGTGTGAACCACCATCTCACCTCTGGATTATTGTCACAACCTCCCAGTTGGTCTCTTGCTTCTGCCCACACCCATGCCATTCTTCACCTCTACTCCTGATCTATTCTCAGCTGAACAGCCAGAGTGCTGTTGTTAATCAAAGTCAGACCACTTTTATTCAAAACCTGCCAGGGCTCCTGTCCCCAAAGCCAATTGTCTTTACAATAAGCTATGAGTCCCTCATGATCTGCCCCATTAGTACTTTACCTTCACTTCCCACCACTCCTCCCTGCTCCTCCCACTCCAGGCACCCAGGCTTCCTTGCTGTTCCTTGAGCTTTCCAGGCATGATCCTGCCTCTGGGCCTTCACATTTACTATTGCCTTGGCTTAGAATGCTCTCTCGCCAGATACATAAATGGCTTGACGTTTACGTCCTTCAAGCCCACTCAAATACAATGAGATTTTCTTTGACTTCTGTGTATATACAAACCTATATGGGCAAATACAAAATAGAAATTATTTTATAAGGGTAATTCCTGTGAAGGAACTCCCTGGTGTGTAAGAAGCTCTATGACAGCAAAGATTATTGTCTCTTTTCTTCCCTGATGGGTCTAGGAGAGTCCTCTTACATAGCAGACTCTCAATAAATGTACACTGAAGAATGCACTTATTGATTTTCTACTATATGCTAGGAAGCATTCTAAATATTTTTTCACATATTAATTTATTTAAATCCACAACAATAATAGATACTATGATGATCATCCCCCAGGTTAAGATGTCAGAACTGAAGCTTGGGGGAATTTAATTTGCTCAAGATCACTTCTTACATATATTAAGACTCATTGTTCATTTAATCCTCAAATAACAACAGATAGTATCATCTTCCCTGTCATACAGATGGGGAAGGTAAAGTTGACAGAGTTTAATTTGCTGGAGATCACAGAGCTGATGAAGCAGAGGAGCTGAGCTTTGAACTCATGCAGTTTGGTGCCAGGGCCATTGTGCGTAGCTCCTGTGCCTTGGGTTCAAGCCCTATTCTGAGTGGCTTTTCTTGCAGGGCAATGTGAGAGGGCAGCAACAACTTGAACTCAGGCCCATGGCCCATGTTGCTTTGGAGCCCAGTGGTGTCACCAGCTCCTTCTTCTTGCTTTACCTTCTTCCGACTCCACTTGGGGCAAACAGGCTCTATTCCTGGCCTCAACCCTCAGGCTCAGGGAGGCACGCCCTGAAGGCTATGCCAGTATAGTTGGCAAAGAAGCCTCCCAGGCTGACTTGGGGTTTCAAGTCCATTCACAACCAAAACTTTCAAAGTCAGTGTAGGACAGCCCTAGAAATTTGTGGCCACTGGGAGTGACTTAAAGGTCTCCTCCCAATTGTTCTTCCATCCCGGGCCATACCTGATGCAGAAAATCTTCCTTCTTTTCTTTTCTTTTTCCTTCCTTCCTGCCTTCCTTCCTTCCTTCCTTCCTTCCTTCCTTCCTTCCTTCCTTCCTTCCTTCATTCCTTCCTCTCTCTCTCTCTCTCCTTCCTTCCTTCTTTCCTTCCTTCCTTCCTTCCTTCCTTCCTTCCTTCCTTCCTTCCTTCCTTCCTTCCTTCCTTCCTTCCTTCCTTCCTTCTTTCTTTCTTTCTGATGGAGTCTCACTCTGCCACCCAGACTGGAGTGTTGTAGTGTGATTTCGGCTCAGTGCAACTTCTGCCTCCTAGGTTCCAGGGATTCTCCTGCCTCAGCCTCTTGGGTAGCTGGGACTACAGGTGCATGCCACCACACCCGGCTAATTTTTTATTTTTAGTAGAGATGGGGTTTCACCATGTTGGCCGGGCTGGTCTCGAACTCCTGACCTCGGGTGATCCACCCACCTCAGCCTCCCAAAGTGCTGGGATTACAGGCATGAGCCACTGCACCCGGCTGAAAATCTCTTAACTAGTCCCACAGGATGGCCTTTCCACTTTGGCTTCCATTGGCCTAGAGAAGCTGGTTCTGGGGACCCTGGTAGCTTCTGAACCTCCTTGGTGGACAGGAAGGGAGGGGGAGGAAGACTCCGCCTTCCTGTTCCATCTGGTGGAATCAGCTAACCTCCCCCCACTACATCCCTTTTCAGGATTGTGCCAATTAGAAAGAGAAGCCTATGCGTTCATACTGGAATTTCTAGAAGAAGAACATATGGTAAGAAAGTTATTTGGACCTTTGTGTGAACTAAGGCAGAAAGTAGAAAAAAAAAAGAGGGCTTATGCCTCCTTGGGTTTTGAGTACTAGCCCTGGCTTGGAAGCCACCAGATACTCAGCCCATTGTTGCCTCCTGACCAGGCAGATCTTTGGTGGCTAGGCCACTGGACAGGGTGTCCAGGGCTCAGATCTTGCAGTTCCCTTCCTGTAGGAAGGATCTTCATCAGAGATCCCTAGCCCCACTGTCCTCCAGAGCCCTACATAGGTGACCAGACATTGGTGAGCAGCAGTCCTGGGGACAGGGATATTGCACTGAGAAAATCAAGTGAGCAATCCATCCTTTGGCCTAGCTGATTGGAACCTGGGCTGGGTGTGAGGAGCAGGGGTCGGGTGCAGGTCTCATGTGCTGCCTGTGGGCAGAGCTAAGGACTGAAGCCCAGCTTATGGGCGGCAGTCTGTGTATTGTGTCCTAGTCTGAGTTCGCCAAGCTGAAGTTCCTGAGTGCTGTGGAAACTTTGAGTAGTGCTGTGCGTGCCCAGGCAGATGGCAATATGGACAATTACTATCCCAAAGCCATCCTGGCCAAGAAAATTGAGGTGAGAAAGACCCAAGCTCTTCTGGGAGTTCATCATTCAGGGATGAGGATGACAAGTCCTGGACCTGAGGGCTGGCATCTCTCTCTGAGGGGGTTCTTGTTGTTGTTTTTGTTGTTTTTTTTCCTGGCCTTTCTAGATACTAATTCTTGAAGAATCCACTGAGATTTTGATGGGCAACATGCGTCAACAAGCCATGCTCTGCATCGTGGCGCTGAGGTGCCTTTCCTGCCCTTACCCCTCAGAGCGCCTGGTCTCTGGTGCTGAGAACATTTGGGTTGGGAGGGAGGGCAAGGTTTGGGGACTTAACTTTTGGCCTGTGGGTGGCAGAGCCCCAGTGGCTGCCACTTTATCTGCCTGCATCCTGGGGTGGAGGGGGGGTTCTCCAATTGTACTTTTGAGAGCCTATTAGGACATCCAGTGATCGAAGCTTCCCCAGAAACCGGGGCCCTCCTTTTCCGGAGGAGAGGCCATTAGAAAGTGTTTGGGGTCTCAGGTCCCCACTGTTTGCCTGCACCTCAGAGAGAGCAGCAGAGCAATTCTCCCAGAGGGTCCTAGAAACATAACCCAGCCTCTCCCAGGGATCCCCAAAGCCCCTTGTCATTCCCTGCCTCCCCCTGAAGTCAGGTGAATCCACCATTCCGCTTGTCCCAGAAACTGGATCTGGTAAATGTGGGCGTCTCCAGCCTGTTCTCTCTGCCGCCCATCATGCCCAGCCTGTACCGAAGAGACAATGCGAGTCTCTACCTCCAGGTAATCCCCACCTCTTCATGGAGCTCCACAGGGAGGGTTTGTCTTTGGAGTCACCTCCTGTCCTTTAACTCCCCGCCCTTCTCCTACTCTGATCTCTCTGCTTAGCCCTTGGCCCTGTGGCCCTCGGGCTGCTAAGAAGCACTCCGGCTGTCATACCCTCACCTGCCTTTCCAGGGATCGGCCCATGTTCCCACCCTATCCACGTCCTTGCTCACTAAGGCTCACAGCAGCTTCAGTCATGGGAGGTGACAGTCTGATAATAAAACCCAGGGATACTATGGAGCAACTGACCGGTAGACTGTCAAATCTTCCCAGGGGCCTGTAGTTTTTTATTTTATTTTTAATTTTTAAATTTTGAGACAGGGTCTCACTCTGTTGCCCAGGCTGGAGTATAGTGATGCAATCATAGCTCACTGCAGCCTCACCCTCTGGAGCTCAAGCTATCTTCCCACCTCAGCCTTTGTAGTTTTAAAAATTGATGTTTCCTGCCGGGTACAGTGGCTCACGCCTGTAATCCCAGCACTTTGGGAGGCCAAGGCAGGCGGATCATGAGGTCAGGAGATCGAGACCATCCTGGCTGACAAGATGAAACCCCATCTCTACTAAAAATACAAAAATTAGCCGGGCGTGGTGGCAGGCGCCTGTAGTCCCAGCTACTCGGGAGGCTGAGGCAGAAGCATGGCGTGAACCCGGGAGGCAGAGCTTGCAGTGAGCCGAGATCACGCCACTGCACTCCAGCCTGGGTGACAGAGTGAGACTCTGTCTCAAAAATAAACAAAAAAATAAATACAAATAGATGTTTCCTGAACCCAGTGGAATGAATCTAATGCGGAGAGTCCCACGGGGTCTGGCTCCTGGGGAGAATGGCCCAATGCCTACATTTTACCACTGGCTCACAATTTGGGCTGGACCTGGTCCAGTCTTCATTGAGGGCAAGAAAGGTCAGCACCAAGGAAGATCAGAGTGTGGCTGGCCATGAGAGAGAGAATGCCGGGGGTGGCAGAGCCAGGCTGGCCCCACTTCCTTCCTCCAGAGGTAGGGGACAAGGAGATAGGGGAGTGCCCCCAGGGAGCTGAGCTGGCACTGTGGCAGTCTGTTCTGGACACTCCCTGTCTCTTCACTTGTCAGACAGTCCAGGCCTTAGATGACATGTTGCAGGCTCTTGTGATGGACGGTATGAACCCCAACATGCTCATACTACAACACTTCCTGGAGGTAAGTGGCTGTGGAAATCAAGGAAACTGAAAGTCCATATTAATTCTAGTATGTTTGGGAGGAAAGGAAAAGAATATCAGGATAGCCTGGGTGTCATTCTAGTCCAAAAACCATTGGTTCTCAAGCCTCAGCGTGCATAAACATCACTTGAAGACAAATTTCTGTGTCTCCCACAAAATATCTTTTTGAGGATCACATTTTTGGAAACATAGCCAGCTAAGCTGAGGACCCATTTCCGCCCAGGACTTGGACATATTGGGGCTTCAATGGTAATAACATTTACATCCCTGCCAGACTTTAATCTTCAAAGTATTTTCCCCTTTTGCAGTGTCTGCCGTTGCTCTGTGATAAAGAAGACCTCAGTGCTTAACCATCAGGCTACTTTTATATCCCTTAATGTAATCCCCACCAGAGACTCAATGTACTCCTTTAACTATCTTTAGAGCTTTAGAGCATTTCAAATACTCTTAGTTATGACAAATTGTTATCTCCTGAGGGTAGTTTGAGTTGGGGAAACAGCCAAGAGTCACTTGAAACTGACTTTCATGAACAGGATGGTAATCAATTAGGGTAATATAATTTTGCATAAAACATTAGGTGTGACTACAAAGAAGGAGACAAGATTGCCCAGGCATCTTAAAAAAAGACCTTGGCAAGGCCAGGCACGGTGGCTTACGCCTGTAATCCCAGCACTTTGGGAGGCCGAGGCGGGTGGATCACTTGAGGTCAGGAGTTTGTGATCAGCCTGGCCAACATGGTGAAACTCTGTCTCCACTAAAAATACAAAAAAATTAGCTGGTCATGGTGGCAGGCACCTGTAATCCCAGCTACTCGGGAGGCTGAGGCAGGAAAATCGCTTGAACCCGGGAGGCGGAGGTTGCAGTGAGCCGAGATCACGCCATTGCACTCCAGCCTGGGCAACAAGAGTGAAACTCTGTCTCAAAAAAACCCCCCCAAAACCCAAAAAAGACTTTGACAAGGACTTTAGCTAGAGGGAAATTTGTCCACATTTGGATGAGTGACATAGTTCTTTTGGAATGTACCATCTCTGGTATGTTTGTTGAGAAGGATTTTTGTGCTTTTTAGGCAACCTTGCTATAAATGTAAGAACAAATGTTCTGTTGTTCTTGGAGTCTGTGGGAAACAGAGATGCAAAACTTTGGTCCTGGTCAGCGTAGAGTCTTCAAGAGATGCATTACTGGGGTTCTCATTATCCAAAGATAAATGGAGCCCTGCAAAAGCACCATCTGAAACAGGTTCCAACATTTTGTATAAAATAGTGGAGAAATCAATTTACCTTGATACATTAAAATTAAAAGTATAAAAATAAGTTATTTTTATGTGTGACAAAATTTATTTTTGCTACTTTGAGGTAATTCTCAGTCAAGTGTGTATATTTTAGACATATTTTTCCTACAAAAGGACATGATGGCATAATACGACATCATTTATTTCACATTTGACTTTGCAGAGCTGGATCAGAAAGGTTGAATTTAAGGGCTATATGGTTTTCTTAAGGGCCCTCCTTTTTCTTTTGTCTTCTTTTTTTCTGTTTTTAAATTAAGGTATAATTTACATATAGTATAATTCAGCTTTTAGTGTGTAGATCTGTGGGTTTTGACAAATGCATGCAGTCCTGTAACTACAGCCACTATCAAGCTATACAGCAGTTCTATCACCCCCCAATTCCCCCATGACTCTATGATCAACCCCTTCCCCATTCCCCATCCCTGGCAATGGCTGATTTGTTTCCTGTCCCTATAGTTTTGCCTTTTCTAAAATGTCCTCTAGGTGCAATGTCATCTAGGTGCTATAGTCCCAGCACTTCGGGAGGGCAAGATAGGGGGATCACCTAAGCTGAGGAGTTTGAGACCAGCCTAGGCAACATATGAGATCCCATCTCTACTAGAAATTACAAAAAATATTATCTGGGCATGTGGTGTGTGCCTGTTGTCTCAGCTACTTGGGAGGCTGAGGTGAGGGGATCGCCTGAAGCCTAGAGGTTGAGGCTGCAGTGAGCTGTGATTGTAATACCACACTCCAGCCTGGGCAACAAAACTAGACCCTGTCTCAAAAATAAATAAATAATTAATTAAATAAGATAATTAAAATGTTGTCTAAGGCTGAGTACTCCAGCCTGGGGAACAAAGCGAGACCCTATCTCAAAAATAAATAAAATAATTAAAATGTTACCTAAGGCTGAGTATAGTGGCTCATGCCTGTAATTCCAGCACTTTGGGAGGATCACTTGAGCCCAGGAGATCAAGACCAGCCTGGGCAACAGTGAGACCCCCATCTCTACAAATAATAAAAAAATTATCCGGGCATGGTGTTGTGTACCTGTGGTCCCAGCTACTTGGGAGGCTAAGGTGGGAGGATCACCTGAGCCCAGGAGGTCGAGGCTACAGTGAGCTGTGACAATGCCACTGCACTCCAGCCTGGGTAATAGAGGGAGACCTTGTCTCAAAAAAAAAAAAAAAAGACATCTAAGTAGCATTATCCAGTAGACAGTCTCTGGAGTCTGTCTTCTTTCATTTAGCATAATGCATTTGAGGTTTATTCGTGTTGCTATGTGTATCAGTACTTTATTTCTTTTTATTTTTTAATTGAGTAGATGGATCACAGTTTGTGCATTAATTTTCCAGTTGAGGAACTTTGGGGTTGTTTCTGGATTGGGATGATCACAAATAAAGCTGCTATAAATCTTTGTGTGCAGGCTTTTGTATGAACATAGGTTTTAATTTCACTTGGATAAATCTCTTGGAGTGGGATTGCTGTGTTGTATGGCATGTGGATGTTTGACTTTATAAGATACTTCCCAGCTGAGCGCAGTGGCTCTTGCCTGTAATCCCAGCACTTTGGGAGGCAGAGGAGGGCGGATCGCCTGAGGTCGGGAGTTTAAGACCAGCCTGACCAACATGGAGAAACCCCATCTCTACTAAAAATACAAAATTAGCCGGGCGTGGTGGCATATGCCTGTAATCCCAGTTATTTAGGAGGCTGAGGCAGGAGAATCGCTGGAACCTAGGAGGTGGAAGTTGCTGTGAGCCGAGATCACACCATCGCACTCCCAGCCTGGGCAACGAGAGTGAAACTCCATCTCAAAAAAAAAAAAAAAAGGAGGGGGGGATACTTCCAAAGTGTTTCCCAAGAGGCCATTTTCCATTCCCACTAGCAATGTGTAAGAGTCCCAGTTGCTCTGCATCCCTGCCAGCATGTGGTATTGTTAGTGTTTCCTTTTAGTCATTCTTATAGATGTGTAGTGGCATCTCTTTGTGGTTTTAACTTGCATTTCCTAGTGACTAATGTTGAGCACCTTTTCATAGACTTGTTTGCCATCTACATATCTGCTTTGAAGAAGCGTCTGTTTTAAGTCTTTTGCCCATTTTTTTATTGGGTTGTTTTCTTATTTGGGGGTTTGAAGTTTCTTTCTTTTATTTTATTTTATTTTATTTTATTTTATTTTATTCGAGATAGCATCTCACTCTATTGCCCAGGCTGGAGAGCATTGACACCATCACTACTGGCTGCAGCCTCGAACCTCCCCGAGAGACCTTCCCACTTCAGCCTCCTGAGTAGCTAGGACCATAGGTGTGCGCCACCATGCTCCACTAATTTTTGAATGTTGTGGGCAGGCACAGTGGCTCACACCTGCAGTCCCAGCATTTTGAGAGGCTGAGGTGGGCAGATCACTTGAGGTCAGAAGTTCGAGACCAGCCTGGACAACGTGGCAGAACCCCATCTCTACTAAAAATACAAAAATTAGCCAGGTGTAGTGGCATATGCCTGTAATCCCAGCTACTGAGGTGACTGAGGCAGGAGAATCTCTTGAACCTGGGGGGAGAAGTTTGCAGTAAGCCAAGATCATGCCACTGTACTCCAGCCTGGGCGACAGAGTGAGACTCTGTCTCAAAAAAAAAAAAAAAAAAAAAAAATTTATGTAGAGCTACGGTCTCCCTATGTTGCCCATACTGGTCTCGAGCTCCTGGGTGCAAGCAGTCCTCCTGCCTTGGCCTCCCAAAGTGCTGGGATTACAAGTGTATGAACCACCACGCCCAGCCTTGAGAGCTCTTTGTATATTCTGGATATAAATCTTTTGCCAGATATGTGATTTGCAGACATTTTCTCCCATTTTGTGGCCTGACTTTATACAGTGTCTTTTTTTTTTTTTTTTTTTTTTGAGACAGAGTCTTACTCTGTCACCCAGGCTGGAGTGCAGTGGCACGATCTCAGCTCACTAAACTTCTGCCTCCCCGGTTCAAGCAATTCTCCTGCCTCAGCCTCCCAAATAACAGGGATTACAGGTGTGTGCCACCATGCCTGGCTAATTTTTATATTTTTAGCAGAGACAGAATTTCGCCATACTGGCCGGGCATTCATTGAATGCCCACATCGTGTTGAACTCCTGCCCTCAGGTGGCCCACTCACCTCAGCCACCCGAAGTGCTGGGATTATAGGTGTGAGCCACGACGGCCATCCCCGGCCACTCTTAACAGTATCTTTTGAAGAGCAGGTAGTTTTTCATTTTGATGAAGTCCAAATTATTATTATTTTTTATGGTTATATTTTGTTTATATTATTTAGGAATTTTTGCCTTCCTTACGTATTTTCTCATTTTCTTCTAGAATGTTATCATTCTAGATTTTAAGTCTGTGGTCAATTCTGAATTAACTTTTGTATTGGACGGTCAGGTGTACGTTGTAGTTCATTTTTCTTTTTTTGGCACATGGCTGTCCATGATGGGGTTCAGTGCTCTGGGAGAAAGGCTACCCTGAAGGACACCTGTCCAGCAGCTGTGATACAGGACACACTTTCCCAAAAGTTTTTAGCAAGCAGGACACAGGCCTCTTTTCCCTGGTGGGATCTCAACCTAGTGTAGTAATAATAACACTTATAGGGTTGCTGGGAGGATAGAGTGGGTTATTCTATTCAGAATACTTACCTGTGTCACTATTATTATTAACCTCCAGAAATTAATGGCTCTGAATCTCATCCTTCAGAGACCACTTTACCCCTTCCGCTGGCCTAGCAGGTAGGGGTTTGCATGGATATGCTGCCAAGAGAGCCCCATCTCCCCACCTTATCCCATTCCTGCTTACCCACTGCTTTGTAATTCTACATCTAAGGCACAGCGCTGTCTTTAAACATTCCTCTCAGAAGAGACCCAGAAGGTAGCAGGTGAAACCCCGGAGACATTTTTTTTTTTTTTTTTTTTTTTTTTTTTGAGACAGAGTCTTGCTCTGTCACCCAGGCTGGAGTGCAAAGGTGTGATCTTAGCTCATTGCAACCTCCGCCTCCCGGGTTCAAGCCATTCTGCTGCCTCAGTCTGCTGAGTAGCTGGGACCACAGGCAGGCACCACCACACCCAGCCAATTTTTTGTATAGCCCCGGTGACTCTTAAACACATCTTTGCTTTGCCAAGTTCATGGGGGCCTGCCACAACTCCCTCCTTTTTGTCTTTTTAGCAGTCAGGGATGTGGAATCAAGAGAAGGAAGGGAGCAGCACTCCCACAGAAGGTGTTCACAAGGTCTCTTTACTCCTTTTCCAGATCATCTTACCTTGGTCATCACTGTCAGACAAAGTGCACGAACAGATGCGGGCCTTGGGCACTATTTCCCGGCTGCTGAGGTTTATTTGCAGTTTCCCAGAACTGTCAGTGAGTGCTTGGAGTCGGGGAAAGGCTGACTCAGTAGGCCCTGCTTCTCTGCACATGGGGTACCTGAGAGCCTATGGCTCTGCAGGGGGTTACTGGGAGGTGGGTGGTCAGAGTGTCCCTCTTTTTTTGCATTAGCGACTTTTCTGTTCCTATGGGGTAAGAGGTTTGACTTGTTTGCTTGGTCTGCCCTTGGCCAAGTGAGTTCCAACTGGCTGGACACATCTCAGACTTGCTGGGGGACCTTGGCCTAAACAGCTGAGTTGGGTCCACAACTTCCCACTGGCTAACATGTTTTGGGGATCTGGCTGCCGCATTTCCCTGGGTGTTGCTTTGAAAGGTTTTTCTTGGCCAGGGAAAGAGTGTGGAGCTGGTGTGGTGAGGGGATACATGCAGGCAAATGATTCAGTGGTGTGGAGGGGTGGGGAGGTTGGAGAGGGTTGGTGGCCACAGTATGGGGAAGCTCCTTTTCGGGTGATGGGGAGTTAACCAGTTTCCTCTTTGGGGCAGCACATGGAGGAATTCTCAATGAGTGGGAAACTGATGAGCATCTTCGGCCTCTTCTGCATGGACTGCAACCACGAGATCAGCAAAGAGGCATCGGAGGCATTGCATTACCTGTTCAAAATCCTTGTGCTTCAGAGAAGTAAGCAACATGAGCCTGGGTAGCCACTGGGCTGCAGCCATGAGAGCCCATGAATAACAGGAGCACATAAGCACTGCTCATTGAATGCCCACTTTGTGTCAGGCGCACGATGAAGGGCAGCTCCTTCTCACGAGGGCAGAGTAAATATGCTATGATATGCCCCAAGATGAGGGATCCTCGTTACAAGTAGATCTGGAAATTTTATCTGGATGAGCTCCAACCCCATTGCTGATGCAATGCCCTCTTGTAAGTGATTCTAAGAGATTCTCAGGGAAAAGGGGAGCTAGGCTTGCAGCCACCTATGGAATCAACTTGGATACTCAATATTTCCCAGTGGTCTCAGCCTTACTGCTAGGCCTAAGACTGGGAAAATGAACATCTTTTCTTAGGGAACAAATTTGGGAGTCCCAGATTGAGCCCCTCTTTGCTCGAGGAAAACAAAAAAATACAAACAGTCACATACACTTCCAGAGGTGTCAGGAGGATTTGCAAATATCCCTAAAAGGAGCTTCAGAAACTCTTACTTCTCATGGTTCAACAGGGCATACTTCTTATGAGGGCATTTGCTCAGCACCCGCGGGTAGAACAGTCCACATTCTGGCACAGCGCAGGAAGAGCTCCAAGGACCAGACTGAGTCCCCAGCCGCATTCTCCCTCCACCCATTGGCCTGGTGCTGGGGAACTCGTCCTACTCTGTTGAGCAAATGTTATTTCACCCATTTCACTCTGTTGATCTTCTCTGAGGTTTGGAGGGCAAATAAAGAAGGGTGTGTTCCTATTTCCCTGTTAAGGCCCTGCCCCTTAATTGTTGTTTTTGGATTGAAGGTGTGAAACAGAAGACAGAGACTATCCTGAAGGATTTGCAGAAGCATTTCCATGGAGCATGGCTTGCCAGCCTGCAGGATCTAACACTGGTAACCATCACTCTCCACAGTGCATGAAATGTCCAGATGGGGAGCCATGACAGGGAATAAGGAGAGCTGGGGTGGGGAGATTGTAGAGGGCCTGGGTGGGGCCACAGAGGAGTAATCCTTCACCCAGAGGAGTGTCTCCAAAGCTCAAGGTCTCATGGATAGCAGGCTGGAGGGGTAAGACCCATTCCCTAGCTGCACTTGAGTTGAATGAGGCTTGAAGTCATTGAGAGAGTTCTTTTTTTTTTTTTTCTTTTTTTAATAGAGTCTTCCTTTGTTGCCCAGACTGGAGTGGTGCGATCTCAGCTTACTGCAACTCTGACTCCTGGGTTCAAGTGATTCTCTAGCCTCAGCCTCCCGAGTAGCTGGGATTACAGGCTCATGCCACCACACCCAGCTAATTTTTGTATTTTTTAGTAGAGATGGGGTTTCACCATGTTGGCCAGGCTGGTCTCGAACTCCTGACTTCAGGTGATCCACCCGCCTTGGCCTCCCAAAGTGCTAGGATTACAGGCGTGAGCCACTGCGCCTGGCCAAAATAGTTCTTTAAAAGAAGTATAGTCAACCCTATTCTCCTCCTACAGATTGTGCCCTTGTACCTTATTTGTAGCCTAGCCTTAATTTTTTTTATTCAGTAAAGATGTATTGGTTGTCTTAGCCAGGCGCTGTGGCTCATGCCTGTAATCCCAGCACTTTGGGAGACTGAGGCAGGTGGATCACAAGGTCAGGAGATCGACACTATCCTGGCTAACACGGTGAAACCCCGTCTCCACTAAAAATACAAAAAAAATTAGCTGGATGTGGTGGTGGGCACCTGTAGTCCCAGCTACTCGGGAGACTGAGGCAGGAGAATGGCGTGAACTCAGGAGGCAGAGCTTGCAGTGAGCCGAGATCGCACCACTGCACTCCAGCCTGGGTGACAGAGCGAGACTCCATCTCAAAAAAAAAAAAGATGTATTGGTTGTCTTAGATACGGTGTCTCCAGGCTCAATCAACTCAAATCACTCCAGTCAGAAATCCAGGAGTCATCCCTTGCTCTTTCCTCTCCCTCACTCTCCACATCCAATTCAACACCAGGTTTGTTCATTCTGCCTCCTGGATAGCTCTTGAATTTGTCCACTCTGCTCCAGCCCCACTGTGGGGCCCCCAGAATCTCTTGCCTGGGTCACTCCAGCAGCCCCTTACTGATCATCCTGTTTCCAACTATGCTTCTTGTCACATCACTTTCTATGCTATAGTCAGAGAACTGCATTTCTAAAATGCAATTGCTGAGATGAATTATTCCCCTTCAGACTTTGCACTGACTCTCCACTGTCCTCATTCTAAAGTCCAAACTTGTTCACTTGACCCACAAGACCCTTCATGATCTGGTTGCTGCTGTAACCTCATCTTGTCTCAGTCTCCCTTTTCCACCTGGCCCAGGTCTCCCTTGCAGGACACAGTAGTTAGGCTGAACTTCCTTCCACTCCAGGCCTTTGCATATTCTGTTCCCTCTGCCTGGAACTCTGTCCTTTTTCCTTGGGTCTGAATCATGGCGGTAGGGGAAACAAACACATCCTTCTTCACATGGCAGTAGGAAGGAGAAGTGCTGAGCAAAGGAGAAAAAGCCCCTTATAAAACCATCAGATCTTGTGAGATCTCACTCACTATCACAAGAACAGCATGAGGGTAACCACCCTGACACATGGGGATTATGGGAACTATAGTTCAAGATGAGATTTGGGTGGGAATACAACCAAACTGTATCACTCACATTGCACTATAACTGCCTGTTTACTTGCCCTGACTTGATGGTAAATTCCTTGAGGGTAAAGGCATTGTATGTTTTAGTTGCAGTTTTCCTGAGCTCCCAGCAATAGGACCAGGCACAGAGCTGAGCCTCAATATTGTTTGAGTGAATGAGCTTCACGTGGATATGCAGGTGCAGGCTCAGAGATAGGAGAGGTGTCTGCTGTACATAATAGCAGTCCTACTTGCTTTGGAATGCTGCAAGCTCACTAAACATCAGAACTCATTTCCAACGGACTCATTTGCTTGCATTCCAAATAGAAGTAGAAATGCCTTTTGCATTGTCCTCTGTGTCAAGTTGTCTGGACCATTGCTCCTTCCTGGAGATTTCAGAGCTGGTGGCACTCTGAAACTTGTTTCACACCATAGAATAGCCAGATGCTGGTCAGGGACTGCCTCCACTGGCCCCTGGTTGATTGGTCTCTTTGGAGGCCAGAGGCTTTGGGGCAGACCCAAGTTGGGATGCTGGCATCGTGGAGACAGCTGTTCTTCTTTCTTCAGTTCTTCAAGAAATACCTGACCCCTGAGGAGAGAGCAGATATGATCATGGTGAGCATGGAGGCCATGACCAACACCAGCAGGCATGACATCTCTGCAGCTTCCAAGATGTTAAAGATGATCCTGAAGTACACGATTCCAGAGATCGGGAAGGTAGCAGCTCTGGGGGACCTAATGGTTCAAGGTCAATTTAAGGATTCTTTCTTTCTGTTCTGTTTTGGGTCTTGTTGTATCTCCTACCGGTTTGAGTTTAAAGAATCACATGCTTCAACCCATGGGGTAAAAGGCTAAATGAGAAATAGTTCGTGATTGTGGAAAAGACTCTTCTTTGGGAAGTGTTGACCATCTGGCCTCTATCTCCAACAGGATGGAAAGAATTGAGTCAAAGCTATAGCAGACTACTAGGGGCTGCTAGGACCAGGAGAGACCTCAGTCTTTCTTCCTGCTTCCAGACAGTATTTGATATGTTAGATCTATAGGTGCCTTCTTCTTTCTTCAGGAGGGATAATTCAGGGGCGTGTGTGTGTATATAAATATATACATATATATATACACACACATCCACAAACTTATGACACACTAACATAAATAGAGATGAAATACAGAGACTCCTTTATGAGAGCTGCGACTAGTTCTCAGTAAAATTAAGACAGCATAGGGCTGGGCGCAGTGGCTTACAGCTATAATCCTAGCACTTTGGGAGGCCGAGGTGGGAGGATCACTTGAGCCTAGGAGTTTGAAACCAGCCTGGGCAACATGGCAAGACCCCATCTCTTAAAAACATTAATAAAAAAATTAAGACAGCACAGTTTAGCGGTCCTTTTTATTATAGTATTTTAAAAGATCTTATGGACTGATGGAGGCCCTCTTATTTTAAGGGCCTAACCCACTTCTCTAACTCACTTATGACCTCTCCACAGTAGGCTCTATGAGCAGTTCCGGGATCTTACACTTTCCACTTCTCTGGCCTGGATTGCCTTTTGATTGAATGCCTCAGAACAGACCGCTGATAAGTTGAAGGGGACCCCAAAGATCAACTACTCTAACTCCCCACTTGATGCTTGTAATCTCTTTTGAAGGTTTTAAATCTATTTTGTATGGAATGCTTCACAAATTTACATGTCATCCTTGTGCAGGGGCCATGCTAATCTTCTCTGTATTATTCTAATTTTCGTATCTGTGAAGCAAGCACAATGCTTGTAATCTCTTTGAGAGCACCCCAGACCACTGGACAGCCAGATGGTGCTGAAAGCAATCTTGAGGCGCTCACTACCTTAAACCATAGCTCATTTGTATTTGTAAACTACTTTCTTTTAAAAAATTTTAATTTACAAAAAGGATATATATTTATGGCATACAACATGATATTTTGAAATATGTATGCATTGTGGAATGGTTAAACCAAGCTAATTAACATATCAATTAACTCACATACTTTTTTTTTGGTAGTGAGAACGTTGAAAACCCACTGTCTTAGCAAATTTCAAGTATAGAATAGTCATCGTGTTGTACAATAGATCTGAACTGATTTCTCCTGTTTAAATGAAATTTTGTATCCTTTGACCAGTATCTCCCCAGTCCTCCTCACCCCCAGCCCCTGGTAACCACTGTTCTACTCTCTGCTTCCATGAGTTTGACTTTTTTAGATTCCATATCTAAATGAGATCACCCAATATTTGTTTTGCTATACCTGGCTTGTTTTGTTTTTCATAATGCCCTCCAGGTTCATGTATGTTGTTACAAATGACAGGGTTTCCTTCATTTTTAAGGGTGAATAGCATTCCATTGTGTATATGCCACATTTTCTTTATCCATTTATCTGTCGTTGGAAGCTTAGGTTCTTTCCCTATCATGGCTATTACAAAAGATTCTGCAGTGAACAGGGGAGTGCAGTTATCTCTTCCAGACACTGGTTTCATTTTCTTTGACTGTATACCCATAAGTGGTATTGGTAGTTTTACTTTTAGTTTTTTGAGTAACCTCCATCATGTTGGAATTTTCCATAATGGTTGTGCTCTTTATAAATGAGAAGGCCAGGTGCAGTGACTCACACCTGTAATCCCAGCACTTTGGGAGGCCCAGGAAGGAGGACCGCTTGAGTTTAGGAGTTCAAGACCAGCCTGGGCAATATAGTGAGACCTCATTTCTACTAAAAATCAAAAGCGTTAGTTGTGCATGGTGGTGCCCACTTGAGTCCCACTAGGGAGGTTGGGTTGAGAGGATCTCTTGAACCCAGGGGATGGAGGCTGCAGGGAGCTATAATTGCGTGACTGCACCCCAGCTGGGACAACAGAGCTAGACCCTGTCTCAAAAGAAAAACAAAATGAGAAAAGGCTCAAAGAGGCTATGAGCCTTAATTACTGAAGTTTCATCACCAGTTATTAGGTGACAGACACTGTTGCAACCAATTCAGATGCATTAACTCAGAACTGTTGATGTGGGTAAAATCGTCCTCATATTTTGTGTGAGGAAACAGAGCACAGAGAGGATGAAAAGCTTTCCCAAGGTCACACAGTTAGTAAGTGAGGAGGTGAAATTCACATCCAGGGAGTGTGACTTTAGAGTTCATGCGGACCACCACCTACTGCCTCCACCCTACATGGCCAGTAAACAGCAAGGACTGACTCTTCCCTCCCTCCCTTATAGTCTTGAGGCCACTTGGAGGCAGCAATCCTATGCCCTCTGCCTTCCTGTCTCTAAGTTACTCATCCTCAGATTCTTCCTTCATTCTTCATGACATGGTTTCCAGACATGGTTCTGGTCTCCCCTGGCTGCTCTCTATTTTGTCCCTCTTAAAATATCGGGGTTGTTCCGTGGTGGGCAGGTGTGTATAAAGCTACCCTTAAAATCCAAGGAAGCTGAGAGGTCAAAGAAAGAGGTTGATGAATCCAGTTTCTGAGAAAGAAACATTTAATACTGACTTAAAAACAAGCCATACTGGGCGCAGTGGCTTACGCCTGTAATTCCAGCACTTTGGGGGGCCGAGGTGAGTGGATCACTTGAGGCCAGGAACTCAAGACCAGCCTGGCCAACATGGTGAAACCCTGTCTTTACTAAAAATACCAAAAAAAAAAAAAAAAAAAAAATTATCCGAGCATGGTGATGTGCAGCGGTAATCCCAGCTACTCTGGAGGCGGAGGCAGGAGAATGACTTGAACCAGGGAGGTGGAGATTTCTGTGAGCCCAGATCACACCACTGTACTCCAGCCTGGGAGGCAGAAGGAGACTGACTCAAAAAAAAAAAAAAAAAAGAGCAGGTGTGGTTACTCACACCTGTTATCCCAGCACTTTGGGAGACTGAGGGAGGTGGATCAGCTGAGGTCAGGAGTTTGAGACCAGCCTGACCAACATGACAAAACCCCATCTCTACTAAAGATACAAAAATTAGCCGGGCATGGTGGCGTGCGCCTGTAGTCCCAGCTACTTGGGAGGCTGAGGCAGGAGAATTGCTTGAACCTAGGGGATGGAGGTTACAGTGAGCTGAGATTGCGTCACTGCACTCCAGCCTGGGCAACCAAGCTAGACTCCATCTAGAGCAAAACAAAACAAAACATAATGGAAGCCATGTCCCAGGAGGCTGCGAGAGGAGATGGTCGACCCCCCAGCTATCAACCGCCATGTCCCAAGGCTTCTATACAATAGGAGTCGGACATGGTGGGTGTGCCTCTAGTCCCAGCTACTGGGAGGCTGAGGTGGGAGAAGCACTGGAGCCCAGGACTTCAAGGCTGCATGCAGTGAGCTATGAACATGCCACTACCTTGTCTCTAAGAAACAAACAAGCAAATATATCTTAGAGAAGGAATGTGTAGGACAATTAAAATCAACCCCTCAGGAAAAAGCAAGAATGCTATGCAAATCTGCCCTAAGGGCAAGATTTATGGTAAGGGTTGTTTTGACCTAAGGACAGGATTTACAGTAACAATAGATAAAGTAAGGCTGGTGTGGTGGCTCATGCCTGTAATCCCAGCGCTTTGGGAGGCCCAGGTGGGCGGATCAGGAGGTCAAGTGATCGAGACCATCCTGGCCAACATAGTGAAACCCCGTCTCTACTACAAATACAAAAATTAGCTGGGCGTGGTGGTGAGCGCCTATAGTCCCAGCTATTCCGGTGGATGAAGCAGGAGAATTGCTTGAACTCGGGAGGTGGAGGTTGCAGTGAGCTGAGACGACACTACTACACTCCGGCCTGGCGATAGAGTGAGACTGTGTCTCAAAAAAAAAAAAAAAAAAAATAGATAAAGTAGAAATCTTAGAGGTATTCTGGGAACAAAGGTTAATCAGAGGTCAATATGGTGGTCAAAACGAAAAGAAAAGGAAAAAATAAAACAACAACAACAAAAAAGAAGTCAATATGCTGGGCCAGGTGCTGTGGCTTATGCCCATGACCCTAGCACTTTGGGAGGCCGAGGCAGGTGGACTGCTTGAGCCCAGGAGTTCGAGACCAGCCTGGGCAACATGGTAAAACCCTGTCTCTAATAAAAATACAAAAAATCAGCTGGGAGTGGTGGTGTGCACTTGTAATCCCAGCTACTCAGGAGGCTGAGGCATGATAAAACCTGGGAGGTGGAGGTTGCAGTGAGCTGAGATCTCGCCACTGCCCTCCAGCTGCATGGGCGACAGAGCAAGACTCTGTCTCAAAAAAAAAAAAAAAGTCAATATGGTGGATTAGCATCCAACATGGGGTTGCTTCAGGCCCCATAGGGTCCAAGACAGTCCGTAGTCCTGAGGGTGTGGCCTGACTAGAGCAGAGTGCGGTGGGACGGTGACTTTTTTGGTCTGGACATGCTGTGTATGCATTATGTGCAGCCCTACAGGTGAAGTGGGTGCCTAGTTATGTGGATGCTGGTGAGCTGCTGTCGAGTATCTGGAAATAACCTCCTTTTCCCTCATTTCAGGTGCCGGAAATCATCCAGTACATTTACTACCACATGAACAGAATTACAGAAACCACAGCCCAAAAAACCATTAAGAAGATCCTGTATTTGCTGTCCCAGTACTACACTGATGAAGTTATCCTGACACTATTGAAAATAGAAGATCAGTCACAAAAGTAGGTGACTTTCGATCCCATAAGTACATGCCCCCAGTAGTCTATTTGCTTCTTCTTAAAACATATTCAGGACGGGCACAGTGGCTCACTTCTGTAATCCCAGCACTTTGGGAGGCCCAGGTGGGCAGATCACCTGGGAGTCAGGAGTTCGAGACTAGCCTGGCCAACATGGTGAAATCCCATCTCTACTAAAAATACAAAAAATTAGCTGGGCGTGGTGGCGGGTGCCTGTAATCCCAGCTGTTTAGGAGGCTGAGTCAAGAGAATCCACTTGAATTTGTGAGGAAGAGGTTGCAGCGAGCCAAGATCGCGCCATTGCACTCCAGCCTGGGCAACAAGAGGGAAACTCTGTCTCAAAAAAAAAAAAAAAAAAAAGTCGCGGCTGGGCACAGTGGCTCACGCCTATAATTTCAGCACTTTGGGAGGCTGAGGCGGGTGGATCATCTAGGGTCAGGAGTTCGAGACCATCCTGGCCAACATGGTGAAACCCCGTCTCTACTAAAAATACAAAAATTAGCTGGGCGTGGTGGCGGGGGCCTGTAATCCCAGTTACTCAGGAGGCTGAGGCGGGAGAATCACTTGAACCTGGGAGGCAGAGGTTGCAATGAGCCGAGATCGTGCCACTGTACTCCAGCCTGGGAGATACAGTGAGACACTGTCTCAAAAAAAAAAGTTTTATACACACACACACACACACATATATATATAGCTGTTCTAACAAGCGTGTGGTAGCCTCTCATTGTGGTTTTAATTTGCATTTCCCTAATTCAGTTGCAACTAATGATGATGGGCATCGTTTCATGTCTTTCTTTGCCATTCACATATCTTCTTTAATCAAGTATCCAAGTCTTTTACCCATTTCAGTTGGATTGTTTTCTTATTGGTGAGTTTGAGAGTTCTTTATATATTCTGTATACAAGTCTTTTATCAGATATACGATTTTCATGTATATCTCCCATTTTGTGGATTGTCTTTTCATTCTCTTAAGAGTTCAAAAGTTTTTAATTTGATGAAATCCAATGTTTTGTTTCTTATGGATCATATTTAGGGTCATAGGTATTTCTTTCCATGTTTTCTTCCAGAAGTTTTAACTTTTGTGTTTTATATTTATATTTCACTTTTACTTAACTTTTTAGAAAGCATGAGGAATGGGACTAGGTTCAGTTTGTTGCATATAGAAGTCTAATTTTTCCAGCACCATTTGTTGCAGAGATTATCATTTCTCCACTGAAGTGTCTTTGCACCTTTATCAAAAATCAGTTGATGGCTGGGCATGGTGGCTCACACCTGTAATCCCAGCACTTTTGGAGGCCAAGGTGGGAGGATCACTTGAGATCAGGAGTTTGAGACCAGTCTGGCCAACATGGCGAAACCCCATCTCTCCTAAAAATACAAAAATTAGCTGGGAATGGTCGTTTGCACCTGTTATCCCAGCTACTTGGGAGGCTGAGGCATGAGAATCACTTGAACCAGGGAGGTGGAGGTTGCAGTGAGCCAAGATTGCACCACTGCACTCCAGCCTGGGTGACACAGCAAGACCCTGTCTCAAAAAAAAAAAAAAAAAAAATCAATTGACAATATTCATGTGCCTCTAATTATGGGCTCTCTTCTGGTCCATTGAGCTATATGTCAATTCTTTCATCAATACCATACTGTCTCTAATAGTGTAGTTTTATTTATTTATTTATTTGAGATAGAATCTCACTCTGTTACCCAGGCTGGAGTGAAGTGGCGCCATCTCGGCTCACTGCAACCTCTGCCTCCTGGTTCGAGGGATTCTCCTGCCTCAGCCTCCTGAGTAATTAGGATTGCAGGCGCCCACCACCATGCCCAGCTAATTTTTTGTATTTTTAGTAGAGACAGGGTTTCACCATGTTGGCCAGGCTGGTCTTGAACTCCTGACCTCAGGTGATCCACCCGCCTCGGCCTCCCAAAGTGCTGGGATTACAGGTGTGAGCCACGGCGCCCAGCCTAATGTAGTTTTATATTAAGTATTAAATCAGGTAGGATGAGTTCTTCAATTTTATTACTATTGTTTTGTTTTGTTTTTGAGACAGAGTCTCACTGTCATCCAGGCTGGAGTGCAGTGGTGCAATCACAGCTCACTGCAGCCTTGATCTTTTGGGCTGAAGCAATCTTCTCATTTCTGCCTCCTGAGTAGCTGGAACCACAGGCACAAGTCACCTCACCCAGGCTTTTTTTTTTTTTTTTGGTAGAAATGGGGTCTCTCCATGTTGCCTGGCTGGTCTCAAACTCCTGAGCTCAAATGATTCTCCCGCCTCAGCCCAAGTGCTGGGATTACAGGTGTGAGCTGTTGTACCTGGCCTATAACTCTTTCTCAAAATTGTTTTGGTTATTTTATTTTCTTTGCTTTTCCATATACATTTTTTTTTTCTTTTTTTTTTTTTGGGACAGAATCTCACTCTGTCACCCAGGCTGGAGAGCAATGGCATGGTCTTGGCTCACTGCAATCTCTACCTCCTGGGTTCAAGTGATTCTCTCACTTCAGCCTCCCAAGTAGCTGGGACTACAGGTGCGTGCCACCATATCCGGCTAATTTTTGTGTTTTTAGTGAAGATGGGGTTTCACTATGTTGGCCAGGCTGGTCTCAAACTCCTGATCTCGTGATCTGCCTGACTTGGCCTCCCAAAGTGCTGGGATTACAGGCATGAGTCACTGCGCCTGGCCTGCTTTTCCATATAAATTTTATAATTTATATAGAATATTTATTTCTTTAAAAGTATTCTGGTGGTATTTTTATTGGGATTATGTTGCATCTATAGAAAGTAAAATGAGAATTGACATCTTCACAATATTGAGTTTCTGGTTCATGAACACAGTGTATCTCTTCATTTATTTAGGTCTTTAATTTCTTTCATCAATCTTTTGTATTTTTCAGCACAAAAATCTTGCAAATATTTTGTTAGTTTTATACCTAAGTATTTTTGTGCAATTGTAAATGGTACATACATAATTTTTTAAAATTTTAGTTGTTTATTACTGCTATATATGAATAATATCAATTTTTGTATATTGACCTTCATTAACCTTATATCCTGCAATAAGTGAGGTTTCACTTATTAGTTCTTGGAGCTTTTTAACAGATTCACTGGGATTTTCTACATAAGCCATCATATCATCTGTAAATAGAGGCGGTTTATAGTGTTTCTTTTTCTTCCAAATTTGTGTTTCTTTTTCTTGCTTTATCACACTGGCTAGGACTCCTAGTACAATGCTGAGTATGGGTGATGAGAATGGACATCTTTGCTTTATTCCCAATCTTAGAGGAAAAGCTTTCAGTCTTTCACCATTAACTATGATGTTAGATGGTAGGGTTTTGTTGTTGTTGATGTTAGATGTCCCTTATCAGGTGAAGAAAATTTCCTTCTATTTCTAGTTTGTTGCAAGTATTTACCACAAATGGAGATTATCACAATGTTTTTACTATACCTATTGAGATAATTGTGTGGTTTTTCTTTTGTATGCTCTTAATATAATAAATTACATTTTTGACTGTGGAGCCAGCCTTGCATTCCCAGGATACACCCCATTTGGTTGTGATGTTTTATCTTTTTAACATATTGCTGGATTTGATTTGCTAATATTTTGTTGAGGACTTTTGTGTCATTTGGTTGAGGATTTTTTTCATGGGAGATACTTGGTCTGTAGTTTTTTCTGTCATTCATTTATTCTTTCTCTCTTTTTTTTTTTGAGACGTAGTCTCACTCTGTCGCCCAGGCTGTAGTGCAGTGGCCGGATCTCAGCTCACTGCAAGCTCCACCTCCCGAGTTCATGCCATTCTCCTACCTCAGCCTCCTGAGTAGCTGGGACTACAGGCACCTGCCACTTCGCCCAGCTAGTTTTTTGTATGTTTTAGTAGAGATGGAGTTTCACTGTGTTAGCCAGGATGGTCTCGATCTCCTGACCTCGTGATCCTCCCATCTCAGCCTCCCAAGGTGCTGGGATTACAGGCTTGAGCCACTGCGCCTGGCCTATTCTTTCTCTTTTTTCTTGTACTATCTTTGGTTTTTGTGCCAAGATAATGCTGAACTCAAAAGATTGTTTTGGGAGTATTTTCTTTTTCTTTCTTTTTTTTTTTTTTAGACAGAGTCTTGCTCTGCCACCCAGACGGGAGTGCAGTGGTGCAATCTTAGCTCACTGCAACCTCCACCTCCCAGGTTCCAGCAATTCTCCTGCCTCAGCCTCCTGAGTAGCTGGGACTACAGGCATGTGCCACCATGCCCAGCTAATTTGTGTATATTTTAGTAGAGATGCGGTTTCACCATATTGGCTAGGCTGGCATCAAACTCCTGACCTCATGATCCGCCTACCTCGGCCTCCCAAAGTGCTGGGATTACTGGCGTGAGCCACCACGTCCAGCCTATTTTCTTATTTTCTATTTTTTGGAGGAGATTGTGTAAAATTGGTGTTACTTTTTTCTAAACATTTAGTGGAATTCAATACTGAAACCATCTGGATCTAGAGTTGTATTTGTTGGAAGTTTTAAAACTATGGATTGAATTTATTTAGTAGTTAGGGTCATTCAGATTATCTATTAATTTGTTCATCTTCTAGTCTCTTAAGGTGGAAATGTAAATTACTAATTTGGGAACTTTCTTCTTTTTTAAAATAAGCATTTTAGTGCTATGAATGTTCCTCTAAGCATAGCTTTATCTGCATCTAACAACTTTTGTTATATTGTATTTTCATTTTCTTTTAGTTCAAAAATCTTTTCTAATTTTCCTTGGGTCTTTTTCTGTCACCCATGAATTACTTAGAAGTATTGTTAATTTCCAAATATTTGTGGATTGTCCAGGTATATTTCTGTTACTGATTTCTAGTTTAAATTTATTATGGCCTGATAACATACTTTATGTGATTTCTATTCTTTAAAATTTGTTCAGGTTTGTTTTGTAGCCCAGAATGTGGTATATTGTGGGGAATGCTCATGTGCACCTACAAAGAATGTGTATTCTGGCCAGGCGCGGTGGCTCATGGCTGTAACCCCAGAACTTTGGGAGGCCAAGGTGGCTGGATCACCTGAGACCAGGAGTTCAAGACCAGTCTGGCCAACATGGTGAAACTCTGTCTCTACTAAACATACTAAAATGAATGAGGGATGGTGGTGCATGCCTGTCCACCCAGCTACTCAGGAGGTTGAGGCAGGAGAATCACTTGAACCTGGGGGGCGGAGGTTGCAGTGAGCTGAGATCCCACCACTGCACTCCAGCCTGGGTGACAAAGTGACAGCCTATCTCAAAAAAAAAAAAAAAAAAAGAATGTGTATTCTGCTGTTGTTGTCTGGAGTGTTCTATAAGTTAAGTTATAGAACAACACAGTGTTGTTCAAGACTTTTATAACCTTGCTGATTTTCTGTCTACATATTCTGTCAATTACTGAGAGAGGAGTGTTGAAGTCTCCCAATTTACTTATGCATTTATCTATTTTTTCCTTTGTTTTTATCATTTTTTGCTTCATGTATTTCATTAGGTGTATATACATTTAAGATTGCTACATCTTCTTGATGAATTGACTGTTTTATCATTAATTAATGTCCCTCTTTGTACCTGGTAATGCTCTTTGTTCTGAAGTTCCCTTTGTCTGATGTTAGTATGGCCATTTTTGCTTTTTAAACAGTCTGTATTTGTGTGGCATATCTTTTTCCATTCTTTGAACTAATATATATAATTATATTTAAATTTTTTAAAAATATAGCATATGGTTGGACTTGTGTTTTTATCTAATCTGACAATCTCTGCCTTTTAGTTTGTGTATTTAAATCATTTATAATTAATGTAATTAATAATATATTTGGATTTAAGTCTACCATCTTATGATTTATTTTGTTTTTCCCCTTTGGTTTTTATTCCTGTGTTCCCCTTTCCTGCATTCTTTCAAATTGTTTGAATTTTTTTTGGCATTCTATTTTAACTTATCTATTAGATTTTGATTCTTTGTACCAATTTTTAGTGGATTCCTGGGCATTTACATACCTAAAGTTTTATAGTCTACTTACATATCTAAACTTCCATAGTCTGTTTAGAGTTAGTATTTTACAATTTTGAGAAAAGGTAGAAGCTTTCACTATACAGCTTGTTTTACCTTACTTACATTTTTTTGAGACAGTCTTGCAGGCTGGAGTGCAGTGGCATGATCTCAGTCACTGCAACCTCCGCCTCCTGGGTTCAAGCGATTCTCTTGCCTCAGCCTCCTGAGTAGCTGGGATTACAGGTGTGCGTCGGCATACCCAGCTAATTTTTGTATTTTTAGTAAAGATGGGATTTCACCATGTTGGCCAGGCTGGTCTCAAACTCCTTGAACCTCAAGTTATCTGCCCGCCTCAGCCTCCCAAAGTGCTGGGATTACAGGTGTGAGCCACCTTGCCCACCTAATTTTGCTTTCAATAGTCATACATATTTTTAAACGTAAGGGGATAAAAACGGTCTGTTACATTTACTCATATATTTGCCATTCCTGTTGCTTTATCTTCATTGTTAAAATTTCAACTTTCACTCTGATAAAATTTCTTTTCTGCTTGAATAACTTCATTAGCGTTTCATTTAGAGCATGTCTTTGAGTGATAAATTCTTAGTTTTCTCCATATGAGAATGTTTCAATTTTACCTTCTTTTTTTTTTTTTTTTTTTTTGAGACAGAGTTTCACTCTTGTCGCCCAGGCTGGAGTGCAATGGTGCGATCTCTGCTCACTACAACCTCTGCCTCCCGGGTTCAAGTAATTCTCCTGTCTCAGCCTCCCGAGTAGCTGGGATTACAGGAGCCTGCCACCACACCCAGCTAATTTTTTTGTATTTTTAGTAGAGATGGAGTTTTGCCATGTTGGCCAGGCTGGTCTCAAACTCCTGGCCTCAAGTGATCTGCCTGCCTCGGCCTCCCAAAGTGCTGGGATTGTAGGCGTGAGCCACTGTGCCCGGCCAGTAAATTTCTGTTCATTATAAATTACCCAGTCTATGAGATTTTGTGATAGCAGCACGATACAAACTGAGACAATGGCAAAGGGGCTTTTTTTCAGCTAAGAATCTTGAGAAGGGGAGATTATTGTGAATTACTCAAGTGGGCTCTTAATGTAATCACAATGTGCCTTGTGATTGATGTATCTTGTTCAAACTTCACTGCACTTCTTGAATCTGTAAATATATGTCTCTCACCAAATTTGGGAAGTTTTAGGTCATTATTTCTTCAGATATTTTTTTCTGTACCAGTCTCTTTTTCTTTTTATAAGATTTCAATGACACGAATATTTGACTTTTAAATGGTGTCCTATAAGTCTCTGAAGCTCTGTTAATTTTTTTCTAATTTCTTAGTTCTTCAAATTGTATAATTTTTATTGATTCATCTGCAAGTTCATGAACTTTTCTCTCTGTAATCTCCATTTTCCTCTTGATCTCATCCAGTGAATTTTTGTTTCAGATATTGTATTTTTCAGTTCTAAAATTTCCATTTGGTTTTTTTTAAAAATAGCTTATTCCTCAGCTGAGAACATGAGAACATCCATCTTTCCACTTCTTTCTTTGTTTCTTTGCTTCTCTCTCTCTCTTTAGTTCTTTTTTGAGACAGAGTCTTGCTCTGTTGCCCAAGGTAGGGTGCAGTGGCATGATCATAGTTTACTGCAGACTCAACCTCCAGGTTAAAGCTATCCTCCCATCTCAGCCTCTGAGTAGCTGGGATCACAGGGGTGTGGCACCATACCCAGCTAATTTTTTAACTTTTTGTAGAGACAGAGTTTCTCTATGTTTCCCAGGTTAATCTTGAACTCCTGGGCTCAAGTGATCTTCTGCCTCAGCCTCGCAAAGTGCTGGGATTACAGGTGTGATCCACCACGCCTGACCTTTCCATTTATTTCTGTTATGTACATCTTTACCTCATGGAGCATGGTTAAAATGTGTACTTAAAGTATTATTATTATTATTTTTAGACAGGGTTGTGCTCTGTTACTCAGGCTAGAGTGCAGTGACGTGATCATAGCTCACTGCAACCTAGAACTCCTGGGCTCAAGTGATCCTCCTGCCTCAGCCCTCAAGTAGCTAGGACAACAGGCATGTGCCACCATGCCCGCTATTTTTTAAAGTAATTTTTTAGAGAATGGATCTCACTATGTTACTCAGACTGGTCTTGAACTCCTGGTCTCAAGGGATCCTCGTGCTTTGGCCTTTCAAAGTGTTGGGATTATGGGTATGAGCCAATGCACCCGGTCGTGTCTTAGAGTTTTAGCTGCCTGTGCTGCTACAGCTGCACAACTGGATCTGGCTTCAGGGTGATGAAATGAGAAAAAAGAGAGAGAGAGAGAAAAAAGAAAAAACAACTAGCGCTTCCCCCATCCCTACACTCACTGGGCCACAGTGCCCTGTGTTAGGTGCTTTTGTTGCTGCCCAAATGCTTCTACTGTGCAGCTCTGCATCTGGAGTCACTCTCAGGACAGAGCTTGGGAGAGGAAAGACACAAAGAAAGAAAGAAACAAGGATCCCACCCATACTTCCCCAACTCACAAGGACCCATTTTCCCAGTCCTCTGACCAGAGAGACAGAGTTTAACTCAGAGATTTTGTTGCCTGTGCCTGCTGCATAGTTCAGCCCTTAGGTCACCTTCGAGTCAAAGCTGGAAGACAATAGAGAAAAAAGAATTCTGGGAAACTCACTCAAATGTTGTTTTTCCAGTGTTGGGAGGTAGTTGCTTTTTGTATTTGTCCAGTGTTTTTAGTTTTAATTGGTGCAAGAGCTAGACTAGAGTGGGCTTGCTCTGTCCTAGCAGATTGCGTAGACTCTCTTACTAGGGAAATTAGGATTGCTTGTTGTTAATCTCCTTTATCATGAGAAGGAAGTGTCTTTCTATTCTGTATCTGCTGAGTATTTTTCTTTTCACTGATGTGGAATTGTTTAACAAAAGGTTGATATCATATAATTAGAGTGTTTGCTTTTGGGTCGGGGGTGGTTTGAGACGGAGTCTTGCTCTGTAGCCCAGGCTGGAGTGCAATGGTGTGATCTCGGCTCACTGCAACCTCTGCCTCCCGGGTTCAAGCGATTTGCCTGCCTCCCGAGGAGCTGGGATTACAAGCGTGTGCCGCCATGCCCAGCTAATTTTTGTATTTTCAGTAGAGATGAGGTTTCATCATGTTGGCCAGGCTGGTCTCAAACTCCTGAACTTAGGTGATCTGCCTGCCTTGGCCTTCCAAAGTGCTGGGATTACAGGCGTGAGCCACTGCACCTGGCTGGACAAAGTTATAATTCGATAGAAGAATAAATTCTGGCATAGTAGAGTGACTGTGGTCAACAGTAAGGTATCATATATTACAAAACAGTCAGAGGAGAGGCTTTTCAATGCTTTCAATGCAAAGAAATGGTAAAATCTGCTGAGTTTTTTGAAAAAATAAAAAATAGACTTTGAAATACCAAATGCCATTGCAACATCTAATGACATATTTATACAAATTTATATAGGTTTCTTTCTTTAATCTTTTAATTTCCAAGTGGTTAGATATTTTGATCATCTTTTTCTAGTTTTATTGGATGATAATTAGAGAACACGATCTAAATGTCTTCTCCTTTTGACAATGTGTTGAGGGATTCTTTTGTGTGTATAGACCAGGAAGATTAATGTTATAAATTTCACTATATGTTTAATGGCTATTTGAAATAAATTTATATTCTCTACTGCATGCAAAGTCATCTATTAGACCAGACTTGTTTATTTATTTATTTATTTTTCTTTTTTGTATATTTTTAAAGTAGAGATGGGTCTCGCCATGTCACCCAGGCTGGTCTTGAACTCCTGGGCTCAAGCAATCCTCCCTCCTTGGCCTCCCAAAGTGCTGGAATTGCAGGTGTGAGCCACCTCACTCAGCCAGACCAAGCTTATTTAATTGTTTTATAGTATCTCATTGTACGATTATTACAAACTTGTTTTATCCATTTTTTTAATGACTGTTTGTTGTTTCCAGCTTCTTGCTATTATTAACAGTGCTGTTATGCACATTCTTACTCTAATATTGTGTTTAGATTTATAGGCATATTTACCATTTTATTTGCTCACCATCCCTTGCATCTCAAACTTTCCTTAGGAAATTATTTTTCTTTTCCCTAAAGGGGAAGGAAAAAACAAAACCTTTAAAGGTATTATTTAGGAGTTTATCCTCTAGGGAGACGCAATTGGTGAAACCATCTATTTTTGTTTATCTCTAAATAAAGCAAATCTGCATTAAATGATAGATTTGCTGGGAACTTGGGGGTTGATGTTTATTTTTGTTCAGCACTTGGAAGGTTTATCCCACTGTCTTCTGCTCTCCACTGTTTCTGTGGGGAAGTTGGCTCTCAGTCTCATTGCCATTCTTTCATTGACAACTCATTTTTTCTCTCTTGTCTTTGTCCCCAGAGCATGCTGTGTATTGTTTACCAGCTGTGAAAGTCTGTCTTCACCTTTTATCTCACCTTCACTTCCTCAATGCTTTGTCCTCCTGTTTCAAAAAGGCCATGACTTCTTGAGGACACTAAGCACATTTTCTTAAAATTTTATGTTATTTGTAGCAAATGCTTTTCAGATATGTACTTTTCTTCTGAGTGTGATTTTTCCAGGTAAAAGTGAGAGGGGAGACACACTAGGCAAAGGGAAAGGCATGTGCCCAATGATAGAGGAGAGAGAGTCCATGCATGGGGTGAGGTTGGGGGTGCTGTGCAGGGCTGGTGATCAGACCTGGCCTGAAGAGAGGTGCGGTCATGCCAGATATTAAGGATGACAGGGGAAAGCCTGGAAGACAGATGCAGTGGTCTGAGGGTGGGTGGGTAGTGAGAGCTTGGACAGGCCAGAGAGAAGGCTCTTCTCACTGATCTGACACATTCAAGTGTGGTCAACAAGCTTTGGCCTCAGATATTTTCTCAAACCAGGTTCACAGACCAAGTGAACATTTCCAGATTTCTGTGAGATGACAGAGAACAGGGAGGTCTGGAGGTGATGGCAAGATGAAAGGAATAGAAGGAGAAAAAGAGAGAGGATAATGAAGAGACAGACAAGAAAGAAGGAAGAAACCAGGGGAACTAGGGGCCTGGGCAAAGGAGCCTAGAGTCCCCTCCCCTGGAAGCACTGTGGGACTTGTGAAGAATGGCTTACCTGGAGTGGGTAGCTACATTCATGGGTTTCTGACTCTGCAGGGGGGTTTGCAGGCCCTGGGAAATCCTGGCATCCTTCCCCAAAGGCTACGAAATGATCATGGACTATCTGCTCCAGAGGCTGACTCCACACCAGAGATCAAAGGACCAGGAGCCCAGGCACAGAACAGAGATCTCACCACTGATTGTATGGAAAGGCCAGCAGAGGGGGGCTGGGGTGGGGAAGGGGACTCCCTGCTCTCCTGTCCTCAGCTGACTTGGGCTCTTTGGCCTTGACCTTTTAGGTATCAGTGTTTGGTAGAACAGTCTAATGGCAGTCTTGGAGTTGGGTTACAGGGAGGGTTTTCCAGTTGACTTAGCTTTGTCAGGGAGATAGAAGAACTGAATCCCCCAGTTCCTCTTTAACTTTCAAAGATGGTAAGAGACTAAAACAACCACCATGATTAGAAGAGTGCTTTAAAACAGTGACATTCTAGAAATTGCCCTTCATTTTTCTGGCTTACACTAATGTAGTCTTCACTTGCTCTAACAGCATGGGTTTTACTGGGGAAATCTGTCATGGTGATGGATTGTGGAAAGAGATTTCCTGGTGACGGGACCTATGAGTTGAAGATATGATAAGGCCTCACTCTTCTCCTCCCTCCCAGGCCACCAGAGCCATCCATGAGCTCCTGCTGGAACCCAGTCGGCGGATGGAGGTGCAGTCCTTCTTCTCCTCCTTGTTCATGGCCTTGCTGTTCCAGATCTCCTTTTTGGTGGTTGAAGTGGACACTGAAATAAGCCAGGATCAGCAACACATAGCTGAATGTGTGGACCCTATAAGGTACCTTTGGTGTTTGCTAGTGATTATGCTCCAGGGACCATCAGCTTAGCACCTTCGCCTGACTTGGTGTCAGCCTCCTAGGCCTGAATACCCTTTGTACACCCTCCTGCCAGGGCACTTAACATGTTCCCCATGCGTCATTTCAAGAAGTCCCCCAGGACTTAAAAAATATATATATTTTATTATTATTATTTTTAGAGACAGGGTCTTGCTATTTTGCCCAAGCTGGTCTTGAACTCCTGGCTCAAGCCATCCTCTTCTCTCAGCCTCCTGTGTTGCTGGGATTACAGGTGCAAGTCCAGCTATCTGGACTTTTTAGAAAAGACTCCTTCTTTAAACTTGGCCTACTAGGCTGATGTAGAGATTCTGCACCAAAATGAGATCAATACCGTGGATAAAACACACATCCGAGTCCACAGACCTGGATTGCATTCCCCACCCTTCTGCTGGCTCCTTGTGTCACCTTGTAGATGCCACATCTCTCTTGGTCTCAGTTGCTTCGCTTGTAAAATATTAGCCTGGGTCTCTGGGGGCTGTCCCACACCAGCAGTTCATGATCCTGAGAAAGTTTTGGGAGTCAGGCAGGTGGCCAGTGAGGGAGAGGAGCGCAGGTGGTGAATGACTTCCTATCTGTTTTTGGCCCTTTCTCCAGTTCTACCGTGGAGGCCCTGAAGACCTTGATGCGAAGTTCTGGGTATGGGGACTATGTGTCTTCTATACAGAGACATGGGGGCTGGTGGCTTCTTGTCAATCCTGAAAGACACTATGACGGAGTCACTGTGCTGGCCAGGTGAGCTGCACCTGGGTCCGCGGCTGGAGGGCCATGCGTTCACTTGGCCTGCTCCTGCGGCCCAGGCCTTACCTGAACACTGTGCTCTTGTTGGTAGGTCCCTGGTCATCAATAACTGTTGGCACAACCGCCCCCTCTTCAGCTCCATCATCAGATTCCTCCAGGACCCAGACTGCAAGAATCACTTAACGGCCCTTGTGTTCCTGACAGAGGTGACTGGCTCTTGGTGGGAGGGGGGCAGGTGAGGGTGATCCCTCTGTGAGACAGCCACACCCAACAGACGCCTCCTGGAAAGGCCACTGACTCACTGCTAGGAAGGGTTGGGGGACATGGCTAACGGTTACCTTGAGCCGGGGGCTTTGGTGCCTTCTTGAATCTCACAGCAGTTTGACTCTGCCCTGACTTTACAGAAAAGCACAGCTCTCTCCTTCAACCACCTCAGCCTTGAGCAGCCTTTTAAAATTAATCCTTGCTTAGCGATTGACTCAGTACAATTCAGCCACCTGACAGAAAAAAAAGAAAATAGGAAATTTAGAAAACATGGAAAAGTATATCAAAAATTATACAACCATTACTAAGCATAATCCCTAGAGGAAACCACATTTATTCAGGTTTTTGCCTATACAGAGGGGTGTGTGTGTGTGTGTGTGTGTGTGATAGTTGAAATCATTTTCTACTAATATTCTGTATCCTGCTGTATTCAAATATCTGTCTATGTCATTACATGTTCTTTGTAACATACATTTTTAAATTTTGTTTTATTTTTTGAGACAGGGTTTCACTCTCTTGGCCAGGCTGGAGAGCAGTGGTGTAATCATGGCTCACTGCAGCCTCCGTCTCCTGTTCTCAAGTGATTCTCCCACCTCAGCCTTCTGAATAGCGATGCCTACAGGCATGTAGCACCACACTTGGCTAATTAAAAAACAAAATTTAATATAGAGAAGGGGTCTCGCTGTACTGCCCAGGCTGGTCTTGAACTCTTGGACTCAAGTGATTCTCCCACCTCAACCTCCCAAAGTGCTGGGATTACAGTTGTGAGCCACCATGCCTGGCCTATAAATGTAAATGTTAATGGTGATTATAATGTTTCATCACAAAGATGATCTATAATTTATTCGACATTCTGTTTCCAATTTTACAAGATTATAAATAACACTTTAATGAACATCTCTGTCAAAAGTTTTTGCCCATATTCCAGATTATTTCCTTAACTATTGAATATAATAAGTGGAACTATTGGTTCAAAAAGTATGAATGTCTTCTATAACTTTTAACAATAATGCCAAATTGCTTTCCAGTAGAGCTGTACCAATTTAGATTTCCACCAACAGTATTTGGGAGAATTTCAGAGTTTCTGACCCACTACAGCTTTAAATGGGATCCTTTTAAAATTCAAGCCACCAGATTTTTTTTTTTTTATAACAGGGGCTGGACTACTTTTGAACATAACCACAGAGATAGAAGATAATACATTACTAATACTAGGATGTAAACAGATATTATCCCAGTGTGTCGTTGTGTGCCCTTATGTGGATTATAGGACATTGGTGTCTTGTTGGAAGGTGTCCACTGCTAGAGGCTGACCTGTACATGTTGGTATGGGGTACTGAGATACACATTCAAGGATATATGTCATGTTGGCAGAACTCCTGCTCAGGGTGTGGGAATGAGACATGTAGGATGCAGAACCCTGACTGGAAGGGGATGGCTTAGTCCAGTGGATCTCAATCATTTATGAATGTCATATCTCGGGGAAGCTGTTTAAAATGCAGATTCCTAGGCCCTGTCCCCAGAGACTTGGATTCAGGAAGTCTGGGGTAAGGCCCAGAAGCCTTTTTTGCTGGTGGGTTTTTTTTTTTTTTTTTTTTTTTTTTTTTTTTTTGAGGTGGAGTCTCTCTGTCGCCCAGGCTGGAGTGCAGTGGCATGATCTTGGCTCACTGCAACCTTTGCTTCCCAGGTCAAGCAATTCTCCTGCCTCAGCCTCCTGAGCAGCTGGGACTACAGGCACGCATCATCCACGCCCAGCTAATTTTTGTATTTTAGTTTCACTACATTGGCCAGGCTGGTCTTGAACTCCTGGCTTCAAGGGATCCACCTGCCTTGGCCTCCCCTCTCAAAGTGCTAGGATTACAGGCATGAGCCATTGTGCCCACCCTCCAGAAGTCTTCATTTTCTTTTTTTCTTTTTCTTTTTTCTTTGAGACAGAGTCTTGCTCTGTTGTCCAGGCTGGAGTGCAATGGCACAATCTTGGCTCGCTGCAGCATCCACCTCCTGGGTTCAAGTGATTCTCCTGCTTCAGCCTCCCGAGTAGCTGGGACTACAGGCATGCACCACCATGCCCAACTAATTTTTGTATTTTTAATAGAGACAGGGTTTCACCATGTTGTCCAGGCTGGTCTCGAACTCCTGACCTCAGCTGATCCACCTGCCTTGGACTCCCAAAGTGCTGGGATTACAGACATGAGTCACCACATCCAGACGAAGTCTTAATTTTCTAAAAGTACTCCAGTGGTTGCTGTGCCACAGGAAGTGCTTGGACCCAGCTTTGGGAAACAGTACAAGGCACAAGCCTGCGTGGGCTGGAGGCCACCATGAGATAGCTGCCACTCTCTTTAGAGCAGTAATTCTGAACCCTGGCTGCATATCAGTATCCTCCCGGGAGGTTTCCAAAATGCTAATGCCAAGCCCCCACCCCACCCCTCACTCTCTGTCAAGTTTTTCTATTTGAATCGATTTGGGACAGGGTCTAGGCATCAGTTTGTTTTAGAAGCTCCCAGGTTTAAAGGGATGTTCTAGAAATACAGCTAGGATTGAGAATCACTCTAGAATTTCCCCAAGTGTCTGATACCCAACTGAAACAAAGGGACAGACGATAGAGCGTTTGCTCATCTGCCACCCTGATTGCGGTTTCAGGCTGACAATGGGGAGGGGAGGTCAGCGTGCTTGGGAAGAGGCTGGAAGGCACACCCCAGTAGCGAGATGGGTGAACCCCATTCTTAGCAATCAGAGAGAGAAGTAGTAGATTCTAAAGTGGAAAGCCAGTGGGGTTTTAGGTACCAGGTAAGTAAGTAGGTCAAGATCTGTTAAGTGAGAGACCATGGCTAAGAAAGCTTTCTAATATTTCCCAGCCTTTGTCACTCCCTGATTGTTGCTTCGTTATCTTTATTCATTTCCTTGAGATGATCACAAGTAGAAATATTTAAAAGAGAAAAAGTTGTGTGCTTTTCTTCAGTGTACTCAAGAAACAGCAGAGCTCTGTTATTTTATTTCTCTCTAATTCTGTGAAAAGGGTGTTATTTAGCTCTATTTTGTAGAGAACGAAAGTGAGGCTCAGAGAATTTAAGAAGTTACTTACTCAGCTAGAGAGTAAATTAGGGTGGATCTGCCTGACTGCCAATCAAAGACAGATGAAACTGCTGAGATGTTAATGAAGACTTCTTTGCCATTAGCAACATGTAAACGTACATTCATATGTGCATGCATACATGCATGCTAAAGCAAGTACATATATTTTAAATGTATCTGATTGACTTTTGGCTTTTAAAATGTTATTTTATTATATAAAAGATATTTTCTATCTCACAAGTCATCAAGCAATAAATGTTATTTAAAATAATCTATATACACATATAATACAAACAAGCAAATTAAACCATGGAAACTGATTATTTATTTTTAAAATTTTATTTATTTTATTTTTTGAGATGGAGTTTCACTCTTGTTGCCCAGGTTGGAGTGTAATGGTGCAATCTCAGCTCACTGCAACCTCTGCCTCCCAGGTTCAAGCAATTCTCCTGCCTCAGCCTCCTGAGTAGCTGGGATTACAGGCGCCCACCACCACACTCAGCTGATTTTTTGTATTTTTAGTAAAGATGGGGTTTCACCATTGGCCAGACTGGTCTCAAATGCCTGACCTCAGGTGATCCACCTGCCTCAGCCTCCCAAAGTGCTGGGATTACAGGTGTCAGCCACTATGCCCGGCCTATTTATTTATTTATTTAGTTTTGAGAAGGAGTATCGCTCTGTTGCCCATGCTGGAGTGCAGTGGCATGATCTTGGCTCACTGCAACCTCTGCCTTCTGGGTTCAAGTGATTCTTCTGCCTCAGCCTCCTGAGTAGCTGGGATTGCAGATGCCTGCCACCACGCCTGGCTAATTTTTGTATTTTTAGTAGAGGCGGGGTTTTGCCATGTTGGCCAGGCTGTTCTCGAACTTTTTCTTCTTTTTTTTTGAGATGGAGTCTTGCTCTGTCACCCAGGCTGGAGTGCAGTGGCTGGATCTCAGCTCACTGCAAGCTCCACCTCCCGGGTTCACACCATTCTCCTGCCTCAGCTTCCCGAGTAGCTGGGACTACAGGCGCCTGCCACCTCGCCCAGCTAGTTTTTTGTATTTTTTAGTAGAGACGGGGTTTCACCGTGTTAGCCAGGATGGTCTCGATCTCCTGACCTCGTGACCCGCCTATCTCGGCCTCCCAAAGTGCTGGGATTACAGGCTTGAGCCACCGCACCTGGCCCTGTTCTCGAACTTCTGACCTTAAGTGGTCTGCAAACTGATTTTTTAAATGCAGTCTTTTTTTCTCTTCTTCTTTTGCCTTCTCCCCTCCTACTACATTCAGTCTATACCTCCACCTCTTCATCTCCCAAGTATCTCAAATGCAAGCAACCAAGTATGTATCCTTCTGCATGCTCAAATAATCACACACACATAATAGATGTTGACAGATTGTTTTCCAAAGAAACACTAACAATTCACATTTATCTCAGGGAAGTGTGAGAGAAGGGTTTCTCTCTCTCTCTTCTAACAACAAAGCTTAACCCTTTTTAGATGTTTGTCCTCCTGGCAGGTATAAAGCAGGGATGTCCAATCTTTTGGCTTCCCTGGGCCACATTGGAAGAAGAATTGTCTTGGGCCACACATAAAATACACTAACACTAACGACAGGTGATGAGCTAAAAAAAAAAAAAAAAAAATCGCAAAAACCTCATAATGTTTTAAGAAAGTTTACAAATTTGTGTTGGACCACATTCAAAGCTGTCCAGGGCAGCGTGGAGCCTTTGGGCTGTGCGTTGGACAGGCTTGGTGTAAAGCAATACCTTATTGCTGCTCTGGTTTGCATCTCCCTGGCTCCTATTGATTTTGAGCATTCTGCATATAATTTTGTGATTTGGATTTGCCCTTCTGTGAATTCCTTCCCATGTCCTTTGCCCATTGTCCTATTGAATTGTTTGGCTTTTTCTTGTCTACAATACTACTTTAACTCCTGATTTTCCATTTGCACGACTACACATGTTTTTCCATCATAATGTTTTCCATCATGTGCATGCTAGTCTATCCTTAAACAGAGTGCGTGCCAGGCTGGTCTATCCAGGTGAATGTACTGATGTATGGAAGTCTGAGCCAGCCTACCTGTGCAGACTCAAGGTGTCCTTCTGGCATGTTTATTCCAAAGCATGTGCACTTAGAGCAGGAGTTCTCAATGCTGGATGCATATTCATATCTCCAGGAGAACCTACCCTAATACTTGGGGGCCAACTCAGTCCAATTAACTCAGAATCTTGGGGGTGATGTGGGGTCCAAGAATCAGCATTTTTAATAGCTCTGCAGGTGACACAAACATGCATCACTTGTTCGATATCACCCAGCAGAGCCTGGAGTCCCCAGCGCTGTTGAATGATCATTACAAGGATTTCTTCCTTTTTCTTTTTCTTTTCTTTTTTTTTTTTTTTGAGGCAGAGTTTCACTCTTGTTGCCCAGGCTGGAGAGCAATGACACAATTTCAGCTCACTGCAACCTCCGCCTCCAGGTTTCAAGCGATTCTTCTGCCTCAGCCTCCTGAGTGGCCAGGATTACAGGCATGTGCCACCACACCCGGCTAATCGTGTATTTTTAGTAGAGATGGGGTTTCTCCATGTTGGTCAGGCTGGTCTCGAACTCCCAACCTCAGGTGATCTGTCTGCCTCGGCCTCCCAAAGTGCTGGGATTACAGGCGTGAGCCACCATGTCTGGCCAACAATGATTTCTTAATAATTCTCCTTTCTCCCCCTCTCTTTTAAAAAATTATTATTCTGGGAGACTGTCTTTGACTTTTCTCTTTTGCCTTTTGAACAGGTCAGTAAATCTGTGTTTTGCAGTGTTCTTCAGGGTCATCCTTTCTCCATTCCCACTACCCTGGCCTAGTCCAGACCCTTATTACCTGTGCTTGAAGCAATTATTTTTACTTTTCTTAGAGACAGCGAGTCTTGCTATGTTGCCCAGGCTGGTCCCCAACTCCTGGCTTTAAGTGATTGTCCTGCCTCAACCTCCAGAGTAGTTGGGATTACAGGTGTGAGCCACCATACCCGACTGGAGCAACTCCAAAAGATAACATGCTGGTCTCTTTCCTCCTAGGATCTTCTGTCAACATAACACATTTCCCAGGTCCAACATTCCTTGCCAATGGAATCCTCCTCTGGAGTCGGATCAGCACCCAGTTGCCCTTCCCTCAACTACATTATGCTTAACTTATCCCTACATTTCGCCCTTGTTTTGCTATACCTACCTTTTCCCATTAAACACACACATGCTTACGTTCCCCTTCCATCTGCTCATTGAAGTTCTTTTATTCAAGTTCAGCTCAAGTTCTACCTCTTTCTTTTTCTTTTTTTTTTTTTAATTTTTTTTGGAGACAAACTTTCGCTGTTGTCCTCCAGGTTGGAGTGCAATGGCATGATCTTGGCTCACTGCAACCTCCGCCTCCTGGATTCCAGCGATTCTCCTGCCTCAGCCTCCTGAGTAGCTGGGATTACAGGTGCCTGCCACCACGCCCAGCTAATTTTTGTATTTTTAGTAGACATGGGGTTTCACCATGTTGGCCACGCTGGTCTCGAACTCCTGACCTCAGGTGATCCGCCCACCTCGGCCTCCCAAAGTGCTGGGATTACAGGCATGAGCCACCACACCTGGCCAAGTTCTACCTCTTTCATAAATTTTCCTAGATGAATCAACACCTGTTTATAGGAATTTTTTACTTGCTTTTAATTTATGTAGTATTGTTATTGCCTTGAGATGTTCACTAGGTGGTTCATGTACCTAAGTCTTGACTCTCCAGCTGAATTGCTAGGATCTTTGAGGGCAGAGTGCATTTCTTACTTGTATCTCCTACAGTTTCCTTTATCAAACATGTTTAATGGGGCTGGATGTGGTGACTCACGCCTGTAATCCCAGCACTTTGGGAGGGTAGGCAGGTGGATCACCTGAGGTTAGGAGTTCGAGACCAGCCTGGGCAACATGGTGAAAACCCCTCTCTACTAAAAATACAAAATTAGCCAGGTGTGGTGGCACATGCCTGTGGTACCAGCTACTCGGGAGGCTGAGGTAGGAGAATCACTTGAACCTGGGAGGTGGAGGTTGCAGTTAGCCGAGATTGTGCCACTGCACTCCAGCCTGGGCGACAGAGTGAGACTCTGTCTGAAAAAAAAAGAAAAAAAAAATGCTTACGGGCCAGTTTTGTGGTGGCTCATGACTGTAATCTCAGCACTTTGGGAGGCTAAGGTGGGTGGATCCCCTGAGGTCAGGAGTTCAAGACCAGCCTGGTTAACATTCTGAAACCCCGTCTGTACTAAAAAATACAAAAATTAGCTGGGCGTGGTGGCACATCCTGTAGTCCCAGCTACTCAGGAGGCTGAGGCAGGAGAATTGCTTGAACCCGGGAGGCAGAGGTTGCAGTAAGCCGACATCACACTACTGCACTCCAGCCTGGGTGACACAGCAAGACTCCATCTCAAAAAAAAAAAAAAAAAAAAAAGCTTAAGGAAAACTTGGAGAATGAATAAATGACTTCTGGAATGACAGGTGCAAATTCACCTTTTATGCTTTGGCCTCTCTACCAATTCTAAACTCTTAAGAGTATTTCCCTACTAGTGAGTAGGAACCTAGTCCAAAGTCATTGATGATTTTTTTTCTCCTTGCCCGCCCATCTTTCTTGGCCTCCCTTCCCCAGCTGCTCCAGTGCCCAGATGTGGCAGCCTTAGTGGATGACTTCACCACCCACATTCTGGCAAACTGGTTCAAGAGTGAGGAGCCAGCCATAGTGAAGCCATTGCTGCAGATGCTAGAGGTCTTTGCGAAGCATGAAAACATGGTAAAATGGGGCAAGGGCTAAGGGTGTGCTCTCAGGCGATGTTGTAACCAGGGGAGGTAACATCTGCTGTGTCCAGTTATAGATAGGGTGGGACACACTCTTGGGATCAAAGAGAGCAAATCCTCATGAGGCCAATGCACCACAGACAGGAGTTGGGGCTTGAGCCATTCATGATTTCTCCCTCCGGGAAAGGTCTCCTGAAGAAGTTTTTTCATACCACTCTGCCATCACTGAGGCCTCTTAGGCACATCTGAGTCCGGCTGGGCAAGCGATTGAATGGGGATATTTGTGTGGAGAGTCCCACCGGTGAACTCAGCTGTGGTATTCCTGACAGAGCCAGCCCTGATTTAGAACAGGGTCATTTCAGAGAATAGATGAAGCTAACCCCAGGATCTCACACATGTCATCCAGGTCCCCTGGAGATTGCTGTCATCATCAGGGATGAGAAGGGCAGTGGCGATGGAAACTTATGGCATGGTGGGAGGAGGGGGCCTCCTCTGTTTTCTCCCCTTTTCTCATGATGGATGCAAGGTACCTTCCCAAATGCTCTCCTGGGCTACTCACTCCGATGGCTCCCCAGATGCTGGGCCAGTCCCAGCTCTGGAATGAAAAAACAGTAGAGTGTGGTTCTCATTTGCGGGGCTGAATTGACTTGAAATGAGAATTCCTTGACTTGGCAGGAGTCATTTCCCCAGCTCCCCGTTCCCTTAGCCACTGTCGCCCGCAGGTGAGGCGGCTCCGAATCCTCCAGCCGTATGTGCTGAACTACTGCTACTCCTCGAACAGCGACATAGTACTGGAGACTTTGCTGGTGCTGAAGAATCTCCTGAGCCACCTCACCTGGCGGCACTCCTCCTCCTTCCTGATCCAGCTCACCTTCACGCTGGTGCCCTTCTTTGAGGAGGTAAAGGCCCCTCTGGGGTCATTTTCTTTCTCTCGGCATCTGTAAAATAAGGGAGTTGGCCAGGCATGGTGGCTCACGCCTGTAATCCCAGCACATTGGGAGGCCGAGGCAGGAGGATCACATGAGGCCAGGAGCTCAAGATCAACCTGGGCAACATAGTGAGACCCCATTCTAACAACAACAACAAATTAGCTGAGTCTGGTGGTGTGCACTTGTGGCCCCAGTTTCTTGGGAGGCTGAGGCAGGAGGATTGCTTGAGCCCAGCAGGTCAAGGCTGCAGTGAGCTGTGATTGTGGCATGCAATCCAACCTGGGCGACAGAGCGATACCCTGTGTCAAACAAAACAAAACAAAACAAAACCCCTCACAGAGTTGGCAGAATGATTCAAGGCCCTTCACCTTGAATATGGTACTGTTCTGTAGGGACTTGATTGCTCCTGCCCTCCTTGTATCTTTCTGAAGGGGTGAGATGGAGCAAGAGAACAGACCACAGCAGGCGGGGATCAGAGCAGATCATTTGAGGGAGGGAATGGACAGGGGAGTGTGGGGTTGGCGGGGGTGGAGCTCAGGGACCTGATTGCTTCTGCTTCCCCACGCATGCGTGTCTTCTCTCCCAGGTGTCAGAGCATCTGCGGTTGGCAGCCTTTGAGATCTATGAGAGTCTCTTGGCCAAGGTCAAGAAGAGAGGCCTTGTCTTCCCCTTGAAGCACCAGATCCTCAACTTGCTAGTCCCCCTGGTGCTCCACCTGAGGGACGTAAATACCGACGTGGCTCTGGTGAGAGGCCAGGCCTTGGAGCCTGGTCTTCAGTCCCCGTTTTCATGGGAGGTAAATGCTAAGCATGTTGAGTGCTTAGGCAGGGCTGTGGCAGTACTGGATGGTGCTGAAGGAGTCAACTAGTCTCTGACCTTGCCGAATGACAGACTAGAGATGAACAGATGCTTGCACTAAAGTTTTCTCCAGCTTCTGGCTCCATCCGGTTGGCCACTGACTCCCAGTGGAATACTGTGGGTGTTTCTCCCAGGAGGAAAATCTCATCGACGGGCAGCAGTCCCTCTCTCTGCCTCCCAGCCTGTGGCTCCAGGAGCCCCCTCTCCATGCTGCTTTCTGCATACTCTCTGCCTGTGAATGGAGACAGAGCTCCCTGGGTCGGGAAGACCCTGTGGGAGGCAGTGTGGTGGGCAGAATAGAGAGAGCCTGGAACTGGCCTTCATTCCGGAATGAATGAGTCCAGCTTTGAGCCCAGGAGACCCAGGAACGTGAACTGCAGCTTGAACACTTGAAGACTGGCTGACTTACTCTGTGACAGGACACCTTGTTTCCACAGAGCAGGCCACTCTGCCATCACTGAGGCCTCTTAGGCACATCTCAGTCCGGCTGGACAAGCGATTGAATGGGGATATTTGTGCGGAGAGTCCCACCGGTGAACTCAGCCGTGGTATTCCTGACAGAGCCAGCCCTGATTTAGAACAGTGACCACCCAGTTGGGGGATTAAGACTTTGGGGAAATTTATTTTCAGAGAGACTGTTTTGTGGGGCAGGGAGGGTTGCGGGGGCGGCAGCGTGGGAAGCCATGCGGCTGGTGAATAAGGCTCTGAGCTAAATAGTTCCAGTGCCCTGGGTCTCAGTGTCACACCACAGCAACTGGGAAAATTGTTAGAACTGTAATTTTTAAACTTCTTATTAGGGGGAATAGGGGGTTGTAAGTAGAGCCAACCTGCCTGGACCCCTGCCTTTTTCCTAAGCCCTGGATCCCTGTCGATTCACCAGCGTTTCCATCCCATCGAGGCTGAGTGTGATGCTGCTTGTCTCTGTTCTTTGCACCCCTCCATTTCCCTGCCCAGTCCCACTCCTCAGCTCCTCATGCTGAGCCTCCTTGTCTCCCAGATCTGCCGGTCTGCCCTCTGCCACACAGCTGCCATGCTGGGCTGGTCAAAGCTGAAAGCAGTATTTGCAGAGAAAGATGTGTGGAACATTCTTGGAGCCCTGGTAAGCCAGCAGCTTGCTCACTGTCTGCTCCTATGCAAGGGAGGGTGGCGTCCCCAGCGGTCTAGGTCGTTTTCCTGCAGCTCTGGGGTTTGCAGCAGTAGTGGCAGCGGCAACAGCAACAGTTCAATGATGAGATACTCATTAAGCACCTACTTTGTGATTGGCACCTAGATATAGTTCCTGCCCTCCCCTTGTTTCCTGTCTGAATTGGGGAGCTAGACACACAAGTAGACAATCTCAGCATACTTCGGGAAAGGCAAAGGAGGGGTACCCAGCACAGTCTGGAAGTTGAAGGAAGGCTTCCTGGAGGAGGTGTCATCTTCAGAAGGAGAACTATAAGGCAGGGTAACACTTAGGCAAAGGGAAGGAATCAAGAGTGCAGGCCAAGGTGATGCTGTACATAGGGGTGTGGAGCAGAGCACACATTATCTGGTATGATTTGATCCTTACGACCATCCTGAGAAATAAGGGCAGAAGGGCCTGGTGTGTAGGGAGCTATTAATGTAAGTGCCTTGGAATCATTAGAGCAGGGGCAGAAAAGGCAAATGCTTACAAGGTCATGCAGGAAACACTAACCAGAGATCAGACTGGATGGGCCCGGAGGAGAGATGTAGGCCCCAAGACCCAGCACAGGCAGCCTCCTCAGCATGGCCAGAAACCACACACCATTGTCACAGCACACATCTGGTAACACCGCCTTTACTCTCCTAAAGTGAAATTCATAAATAATATCCTCTACCTTTGCATATTTCCAAAATAAGTCATATAATGCCCTAACTCCAAAGGAGAAGTGAAAGTAATCTACAACAAAATAATCTGTAGGAATATATGGAACACAATATAGCATAACATGATATAATAATAGAATATAAATACTGTATGTAAATGCTTGGGCCAAGTTACTTTTTATTTATTTATTTATTTATTTTTGAGACAGAGTCTCACTCTGAAGCCCAGGTTGGAGTGCAGTGGCGCGATCTTGGCTCACTGCAACCTCCGCCTCCCAGGTTCAAGCAATTCTCCTGTTTCAGGCTCCCGAGTAGCTGGGATTACAGGCACTTGCCACTGGGCCCAGCTAATTTTTGTATTTTTAGTAGAGACGGGGTTTCTTTTTTCTTTTGTTTTTTCTTTTTTGAGATGGGGTTTCATCATGTTGACCAGGCTGGTCTCAAACTCCTGACCTCAGGTGACCTGCCTGCCTCAGCCTCCCAAAGTGCTGGGATTATAGGTGTGAGCCACTGCACCCTGCCAGGGTCCAGTTACTTTAGTAGACAATGATGTACATGAATCCTTGCCCCTCTCCATAGAATCACTGTGAATGGATCTGCTACAAATGCAGAATGATATGGGAGTCACCACAAGAAGGGTCACCACAAGAAGGGTCACCATTGGTGATGGGAATTCCAAAACGATTGTATTAATAGCTCCCCTGACACCAGGAAAGTCTGATTAGACCAGAAAGTCTGATGACTTTCTGAACAAGATGAAGTATAGTCTTTGATGTCTATTGCAGATGCACTCCTAGAAAATCCAGTATGTAGTTGAACTGTGAAAAACTACTCTGTTATCTAAAAGAGCCAACTTCTAGGCATGGATTAGTATAAGTAGGATTTTGGTAGACATAAATGTGTAATGGGATATTAGAAATTGGTGTACCCTCCTCATCATTTTGAAAACCATAAACATCCCCCAGTTCCATAATTCCCTCCACACAGTATAGTCCCCAGTTGAGAACCCATGAATTGTTTCTAGGAGAGAAAGTGGCTCAGGGTTGTTAAGAGAAGCAGGAAATCCATGCCGGGTGCGGTGGCTCACACCTGTAATCCCAGCACTTTGAGAAGCCAAGGTGGCCGGATCACCTGGGAACAGGAGTTTGAAACAGCCTGGCCAACATGGGAAAACCTTGACTCTACTAAAAATACAAATATTAGCCAGGCGAGATGGCGGACGCCTGTAATCCCAGCTACTGGGGAGGCTGAGGCAGGAGAATCGCTTGAACCCAGGAGGCGGAGGTTGCAGTGATCTGAGATCGAGTCACTGCTCTCCAGCCTGGGTAACAGAGCAAGACTCTGATTGGGGTGAAATTTCCCCCATTGATGTTGGCAAATAATTTAAAATGTAAAATACTGCATAGATCAAACAAAAAAAATATCTGCAGGCTGACTTTTCTCATGGACTGTCAGTGTGCAGTCCGGTCCAGGCAGGAGACATGGAAGCAGGAGGCTGGGCCACAGTGTTCTGTGGAGGTTTGGGCCCAATGAGGAGCAGGACTTGAGGCTGTAGGCAAGGGGAGTTGTTGAAGCATTTTAAGCAAGTGGGTAGCATGGTTAGAGAGCTGTGCATTTCACACAAATCACCCAAGCTACAGATCAGAGAAACGTTCCCAAGGGATGGAATTGGAGCCTGTGCTGTATAGAGTGTCTGGGGAGAGATGATGAAGTCAAGAAGACAAAGGCATGGGCGGGATTAGCTAGTTGAGGAGATTGATTTGATATGAAGTGTGAAAGTAAAAGTTGCCTCTTGGCTTCTGACATGGGTGAATGCTGGTGTCCTGGACTGAGGTCAGAAACACAGAGGGAGGAACAGGTGTGGAGGGGAAGGTGGTGGCTTGATTTTGTGCATGTTAAGCTTCTAAAATCTGTGAGAACACCACAGGTTTGTGCTTCCATTGGAAGTTAGATATGTATCACTGAAGCTTGGAGAACAGGGCTGTGTTTGGTGAACCCTGAGCATACCGTTGGGTAGTAGATGAAGACTGCAACCCTAAGCCCAGATACGCTCTCCTAAGGAAATTGTGTGGTGGAAGGAGCATATGAGTCAACACTGGGATCCCAGGAGACATCAGTTCCAAGGGTCCCACAGAGGAGACTAGAAAGGGAAACCTGGCAGAAAGTCAAAGGAGGACAACAAGAGAGGAGGGTCATGGTCACCTAGGAAGGACCATGACCAGTTTCAGGAAGCAGTCAAGGGTACAAAAACCCAAGGGTTTCTTGGGTAACTTCAAAAGATGGGAGAGATGAGCAGGCAGGCTAGGCTCAGCCTCCCCACCTCCTTCAACCCCAGCAGCCCCACTTCTCCTTCTCCTTCTCTTTCTCCTTCCTCTTTTTTTGTAGAGACAGAGTCTTGCCATGTTGCCCAGGCTGGTCTCCAACTCCCGAGCTCAAGTGATCCTCTTGCCTTGGCTTTCCAAAGTGCTGGGATTACAGGCGAGGGCCACCACACCCGCCCCCCACCCCTTCTATTAGTTTGAGATATTGGGTTTCCAGTTAAGATTTCTTTTTGAAGAAAAGATCCTGCCAAAAGAAGCTGGGAAAAACCATGGATGTAGCCTTCTGTTTTAAGAACTTAGACTGCAGAGTGAAAGAGGAGAGTTAGGATCGGAGCTAGGAAGGAGATGCAGGAGGCGGGGTTTGGGTTAGTGGTTGTTGCAAAGGGAAGGACACATCATCCTTTGAACCTTCAAGGATGGAAGTCTGATGAACGCAGAAGGGGCTGTATTCCTAGGCAGGCGATGGAAGGTATGAAAACACGTAATTACATGCAGCACTGCTAGGCTCTGTTTATTTTTATTTATTTATTTTAAATATTTTATTTCATTTTATTTTATTTATTTACTTTTTTGGAGACAGTCTGGCTTTGTTGCCCAGGCTGGAGTGCGGTGGCGCGATCTCGGCTCACTGCAACCTCCACCTCCTGGGTTCAAGCGATTCTCCTTCCTTAGCCTCCTGAGAAGCTGGATCTACAGGCGCGTGCCACCACACCTGGCTGATTTTTTTGCATTTTGGTACACACGGGTTTCACCGTGTCGCCCAGGCTGGTCTTGAACTCCTGAGTTCAGGCGGATCTGACTGCCTTGGCCCTCCGAAAGTGCTGGGAGTACAGGCGTGAGTCACTGTGCCTGGCCTATTTTAAAAATTTTAGGTTCGGGGGCATGGGTGCTGGTTTGTTACATGGGTATATTGTGTGATGCTGAGGTTTGTGCTTCTAATGTTCCCATCCCCAAGGAGTGAACATAGTCCGTAGGTAGTTTTGCAACCCTTGCCCCACTCCCTCCCTCCTGTTTTTTGGAATTCTCAGTGTTTATTGTTAGCATCTTTGTGTTCGTGTGACTGAGGCTCTGCTTAAACAGAATGCTGTAGGCATGATCTTTTGCAACCTAAAGCATATGACCTTGAGATTGAAGATTTAAACTAAGATAGAAATAAACAGGATTTAAGCAATAGGGTTCACCTTATTGTTGGGAGTAGGAGAAAAAAATGTATGTGCCAAACACTGGGGCCAGTCTCTATGAGCTTCATGCTTAAACTGGGTCAAGGCCAGGGAGTATGATCTCTGTGGCATGGTCAATCCGGGAAGGCTTCATGAAAGAAAGAAGATTTCAGGAGCTGTGGTAGGAGGGGATGGAGATGGAGACGGTTTTGACAGATTTTTGCACTCAGGGGATGGCTCCTGTGTAATCTCAAAACGGTCTGAGGGTCCCTTCCATAATCTGACACCTTTTCTTACAGCTGGAGCAGGAGACAAACAAAGCCCTCTGGTTCCTGAAGCAGTGTGTGGCTCTCTTCAAGAGCCCACAGGTTCCCATCCGCTGGGCAGCTGTGTGGTTTGCAGGTATGGCCTTTCGTCTTGTTGGAGCTACTGTGTCCTTGTTGTAGGGTCCCTTAAACTGACTGGGCACCCAGGACATGAGGACACACAGAACCCATGGGAATTACATTGGGGGGTGGGAGTGGAGGTGGGAGTGCCTGCCTGTGCCTGCCTGCTCCCTCCCCTGCAGGAAGCTTCTGGTCGGGTTGGGTGGTAACCTTCCCATAGCAGAATGTGCCAAGTCCTAGGAGACCAACCAGCAGAGAGACAAAGGGTGGGGCATATGGGGTCTGGGAGCTGCTCAGTGGGGGAAGTTCAGAGGTAGGTGGGGGACTGCCTCAGATCACCCCAGGGAACAGCTGTTCAGGGCAGAGGAGTATCCACTCCTTCACCCAGCCCAATTTGCTTAGAACCCTTCAGAGAAGCAAGGGACACAAGTTTGACTTTACGGGAAAAGTTCAAACCTGAGGCTGGTGGCCAAGGGAGGGAAAGACAGGAAAAAGGAGGGGAATGGTGAGTGTTTTGGGAAGGGGGCCGAGAGTACTTGCAGCCAGGACCCCACTGATTCCTGGTGGGGCCTCTGAGGTGCTTCTCTGCGTCCCTGTAGGCCAGATTATCCAAACCCTAGACTTGGAAGAGATTGATGAAATTGAGGAGGCGTACACAGGTGAGTGGCAGCCCAGTTGCCCCCTCCTTGCATCTTTTAGTGGCACCGGTGTTGGTGGGGAATGCTCAGAAGTTAGGAAAAGTGGGCAGATGGCCTCACAAAAATGATCATCCAGAAGTGTGAAGAGGCAGGCTCATCCCCAAGGTGCTTAGGTTCTGAGGTGCTGGTCAGAGCCCTCCTGCCCCACGTTCACTCACACCCTCACCACCATGGAGCCCATTCATCAGCCAGGAGGGTCCCTTGGGTTTCTTGTAGAAGAGACAGCGCTGGGCTCCCATATGTAGTTGAGTCCCTGGCTGCAGCTCTCTTTGAAGTCAGAGAACTTCACACATAGCTATTCTATGGGAAAGAGAGGACGCAGGGCCAGGGAGGGGCAGAGGAGAGGAGTGAGTGGTTGGTAATGGGTGCAGGGTGAGGAGCAAGTGGGCGTCACATCTCCCTGTGCTCACAGCAACTATGTGGCCTTGCTTGCAACAGAGCGTTGTGGACTCCTAGAAGAAACTCTTGCTCGTAGTTTAAAATCCACCAGTCCTGACCCCATTGCCTGGTACCTCTCTGCCGCAGGGCCTAGGCCCTCCTGCAGCCCACTATCCTTTCTCTGTCTGTGTTTCAGCCCTAAGGCACATGCAGAGAGACTCTGATCCCATGGTCAGCTGCCTCACCACGCAGACTGTCTATATCCTGGAAGCCAAGAAGAAGCTGCTACTGGCCAAGGCCCCGACCTCCTGCTTCTGCAGGAGGAGGCCCCAAAGGCACTACTTCTGAGCTTGCATCCTTGAGTCTCAGATGTAGGCCTGACCATCAGACCCTGTGACAATGGGGCCAGATTCCTGGGTCCTGCGCTAGAAATGGAGGCATATCCCTGCAGAATCTTTGTAATAAAAGGAAAAAGCATGCACCTTTGTGAAAATAGCTATTATGTTGTCTTGCCAGTCAATTCTTGGCCTTCTGGGGTAGAGTCACTTGTGAGCCACCTTCTCTCCTGTGAACATCTGGGTCGGGGAGACCTTTCCCTGCTCTGCCCCTCTGCTCCCTTCTCCCATTCAGCCATGGGTCTGAGGCCAGAGCCAGCCGTTTCTTTTGAACCAACCTCAACTATGAGCCGAGGGGGAAGTAATGTTGGCATACATGAGGTGTTCTAGAATGCAGTTGTGATGGTAAGCAACAGAGTTGCTTAAGCAGGAAAGTGATTTATTAAAGGGTTGTTAGTGAAAAACCTCCTGGAAGATCAGAGAGTTTGGGTACCACAGAGCCAGGGACAGTGCTGCTCTATAGAAACACCACCACGACTGGCCCTTGGCACAGCCCAAACCACACCCCATGTGTCAACACTCAGGCCTGGATACTTGTCCTGCAGTGCCCTGCCTCTGCCAGGGCAGTTTTGCTTTGTTACAAGCGATGATAAAAGATAGATCTTACTAAAAACCTATTAACAGGTCAAGTGCATTGGGATGAGACCCACCTCAAAGACTGCTCTGACACCCCCACAAGTCACCTCCTCACTTTGGTCAGGCATAAAATAACAGATACAAGGTAATGAATAAATGGAAAGCAATGGATTCTAGGGCCATCTCTGTCCCAGGATGATTTTGGCCAACTCTGTTGGCCTCTATGGGCCTCAATTCTGTAAAATGTAAATTTATAAACAGAGAGTTGGGAAACATTATCTTTCTTTGTTTTTAAAACTCAACTTCAGACGCTGAGAAAAAGATACCTTTTAAGATACCACCTAGTTCTGACAATTGAATGGCTCTTACCAAATTCTGAGAGGTGCCATTCCCTTGTGCCTGGGAAAGCTGCCCCATAGCTTATATCCTAAATGGAATTTTTCTTGACACTCTCTTGTTTTCCAAATTTTCTAAAGTAAGCAGATATTATGCATATAATCTGGAAACAAAACACCACCCCACATTAAAAGAATACAAGAAGAGTCTCTTAACCCAGTGTTCCTGTCCCCCCCACATCCCGCAGGAGCCTTGGCATCCTCGAGAGACAGGATGAACTGCATTTGGAAAAATTACCTTGTGTTGCAAACTTTCTGGGGGGTGCAGGGAGGAGCGCAGTGGCAAGGAGGAACCAGATGGCTGGAGTCCACTGCAGGTCTGGCCCGTGACCAGTTCCCCAGTGGCCAGTCTCTGGGTCTTGCCCACACATCCTGTCTAGCCTGCAGCTGGCCATGCACAGGTGTCACTTCCTGCAGTTCACAGTGGGCTCTTCTGTCCCACTGTCAGGCAGGATCCTATGCAAAATACGGGCCTGTGGGGAGCGAGGGTGGGGCGGGGAGTGGCATTGGTGATGCTGGATCAGCCAGCCAAAAACAGCTGTTCACAAGAAGCACCCTGCTCCCGGGCAAGAGGCTCTGTGCCTGCCAGCGGGGCTGGCAAGTCAGGACAACTCCACCCACGTGTGTCTCCTTCCATGGCCCAGGGTCCCTCTCACTCACCAAGGCCTTTCTGTGAGGACCAGAAGCCTCTCTAGAGGAAACCTTCCCCAGGAAGCCTTTGCCCTCCCACCCACGGTGACTTCTGCCACCTACAGACTCCAGGAATTCCCTGGCCGAGCACCTGTCACAGCCAGGTGCTGGACAAGCAGCAGGGGACCTGTGCAGGCTGAGGAAGCAATTTGGTTTTATATTTGGGAAACAAAGCAAAGAGAGACCCCACTATATTCCTGATACAAAAATCAGGAAGTTAAGCTTTTTAATCAGTCGTGGCTGGTGATGAAGATGTGGACTCTCCCTGAGGAGCCTCTCTGCCCAGGGGATGGGCCAGAATCTCCGGGAGCTGGTGAAACAATTCGTGGTTATCAAAAGGGAAATATGGGTTCTTAAAGACTGAAAAGCACTGATCTAGGAAAAAAATTATGGTCACACATGGTGGCTCATGTTTGTAATCCCAGCGCTTTGGGAGACTGAGATGGGAGGTAAGGCTTGAGCCCAGGAGTTCGAGACCAGCCTGGGCAACATAGTGAGATCCCATCTCTACTCAAAAAAAAAAAAAAAAGAAAAAGAAAAAAATTACCTTTGTAGAGCTCTTTTCTTATATGATCTTTTTATAGTCTTGCCTTCTTTCCATAAGTGGCAAGGGACTGAGACACATCTGGCATGCACCACACACAGCGCAGTCCAGGCCCTAGAGAGGCACATGTTACATTATCAAAAGGCAAAGGCTGCTGTGTTCGGGCAGGTTTAGATGCAGATCCTGGCTCTGTCCTTACTAGCTGTGATCCTGGGAAAGTCACTTCCATCCTGAGATCTTTCTCATTTCATAAAACGAGAATGTCACCTGTCACACAGGGCAGTGAAGACACAATGAAAAATGCTCTGAACAGTGCCTAGGATATAGCAGGTGGTCCACAAATGCTGCTGCCCACTCTTCCAGCAACTGCATCTGCCTCCGGAGACAACATATGGAGTCTGGAGGAGAATGTGACACTCTCGAAGCTCTCTGCTTTCTAACTGGTGAAGCCCCAAACCCACAGCTCAGGAAGTTCTCATCAGGCTGGGCCCAGCCCCAGAGGCCTGCTGCACCCATTCACCCACCCACCACCACCACCAACTCCCTCTCCAAAGGTCCCAGCCAAAAGTCAGCAGCCCCCCGGAAGGGGGCAGGGGACACCTCCACAGACATTGGTCATTCAGGTTTTATTTATGACAACTTCTTAGAACACACACATCCAATCTAGGAACAGAAATGTACAACATGAGGCTTAAATAATTTCATACACTATGTACAGCCATCGGCAGAGGTACAAAACATATATACACCTTGTGCTAGTCACATCGTGGAGGACAGCAGGAGTCTAATGAAGCCTGCAGCCTGGGCAGGGCATGATTGCTAGAAAAGAGCTGGTGGGCAGGGCAGGGCCCTGATTCATCTCAGGGGTCTTCTCTGACCCTCGGCTCTTTGTGAAGCAGTTTCTACTTCCTATTTCCCTGCAAGGCCCTCAGGACATGGTTCACGGGACTGAACTGGGGTGTGATGGGGGCTTCAAGATCATGAGTGCTGGGGATGGGGCAGGGGACAGAACAAAGATATCAAAGAAGACACAGAACTTTCCCTGCAAAATCTGTCCTTGCACATAAGACGGCAGGGAAGGATCTGGGAGTCAAGAGAGGAAGGCCAGGCCCAGGAAGGCCTGTGGGGCACTGGCCACTGACCAGGAGGCTATGCCAAGCGAGGAGAGCAGCGAGCAGTTGCCTGTTTGGGATGGCAAAGGGACACATACCACAGGTCCGGGACACACAGTGGGAGGTCACTGCTCCTGCAGGGCAGGTTCTGCCCACACAAACACGATGGTGAACAGACCAGGCACAGGCAACAACCAGGGGATATGCCTGCTCCCAGCCCAGACCACATCGGGGGATGCCCCCCAGAGCTGAGCGTTAGCAGGGCAAAGAAGTGTTATGTTCCCTAACTTCACTGCAGCCGCCTGCCGGTGTCTCCCTCCACCACATCAGGCACATGAGAAAGTCCCCGTGACCTCGTGTTTTCCCCATGTGGTTTTGTGCTTTAAACTGCCCTCTGCCCAGGCCACACAGCCCCAGACAGGCGGCAGGGCTGGACAGCTGAGGATGAAGAGATTCCTAGGCTGAATCCAGGGCGAAGCCATTCCCAGATCCACCGCTGTCCCTTCCCAAGGGGCTGAAGGTGGCACTCTGACCACCTCAAAGGCTTGGGTGTGCCAGCCTCCGCCTGTTAGTCTTTCCTCCTTCCTTGGAAATCTCGCAAGGCAGCTCCAGGCGCTGCCTTTGAGAGTTCCGGCTGCCTCAGAGGAGTCCGCCACTCACATGAAAGCAAATACTGAACTGACTGACAGTGAGGACGGGGCCCCGGCACAGGACTATGCTGAAGAGGCCCAAGGGCAGTGGGGATGGAAGACTCCTTCTATCCAGGGAACCCGCTCATAAGCTTCGAAAGCACAAAGTGGGGCTTGACCCAGGAGACAGGGAATCAGAGCAAGCTCTTCAGGCTCACTAGGGCTAGGACTCAGCCTGAACTCAGGCGTTTAGAGATTTGGGGTGCGGGGTTTAGAGAGCGCTTTACTCCTGGTCCCATGGTATACAGATGTGGCTGGGCCTGACAAGGCTCAGATCTTAAGATGGGCACAGAAGGGTGAGAAGTTAGCTGGCGAGTCCCAGAATTAGCACGAGCCATGGGCCAAGGCCTGGTCTGAGCAAGGGCAGCCCCCTGTCCCAGACACAGGCATCCCCAATCTCACTTTGGACAGAGGCAACCTGGGAGGAACTTCCCGGGCCCGGGTCTATCCAGTCTGCCTGCGGGACCCTGCCATTGTGCTCAAATCACAACCATTTTGTGCTTCCAACACTTAGGGTGCTTGTGCAGTGATTGGAGCTGGGGGCCTGCCCCCTAACGATGGACCCTGGACATCCCTGAAAGAGTGGGCAGAGACTCCAACTCTCATGGAGCACAACTTGGGGTGTCTCAGGGATGCTGGGCTCAGGGCTCCCGAAGGACTTCAAGTTTAGAGAGTCAATGACACTTGCCAGGACAGCAGAGCTGGCCCCGCCGTGAGGTAGCTGACCCATCGGAAACAGCGGAAAATGGGCAATGATGATGAGCACCTCTCGCGGGGCCGTAAGATCACACTTCGTGTGAGAACACGCCTTGCAGCTACAGTGCAGTCACCCCAGGTGGGGCATCCCCCGCCCAGCTGTGGGAGCTCAGGGGACAGAGTCTTATGTGTTTCTATCGCTTGTAAACAGTCATGCGGACGGATTCTTTCTTACAGGTTGCAAGGTCAAAACCTTCTGTTCAGGTGGGGAGGGATGGAGAGGAGTGGGAAGAGATTTGTGGCCACATCTCAGAGCTAAGGGGTTACCCAGCACCCCCAGGGTGGCCAGAGGAAGAAGGATTTCCAGTCATTGCAGACAGACTGTTCAGGTCCTGGGAGACCAGCATCTGAGGCAGTCTCCTTCCTGCCATCAGCAGGCCCAGACTTCAATACCACTTCCAGCAGGGCCAGCACCAGCAGGACAGCCTTCTTAGCCTCTGTGGCAGCTCCGAGGAGGGCACGGGGAAGGAACCAGGCCTCACTTAACCTCCACTGGGGCCTGCCTCCCCACAACACTGGGCGCCACATGGAGAGGGCTCCAAGTGCCCTGGCCCAAGATGGAGAGGAGCCAAGGGCAGAAACACAGAACCACCTCCGGTAAGTCCAAGTCACTGCGTCCTCTGAAGGGAGGTGGGGCTGGCTCTTGGCTCCCAGACTGAAGCCGGGAAGCACAAGACCAGCGAAGCAAGGGAAAAACAGAGTGGGCAACTTTGGGTGGGGGTGGGGCGGGGGAGAGGGATGGAGCTCAGTACCTCCCAAGGTCCACTCCTGTAATTCCAGAGTTTCCCCAACAGGGGGCGCCAGAACACTGATTTAACAACCTCCCCGGAGCTCGGTGTCCTGAGCTCGGTGTCCCCAGCCCCGGGGCAGAGGAACTGCCGACGCCCTCCTCCTTGATAACTTCCTACAAGGGAGGGCCTGCGCTCCATGCCAGTTTTAAGGCTGAAAATGTGTCTCCTGAATAACCAGAGAGAGAGAAGCTGGAGAGACTCCCCGGCCCAGTGCGGGGCTGCAGGGCTGGGGAGGGGCGGGGGCCAGGGTGCCGGGCCGTCTTCCCCATCCGAGCCGCCTCCCAGCAGACACAGCCCCCACGCTGCTTCCTACGTGGCCCACGCAGGACTCTGGGGTGGAACCCCGGGGCCTGGGCTGTGGGGTGAGCGCCCCCGCCTTCCCAGGGGCGCTGGGCACCAGACCTCGCGAGTGAGAAGACACATGTGGTGCCACGGGCATGGCTGGTGTAAGGCTGCCCGGCACGGGTGCCAGGCCCCGGGACGGAGGAAGGCACTGAGCGTCAGGCGGCCTAGAGGCCAGGGGGTACGCTAGAAGGCTCCCTGGGGGCTGTGTCGGGGACAGGTCCAAGCTGCAGCGTGAAAGGAGCAGCTCCCTCCTCCGCAAAGCAAACAGAGGCGGCGGCCCTGGAGGGCCGGGGCAGCGGACTCCCTTTGGAATTTCTGGCCCCCAAGAGCTGAGGGAAAGAATATATGGGAAGAAACTTCAAGTCAGTTTCCAGGAGGCAACAGCAAAAAATAAAAATAACAAAATAAATAACTGAAGTATTTCTGACTGTCTCCCCAAAGGAATCTTTCTAGCAGCTCTATCTTGGCCCCATCTGAAAGGGACCCCAGGGAATTGTTGGGGCCAGCTGGGGCTATCTGCGGGTGGCCAGAGGGTTAAGGGTTAGCTGCAAGGCCCAGCCGCCCACACCTGGTTTCCTTAGCTACCTGAGGACTATCTTTTTGGGCTCAGAGGCAGGTGCAGTGGCTCTAGAGGCTGGGCTGGGAGGCAGGGGGAGGCCAGCTCCTCGGAAGGGTGGGATGGGGCCAGGCTGCTGCACCTCCCCACAGGGCCCCACCACTGGGCCAAAGGCCTGAGAAAGGGGCAGAGCCAGTTCAGCAGGAGACAATGTGGCCAGGACCACTGGGAGTGGAACAAGAAGGGATAATGCCCTTTGGCTTCACAGCTTGATTTCCTCCCCAGCCCCTCTCTCACCCAGAGGCTCCAGAGAGGCAGGAGAGGGACTGAGGGAACAGTGTCCTGTGGGAAGGCCAAGGGAGAGGGAGGAGGACAGGAGAGGGGGCCACGCCCTCTGTCCCCAGGGCAGCTGGCCCCATCGGCTGGGTCACAGCTTCCCTTCCATGCTGTCCAGGCTGCCGGGGTCGAGGGTCCGGGGGCATCCCTCTGACCTCACTCCTAGGGTGGGCCGCTGTGGGGTAACCGCCGGACACTCCAGAACTTCACCGTCAGGTCACTGGGGTGGAGGACAAAGTGGAGGGGCGTGGGTCAGCTCTTACAGTGAGCTCGGCTGGCTGCCCCCAAAAGTAGAGGATGAACTGGATTCCCCAAACTCCCCAAATGCGGTTGGGGCTGGGAGGCAAGCATCGCTTACGGGGAGGTGGACTGCAGGTGGTGGGGTGCTGGGCAGATGGAGAGGCCTGTGCACTCGGAGGCCCCCGGGGGAGCTTTGTCATGGGTTTTTTTTGGGGGGATGTTTTGTTCTGTCCAGGCCTGAAGTCTCCCCCCATCTGCTCCCTGGCACCCATCTCCTGGGGCCTGTCCCACTGTTCATGCTCGGGAGAGGATGATGGGAGCAGGAGGGACAGGCAGGGCACCTCCCTGGGCCAGGCAGGACAGGAAGGGAGAGGAAGAAGGAGGAGTAAAATAATCTCATACCGTTAAGAAGCAGCTCAGATCGAAGTGGGGAAAGAGAGGGAAAAGGAAAGAGGGGGAAAAGGAAAGAGGGGAAGAATGAGAGAGGAGACAGGGAGAGATGGGGAGGGTCAGGGCAGGGTGGTGGCGCGGCCCTTTATGGCCAGGACTCGGCGAGGAAGGCAGGGGGTGAGTCCAGGGACGTAATTCCACAACTTTACCCGGCAGTCACTGTGGGGGGAGAGAGGCGAGGACAGAGAGGAGAGGTGGGAGGAGATGGGAAGGGGAAGGGAGAGAAGGGACAAAGTCGGAACAAGAAAGAAAGCCGTCTGAGTAGCACACCATGGGACAGAGGGCCTGGGGGCTCCCCAAGCAGGGGGCCAGAGCAGGAGGCGTGTGTAAGAGACATGGTCTGGGGACTGGCAGGGCTGCTCTGTGCTCTGAGAGATACCTGGACGGGGGAAGACAGCCAGGGCAGGGGAGGGTAGGAAGGGCTTGGAGACAAGCGGGCAAGGCCTGGCCTGGGGCCCAGTACCTTCCCCCTCCCCTGCCTAGCACAGTGCCCAGCATATGGTGGGCACCCACTGAAGGCTGGCACAGGCTAGGTATGCAAAGGAGGCCACCATGGAATCCGCTCTGTGAACCGAGCCTGTGGGGACAACTGCAGGGCCCTGAGCCTCCCAGCCTCCCCTGCCCATACCAGGAGATGAGGGGAGCAGAGGCAGATCTCTCTGTCCAGCACCCACCTGGAGGCTGTGAAGATGTGCTTGGCATTGGTGCAGATGGCATTGATGGGGCTGTCGTGCCCCTTGATCTCACCGATGGGCGTGAAGTTGTCCACGTTCCAGACCTTGATGACACCCGCACGGCAGGCGCTGAGCAGCATGGGGCGGCCTGGGATGAAGGCCAGGGCGCACACCCAGTCCTTGTGTGCATTGGGGATTTGCTGCGGGAGGATCAGGGCTGGTGAGGGCTGGGGGAGGTGGTGAGGGAGAGAACCTGCCCCAGGGCCCCTCTTGCTAGTAGTGGAGCTACTTCCAGGGTCCCCTGGCCTCTAGACCTGCCACACAGGCAGGTGACACTGGTTCCAGGAGCCATGCTAGGTGGCCTGTGCTGTGGGCTTTAGGAGACCAGAGATGGGTCCCTCTGCTCTTCTTCCCAGGTTCAAGCCTAAGATCCTGCCCTGGCAGAGAACCCTTCAGCCCTCACATGGGTCAGGCTAAAACACAAATGCTCCCAGGAAAGGAAGTGGGTAACTGAGCTTCACATTCAAACGCAAGAGCTGAGAGCAAAGGCTTTGCTGAGGGCAGGTTGCCTAAGGGGGAGGTGTGGCATCAGGAAAGGCCGTGGGTAGGGAAGGGAGGATAGAGACAGTGGAGGAAGAGGGAGAACAGGAGGGCTTGGGCAGCTGTGAAAACCATCCGGCCTGGGGCCCAGGGTCTCCAAGGCTCTGCGTGTGCTATGGGAACCACCCCACCCGAGTCTACCCTCTCCCCTTCCTCCTGACCCCACCTGGATGAGCTCCTGCTGGTCTAGGTCCCACTTCTTGATGCCATTATCTCGGGAGCCACTGAACAGGATGTCTCCCTGGATGGCGAGACACTCGATGCCGTCGTAGTGCGGGGGCTCAAAGTTGTGAGTGGGGCCAATGGTGCCCGTCACACACTCACCCAGCTCGAACATCTGCGGGAGGAGGGGCCAGTAGGGAGAGGCCAAGTGGGAGGAGGGAAGGCAGGGCCTGCAGCACTGTGGACCCAGGGGCATGAAGACACAGGAGTCTGGCTAGGGTGAGAGCCACTGCCCTCTGGGGAGAGGAGCTTCCCAGCAGGTGAAGGTTCCTGGAGGTGGGGCTGCTCCTTCCACGGGCCTGGGAACACTGACGGTTCAGGTCTTGACCCTTCCCGTGGACACTGGGGCAGGGGTGGGGGGAGACCAAGTCAAGTAATGCAGGGGTGAATCAGCTCATCACGCCGAGACCCCACAGCTCAACAGGCAGCTGCTAAGGAGAAAGGCGGGTTTGGGGTGTGAGCCTCCCTCTAGAATTCTTTTGTTTTTTACTAAATATTCACCATAATCCCACCATCCCTGAAAATCCTGCTTCCTTCCAGTTTCTTTTTTGTTAGAGACTGAGTCTCACTCTGTTGCCCAGGCTGGAGTACAGTGGCTCAAACTCAGCTCACTGCAACCTCTGCCACCCAGGTTCAAGCGATTCTCCTGCCTCAACCTCCCGAGTAGCTGGGACTACAGGCACCCGACACCATGCCTGGCTAATGTTTTGTATTTTTAGTACAGACAGGGTTTCACCATGTTGGCCAGGCTGGTCTCAAACTCCTGACCTCAAGTGATCCTCCCACTTCAGCCTCCCAAAGTGCTAGGATTACAGGTGTGAGCCACCACGCCTGGCCTGCTTCCTTTCAGTTTCTGACTGGGTATGGACAGTTTTCAATGGCATAATCAGAGAGCAAACAAACTAGTGTTGTTTGTCTACTTCATGTTTGGTTTGCTATTTATCATTTTAATAGCTGCAATGTATCCCATTTAGTGGATTTTCCATAATTTGATTGTTATTCTATCCTTCAACATATAAGTTATTAATTTTTCACCAGTTACAAAATAATGCTGCAATCTATAACTTTCTGCACATAACTTCTTGCCTTCTTTGGGGTGATTTCTTCAGCAAACATCCCCAGAAGGCTTCTAATTTTTCGTGGGTACTCCCAAGGCAACAGAGGGCAAAGACTGGGGAGAGTGGAAGACCAGCCCTGACCCAGGCCTCAGAGCTGAGGCAGCCCCAGATACCTTAACGTAGTGGTCCTTGGAGCCAGTCACCACAAGGTCGTGCTGGCTGGCTGTCTGGGTGACCGTCAGGCACATCACAGGACCGATGTGGCCAGTCAGCTTGCCAACAGGCTGGAACCTGCAGTGGGAAGAGGCCCAGCCGGGGTAGGTGAATTAGAGGGGACCCTGGCTTGGGGTGGGGTGTCTGCCCCAGAACAAACAGGCCTGGCAGGGTACTCACCCACCCCCGCTTGGTTAAGGCAAGATCAAGAATCTAGACAACAGCTGCCCTGCATCCCAGCAGTCTCACTAGAGAGGGCACAGGCCCAGCAGCATGGGGGGAATAAAGGTGTTGCTGAGGTCCTACCCACCCTGGGGTGGGTCCCCCTGAGCCAAGACCTGGGGACCTTGCCTGGGCATGCCAACGCCCCCTCTCTCCCCAGGTATCACGCTGACCTGCTAAGCTCCCAGATGCGGACGGCATTGCCCGAGGCGGCGTACAGCATGGTGCCCGAAGGGCTGAGGGCGATCTGGTTGATCTGATGCTCACCCTGAGCACTAGTGATGGCACGGGTGGACGTGGCGGCACAGGCATCCCCTGAGATCACCTGGCCTGAGGATCTGCCCATAAGGGAGAAAGGCAAGGCCAGAGGTCAAAACAATCCATGTGCACAGTGCAGGGAACCCATAAAACGTCACTAAGACCAGCCCAAATAACCCACTTCTAGGAAGACTTCCTTGACTGACAGAGAAGAGCAATAGCTTCTCCCATAAGTGAGACCCAGGGGAGAGCTTCACTCCAGTCCCCGGTGAGTCAACTCCCCATGTGGCCTGCCTGTGTGCTTGGTCACTGGCTTGGAAAGATGGTAAGGCTCAGTCATGAGACTGGGTGTGAACCTGGATCTTCCGGAAATCAACCTCTCTGAGTCTCAGTTTCCTCATATGTTAAAAGAAGTGATTATACCCATTCTGTTTACTTTTTTTTTTTTTTTTCCCTGAGATGGAGTTTCGCTCTTGTTGCCCAGGCTGAAGCGCAATGGCGTGATCTTGGCTCACTGCAACCTCTGCCTCCCGGGTTCAAGCGATTCTCCTGCCTCACCCTCCTGAGTAGCTGGGACTGTAGGCATGCACCACCATGCCAGGTTAATTTTTATTTTTAGTAGAGACGGGTTTCTTCATATTGGTCAGGCTGGTCTTGAACTCCTAACCTCAGGTGATCCGCCTGCCTCAGCCTCCCAAAGTGCTAGGATTACAGGCATGAGCCACCACACCCAGCCTGTTTACATTTATTTATTTGTTTGTTTGAGATGGAGTTTCACTCTTGTTGCCCAGGCTGGAGTGCAATGGTGCAATGTCGGCTCACTGCAATCTCCGCCTCCCGGGTTCAAGCAATTCTCCTGCCTCAGCCTCCTGAGTAGCTGGGATTACAGGCATGTGCCACCATGCCTGGCTAATTCTGTATTTTTAGTAGAGATGGGGTTTCACCATGTCGGTTAGGCTTGTCTAGAACTCCCGACCTTAGGTGATCTGCCCGCCTCGGCCTCCCAAAGTGCTGGGATTATAGGCGTGAGCCACCACACCCAGCCTTGTTTACTTTTTTTTTTTTAAAGACTTAATTTTTTTTAAGGCTAGTTTTAGGTTCACAGCAAAACTAAGCACAAGATACAGATATTTCTCACATGCCCCTGCCCCCACACAGGCACAGTCTCCCCTGTTATCAACCAGAAAGCTGCCTGGGTTTTCATTATGAACCCATGTTGACATGTTGTATTGCCCAAGTCCACAGTTCACGTTCAGGTTCACTCTTGGTGTTGTACTTTCTAAGGGTTTGAACGAATGTATAATGGCATGCATCTACCATTATAGCATCATACAGAATAATTTCACTGCCCTAAAAACCCTCTGTTTATTTATTCATTATTATTATTTTTTGAGACAAGGTTTGCTCTATTGGCCAGATTGGAGTGCAATGGCACAAACATGGCTCACTGCAGCCTTGACCTCCTGGGCTCAAGCAACGTTCCACCTCAGCCTGCTGAGTAGCTGGGACTACAGGCACGCACCACCATGCTCAGCTAATTAAAATATTTTTTTTTGTAGAGACAGAGTTTCCCTTTGTTGCCCAGGCTGGTCTTGAACTCGTGGTCTCAAGTGATCCTCCTGCTTCAGCCTCCAAAATACCTGGGATTATAGGCATGAGCCACTGTGCCCAGCCTGTTTACTTTTTAAGGATCAAATTAATAGATTGTATTACAGTGTTAATGTAAGGATGTAGTATGACTTCTGGTAAAAAAAAAACCACAATCTTTATTTTGCAAGGCTCTTGGTCTCAGTTCTGCCTCCCCTGCCCTATGCCTGTGTGTCTGAGACTGTCGGGGCAGGGCTCAGGGCCATGACTGGGTGGTCACCTACACAGGCAGTGTCCAGCATGGCTTTGGGGGCTCGCCCTGTTTCCTAGCTCCTCTTTCAGACTCATAGGATGATATCTAACACACCTCAAGGGTCAGGGTTTGGGGGACTGCGCCATGGGTAGAGGCCAGGCAGGCCAAAAATTCCTCTAGTGGTGCTACCCCAGACACTGTCTCCCAAACCAAGAGATCTCACCTTGTATCCCAGGGTCAAGCAAGTTCATAGGCTGGTAATGGTCTTTGTGCCCATGTAGCTGGGCTGTGCTGTGCTGAGTGGGTCACTTGGGCTGGGAGCATTTGCACCCAACCCAGCCTGCTGTAGCCCACCACTGCGAGGCAGGTGAGGGGTACTCACGTGAGAGTCCGAATGCACTTGGCTGAGTCCCGGATGTCCCACACCTTGATGTAGGAGGTGGACACGGAGAACACAAGCCCCGAGTGGCTGCAGTACTTGATGGAGACCACATTGTTGGGGTGGCCCTTTAGAGCTGCGATCTCCTGTCCCGTAACCAAGTTCCACATCTTGCAGCTTCGGTCTGTGAGAGATGGGAGGAAGCCACAGGGAGGGGAGGGATGTCAGCCACTAGGGGGCGTAGCTCTGCCTCTGCAGGGGCTGCCCAGGGTAGGGGAAAGGGATCCAGAGAGCTCCAGAGGATGGAGCTCCAGTTCTGAGAGAGAGAAACACACACACACGTGTGCTCACTGGCATGTGTGTGTGCTAGTAAAAACTCAGGGGAGAGAGAATTCCCTCAGAACTTCAGACCAGGGTTCCTCAAGCAAACTTTCCACTAACACCAGAGTTCTGTGAGCCACACTGCTAAGGTGTCCAGGGCTAAAATAAAATTCTTAAGCTTTTATGATGCCTGTTCCTCCAAACGCTAATTGCTGACAAAGTAAATGAACCAGTGCAAGCAAATGTTATGGGAAAACTTGGAATCAATCAATCACACCTAGATTGACAGCTATCCCCCTACTGCCGTGGAGAGCTATATTTATGCTTGTGTTTTAGTATGCGTGTCTATTACAGACTAGTTCTGTTGGTAAAATGAATGAATGAATGAATGAGTAAATAAATAATTCTGTATTTACTTATTGAGATACGGTCTTGCCCTGTTGCCCAGGCTGGAGTGTAATTGCACAAACACAGCTCATTGCAGCCTTCACCTCCTGGACTCAAACAATCCTCCCACCTCAGCCTCCTGAGTAGCTGGGACTACAGGCACATGTCATTGTGACTAATTTTTTATTTTTTGTAGAGACAGGGTCTCACTATGTTGCCCGCCCAGATAGTCTCAGACTCCTGGGCTCAAGCGATTCTCCCGCCTCATGCTTCCAAAGTGCTGCAATTATAGGTATGAGCCATTGTGCCCAGCCTGGTAAGATGTTTGACTTTGTTGCTGTAATTAGGTAAGCGTGACTTTGTAAAGTGCTGCTGCGATCATAGGGAGTGCCTAGATGTATGAGCTGGGGTGATGTCGGGCAGTGCAAGTACAGGTGGGGCACCTGAGAAGCTTCCTGAAGTTTCCCTGGGAGCTCTGGAAGGAAGTGCTAGATGGAGCCACCAGGTCAGGTATGAAGGAAGGCTTGGCCAAGGATGCATGGGATGGAGGCCTTGAGCCAAGGTAAGAAACAAGGGTAGTAAGTAAATAGACCACCATATCCTCAACTCCTGGAGTCTCTATGTTCTCATCTCCTTTATAGACCACTCTGACAGAGGAAGCATGTGTGAGTAGGAGACCCCAACCCTACCTGGCTAGTTGGGGTTCCACGTACCTTTGGACCCTGTGAATAGCAACTCATCCGTGGCATCCAGGCAGAGGATGGGCTTGGTGTGGCCTTCGGCCATGGAGACGCACTGCAGTGGGGCTGTCCGTGCACCCTTGGCTCCTCCAACCGGGGAGATGATGCCCCTTCCCAGGAGAGAGGGAGAGAGGGCATGCTCATCAGCCAGTGAGACTGTGGCCAGGCTGATCAAGGCACGTGTGTGGGACGGGGACAGGGCGGGGAGGGGATGAGGACCTCATAACAGAGACTTTAAGGACTTCAGCCAAATTCCACCAAGGTCTGAGAGCCAAGAATGGGCTACAGAGTGGAGATGGCCTGTCTTAATCAGCAATCTGTCAGTTGCCATCCTGAGCACTTCTGGGCAAGCAAACCCTGTGCTAGGCACAGCTAGAAGGTGCAGGAGGTGGGGGCTCTGTCCACAGAGAGTTCCCGTCTGACAACGTCTGACCCAGATCCTGAGACGTGAATGCACCTGGGTCCAGTAGGGCAGGGCACAGGCCCGGGGGCTGGAACTGGGCCCTACAGCTTCCACCAGAAGCTGCACGCTGCTTCAGTTAACCAAGTGTGAGGGAGGGGTGCTGAGAGGGAGGGGTGCTCAGGCCGCCACTCCCATGCACCCTGATCCCAGTAAACCCTTCTGCCAGTGACTGCCTCTGGGGCTGGCATCTTCCGAGCAGAGAGCCATGTGCACACATACACACCCCTTCCGGACCAACGGGGCCAAACCTGTGACTGGCATTTACAAAGGGCCAAATCCCTTAGGGGCCGGCTTGGCTTTGGGGTAGGAGGTTTGGGGCTCTCTGGAATGGGGCTGTATGAACCCGGAATGACACCTCCTCGCTCCCACGATGCTGGGGCAGCGAGAACGAGGCCAGCCCAAGTGAGTGTGAGGATTTTGACACATCCAGCTTCCTGAGGTTCTGAGGATGATTTATTTTCTCAGTGAGCGTCTTCTGGGATGAGACCCTGGCTGAGTTATGTCTGAAAATATATCCTAGCTTTGTTTCTTTTCCCAAGAGAACGCTGCTCCTGACAGTGACTCTGTGGCCAAGGGTCTACTGAAATGATCAAGGTTTTGCCTGTGGTGCTTCTGGCACAGCTCCCCCCAGACTCTGCCAGGCCCACCCTTGAAGATGGTGGTCCGATATGTCCAGCTGCCAGCCGGGTGCCACACATGCACAAATAGCCCCCAAGCTGCCCCAGCGCTCCGCTTCTGACAATGGTTTGGCTTCGCTGCATGGCCATAGAACTATGTCAAAGGGATCACGCTCCCCCCGATGACAGCCTGGCCAGCTGGCTAACATCTTGTGGTGGCAAAGCCTCATGACCCGCAGTAAACCAGACGTCGACACCCAGGGCTGGAGGCTCAAGGAGCTGAGACAGCCTGCCAGGAGAGCCCAGGAAGCTCTCAGCCCATGAGGGGCCCTTGGCTGCCAAGGGCTTGGGCCCCCAGGGCCTGAGTCTTACTCCTCATTGTGGGGTGTGGTGCTGGGTTGGCAGGGAGAGCCAGCCTCCAGCCATCCCACAGGCTAAGGGAAGGAGAGGTACCTGCACATGTATGTGCCAAGAGGTGTAGGCAAGGGGTGCTGCCCCCATGGTGCCCCTCCCAGAGCCAGCGTCTGAAGGGCTCAACCCCAGCACAAGCTGAGGGAATCAGAGGACCCAGAGCACACCACCGGCACCCCCAAAAGGAGCAGCCCTCAGCACTTCCCCTGCCTTCCAGTTGTGGAGAACTCAGCCCCAGCCCAGCATCCCCTAGGCCTCCATGCTGCGCCCCTCCCTGCCCAGGTGAGGAGGGAGAAGAGAACAGGGCCTGCGACAAGCAACTGTGCACCCTCCCCAAGCCCCCAGCTCTGGCCGGCGCAGTCCAAGGCCTTGTGGCCACCCTGAGAGGGAGGAACCATGAGGGTGGGAACAAGTCTGGAGAGAGGGCAGCAGGGAGGGTAGTGGAGGGGCCGCATGCGGAGGACACGGGTGTCAGGCAGGAGGGATGCAGCGAGAGAGAGAGAGAAGAGGGTGCCGAGAGTGAGAGTGGGGAACCAAACACGAGAGACATTCTGTGTGTACCTCAGGACCTCCGACAAAGAGGAGTCGCTGTCATCAGACCTGGGGAGGGCAGAAAATTAGCTGGATTAGGGGGTGAGAGGAGACACACACAGAGGGACGCAGAGGCGGCAGCAGCATGTGGGGTGGTCAGAGGGCAGGTTATTCTCTTCCAGGGGAGCAGAGACAGGCAGAGGAATGAGGGCCTCAGGAGAGCAGGGGAGGAGGTGGGTGGGCTGGTCTGGGAGCTGGGACTCTCCCCCAGGAGTGGGCCGCCAGGGTCTCTCGGCTTGTAGGGGAGGAGCAAGGACAGGGCCACGGGGAGACATGGGAGCACCAGCCCCACCCGTGGGGAGACGTTTCCGGGGCTGTTTGCTGGTTCCAAGCTCTCTGGCTGCCCCATCACACAAGCTGAGGGCACCTGCCCCACCCCAGCAATGCTTGTACCTGCCCAAGGCTGAAGGAAGCCATGCCTGATCCTACCCCTCCCTGGGAGCTGGCTTCTTCCAGCAATTCCTCAGGTGCTCACTTATTTACAAAGCCCACTATCCCCAGGGGGCCCCCTGGGACAGTGCCTAGAAGCTGGCTCTGCACCATGCACAGGCTCCAAGACCGGGACCACTGGACAAGACCAAGGCCTCCAGAAGACCACCAGGCTGGGATGGGCAGAGACCTGCCCCAATCCTTCCAAAAAGGGGACCTACTGATTGTGACAACATGGAGATGGGCTAGAAGTGATCCACGGCTCTCCGCATAGCAGTCTGGGCCAAGATAGGTTTGGGGAAGGTGGTGTCTGGGGTGCCAGGTCTGCAGGGCTCTGACTCCTGGGCTCAGCATTCATCGAGTAGTATTTTGACCCAGGAAGGGGCATTTCTGTGGGGAGGTGGGTAGGGTGGACATCAGGTACTAGATACAAGGACAAGTATTTTCTAGCATGAGACTCCCCTGAAGGACACAGCAGTGTCGTCCCTGGGGCAGGGAAGCATTCAGGGAGCTAAGAGAGGAGCCCTCTTGAGGGCTGCAGAGAGCAAAACAGGACCAGGGTGGGCCCAGCAATGCTGGGGAGCCCAGAGCAGCACATGGAGGATAGGGTCCTTCCCGTTCCTGAGGCACAGCAGGCAGGGGCTGGAAGTCCCAGGCTCTGAGTGCAATTCTGCCACTTTCTAGGTGAACATCCCTGGCTCCCTCTCTGAGTTTCATTTCCTCTTATGTGAAACAGGGAAGACAGTTCTCGTGGTTGTTTTACTGCCTAATGAAATCACATATATGAAAGCAGGTTGTAAAGCACAGGGAGAAAGCCTTCTGAATGCAGGGGAGGCTGTTAACATAAACCACACCGTTAGTCATTACAGTCTTGCATCAGGAGCTGTGCATATAGGTGGACCTGAACCTGCCTAAGGAAGGCAATTTGGGGGTCTGGTCTCTTTCTGCTGGGAGAATACACAGAGTGGAGTGGCTGAAGCTGAAGGAAGGGGCTTCAAGCAGACCCAAAGCAGCAGCAGAGGTGGATTAAAGGGCAGCTCTGGAGAGCCCTCGGGCACCTGCCCCATGCGACCAGCCCGCCTGACTGCCCGGCCCCAATTCCTGTGGCCTCCTTCTTGCCCTCTCCTGAGGGCCTGGCATGCTCAGGGGAGAAGAAGGGCCCATGGTCAGTACAGGAAGGAGAGAAATGCCAGGAGAGGGCATCAGGGCGTCAGCTCTTGGCGGGGCTGGAACTTCAGGCTGGGGTTGGCTTGGCCGCCTGAGCCCTCCTCCAGCAAGGATCGTCCACAGGCTCCCCATTGCCACCTCGGTGCCCTCCCCGCCTTGCTCCTCAGCCCTGCTTACTTGTCCAGCGCTGACCCCTGGCTCTGATTACTGGTGAGACGAGAGAAGACATTTCGGTCATTGCGGGGCCGAGTGGGAGGGGATGATGGGGGTGTGAATCCCACATCTGTGGACCTGGTGAGTCGGGACAGAGGGCAGCCTGTTAGTGACCACCCCTGCCCACAGGCCCCCACTTGGTGCTGGGCTTCCACCTTCTGCCTTGGCTGTGAGGCCCGCAGGGCAGGGCCTGCTGTGCAGTATTCTCAGAGCTTAACACCCAATTAAACTCCTGGATGCTGTCTTTAAACATCAGTCCTCATCATTCGCAGATTCCATATTTGGGAATTCACCTATTTATTAAAATGTATTTGTGGTCAGGTGCGGTGGCTCATGCCTGTAATCCCAGTAAATTGAAAGGCCGAGGTGGGAGGATTGCTTGAACTTAGGAGTTTGAGACCACCCTGGGCAACATGGAGAGACCTCAACTCTACAAAAAGTAAAAAAATTAGACGGGCATGGTGGTGCCTGCCTGTAGTTCCAGCTGCTTGAGAGGCTAAGGCAGGAGGATCGCCTGAGCCTGGGAGGTGGAGACTGCAGTGAGCCCTGATCGTGCCACTGTACTCCAGCCTGGGTGATAGAGTAAGACCCTATCTCTAAAAAGAAAAAAATCCTCCTGCCTCCCACCAAGGCAGGTGGCAAGAGGCCATCTTGAGCCCCTGCTTTCCCACTATTTAGCTGTGTGCCACCAAACCTCTTAATTAAGTGCATGGACGAGAAAACCCTGAAAGTCGTCCTTCGATCTACAGAAGCTCTGTGGGCCTGGCCCACATGTGGGTGACCAGCTGGGTCCCTCCCTGCCATTCTGCATTGATCTCTTTTTCCTTTGAATTTCCTTCCTTCCTTCCTTCCTTCCTTCCTTCCTTCCTTCCTTCCTTCCTTCCTTCCTTCCTTCCTTCCTTCCTCCCTCCCTCCCTTCTTCCTTCCTTCCTCCCTCCCTCCTTTCCTCCCCACCTTTCTTCCTTCCTTCCTCCCTCCCTCCTTCCCTCCCCCTTCTTCCTTCCTTCCTTCCTCCCTCCTTCCCTCTCCCCTTCTTCCTTCCTTCCTCCCTCCCTCCTTCCCTCCCCCCTTCTTCCTTCCTTCCTTCTTCCCTCCCCCCTTCTTCCTTCCTTCCTCCCTCCCTCCTTTCCTCCCCACCTTTCTTCCTTCCTTCCTTCCTTCTTCCCTCCCCCCTTCTTCCTTCCTTCCTCCCTCCCTCCTTTCCTCCCCACCTTTCTTCCTTCCTTCCTTCCTTCCTCCCTCCCTCCTTCCCTCCCCCCTTCTTCCTTCCTTCCTTCCTCCCTCCTTCCCTCCCCCCTTCTTCCTTCCTTCCTCCCTCCTTCCCTCCCCTTCTTCCTTCCTTCCTCCCTCCCTCCTTCCCTCCCCCTTCTTCCTTCCTTCCTTCTTTTCTTCCTCCTTCCCTCCCCCCTTCTTCCTTCCTTCCTTCCTCCCTTCCTCCCTCCCTCCTTTCTTCCCCTCCTTTCTTCCTTCCTTCCTCCCTTCTTTTCTTCTTTCCTTCCTTTTCTTTTTTCTGAGATGGAGTCTTGCACTGTCACCCAGGCTGGAGTGCAATGGCGTGATCTCAGCCCACTGCAACCTCTGCCTCCCAGGTTCATGCAATTCTCCTGCCTCAGCCTCCCAAGTAAGTGGGATTACAGGTGCATGCTGCCACACCCAGCCAAATTTTTTGTATTTTAGTAGAGACTGGGTTTCACCGTGTTGCCCAGGCTGGTCTTGAACTCCTGAGCTCAGGAAATCCACCCGCCTCAGCCTCCCAAAGTGCTAGGATTACTGGCGTAAGCCACGGCATCTGGCCTTTCCTTTGAATTTCTAATCTCCTCTCACACGATAAGGCCTTAAAAAGACCTGAAAGCTCCCCAGAACCCATGGTCACGAAAAGGGGCTGAAGCACCTCACTGCAATGACTAATCCCAGCCACTATAAAGCCACTTGTATTGGATGCACATCAGCAAACAGTTTCCAGCACCTGGCTCGGCTATTCACTTTAAAGTGCATTATAGAGATTACATTTCTTTTTCTTTTTCTTTTCTTTTCTTTTTTTTTTTGTAGACAGAGTCTCGCTCTGTCACCCAGGCAGCAGTGCAGTGGCATGATCTCAGCTCACTGCAACCTCTGCCTCCCAGGATCAAACCATTCTTATGCCTCGGCCTCCCGAGTAGCTGGGATTACAGGCATGCACCACTATGTGGTGGCTGGCTAATTTTTATATTTTTAGTAGAGATGATGTTTCACCATATTGGCCAGGCTGGTCTCAAACTCCTGGGCTCAAGTGATCTGGCCATCTCCGCCTCCCAAAGTGCTGAGATTACAGGTGTGAGCCATCACGCCTGGCCCATTTCTTGAGTCCACACCTGACAGGGTGGGGAAGGGACCATTGGGTGAAGCTGAATGGCTCAGTCAAGCTGGCCCAGGTTATACTGTGCACAAGATGATCAACAGAGCAGAACATCACAGCCACTCATGAACCCAAGGACTAGACTGGTGGTGACTCTGGAGCAGATTCTAGAACACGATCTCACCTAATGGACTGCCCTCGGTCATAGGACTTCCTTCTCGTCAGCGGGGACGTCTCTGCGGCTCGAGACTGCCTGGGGCTGGAACAGAAGAGTCCAGTGAGGCCCAGACCCATCTCCATCCCTGCCCCAACCCACATTCCTGTTCCCGTCCTTACAAAGTGCTGCCCCGGGTAGGCAGGCTAACGGTGCGCGAGACCCTGTCCCGGTAATAGGGGTCTCGGACAGATAAGCCCACTCCATCCTCTTTGATCTCAACAAGGGAGGCCAGGGACTTGGTGATGTTCTTGGTGGAGATATCCAGTGGGGGACCCAGGCACTCGGCCGACACAGCTTTCATTTGGGCAGACAGCTTGGGTTCACTCTGGGAAAGGAAGAACAGGGTGGATCAACTTGCCCAAATGGCATGGCACATAAAGGGGAGCCAGGGGAAATTCTATGTTTTTTTTTTTTTTTTTTTGAGACAGTGGTGCAAACCTGGCTCACGGCAGCCTCAACTTCCTAGGCTCATGTGATCCCCCTACCGCAGCCTCCTTGAGCAGCTGAGACTACAGGCACGGACACCATACCCAGATAATTTTTACATTTTTTTTTCTGTAGAGATAGGGTCTCGCCACGTTGTCCAGGCTGGTCTTGAACTCCTGGGCTCACAAAATCCTCTTGCCTCAGACTCCCAAAGTGCTGGGATTACAGGCATGAGCCACTACACCTAGCCCTCCTGGAAATTCTAACAAGAGAAATGATGCTGTCTTGGCCTAAGGTAGAAGACCTGATGGAAGGACCCAGACAGACATCACCTGTGTTCCACAGCTACACTCTCAGGGTTTCTGGAGAATCCAGAGCAACTGAAATGGTTTCACTGCCCTTAGTTGGACTATGTAAACACAGAATGCCCAGCCTGACTTCTTTGCAGGTCACCAGCTAATCAGTTTACCTCAAAACTATGCATAATTTGCTATTCCCAGTCTGAAGCTTTTTCCCTCCTTGTCTCCTTAAAAAACCCTGCATCTTGCTTCAGTCTAATGAAACGGATCCCTCGCTATTAGGTAAATTTCCTTATTATTGACTCTCATATGGTGGAATTGACTGTGTGCATGTAAGATAACCAGACATGTAGAGGTAGGTTTTGACTCAGTGCATGAGGTAGAATCATGGGTGAGGGAAAGGGGATATTTTTGAAAAGCGGAGCCCCTAGTTATGGTGCTGTTGCTAGCAGGGTGGCAGCAGAGGCTAGCGGTCACTCTTCCACCTTCTACCCACCTCAGAAGGCATGGGCTGTAACAGGTTACCTATCTGGATAACCCCCAATTCCAGGCTAAATTTTCTTGGCACCTCCCTCCCAACTGGGGACAATATTGTATTATGGCTGAGGGACAGTAAGCAGGGAACAGGCTGTGGGGAGGCTGGCCCTGCTGCACCCACTGCCTGACTTCCAGCGGGGCTCACCTTGAACTTGAAATCATCATGGCTGGTGGACCCTTTCATGGTGAATGACTGGGAGAAGCTGAAGAAGAAGCAGAGAGAGTTCAGGATCCTGAGGAGCCCCCAAATTCAGGCTCAGCCCTGGGACCTAAGGCAACTCCTCCCACCAGCCCCAGGTACATGCTGAGAGCCAGCCTCTCACTCCAGCTTGCAAACTCACCTCCCCTCAGAGAACTCTGAGATCTCCTCATCGGTGCTGGCATAGCCGTTCTCTGTGGGAGGGCAGGAGGGAGGGAAAGGGGTTGAGAAGCCTCATCCAAGTGTCGGGGGAGGGATGATGGTCTCCCTCCTATATCTCACCCACTGGAATCAGACCAGGGCTCCTGGTGGGGGTTAGGGGTGGTTCTGGGGGAAGTGAGGGCCTCCTGGGGGTCCAAGTTCGAGAGCACTGGAGTGCCAAGGAGCTGGCAGCTTCCACCCGCCCCTACCCGTACCCTGCTGCACATTGTAGATGAGGGCCTGCAGCTCGGGGTGAGCCTCGGCCTTCTCACGCAGGGCGTCCAGGAGCAGATGGTTCTGGGAGGAGCCTGCCATATCTGTCTGCCTCAGTCGGCCCTCCAGCAGCCGGATCTGGGCTTCCTTTTGTGCCACTTGCAGTCCCTGGGGGCAGGGAACAAAGCCTGGAGTTACCTACCCCTCCTGACCTGGGGTTGGGGGTCCCCCATATCACACAACCTGCATCCCTCAAGACACCTTAGAGGGCTCCCTTCCAGCTCCCAACATCACCCTTGTACCTAGCACAGACCTGAGAGCGCTGCCAGCCCCCTTAGCTCCCACATACACACATTAAGTGACGGTCACCTTAGGACACACCCTATTATGGGCCAGGTTACGTCCTCCCAAAACTCATATTCATCTACAGCCAAGGAGAGAGGCCCCAGAAGAAACCAGCCCTGCCAACACCTGGACCTTGGACTTCCCACCCTCCAGAACTGGGAGAAAATAAATCTCTTGTTTGAGGCTCCCAGACTGGTACTTCATTATGGCAGCCCTAGCAAACTCATAAAGTCCCCAGACACAAAGCAGAGCTGAGAGGAGCTCAGTGGGGCCCAGGGCAGGGGTCAGTCGGCAGAGTCTCCTGTCTGCTTCCAGAGTTACACAGATTCACACCATGTAGGGTCTGTCCCCAGAGACCACAGGCCCCAGGAAAGAAGGAGGCGCACATCCTCTGGTTAGCTCTCTGTCAAGGAGAGAGGAGAGGAGCCCAAGAAACGTCAAGGGACACCTGATGTTCTGGTGTAAACCTTCCTGGGTGGAATGTGGTCTGTCTGTCGTTCCCCTACGCCCACATACACACACTTCTCCCTCCACCTCCAACAGACTCAAGCCCAGCACTGCTTTGGATAGGCTTGGGCCAGACACCCAGGGTCAACTTTAACAGAGGCCCTGCTGTGTGCCAGGTGCCAGGCCACATCCCTTACACACAGCATCTCGTTAAAGTCACACAGCAAGCTATAAGCTTGGTACGGTCATCCTCTCAGCTTTATGGCTGTGGCATGGGAGGTGCAGAGGTTAGGTGGCTTATCCTAGCCTGTGAGTGATGCAGGTGAGGAGGAGCCAGTCCCCTGGGCTTCACACTAGGGTATATCACAGAGGCATCTGTGCCCATAGAGACCCCTGCCCAGGTACGCTCCCAGCTTACCTTGTCAATGGATGCCTTGAGGAAGTTGTCTAGCAGGAGGCGGGCTTCAGCCAGGGAGCAGGAGCTGATGACCACGGATGTGTCTGTGGAGTCCAGCTCCTCCTAGGACCGGGAGGCAGAGAGCCCCGTCGCCTGGGGCTGCCCCTGCCACCCACTTCTCCCGCCTCTGCCCCACCAGGCCCAGCCTTGCAGATACCTTGGTCTCTTCTAGCTGCACGATGGTGGCCTGGCAGTCGGTGATGCTATCATTGATGTAGTCAATGTTGGCTGCCAGCACCTCGATCTCCTCGGCCAGCTCCTGTAGCCCCTTCTCTTCCTCGGGGCTCTCAGCCTGCAGCCGCTCCCGCTTCTTCCGCAGTGCCTCCTGCAGGAGGAACAGCTCCTCCCTTTTCTGGGGTCGGAGGGGAGGGTGGTGATTGTGATGAAGGAGAGGCCTCAGGTAGCTGCCCAGCCCTGCCCATAGCTCCCACCACAGGCTGGCCTGTGAGGTCCCCCCAGCACCTCGGGATTCCAGAGCAGGCACAAGGAGTAGAGGGAGGTGGGGCGGGGAAAGTTTGAAGAGCCAGAGAAGTTGGAGGTGACAGAGGATAGGCAGAGGGGTGGGATGGGAGAGAAGGGGGAGGCAGGGTTCACCTTGATGAGTCGCTCCATGTCAGCCTCCAGGTTGACAATGGTCATTCTCTGCATGACGATGTCGATGATCCGTCGCTCCAGGGACTGCCACTTGAGCCTTGCTGCCTTACTGAAGCTCTGGCTGGCCCCCTTCTTCTGGAACTTCTTTCTAGGAGACATAGGCAAAGGGGATTGGATGGGACTCCTTTTAACCTCTACAGCTCCACTGAACCCCCTACCTGGAGCTGACAGCCACGGGGACCCAGAGCACTCCCAAGAGCTTCCCTCTTCCTCACCCTGGTCCTGCCCCATATTCCCACCCCCTCTGCCCGCCAGGCCAGAGGACTGCCAGTCCACCTTACCGGGCAGGCCGGGTGCCATTGACAGTGGGCGCAGGGTGGTCCCCCAAGAAGTGGTTGATTTTGCGGTTCCACTGGCGCACGATGCTGGAGACGGAGCGGGCCCCTGATTCAGCCTCAGATGAGGTAGTGCTGGCCGACACCTCGGCCCCAGAGTCCAGCATGGGTGGCTTTAGTCCTGCACGCCCTGCCACCCGCTCAGACATGGGCTTGGCCAGGCGCCTCAGTGCAGAAACCTGGGGCAGCAGGGAGAAAAGAGGGAGCCGGTGAGCTGGGTGGCCTGGAGCCACACAGAAGGGCCCAGGTTGGGGTGCCAGGCAGCAGGAACACAGAGGCTGCTCTGTGCTGGACTGGGCTTGGGCTGCAAAAGGGCCAAGGGATCTCTGTTTGATGTGACATGAACACAAAAGAGGCTGTCACCTTCTTTTTTTTTTAATGCACAGCTCAGGCATCTGGGAATAGGCCTACAGTCTGCCCTGCAGCCTGAGCTCTTGTTGAGAAAGGCCCTTCTAATAGGTTGGACACAATTTGGACACCAACTACACTTGCTGAATGGAAGTAGGGAGAGCCAGGGCCATAAGCAGGGCTTGCTTCCCCTCCCTGCCAGCTCTGGCAGAACTGGGAAATGCTTCCTTTACTCCACCACGAGGAAGTTGGAGGTCCAAAAGAGAAGGCAAGCAACGCACGCATGCACACTTGCACACACACATGTGCAGCAGGGCCAAGGCCTCGTCAGCCCCTCCAGTGAGCTCACCTCCTGGGTCTTCCTCCTCAGGACCATCTCCTGCTGCCGCTTCTGGGACTCCAGAGCTCGGATCTGAAACTGTGGGAGACAGAAGAGGGCTGGGCTCCACACTCAGACACCTCAGCCCTCTCTGTGCACAGGCTGGCTAGCTCTGTAGTTGAAAGCCTGGGCTTCAGGGTGATTCTCATGCAGCCAAACTCTTGATAAAGTGGGACCCAGAGTTGAGCTCCCCTCCCCAGAGGTTGCAGTGAAGTCTGCTTTCTCCACAAGGGCAATTTCCTTAGCCTCTTCTTCCCTCCAGTGAGGAGGAATCCTGGAGCAGAGGGCTCAGCCCTACTGGGGCTTCTCTGCAGGGCCTGAAGCTGCACATTTCCGGCTTGTTGGTCACCTTGAGCAAGTTCTTTCCCCTCTCCAGGGCTCAAGTCCCTCCTCTTAACTAAATATGGGGGCTGGACCAGAAGCCACAGGGTCTCATCTTTCTCTGACAGGCTGCACTGTCCTCCAAGCACGACCACTACCACTTAGGACAGTGGAGATTAAGGCCTGCTTGGTCAGGAGGGGCAGCCAGGTGCACCAGGAGGCTGGCTAGGGCCAAAGGCTCCTTGGAGGCTCAAGGGCCCCCCCTCACCTCCTGTCGCCGCTGCTCCTTCTTGAGCTGTGCGATCTCCCGGTTCCTCTTGGTCTCCACTAGCCGCCGCCGCTGCTGCTCCTCACGCATCTGCTTCATCAGGGCCACCTGGGATGGGCAGAGGTGATGGTGGTGAGACAGGACTGGGAGGCAGGTGGCCCACACTCTCCAGGGAGGGGCCAGCTCTGAGGGCATGGAGCAGGGACAGTGGCAAGCCAGGCAACCCTGGCTTAGGGCCTCAGGGTCTGAAGTGAGGGGTTCTACCTCCCACTCCTCCATAGGAGCTGAAGCCATCTGGGCAACCTGCCAAAAGGAGTGGTCTCACAGCCAGCCCAGCAGTGCAGGTGCCCCACTCTGCAGGGCCCAACTGTGGCCCTCGCTGCTTGGAATGCCACAGCCCCTGGTGGCCCTCACCCACAGCCACTGTCCTGTGGCCATTCCAGAAACAGTCTGGGTTGCTGGAGGCAGCTAATCCTCTTCCCTACTGAAGGCTGAGCTGCAGACAGGGCTGAGGTGAAGGTCAGGGCCCTCATGGCCAGGCTCATGGTGACAGCAATAAAAACCACCATTATTTACTGAGATCCGGCTATATGCCAGGCACCCTCCTCATGACAATCATGAGAGAGACATTATCGTTCCTGTTTTATAAACAAGGAAATGAGCCTCAGAGAGACAAAAGGACTTAAAGTCATAAAACTAGTAATAGATGGCCTATTCCGAAAACAAATCATTGCCTTCCAGTCGGCTTTTCCTGCAGCCCCAGGGATGACTCCATGGTAAGTCAGCAAAGCTAGGGACCAAGCACAGAGAACCTGGACCCCAGAGTTGTTGGAAATGTAGCCAAAGGCACAGAGAGCACCATTAGTGTGGCCGGACGCAACTCTATGTGCTGGGAGGCCACTGACCTGGGGCCCTGTGGCATCTGCCTCCCTATTCCTGGTGCCCAGAACATACAAGTGTAATGTACACAGGGCTTTGGACACCTTCCAAGTGACAGGGGCATGAGAAACACATGACAGTTGATCCTTCCTCTGCCACTGAAGCCTCGGACATCACCAGGAATGTCATCAATCTGCCCTGCCCTCAGAACAGTCAAGAAAGGAAACAGGCCGAGCGCGGTGGCTCACACCTGTAATCCCAGCACTAGCACTTTGGAGGCTAAGGTGGAAGGAATGCTTGATTCTAGGAGTTCAAGATCAGTCTGGGCAACATAGTGAGACTCTGTCTCCACCAAAAATAATACAAAAACTAGCCTGGTATGGCGGTGTGTGCCCATAGTCCCAGCTACTCAGGAGGCTGAGGTAGGAGGATTGCTTAAGCCCAGGAGGTTGAGGCTGCAATGAGCTGTGTTAGCGCCACTGCACTCCAGCCCAGGCAACAGAGCAAGACTCTGCCTTTAAAACAAAACAAAACAAAAGAGAGAGAAAGAAGAAGGAAATGGCATGAGGGAGTGAGTTAATGGCCAGCAGGGTCAGCTTCTCTCTGGGAGGGTGGGAGGACAGGCAGGCTCTGTTGGGGTGAATCTGCAGAGAATAGGAGGGATTGCTTGCTGTTGGGGCTGTGGGGTCCAGAATGAGTGTTCTCCCAAAGGACTAGAAGAACAAGTCAGACCCTTGGCTAAAAGTGGACCTGAAAACTCCAGCATCCCAGGAGCTGTGTGCAAACCCAAGGTGTCAGGTATCTTCTGGGGTCAGGAGCTTAAGGATTCCTGCGGAGGTGCTATGTCTTCCTGGTCAAAGACCCATCCAGCTGACTTTGCATGTGTGGCCAAACTCCATGGTGGCTACCACAGAGGCAAAGGTCTCAGAACAGGTGAGCACATTCCAGGCACACGACAAGCAGGAACAGGCCATGGTACCCGAGACTAGCATCACTCCACAGGTTTAAGGATAAGGCATTGTGGCCTCTCCCTGGGAGATGCTGTGGCTGCAAGCTCCACCCCAGTTCCATTCTGTGAATCGCTGGGGCCCTGTAGCTGAACAGCCATGGGAGGATTCTGGGGCACTGGCTCTCACAGTGTCTGGTTTGAATCCTTGGCTGCTGCACCCTCTGTCCCTCCAACAGAAAGCCTGGGCCCCTCCTGGGATGACCCAAGGGTGTTCCTCTCAGGTTCTAGCTCTGGGTTCATAAGAGCACGGTCAATGTGGACAGAGCTGGGCACGTGGCTGAAGGAGCTCAGCAATCCAGAGACTGAAACACAGGTCTACACATGAGCCTTCTGTCAGATGCATCTTGGCGTTATATTATTTGCCCGGCTTCAGAGCCATATAAGCATCTTCCCTCATGAGGCTCTCCAGGGCCTCTGCAGCTGAGACGTGAGCTGGCCAGGACAGGATGGGGTGTCCTGCAGAGGCACCAGCCGGGAACCCTCAGGGAGACAAAGTAGGGACGCACATAAGCGCACCGCAGAAGTGCTCCAGAAGCTACTGCAGAATGTGCAGGCCCCTGGTGGGAGCAGGCCTCTGCTCCACCGCAGAGATAATGAAGGCCCACCAGTCCCTCCCTCTAAACCATCAGCAGGTGCTTGGGGCCCTTGGGTGATCTGGGTACTTGAGTCCACACTTGAGTCTCAACATACCACAGGGTGAACACACTGAAGGAGATGGTGCAAACGGGGGCTCCTTGGGGCTAGCCCAGGCCATGCAGGTATGAGCACAGCAAGGCAGGGACTTCTCCACTCTGGTCGGGCTGATGAAGCCTCCGGACCTGCAGCCCAGGCTTGGGGACAGAGCCTGCCCAGGTGAGGTGGTTGGGCCTCAATGACAGCTATGGGTCCACCTCTTCTCAGAGTCTACATCAGCCACCACTGCATTGCCTCTCTCCTCTGCATACTGAGTCGGCCGGGAGGGTATAGCTACCGATGACTCCTAGATGCCCCATCAGCCTCAAGCACTGGGGAGCTCCCCTTCCCTACGTCTCTGTCCCCAAGGCCAGCCCTTCACAGCTTGCTGGGGCTGCCACCCGTGCCCAGGGCTTAGCCCAGGGCTGTGGAGATCTGGGCTCCACTGAGGGCTGAGGGTCAGAGCAGGCAGGAATGTAGGGCTTGGAAGGCACAGAGGGAGGGAGGACTGAAATGGAGCATGGATCTGCTGAGCCCCAGGCGGGAGCCAGAACACACCAGACACCGGAAACACAAGCCTGAGCCCCGAAGTCAGAAGAGCAGGGGCAGACCCCAGGTCCCAGAGACTAGAGCACTCTGAGTGGTGGCAAAGTAGAAAACGGAGGCGTTGTGCCACCCGGAACACACAGTGGCTTGGGAGCCAGAGAACTGAGTTCAAATCCCAGTGCTACCTCTTGGAAGCTGGAATTAACTTCTCTGAGCCTCACTTTCTCATATATAAAAGAATAATAATAGACTTCTTTCATGAGGTTCTTCTAAGGACTGAATGTGATCATGCATGTGAGATGACTAGTTTGGAGCCTGGTCATAGTAAATGTTCAAATGATGACAACTGTTACTATCATCATTCAGAGCCAGGTCGCACCAAATGAGAGGCCTCCTGTGCGCTTTGTGCAGACCCGAAGCAAGTGTGCTGTGGCCTCCCCAACAGGAGGCAGCACCGAGTGGGGTCCCCTGAAATCCTCACCTGCCCTGAACACGACCCTGTGCACCCCAGCATCCCTGCACACTAGCCCCACTACTGGGGCAGGTTGTTTCGCCTTGGATGATGCACTTAGCTAAGAGGACCGTGTCAAGGGTCAAGACAGGGTCAAACTAGGTAATGCTGTGTATGGAGAAGAGAATCCACACTTGACGGCAATTTTTTTTTTTTTTACCATGGTGAGTGGATTCTAAGAAGATGTCACATGCACTCCAGGTCCCACTCCTCACACCCTCGACCCCTACCTTGGCCTTCTTCATCTCAGCCACCTCGGCCTGTAGCTTCTTCAGCTCCCTCTCATAGCGCGACTGGTTCTTGAGCAGCCGGGCGTGCTCCTTCTGGGCGGCCTGCAGCTTCTGCAGGTCCCGGTTCATCTCCCGCAGCCTCTTCTCATAGTCTGCCTTGATCTTGTTGGCCTTCTCCTCCGTGTAGCACTCCATGGTGCCTGAGAGCAACAAGAAGCAGCTGTTGGTGCTGAGTCCCTAAGGGCTCCCACTAAATATAGGGTCATCAAGGGGGAACACAGGAAGCCTCTGTTCCAGTCCCACTGTATGACCTCGGGCAACTCACACCCCTCTCTGAGCCTGTTGCATCATTTGAATGAGGGGGTCAGACTAGTCGATGCCCACGGCCCCTTCCTGCTCTGACATCCTACTGAAATGGGCAAGGGTGTTTTCGTCTTGGATCTCTGAAGCCCTGGTCCCCAGCTTCCCATGAGGGTCCTGTAGCTCACTCATGCTGGCTGGGTTCTGACCCATGATCCAGTGTTGGAGGAAAGAGCTGGGGCCCGTGGGAAGGGGAAGAGTTAGCAAGAGAAGACAGAATGGTGTGGGCCAGGGCAGAAGGAATAAGCTGATTCTCCACTCTTGGCCTCTCCTACCAGAACTACCAACAGACATCTCCAACTTAACAGGTACAAAACCCAACTCCTCATTCCTACCCCTCTCCCATCTCAGTACACAGCATCATGCTCCTTCCAGAAGCTCACACCCTGAGGCATCCTTGGCTCCCCTCTCCCTCACATCCACCTCCCAGCAATCAAAGTCTTCTGCTGGCTCAACCTGCAAAATATATCCAGAATCTGACTTCTCACTACCTCCTAAGCCACCTCTCCTGGGATCTTTAGTAGAACAGTTTCCTAAGTGGTCTCCAGTTTCCACTTTCACTCCCCCATGCAGCAGCCAGAGTAGTCTTTTAAAAATGCTTTTAAATTTGGTATCATGTAGCTCTCTTGAAACGCCACACATCCCGTCTCCTCAGAGTATAAGGCAACCTCTTCTTTATAATGACATTTCTTCTCCAACCTGTCCCCTCTCACTGTGCTCTAGCCATCCTGGTCCCCTCATCATTCTACCAAAATGTCAGGCACATGGCAGCCTTATGGCCTTGGCATCTCCTGTTCCCTCTGCCTGGGATGCTCTTCCCCTGGTTGGTGCTGCTCTAGCACTATCACCTCCTTCGAGTCTTTGGTCAGTAAAGTCTTCACGACCATCCTTTAAAAAACTCCAATTCGGCCAGGTGGAGTGGCTCACGCCTGTAATCCCAGCACTTTGGGAGGCTGACACAGGCAGATCACAAGGTCAGGAGTTCAAGACCAGCCAGGTCAATATAGTGAAACCCTGTTTCCACTAAAAAATACAAAAATTAGCTGGGCATGGTGGTGGGTGCCTGTAGTCCCAGCTACTTGGGAGGCTGAGGCAGGAGAATCGTTTGAACCCGGGAGGCAGAGGTTGCAGTGAGCCAAGATCACGCCACTGCACTCCAGCCTGGGTGACAGAATGAGATTCTGTCTCAAAACAAAAAACAAAAAACAAAACAAAACTCCAACTCACTCTTCAGCAGTTCCTGTTCCCCTTCCTGGCTATACTTATGACCATCTGACACACTACAGATTCTGTTCTTTCTTTTATGTCTGTCTTTCCCCCACTAGAATGTACGCTGCACGAGAGCAGGGATTTTGCCCACTCCAATATCTCTAGCACTAGGACAATGTCTGCTCTATAAGACATATTCAACATGTGTTTGCTGAATAAGCACATCAATGAACGAATAAATAAAAAATGGAATGAATGGGCTGAAGAGTAGCATAATGAAGATAGAATGCAAGAACGTTTACAAACAGGTCCAAAGGAAAAGACCCAAGGAACTGACTGCAGGAGGAAAGGCTGGGAATGTCATGTTCGTGTGCCTGGGTATATAAAGAATTCTAATACGTGACATGATAGCAAACAACGATAACAACAATAACAACAACAACAACAACAAATCAATTTAGAATGTTTCATAGGAACTAGGGTTAGACGTAAGAACCTTTAACCGTGGGTCAAAGGGCCAAGGTCAAAGATTGGGAAGTCCCTTGCCTAGAAGGCCAGGATAACCCCAACACGCCAGCTGCTTTTGACAGAGGAGGGGCTCAAGGGAAAGGGAGGGTCCGGATGGGGTGGGGGGTGTGGCGCTGGCCTCACTGAGGTTCTGCAGCACGCGGTCGCGCTCCAGCTGTGTGTCTCGGATCTTGTTCTGCAGCAGAATCAGCTTTTCCTCATACTGGTGCTTGAGCGTCTGCAGCCGCCGCTGGCTGTTCTCCAGTTCGTCGATCAGCTTCTGCTTGATTTCGATCTCACAAGTCAGGTCGGCCAGGTCCGCCTGGAAGTTCACCTCTATGGGGGCACAGAGAGGCTCAGCCCAGCGTTAGGGTGAGGGGCAAAATGGGGAGCAGATGTGCCAGTCTTGGGGAGCTGGGACCCTCTTTTGGTCAGCCACGACCAATCAGTGACCAGAGAGCAAAAGGATAAATCCCAATGCAGGTAGAATGCGACCAGAAAGAGCGACACATTTAAAGAGTGGTTCCAGAAAGGCAAGGTGGCACTCAGGAGCTGGCAGGGGGGATCTACACGTCCTTCCCAGCCCAGCCATTCCTGAGGCCAGCATCCACCTGTTCCAGATGACGTGGGACCAGCTTTGGTGGAGGAGGGTGAGATGGCTGAGAGCACCTTACAGGGCTAGGGCCAGGGCTGGCAGCAGGCAGGGCTGAAAGGGCAGGCAACTCCATTTAGAGGAGAGGGCTTTGGCACCAGTCAGGCCTACGTTCACATTTGCTCTGCATGGACCACACTGGGAAAGGTCACTAAACCCATATGAGCTTGTTCCTCTGTGGTAATATAGGGAAGCTCACAACACCTATGCATACAGTTGCAGTGAAGACTGAAAGAACCCAGCCGCTTAAAGGGTTAAGGTAAGTACAGTGCCTGGCACCTAATGAACGACCAGGAAGTATTCGCTGTCATTCCCATCATGATGCTGTTGTCATTGGGTTCATGTCTGGGATTGCTGGGGCCTGGACACCATAATCTTTGAGCAGGGCCCAACCCCACGCTTGGGCACTGGCAGCCAGGCACTGCATCCTCCACAGCCCACAGCCCAGGCCCACGCACCCTTCTCCTCGGGGTCTGAGTCTGAGTCCACCAGGCTCTCTTCACTGCCCGAGTCCTCGTCTTCATCCTCTCGCCCTTCTTCCTCCTCACAGCCACTCTCGTCTCGCTCTTCCTCCTCCTGGGCACCAGGCACCATTGGGGTGGGCCTGGCCTCAGAGAGGGGAGCCCAGAAGCAGAGGTGCGTCCCGACACAATGCCTCAGGTGTGTCAGGAGGGTGGGGATTGGGGCAGGCCACAGCTGAGCCCCCCAGCCCACCCCCTACTCCTGGAAGAGCGCTGCCTCCCCCAGCGTCCCCGCAGAACCCCTCTGGGAGGGCCTCCCCACCTGCATCATCCATTTGGGATGAGGTGGGGGCCTAGGGGATGGAGATCACCATGGTAACCAGTCAGAGATATAGGGAAATACAAGGATCAACTGGATGCAGACCCAACCGTCTCCCTCACTCTATACAAGGATGCGATGGGGCCCCCCACCCCCAGCAGGGACACGGGGCACGCATGTGGTGAGGTGGGACAGGCCGTGCTCCTCACCTCCTCGGCCTCGTTCTCATCCGTCTCCTCACTGTTCTCCTGTTGGAGTTTTGCCCTCTTTTTGAAGGCTTCCTTCTCGGGGCTGCTCAGGGAGGACAGGGAGGCTGGATTAGGAAGGCCGCCCCTGCCTTGAGCACACGGGCAGGGTGGCGGCAGCGGCAGCGGCAGGACAGGAGGCCTCTCACCAGAGGGCGGGGAAAGCGCTGGCTCCTACTCTGCAGAGAGCCCCGCTGCTCTTCCCTAGGGCCACCCAGAGCTGACCTTGGCTCAGCTCAGTCCTTCCTCTCCTTGGGGGAAAGCATATGGCGGGAGAAAGTGGGGGAGGGAGGCTGCCCAAAAGGCTGAGCAAATCTGCGCCACGAATTCCCAAGCAATACTGAGGCAGCCCCTGGGGCTGGGGACGTGGAGGTTCCCTCCTAAACAGCTGGTGGGCAGCAGTCCTCCTGGGGGACGGGCAGGGTCCACTGGGGCGATCTGAGGGCTCTCGTGGGCGGGGACGACACTCCACTCACCTCTTCCTGCGCTGCCTGACCTCCTTCTTCTTTAGCCGCTCCAGGTCCTGCTTGGCCCTACGGATCACCTCCGAGGCATCCTCCATGGAGCTGGCCGGGCTGCCCCCGAAGGCTGGGGCGGCTGGAGAGGCACCCAGGGAGTAGGGGCTCCTAGCCGAGGCCCGTGAGAGGCTGCGGCGCAGGGACTCGTTCATGGCTTCACTCTCCAGGAGCTTCGTCCTGCACGGGAAGAGCGAGTGGGCGGGGCCGAGTGAGCTGCCACCCACTTGGCGTCACCTGGCCGAGGTCCCCCATCCCGTGCACACCTGCCGGGGCGGGGCTCACTCACTCACCGCAGCTCTTCGATCTCCCGGATGTAGTTCTGGATCAGCGCGCCAATGGCCTCATTGCCATCACCTGGAATGGGAAGGTGGGAAGGAGAGTGCGATGAAGAAGATAAATAGGCCGGCGCGGTGGCTCAGGCTTATAATCCCAACACTTTGGGAGGCCAAGGCGGGCGGATCACCTGAGGCCAGGAGTTTGAGACCAGCCTGACCAACATGGAGAAACCCCGTCTCTACTAAAAATACAAAATTAGCTGAGCATGATGGCACATGCTTCTAAGCCCAGCTACTCGGGACGCTGAGGCAGGAGAATCACTTGAACCTGGGAGGTGGACATTGCGGTGAGCCAAGATCACACCATTGCACTCCAGCCTGGGCAACAAGAGCAAAACTCCGTCTCAGAAAAAAAAAAAAAAAAAAAGGGTCTTCACCGCTGATACTACGGCTCTTTTATCTGTGCCTCGAATAGGGTAGCTCATATGGGCCTTTTCCAAAAAGAAATCTATAGAAAAAAATACTTTGCACAGAGGTATACAAGCACTGTTGGCCTAAATCCCCATCACTAGAAGGCTATTGTAATAAATTTATTCATCATTGCTACATATGGGACACCATGGCAGAAGATTAAGAGAATTAGGTTTTTTAAAATTTTTATTTTTTGGTTAGAGCCAAGATCTTGCTCTGTCGCCCAGGCTAGAGTCACAGCTGATTGCAGCCTCAACCTCCTGGGCTCAGTCAATTCTTCCGTCTCAGCCTCCCAAGTAACATGAACTACAGGCATGTGCCACCACATCTGGCTAATTTTTGTATTTTTTGTAGAGACTAGGTGTCCCTATGTTGCCCAGGCTGGTCTCAAACTCCTGGGCTGAAGAGATTTTCCTGCCTTGGCCTCCCAAAGTGCTGGGATTACAGGCGTGAACCAGAAGTAGGTTTAATATGGAAAGATTTATAAAACATAATGCTAAATGAAAAAGGGAAGTCTTAGAGCAATATATATAATCTCATACATAGAAAAAGTAGTCTATATCATACACACATTTAAGAATGTATATGAATACACATTCATACTTGAAACAAATACTGTCAAAGGCGTGGGAAAATACACACCAAGCTGCTCACAGAGGTTCCTTCTGAGAAGTAGAGAGGGCTTGGGGTGGAGGGTTCAGGGACAGGTGATTTTAATCTTTCGCTTCATATAGTGATGTATTGTTTGCATGTTGAACAAGAAGGATGTGTTCATGTATTGCTTGTGCCATACAAAAATGTTTTAAAATCAAGTGAAAAAAATGCATAAATGAGTTGAACTGTGAATTGACTGGCTGGCTTAGTCTACCTGATACTCTGGGGTGGGTGTGGAGAGAGGGGTTCCTAGCCTGTTGGTGCTCTGACATGACCTGGCACAGCCCAACTCACCAGCCTTGGCTAGCAGCAGGTTGGCCTCCTGGCTCATGAGCTGGGTGACACGGTTATTGATGGCGTCGATGGCCTCCTGCATGGCTTTCACCCGCAGCCGCAGGGCCGCATTCTCCTTCTGTAGCATGGCATTCTCCCGGAACAGGTCGCTATAGCCCTCAGCGCCATCCTCTCCTATCACTCGCTTGCCCTGGGAGCAGGGGCAAAGGGGAGCAGTCAGGCGGCACAGCTCACAGGTGGGGGAAGGGGTTGATGGTGCCCCTCCCTCTGCCAGTGCCCTGGCATTCCCCTGTATATGGCAGCATCACCAGTCTTCCCTGCCCCAGGTTTCCTAAAACACAGCTACTGGTCCCCAGCACGCAAAAACCTTATGCAGTTCTCCTTGACAATAAAAAGTCCAAATTTTGTAACCAGCCACTCAAGGCCTCTCACAATCTTAGTTGACCTAACTTTCCACAGTGTATTTTCATATCTCCATAAACTCTAGTCCAAGGGTCAAAACCCTCTCTGCCAGGCAGTTGGCATAAATGAGTCAGGCTGGTTGTAAGACAATAGGGAGTGGTAGAGACTGGAGCTAAGAGAGTCCCAGACTTAGTCTAAAAGGGGCAGTCCCTATGCCTCTCCAGTCAACTTAGTACCATAAGTTGTTAGATCTTTAAAATTTATAGCAAAACTGAAACTCCCTGACTTTCAGAAAGGTTGACAACTAAGCTGTATTCTTTTAAAACAAGTACAAGCCAAACCAAAACTCATCTATGTGCCAGATTCAGGCCATGGGCTACCAACTGGTGACTTCTGTCTCAGTCACATGGAATTAGACATTTCCCCCAAAGGACCCATTTTTTCCCATTCTGTTCCTTTGTGCATGGCTTGTTCTTTACCTAGCATGGCTGCCCCATCTCATTTTGCTGTTACCTCATTCATTCTTCAATATCCATATAAAAGACCCCTTTTTCCATGGGTCCTCTCTGACCATCCAAGCAAGTAAGGCCAACTCTCTCCTCTGCCCCTCTGCAGCACACTGGATACTCCTGTGGGCCCCTCTATCAGTGATTCTGTGCCAGTCTAGCAGTCTTATCTGTTCCAACACAACACATTCGGCAGACATGAAAACACCCTGGAGAGTGTCTGCCCTTTGCATAAGATCTATGCAACAAAAGCCGGGGAGCCCTTCTTTCTTGGACTTAGTATTCTAAAATCTTGAGGGCTCAGACTGTGCTTGATTCACCTGGGTGAGTCCCTAACAGTGAGCATCATGCCTGGCACACAACTGATGCTCAACAGTCATGGCCAAAGTGGATGGTGGGTGATAGGGAGGTGGGAGGGATGCTGAGGAAGTTAGGATGAGGCTGCAGGGCAGAGGGTGCCTATGGAGCACCAGCTCCAAGCAGGGGTGCTGGGCAATGCCCAGAAGCATGCTCACCGCCTTATACTCCATCAGCTCCATCTGCAGCCGAGCAATCTCAGCCCGCAGTGCGCTGATTTGCTGGCTGGTCTTGTCCTGGTTCACTACCACCTTGTTCTTGATGTTGCGGGCTCGATTGGCATATTTGAGTGTGTTGAGGGTCTCCATGAAGTCTCGGTCTGAGGGGCTCACACAGGCGATCATGATGGTCTGGCTGGGGGTGCAGAAAGGCTGGTGTGAGGATGAGGGACACGGCCAGCCCCCAGAAGCACTGCCTCAGGGCAGAGGTCCTGCTCCCATCCCTTTCCTCTACTACCTTAATGCCCAAAGCATGTGGGCACTCAGGACAGAACCTGGGATGTGGGGATCTGGACCATCTAGCCAGGAGTTTTCACTGCAACAGCAGATAACCATAGTAAAGGCGGCTACCAAGGCTGGGGAGGTGGTGATGCATAATTGCCAGAGTCCTTTGCTTGGTGATGAGGATGAGTCACAGCCCTGAATTTTCTAGCATTTCTCATCTATCATCTTGCCTGGGTCATATGACTTCCCCGAGAATGTCTCTCCCTGTTTTACTGATAAGGAAACTGAGTCTGACCATAGCTGCCTAAAGGTCATAAAGCACATCAAGGTTCCTACCTCCTAAACCTGCAGCCTAGGATGGGAAGGCCTTCTCCTCCTGGGGCAGGCTTGCGCCATACCCACACGGCACTATTTTCCAGGAACCTCCCTGCCTCCCCTGTCCCTTCCCTGGGTGTTGGTCACCAGATACCTGTTGCCCCCCAGCGAATCCTGGAGGAGCCGAGTGAGCTTGGAGTCCCTGTAGGGGACGTGCACCACCTTCTTGCTCTGGTCCCCTAAGGCGCTGATCACATTGCCCAAGGCCAGCTGTGGGAGACAGACCCTGGCACTCAAGAGTCACTCAAGGAGAGAAGGGTAGGGAGGGACAAGAAAATCCCCAAACCATCTGTACCTGCCTCTCTGGCCCCAGCAGCCCTTTTGCTCCCTGGGTGGGTTTATAGGCAGATGGATAAACTGGTGAAACGGGGAAGTTGGGGGCAGGGCTGAGGCCTGAGAGTGACGGGCTAACTGGCAAGATGTCCAAGGAGGACTCAGCAGGTGTGGGACTGCAGGGCCTTGGAGGGGTCTGAGACTGAGCTGTGCGAGTGCTGGGGCTGATGACCCGCCAGGTGCTTACCAGGCCACAATTGATGGAGATGCCCTCCTTGGCCCGCTCGCCAGTAGCCCCTGTCCGCTTCAGCCGCTCTGAGCCGGCCAGGTCCACAAAGTGAAACTTAGCGGTGAGTGTCTCATACTCATTCGAGGGAGGTGTACCATCAGGAAGCCCGGTCACCGCCTCATTCACCTGCAACAGAAGTCAGCTCTGACTCACCCAGCCCTCGCCTACCTCACTGGCTCCCCTGCTCACAGTACCGCCGTCCAGGAGAGGCAGGGCGGACGGCAAAGTACCTTGCCCTTCGCACATGCAGAGCATCTGACAACATGTAGAGTACTTGCTCAAGCCTGATTTCCATTTAATCCTCACAACACCATGATTGAGAGATCATTAACCGATTTTACAAATCGGGCAACTGAGGCTCAAGAAAAATACGAAAATCAACAAATGGCAGAGGCCAGCCTCAATCTGGTTTGCTGTCTCTGAATCTGTGGCTCCTCATCTTGCCCTTCCTGGGATACCCTTGTAGCAAGCTGGCTCCTGGGCCCCTGCAGGCTCCTCACCAGGTCGGGCTGGGTGCACATGCGCATCTGGCACAGGTGGATGGTAAAGATGGCATGGGAGCGTGAGCTCTGCACGTTCATCTGGGTGCTGGCTGTGGTGCGGGACAGGGCCCCCTGCTTCAGGCACTGGATCAGCTGGAAACAGAAGCAGAAGTGAGGGCTTGGGATTACCGTGGTGCCAGTCCCTGCCCTTTCAGGATGCCCTGGGCCTGCTCCAGACCTCCAGCAGATGCTCACCTCCTCCTGGGAGTGGATGAGGCGAGAAGTGACGCCGGTGGTGTAGATGCCACCGTTCGCGTCCTCATGGATCTTGATGTTGGACCTGCGGTGGCGGGCGTCAGGGTCACGGGTGCTGTCAAACAGGTCAAGGATCTCCTCATTGTAGAGCTGTGCAGGAAGGAAACAGCTGAATTCATAGAACATGCAGTGGGGCCCTAGGTGGCTGCCACATGCCTATAAACCATCTCTGTTTTACAGATGTGGAAACTGAGGCTGTGGGTCCCCTCTGGGTTCTGAATCCCATGGCCTTTCTGCAGGACAGGGGCAGGAGGCAGCTGGGCCCTGGGCAGAACTAGCTGGAGGCTGCACACTGTTCCTCATCCCCAAGGAACCAGCAGCCAGCAGGTCGGTCACAGCAGGGGCTAAGGACCAAAAGAGGACAAAGGCACACGGGTCCCAGATGTAGGAGATGAGGAAGATGTGGCCACAATTTGAGCAGATCCTGTTGTATTCCTGGTCTGGGAAAGAGTAGATGGGGATGTGATTCCAGATGAGGGAGGGCAGAGACAGAGCTCAGTGGAGACCAGGGGAGCCATGCCCTGGCCCTGACTGTCTCTGATGTGACGACAAGCTCTCAAAGGGGAGGAACACACCTGTGTGCCTTGCCCTATGCTTGCCAGCAGGTGGGCATGGAGAGCATGCCACTGTGGCCCAGTGTTCTGGAGAGGGCCTCGTGAGACCATCGTGGGAAGGGGGCCTGGCCAGGAGCAGTCACCCCATTTCAGGTGGTCTCAGCCAAGGAGATTCCTGTGTTTGGAACTGCTGGCAGGGAAAGTGTCACCTGCTGAAGATCTGGGATGTTCAGCAGGCAGGGAGCTAGGGCTGGGGAGTGGAATAAGGGATGGGGGCAGCTAGGGCAGCAGTCAAGAAAATGCTGTGGGACTAAAGGGGAGACTGCAGCCCTCTGACATCCGGGCCTCTGACAGCCCTAAAGGGACAAAAATACACCACATGAATGGGGAAGAGGAGACAGAAAGGATGGTGCAGATGGGGGCCTACGTCTGTCTGTATGTGTTGGGGTAGACACACTCTATCATTTGACATCTTGTGGTTCACCCTATGGAACTGATTTTCTAGGAACCTGCTCTTCAGGGCTTCTCCATGGCAACAGGACAGGGAAGGGACAAAAACAAAGAGATGTGAGAGAGAAGCTTATTGAGATACACAAGCAGCAAGACACAGACATGGACATGAACACAGACACACATACACAGACACCCACACACAGACACAGAGATACACAGATGCAGACACACAGACACACACAGACACACAGACACACAGACACACACACAGACGCACACACACACACAGAGACACACACAGACACAGAGACACACACACAGACACCCACACACAGACACAGAGATACACACACACACACAGACACACACACACACACAGAGACACACACAGAGACACACAGACACACACAGACACAGAGACACACACACAGACACACACACACACACACACACACAGAGACACACAGACACACACAGACACAGAGACACACACACAGACACACACACACACACACACACAGACACACACAGAGACACACACAGAGACACACACAGAGACACACACAGACACACAGACACACACACACACAGACACACACACACACACACACAGACACACACACACACACAGACACACACACACACAGACACACACAGAGACACACACACACACAGAGACACACACAGACACACACACACACACAGACACACAGACACACACACACACACACACACACACAGACGCGCACACATAGAGACACATAGACACACACACAGGCACACACACAGACACAGATGCACATGCACAGAGACACATAGACACACATACACAGACACATACATACACAGATGCACACACACAGACACACATAGACAAACATACACAAAGATGTGCACACAGACACATAGACACACACACACACACAGAGACACACAAGACACAGAGACACACACATACAGACAGATGTCACACACACACAGATACGAACACACAGTCACACACACATAGGCAGTCCATTTATCAGAAGCAAAAGTCCAGAGCGGCAAAGAAAACCTCCGAATTCTAAAATGCAGGATACCCTAGAGGACAAGCCACCACCTGTGTGCCCAAGAGGGAGCAGCTGTGTTGTGGTAGGCAGGGGCTGGCGCTGGGGAAGGCCTGGAGAGGGCCAAGGCCACATGCTTCCCTCAGAAGGCGACCTGGACAATCAGAGCAGCAGGGTTTATGGGATAAGCGCCCTTACTGAGTGGGGGCTCAGCATAGGCCCAATGGTCAAGAGCGCAGAGACCCCCTGCTCCCCACTGAAAGCCCCTCCCTGGCTGCCACAGTCTGAGCCTGACATTCTCCCAGAGACAGGAAAGGCCAGGTGCACAGAAAGACCTTTCCTGGAGGACCTTTCTGCCCTGGGGTAAGAGAAAACTCAGCGGGCCAGGAAACATCTGAGCCACAAAGGGGCAGGACAGGCTGCCCTGAGGCAGAGAGGGAACCCAGAGAAGGCCAGAAGGAAGCGAGAGCACCAGGGTCCTCACAAAACCCTAAGGAAACAGGTATCACCCCATTTTGCAGATGAGGCTCAGTGTGGTCAATGACTAGCCCAAGGTCACAAGGCTAATCAGTGTCAGAGCTAGAACCTGTCAGGGTGTGAAGGGATCATACAGGTCATCGACTCAAGCTCCATCTGATGCAGGAACCTGTTTTGAGTGTCCCACTGAGTAGTCCTCCAGCCCATGCTTGGATTCTTTCAGTAGCAGGAACTTATCACCCGGAGATGCCCCCATGGTTCCCTGGGCTCATTCCACTGCACTGGAGGAAGGCCCGGCTTCCATGGCCCTGTCGTCCACCAAGCCTCCCACCTGCCCGCCCTATGGGGCCACAGTACCTCCAGAAACTGGGCGCTGACTTTGAACTCAGGTCCAGCCATGCCCTGCTCCTGTGCCCGACGCTTGCGCTCCGCAATGCCCCCAAAGAGGTGTGCGATGGCCCTCGGAATGATGCCCTGCTCCTCCTCCGACGTTGCCATGTCAAAGCCAGTGCCCATGGTGTACGTCTTCCCGGCCCCTGTCTGCATTGGCAAAGATAGGAGGGTGTAACCCCACATCCTTTGGGGACACCAGCAAGCCCTGTACCTGGGCCAAATCCCCTTAGCTCATCTACCTCCCAGCCTGGTTCCCCTGCTGCTCTCTTGGTCCTGAAGCCACACTCTGGGGAAATCACTGACTGACAGCCCTCCCTCTGCTAACCAGCGGTGCAGCGGCCTCCTTAGACAATAGACAAAACCTGAGGCTGTGTCTCAGCTGCTCTGAAGGTGGAGCTTTCTCTCCATTGGATGCAGGGAGACCGAGGCTGGAGCGGCCATAGGTGGGCGTGAAGATGGCTTACCTGCCCATAGGCCAGCACCGTGGCATTATAGCCCTCGAAGCAGCCCTCGATGAGCTTGCTCACACAGGTGGAATAGATCTGTTCTTGCCAGGTGTCCAGGTCGAAGACAAAGTCATAGGTGAAGGCCTTGTCCTTCCCCAGCAGGACCTGGGGCTCTCCCGGGGTAACAGAGGTACAGATGTGACAGCCCTCAATCTTCTCCTTTGACAGCTGGGGCCGGATCCTGCCCAGGATGGAGAGAGCCCTGGGTCAGGCCCAGCCGGAAGGGGGCTGCCACAGGCCCCTCCCTCACACTGCCTGCCAAACTGCCACTTCCCCTATGAGCCAGAGGAAAAGGAAGGAAGCTTAGGTGCCCCCAGAGGAAATGGGCAACTTTTGTAATACGATAGTAATAACAATATCAACATCATCAAAACAGCAGTTGTTAACATTTATTGAGCATTCAGTATATATCAGATCTGTGTTCAAAGTACTTTCCATAAATTAATTCACGTACTCTTCACTATAAACTTGTGAGGTACCTATTATTTGCCTAATTTTACAGATGAGAAAACTGAAGCTGAGAGAGTTTAAATGACCCTGCCCAAGGGGGTACAACGGAAAGTGATGGCGCCATGTCCAGGTCTGTGTGACATAAAAGCACATACTCCTGATTGGACCGGAAGCCCTAGAAATTAGCATCTCATCAGGGGAGAGAAGGCAGCTTGTCCACTGCTGGGGAGGCAAAGCACAGGGCCAGGGTGGGGAAGAGAAGGAACTGGATGCTTCCACAGCTCTGGGCCACATTCCCAGAGCCAGGACTAAGTCCTAGAGAAGGCCAGAGCCTCTGCCAATGCCTATCGGGGCTGCAAGCAGGAGGCCAGGAGCTCCCCTCCCTGACACCAGACCAGGAGCACCCTTCCCAGATGCCAGAGCCTGGTAGACATTCTCAGGTCTGAGCTCTGCTTCCTTTCCAGGAGTGGAGGGGCCAGACCTGCAGAGCTGGGGCTGACCAGGTCAAGTCCCAGGTTCCCCTGTGAAGGGCAGGGACCTCTAAAAAGGATACCAGGCTAGCCTGGGGTGTGCTCCCAACCCAGATTCTGGCAGGCTTCCCTGTAAAGAGGAATAAAAGTAGCATCAGGACTGAGTGAGGAGGCAGCCATTGACACAACTGTCTCCATCCAGCCACCCCTTCCTCTCTCTCCCAAGCAGCCATCACCACGACAAGGTTCCCATGGCAACCAAGCAGGAGTCAGCAAGCATGCGTGCACAGGGATTGGCAGAAAGCACCACCCCCACCCCAACTCCCTAAAGTAAAAGGGGCTGGGGGTTAGGCTTTCATGCCCATGGGCTCACACAAGCCAGTCCATCAGCAGGCACTCACAATGAGCTACTTGTCAGGCCTCCTCTCCCTAAGCCAACACTCACCAAGAGAAGAAACAATGCCAGGGGCCAAGCCAGCACCCATCCTGGGCCCAGAGGCGCCTAGCCACAGAGTCTAGGGCCTGCAAGTCGCCATCCTGTCTGTCCCCAGCTACCCCAGCCCCCAAGGCCCACTCAGAGCTGTAGGCTGGGGAAGGTGCTCACCTGAGCCTGTTGCCTGCATTTCCACAGCAAGGGACTGGGGACTGGGGAAGTGGGGAAAGCCCAGCAGGGAGACATCGGGGGTAAGCAACACCAGGCCCGGTTCGTACCCACAGATGGGAGTCTGGGCCTTCTTCAGAAGTGTTTCCAAGGTGTGAACAGGTCCTCATAGGTCAATGGCTCTCCTCTAAAAGGGATGGAAGCCCAAAGGAGGTCACCACATTTATCTAGCTGTCTCACCCAGATTGGAATGGGAGCCCAGCTTCTTCGTCTCCCAGTTGAATTGGCTTTTCTGCCTGGGAAGAGAATGGCTGATTCTTGCTCATCCGTCTGGACCTCCAGACCAGAAACTCCAGTCTCCAGTAAGAGCTCAGGGTCAGCAAGGCTCCCACCTCTACTTCTACCTCTACTGCTAATAATGGCAGTGGACATACACTGAGCACTCACTCTATGCCAGGCAGCATCTAAACACTGCCATAGATTAACTCTTGGTCCTCACAACACTGGGAGGTGAGGATTATGACCCTCATGTATGGATGAGGAAGCTGAGATGGCACACAGCCAGAGTCACAGGTCACAGACAGTCAGGAGCAGATCAAAGGCTTGAACCTATGCAGTCTGCATGCACTGCCCTTTCAGTGTCTTATGCTACACTGTCTCTAAGGACCAGGGTTCAGAGTGCCAGGGGGAAAGAACATCTCACATGTGCAGGGAGAGAGAGCAGGAGCAACCTTAGAAGGAGGAGCATGGCATTGTACACAGGTACTAAACAGGAATCTGGCTCTCAGACCTGGCTCTGCCTGTGGGCTTGTGGGGCCCAAGATGAAGCACTTCCTCTCAGGGCATCCAGGTATTCCTAGGTAAACCAAGGGCCTGGCCTGGGCAGCCTCTGAGGACCCTCCAGCTCTGCTGGCTAGCACCAGCTCCTGAAGACAGCTTCCCTACCACGTGGCTGCCTGAAGTGGGATTTCTGGATTCAGTTCAAATACCATTTAATTACTGTAGGCAGATGGCAATGCTGGCGATTGGAGAAAATCGAATCATCATCCCTGGAGACAGTGGAGCAGGGGAGGGGGAGCAACAGCCCTGCTTGTCAGAGCCCTTCAACGGAGGGGCAGCTTCTGCTTCAGCAATCAGCCCCCTGACCCCCTGGGGAGGCTGCCTGCCAGGATCAAGAGAGTGGGCAGAACAGTCTGGCGGGGAGGATATAGAGGAGGAGACCCAGGGTTTTAGGGTCCAGGAGTTGCGGGGTCAGTTGGGCATTCACCCTGGGACCCTTTTTTGACCCAACACATCCTGAGGTGAGGGTCTTTGTGGTCAGAAAGAGACATCTGCCCAATGCTGGTCAGCTCTTAGCACCAGACTACTTTGCCAGGGTGCAGGTGAGCATGTCTGAGCAGTGTCACCCAGAGAAACTGACACTGGCTGGGAGACAGGGGGCATGGACCCTGGTTGAGTCACCAATTCCCAAAGCAACTTACCTGGAAGAGGGAGAGAGTGTTGGACTGACTGAATGAATAAATGGAAATGGAAGCAAAGGAAAGCTAAGATATCAGGGATGCTCTCCATGTGCTAGCGCTGGGTCAGGCACCTCCACAGGTTACCTCGTTTAAGTGATGCTATGACCTGAGGATTTAAATCCCCATTCTCCAGCAAGGAAGGTTGAGACTTGAAGTGGTTAAGCCACACACACAGTAAATACAGCGAAGTTGGGCATCAACTCCTGATGTGGCTGACTGAATGCCCTTCCACTCCTCAAGCTGCTTTCTGTCAGAAAACTCTATGTATGTATGTATGTATGTATGCATGTATGTATGTATGTATGCATGTATGCATGTATGTATGGTTTTGAGACAGGGTCTCACTTTGTTGCTCCAGGGTGGAATCCAGTGGCGCAATCATGGTTCACTGCAGCCTCAGCCTCCTGGGCTCAGGTTCCTGGGCTCCTCCTCCCACCTCAGCCTCCCAAGTAGCTGGGACTACAGGCATGTACCACCATGCCCATCTAATTTTTCTATTTTTTATAGAGATGTTTTGCCATGTTGCCCAGGTCTGTCTCGAACTCCTGAGCTCAAGCAATTCTCCCACCTCAGCCTCCCAAAGTGGGATTATAGGTGTGCGCTACCATGCCCAGCTGAAAACTCTTAATCCTAAAATCGCTAAATAAACTTCATCCCACACCACCTCCATCAGAGCCAGGGGGCTCTCTAGAAGGAGTCCTGCATGTCTGCTCACATATGTGCAGGGCTGGGCATCAGGCTTGCCCTACCTTTGAGCGCTCCCAGTTTGGCAGTGGCAGACACTGTCTCAGTCATCCTGGGTTCACTCTTCACCACACCCTGCCTAGTGGCAAATTCAAACTGATGCCCCACAAATAGGAGACAAGAGGGCTGGGAAACAAGAGACCAGGGTCCTTGCCAAGCCTCTGCCCTGACTCTCTTGTGGTTTATGAGCCACTGCTTCCTTCTAGGTTATCTAGAAGGTCTGTTCCCACTTTCAACTTTCTAAGAACTCCATTGCCCAGCCCTCCAGCAGCCTCTTCTCCCGACCCCACCCTTGGTGAGGTCACTTCTGTGGGCTGCCCTCAAAGCGACAGTGGCCCACTTGGCCCCAGATAAGCAGAAGGAAGAAGCAGCGTGGCAAGGATGGGTACCACCTAACAGTCCTTTTCCTCCCTGGGGACATGGGAGGGGGGTCAAGGTTCTCTAAGGTCTTCCTTTTTAAAATGTTTTTGCAGAGACAGGGTCTCACTATGTTGCCCTGGCTTGTCTCAAACTCTTGTGCTTAGGTGATCCTCCTGCCTTGGCCTCACAAAGTGCTGGGATTACAGGCATGAGCCACTGCATGTGGCCTTTAGGGTCTTCCAAGTAAAATACAGGCCCTAGAGGCTGTGGACCAGAGCCAGGACTAGGGTGAGGCATTCACCCTCAGTACAGAATTTAAGGAGGCAGGGAAGAACCTCAGTAATCAAGATAAATTACAACTTAGTGCAGTATTTTAAAAATCAAATTAGCAAATTGTGGCCCACGGGCCAGCTGCCTGTTTCTATCAGTAAAAGTTTGCTGCCCAAACATCTAGTGTCATTTCTGTCCAGGGTACCTGGAGGGCATCTCATTCCAGGCCCCACCCCTCCAGTCTTCCTCCCATCCCTTCTCAAGGTTCTGCCAGGAGGGAGGGCCGGCTGGACAGCCCCACTCAGAAAGGCCCCCGGAATCTCCCAGAACAGAGCCGGGCCTATTTGCCACTTGGCAATCCAGAGGCTGAGCGGCGGGTAGAGCGGGCGCCAGAGCGAGGAGAAAGGGCCCGGAGCTTTTCAGGGCAGGATCTGGCACAGGCAGCAAAGTTGCTGAGCTTCCTCTGTTCACAATTGAGCAGGAGCGGGTGTGATGTGGGAAGCTGTCCCCCACCCGGGGAGAAACGCGCACGCGGAGGCCAGGGACGTGCGGGCGGCTGGAGAGCCCCCTCCTCCCAGGCTGACCCCCACCCCCTGCCCCTGACCCGCTGGGTGCCTGCGGTGGAAGCGGGACAAAGGCTGCGAGCCTGGAGCGCAGAGCTGCAGGAAGAGCTGAGCTCAGCGGATCCTCAGCTCTTAGAGGAGCCAGGAGGACGGGGCGGAAGGGGAGGACAGAGGAGACAGGGAGGAGGCAGCTCAGGGGTATGCTGAGAGACTGCCAAGGAGAGAAAACTGCAAAGGGTACCGACTGGGCACATCCGGGCACGTGCCGGGAGCCCCGCACAGTATCCCGCACAGTATCCCGCGGCTTAGGAGGGGGAGGATGGCGCTAGCTGGGCCACATCCCCAACCTCGTCCTTAATGACATCACACAAAGCCCACCAATCAGCCCTCCCAGGAGCTCTGCCCAGTGACCTTAGGCTCCTAGGGGTTGGCTCAGCTTCTTAGGTGAGGTCAGTCCCACCCAATCAGCTGGCTAGGGTGCCTCCCTTGACTCCTAACTAAGCTACCCCCAAATCTTTACACTGAGGTCCCCATTGGTGCAGTCCCAGGTTCTTTCCACTTGAAGGGTCTGTCTTCTCACTGATGCGAGGTCACAGGCTATGGTATTAAAACAGCTAACCAGAATCCAAGAATTTCTTACAACTATGGTGCATGATCTGTGATTCCTGATGCCTTTTCCTTGCTAGTAATGGTAACACCATCACACTTGGCTTACTAAACTTCCTCAATTAGTTACCACCAACACATTTATAGAGCCAAGACTGCCTCTCACAGACACTATCTAAGGTGCTTTGCACATGTTAGGTCATTACATTATATCATTTAGTTCTAAGGTGGGTATTTTTGCCCTTAATTTACAAATGAGGGCTCAGAGAAACTGATAACTCGGCTCAAGGTCACATAGCTAATATGTAAAAAGGTTTTCACCTTTATTAGCCATCAGCCCTGAAGATTCAATCCAGGGGAAATCTGGGGAGAACTGGCATGCTCGCAGCTGCCCACTTGTGTGTAATCTGCACTTCAGGGACTTTTAGGCTGGCAGACACCCTCTTCCCTACCTCAAAGGCTTTGAGAAGAACCAGAGAGCTGGACTAGAATCACCTTTCCAGATGGCCAAAATGTTAGTCCCTTCAGAAAAAGCCCCAGGGGGCTAAAAGCATACCTGCTCTTTTCTCCTATAAGACCCCTGATTCTTTTCTGGAATCTTGAAAAGGAGCTCCTAGAAGCTGGTAAGACAGCCCAGGGAGGGACTGCAAAGTCAGCAAGCCTAAGGGGAAAAGCAATGTTTGCCCTGATTCCATGACCTCTGCTTGTGCCCAGCCTCCAATTGGCATGCCTGGCTCCAGACTGGGCAGCAGGGCAGAGCAGAGCTAAGCTTTTGCATCCTCTGTGGTGGATGTGTGAGTGTATGGAGGCGACACAGAGAGAAGCCCGGTGATGGCTAGTCTGCCTGGCACACAGGGGTCACTTAGCTATGTGGTGACTTACCAGGCACCAGCTCTTCCCCGTCAGTGACAGGGAAAGATCAAAAGGGAACTCAGCAGTAGCAGGAGGGATTTAGATAAGCTAGCAAAAAGAACTTCCTCCTTGCAAAGATGATTAAGGCTGGGAGAGGAGAGGCTGGAGGGGTCTGTGGAGTCTTCTTCCTCAGAAATCATTCGTCATTGATATCCCTCTTGCCTTGTTCTATGTGTTCTTCACCACCTAGGTCTTTTCTGATGAGGACACACACTACCTAATACTTTGTGAGAGCCTATGTGCCAAGCTCCTTTATGTACATGAACACATGTAATGTGTTAAGACAACCCTGTGAAGCGGGGATATGCGCCCCATGTTACTAAAACTCAGCAGGTGAAATTTAGCAAGCTCAAAGTCACACAATTTGTAATGGTGGAGACGAAATTCCAACCAAACCTGCCGGTGCCCAATCCTGAAGCATTCACCAAGCAGCTCTGCACCAGGGCGGGAAAGAGGTTGGCTTGGAGAAAAACGATCCCTTCAGAGAATCTCCCGGACTGATCCTACCGACAGCTGCCAGCAGTACCACAAGCTGTCTGCTGGGAAAGCGTTTTCCCTGTTTCATGCTTAAGAAAGCTGAAGCCTGGAGCAGGGAGAAGGACGGAGTCAGGAACCCAGGAGGCTGCCTCCCTGTCAGAGGAAGGCGGCTTTCCTCTGTGGCAGAAAGAGGACGTCTACACCCCCACTTTAATGAGCCTCCTCTCCTCCTCCCCGTGGCAGCCTGCCAGTTCTGGGGAAGGCAGCTGAAGCAAAATCCCTGCTCTCAGGGGAGTCTGGCTCCCAGACACCCCGGGGGGCTTTTAGCTGACTTAGCCCAGACAAAGCATCTTCCCATAGAGGCCAGTCTTCTATAAAACAGGGTGGCAAGATCCAATTTGGGGTGCTTGCCCTTTTAGCTGCAGGGGTAAGGTGTGGGGAGAGCCCAGCACTATTGGGGGCAGTGCCATCAGAGCTCTGTGACAGCCGAAGGGTCTTGTTGCCCTCCCCTTTGTCCCTCTCCTGGCCTCTCAGACCCTTCCCCAGGTCAGCCCTCCTGAGACTGCCCTCAGGACTCTGAACCCCCAAACAAGAAGGCTTTGTATTATGCGGCCAAAGGGCATGGGTTTAGGAGGCCTTGGTCGGCATGGTGACAGCGGTCTGTCAACCCTCTCTGCCTGATTTCTGCCCCCAATCACATTCCCGTGTGATACTCCAGGAAAACCTACAGGAGGCCTTGGGGTGTCAGCTTGGAATGCTTGGGGTTCAGGACTCTGACCCCACCCCCTCCTCTTGAGTGTCCTTGACGTTACTCTTTCAGTTCTTCCTAGGGTCTTGGCCACTGGCTTCTGAGTAATGCCAAGGGTCAGGCAGGCTAACAGGGGAGGGGGTGCCTGCCATGAGGCACCTTGAGAGTCCTGTTGTCTATGGCCCTCCAGGGCATCAGGATCTCAGCCGTGCGGAGGAATCAGGCCAGCAAGGAGACTGGGGTGAAATATCAGAAGCCAGGGAGCAGGGATATGCAGGAGGGGCTGAGAGAAGGGGAGCCAGACCCTGTCCTGAGTTGGATATATCCCCAGCCTGCCATTGGCCGCACAAGCCTGGCTGTGAGCAGGAGCCAGGAACTTCCTGGGCCAGGGTCAAGCTCCTCCATCTCTGGGGCCTGGGAAGAGGGTGAGCCCAGCCCAGGGAAGTACTGCTCAGCTGTGCTACATCGCCACTCTCCCTGTCCCACCCCCATCTCAGGGCATCTGGCAGGGGTTTCCCATGACCTCCCCAGAGACAGGAGATGCTGCAGAGTCAGGCTTCACCCAGAGCCCAGAGCTGTGACGGCATCGGCATCTGCATCTGGTGGGGGACGGCCAGTGGGGACTGGGCCCTGGGGATGCTTCCCTGCTGAGGAATGCAGAGCAACAGGAGGCTGGCTGTGGAGGGCAGCGAGCCTCTCCCCACCGCACTAGCCCTGGCCCCCTGCCCACACTATATGCAGGATAGCTCTCCTGGGTGCACCTTAAGTCAGCCTCAGGTGGGACCAGACCAGCCTTCATAAAGGACAGGGGGCTTCACCTCAGGAAGGCAGAGGGATAGACACTCGGGCATTTGGGGATGGGATGGCAGCATGATCGTCTTTCCATACCCCAGAGCAGCTGGAGGTGAGAGAAAGTCCTCCAGAAACAGGGCACTGCAGCCAACACTGCTGCCGCCTGCCCTGGAGCTTCACATAGGGATCGAGGGGTGGATCTCTGTGGCCAAGGAAGAGCCATTCCAATCCAGCTTCCCTCATGGCAGGGAAGCAACCTCCAACCACCACCTAGCCCAGGGCCCTCTCAGTGCCCCTCCGGCTGTTCTAAGAGGGAGCGGCACAGATGACATTGCTTTCCTCCTCAATGTTCTCAATACTTTCTAGAGGGTAAAATGAAAGGCTAGGAGACCCCGCACACATTGGGTTCTGCCCTTTGGTGTGTGTGAGGTGGGGGGCCAGCAAAAGACTTGGCTGCCCCCAGAATATCCTTCCTGAGAGAGTGCCAAGGTGGAATTCAGGCAGGAAGACACATGCCAGGGATGGCTGCAGCAATCTAAGAAAGGGAGAGTGTGGCGGGAGAAGCTCCCCAAACACAAATGATGACAGCACGGATTTAGGAGCTAGGACCATGGTGGTGCCAGGCAGTCCCATGCTGCTAAGCAATCCCATACCGGAGAATCTGGACAGCCTCAGCCCTGCCACACATCTGCACAGCACCATGTGCCTTCCCATTTTCACTTTCCCACATTCATGTTTACGGCCACTGCATGTAGTAAAGCATTTGAAGAAACTGAGGCATAGAGACTTCAAGAACACAGCTAATTACCACCTCAATTAGGAGGCAGCCTAGAGCTGCATGAAGAGCATGTGTTCACAACTGAGAATACCGAGTTTAAATCCAGCCTCCTCCATGTACCACCTGTGTTTGCGCATGTATATGATGGGAATAACATCAGTCACCTGGCCAGTTGAATAGGATGCTGCAGGCACTGTAAGTGTTCAATACATTATAGTGCTTAGCTACCTCCCGGTTCATACTCCTCTCCATCACACCGTGCATTCTGCTCTAAATTAATATATTAATCAAAGGATTGGGGGTAAATTCAATTTACTAAATAGTTCACTGAAGCTTAAACTACAGAGACATCTCTTAGGTGCACTTACATTAGGGCCTATTTTATTTTATTTTATCTTTGAGACGGAGTCTTGCTTAGTCACCCAGGCTGGAGTGCAGTGACACAATCTCGGCTCACTGCAACCTCCACCTCCCAGGTTCAAGTGATTCTCCTGTCTCAGCCTCCTGAGTAGCTGGGACTACAGGCGCATGCCACCATGCCCATCTAATTTTTATATTTTTAGCAGAGACGGTGTTTCCCCATATTGGTCAGGCTGGTCTTAAACTCCTGACCTTGTGATCCACCTGCCTCGGCATCCTAAAGTGCTGGAATTACAGTCATGAGCCACTGCGCCTGGCCTAGGGCCTATTTTTTAAAAAACATTTTATTTATATTCAATTCCTCAGGAATCTACTCTGCGTTTTATTCCCTCCAAAGATTTTATGTCTGTCTTTCTCCAAGCCACTGCTCTTCACAAATGAACAAACCAGAACACAGTGGCTGTTCCCATTTTCCAGTGGGTAAAACTGAGGCCCACAAAGACAAACAGGGAAGGCGCCCATGACGCAGCCAGTAGATGAACTGCATCAGCTCCTGCTCTGCCCTTTGCCCCCAGGGTTGCAAAATAAGCATGCCAGGCACATATCACCTCTGCCACCTCCCTGGCCCCGGCCTGGGCCCCGCCCCACCTCCACTTGGAGGTTTTCAAAAGCTGAGATCCAATCAGGCAGTCAGGCTGGGTGGTGGAGGGGGAGGTTTCCGGGGCCTGTGGTTACTACACTCCACTTCCTTATGATGACATAAACCCTATTTCTGCAGCAGGAGGCCAGCACCAAGATTCTCAGGTCTCCACACAGCCCACATGAGGCCCTGTATGGGCCTCAGTTTCCGAGAGCTGTGAACTGGACACAGGTGGCATTGATTGGCACTGACTGGCTTTGGGACTCGGAAGGCACCCCAAATGCCCATTCCCCTACAGTTTTTTCGATCTTCTTTAGTCTTTCTCTCCCAAGCCACCACTGCTCTTGGTTCAAAATTCAGACAGTCATTGACCAAGATTTCAGAGTAACCTAGAACTAGGGAAATAACTGCAGCTAGAGAACCCAAATGGGAGAGGGCAGGGGTACAATCTAACATTGTCCCTTGGGTCCCTTGGGCCACCCCCCCCAAACCCCTCCCTATCCCCTACTTAACCCTGTAGTCTCAACAGATGGATGCTGGGCCGGCCAAGCACTGCCAAGCAGACTAAAGGAAGGAAGCTTAGGGAAGCCAGGCAGAGATAAGAGGGGAGGGGGCTAGGCAACACCGAGGTCTCCTCTCATGGTGGGGGCTCAGAGCTGGGGACTTGAAAGGGTCTTAAACAAACTTCCATGTGACTTGGCTTCCTTCCCCAATTTTAATTTTGCCAACTTGCATTTCTTAACAGCTACCCCTTTCTCCCCACATTTGTCAGGCCTGTATCTCTGTAGCCTGGGGCAGGTCACAGCTCCGCCCCACCTCTCTCTAGCCTTGTTACACACCTCCTCCCCCAGGTAACGGCAAGTTCTAGTCCAGCCCAGGAAGCTGAGAATCTTTACAGTACAAGGGGATTAATGGATAAAGGGATCACAGGGCAGGCTGAAGAGGCCGGCCTGGGAATCCCTTGGTGCAAAGCCGAGTAGCCTGGGTTCAGGGACAGATGGGCCAGATTCCATCTAGCTGGGGAGGCCACGAGGTGGGGCTTTTGGGGTCTGCTCACCCCTGGACCTTCTTCCCTTACCCCAGACCCAGGTCCTGAAAGTTTCCTCCTCCGGCTCTCCAGGAGCCCAGGCCTTCACTGAAGCATTCCACAGCCAGCCAGCTTCGATCTCCTCATCCCAAACAGATTGCAAGGCCAAGAGTCTTGGGCCTGGCACTTCTCACCTCGTCTAATAGTCCTGGGGCCTCTCTCCTCCCCCCCCCGCCCCCCCCCACACACATCAGACCACGCCTGTCTCATTCCTGGTCTTCCTTGTCTGAAGAGTTGGACTCCAGGCTCGCTACAAGTTATTCTCATGGAAATTCAGAAAGCACTTCAGTTGGATACAAGAAAGGACTTCCATAAAGTCAGAAAGACAGCCAGACCTGGCAGGAGGTAGTGAGCCCTGGGGTTGGACTAGACCCTGGACAAGCCTTGCCCTTCCCATAAATGCTCTACTCTAGTGCAGCCCACCACCCAGTCTTTCAGGTGAGAGAAGTGATTTCTGGGGGTGCTGCAGGGGAGGAGGGGTAGAAGAGGATCTAAAAACAAGGAGAACTCCCCCTACAGCCCGTCACTGGCACCATCTGCTCTCCTTCCCAGCCCAGCCCAGCCCCAGCTCAGTCCTAAGCTCTCTGATTAGAAACTGGGTTCTGTCCAGACATCGTCTGCCTTCCACGGCCGGCTGCCCATTGAGGTCTGGCGTGTGCCCGGGCTGGGCACTCATGCTGGGGTGGGAGGGGAGGGGTGGGTGGGGCCCTCACCTTCCCGGAGACCCTGCAAGACTGCTTCTGATGCTCAAATGCCCCACCCCCCATACAGATCAGCAACTTTGCCCCCACTTAGGGCAATCTGACTGGGAACCAGAGATGACACACATCGCCGTGAACTGGGTGCAGAGGGCAGACATGATCCCTTCTCTGCAGAAAGGGTCCCGGGAAGCCTCTAGAGGTGGCAGTGGGAAGAGAACATCAGCTTATCCTCACTGTGCCAATCCCATGAGGCTCCCCGGGTGGGAGACCCACATCTTTTCACCCCAGTCCAGCCTGGAGACCCTGAACAGAGGTGGGGGCCTTTGTTTAGCTCTCTCCAGCAAGATGGAATCTAAAGGAAACCCCCACTGTGGAAAGGGCACCCCCAAGCCCCTTCCTTCCCAGTCCTCGTTCACAATGGGTGGGGGCCAGAGGGGCCAGAGCTTCATTTCCCTTTTATGGTGTTCTTGGACTCTCCCAATCTGCTGCAGATGCCATATTTACATTTCTCACTCCCACCCCCGGCCATGCAACCCTCCCTCGACCTCCACAAGATCCTGCTGCAATGTCAGCCCCAGCAGCAGCCTGGCCCCGCCCCAGCCAGCCCACCAGGCACCTGCAGGGCTCCTCTTTGTCTCTCTGGCTGCTCAGGGCCAGGAAAGCTGTTCTCAAGTGATTCTTGAGTGCTGCCTAGGGTGCATGGGTGGGGGTGCCTCAATCTCCTTCCCTCCAGCTGAGCACTGATCAGTGTCAGCTCCTCTCTGGGCTGCAGAGGGCCAGCCAGGTGGCCGTGGCGAGGGGCATCTGCCCTGGGGCAGGAAGAGGAAAGCTTTTTCCTTGCCATCTCTGACTCCGTCTAGGAGCAACCTCCCCGGGTCCCTGGAATCTGGGTCACATATGACCCAAGGGATCTAGAGACCTGAGAGACCTACCCTAGACCTGGACAATCCCCCGCCCCCTCCATCATACAGGGCTGGGGCAGAGATAGACGTTCTTTCCACACCCCTGCCTTGGTGAGCAGCCCCAGATTGGCACGCTGCTGCCAATACACCCCTCTCAAAGAGAAAAAACCAAAGCAAAAACTGGGAGAGGTGGTGAGGTGTAAAGCGTCTCCACCCAGCACAAAGAACACAGATGGCTCAATTTCACAGCATTTCCTGCTCCTGCACCTTTGTGTACCCCTCCCAATAGAACCCACCCAGCCATGTCCTCTCCCTGTCTCATTTCTGCCGGCTCAAGTCCCAGAGCTGTTGAGAATGGAACCCCAGATAAGTCTAGGCAACCCTCCCCTGCTCAATTTTTGTCTGAGTGTCTGAGGATGGGGCATCCACATCACACCCTCCTGCCCTCTCAGAGGGAAGCACCTCAGATACACCTCTTCCTCCCTTCCTAGCCCCATCTCCTCTTGGGACAGGAGTGGCAGGATTCTCCCAGAAAGCCATTGACTTCCCACAGAAGGCCAAGGCATCATCCCAGGTTTTTCGTTGGTCCCCGCACCGGATCTTTGTCTGCAGATCTGGCTCCCAGGGCGGGTGTGCTGCCTTTGCTAGCTGGACCAAGAGCACATAACTAGCTGACTCTCGTGGATGAGGGGGAAATTTCCCTCTGGTATACCCGTATGAGACAGCAGCCTCGTGGGGAGGCGAAGAGGAAACACACAGACGCTCCGGCCTGGGCCAGGGCTGGGTGTGAAATACCGGATTTCCTTGTTTATTCGATTTTCTGATCATTAAGGGCTCCCAAGAGGGACCCAAAATTACCACCCAAACAAAGCCACCTTGCAGTAGTCCGCGGGGTCGCTGCTCCCCGGCGGCAGCCTGGCCAGCGCGCGGCGCCCTCCATCCCGTCCCACGCCGGCCCCTCCCCCGGGAGTGCAGGCTCCAGCCCGAGCGGTGCCCGCGCCCCCCGCCCAAAGCCCACGCGAGACAAAGCCCGAGCCCTCTCCGCGAGGCCCCTTCCATGCCCCGGGTCCCTACCTGACGGCCACCTTGACGCAGCAGTCCCCCTGGCCGGCCATGGCCCTCTGGCTCTAGGGTCTGGGCGTGGATCAGAGGCGGGGGTCTGGGGGCCAATGCCCAAGGCAGCGGCTGCGGCTGCGGGAGGCGGGGGCGCGGGCGCGGCTGGCGGAGGCTGCGGCGGCGGCGGCTGGAGGTGACATGCTCGCGGGCTGCAGGCCGAGGGGCTCACCCGCGGCCGGCCCCCCGGGGCTGGGCCCGCGCGCCTCCTCGGGCCATCGGGCGGCGGCGCGGAGCTAGCTGACAGCCGGCGGCGCGACCCGCCGCTCCCTACGGCGCGGCACACGCGCACACACCTCCCACCCGGCCGTCACCTCCCGCCGCAGCGCGAACAAAGGGGGCGGGGGCCGATCCGGCACCGAGCCCGCCCCGAGCCCGCCCCGAGCCCGCGCCGGGCCCCGCCCAGCCCGGGAGCCGCCAATCGAAAGCCCTAATGAGCAGCGGGGGCGGGACTCGCGCCTTTAAAGGGACCTCTTGGCTCGCGGCCACGGGTGGCTGGGGGTAGGGGGCGGGATTGGAGGGTGGGGGTGGGATGGGGGGGTGGAGGCGCGGGACGCAGACCACGTTAGAACCTTGGCTCCTGGAGTGGCAGAACCTCAAGCTTCAATGGGACCCTCATTTCATAAATGAAGAAACTGAGATTTAAAGAGGGGAACTACCGAAGGTCACAGAGCGAGTTCGTGGGTAAGCATGGTAAGAACCCTGGTCTCCCGGGGATCTCACAGCGATTGACGGTTTATAGTTCACAAGAGCCAGGAAAGCTTCCCTTCTGCATTTATTCCAGTAAATTCGCCAACCCTTCTTGAAGGGAGTTCTTGCTAGCCCCTAAATAAATTTCCCCCCACCCCCGCCCTGCAGCATTTTAAAGCTCGTGTTTTAGCTGATTCCTGGCCAGGCTCCTAGCCCAAGACTAGCCCCTCCCTACTGCTAGACGACTGTCCCATTGACCTTTATGACCCACAGATGACCCCACTGGGCCTGGCTCACACTCTGCTTGTTGTGGCAGTAGGGCCAGAGGGTCAGTGTGGGAGGCCTGAGCTGCCCTGGGGGAAAGGAAGGAACAAAGGGGGCCCTCAGTTCCGAGCACCTGGGTAGAGAGGCTGGGCGGTGAAGTGGGTGGGGAAGGGAAGAAGGAGGGCAGCTGCCTGCAGGAATGGATATAAAGGACAAGGAGGACCATGGAGACTTTAACACTGGGCCTGGATGGAGGAGGAGACCAATGCTGCAAAGTCACAATTCCCTTCCCAGTCCACCTCCCTCCCTCTGAGCCCAGAGGCCTCTTCCCTGCCCCCTGCCTCCCAACATTGGGGCCATTCACAGGGCCCCTCACCAGCTGCCCTCACTTCACCCAGCTCCCTCCCCTGGAAAGGGCCCAAGAGAAGGACCCAGCTGCAGCTCCAGATGTGGATGGGGCTCTCTGGGGGAGGGGAGCAAGGGGAGTCTGACTCCAGGCCTCTTACATCACCCTCAGATGATGAAACCATGTCAGAGATTTTGGCAAGGGTGTGGACTGGGGTCTGAGGATGCATCTGTTGGTGCCATCTTCCTCCCCTTCCCTCCTCCACTCGCAACCCACTACCCCCCGCAATAACTGCTTCATGCAGTAGCTCAGATCCCTGTTTGGCTTGACCTATTAAGGTCAAATCAAAACCAAAGATAATTTTAAGAGCAAATTTCAAGGGCCAATCAACACACCCTTTTCATCCCCATGGCAAAGAGGAGGAGCACTGCGAGCAGTGCCCCCAGGATGGAGGCTGGAGAGGAGGTCTTGGTGGGATCCTGGACCTTTTATTAGCATTTGAATCTAGAGGAAGCTCTCCCTGGGGCCAGGGGATCGCCTCTCCTGGACCAGGAGGCTAGCAGAATGTTGCAGTCAGATCCTGCAACATTCCTCCCCATCTTCCAACCAAAATAAGACGTGGGGAGGAGACTAACACATATGGACCACCTACACAAGGTATTTTATGCACATATTCTCATTTTATCCCTGTAACCTTGTGAGATAGGCTTTCTTATTCTTTTTAAATTTTGCAGATGGGGAAACTGAGCCTCACATGTATGAATTCCAGCATATAAGCAACAGACTCCGGATTTGAACTTGTATATCTTGTTCCAGACTTCCCAGATGACCACCAAGGTGGAAGCGATGGTGATGCCAAGGCGGAAGGGATGGTGATGCCCAGGCAGAAGGGAGCTAGGCTGGCCCAGGCTTTTCCTGTAGGCATAGCGGGCTCCAGGTTCAGCCTTCCCGGACGGTAATGTTGCTTTCTGAAGAGCTAATTTCCCGCCAACTCATCTCTGGACTTCTCTGGGGCCCAACTCTGATTTCCTGCCTGCAGGAGGTCCCCTCTGACTTCCGATAGTAGATGATCCTTCTGACTCACAGTTCTACTGCTGGGAAATGCCTCCAGAGCTGCTGCCCACCCCCTCTGCATCCCTCCAGGTCACTGGGTGTCAAGTCAGGGGAAGCAGGGATGCACATGGGTGGGAAACTCAGGCCTCCTAAATGTCAGAGCCTCAGGACTTTGGCTACTCAGAAGTAGCTCCCTCCTGGGCCAGGAAGCAGCAGGGCAGCCAGCATCCCGACGTCACTCCTGGACTCTGCTGCTCAGAGGCTAGACAGAGAACCAAGGTGGGAAAGAGGCTTAAACCACAGCGTGGGGAGATTTAGGTTAGGTGGGTCAGAGGAAGTTTAGGACAAGACTTGTCCTTTTCGGGCTCTGTCCAGCTTCAGCACAGCCACTGCTTCCTCTCTTTGGTTTTTCCCATCCGCCTCTCTCCCACCACCTCTATCCCCTTCCAGCTTTTCTTCTTTCTTTCCCCCCTTCCCAGACCCCAAAGTTTCTCAGGATTAGCTGCCCATGTGCATATCTCCCCCACCCCCAAATCTTTCCTCACTGTCTCACAGAAACAGGCAAACACACACACATGCACACAACCATGAGTGGCCCTGAGAGTTCCCTGATTGGACTGAGGTTGGAGCCCCAGCTCTTGTCCTGAGCTGAGGCCCTTCCCCCAGGTATCTTGGGGCTTCTTCCATCATTTCTCTTGACAGGAGCTGTGGGCGTCTGGGCAGATGGGAACCTGGGGGAGGTGTGGGGAGCACTCTCTGAGGCAGGAAGCTCCCACACTACTGTAGTTAAAATACTCCGGCAGCAACTTGGGGCAGCCATCTGGGATGCCCAGATTTCCCAGGACACTCAGCTCTCAACAACAACCCTATAGGAACAAATTAAAAACCTAAGAGATAGTTGTAGGCCCTGGAAATGTCTCCCAAAAGTGGCCTGAACTTGAGTTCTGTTTCCTTTTATCTTCTTCAGGGTTAGCATTGGGCATTGGCATTTACAAAAACTCTCTAAGCATTAAGCAAAAGTTATAGGAGTGGAAGATACAGCATTCTGGATCTCCAGTCCTAATACCCAGCCACACCCCAGCAGCTATGCATGGTTCCATGGGAAAACAGGCATAGCCCATCCTGCTGGCATATAGTCCAGCCACATCTTCCAATGCCCACCTGGAGACTGAGCCCAGTTCTGCCCAGCAACAGGAGCTCAGAGCTCTAGAGAGCCTCTCCTGGGGTGCAGACTCAGGAGATCTTAGCTCAGGAGCAGACTTAGCCTGACTTCCTCTTTTATAGGAGGAGACAGACTTAGTTACAGAGGAAACCAGAGTTGTTATAAATAGCAAGGAAGGGAGAAAACTGCTATGGATTACAAACACACCATCAATCTTAAACTATTTTTAGTTTCAAATAATAATGAGAGTCTAATTAATGCTCTGTATAACTTCAAATGTGGGATCTTTATCTACCTTTCTACTTTGTGATGCTTTCTAATACAGTATGAGGGCCAAAGGCAGGAAGAGCTATGGGCAATTCTCAATGTTACCAAATCCTAGATATGGAAAGAACCTGAGAAATTTAGTCTAGCCCTTTCATTTTCTGTGAAGAAACTGAGGCCCAGAGAGGTCAAAGGACTTGTCCAAAGTTGCACAGTAAGATAGGGACTGAGCAGTGACTAAAAGCCTAGTCCCGGTACTCCAGAAGCAGGGCAGTTCCACAACAGCACAATAGAACCCAAAGGCTAAACATCTATGGTTGGGCTGTTGGTGAGTTTATAGCCTGGATAAAAGTTAGGTCTGGGCCAGGTGTGGAGGCTCACGCCTGTAATCCCAGCACTTTGGGAGGCTGAGGCGGCTGGATTGCTTGAGGCCAGGAGTCCGAGACCAACCTGGCCAACATGGCAAAACCTCACCTCTACTAAAAAATACAAAACTTAGCCAGATGTGATGGCACATGCCTGTAATCCCAGCTACTCAGGAGGCTGAGGCACAAGAATCGGTTGAACCCAGGAGGTGGAGATTTCAGTGAGCTGAGATCGCACCGCTGTACTCCAACCTGGGGAACAAAGCAAGACTCTGTCTCAAACAAACAAAAAAGGTCTGAATGAAATAGCAAAAGACAGCCCAGAAGCTGAAGTGTGGTCTTCTGCGTCCCAGAGTTTTGGGTTCAAATCCCAGCTCTGCAACTGACTAGCTATGTAACCCTGGGCCGGTGTGTAACTACTCCAAGCATCAGCTCCCACATCTCAAAATGAGGATAATCACACTCACTTCATTACAGGACTATTATGAGGTTTAAATGAGGTAACGTGGGTCAAGCATCCAGCACAGTGCTCAGCAAAAAATGGATGTTAATTTCCTTCACATTTCTCTTGGATTCTCTATCCCTTCTTCAATGGACTCCTATCCTCTAACTGGACAGAAGGGCAGATTTGTCATAAAGCAGTCACGTGAGGGATAAGAAGTCTCACATGAGTGTGAATGAAGTTGGGGGTGGGCGGGGGATAGTTTATGGCAATGAAGTTTGCCTGGCGCAAGTGGTCAGTGTCAGATCCAGAGGGTGGGAGAAGACAGATTTGCGGAAAATTATCCATCCTCTGCTAACCACTCAGTGACGGGCCTCGGGGTCCGGGGTCAGTGTTTGCAGGGGAGGAGGGAGGCTGGGCATGCTGGGTCCTCATTGTACACAAATACCCGGGCCTCAACCTCACCCGTGTGCCACACTGTGCCAAGGGTGTTACATAACATTTCTCTTTTAATCCTCACAACAATCTATGAGGCAAATACTCTTCTCGTCCCCATTTTGCAGAAGAGGAAATGAGCTCAAAGGTCACTTGGCTAGTGTAGTAGTCATTAGTGCTGTCTCCAAATATTTCCGGCTCTCTGCCTTCTGGCACAAGGTAGGACTGCATGTTCTCACTCTTCTTTGATGCTAGCTGTGGACATGTGAACAACTTTAACCAATAAAACGTGGCGGAACTGATGTGCGTTAGCTCTAGCGGAAGCATTAAGACTCTGGCACCCTCACACCTATGTTGTTCATAGAGTGTAAATGAGAAATAAACTTTCATTGTGTTAAACCACTGAACTTACAAGTTGTGTGTTGCCATGGCAAGCCTGGCCTACCCTGACACAGTTAGGAAGGGGCAGAGCCAGAGTTCGGAGGCCTGGTCTGTAAAGATGCCAGATGGCGTGAGTACCTTCCAGAGATCGACCTGCTTGCCTAAGACACACAGAAGCCCCTTTCTGGGCTACTTAGAGCCCTGTGGGGCAGGGGAGGAGGGTAGGCAGCCTCCCTACCCTTATCTCTTTCCCTCCTGATTTGACTGTGATTTTATGGGGTTTCCAGGTTGCTGAGCCCGGGGGAACTGACTAAATGAGTGTGGTTTTGTAGGAACACTTAGGGGCTCATAGTTTTCTGGTTAGCTACTACTCATAGTCTTCTGGTTAGAAGTGCTGAGCTACTTCTCAGGGCTCTCCAGGAGACACTCTGAGAAGTAATTGGAAAATTCCGACTTCCTCCCTGCCCATCACCCAAATAGGAAATAGCTGGGTATCAGGACATGCCTGCATTCACTCCCAAATTAAAGATCAACCCTACTCAAGTCACTCTTTGCTTTGGGACTCAGTTACTCCTCTCTGAAATGGAGCCACTTCAAAGGGTTAGGGTAACTGCTCAGAGATTCTAGAGGAAGCCCATTCCAGATTGTATAGATCTTCTCAGAGGTGCCTGCAAAATGAGAACAGCTACTATTTCTGAACATTGTGCTGGGCATTGCACCAAATGCTTCAGATTCATACGGTCATGGAATGCTCACACAACCCATGGAGGTAGGAACATAAAGAAAGCCAGGATACCAAGAGGTGCACAAGGTCACATTGCAAGTGGTGGGCAGGGTTCAGACTCAAGCATGCTGCCTGCCCGTTTCATCCTCGGCTGAATTACAGGGAGGGAAAAGGATGAATCTGGTCTTGGCAGCTGCTGAGCTGCCAAGAAAGTGAGCACAGCCCCCTAAGGAGTTATGAGCTTCACTTGTCTACATAAATACTTGCCCATGAAGGACCCCAGCAGCTTTGTCATAGGCCCAAACTGGAAACACCACAAATGTCCATCAACAGGGGAGTGGATTAAGAATCTGTGGTATATCATATGGTGGGATATTATTTAGCAATAAAAAGGAATGAACTATTGATACATGATAGAATGTGGATGAATCCCCAAATTCATTATGCTCAGTGAAAGAAGCTAGACGAAAAAGAGCACATACTGTACAATTCCACTGATGTACAAATTCTAGAAAATGTAAACTATAGTGTCAGAAAGCAGATCAGTGGTTGCCTGGCAAGGGGAGGGACCTGGGAGGGGTAGGAGGACATGAGGGCATGAGCAACGTTTTGAGGTGGTGGGTATATTTATTTATTTATTTATTTAATTTTAGATTTTTTGAGACAAGGCCTTGCTCTGTCACCCAGGCTGGAGTACAGTGGTGCAATTGTGGCTCACTGCAGCCTCAAGCTTCCCAAGCTCAAGGGATGCCCCCCATCTCAGCCTCCTCACAGGCGCACACCGCACCACCACACCTGACTCATTTTTGTATGTTTGTAGAGACGGTTTCACCATGTTGCCCAGACTGGTCTCAAACTCTTTGGCTCAAGCAATCTGTCAGCCTCAGCCTCCCAAAGTGCTGGGATTACAGGTGTGAGCCACTGCACCTGGCAAATTTATTGTCTCAATGGTGGTGATGCTTCCGTGGGTGTATGGTAATACATCTGTCAGACTAATCAGATTATACACTTTGAATATGTGCAGATTATTATACATTAATTACATACCTCAATAAAGCTGTTGAAAAGTAACTTGTCCCAACTTCTTTGTTCAAACAGAGGTGCAGAGTGATTGGTGACTTCTCCTGGGCCATGAGGACAGTCAGTTAAAGTCCTGGCTACCTCTTCCTGAGACCACATGGCCTATGGCTTCATGGAAGGTGCCACCTCCCAAGAAGGGGCTAGTGGCAGGGAAGTCGAGAACCAGAGAGACGGAAAGGTGGCATAAAACAGGAGAGGGAGACACTGGAGAGGGGCCGGCAAGAGGCCAGGCTGGGGACGTCAGAGAAGAGGAAAACAGAGATGAAGCCACAGGCCTGAGGACAAGGGAAGAGGAGAGACAGGAGATGGGACCCCTTCCCAGACCTGGTGATGAGGAGGAGGCTCTGAGCAGTCCTAGCCAGGCCCCAGAGGAGCCATTCCCTTCCTTTGACAGATGCCACCCGTGTACGCCCCTGCCCCCGATGAAGTTAACAAATCACCACCACCAGCCTACCCTGGCCTGGTTGCTGTTGACGTTCAGTCCCCAGGATGCATCATTTTCTTGGATTTTAATAGATAATTGCCTTGGCCAGACCCTGCAGAGCAAATTGCCAGCAAATGTTCATTTAACACTTTAAAAATCGAGGGGAAGAGGAGAGGGCTTGGAGGCAGCATGTGGAGAGAGGTCAACCTCTAAAGTGCCAGCTCTCCAGAAATGCAGCCAGACTGAGGGTTTTAAGGGATGGTAGTGAATGCCAGCACTCCAGGCAGTGTGTGTGCTGAATCTCATAGGATGGTTTTAGGACCACTTCAAAGGCCTTTTTGACGGAGATAGTCACGTTGGCCTGAGGTGAAACAACTCTGGAAAAGTTAGTCTGTGTCCTCCCTGCAACCCTTGTATTTCCTGACACTTGTATCAGTAGACAGAGGAGACCCTTGGCCTTAAGGAGAATTTGGGAATTACGATCTAGTGAAGATGCGGAGAAGCAGGAAAAGACCCTTTTTTCTCTTTAACTTCTAAACTCGGAGGATCCAAATAGCAGGCCAGGACTGGGTGGAGCAAAGACGTTAAGTCATAACCAAAATTGAAAAGAATGTAGAGGAAGAGGCCCTTTTCTCCCACCCTCCAGTGATGAGGGTCCCTTGGGCTGGAAAAGGGGAAGGAGGAGATAGGGGGCTAGGCCTTGAAGGAAGTCAAACCCTAAGACAAGAGGATCAGATTTGGGGTGCTGTGAGAGGCGAGGGAGGTCTTCCCGGAGAGACAGTCAAGCTCTGACAGTGGCTGGTGCTAGAGTGGCTGGGCCCCCACCTGCAGACCACTCCCCATCATCACTGAGTCAGCCTTCTCCTCCCCGCTCAGAGGGGACTCAGAGAGGGACCTCTCAAGGTGGTCTCAATGAGAAGAGGTACAGAAAGCCCCCATCAATTTTGGTCTATACGCTGCCCAAGAACCACCCTCCTTGGTGAGCCCCTATCCTAACCATTTTGTGTGGTCAAGACGCATATAAACTGTCCCAAAACAAAAGACAGAGAGCAGGGACTACTAGAGGGTGAGTGGGTGTACTCGGGTGGGTCTGGCTAGTGGGGAAACCGACCCTCATTATACCAGGTGAAATATAAAGTTACCATTTTGTAGACAAGAAGGCATAGAATATTGGCAATTTCAAATGATACCATCTAATATGTTCTATGTAGCAGTCTCTTGCATTTGCCCACCTTTCCTCCCTCTCTCCCTCCCTTCCTGCCTTCCTTTTCCCCTTCCTTCCATTTTTTCCTTGCTAGGAATACAAAGTTGATAAAGATTCAATGCCTGCCCCTGAGAAACTCACAGTATGCTTGGAAAAAAACAAACTGCAAACCCCTAATTAGGATACAGTGTAATAAATGCCAATAATGAGAGTTATCAGGTGCTGTAAGAGCACTAAGGAAGCAGCAACTAAGTTTACTTGGGTGATCAGAGAAGACTTGCGGTAGGCACTGTCAGGCTGAGACCCAAGGAGGAGATTGTTGGGCGCAGAGACACTGTCAGTAGAAGCCTGAGAGCGCGTGGCCTGTGCAAGAGGGAGTTGTTGAGTTGCCTGTGGTTGGGCTGGTGCTTGGCAGAGTGTGCAAAGGGTTTCAGGCCAGATTAGTGGAGGATGAGTGGGGATTGGAGGGTAGGGGTGGGTTGTCATGTGAGCCTCACAAGAATACAAAAAGTAAGAGGCTTAAGAATAGTGTCCAGGCTCCCGCTGGACACCTGGTTTCACCATTTCAGGGTCAAGTGACTGCAACTAATTCACTCAGCCTTTCTGAACCTCTGTTTTCTCATTATAAAATGAGATTAGTAGTAATACCTATTTTATAGGTATTGCAGTGATTACATGATATGAAAGGCAAAATGCTTAATGAATCAGGCTTAATGTGTGTTATAACCATTATTGTTCTACAGATGAGGAAACCAAAGGGCAGAAACATTTTTAGGAGAACACACCAGTGGGAATGGGAGTGGGTGTTCTCCAAGTCCAGGGCCTCGCTCTGCTGCACCCTGCACGTTTCAGGACAGCCTTTCTGAAGCTTGGCTGAGGGAGCCTGGAGTCTCTTCCTGGCTCTTCTCGTGAACTTAGTGATGTGAGGTACATGGGGTTGTTTCCTTCCCCGGGTCTTCATTTCCCTTCTCCCCACCATGGAATCTCTCTTTCTTCATTTGACTTTATTTTTATTTATTTTGTGAGATAGGGTCTCACTCTGTTGGCCGGGCAGGAGTGTGGTGGTGCAACCATGGCTCACTGCAGTCTTGACCTCCCAGGCTCAAGGGATCCTCACACCTCAGCCTCCCAGGTAGCTGGGATGACAGGCACGCACCATCATGCCTGGCTAATTTTCTTTGTTTGTTTGTTTGTTTTGTTTTTGTTTTTGTTTTTGTTTTTGTTTTGAGACAAAGTCTCACTCTGTCACCCAGGCTGGAGTGCAGTGGTGTGATCTGGCTCACTGCAACTTTGCCTCCTGCGTTGGAGCAATTGTCCTGCCTCACCCTCCCAAGTAACTGGGATTACAGGTGTGCACCACCATGCCTGGCTAATTTTTGTATTTTTAGTAGAGATGAGGTTTCACCATGTTGGCCAGGCTGGGCTTGAACTCTTGACCTCAGGTGATCCACCCACCTCGGCCTCCCAGAGTGCTAGGATTACAGGCATGGGCTACTGCACCCAGCCTCCTCTGAACCTTTCAAACCCCAGTGTCTGTCTCACCAAGGTATGCGACACCATTGCATTTTCAGCTGACAAGACCAGAATCATCGCTTGCACCTTGTATTTGTGGCCAATCTCTTTTAAAAATACTTCTGTGCTTTGGTTTCCTCAACTGGACTTTAAGTTCCATTGAGACACACAGTTATGGACCACAGGGGAAAGTTACCATGGAATTAGAAGGCTGGAGGGCACATCCCAGATCTGCCACTTACCAACTGTAGACCTCTCAGTGGCCTCATTAGGAAAATGGCAGGAGGATGACCTGTGGTGGGGTTGGCACTGTGAACTGTCAGCCCCAAGGCTGGGGTGACATGAACTAGGGATCAAATGCCAGAAGAATGGGGGCATAACCTTGTGAAATAGGAGTTGGGGTTAAGCTCAGCCTTGCCTTGGCAGTGTCTTCTCTAGCAGTCTGGGGCAGGAGCCGACCTCTACATCCATGCCAGTTGGTGAGAGCTGGCAGGGCCTCTAGGAGGACGAGGCCTGGTGCTGAGGTGTGTGGGCTGCCCATTGCTGCTGCCCTGTGCCCCCTAAAGTGCCCGGGTTCCCCCAAGGTTGGCTTTCTCCTGTCTTACAGATCTGACCCCATCACTAGCCAGCATCAGACAGAATCAAAACAACAGCTTCCTTCCCTTCCTGTGCCAGGTCCTTCCTCAATCACATTTGCATCTCACATCCACTTTAGGAATAGGAATGACCTTCCCATTAGACAGAGGGAGGAGCAGAGACCTCAAAGGGTTATATGAACTGCCTGACCATCGCTCAACATGGATACAGGGGAAGGGGATTCGGGCTTCCAAGGCTCTGCTCGGAAACACCTTGCAGACAACAGCCACCACCTCCCTGCCTCAAGAACCCAGGACAGGCAACTTGGCAGGAGTCCCTCAGGGCCAGGGAGCTCCTCCCCATTCTGAAGACAGACTGGAACTGAGGCCCACCCTCTTCCACCTTTCCAGAGACCCTCCAACTGAGCTCCACACCCCCTAGATGGAGGGCTCCCCTAGCCCCCACAGCCCCAGCATGCAGCTTTGTGTCTACCCCTCCTGCCAGCCACACCCCGCCCCTTCTGGCAGAACCCCCCACCCAGCAGCTGGGCCCCGTGTCTGCAGGGAACTGTCAGGGAGAAGACAGGGGTCTGGCAGACACTGTCCCTGGCCAGTGCCCCCAGGTGACAGAAGGGGGCCCACCTGCTCCTAGGGATACACTGTCTGTCAGGGGGTCCTGCTGAGGGGCGTCTGTCTTCTCTGTATTTGCCCACTTTCCCTCCCTCCCACCTCAGGCCTCATCCTGCCACAATTTGTTCCTTTTAGGCTTTGAGTAGCCCAGCAGCCCTATAAGGGGAAACCCGCCTATGAGTTGAAGCGAAGCTGGTGCAGAGGTAGGATTTTGCACATTCTGATAAATTACAACATCTTATATGTTGCAAAGGAAAATGCCTGAACTTTTCCATAGAGTGAAGACCTAATAGGAAAGTTTCTCAAAGCCTGTGTTTACACATGTATCTGTTAGTTAGGCTGGGAGGGACAGCATAGATTTGACAAATGGTGTACCATTAAGGATGTGGAATTAGATGCTAAACTGACTCCCACCTTGGCTCTCTTATGAGCTGTGTGGTTAGGCAAGTTACGTTTGTTCTCTCTGTGCCTTTTATTTATTTATTTTATTTATTTTTTTTTTGAGAAGGAGTTTCGCAGTTGTCGCCCAGGCTGGAGTGCAGTGGTGTGATCTCGGCTCACTGCAACCTCTGCCTCCCAGGTTCAAGCAATTCTCCTGACTCAGCCTCCCAAGTAGCTGGGATTACAGGCACACACCACCATGCTCGGCTAATTTTTTGTATTTTTAGTAGAGATGGGGTTTCACCATGTTGGCCAGGCTGATCTCAAACGCCTGACCTCATGTGATCCACCCGCCTCAGGCTCTCAAAGTGCTGAGATTACAGGTGTGAGCCACTGCACCTGGCCCTCTCTGTGTCATTTTTGCAAAGTGAGGATGATGATACCTTTCTTAATTGTTAAGAGGATTAAATAAATTAGTATAATGGCAAAACCCTTGGAAGAGGGCCTGCCATATAGTTCGCTTTCTTTTTTTTTTTCAGTCTTATTTTGTCACTCAGGCTGGAATACAGTGGTGCAATCATAGCTCACCTTGAACTCTTGGGCTCAAGCCGCACTCTCACCTCAGCCTCCCAAGTAGCTAGGGCTATCAGATCATGTTACCACGTCCAGCTAATTTTTAATTGTGTGTGTGTGTGTGTGTGTGTGTGTGTGTGTGTGTAAAGACAGGGGTCTTCCTACATTTCCCAGGCTGGTCTTGAACTCCTGGCATCAAGCAATCCTTCCACCTTGGCCTCCCAAAGTGCTGGGATTATAGGTGTGATTCACTGCGTCCAGCCCTAGTTGACACTCTATATGTGGTAGGCATTACTACGAGATGTTCAGATCCCTCATAAATAAGAGTGTCCTTTTATAAAACTCTACAGCATACACTTATGTTCCATTTTATCTTGTCTTCCCTAGAGATGAGTCAATTGAGCAGGAGACAGTGTAAGCAGCTGTGGGGGTGTTGAGTACTCCCTCCTGCCTGTGGGAGCTGCACCATGGAGTCTAGCTTGTTATCCTCCAGAGGCAGAGCCCCGCATCCCTGCCTCCTCTTGGTATAGATGGACAGCCATGGTGGTGGAGGCTGCAGAGCTGAGCAGGTGATACTGGGCAGCGACCCTGCTGCGGGCAGGGTCCACACCCCATAGCTCTTTCCTGCATTTATTTAATAAGCGACATTGAGCCAGCAATCTCTGTTGAAAAGTGCTCAGCCCTGGAGACAGAACTGTGAACAACGTGGACACAGCTCCTGCTTTGTGAAGCTTGGTGTCTGGCTGGGGTAAAAATAAACAAGCAGTTACAACACAGTTACGATCCCCACTGTAACGGAGGAGAGATGGCAGCCAAATTTCTGGGCCAGGCTACAGAGAGTTTGGGGGTGTTCAGAGAAAGCCTTCTGCAGGAAGTAATAGCAAAGCTAAGGTTTGAAGGGTGACTAGAGCTCAGTCAGGCAGAAGGCTCAGGACGCTTCCAAAGAGAACAGTACATGTGAGCTCAGAGGTGAAAGCTCCCTCTGGGTGGGGCGAACAGGAGACTTGGGCAGGGTCTGATCTGGGAGAGGCTTGTGAGCCCAGGCAAGGGTTTTGCTTGCTATTCAGGGGCTTTGGGCGTGCCTTTAAAAGTTTTCAGCAAGGAGACAAGATGACTGGTTCTTCCTTTTAGAAAGATCAGAGACAGATGGGGAGCAAGAGAAAAGAGGAGACTGGAAGCCCGTTCAAAGGCTGTCACAAAAGATAAAGCACGAGATGATGGTTGAACGGATCAGGAAAGTGACCGTGAGGATGAAGAGAAAGGAGACAGATGTGAGAGATACTTAGGAGGACAAATCTGTGGGGCATGGTGGGAGGGGGAGGTAGGCATCCAGGACAACACCCAGACTTCTGGTTTGAATAAGGAGTGGGCTTCCCCGAGACCAGCAACACCAGAGGAGTAGCAGGCTTTCGGGAAAGGATAAGAGGCCACCACTGGACAAGGTGAGCATTAGGCACAAGTGAGACGTCTATGCAGAGTTGTCTGGGAGGAGCAGGATACAGATCTGGAGTTTAGGACAGATTTTGACTAGAAATACAGATTTTGGAATTACTGGCACATACATGCAACTAAGATATGAACGTGTACTACAATGAGAAGAAAAGGTCAAGGAGACAAAGTCTACCCGAGAGGTAGGCAGGCCAAGGGAGAACTCCCAAGGAAGATTCAAGTTGGAACACTCGAGGGGTACGAGGAAATTCAGGAGATCTGACACTCGGGGGGAATTTCAGGCAGGGAGGAGGGTAAATTGTATCTCATGCTGCCTGGAAGTCAAGTAAGGTAAAGATGTAAGAGTCCACTGGGTTAGCAACCAGATAGTGACATTGGTGAGTGTGGTTTCAGAGAAGGGGTGGGGCAGAGGCAGACTGCCTAGAGAGGAGAAATGAGAATGGAAGGGGAAATAGAAATGTGGACAAGGAGACCATACAGGTAAGAAGTTTGGTCCTCAGTCAGGAGCAGTGGCTCACGCCTGTAATCTCAGCACTTTGGGAAGCTGAGGCGGGCGGATCACTTGAGGTCAGGAGTTCAAGACTAGCCTGGACAACATGACAAAACCCAGTTTCTACTAAAAATACAAAAATTAGCTGGGCGTAGTGGTGCACACCTGTAGTCCCAGCTACTCGGGAGGCTGAGAGAGGAGAATCACTTGAACCCAGGAGGTGGAGGTTGCAGTGAGCCGAGTTCATGCCACTGCACCCTAGCCTGGGTGCCAGAGTGAGACTCTGTCTTTAAAAAAAAAAAAAGGGTCAACAGATGATAGATCATAGATGACGGATGGATGGATGGATGGAGGGAGGGAGGGAGGGAGGGATGGAGGGATGGATGGAAAAAGAGAGAGGGAGACAGAAATAGGGAAATAGGATGGCTGCAGAGTCAGGCTGCTAAGAGGGAGTCACCTGGAATGTGTTCCATGCAGCTAGAAGGGGCCTACAGAGAGGCAGAGAGAGGGGATAAGGGCTGGGGTAGAATCCGAGCAGCTGGCAGGAGAGCACTGGCTTCCACTGGGTCAGAAGGGAAGGAGGAGAATGCGACAGCAGAAACAGGAGGGTTCATCAGTGTGGGGACAGGAGCTGTGGGAGGAACCTTCTGGTAGCTTCTATTTTTTTTTGTGGAGAAGGGAGCAAAGCTAGCTGCTGGTGTTGGGGTTTGAGCAGAGAAGAGCATTGAGATTGCTGCACTGACAGGGACTAGGAAGCATTGGGGCCCTGTTGAGACTGGGGGCAGGGACGTACAGTGCATTGAGAGTGTGAGTGTCCCTGCCCTGCATGACTGATACCCTAGGCCTGGCTGAGAAGCCCAGAAGCTGCCTGGGGGTTCGCCAGGAGGCTGCACGGGGAGGCCAGTGTGGTTTCCACAGCAACAGCCACAGAGCAGGCGCTTGGCACAGGCTTAATGACGGAATGGCGAGAAGAGCAAGGAGTCCAGTGAAGGGGGAAGGATGCTGTGGGGACGCAGAGGCCCCGGCACAGAGTCCTGTCCTTGCCTCTGGCTGTGCACCCCAGGGCTGTCCCATCACCTCTCCATGCCTCCATTGCCTCATCTTTAACGTGGAATTCACACCTACCTCGCATGCTTGTGGTGGCAATGAAATGAATATTGTAACTGAAAGTGCTTTGTAAACATAACGTATTGCGGCCCCTGGCATGAGAGCAGGTGTGTAGGTGGCACACAGCAGGCACTTGGTAAACAGTAGCTACTGTTACTCATCGTTACTTGGTGTGGCTGAGAGGAGCCCTGGAGAATGTAGATCTTTGGTATTCAAGGCCATAAACAGGGGGCAGTTGAGGGCTCTGAGAGCCTGTGTTGGCAGTGGACTCTGGCCAATGCCTCACGGTCACAGCTTAGAAGATGTTTGGCATTGGTGTGACCTGGGGTGTGTGATTGCTTCTAAGGCCACCAGTCCTTCCTGGGGTTGCTTGGTCCCGGTCAGTGGACTTGGCTGTGGACTTCCAGGAGAACCCACAACAGGTCCCTCTCTGCCTCATGCAGAAAAAAATCCAGATGACCCCTCTGTCTTTCTCCATGCCCAGTCTCCCAAGCCCATGGGGAGGGTTCCTGGGGAAGGGACTGGGGGAGAGGGAAACACAAGTGTAGAAGAGTCCAAAAAACTGGACAAGCAGAGGCCAGTTGCCAGTGTCACAGGCCTGGAGATTTTAATGTCCTGCAGGTGGGAGTGACCCTAGGCCAGACAGACACAGACACCAACTAGGCCTTTTTGAATGACATCAGAAGCTCCATCCAATCATGCCTCTTGCTGGTTGAGGGGCAGGGCCTGTCCAGCTACTTCCTCCCCACTTTTTGAGGTGGTTCCTGACCACCCCGCCTCAGGCCATGCATCTAGCTGCTGCGAGGGAGGGAGGCTGCTGTGGTGGGCTAGCCCTTCTCCACCCCAGTAACCTCCCCACCCCCATTGGTCATGCCAGCTCTAAGCCCATGCTGATGCTGTGTGGGCATCACAGCCTGGGAGGAATAAGGGTCTCCTGGGAGCCCTGGTGCTGGTCAAGGCTGCCCAGGGAGGAACCGAGGTTCAGGCATCCCAGGGAGCTAGCCATGCCCTCTGGGGCCTCTCGTCCTTTCAGTAGCTCTGTTGCCATGACCTCCACTTCCTCTGGTTCCATTTGGCAGGCATCTGCCAGGGCCTGGCCTGTTGCCATGATGAAGTTTGCATCAGCTGCCAAGGTGCCCAGGCCCCCTCGAACCAGAGCCTGCAGGGAGGAGAGGAGGCTGGGTGGGGTCTTCCTGGGGAGCCACCTTTGGGGACCTGCCTGTTGGCCCTACCCTCTCTCCATGCCAGGTCATCACAGGGCCACCGCTCAATGCAGCCACTGCTGTGACCCAGCCCCCGGCTCACCTCTTGGATCAGCAGGGTTGTAGCTGGCGCTGAGCACCTGGAAGTATTCTCCCCGGTGCTCCTGCTGTGGGGTGTCTCCTCGTGCAGAGACCCTGGTGTGGAGCTCCTTCTGTCCTCAGGCATGGGGGACTCCACCCTGGGGCACTGTTCCAAATGCACAAAAGCAAAGACCCCCACGGGGGTGCTGGAGCCCACCAATGAGCAAAATTCCAGATCATCTGAGGGCAGCTCAACCAAGATCCACGGAAAGGGGAGGATGAAGGGATCCCCTCCCTTCTGTACTATTGGACACATTGCTGCCCAGCCTTCCCCCGCCACGGTCCCACTCCAAGTATCAGGCCAGGCAGGGTCTCTGTATGGAGTTTGCTCCCAGGCCCCTGCCCCTGTTACCTGGCAGGGGGCAGGAGGTGCCTGGCCTCTGGGCATTGCCCTCTGGGTCATCAGTCCCTTTAGCTTCTCCACACAAGGTTTGCTGTGGGGTCCTGTGGGCAAGAAGGGGCAAGGATAAGAGGGGCTGCTGACTCCTGCCAGGAGCCACGAGTCAACAGAGGCTCGCTTGGCCGGCTAGCCACACTCTGTGAGCGCTCTGAGATTCTCACGGCTGCAGAAGATGTCTTAGAGGGTAGACACAGGATGAGGCCCAGCCAACTCCAGGCCAGGCAGGGCTGCCCCAACTTTACTGGCCTGGTAGCTCTTCTTGAAGGTTTGGGAGAGGGGATAAGGGCCAGAGCCTCTGGCCAAGCTGGTTCTCTGTGGTCTCTGGGTGTGTGCACATTAATGTGAATGTGTGTTGGGAAACACAGCAGTATCCTTATTGCCACTAGCCCCCAGCCTCCCTGGGGCTCCTACTGTCACACAGCAGTCTAGATCATACTAGGAGACTTCAATATCATTTGCGGAAGGGCCCCAGAGTCAAGACATCAGTGTGTCCAGGGGCTGCCCTTCCAGGGACCTGGGGCAATGTGGGGACTCCTGCGCTGGGGATGGTGTAGGGGGCTGGGTGAGTTTCCTGGGAGGCCAGCAGAGGGCCCTTTAGCATGCACGGGCTTTCCCCCTTCCACCTCATTCAGCCACCTAGATGGTGCCCTGCTTCCCCACTTGGACAAGAAGCTGGCCCTGATGGTTTTCCCATTCCAGGGCCCAGATGATTGCCATTGTAACAGGCTCCCAAGCCAGCCCTCCCAGCCAAGTTCCCAGACTCTAAGAAAAGAGTGGGGCTTCCCGGACTCCTCTGGAAGAAGACTCAAGCTTCTTAGATGCACAGAATGCACTGACCCAGGGCCCTGCAGGGTTGGCCAAGGGCTCCTCCTCTGATAGCAGATGTCTCTGTCTCTTCTGGGAACTCCCTTTCATAGTGGACACTGAAATGGAAGCAAGGCTGGGTAAACCAGAGAAGGCTGCTAGCTCTCTTGCCATCCCTGCCTCTCTGTGGCCCCAAACATCCTTTTCCCTTAGAGCCTGTACAAGGCCAACCTAGTATAGTAGCCATGACTCCAGGGCTGACCCTCCCACCAATGTGCCCCAGCCGGCCCTGACTCTCTAGGAGGAAGGAGCCCAGTGCATTCCTGACTCCACTCCTTTGCTCAGTTGCTCCCTCTACCCTTTCTACATTCTGTTCATCTTCCAAGGCCCAGCTGCAGCTTCCCAGCCTTTGGAACCCTGCTTCTCCATCTCGGCCACACACAGGATCACCTGAGGAGCTCAAAGGTGAGTGGTGGCTGTGTCCCACACCCAGCATCTGTGGTGAGGCCCAGGCCTTGGGATTTGCAGAAGCTCCCTGGATTATTTAATGTATAGCCAAGGCTGAGAACCATTCTAGGTCTTTCTAGCCCATGGTGATCCATACCCCCTCTGCACTCTCAGGACACTAAATCTCCGTAATTATTTGGTGTTTTTGTTTGTTTGTTTGTTTTGCTTTGTTTTGTTTTGTTTTTTTGAGGCAGAGTCTTGTTCTGTCACCCAGACTGGAGTGCAGTGGCACAATCGGCTCACTGCAATCTCCACCTCTTGAGTTCAAGAGATTCTTCTGCTTCAGCCTCCCGAGTAGCTGAGATTTCAGGCATGCACCACCACACCTAATTTTTTGTGTGTTTTTAGTAGAGATGGGATTTCAACATGTTGGTCAGGCTGGTCTTCAGCTCCTGACCTCAAGTGATCCATCTACCTCGGCCTCCCAAAGTGCTGGGACTACAGGCATGAGCCACCACACCCGGCCTCTGTGATTATTTGGTCCCAATCATATCACATAACATATCACCCAATCACAGATTATATTTAGTCTGCAGCCTAAGGTTGGTGAGACGGGAACCACCCAGCATGGCGGGATCTCCTTGGAACCTAAATCCAGTGATGGAACCTTATTGTCCACGGTCTTTTGTGGTATGTGCTACCACCAAAGGTCCTCTCCTAACCTATCATGTGTTCAATACATCTCAGCTCCTAGACTTGCTGAAGCCAACAGAATAAAAGAACCTCTCAGCATCGGGGCCAATACTGACATGACGTGAGGCTTCCCCCTGCTGGCCAAAGAAGCCCGTGCCCTCCAGGTCGGCCCTTACATTAAGGTTCAGGATGGATTGGGGCACAAAGGCAAGCAAAAGACACCCTACAACTTCGGGGTACCCTCTTCCAATCCAGCCTGGAACCTGCTGACATTGTCCTCCCAGTACCTCTACACCCAGGGATGGCAGTGGCCGCCACTACCTGGAAAACACATGGCTGTTGCTATGGTTGCTGTTGCCATAGGCAACGTTGGCATTGGCATTGTTGGTATTGGCACGAGCCAGGGGGTTGGTGCGTGGATCTTGATGGAAGTCCTCCAAGAAGACCGGTGACTCCAGCTCTTCCATCTCTATCTCAGTAAACTGGAGGGGTCTCTGACTGGCCATGACCGGGGGCAGGGAGTTGGTCCTTTCCAGGAAGTTGTCCACCTGGCCAAACAGGCCTCCAGTCCTCTAGGGGCAAGGAGACAAGCAGTGACTAGGGGATGAGGACAAGGAGGGCATGGGGGGCTGTCACTCTGGGACAGTGGTGTTGGGAACAAGCGATAGTATTGGGAGACAAATCTTATAAGGCCAAAGGAGGATGGACTGAGTGGTGAGATCAAAAGAGGAGAATTCCTACCCTTAGAAAGTTCTTCGTTTGATGGGGTAGGCAGCACACACCTAAGGAGGTATATAGGGGACACAGGCACACAGAAGAGAAGTGTGGTGTAGGGGAGAGAGGGCTGAATTGGGAGTCTGCAGCATTGGGTTCTAGTCCCCTCTCTGAAACGGATTTACTAGGTGATATTGGACATCTCACATGATCTCTGTGGGCCACCATTTCCTCATGAATAACCCAAAAAGACCTAATTAGGTGTCATTAAAGACCTTCCAGCTCTAAAGTGTTATAAGAAACATCAGACAGCACTGAGGATGGACTGGCCTCAGTGGAGGCAGGCGGGGCATTTGATCCTGGAGGGCCTCTGGGAGATAGGTCGTTGCCTAGGGTTTGTGGGGAGGAAAGGGAAGGGGTGAGATTTGGTAGGGAAAGGCGGGAAAGGGTGTGTTGCATTTGACACCTCTAGTAGGTCAGGTCATTGATTCTGACTTCCAGGAGAGGTGGGTGGTGAGGTGGAGAGACGGAGAGGGATATCTTCAGCTCTCATGTCCCCCTGTCATGTGGCTGGGCTCCTGGCCCTCCTCTCTGTGAGACACTGCCACTTATGGTGTCTAGACCACTAGGGGTGCTCCTGGCTCTCCCTCACCCGGAATATTCCCTCCTCCATTGCAGCCTCCACCATGGCTCTCTCCAGCTCCTCCTCAGCAGCCAGGTCTCCTGAGACCGTGCGACGGATCTCGGGGGCTGCCTCTTCCTCAATGGTCCGCAGTCCTGCCTGGGGATGGCGAAGGGACTCAGTTATCTCTCCAGCCCAGGAGAGGAGACCAGAACCTCTTATTGTTTATTATTTATTTATTTATTTTGAGACAGAGTCTCACTCTGTTGCCCAGGCTGGAGTGCAGTGGCACAATCTGAGCTCACTGCAACCTCCGCCTCCCAGGTTCAAGTGATTCTCCTGCCTCAGCCTCCTGAGTAGCTGGGATTACAGGCATGTGCCACCATGCCCTGCTAATGCTTGTATTTTTAGTACAGATGGGGTTTCACCATGTTGGCCAGGCTGGTCTCGAACTCCTGACCTTGTGATCTGCCCACTTGGCCTCTCAAAGTGCTAGGATTACAGGCATGAGCCACCATACCTGGCTAGAACCACTTTCTGTGGCTTACTTGTTTCTTATCACTGTACCCAGGGCTCTCCTGAAGCCCCAGCCTAGGCCCCACTCTCCCTCTTGGGTTATTGAATGTCTCAGGTACCTGAGAGGCCACCAGGTTCTGCTCTGGCCTCTGGGATAGCCCACACCTTAATTGTTCCCAATGAGTCATCTCTTGACCCCATGGGTGAAAATTTCATGCCCTTCCCAGGCTTCCAGTTTGAGAAGTGTTCTTACTGAGTACAGTCTTCTAGATTAGTGATCTCTATTGATTGCATATGTCATATATATATATATAGTTGGTCAAAGTTAATATCACCAGTAATGGGACAAGTCAAGACTGGTGTCACCTAATAGCTTGTAATGAAAACATAGCATCATTTCTGTGGCATTCTTATCCAAGGTGCATATCCTAGTAATCAGACAAACCCCATTTGAGGGACATACTGACTTGCAGTCTTCAAAAGTGTCAAGGTCATGTCAAGGAAAGACTGAGGAACTCTTCCAGATGGAAGAGATTAAAGAGATATGGCAACTCAATGCACTGTGATTCTGGATTGGATCCTTTTGCTATAAAGGACGTTTATTGGGACCGCAAGTGAAATTTGAATGGGGTCTGAGGATTAGAATGTAGTAATGTATCAGCCTGGCATGGTGACTCACACCTATAATCCCAGCACTTTGAGAAGCCGAGGCAGGCAGATTACTTGAAGTCAGGAGTTCGAGACCAGCCTGGCCAACATAGCAAAACCCCGTCTCTACTAAATATACAAAAAGTAGCCTGGCGTGGTGGTGTGTGCCTGTAATCCTAGCTATTCAGGAAGCTGAGGCATGAGAATGGCTTGAATCCAGGAGGCGGAGGTTGCAGTGAGCCAAGATCTTGCCACTGCACTCCAGCCTGGGCGACAGAGCGAGACTCTATCTCAAAAACAAACAAACAAACAAACAAACAAACAAGACAAAAAGAAAGCATCAGTGTTAATTTCCTGATTTTGGTAGTTATGTTGTGGTTACATAGAAGAATTATGCAGGATAACGCCCTTGTAATACACATTTTGCCGTGAATACACATAATGCCTTGAAATATGCATTAAAGTGTTTTTGGATGATGGAACATCATTTTGGAGTTACTCTCAGATGGTTCAGAAAAAAAAGGTTTTGTGTTATACTTGCAACTTTTTTAAAGTATGATATTATTTCAAAATAAAAATAGCCATTGAAATAAATTTTTGAGCACAGCTCAAATGCATGTGTATTTGGGGGATTTATAAATTATATGCATTACAATGAACACAAAAATAGAAATAAAACCAGAAAAGATAAAACATAAAAGTTCTAACATTTTCTTTTCACATCCAATGGGACATTTTTTTAAATTTATTTATCTTTTGAGATGGAGTCTTACTCTGTCACCCTTGCTGGAGCGCAGTAGTGCAATCTCGCCTCACTGCAACCTCTGCCTCCCGGGTTCCAGTGATCCTCCCACCTCAGCCTCCCAAATAGCTGGGATTAGAAGTGTATGCCACCATGCCCAGCTAATTTTTGTAATTTTAGTAACGATGGGGTTCTACCATCTTGCCCAGGCTGGTCTTGAACCCCTGACCTCAAGTGATCCACCCTTCTCAGCCTCCCAAAGTGCTGGGATTACAGGTGTGAGCCGCCGCACCTGGACCCATACCCAGTGGGACATTTTAAGAGCTCTTCGTGGATCGCCTTTCTTTAGAGACCACTGTTCTTTTTTTTTTCTTTTGAGACACAGTCTCACTCTGTCGCCCAGGCTGGGGTTCAGTGTCTCAGTCTCAGCTCACTGCAACCTCCGCTTCCAGGGTCAAGCGATTCTCATGCTTCAGCCTCCTGAGTAGCTGGGCTTACAGGCACATGCCACTACACCCAACTAATTTTTGTGTTTTTGGTAGAGATGGGGTTTCGCCATGTTGGTCAGGCTGTTCTTGAACTCCTGTCCTCAAGTGATCCACCTGCCTCGGCCTCCCACAGTGCTGGGATTATAGGCGTGAGACACCGCACCTGACCTAGAGACCACTGTTCGTGTCTAACTTGTTTCTTCTTCGAACAAATCCTATTTTATTTGGTCTTATCATCCAGAGATGAAGTGCCCCTGGTTCTTTTTTTGAGGTTGAAACATCTTCAATCGTGGACTATCCAGAACTGTCTTGACATTTTTTCACTCTTCTGGGCTTCCTTTGTCCTTCTATGTCTCCATCATTGGCCCCTCAAGGACATGGAAGGATAACTAGAGTCTGGAGACCTGGCTCAGTCAGGGAGCCCCTTGGAACGTACCTGGATTGGGCTTACCTGGATCTGTACAATGTCCTTCTTGGGCCGATAGCCATAATACTCCTCCTGGCGCTTCATGAACTTCCGGAAGTGCTCCTGGATGAGGAATGTGGCATAGAACTTCCCCACTGTCACCTCATCATCTGCAGAGGAGCCAACAAGAGATGCCCTGAAGGCTGGTGGGAACCTGACACTGGTTCAGAGTGGGAGCCAGCTGTAGCCAGGCCCGGGCATGCGAGCAATCCCTTGTCTTGCTGACTTGCTCACTGGGCACTTTCCATCCTGAGGTTAGATGCCCGTGGGCTCTACCTAAGGCATTTATAGAGGGTTTAGTCCATTCTCAGATTCCCATGGGGCTCCTTGGAGAAGCTCCCCAACCCCATTCCTTGGCTGTTCCTGGACTCTGGTTCCCCAAAGCAGCACCTACCTCCTATTGGAGGGATGACCTGGTCCAAGAGCTTCATGCTGGTTCTCTTCCAGATCTTCTTGATGATGGCCCTCAGCTCCTCATTGGCCTGCTCAAAGTTACCTGGAACAGGAGAAAGGCAAAGAGGCCAAAAATTATCCAGATCACACCAACTGCACTTGACAAGGCCACCCAGTTCTTTCTGAACCTCTCAGCCAGCCAGTCATTTACTACGAAACATTGGCTGAGTTTTGTGGCAGCTGCCTTGCGGGTTCTCGCAATGATGGGAGGGCATCACTGTCCCCCTGAGGCAGCCCACCTCTTGGGTCATGTACTTTCTCCCCACAGGCCTTGGCTTCCAGTGCCCAGAGTGGTTGGTTTTACAGGCTGTCATCTCCTGCTCTTTTTCCAAAATCTTTCAATTCCCAAGGAAATGTGGTCTGTCCCAAATACCCCCAGGCAGACTCGCTGCAGCTCTAACCTGCTCCTTCCTGACTCCTGGCCTTCCTCATCTTGCCCTCCTAATGAAGCTTACCCTGAGGTTGTCTCAGAACCCTGCAGTGGTCCCCGTGTGCCGATGGACCTGATACAACTGGAGACTTGAGCTTGATACAGTGGGAGCCCTGAGCAAGGGCTCAGAGACAATACTAAGACCCCACCCTGATTCCTTCCCCTGCTCCCACCATGCCTGTCTTCCCAGTAGGTGAGGACCTGCAGGTTTAGTGGAGTCGAATGTGGACTCCCGTCAGCCTGCCCAGTGCTGCCTGAGAACCTCCTCTGCTCCTGCTCAGAGCCAAACTACAGGGCACTCCTGACCCCTGTGCTAGCACTGGCCCTTCTCTGGTCCCCAGACACAGCTGAGGAGTGTGGGAACAGACACTTGATGATCTTTGCCCTGCAGAGAACCCTCAGACTCCCTCTGAGCCCTGAGGGGCATGAGGACTTTGTGCCCATGGCCTAGGGTCTTCCCTCTGCTTCTTCCCACAGTTTAGAGCAATCTTGAGCTCTGAGAATCTGGCAGAATCTGTGCCAGGAACAGCCTCTGGGAGAAAGGAGGGGGCTCACATTGGAAGGCTCTCTCACCTTCCGTCTTGATCTTAAGTGCTGTGCGGACCAGGGCGAAGAGTGTGGCATTGAAGGTGACTGTGCCGTCACTGTTCAGGGGCATGTTCATGCCCACCAGCCGCTGTGCAGGGAGAGGCAGTGGCTTGCTGCTGAGCTGGGACAAGCTTGGCAAGTCATCCTCACCCAGTCTGTGGGCTGGGAGGGGATGGGACATGAGGGCTGGGGGTGTCGGCTGACCAGGACATCCTTTGTGAGGGGACAGAATGATGAGTTGGGTGACATTGTTGAGACTTTAGGTCCTCCAGGAGGAACCTGGGGACCCAGGAGATTCCGGCTCTAAAATGCTTCATTCCATCAGGTCCTCACCAGCTTCCCTGTGTCTCGGTGACTCTTCCCCTCCCTGGGGCCACCCATCCCTGGCAGCTCTGGTTACCTTACAAGCTACGCGATGTGGGCAGAACTTCCCAAAGCCCAGAGGGGGCTGAATCCTTCTCAGCAGGGTCACCACGTCCAGGTGTTTGATCCTCCCCCTGCAGGAGGACACACAGACTTATGTACCTGGTACCCTCCTCCGCTGCCGGAACCTTTCTGCTCAGAGGATGGGCAAAGGGAAAGACAGCCAGGAAACAGGGGAGCATTTCCTTATTTTCCAACTGTGTTTAGGAAGTGGGAGCCCAGTTCCCTTTTAAAAGAAGAGACAATGTTAGGATTAACTGTTGTCTACAAAATGGGTACCCAAAATAAGCTCTCTCTTTTGGGGCGTTCCCTCGGATATCGGATCTCCAGGTCTGGAATCCAGCCCTCATTTTCCCCATCAGGACCTTTCTTAGGTTTTGGTCAAGTTAATAGCGCCTCTTGGGCTGTATTAATAGAAGGAGAGGGTATAGATCAAGGGAGGTGGAAGCCCACTTCCAGAGACTGGTCCAGAGTTGGAAACCACATTTTCACTGGCACCGTGACTCCCAGAATAGACATAAAACAGAACAACCAGGGAGGTCAGAAAACAGAACCACCAGGGAGGTCAGATCAAAAGACAAGCATGGCAAGAGCAGCTTGTGAGTGTTGCCTGAGAAAAATCATTTTGGAAGGTCCTACTGGCTTCCTCTTTTCTTTGATGGGGCGGGGGGCCTGTGAAAAAGAGATGAAACATTCCCCGCCTGTCTCCAGAGGGCTGAGTGAGGACTTGTGGGTGACTGGTAGAGGCAAGTAGGTTTGGCTCCTGCTGATGGAGGCACTTTAAAGCATGGTTGCTATGGCACCAGACAGACCTGCGTTGAATCTTGGCACCATCTCTTACTAGCTGCATGGCCTGGGGCAATTTACTTAACCTCTCTGAACCTCAGTTTCCTCATCTGAGACAGACCATTGGGAGATGCATATTTCCTATTGGGAAGTAAAGTAAGAGAGCCGCGCTCTCCAAGCTTTAAAGTGCATACGAATGTCCCGAGGCTCACGTTCAGAGCAATGCAAGAGTCTGACTCAGTCAGTCTGGGAGGGGCCTGGGACTCTGCATTTTAATCAAGCTCCAATTCTGCTGGTCCGAGGACCACACTTTGATTTGGGGTCTAGAGTGTCTGGTGAGGTATAGAGCTTCCTACTCCTAGGAGTGTTCAGGCAGGAGCTGGATGACCATTTCTCAATAAAGTCAAGGGTGTTTCCATCCTGGGAAGCTGTAGGATTCCTTCCAACCTGGAGAGACTCTGATTCTCTGGTCTGAGACCTCGGATAAATGAAGGGGGAAAGAGAAGCCCACTCATACTGAATAAACTGGTGAGTGACTCCCTGTGAGACACTAGGAAGGGTCTAGGAAGGAGGGCCCAGCACAGAGCCTACAGACTGGACTCACTTAGCCTCCGGGTCATACTCTGCCCAGATGGCCTTGAACTCATCCAGGTGATGAGGGCCCAGGATGGACCAGTCCCGGGTGAGGTAGTCAAAATTGTCCATGATGACAGCCACAAAGAGGTTGATGACCTGCAAGAGAAGAAACAAGGAGTCCCAACACAGAAAGGCAGGTGGTCCAGGGTTAGGGTCGCAGAGCTGGGAGGTGTCCACTGGCCTACAACTTCTCACTACCTGTGCTCTTGGTTCTAGCCCTTCTGAACCACCCACATGGCACACACAGCAATGCTCCGTCATGTCTCTGTGCTCTTGCACAGACAGTGCCCTCTGGCCTTGCTAAATTCCTTTTGATGAGTGCTAACCCAAACAAGAAAAAAGGTAAGAACTTTTGGCAACCTCTCTAGAGTGTGAAAAAGCACCCAGGAAACAAAGCCACACTCAGGATGACCGGAACCAGGGACAACCTAACTAGAGCTTCCTGTGTCCCCGAGATGAATCCCAGGAGAGGTGGAAGTTGGCCAGGAAGGGGCAAATAGGCTCCCCCATGCCTCAGTGCATCAAAGCCCTCTCCCCATCCCCCAGGCCCGCAGTGTCTCACCAGGAAGGCGCAGAGCATGTAGAAGCTGATGAAGTAGTAGTATGCAAAGTTGGTGCCACATGTGTACTCCTCCCCTGGGGCGTAGTCCGACTCTGGGTCACACAGCTTCCCATAGCTGCAGGCCAGTAGGATCTCCTGCCAGGCCTCACCTGTTGCACACCTAGAGGACAGAAGAGGCTCCTGTCACCTATCTGCTCCTGCCTGGCCCCGCAGGAGGCTGGCAGCCAGGTGGGAGCAGGGTGTGGACAGATGAGCAAAATGGGGCTGTTGCCCAAAGGTAGGGAGGTCCGATCTTCATGTTCACCATGTAGCTCAGTGTGAGCTGGGCCTGTTTCTCCTCTGTGCTGCAGCCCTCATGGGCTGTTACAAGCAGGAGCTAAACTTTAGAGAAGAGGGCAAAGTCAATCTATGATTCAAGTTACTAGAGGGATGCACTGTTCTGACCAAAGCAAGGCAGGGTCAGATGTCACGGAGGCCTCAAAGAGGTTAACTGACTGTACTCTCTGAGGTAACCCCACAGTTGAACCCAACTGGCTGAATTCAACTGCCACCCACTCTAACTGAGTCACAAAAGCAGGCTTAGATTTCACACCTTGTGGATGTGTTGCTATCGAGTGAAGAATCTCAATGCATCCGAGGTGCATATGCATGACATGTTTGCATTTTTCCCGTAACCGCTACCACCTGCTCTGTAGATAACCTCCCTCCAGCTGGGAAGAAGTGTCTCCCCTAGTCACATTCAGCCAGACTGCATAACTTCCCACGCCTTTGTATCTAATGACTGTCTCACTTCAGCTAGCTCTCTTCCTTCCTGGAGCAGGCAGTGCAGGGTGGCCTCGGGTTTGGAGTTGAGTGCAGAGCCAGGGGCGAGGTGGGAATATCCACCTGAACACAGTGAGGTGGCGGTCTCCTTTTCACAGGCCATAAGGGCTGCAGGCTGCTGTGACCTCATGGAGCCTTCAACAGGCTGTGCCAAGAAGGGGCCGTGGGTGTGGGTGTCCCTAGGCCTTGTCTGGTCTCAGTGGAGCATTCCACTGTGGGCCAGGAAGCTCTCCTCTCTCACCTGGCTCCTGCACACCCAGCAGGCCTGCAGCCCAGGATCCTCGGTTGCAATCCACGCTCTAGCTCCTGTGCCCTGGCGAAGCATAGGCCCCTGCGCCCTACCTGTGGCAGCGCCCCCAACCCCATCTGGTTCTTTGCTCTGCCTTTCCCTGCATTCCTGCTCATGCTCCGGGAGCGACAAGGGCAAATGTCCAGGAGAAGATATTTCACCCTGTCTTTTGCTTCACGGGGATGAGATGGGAGGAGAACGCAGCACTTCACTCAGTGGAGGAGCCCAGTGCAAAACAAGGCTGTGGGGCCACTTGTTGAAAAACAATGAATATCTTCAAGACAGTGACAGCAGAGCATGCAACCAAGCAGGGGACCCTTCTGAGTGTAGGGCCCGGTGTGGCTGCACAGGTCACACACCCATGAAGCCAGCCCTGGCTCCAGTGCAGATTACAACAGAGCAGAGGCTGACTGGTCAGTGGGGTGGGGGTGGGGGCGGTGGGAGACACGTGCCTGAAGAGCAGCAGCACAGCTTGTGGGAAGGTCTGGAAGTTGTTGTTCCGGTTTATTTGGGTCCCATCCACCAAGGCGATCTTCCCAAACATCTGCAAGTCACAAAGGGCCCTGACTGTGGAACCTAGATTCAAGTGTCCCCTCAGCTTATACCCCACTGCGTCTCTTGCCTGACCCCCACTTTCGCCCCTACTTCCCCAAAATTCCATTCATTACAGGCCACATCAGACCTGAAGCCAAAAAAATGGGATTATTTTCTAGGTCAGGTAAAGTTCTTCCCAGCAAGCCAAAGAAAAGTAGGAGGGTAGACCCGTTTTCCCAGCAGCAAGCAGACCTGGCGAGTCAATGTGTGGGGGAAGGGCTCTCAGGGGAGGGTAGACAGAGGCCACCCAGGCCTCTAGTCGGGCCTTAGAGACACAGCTTGGCCCCTGCTCTCCACCCACATGCCCAGGTTTCTCCTGGATGGCATCCAAGCATCTCACACTCCAGCCATCCACGATCAGGGAGGTTGCCCCTCCTTCTTTCTCATGAGCAAGGCAGGGAGGGCAGAGGGTCCAGCCCGTGTGCTGCTCAGGCTCCTCAGGGTCCACTGATGGCCCCTCTAACCTGGCCAAGATTCATGCTTTGGCCTGGGCCCGCCTGCCTCTCACCTGCATGCCGATGACAGCGTAGATGAAGAAGAGCATGACGATGAGCAGAGCCACGTAGGGTAGGGCCTGCAGGGCGGGCGGGAGCACCAGTCAGTGTCTTAGGGCTCCACTGTGTGTCTGCAGCCCTGCCCTCTGTTAGCTCCCCAGGCTTTGCCCTGCCCCGGGCTCCCCTGGGGCCCACCCTGGGCTGAGGCAGATGTCCCTAGTGGCCTCCCCAGGTACGTGCAGTTTCTAGGGTCCCTGTTGCACCTGGAAGGACTTGATGAACGTCCACAGGAGGGTGCGCACTCCCTCTGCCCGGCTCAGCAGCTTGATCAGCCTCATGACACGGAACAGGCGGAAGAAGGCACTGGAGATGCGGGCACTCTCATCTGGGTCCTGCGGGGCAGCAGCCCCAGAGGTCAGTCTGGGGGCAGCACCTCAGAGGGGTAAGGGGCAGGGCGGGGAGGGAGGTGCACTGTGTGTGTTGGGGAGATGTTTGTGGAAGGCTCCAGCCCCACCTCTGGCCCCTGCTGTCCACTAGTTCGGGACCATCCTCGGGCGCAGGGCTCTGGGGCTGTTCAGCTGGGAGGCAGGGAAGAGGACGTGGGGCACCAGGCAGTGTGGTGAAGCCCACACTTGGGAGCAGTGGCAGGGATTTGCCCCGGGGTGTGGCTGCACCCAGGCCCACTGCCTGCCCTCTCTGACCTCCTGCACATTTCACTATCTTCTCAAGCTGCCACAGAGTCAAGGACCCTGGTGGCCCTCCTAGGGCCCCTCCCCAGCATCCTCCCAGTGCAAAGATTTCCCAAAGCTTGGCTGCTCTATTGCCATAAACTCAATGTGGCTACTCCCCATCACTCCCACCCCACACGCGGCTGTTCTAAGCCAGGCAAGCCTCTAATCTTGTGCCAGCCTTAGACACACGAATTACTCTGGAAGGGGAGAGCTGTCCCTGCTCTGCTTCCTGTGTCCTCAAAGGCCTTGTGCCCAATGAACTGTCACTAAGGTCCTTTGCCAGCGGTCACAGTTCTCTCTGGACTGTGTTTCCATCTGCGTAGATGATGCCAGAGAGAACCCACACTCCATCTCCCAGGGCTCTGAGGAAGCTGCTATATCCATGCACACTTGACTGCAGAGCCTCTGCCCCCACCCGAGCCTAGCCTGGGTCCTCAGCGGGCCTGCCCTGGGGAGGGAGCCCTGAGTGCTGATCCACCCCATGCAATCCACGCAGCCAGGCCCATGCATGCAAGTGGCAGGGCAGGAGCTGGTGAGCGTGCCGGGCAGGCTCGTGCAGCCTGAAATTACAACGTTCCCGCAGCCTCCACCCAGGCAATACAGTCCCCCGCTGGAGGCCAGGAAAGTCTGTGGAGAAAAGAGACGAGGGGAGGGGAAGGAGAGGAGAGAGAGGAGGAGGGACACGTGGGAGGGAGGTGAAGAGACGTGTCAGAAAGGACAGACACACAGAAGAGTTAAAGAGAAAAAGACAGAGGCAGGGGCTAAAGACCCCACGTGGCTGTCAATCAGGGGCGGGGTGGGTGGGAGTGAGGACTGAAGCTCTGTGGGAACTGTGAGGCAAGAGGCAGGGACGAGAAAATAAGAAGGGGAGGGAAGGCTGGACACAGACAGGTCCCTTCTCATTTTGGAAATGCAGCTACCGGTGGCAAGGGTTTGGGTTTCTCTTATGTGTTTGGATTATGTAATGCTGGGGATGTCCCTAACAAGGGCGCGTTGGAAAATGCCTGCTCATTGTAAATGGATTCACATCTGTAGTGCCCTGAGGCCAGGGTCCAGGCCCCTGTGGAAGTCCCATCTCCCAGGGGCACACTCCTCCGGGGGAGTCTGAGATCCCCACAGCAGATGTTTCTCTGCCCCGGACTGGATCTGGGACCAAGGCTGCTATCTCAGTAGTCAGGCTTTTGAAGAGCAGGTGGGGAGGTGTGTGGGAGCAATTTCTTCCTATTTATTCCCTTGGGCCACACTTCATGTGACACCCTTGTTCTGGAGCCCTGGGTCAAAAGGAGTCATTGTTTTATCTTCCAATTATCCACAGGTAGACTGATCCCTGGCATACTGGTCTTCCCATTAAACAACACCGTTTGGGGCAGATTTTCCCTGGACTACTGGTTCTCAACCCTGGATGCATGTCAGAATCACCTGAAGAACTCAAAAAATTCACATGTCTTTGCTGGGTCTCCGCTTAGGTCAATTAAGTCAGCTTCTAGGGGATGGGACCTGGCTTCAGAAGTTTAAAGACACCCCAGGTGATTCTCATATGCAAGCAAGGATGATGACCAGTGTTCTATACCTGTGCTATCCAATATGGTAGCCACTAGTCACATGTGACTATTTGAATTACAATGAAAATTGAATAAAACCAGAAATCGGTTCCTCAGTTCCCCTAGCCACTTTTCCAGTGACAAGTAGACATGTGTGGCTAGAGGCTACTCTATTGGACAGGGCAGACCATTTCTGTCCTTGCAGAAAGTTCTAACCAATGTGCTCCCCTAGCCCTTTCCCTGGTTTGTACATCAGGTATGTAAATCAACCTTCACGTGACTTTAAGCAGACACTACTGGTAAGGGACATCTGCTAAAAATCAAATAAAAACCAGTGACACCCTCCTGGCCTCCACCACCAAAGACACCGTTTTGATATATCCAGGCTTCCCCTACACAGACCTCAGATTTTAACAAGTAACTATTTTTAGCTTGGGCTGTTTATTTTGGCTGTTTAGATTTCTCGGCTCTGGCTGTGCTGGTGAGAAGTGCTGCTGTCAAACCATGGAGCCTTTTGGGATACTATTTCCCAGCAAAAACTGAGTGTGGATGGAAATACACAACACACACACAGAGACACACACACACACACACGCGCGCATTGGTTTTGCTCAGAGCCCACCCTGGCCCTCACTAGCTCAGCGCCCCCAGGGGATCTGAGCAGATGGGGTTGTCTGTCACTGTTCTGTGCATGGAGAGTGAACAGGATTCCCACCCTGGTCCTCCCCTAGCACATCAGACAGCTGGTGTGACAGCCAAGTCCCCACTCCCTGCCAGAGCTCAGCCTCAGCTGAGGGCTCCTTCCTCAGAGACTCCAGACTTTTCCTCAGCTGTTCCTCTCACCCACACCCCACCTCAGGCATCTCCAGTGCTCATCTTTCCACCCCATCCCCAACTCACCCTAAGGTTCACCCCACAGGCTGGCACAGCCAAAGGGCTTTCCGTTGAGCAGTGGGCAGTTCAGAAGAAAGCCCTATGCATGGCTGAGCCCCTAGCTTTAGGGCCAGTCCCCTGCTGGGATCCCTCATGGCCAGGCCAGCCAGCTTTCTGACATCCCACCCTGGCTCAGAAAGAAGAATGCTCATCTTTTCTCTCTTCCCCTGTGTCCCTCCTAGGATGCCACTTGGGCAACTGTTTTTTGATTTTGGCCTCTGACTCTCGGATAGTCTCCGCCCTCCATCGTTGCAGCAACCTGCAGCTGCAGACCCACGGCAAGGCAGCCTCTGGAGGGTTCCGCTTCTAAGACCTTGAATGTGGACCTCTCCAGCTGGAACTGCCTCCCTGCTCCTTTCATCCCCCTCACAAGGCAGGTCCTGCTGCTGTTTCTCATTCCACCGCCAAGGCCTCATCCCCTTGGTCCAGATCCTGGGAGCCTTCCTATCAGCTCAACCTTCAAAATAGATCCGGACATGGATCCCTTCTCACGGCCTCCACAGCCAGCCCCGGCCCCCATCGCCTCTCACCTGGATCACTGTGGGAACCGCCTGACTGCTCTCACTGGCTCAGCCCTCGTGTCCCCTGCAGTTTAGCTTGTTCACAACACAGCAGCCACAGTGATTGTTTTAGAACTAAAGTCTGTTCTCACTTAAACCCTCCAAAGGGCTCTCGTCTCCCTCAGAATAAAATCCAAGATGGTAACCGTGGCCTTCAAGGGCCTAGATGATTTGGCCCCTGCCTTCTCTCTCCTACCTCATCTCCACCACTCTCTCACCTCATCTCCACCACTCTCTCCTCCAGCTACAAGGGCCTCCTGCTCTTCCTCCAACTCAGCAAGTACCATCCTGCTGCAGGGCCTTTGCACTGGCCTCCTGTTCTGCCAGCACTCTGGCCCCCGTTCTGGCATGGCTCATGCCCTTGCTTTCTTCAGGTCTCTGCTACAGTGTCATATGGACACCACCCTCCCATGCTCTTCCACTCTAAGCCCCTATTTCCCTTTATGTTTCTGTATAATACTATGTATTTGTCATACCTGTCATATTAGGGATTGATTTATTTATTGCCAGTTTGTTCCATAATTTTGTTCACTGCTGTATCTCAGCAGCAAGAACCTAGCCTGGCACACAGGAGGTGCCCAGTACATATTTGAGAAATAAATGAGTGAGTCTTCTAACCGGGTCTCTTAATTTTAGTCATTCTGACTTCCTGTCGCTCACCTCCAGGCTAGCTTTTTAGAAGCAGAGCTCTAAGGGCTCAGCGTGGTGGCTCACACCTGTAATCCCAGCACTTTGGGAGGCTGAGGCAGGTGGAGCACTTGAGCCCAGGAATTGGAGACCGGCCTGGGCAACATGGTGAGACCCCATCTGCATATTCCAAAAACATATTTTTAAAAAAGAAGTAGGACTCTAATCCTCCCACTGCCCTGTTTAAAGACCTTTAGTGACTTTCCACTGCCTGCTCCATAAAGCTGAAGCCCCCTCTCACCGCTTAGCTCTCCAGCCTCGCCCTCTCCGTTCTCGTGTCTGCATGTTCTTATGCTTCCGATAAATTGGACCACTCAGCATGCCCTGAACCTTCTTTGCATTTCCTGCTCTGTGCCTCTCCTACAATAGCCCTGCCTGAGGTGCTTGTTCTCCTCTCCAACTCCAGTCACCACCTCCCTTTCCTTCAGGCAGATGGCACCACCTCCATGAAGCCTTCTCTGACCACCCCACTCAGAGATGACTTTCCTTTCCATTACAGCTCTTGCCTTTGATAGTGTAGTAGGTACACCCATGGTGTCTCCCTGGTATCTGAGTTATCTCTTCGCCCAGCAGGATGATAGTCCCTTGAGGGGAGAAGCCACGACTTGTCATTCCATCTTTTTAATCCCTGGGGTTCCATGTTGCACACACAGTGGGCAACCCACAAATATCTGTGGACTGAACACATGCTCTTGGACCCACGCTAGTGATGGCTCTGCCTGCCTGATACTCACGTCGATCTCGCTGAGGATGACATCAATGATGCTGCCAATGACAATCAGGAAGTCAAACACATTCCAGGGGTCTCCAAAGTAACCCTGGGAGGGAAAAGGATGGAAGAGTGAGGGGGTGAGCTTTGGGAGAAAGGATCTCTGGCTGCTAGCAGAGGACAATGTCCCACTCGAGTTAATGTGGAGCTGCGGGTCAGGTCAAGGTGGGGTGCTCTGACTCCACCTCCCTACTGGTGCTCCAGTGGGCTCCCCCACTCCAACCCTCCTCTTCCCTTTGCTCTTTATTTCCCCTCTTCCAGAGCAGAAAGTAGTGGGGGGGGAGGGGAGAATTGTTGAGATCTCAGGATTTGGGGTCCTGGTCCAGATAGAGATATCTTTCATCCCCTGAACCCCACTGAACATCCTGTCTGGGGCTTGACAGTGCAGAACTGACAGGGCTGTGCTGGGAACCATGGGAATGGCCTTGAGAATCAAAGAGACAAGGCAAGATTTTCCCCCAGCCCTGGGCCTGTTCTTCAGAAACTTCGGGGCAGGCGAGAATGTAAGAGAAGCTCAAAGGAAGAGGCACCCAGAGTCTTTCTGTCATCAGTCAATTTTGGCTGCATGAAGATTTGCCTGCCCTGTGTCTGAAGGTGGAAGTGGGCAAAGGAGCAAGTTGGGAGCAGAAGTGCTGGGCAAAGGGGCCCTGATAGGATGAGGGATGGGGTGGATGTTCCACTGGAAGGCCCCACCCCCCCAGCCCCAGCTTCTCAACTGGCCCTGCAGCCCCCACACTTACCCTGGCCTTGAAGGCCATGAGCTTAAGGATCATCTCCAGGGTGAAGATGATAGTGAAGGCCACATTGAGGATGTCTGAAATGTGGTTCATCTGCTCTGACTGGTTGTAGTGCTGTGGAGGGGACACAGGAACAGTGGGTCAGGGGGGCTGGGTTTGCCCACCCTGTAGATCGCATTCCCAGAGCCCCTGCCTCTTCCTGGGCAGGCCCCAACCCTTTCTTGGGCCCCCTGCTCACCTTGTTTTAGCTCAGAAAACTAGAAGCTGCTTTGGCAATCCCCTGAGTTCCACCAAATTTTATGAACATCCTCCTCCTACCCCCCCACCACAAAAGAGGTAAACACAGGAGGGGAGGGGCTCCAATTCCAAGTCCTGTCAAGTGTGTTCATTTACATGCAGGGCTGCAGGGCCAGAGCTTGTTTACATATCAGATCTGGGAGGACCAGCATGGGAGGTCGTCCAGGCAGGGCTCTGTGACAGGTTCTGTTTAGTAATTTGGGTACAGGACTAGGAAAGAAGACCCCTGGGTTCCACAGTCCGTGTTATCACTGTCTACTAGTGGGAAACCGAGAGCTCACCAAGCTTACTGTGTCTGCACACCACCCCCAGTGATGGGGAGGCACGATGGTGAGGCCCCTGTCACCCACCACTATGACCCTCCTTAAATCTACTTCCTTGTAAGTTTTCCCAGAGATCTCTGACCGTTTTATTAGAAAGTGGATGAAATTCTACCTCTTCCACAAAACCTTCCAGGTAGTTTGGGAGGATCCGATGACTGCCTCCACCCTGCCCTGCCTCGGCAGGACTGTCCAATTCTGCTTCCTGACTTGGCCCCAAACACAAGGCAGTGCTGATGATCCTCTGCGACCTGGGCCTCCTGGCTCAATGATTGTCTTTCCGTATCATCATGACCTAGCAGTGTGTGTTCTTTTTTTTTTTTTTTTTTGAGGCAGAGTCTCGCTCTGTCGCCCGGGCTGGAGTGCAGTGACGTGATCTGGGCTCACTGCAAGCTCCGCCTCCTGGGTTCCCGCCATTCTCCCGCCTCAGCCTCCTGAGTAGCTGGGACTACAGGCACCCGCCACCACGCCCGGCTAATTTTTTGTATTTTTAATAGAGATGGGGTTTCACTATGTTGGCCAGGATGGTCTCGATATCCTGACCTCGTGATCTGCCCGCCTCGGGCTTCCAAAGTGCTGGGATTACAGGCGTGAGCCACCGCGCCCGGCCTGCAGTGTGTGTTCTTATCATTGGGTGTGTCTCGGGCTTTTACGAGCAGGAAGCCTAGCTGCACCATCCTATTTATACAGGGCTTAAGGAATCAGATGCTTAACCAAGGCTTGATAACGATGCTGCTAATTATGATATTGTCTATAAACGGTGCTCAACTCTCAAGAGAGACACCTGTTTTGCAAATACTAAATCCATTTTTCTTGGGACCAGAGCCAAGATTCCAGCCAACTCAACCATCCAGATTTGCAACAGCAGAAGAAAAACAGAGAAAGCACTTTCTACTTCCCACACTTTCTCTTCCTTCTGTGATAGCTATCTCCTGTTTGCAGAATTACCATACTATTTTTATGCTCGAATTACCTCCTTAATAAGCCATAAGTGCCTGGTGTCAAGGCCTGGGTGCAGTTCACTTCTGTATTCCATGTAGCGCCTCAGCACACAGTACACAGAACATGTCTGCTGGGGGGAATCCGGGCTATCCTGCCCTACTCACCCTGCCCTACCCAAGGCCCAGGTCCCAATCTGATCAGACATTTGTCTCCTGGGGAGCCCTTACCTGCATGCCAAGGCAGATGGTGTTGAGCATGATAAGGGCAAACATCAGGTATTCAAAGTAGGAGGAGGTGACAACGTACCACACCTGGTACTGGTATGGGTTTTTGGGAATGTAGCACCTCAGTGGGCGGGCCTTCAGGGCATACTGTACACATTGGCGCTGCAACACACACAACAGGACAGGTCAGCACCAAGAGGCCCCTCCCTCCCTCTCCACACCCACATCCATGGGCTTGACGGGCAAGTCAGGAGCAGCTGTGGCCAGAGGCTGTGGCTGAGGACTCTGCACTGTTTAGGGGAAGAATCTTGTTGGGCTCTTGGGTTCCCCTTGAGTTATCACAGCCCATTCCCATGGGTGCTCTAGACTAGCCTGGGGGTCTGAAGGGCTTCCTTTCTCTGGGCATCATGAGGTTCCACGAGAAGACCCACTCTACCAACTTGTATTGCTTCAGGCTGGAGATAGGGTAGGGTGCATGGAGGCCAGGACTTGGCATCAAATGCGGTTCTGGGGTCACCCTTAGGCCTCTCTTCCCTGGCTGGACCTAGGGCTCGGGCCAGCAGGAGGTCTGCTGGAGCTCTGCCCTCCACCTCTGGCAGGTGGCCCAGGCACCTGGTTCTTGTCCAGCTCACAGTTCTTGTACTCAGTCTCTCCCTGCTCCTGGAAGGTGACAATGACGAAGCCCACGAAGATGTTCATCATGAAGAAAGCAATGAGGATGATGTAGATGATGAAGAAGATGGCCATCTCCACACGGTTGTTGTAGATGGGACCCACATCCTCCTCATTGGAGTCTATGGCCTTGTACAGCAGCCTGGGGGTGGGCAGAGAAGAGAGGACAGGCTGGGCGGGGTGACAAGGCAGAGAGTCAGGCTGGGAAGGATGGGCCTTATCCCACTGGCTGTGGCGAGCCAAGGGAGCCTTCTCAACAGTCAAGTTATGGGACAGGAGTTAGGACGGGGCCAGGAAAGACCAGACCCAACCCTGGAATGGCCCTGCCTTTCCAGAGGTTGCTCCATCTATCCCTAGTCAATCAGTATTAACAATCTGCCCTGTGGGCAGAGAGGCATACACCTATGGGGGACTGAGTACATTTTGTCAGAGTCCCCTGGTCAGGCCTACTTTGGAGTGACCAGTCAACATACCATCAAACCATCAGAGAGTTGGTGGGTTTGTCACAGATAGCAGTAGCACCATGGTGGCTGCAGAACGGCAGGCTGGCTGCCTGGTGCTACCTGACCACGCCCATGAGGGACCTAGGCCCCAGCCCCCACTCACTGAGGCCATCCCTCGAAGGTGGAGACCGTGAAGAGGGACATCATGGCTGAGAGCACATTGTCGAAGTGGAAGTCGCTGTGTACCCACTCACGGTGACGCAGCTCTATCTGCATGGGGTCCCCGTCCTTGTACACGTAGTAGTAGCCCCTGTGGCAGTGAGGCCCAGTCACTCCACAGGGCACGGCTGGGCTGCCTTGCCCCACCCACATCCTCTGGGCCCTGGGTGGGGGGTGTGCAGGAGAAATGAAGGTCTGGATCTGGGACCCGAGGGGACATCGCTGGGCAAGCCCGAGGAAAGGGGCCTCTGTGAGCATCCCTCTTAGGCCTAAAGGCTGAGCTTCCCCAGTTTCCAGCTTGAAGGGCCATCATCCACCAACACACAATCCCCTGCCCCGTGACTGTCCCGCAGTTCTCCGTGCCCCATGACTGTCCGACGGTGCTCCCTGCCCTGTGACCGTCCCACAGGGCTCCCTGCCCTGTGACCCTCCCGCCGCGCTCTCTGCCAGTGACTGTCCCACTGCTCTCCCTGCCCCGTGACTGTCCTGCAGTGCTCCCTGCCCCATGACCATCCTGCCACGCTCTCTGCCCGTGACTATCCCGCCACTCTCCCTGCCCCGTGACTGTCCCACAGTGCTCCCTGCCCCATGACCATTCTGCCGTTCTCCCTGCCCCGTGACTGTCCCACAGTGCTCCCTGCCCCGTGACCATCCCGCCGTGCTCCCTGCCCCGTGACTGTCCCGCAGTACTCCCTGCATCGTGACCATCCCACCGTGCTCCCTGCCCCGTGACCATCCCACAGTGCTCCCTGCCCCGTGACCATCTCGCTGTGCTCCCTGCCCTGTGACTGTCCCACAGTGCTCCCTGCCCTGTCACCATCCCGCCGTGCTCCCTGCCCCGTGTACCTGCACTCCTCCTCTGTCATCTTGGACAAGTCGGTGCACCTGAAGAACTTCCCCTGCAGCCAGGAGAAAGAGGGAGGGAGGGAGGGAGGTATGTTGTCATGGAAACAGGATAGAAAAGTGGGCTCTGGGAGTGAACAGTGGAAGCGGGGAGGGAAGGCAAGCATCTGGAAAAAGGATCTCTTCCTCTCAGAGGCATGAACTCGCCCTTGGGGCAGGGCCCCAGAGCAGTCTCCTTTCTTCACCATCGTTCATTCCCACAGCTCGCCCAGGGCTTTCCCACCCAGCCTAGATGCTGCCAAGACTGAGAAGGCAGTGCCTCAGAGGGGCATTTACTGAGTGCCCCTGATGGGCTGAGGGGATGTACATGAGTGCAGCTCTGCCCCTGCCCCTCCATCGGGGAGCTGAGCCCCTCACATCCCGTACTGCTGCAGGAGGCCTTCTTCGGTCTCCCATTATGGAACGAGGAGGAGGGGCTGCCCACCTCCCACCACCATCCTCCTGCCAGTGGGGCAGGAGCCGCAGAGTTGGAGCCCAGCTGGGCTCTGATGACTCAACTTGTCTCAAAGTCAAGCAGGGTCCCATGTCCTAGCCCAAGGCCTGGGTAGGGGGGCTCTGTGCTCCTCTGCACTGACTTTGGCCAGAGCACTTGCTCCTTTTATCTGTGTCACAGATTGGACCCCTGAACAACATGTTTGAATGAAAGTAGTGGATACCTAGGTCTTTTTTTTTTTTTTTAAGTTCGCTCTGTCACTTAGGCAAGAGTGCAGTGGTATGATCTCGGCTCACTGCAATCTCCGCCTCCCCGATTCAAGCAATTCTCCTGCCTCAGCCTCCTGAGTACCTGGGTTACAGGTATGTGCCATCATGCCCAGCTAATTTTTGTATTTTTAGTGAGAAGGGGTTTCACCATGTTGGCCAGGCTGGTTTTGAACTGCCAACCTCAAGTGATCTGCCCACCTCGGCTTCCCAAAGTGTTGGGATTACAGGCGTGAGCCACCATGCCGAGCAGGGTGGCTAGGTCTTAAGGAGGCTAAATCAGGCTTGAGATCCACGGATTCTGGTGCAGTTCCTTCAAAGACTCAGATAGGGAAACTGCCTCGGCCAAGGACACAGCACTAGCTAAAGACACAGCTGGACCTTGCCCCCCACTGCCCCTGCCGCACAGGTCTGCGCTGTTCCTACCACATGCCCTTTTTGTAGTTGCTGGAGCAGAGGGTGAAGGTGAGGCAGGTGGTACTGGGGGGTAAGCAGGGAGTGGATAGAGCTGCCGCTGGGCAGATCCTGGGCACTTAACATCAAATGCACAATTTACTATGGGAAGCAAAGCTTGACTCTCTGCTATAACGTGGAATGCACGTGGCAAGCTTCCACGGAGTCAAATGCAACATCAAATGCCAATTGGCAGTGTTATGCTTCTAGGACTTCCTGGAAGGCAGGAGCTGGGGGGTCTTTTAATGACAGACTAAAGCATGGTGAGAATTGGGTGTTGACAGGCAATTGCTCTTGCTTGTCTGGAAGGGACGTGGAAGCCAGAGGAAGGGCAGCGGCTCATTCATTCCTTCAGGGAGCGTGTCTGGTGGGCCTCCTCTGCACTAGCCCCTGGGCAGGGGGCCAGACGAAGGGATGAGGCAGACACAGACTCTGCCCTCAGGGGATTCTGGGGACCCAAGCCTGGCAGAGGAAGGGGCTGGGGGGCAGGAGGTGGACAGCCCTCAGCTGGGCCAGGGGGAGAAGGCCACATGCAGCTGGCAGAGTGGCCAGACACAATAAATACTCCCATCCCTCCCATCCCTCCAGGACAGGGACCGACAAGACCTGTTACCCCCGAAGGTCCTCTGGGAGCTTCACGCTGCTGTTTCTCTCATAGCCTGTTCCCTGCCCTCTGGGAGGATTTGGCTTGTAAGGCCCTCAGCTCTAGCAGAGGCCCTGGCTCATGTATGGAAAACATGCTCCGTACATGTTTGTTGAATGAATGAATGATTGTAAGATGATGCCATTGCCTGTCTAAGACTGACTGAGGTTATGTAATCATGACTTTGAAAGATTGTGCTTTGGTGGTAGGAGGAGCAGCTGGGTCATGCAGGAAGTGTCAAAGGTGTTGGTGTATATTCAGAAATCAATTTCTCTGTCCTGCCAATGATCTGAGGGCCAGAGACATCTGAAATCAGGGTTCTGTGGGAGGGACATCTTTATAGGGCTGATTCCTAGAGAGGAACTGAATAGCTGTATTCCCCTAAGAAAGTGAGAAAAGAATAAGGTTGGCTCCAGATGTGAGATGATGAACTCTCAGCCTTAGGAGCTCCCGGTAGATGTGGATGATGCCAGACATACCAGCAGGGAAGATGGGCTGCCACAGCCCAGCTGCACTGATGGAGGCGGAGTGTGGGTCTGGGATAGGGCATATGCTTGGCACAGACAGGCCTGGCAGGATGGGAGGAAGTGGGCAAGGGTGGGAAGGGAGAGGAATGGCTGCAGGGCTCTGGGAGGAGGGTCCTCCCTCCCCAAGGAGAAGCCATGCAGGGGCAGGGAGAGAGCAGATACAATGGCACAATGGCAGTGGTGGTCAGCAGAACCACAGAGGCCCAGAATGGATATCACTGAGGAAACAGGATCTGGACTTGCCATATATTAGCCTCAAAACTCTGTGCATTCAATTGAAGCAAATTCACTTTGAGTCTCAACGTGTTGTGTTGCTTGTGTATTTAATTTTTTGAAGAGCTTAAGATAGTTGTTGTCAGGTTTTCATTTTAGCTCATTGATCTCTTAAAGCTATTGACCATCATTGAAAGACGGCTGCCTCTTAAAAGTTTGATTTAGGAGAGCTGTATTTATAGACTGAAGTTTCATAGTCAAATTTAGAAGATGGACATCAAACTAACCGTTTTCTTGTTTTGTTTGATAGAATTCTAAGTGCATGACAATAGCTTTAAGAGATGGTGCTTGAATTGTATTTTAACTTCAACTCAATAGACACATGACCCTCTGCTACCATTTCAGTAGTGTTAGAAGCCCATTGACTGTTTCTGAGATTATCATCGGGCTGCTTTTGTGGAACTCAAGGTGCTATTTAAATGTAATGATGCCTTACTAGTTTTCTGCAGACTTACGTGTTTGGTGTGGTGAAGACCTATTTTTCAAAATAAAATATTCTCGTATGAAAAACTGCATTCAAAGACATCTGTTTTCACAATTTGGGGCTCCTTTTGCTTGAGAGTGGGCACCAGGGCTGGGAGTGGGAGCGGGAGCTGCTTGCGCAGGCAGGGCCTCACCTTGAAGAGCTGGACGCCGATGCAGGCAAACATGAACTGTAGGAGGGTAGTGACCAGCACGATGTTCCCGATGGTGCTGATGGCCACGAACATGCACTGCACCACGTGCTGGGGAGAGAGGGGCCAATGGGGGCTGGGGGTGCACTCACTGTAACCCCGCTAACCCAGCTGAGGAAACCTCAGGAGTGCAAGACTTGCTGCCTCCTGATGAGTTGGAGGCGGGGAGAGGCTGGTGGGGAGGCATGGCTACCCCAGCCTCATCCTCCCCCCATCTGGCCAGGGAGATGGGACAGGGGTCCCAGCCATGGCTGGGCTGAAGTTTCTGGAGTCAGGAGGCCCCTGTAACCCTCCCATCCCTCTCCGGGGCTCATGCCCAGGCCCTCTCTCACCTTCAACCCCTTGGCTCTGTTGATGGCTCTGAGTGGTCGGAGCACCCTCAGAACCCTCAGGATCTTCACCACGGAGATGGCGCTGGACCTGGGGGGTTGGCAATGGTGCGGGGGCTGAGGGCAGCCTGTTCCAGCCAGCCCAGTCTGCAGTGGAGCCTCTAGTCGTACCCCGCCCTCCACACCAGCTGCCTTTCTGCCTGCAAACCCTCCCATCTTCCCCTTCCCTTTCCTCCAGTTGTGAGAGTGTGCCCTACTCCAGGGCACAGCCACCCCTGCTGTCTGGACTGTGTTCTCATGGGTGTGTCGTGAAGCAGAATACAGCCTTCCCCTGTGGGTGGCTAGAGGCTCCATCCCTCCCATCAGACAATGAGCACCCTGAAGGCAGGGGTTGTGCTCCCCGCAGGGTGGGGGAGGGAGGGACCACTTCCTCCTCTCTGCATCCCCTGCCAGTCTCCAGAACAGAGTGCTGCCCACTTCGCTGGCGGCAACTCACACTCCAGCTGGTGACAACCCACAGGACCCCAGCCCCCATCAGAGGCCCTGAGAGACCCTCCTCTTGTGGCAGGGGCCCACCAACATGGGTGGGTCTCCCATTACAAAGCCCTGGCACAGAGTAGAGAGTGGTCAGTGCCCAGGGCTGGTCTTTGACGCTGCTCACTCAAGTCCCATGGAGATGAGGGACACGGCCACCACCAGCAGGTCCAGCATGTTGAAGTAATTGCGGCAGAAGGAACCTTTGTGCAGGAAGGCTCCATAGGTCGTCATCTGGGGAGACAGAGGCAGCAGCCTGGGTGGAGGAGCTTGGGGAATAGGCCTGTCTCCCACAGACATGGGCTTCTCGCCTCTGCTCAGGAGAGCACTTACTGAGGCAATAATCTTCCAGAAATCTCTATATTTCACTCAACTCGTTGCAGTGGCCTAAATGCATTTCCTATCTCTGCTCACAGTGTTGAAGTTTGGGGACTTCCCATGGGCAGCTGGGCCAGAAGTCTCTTTCTTCACATGCCATAGGGAACCCTGGGTCTCCTTTCCCAGGGGGCCACAGAGTGGGAGGCCCTGGCCCCACTGTCTCCTTTGTGACACAAAATTTCTCCTCCTTCCTGGAAAGCTTTTTGGGCAATCCCTTCTGCCTGGTGGCTTGCTGAATCAGGCTGAACAAGCCCTCCAAGACTTCAGGGGTCCTGGGCCTTCTCTCCTCCTTCTCCATCTCCTTCCCAGCACCTGCCTTCTTGCTCCCCTCTCAGTTTCTTTGATATATTCTCTAATAATCTCCCAGGCCTTTGCACAAATGCATTATGCCCTTAAAATCAAACGGGGCTGAAACCTTTCCCAGCATTGAAGGACCTCTATGATTTTGTCTTAATTTGCCTTCTCAGACTCAGCACCCAGGCCTCCCTGTATGTGCAATATATCCCAGCCCAAAGGGGCCACTTTGTCCTCTCTGGCAATGTCTCCAAATCTTCTTATAATGCACTTGCTACCGTCTGTCCTAGGCTGCTCTAGCTATCTCTACCCAGTGAAGGCCTGTCCAACTTCAGGGTCTGTTCAGGGTCTGGCTCTCATGCCCCAAACTCCACAAACTTCTTGACCTTGAGGAAGCCACCATCTCCCTCTACTCAATTCCTTCAATAGTAGAGGCCCTGAAATAAGGTACTGTCCTGATTTCACACCACAGCCTGCTCCGAACCTATTCCTGGGGCTTGGCTAGCCTCTCCTCTCTTAGTTTGTGAATGTACACACTAGGGCTACTGGATTTCAGTTACAGACGGATCCTCCCTCTGCCCACAGAGCCCACCACCCCCAGGATGGCTGGAACCCCATGCATCTGTGTTGGGAATGGGTGAGCAGTGATGTGCTGTGGGTAAGGTGTGGAAAAGGCGTGATGGGGCGAGCTGCCAGGAATCCAGCTCAGGGCAGCGGTCACTTCTCTGGGGACTCTTTAAGGAAAAGGCCTTTCCAGTTGCTGGTAACAGAGGTCTAGGGACAACAAATCACACAGCTCCCCAGCTCTGCTCATGTTTTTTTTTTTTTTTTTTTTTTTTTTTTTTTTTTTTGAGATGGAGTCTCTCTCGTCACCCAGGCTGGAGTGCAGTGGCACGATCTCAGCTCATTGCAACCTCCGCCTCCTGGGGTTCGAGTGATTCTCCTGCCTCAGCCTCCTGAGTAGTTGAATTACAGGCACCCGCTACCACGCCTGGCTAATTTTTGTACTTTTAGTAGAGACGGGGTTTCGCCATGTTGGCCAGGTTGGTCTCAAACTCTTGACCTCAGGTGATCCGCCCAAAGTGCTGGGATTACAGGCGTGAGTCACTGCGCCCGGCCACCAGGTCTGCTTTTAAGCTAACTGTATGGAAGAAAAATGCTAGAGTTTTTCTTCAGGCGTGGTGGCTCACGTCTGTAATCCCAGCACTTTGGGAGGCTTAGGCGGGCAAATCACAAGGTCAGGATATCAAGACCGTCCTGGCCAACGTGGTGAAACCCTGTCTCTGCTAAAAATACAAAAAATTAGCTGGATGTGGTGGCATGCGCCTGTAGTCCCAGCTACTTGAGAGGCTGAGGCAGGAGAATTGCTTGAACCCAGGAGGCGGAGGTTGCAGTGAGCTGAGATAGCGCCACTGCACTCCAGCCTGGTGACAGAGCGAGACTACGTCTAAAAAGAAAAATGCCTGAGGCTTCAAGACATGGGCTACACTCTGTGGATAGGGGAGCCACAGGCTGGCTGGGCTTCACTCTCCAGCCCACCACCCAGACACCTGTGGGTCTGCCCGGTGTGCTGGGTCCCGTGAGTCTTTCCTGCCACTCTCCACCTCTTTTCCACTTCTCTCCAGCCCCCGAGTTCGGTGTGTGTAAGCTGGAACCACATCAGGGATACTCCCTCCCCAGGGCTGCCCCACAGCCTCACTTACCTTGAGGACAATCTCCACAGTGAAGACAGAGGTGAACCCGATGTCAAAGTGTTTAAGGATCTAGGGACAGGGCAGGGAAGGGAGCAGCCAGTGAGAGGAGGAAGGGGCAAAAGTATCATCAGCAGCAGCAACACTAAAGCAGGCAGTCAGAGCCAGTCTGTGCCCCAGCCTGTGCCATTCAGAAGGAGTGGAGTGGGCAGTCCTAGCCCTGAGAAATTGAACTCTAAGAAACTCTGATGCCTGTCGCCACATAGAGGATACAGCTGAACCCTGGGCACCAGGCTGAGGCTGGAGGGGGCAGGGGTGCTGAGCAGCAGAGAGGGTGAGGCCCATCACCTGATTCCTCATGGAATCAGCCCGGATGGGGTCTTCCGCAGCCAGTGCAGCGCTGCTGAGCAGGATAAAGAGCAGGATGAAGTTGGTGAACCAGGTGGCATTGACGATGCGGTGACACAGGACACGGATCCTGGTGGGGCGAGTTAGGGAGGGCAGGGGAGCTGTGAGCTGCTGGAGGCTCTGGCCTCATCAGCCTCCATCCTGTGGAGGGACACGGGATATACCTCCTGCTCCTCCCCGGCCAGTAGAGAAGTGCAGCCCTGCACCTGCGGCGTCCTCTGGCTGGACACACAGGGGGCCCTAACCCCTCATTCTGTTTCTAAAGCCTTAGTTCTGCCTCCCAGCCAAGCCCCTCCCACTACCTGCCCCTTCCTGCGATTATGGCACCACCCTGAGGTTTCCCATCAGATGAAAATGGGACAGGCTGGTCTCTAGCCATGAGGCAGACAGATGAAACATAGAGACTATGACCTGTGTGTAGTTTAAAGGTGTAAAATAATGAAGCCCATAGAAACTATAGCTTCCCTTGCTCTCTCCCCCTTGTCCTGTCTAAAGCTATTCTTTCAGAAAGGAATCAATAAACAGGTCCCTCTTAGGTGTAAATAACTGATAAGGTTTAAAGCATTACTTTTCCCAGATATACTAGCATTTTAAACAGGGCCCAAGACTTTAAGCTAAAACACTGAGTTTCTCATAGTATAACTGTAGGCATGGAGAGTCAGATGGGGGTTTTTACTAGGGCAGGGAAGCAGATGAGAGCCTCATCAATCACCCCCACAGCAGCCAAGGGGCACCTACTTATTGGTGGGGCTGAAAATGAAGAAGGAACTGGCTTCTGGAATGGGCACGGCCTTCTCTTTCAGCTGTAGCTCAGCCAGGGGGCGTGGACGGGGGCTCAGTGGGATCTCGGGCTCATCTTCCTCGTCATCCCCTGTGGGGAGAGAAGGAGGAATTAGGGGTGTCTTCCCATGCTTTGCTATGCCTGTGGCTTCTGTGCTCAGAGCCCTCCTAGGAGCCCCTGCAGCTGGTAAGCAAGGTGGTACTGGGCTGACTTAGGACCCTAGGGCTTTGGCAGAGTTCAGCCTGGGCATCTCCTTTTCTTCACAGTGAGCAGATTTGAGCTGTCAAGGGTAGGTAAGGGAGGCTCACAACCTTCCAGAAGTGGGGCTAGGAGCAAGCCCAAGTAACTCTGTGGCTGCATCTTTTGTCTCAAGGCTCAGTCCACACCGCCTCAAATATCCATAGGCTGGGGGATGGAGTGGGGAACCCTGCTTCAGAAGAGGAGACCTGGGTCCTAGTTCCGGCTCTGCGTCTAACTTGCTGTGCAGTGCTGGGAAGGTCTGTGTCCTTCGTCAGCATCAGCTTTCCAATTTGTGAAACCGACAAGGGGCAGGAGGGTTGTTGAAATAAAAGGACTCTGTGATCCTCTCCTGGACTAGGATTTTAAAAATAGTAACTTCACAGAGAAGCTTCCAGCATGGAAAAAAGCAATCAGAATTTCTTGAGCTTCACCCAGTCCCCAGGACCACACCAGGTACAGGGGATGGGAGCAGGGGATAGAGGAAGAGACAGACATTCCAAGCACATTCACTGGGTCTCATGACCACGTGAGGAAGTTGAGTACCTGAAATCCTCAGCTCCCAGGGTGGGAGAATCCTGTGATCAGATGGTGGGGGGGACTACAAAGCTGGGGTTTCTCTTGGTTCCCTCCCCTGACAGCTACCTCTTCCCTACCCCTATTGGCCCCTGGCAGAGGCCTTGAGGGAAGCCAAGAGCTACTGGATTCTACTGTCTCCATCATGGCCACCTGTAGGGGTTCTCAGACCCAACAAGTCACATTCCAATTTTTCTGTTCCCCCGAGAAGCTAAAACTCTTATTCCTCAGAATGAGTGGCCTAACTTGACAGTTCCTGTCTTGCCCAGCCTGCCACAGACCCCAGAGACACATTTCATGCTTAATCACAGAGACCGTTAATTCTTAGAGTTAGCGTATTTGCATCCTTCCGCCACCTTCTTACTTCCTCTGCCTATGTCCAGTTTAATTTCGTTGCACATATCTTTTGCTGTAAGCCATTTCAAACTACTTTTAGAAAGAAGCAGGATATAAACACATTCAGTTCCCTTGGTAAGACTCTCTTCCTGCTGCCCAGCCCACACCCCCTCTACCCCTCCCTTCCTCATTTCTTTGCAGCCCCTTCCCTTTCCCTGACCTCAGATTTCCTATCAGCCACCATCTCACCTGCACACTAGTCACTCCCATCTAATAGGTGGTAACTGTTAGATGAAACAACTCAAAATGAGTTATTCTAAAACACAAATATTCATTGCTGGTGGATATTTGAAGAAATTTCATTAGTCTTACTTGTACTAGCTCCGTTCTCCCCATACTTCACTTTGCAAACTTCTTTCATGCATTCATTCATTAATTCAATTTATTGAGGCCTCCTCTGAGCCAAACACTGTGCTGTGTGGAACACAAAAGTCCCCCTGGAGCTTAGAGTCACCAGAGCAAACAGATGTTAATCAGCTGATTCCATAAGTAGACATAAAAGTAGCTGATCAGCTGATGGGACAAGTAGACCTAAAATTGACCCACTGACCTGGTGATCCAAAGGACCCAGGACTCAGAGAGTTCTTGGACCCCAGGGCTCTGCCAGGTGGCCTGGTAAGATTAATCCAGCCTGGTTCTGCTTGTCCTCTTCTTGGTCCAGATAAATGGAATTTCTGCAGCAGTCACTGGCTATTTGCATTTATGAGATGTTTGTGGTTTATCCACGGTTGTTTCTTATCCATGGTCCCCCTACCCCACCATTGTCTCCTCCTCTTGAACTTACCCACACTGCCTGTCATGGTTCTATTCATCCCTGTATCCTTCCGGCCCCCAGTCCTACTGGACACTGGATAGTGAGTAATCTGCCTCATTACTACATAGATAGGTATATCCTCATGTATGATCCATGACTGCATGACTGGCAGGCAAGACTTGTATACCCACGCACTCAATAAATACTTGCTGAGTTACATGAAATAACATGAGTTATTGAGTACCCATGGCACTCAATAAATACTTGCTGAGTTACATGAAAATAAAATGTATGGGTTTTTCTGTTGTGTGCGTTGTTGGGAGAGACAAGCTGGCAGATGGCTTATTTGCACAGAAGGGATGTCTCCGGTGTTCTGATCTCCACATGGAGGGGTCCAGGTAGGGACACACAAGAGACTGCCCACGGGGAGAATTAGGGACCGGCACACCCCTACTTTACCCCAGCACCCTGCTCCAGTCCAGTCTCCAGCATCCTCACCTGGGAAGTCAGCTGAGGGATAGGGATCCTTCACCTCATTGACATTAGATTCAAACTCATCAATTTTCAGCTGTAGGAAGGAACACAATGACTATAACAATGAAAAAGAAGTTGCGGTTTCCCCTCAGTGAGCATATACTGGAGAGCCTGTTAGCGTTCAGCTCACTTAATCATCCCTACAGGATAAGGGACAGGGAATATTATGATCGCCCCCATTTTACAAATGAGAGGCCAGGCCCAGCAAGGCCAGACAATCTGCACAAGCTCCCACAGGGCAAGGCCTGAGCCCACCCTAGCCTGTCTGACTCTATCTTCACACACCCACTGCTTGGTTCTCCAGAAGAGAGTTGAGTTTCCCAGGCCAGGACCTCCAGCCCCTCTGGGCCCGGTTCCCTGACTTTTTGAACTCCAGTTCCTCAGTTTTCAGGAGTGGTGAGCAGAGCCAGATGGGAACAAGCAGGGTGGGGCTAGCAGTGGTGGAAGCTGGTCTGGGGCTCTCAGTGGAACAGTGGGTGTTAAGGAGAGGAGGTACCTCCTTGGTCTGGCGTGGGAAGCTGCTACGCTGGGGAAGTCTGGTTCTCAGATTGGGAAGTCTGTGCTTCTCAGTGCAGGAGTCCCTGGAGATGGCTTCGTTGGCTCTCCCTCCAGTCAGACACGGGGAGATGCCTTCACCTGGCTGATAACTCTCCCACCTCCCCAACCTATCCCACCTGTACTCTGTGGTACGAGGGGAACCATGGGACTGGAAGAGCCCCCAGCCTGCCTCTAACATCCCCACGAGGTGCTCACCTTGGCAGTGGTGGGGATGCCTTCACCCTTGGGTTTCTGCTCCAGCTTCTTGACCATCGTGGACTTCTCCTCCTCTGACTTGTCTGGGAGACCCCTGAGTTAGAAAACCCAAAGTGGAAGCCAAACCAGAAAGTTCTCAGGGGTCTACTGAGCCTGACAACACCCTCAGGAGGATCCCACACCAAGGGCTGGGATCTGTAGGAGGAGTGGCATCAGCCCCCAGATGGGAAGTGCAGTGGGCTCAGGCAACTCCTTTCTCTATGGTGAGTGGGCCCGACACACAGCATGGGCCCATGGCTACCTGTGGCTCACTGGTCAGCCATGTTTAATGTTGGTTGATAGTGAATGGGTGGAATGTGGCTTTGTACTGTGTTTATACAAGATTCACAGAGTGGAAGCCCAAGATGTGGTTTGGGCTCACAAACATCTCATAAACATTCACAGAGTGGATTGCCCAAGATGGCTCCAACTCTTTAGAAATGTCTGAACTCCATTGCTGGTCCCTCTTTTTCCATCTTGCCTCCACAGGAACGGGTGTCCCATTCCTGTAGGCATGGGCATTGGAAGAAGCGGGACTCTGTCTAGAACCTAGGTACTCAAAGCATAATCCTCCAACCAGCAGCATGGGCACCACCTGGAAGCCTGTTCGATGTAGAACTACGACCCTGCCCTATCTGATTTGGACCAGCTGAAACAGAATCAGCATTTCAACAAGATCCCTAGGTGATTTTTTTGCAGTTAGAGTTTGAGAAACACTGTCTAGAGCACCAGTCGGCTTCCACTCCAGAGGAGGGTCCCAGGCTACAAAGAATTCACTGACAAAGTCACAGATGGAGAGAATTGTGAAGAACCTGAGAAGCCAATGGCCACTTCACAGAAGAGAGGATGCCTGAGGCTCAGCAAAGGGCAACACCTCTCTCCCAGAAGCATGGCGACTCAGTAACAGGGTTAGGAAGGGAATTCCCAGGATCCCTCCCCGGGGGAGCCGTGCTCAACTGGCCGGGCTCTGAGGCTCTGGCATTCTGCATCCTGAGGCCTGTCTGTCCAGAAGGCCAACATGTCTCTGTTCCTGTCCACAGGGAAGGACCTCAGCCATCTCCATGCGCAGGTTGCAGAAGTTTGCCCACTGAGGTGGGTGTTACCATGTCAGGGACCCTGATCGTTTGTTCAGAGCTGGAAGGCCATGGCCACGGCTGAGCACTCCAGGTCCCTTCCTACTAAGGAAGCACTCACTTGGACATCTTCCTGCGTTTTCTTTCCTCAGCCTTGGCTTTCTGGGCAGAAGTCAGGCTCTCCGCCTCGGCCAGGTTGTCCACGGCAATGGCCAGGAAGACATTGAGCAGGATGTCTGAGCGGGTTTAGCTAAGGAGCCTTCGGTTGTAGGTGGAAGGGAGCCTGTGGGCAGGAATCCTGCCTGCCTGCATGTGGGCAGCACCTAACCCTACTCCCAGAGCTATCCATGGGAAGGTGTGGGTCCAGGGTCATAGTGGAAGGCCCTCAGGGAGGCATGCCTGTGGAGACTACCCAGGAAGGAGCCTGAATCCACTGTGACCTTGAACCATCCGTTTCCTGTCCAGACTGGTCCCAGATCCCACACTGAGCTTCGTGGAGAGCCAGTGAGGCAAAACAAGTGAGACCCATGCGAGGCACGCATGAGTCGGGGAACAACGGTGCCCTTCCCCCCCACTCCCCACAGTATCACATTCCATGGTGCAGGCACCAGGATGCCTCAGGCACTGCCAGTATCTCTCCAGTCCCATCCACCTCACCCTCATATCTGCTCCTCTCATCTCTCGGCCTGTCCTGGCTCCATCTTTCTGGTCCCAGCGCTCAGGCTGAGCATCCCGGCCACAGGGTCCTGGTGGCTCCCTGCCTGCCTCCGAACCTTTGGAGCAGGCTGTCCCACCATCTTCATGCTCTTCAGCAAAGCTCTATCCTTCCTCCCCACTGCTCTAGGCTCACTGACCTTACTGGGCTTTTAATTCCTCCCAGCTGTAGCCAAACACCCCTGTGAGTCTCTCATCTTTTGGCAGAAAGAATTATTCTACAGCTATACCTGCATTTGTTATGTCCTAACCCCCTACCCCAAGGGCCTGGGAGCTCCCCTCCAGCCAGTGGGCCTGGCTACCTAGAAACTGGACACCCTTGACTCCCATTTTAAGCCCTTTCCCCCACCCCCTCCCTAAGCTGTTTTCTGCACCCTGCTCCTAAGGGGATACAGTTGCCACAGACAAAAAGGATGATGAAGTAAATGCACACAAGCATGCCGGGGTAGGACGGCCCACCGTAGGCCATGATCCCATTGTACATCATCGAAGTCCAGTCTTCACCCGTCAGGACCTGTGTGGAGGGAGGAACGAGGGCTCGGGAACACAGAGGGGCCTGAGAGTCTTCTGTTGGGACCGCATAGACCGAAGGTCTCCTCCAACTCTGTGGTTCTCTCAGACCTTCCCTCTTTTCATTCCACAGTCCAGGTGGCCAGCCCCTGCTCTCCCCAAAACCCTTATTCCAGCTGGGTGCGGTGGCTCACGCCTGTAACTTATCACTCTGGGAGGCCGAGGTGGGTGGATCATTTGAGGTCAGGAGTTCGAGACCAGCTTGGCCAACATGGTGAGACCCCATTGCTACTAAAAATGCAAAAATTAGCCAGGCATGGTGGTGGACACCTGTAATCCCAGCTATTTGGGAGGCTGAGGTAGGAGAATCGCTTGAACCCAGGAGGTGGAGGTTGCAGTGAGCTGAGACTGTGCCACTGCACTCCAGTCGGGGTGACAGAGTGAGACTCCATCTCAAAAAACAAAACAAAACCCCTATTCCAGTGATACAGAAGCTTATCACTGCTCTCTACGGACAAGGAATTGGACTGTGGGCTCGCCACCTCCCTGTTCTGTTCCTAATCCCCGGGCTTCACTGTGCTGCACCCACCCAGGCCTCCTGTTATTCTGGCCTTAGAAGTCATGTGAAATGTCAAGTTTCTTGAAAGGCCCAAGGCCTGACCAGCCAGTAGGGCTAATGGAAGAAAGAGTGGGCAAAGCCATCCACAGGACCGATGGATGATCACACACTGCATCTCTCACTGGTACAAAAGGGAGGCGTCACTCGTGAAATATGGGCCACTCCAGAGAGGAATGTTTCCACGTCTACACTAAGAAAACTCCTCCAGGGGCCGGGCGCGGTGGCTCACGCCTGTAATCCCAGCACTTTGGGAGGCCGAGACGGGCGGATCACGAGGTCAGGAGATCGAGACCATCCTGGCTAACACGGTGAAACCCCGTCTCTACTAAAAAATACAAAAAACTAGCCGGGCGAGGTGGCGGGCGCCTGTAGTCCCAGCTACTCGGGAGGCTGAGGCAGGAGAATGGCGTGAACCCGGGGGGCGGAGCTTGCAGTGAGCTGAGATCCGGCCACTGCACTCCAGCCTGAGTGACAGAGCGAGACTCCGTCTCAAAAAAAAAAAAAAAAAAAAGAAAACTCCTCCAGGAGGCCAGGGGCCCTGAAAGCTTCTCACTGGGCCACAGCCATGCTCTGTTGGGTGGCTGATAGTGAACTGGCTGTGCCGCGCCTGCAGAGTGAGAAATGGTTTGTGTTTCTCTGGGGCTTTCTCAGCCTTGGGGAGGAAAAGCTCCCCTTATCTGACTTTGCCCTGAGACCTGAGTAGCACATGGGAGAGAAAGCATGCATCTGGACTCCCAGGCCATCCCTAACCCAGTCATACTATCCTGTAGTAGGCCAGCACTGTGCTGGGCACCAGAAACAAAGACTAATCAGACGAAGTGGGTGCAGCTACAGTGAAGGAGACAAATAAGCAAGTGTCACAATGGAGAGACGCACAGGTGATAGGGGAGCCCAGAGAAGGACATTGCACTCAACCAGCAGATCTGAGAAGGTTTCCTGGAGAACGTGATGCCCACCTTGATCTTGAAGGACAAGAGAAGCAGGATTCAGCAACTGCGCAGAAGGATGGCCACACAGAGGGACAGCCTACCTGGAAGACGCTGATGAGGGCTTGGGGAAAGTTGTCGAAGTTGCTGCGCCGTACTTCTGTGTCCTCAAAGTCATACCTCCCCCCAAAGAGCTGCATGCCCAGGAGGGCGAAGATGACGATGAAGAGGAAGAGCAGCAGCAGCAGGGAGGCGATGGAGCGGATGGAGTTGAGCAGGGATGCCACCAGGTTGCTCAGCGACGTCCAGTATCTGAAGGAGGAGGAGGTGCAAGGTGGGAGGAGATAGACCCTCTCACTGGGGCCCACGAGGTGCGGACAGGCTTGGGGGAAAGACTCAGGACTGACGTGACACAGAGGGAGGGGGGCTGCCTCGGGGCTGGAAGGCCCTGGATTCATGGCTGCATGCCCGCTGTGTTCCTGCGGAGCACTTGTCTGTAATTTCACACTGGTTAATATGACTATTGATTAACTTTAGGTCCCGTCACTGGACGAGAAACCCCGTGAGAGTAAGGACGGCTTTTCTCCCGCATACCTTCGATGCCCTGTGTCTAGCACAGTACCTAACTCACGCAAGTGATGGATAAATAGTGCAAGCAGATGAACCCCTCTCCTCTTCCTTCACCACCTCACAAAGGCTCTGATTGTCTGTGTTCCTCCTTCTTTCTTATTTCCACCCCTTTCCCTACAGCTCTTCCTGTCCTCCTTCCCTCTTCCCATCTTTCCTTTTCTCTTCTTCCTTTCTCTTTTCCACCACCCCCTCTCCCTACCCTGCCATAAACTATGGTAAGAAAAAAACAGAGAAATGGATTCAAAGTGGGGAAGTGATTCCTTTTTTCACAGAAGGAGGTTATTTCAAGGAGGGAGGGAAGTCCAGGCAAGGGGCCACTGATGAACCTACACATATTCCAGACCCTGAGAAATGAGGTGGGTGTAGACCAGACCAGGCCGTGGTGCCTGCCGGGGACCCGGGAGTGCCAGCCAACCCCAGCGCTCACTTGGTGATCTTGAAGATCCTCAGGAGGCGGATGCAGCGGAGCACGGAGATGCCCAGGGGCGTCATGGCGCCCGACTCCACCAGCAGGATCTCCAGGATGCCGCTGCACACCACGAAGCAGTCGAAGCGGTTGAAGATGGACATGAAGTACTGGCGCAGGCCCAGCCCATACATCTTCATCAGCATCTCGACAGTGAAGAGGGACAGTAGCACCCGGTTGGCAATGTCTGCAGGGTTGGCGGCACAGCCCCGGCATCACTCTCCTTCCCTTCTCCTGCCTCCCAGCCTTGGCCTTGGCTGGGCCTCAACCCAGGATGCCCCTTCCCTTGTTTCCGAGGCACCATGGATTTTTTTGGGGGGTGCAGGGGACAGGGCCTCACTCTGCCGACTGGAGTGAAGTGGCACAATCATGGCACACTGCAGCCTCAAATTCCCAGGATCAAGTGATCCTCCCTAATACCAGTGTGTACCACCACATCCAGCTAGTTTTTTGTATTTTTGTAGACAGGGTTTCATCATGTTGCCCAGGCTGGTCTTGAACTCCTGGGCTCAAGCAATCTGCTGTCCTCAGCCTCCCAAAATGCTGGGATTACAGGTGTGAGCCACCATGTCCAGCAAATTTTTAAATTAACTTTAAAAAAAAAAAAACAACTTGGTAAATTTTGCCCATTGATTTCTTGCAAGCTAACTCATATCATATTTAACAGGAAGATGATTTTATTACTTTTAATTGTACTGAAGTTCATTAAGTCTGCTACTCTCTCATTCCTATACACCTCCCTCCCGGTAGAGAAGGGTCCTGCCACCTATCCGAAGCCAATCCGTCCTCCTATGCTTTGCCCGCCCCCCCTTTTCGGGAAGCTCCCTATCCATGATTCTTTTTCTTTCCTACATATTTAACTTCTTTCTTTCAAATGAGCCCTCCCTTTGCTATTCTTAAAGCCCAAGTCTAGGCCGAACGTGGTGGCTCACACCTGTAATCCTAGCACTTTGGGAGGTCGAGGCAGGCGGATCATAAGGTCAAGAGATTGAGACCAGCCTGACCAACATGGTGAAAACCCGTCTCTACTAAAAATACAAAAAGTAGCTCAGTGTGGTGGCACAACGCCCGTCATCCCAGCTACTCGGGAGGCTGAGGCAAGAGAATCACTTGAACCTGGGAGGCAGAGGCTGCAGTGAGCCGAGATTGAGCCACTGCACTCCAGTCTGGTGACAGAGTGAGACTCCATCTCAAAACAAAAACAAAAACAAAACAAAACAACCCCAAGACTCTCCCATTTTCCCTCTATCTCCTGTCCTAGCTCTCTCCTCCCTGTCACTGTCAAACTCCCAAAAGTTGTCTATATTGCTCTCTTCACTTCTTCACCCCTTGCCCTGCCCCATTTGCTCCTCACCTCATCCCTACCTGGATGCGCCCTCACTACTTCACCAACACAGCTCTCTCCAGGGGCATCAATCTGCCACATCTAGTGCTGATCTAACCCTCCCGCTCCTGATCAACCAGCAGCACTGGGCATTGTTGACCATCCTCTTGCTTTTTCAAGCATTCTGTCCTTGGTTTCTGTGGTGCCACATCCTTCTGGATTTCCTCTACTTCTCTGTATTTTCCTGAGCCTCCTCTGCAGATGCATTCTTTACATCAGCAAGCATAGGGTCTTCCAGTTCTCCCCACTCCCACCCTGCCACTTTCTTTCTGTGTCCTGACTGAAAATCGCAGACTGCTTTGACCACTCTGTGACCCGTAGCTACAGGTTTTTCTCAGCAGGCTTTACCTCAAACTGGGGCCTTGAACATTCCTAGGTACTAATAAAGGTAATAGGTGTTGCCCCAAACATTGAAAGGAACTGGCCACAGCCCTGAGCCAGATTCCTTAAACCCTTACGTAAAGTCCATGCCCTGACCCCATTGCTGTGGATAAGTCTGGGTAGAACATCCCTTTTCTCTTGCTGTCTATCACGAGGATTGCTCAACATTCTGTAGTAAGTTTCCCCAACAAAAGCTTTGGACTGATCGCCCTGGCATTTAGTACTTCTTTCTTTGGAATGGCAACCGACCCTATCTCAGGACTGTCTGGGGTAGTCCTTTGTGGGAATTCCCCTACCATTGCTTTTGGGGCAATTCCAGCTGAGGTTCAGCAGGATGAACCAGCGAGTCATTGAATGCTTGATTTGAGTGATACCCTTGAGTATACACTCTCCCTTGGGGATCTGGTGTTATCTAAGACCACAGCTTCAGACCATCCCCACCAAGGCCTCCCAGATTTAGCTCTTTAGCTGAGACTGCTCTGCTGGGTTCCAGACCTATTTTTCCATCTGCTTCCTTGACATGTACATTGGGATGTCTCAAAGGCACAGCAAACTCACCATGCCCAAGACAAAGCTCATGGATACTGCCCATCCTCACCCACTACCCAAAATACTTGGTCATTAACCATTTTCTCAGCAGGTGGCACTACTATCCATTTATCTGCATAGGCCACAAACCTCAAAATCACCCCTGACTCCTCTTGGTGGGCACTGTTTACACCATCTCCACATTTGGTCATTGACAGTGCCTTGACAACGATTGGCACATTCAAGGTGCTCTCGAGAAGACTGGTTGAAATGAATGAACAGATGAATGAATGAATTCATTTAGAACTAGTTTTCTTTCCTATTTTATTCCCATAGAAAAAGATAATCTTGTTTTCTATTTATTTTCCTTCTTTTACCTCTTTCATCATTTTAAACAGTCTCCTTTGTACTATTCTATCATCTCAGGTTTTTGGGGCTATTAGCTTCCATTGGTTGTACCTGATGACTGTTTCTCAGGGTGGCTCTGTTCCTTATTTGGTTTGCAGTTTTGTTCATTCATTTGTTTGTTTTTTTAATTGTGAGCTCATCTTCAGGAAACACTTTTCCCTGCAGAAATTCTATATGCCTTAGATTAAGAAGCATCCTTAAAGAATGGTTTATGTTTGCTTCTGTGGGGTACCCCAGGGATTTTACTTGTTTGCAACTTGATTTTTATGTTACTATCTTAGCTTAGGATCCTTGGACCATGAGAGGTAGTGTATATTGGACTCCATACCTACACAAGGCACTGATAGGATTCTGATTTTTCACTTGAGACATTTTTCCCTTCTCCCAGGGCCTCTAGCAGGAATAAACTTCCAAGCTCGTTTCCTGGCCCAGTGAGATTTTGGCTTCCCTTCCACGGGGGCAGCCTTTCCAGGGCCCTGGCTCTGTGTAGGTGTGACAGTTCCAGTTCCCACCTCATGCAGGCCCAGGGCCCTGTCTCCAGCCCTGCACAGGCCTTAGGAACCCAGCTGCTACCCATTAGGATTTAGGCCTAGGTCTAAAATGTCCTTGGAAGTCAGTTCACAAGCTCGCTGCTCTGGTTTTGGGTCACTTCTTTGTTTCTGCCACTCAAAGACTTCCTTTTCATTCCGGGAAACATGGTTCTTATGCCTTACGCAGCATTGTTACATGTTTGTTGCGGGGAGGGTACTGAGCTTGTCCACGGTGTTGCTGGAACGGGTCCTTCTTTTCTCATATCCTATTCCTCTCAGGGTCCAAAGCTCCACACCCAGGGGAACATCTACCACGTGGACGAGGCTGACTTATTGACCTTCCACCAAGACTGAGCTTTCCAAGACTTGAGTCTGATCACACTATATTCCTGTTTTTAACTTCTCATTGGCTTTCCATTGCCTAAAGTGTAAAGTCCAACACATATAAGGCCTGATATCGTTTGGATAGATAGCCCTGCCCAAATCTCTTGTGGAAATGTAATTCCCAGTGCTGGAGCTGGGGCCTGGTGGAGGGTGTTTGGATTACGGGGACGGATTCCTCATGAATCGCTTGGGCCATTTCTTTGGTGTTAAGTGAGCTCACTCTGAGTTCACCACAAAACCTGTCATTTAAAAGTGTGTGGCACCTCCCCTCCCAGTTTTTCTCTCTTTTGCTCCTGTGTTCACCATGTGATGTGCCTGCCCTCCCTTTCTTCCATCGTGACTATAGGCTTCCCAAGGCCTCCTCAGAAGCTGAGCAGATGCCAGCCCATGTTTGCTGTAAAGCCTGCAGAACTGTGAGCCAACCAAACCTATTTTCTTTATAAATTACCCAGTCTCAGGTGCTTTTTGTTTTTTTTGAGACAGAGTCTCGCTCTGTCACCCAGGCTGGAGTGCAGTGGCCGGATCTCAGCTCACTGCAAGCTCCGCCTCCCGGGTTTACGCCATTCTCCCGCCTCAGCCTCCCGAGTAGCTGGGACTACAGGCGCCCGCCACCTTGCCTGGCTAGTTTTTTGTATTTTTTAGTAGAGACGGGGTTTCACCATGTTAGCCAGGATGGTCTCGATCTCCTGACCTCGTGATCCGCCCGTCTCGGCCTCCCAAAGTGCTGGGATTACAGGCTTGAGCCACCGCACCCGGCCTTTTTTTTTTTTTTTTTTTTTTTTTTTTTGAGACAGTCTCGCTCTGTCACCAGGCTGGAGTGCAGTGGTGCAATCTCAGCTCACTGCAACCTCCCCCTTCCGGATTCAAATGATTCTCCTGCCTCAGCCTCCCGAGTAGCTGGGACTATAGGTACAAGCCACCACGCCCAGCTAATTTTTGTATTTTTAGTAGAGATGGGGTTTCACCATGTTGGCCAGGATGGTCTCAATCTGTTGATCTTGTGATCCGCCCGCCTCAGCCTCCCAAAGTGCTGAGATTACAGGTGTCAGTCACCACGCCCAGCCTCAGGTATTTTTTTTATAGCAATGCAAGAATGGCCTAACACAAGGCAAACATGTGAGCAAACATCTCTCTTAGTCACATGCAATGTTCTTATGGCTTACTGAATTCACTAAACTGTTTTACATCTTCATCTCTTTGCACACACTGTTCCTTCTGCAGGATTCCCTCCTCCCTTTGACTACCTGGGGCTTGTCTACCTATCCTTTAAGATCCACAGAGCTCCAGTGTCTCTACTGTGATTCTCCTCTTGCTGCTATTTTGTATTTACCTCTATCATTGCCCTCCTTGTATTGACTTGGAATTATTTATTAACATCAGTCTTTCCCTCTGGCTAAGTAAGCTCCTTGAAGCTGGGAGCAGTGTCTAAGTGTTCTCTGTATCCTGAGTTCTTTTCCTGTACCTTACATACAGGATGCACTCAATAAATAGTTGGTGAAAGATTGTTGTTTTTGTAGTAGAATTTGAACTTGGGTGCTTAGAGTTCTAAATTACTAGCAATTTTATGTCCAGGGATCTGTGATTAGAATAATCTGCCTGGACACCTGGGCAAGCACCTGTCCCAGCCTATTGCTTTTACTGCCCTTGGTAAGTTACAATGCCATGAAGAGGAAAATTGGGTACGTTGCTTTGCCACTTGAGGTTTTCGTTTTACCCCCGTGAAAGGAGTGGATTTGGTCATATAATCCAACACTCATGGTCCATAATTTTTAGAAAATGATGTCAATATCTAATTAACCTCTTCTGCAAAACCTGCAGTGCCATTGGCTGACTTTGACATCAAGCCACAGCCACATGTGCCCTCCTCCCGGCTTCACTCCGTTCTGCCTCACCTTGTAAACGGGTCAGCCAGAGAGGCTGGTTGTGGTGCTCTGAGGCGATAGACAGGGTGTTGAGGGCAACGATGAGAATCACTAGCCAATAGAAGACCTTGGACTTCACGATGTCGTGGCACTTCCAGCGAAAGATTCGGTTCCACTGCCTCCAGTGCCGGCTAAGGGAGGGGACAGATGATGGTGCACAGTGCTGCGCTGGTCTACACCACACCTGTCCAAGCTACCTTCATACAAACTCCAGCCATGCATAGCTGACCACTCCTCTTCCTCCAGCCACATGAGAGAAGCTCAGGGCATGAGCTGGGGATCCAGACTGAGTAAAATCCTCCATCTTTCACAGAAGAGCAATAGTGACGCAAACCTCCGAGGTAATGGAATGAGAGGATGCACGCAAAATGCTTAGCACAAGTGCCTGGCAAGGAGCAGACGCTCCGTGTGGTTTAATTTTAATTAAAGCAACTCTGAGATGCCACGTTTTGCCCATTATCCGAGGCCACTCTTCAACAAATTAATATTATCTGGGGAGGGTGAGGGGAAATGAGCTTTGACAGTACAATCTTTTGGGATGAATTGGCAGCACTTACCAAAATTTAAAATATATATGTTCTGTTTTTTAATGTTTTATTATTTATTTATTTAGACAGGTCTTTCTAGGTTGCCCAGACTGGACTTGAACTCTTGTGCTCAGGTGATCCTCCCACCTCAGACTCCCGAGGAGCTGGGAGTAGCTATACCCTTTGATCCAGCAAGTCTATTTCTAGAGTTCCTTCGGCAGAAATGGTCATACTCATCCACAGCTGTTCCCTGCAGCACTATTTGTATTGCCAAAGAGGGCAAAGATTAACTACATTATGGTATATTCATCCTGTGGAATATTTTACATCCAAAGATACACAAAAGAAAGTGAATCTGTTCTGAAAATTGCTCTTCATAGATAATTCTAAGTAAAAAAAAAGTAAGTCACTAGATAATCCTTTATTGGATTATCCTTTAGTGTATATTATATTCATTTACTTGACAAATTTTTGGCAACACCTCATATGTGCTAGGCACTCTTCTAGTCCCTATAGTGACAGTAGTTAACATAAACAACCCCATTGTGTAAAAAATCAAAAACAAAAAAAATCCTGGCGCGTGTGTGTGTGTACAAGAGGGAGGAAAGCACAGAAAAGATCTTAGAGGCTACACATCTGTTACCATGGTTACCTCTTTGAAGAGCACTGGGGACCTTCATCTTTTCTTTGATGTATAGCTCTATTGTTTGATCTTTCAAAATCATAATTAAGTGTGAATTTGTAAAAGGAAACAGACAACCAAACAAACCAACCCTCCTCTTAAGACAAAGGCGAGAGAGCGTGGAGTGTGCTCTTGCCTCCAGCCTCCTTCCTGAAGGGCTCCCGGGTTGTGCAGCCGCTACTGCATACACTTTCCCTCTTCCCTCTCGGAGGTTTCCAACACAAATGACCTCACCCAGCTCCGCCCTGATCAGGGTGAAGCAGCAGCAAGCATGCTCACTGCTCCCAGAGGCTCCCAGTGTCCTTCTTATGTGCTATATAAATAGGTCACTGCTCAGGACCCCTCTGATCGCACATTCCCCGAAGGTCTGGTCCCTGTGGAGTCCCTCAGAGCAGGAACTGGCCCTGTTTTCTTAAAAAGGTTGCCTTTCTAAAGGATTAGACAAGTGACTCTGAAACCACTGAGGGGAAGTAACTGGACTCTACCCTCATGTCTCAGGGAGCTGGGGGTTGGGAGGGTCCTGGGGCAGTGGGCAGATACTCACATGAACTGGATGATTTTGTTCAAGCCTGCAATTTCATACAGGCTCTCTGTGTCAGAGCCACCTTCATCCAAAGACAGTTTTCCTGGAGATAGGACAGAAAGAGTCAGCCAGCCTTCAGGGCCCCTCTGGGCTGGACACACCTGGGCTGGGCACCGAGACAAGGGCCCGTTGACCAGAGACATCTGCGACAATGGGTCCTAGGTAGGCCTGGATTTCTTGGTGCTTTCCAGAGATTGAGAGTTCCAAGAAACAAAGAGCCCACTTTATCTGCAGGGGAAGGGCCGTGAGGATGGGCAGTATGTACCTTTGGGAAGAGCTCTGGTCACACCTGGATCCTACCATTTTGAGCCATTTTGCTTTAGGCAAGTCACTCACCCTCAAAGGATGAATGTTGGACTTGCTCAGTGGGCCTCCCAGGCTTGCTGGGGGGTTAAATGAGGTAGTGCTGTCCATGGAGCCCAAATGCAAGGTGTGGCCCAGGGGTAGGAGTCAGAGAGTGAGGTGAGTGCTGACCCCAGCCTTTGGGCCCAAACCTTCTCTGAAGTCCTCAACGTCCATGACCTCGCCCTGCGTGATCCAGCTCATGTAGCCCCGAAGGTCCTCATCTAGCTGCTGCTTCTCCCGGAGCTTCTGGAAGGTTCCCCTGGACTTGGCCTTCTCCCGCTCCTTGGTGAATTCCCTGAAATGGGATGGATAAGCCAGGAGGGGAGGAGAAGAGGGAACAGGGTCAGGGAAAGACTGAGCTTTGTGAGGACAGACAAGCCCATTCTGTGGCTGGAGTGCTCCTTTTTCTGGGCCCAGGGTGTTGCCTGGGGTCCAGGTGCCCCTCAAGGTGGCTGAGAGACAGCCCCTCTCACTTCCCGCTCACCTATCCCCACCCTCCAGGAACACCCTGGAGCACTCCTTGCCCCTTCCTCATTTCTTTCTTCTCATCCATCTCGTTGTCTCCTGCCTTGTTTTGGGGTTCCCCTTGCACATTAGGGGTGAATGACAAGGCAGTCCATTGCCTAACTGAATCAACCACGGAGCCTCAAATTGGCCGTACTGCCCCAACCCTTCAGACTACCTTAGAAATTTAGTTTTGTACAGACCAAAGGCCTGGGAAAATTCTCCTGGGACTCGGAGGAACCAGGTGGCAGGGCTGGAAGAAAAGGACCCGAGGCGTCGCGAGGGATCTTCAGGCCAGCAGAGGGCAGCCCTGGGCTATGGCCACCTTCCCTGCGGGGCAGGGGGGAAGACGGCAGCACAGGCGTGGGCTCTGAGGAGCTGCGCCTGGCAGCCAGGAGGGTTGGCCCACAGGGCAGGTCGAGTCGCCCTGGTCAGGCGGGGTCCAGGGAGGGGGTCTTGATCAGTTTGTGCCATGGACCCTTTGAAAGTCCAGTGAAGCCTATGGATCTGTCTTCAGAATAATGTGAAATGCACAAAATAAAACCAAAGCATGACAAAGAAGTCAGTTGCAGTCAGGTTTCACTTAATCACTGGGATGCGTTCTGAGAAAGGCATTGTTAGGTGACTTCGTCTCTGTGCAGACATCAAGAGCGTATTTACACAAACCTAGATGGGAGAGCCGACTACACATCTAGACTATATGGCATAGCCTATTGCTCCTAACCTACAAACCTGGACAGCATGTTACTGTACTGCACACCATAAGCGATTGTAAGTATCTGTGGATCTAAACATAACTAAACATAGAAAAGGTACAGTAAAAATACAGTACAATCTTAGCGCCCCACTGTTGTGGATGCAGCCCGTCATTGACTGAAATGTCTTCATGCAGCACTTGACTGCATGTTAAAATACAGTTATTAAAATGCAAAAAAATTATGATTGAGTAATACATTTGCTTTTTCATTAACTCATTAACTAGCAAGATCTAGCTGCAGGTCTGGTATCTATCATAATTTCAAAGTATGGAGTAATTAGTGTAAATACTATTCACAACTGTAATGTGACATGATTTCTATTAGGACAAGTCATAGGCCCTGCTAATAGCACTGTGGTTTGTTGCCTATGTTCGTTACTAAAGGAAACACTAAATTTCAGTTACAGTTGTGAAAAATAAAGATAAGTGTTTCCTATCCAAGTTCACAGTCTCCCAGAATTCTATCTACAGACTACCTGGAGGGAAGCTTCTGGAATGGGGTGATACCAATGGGGAAGAAGGCTGATGGTGACTTCTAGCCTCTCTGCTGTGCTGGGGTGGGTGGAGAGATGACAGCAGGACTGTCTCAAAGAGAACAGCTCTCATTAATAATAACCATTAGTATTTAGTGCTTATTTTGTGCTGGACTCTGCTCTAAGTACTTTATACGTATTAACTTATTTAATCCTCACAACAACCCTATGAGATAGAAACTGAAATAATTCTTATGTGGCCGATGTGGAAATTAAGGCACAGAGAAGTTAGGTAATTAGGTAAAGGTCACACAGCCACCAAGCAGTAGTGCTGGGATTTAAATGTGGGCATTCTAGCTCCAGAGTCCGTGTGCTTAACCGAAAGCCCCACTGCCTCTTAGTGCTGAGGCTCCACTTAAAGCACTCCCAGGGCCAGGAGGTTGGAGTCTCAGAGGCTTCACTGAGGAGTGTCAAAGCAGAGTGACAGGAGGGCCGAGAATGGGGGAAGACTTGAGGAGGAGGAGAAAGGCAAATTAAAAATTGAAGGGCTCTTGTGTGTATCTCCTCTCTTCCTGCTCACCAGGAAGGAAGCACTCTTGGCCCAGCTGAGATGGCAGGGAACCCAGGGATGAGCCGAGGGCCTCACCCACAGCCCCCTGCCCTGCTCCACTCCTTCCTCCTCCTCCTTTCTCTCCTCCTCCTCCCTACCCCTACCCACCCCTCCTGTTTCTTTTCCCTCCGTTCTTTTTCCTTCCTCCTCCTTCTCCCCTCCTCCTCTTTCTCCTTTCCCCCCTGGCTACCTTTGAACTTTCTTACCCGCTCAGGACACCCAGCACCAGGTTGAGGATGAAGAAGGATCCCAGCAGAATGAGGGTGACAAAATAGATCCAGGGCCACTCATTCCCGATGGCATCATTGACCTGGTCAGGACAGAGGTGTGATTCTCTGAGTTGAGGGCTTGGCTCCCCTTCCCCAAGTCTGCTTATTAAGACTCCACCCAACCCTGGGGCACAAGGAGAGAAGCCGCCCTGGGACAGTGAGTGGACATTTTTCCTCACCTGAGGACTAGTCTGGAAGGACTTTTCCAGCCTGAGGACTAGGATCTGGTCTGAAAGGATCTCCCTAGGGAGGACTTGCTGACTGCCTACCTGGTCCGGGCAAGACTGACCTAATTTCCCTCCAACCAAGAGTGTTTAACCTCCCTCATAGACTCTACCTCCAGTTGATTTATTTAAAGCCAAGATTTTTCACGTGAACAACCTCTGTGACCCTGGAGAAGTCACCTAACATCTCTGATCATTATTCCCATCCGCCTAATGGTGATAATGACATGGGCTGTCTCTCCTCACAGGCTTGAAACAGAGGTGAAATCATACATGTGACAGTCCTTTGATATTTTAAATAATTTGCTCTCCTAATACACACTTACAATAAATATTTACACGAATCCTTTATATTTGCAAAGCATTTGACAGTTTTACAATCCCCCCACCCCCCTAATAGGCAGCATCATATTGTGGTTAATTCCGGATTGGAGCCAGGGGGATCAGAGTTCGATTCTTGGCTCTGTTGCTCACTAAGTTCTTAACCATGGGCAAGTTATTTTACTCTCTCTGAGCCTCAGTTTCCTTATCTATAAAATGGGAGCAATGCCTTCCATCATTGAAGGATGAAATAAGAAATCTAACTAGCTCTTAACAAACACCAAATAAATAATATACTCCAACAAAGAAACTCTTATGGAGTCTTGACCGTGTGCCAGGCACTGTTGCAATTCTCCCACTAACTCTGATATAGACAGTGTTACTATCCTTATTTTACGGGTAAGGAAACTAATATCTTATAATAGTTATATGGGAAAGCAGTCTTGCAGAGGAAAGGAAAAAGACTCAAAGAGCCCTTCATTCCTCAAAAAGTCTGAAATTCTAAGCCATCAGAATTAAGTCACTCACAGCCAGGTTTTTCCTGGTTTCCATTCTTCACCCGCCCCTTGGATCCTGCATAGACATACTGTATCATGGGGATTTCCCCATAAGATGCTGGGGCACATACCTGGGAACCAGAAGGGGACACACATCCTATATAGATTCCCCAGGGAGGAGCAAAAGGGAGCTGGGGTCACTCAAGTCAGAGACTGGCCTCCTGTGTGGACTGGCAAGCCCTCCCTCCCCGCTCCCTTGCAAACCTGTGGATGAAGGGAGATGGTTCTGGCAGGCCCGGGCCCAGACCCACCCAGTAAAGGACGTCAGTCCATCCCTCCATGGTGATGCACTGGTACACGGTGAGCATGGAGAAGCCGAAGTTGTCAAAGTGGGTGATGCCATGGTTGGGCCCTGGCCAGCCACCCCGGCACTCACTGCCATTGATGGTGCACCGGCGCCCTGAGCCTGTCCTGGCACAGGGCGATGGCTCCTCATTCTCCACTGTGGCCACGATATCTGGAGACAGAAGGCAGAGGGAGCATCAGACAACAGTAGTAGGTGGACAATGACAGGAGGAAAGGTGTATAAGAGCAGTTTAAGAGAATTGAGCAGTAAGTCTAAAGACACTCTGCTGAAAACGCAAAAGACAGCTTCACACGGAGCAGATGGTGACAGTGAAGAGGAATGCCTGGGGCTGAGGATGGCTACAGGCAGCAGGAATTATGTCTTGGGCCCCCGGCCCTCATGGCAGGGTCAGCTTCTAGGATTAATTGTCCTATGCAGTGCAACCCATGAAAGAGGAGTAATCTGAGTGTCATTTGTCCCCACAGAACTTTAAAAAAGAAGGCAGCTGCCTGGCTGGAGTAAGGCTGGAGGTGGAGGGCTCACATGTTCTGACTTGAGAGTTCTGTCTGGGAGGTGAAATTGGAGAAGCTCCAAAAGCACTGGGCTGAGCTGTACAAGACATCCAGCTGACGGGGCAGGGGTCTGCACTCAAGGGAAGTTCCCGCCAGGCCCGAGCCTGCACTCTCCTTTGTTCCCCTGGATGACGCTTTCTTGTCTCTAAAATCCTGTACTTCTGATGACATCCTGCATCCCCTTTCATCTTAGGATGTTTTACAGTCTCCTTTTGTGTTCAGAGATTAGATTGGCTTATCAGAACTGGAACACCCTGCCTCACCTATTTACCGTGTAGGCTATTAACCTATTTAGCATGTAGGCTCAATGCTCTGAAGATGGAAAGGAGAGGACACTGATGGTTCTGAGGGGGCCTTGACCCCATGAAGTCAGAAGCCCTGATCTGAGAGGGGCTTTTGAGCACTGCTGCTCAGCATTCCTCAAGATGTCATGAGAACACCACTGAGACCTCCAAATTTGGGTTGAAGATGTGATCGAAGGTCCCCTCCTATCCATCCTGATAATGCCTATTATAGGGTGTAGATTGTGGTGGTGATGGGAAGAGGCTGAGATGGGAGGGGTCTAGGAATATAACCCCTGAAAGCTGGACCAGAGTTTACTCTTGTGAGTTGGGTTTGGGACTGGTGTTGACTGTCCCTTTGTTGTCAGTGGTCATGAGGAGGTGAGTAGAGTTTCCTGAGACACTGAAGGTCAAGGAGAGTTATTCTGGTGAGTTCAATGCCAGGACTCATGGAGGAGGCTAAGTCCCATCGAGCTGCTGGCAGGGTAGAGCAGCCAGTCTCAGAGCGGGACCCCATACTTTTTCAGGGTGCTGGCCTGACCAAAACGATTTTCAAAGTAGTGCTAAGATGTTAGTTGCCCATCTGTCTCTCATTCTCTCAACAATGTAGACTGGAATTTTCCAGTGGCTGCATGAGGTGTGATGTGGCAGCACGCGCACACAGAAGTTGATGTGAGAGTCCAGCAGCCTCTATCAAGTCAGGCATTGAAGAGATTTACAAAAAGTGTAAAACAGCGTCACCACTCTTCTCACCAAATATTGCTGGTTTTGGAAAATCTAGTTATTTTTTATTATAAATGTACTATTTGTGTTCTCATGTCATGGGTTTCTTACTGTTCTTTAAAAGTGAATTAATAAATTAATATTGTGACATGTTCCTTGGTTTTCATTTCTCATACCATGAATATCAACAGATCAAAACCTATATAAACAAAAGCTCTCTGAGGTCCTCAGTAATTTATAAGAGAGAAAAGGGGTCCTGAGGCCAAAAAGTTTGAGAACTGCTGGTTCAGCTCAAGAATATCTGGGCTTCAATGTAGGTTATTTCTGGAAACTCAACAAATGACTGCCTTTGGCTCTTGGGCGTTTTTTCTGAGGTCCCATTCAGACCCTATTCTGGGTGCCTGCTCTGAGGGGCAGCTCAGACTAAAGCTAAAACTATGTGACAGGAAAAGTACACATAGAAATTCAAGCTTATCCCATGCCTGTGTCTCCATCTACCACTGGCTCAGAGAGCCTGGAATATACCACATTGCATGTGGAGTAGGGGGTAAGGGTTTTTCAGAACAAGCTGTGGCCCAGGCCCCTGCTCACTTTCTTGGCTCACTGACCCCAGTAGAGCTGTCCTTCCTCCAAGTCCCCCCTATCCCGGAAAAGCCCATTCCCAAGGTCAACAGATGTGGGTGGCAATGAAGCCCTGGGCTCCTTCACCAGCTAGGGTGGCTTCCCCTTCTGAGCCGTCCTAGGCCCTGTCCCACAGTCCCACTTTCCCTGGAAGCTCACCTGTGCCAGTGAAGTAGCAGGTCTTGTGCATCTTGCCCTTGAAGAGCTCCAGCCCGATGATGGCATAGATGATGACCATAAAGAGGACCAGCAGGGCGATGTGGAAGAGGGGGAGCATGGCCTTGAAGATGGAGTTCAGGACCACCTGCAGGCCTGCAGAGGCAGCCAGGGAGGGGAAAAGAGGAGTCACCTCCACTTGGTCTCACGGCCCTCCCTCCCTATAAATCCTGGGAAGCCTCTGAGATGTCAAGGTAGGAAGGGGACCCAGAACTGGGGACAAGGGAACAGGAAGGGAGAGGAGAAAGGGATCTGCAGGGACACTGCCACCCACTAGGCACCCCCGACACCAGCCGGAGGGGTCTGAGCACTCGGAAGGCTCTGAGGGCCTTGACATCCAAGCCGGCTCCTTTGCTGCTCATTGGGGCTGTGTTGCTTTGGATGACGTTAACCTGTTCCAGAATCACGGTGAAGACCCTAGAATGGAGAAGAGGGAGAGAAGGGGTCCAGGGGTTGGAAAAGCCACTGCCCCAGTGGTCTGGGGCCCTGTGTCCTGTCCATGCTCGAGCACCTGTGGAAAGGCCTAGGGGAGAGACGGCAAATATGGTTCATCAACTAACAAATGATCTGATCATGCTTACCTGGGGAATTTCACTTAAAAGGATTCTGACATCAAGTTCATACTCAGGGAAAAGAGTGGTGCTCCACTTGTGAGGTCTACTTTGCATGCTCAACGGGGTTGAGGTATGTGTGCCACAGGTGTAGTCCCTGGCCCTAGGGCTGAGCACCCCCTACATGGGCTGGAGGTTACCTGTATCACACTCAGTGGTGACCCAGAGAAGAAACTCCATAGCAAGTTCTCCCTGCATGCTTTTCCTCCTGGCTGCACTTTTTGATAATGCCCTTTATTTTCTTTCCTACTAGCCTCCTCTTCCTCTCTTAATTTACTCAAATTTCCATTATCCTTTGAAGTCTACCTCAAATTCCTTTGCCTCCGAATCCTTCTAACGGCAGAACTCCCTGGGACACATTGCATATGAAACAACAATGCGCTGTGAGGTTTTGCTTTCTGCACTCTATTATTCTGTACGCACTTGTCTTGGCTTCTAACCAGGGCAGTTTGTAAAGGCAGAGGCCGATTCACAGAATTCTTCAGAATTCTTCTATTTTCCCCGTTGAGCCAAAAGTAGCACTGGATGGCTATCAGGTAACCAACACCATCCTTTCAGAACTAAAGGACAGCATTCTGGTTAAGCATGCAGGCTCTGGAACCGAGACTGCTTTGGCTTGAATCCCAGCCCTGCCACCAGCTAGCTGTGTGACCTTGGGCAAGTTGCTTGACTTTTCTGTTCTTTAGCTTCCTTATTCATAAAATGAGGGAAAACAGGATTGTGGTGAGAATTAAATGAGACGGTGCATGTAGGCACATATTAAGTACTTGATAAATGCTATTGTTATCATTACGTGGTAGTTACGGTAATGCTATGGGTAGAGTTATGTTCCCTCTAAATTCATATGCTGAAGCCCTAACCCCTAGCATGTCAGAATGTGGTTGTATTTGGAGACAGGGTCTTTAAAGAGGTGGTGAAGATGAAATGAGGTTGTTAGGGTGGGCCCTCATCCAGTTTTCCTGGTGTCCTTATAAGAAGAGGAACTCTGGACACACAAGGAGACACCAAGGATGTGCATGCACAGAGGAGAGACCGTGTGAACCCAAACCTGCCAGCATCTTGACCTTGAATTTCCAGGCTCCAGAACTGTGAGAAATAGATTGCTGTTGTTTCAGTTTCCCAATCTGTGGAATGTTATTATGGCAGCCCTAGCAAACTAATACAGTTAATAAATGTCCGTTTTGTGAACCCGAATAACAGGTACTCGATACAGGTCCATGGAATAAACTAATAAATGACAGAGGGTGAGAAACTAATGAACATCCAGAAACTGCTGGCCAGTGGAACCTTCCATATCATTTCCAAATTTGCGTGATGTGAGGAGGATAATGGAATTTATAGCATCTAGCCAGGGAAGGAGACTGTGACCTGCGGGCAGGGTCAGGAGCAATGACCCACTCTCCACAGCATGGACAACACCCTTGCCAGGCCAGCCTCTAACAGAGGCTGCTCCACGCAGTGGTTAGCACAACGCTGGAGTCCCGCCCCACCTCTAAGAGGCTGGTGGTGGTGGCCGCTGGAGTCCCGCCCCACCTCTAAGAGGCTGGTGGTGGTGGCCGCTGGAGTCCCGCCCCACCTCTAAGATGCTGGTGGTGGTGGCCGCTGGAGTCCCGCCCCACCTCTAAGAGGCTGGTGGTGGTGGCCGCTGGAGTCCCGCCCCACCTCTAAGAGGCTGGTGGTGGTGGCCGCTGGAGTCCCGCCCCACCTCTAAGAGGCTGGTGGTGGTGGCCGCTGGAGTCCCGCCCCACCTCTAAGAGGCTGGTGGTGGTGGCCGCTGGAGTCCCGCCCCACCTCTAAGAGGCTGGTGGTGGTGGCAGTGGGCACAGAGTCCCCAGTGAGGGTCTGACCTCCAGTCTCCCCATACCCAGCTCTCACCCCAGGAAGACAATGGTGAAGTCCAGCACATTCCAGCCGCTGCGCAGGTAAGCATCCTGGTGGAATAAGAAGCCGTAGGCAATGATCTTCATGGCGGCTTCAATCGAGAAGACGATGAGGAAGAAATACTCCAGCTTCTCCTGTGGGAGCAAACGTGGTCCCCAGCATGCGTCTGCGCTCTCCGAGCTCACCCTTGCTCTCTTCCCTGCAGCCACGCTGGGTTCCCTGCTGTTGCTCAGGCATGCCTCAGGACATTCACACCTACTGATGGAATGCCCACCCACCTCCACACCTACACGCCCCCGCACTGCCACTCCCTCACTTTCCACAGGTCTTTACTCAAAATTCCTTCACCGAGGCCTTTTCTGGCCACCAAGTGTAATGCGAGCTATCTCCAGCATTTCATGTTCCTCTGCTCTGCTTAATTTGGTCTTCTTAGCACTTACTCTTAGCTTAAATACCATATCTATATATATTATATATATGAAATCTTGTTCATTATCTATCTTCCCCACTAGAATATAAACTCCATGAAGCATGGGGATTTTTGCCCTTTTTTTTTTTTTCATTACTCGACTTCCAGAGATGAGAATGGGTTGAATACATGAAGGATCTGAGGCACCCAAAATGAAAGTCCCCAGGTGGTTTTTCTGGTTTTGGCACCTTTCTTCTCCCACCGTGCAGGGGATGGATGGTAGGAGATGGGAGTGGATTGCTCAGAACTCCAGATGCCTTCCCTTGCTGGGCAGTGTTGCTCTTTAATTCATTTTCCTTTAAGGTTCCCTGCCCGCCCCACCTGCCCTCACATTGGCTCCCTTTAGGCAGCTCCTTAAAGGGCGTGACCCTATTACATAGGGTGAGTGGAGTGTGGGGTACACTGTGTGTGGGGAGCACAGGTAAGAGGCTGAGGTTTCAGCTCAGCCCCACTCTGCAGAAGGCCCAGCCGACACTCCAGGCCCTGACCCTGTAGCCTGATCCTCTATGTTACTCTATCCTTAGCCCTGTCACCCTCCGACCTCTTCTGGGCCCAGGTGAGAGCTATTTCTAACTGAGGAAGCAGGTCTCTCTTGTTGGGACTCCAGGCTGAAACTGCTCTCCTTGCAGCCATCTGAACCCTGGCTTGGCAGCTTCTAAGAGCTCTGGCCTCCAGGCCTCCCCAGATAAGCACAGCCTCCCGAGGCGGTACTGACCCAGCCTGCAGCCTAGGCCAGGCTGCAGCACGGCACAGCTCCAGGAGGTGTGTATATATATATACACGGATCTATCCTGATTGGTGCTCCCTGGAGTTACACAACAAGGGGGTCTATACCCCCACAACCCAGCCCCCATTAGTCTCCAACACTCACACCCTTGGAAGCGTCTCCTGGGAGCAGGGGCCCTCCCCATCAGCACACTGCGGAGGCGTCACTCATATTCACAGTTCCTTTACGGAGGAGCCAGACTGGGGAATGGGGCACTCCATTAATGATATGGAGGATAATGTAATTTTACTTCCAAGTGAGTAGGTGTGGGAGGCAAGGGAAGAGGCCCTCACATGGCTCATTATTGTGGTTAGGGCTCCAGAATCCTCCAAACTTGTCATTCAGAGAATTTTCCTGAAAGCATGATTTTCCCCTTCCACATAGAAGGGAAAACTGCAGCATACATGGACTAGATTTGCTATTCTTAATTTTGCCCTTCATTCCTTCTATCAATTTGTGACCCCAAAGCTTTCCCCTTCTTCCAGAAAATGGTAATATGATAATTAAAATGCAAAGCCATGCAGTTCTGTGAAAGGGCCTGTTGATGGAGACTGTGCTTGGCACTCGCGGGGAATCATGGAGCAGCCGCTCCATGGAGGGGAGCTGCAAAGGGAGGTCTGGGCACCCTCCCTGGCAGGAAGAGTGGGCTGGGCCAACTATAGAGGGATCTCCCGGGAATCGGGTGGGTGGTCTCCCTCCTCTGCAGGATAGGTTTCCTGGGAGTCAGGCACACCACTAAGGGAAGAGTGTAAGGGAGGAGAGTGAAGTCAAGGCAGCATTTACAATTTCAGGTTGCTGCAGTCCCAGGGGGATAGACAGAAGTGGGGTTGAGGCAAGGAAAAGCAGGACCTGAAATAGTTGCAGTGCTCACAGGCTGGGCGGCCAGCCATGAACACCAGAGAACTGCCTGCACCTGCCACTGCCTGTCTGGCTCAGCCTGGCTCAGAGAGAGCTTGTCGGGGGCTGTGGGCTTCAGATGAGGTCACTCAGTTTCCTCAGCCTGTTAGCTCCAAGGCCTGCCTCTTTCCACCATACTCCCTCCAGCCCAACTCTGAAGTGCCTGGAAGTAAAACTCAGTACCATACAATCCCTGTGTGTGCACACAGCGTGAGCCCTCGTTCCGGAGGAGAGGGAAAAGGGATGTTTCCACTCTTGCATCATAGGAACAGTGTCATCAGTGTCACACTGGGTTGGCTGACAGCCTCTGCAGCCTGGGCCCAGTCTTCCATGGAAGAATGAGGGATAGTCATTCCACAGATATTTATTAAGCTCTCGACTGGATGCCCTGGGTAAGACCTGGCTGTCTCCTCAAGATCAAAGTCATCAACCTTCCTAAAACATCCTAATTTCCTGTGACAACCCCCAGAGCCCACCATGGGCAGGTGAGAGGCAGGAGATACGTGGTGTGATGGTTCTCACCAGCTCTGCTGCTTTGGGCAAGTTCCTAAGCTTCTGTGAACCTCAGTTTCCTCATTTGTAAAACTGAGATAATGAGAGCTACCTTGAAGGGTCATGGTGAGGATTAAATGGCACCTTGTGAGTAAGTGGCTACCCCTGCCTGGCATGCACCAAATGCTGAATACATCACAGCTATTCTTATGAGACACCTGGGCCCTTGGTGAAGGTCTGTTTTCTGCCTACATTGTGTTCTGTTGGTTTCCATTATGTTCTATTGGTTTTCACAGAGCTGTTGTTTGATGTCATGGCTGTGGGTGGTCACCAGGGCTTGGCTCTGACCCACCTCACACTACATATGTTTGAAATGAAACTCCTCCTACTGATAAACCTGCTCTTTCTCATGTGTCCCTGTCTCAGCCAAAGGCACTCAGTGGCCCAAGCCAGAAACCCCCAGGGTCTTTCTGGACTCCTCCTCCCTCTTGCTCTCCCTGGGTCCCAGTGTCCAGCAGGTCCAGGCCATTCCAGCCCTACCATCTCCAGAATCCAGCTCCTCCTCTTCAACTGCTCCTGCCCTTGCTTGCTCTCCCCTGCCTGCAGTGGTCCACCGCCATCCACATCTCCTCCCCTGGGCCCTTCTCCATATAGATCCTGCCACTGCCTTGCTTGCAAGTCTGCAATGGCTCCACAACACTTACCAGAAAATCCAAATGCGTTCCCGTGGCATGCAAAGTCCTCCATAACATGACCCCTGCTGATCCCTCTGGCCTCACCACCAGCCTGCTGGCCACCCCGTCGATCATGTGGAATGACTTTCAGGTCCCCTAGCTCTCTAGCTGCCCCAGCCTCCACCTTTCTCATCCCGGCCCCTCTGCCTAGAGTGTCCCCAAGGCCCACTGCCCAAGTAGACCTCCTGCCTCTTATAACCCTTTGACCCCCCACAGGGAGCACCAGCCCTGTGTCCTCACTGTCCCTTATAATCCTGTGCTGCTCTTTGCTGCCTTCTGACAGACTGCGGCCTCCTTGAGACCACGTCATCCTCACATGTGTTCCTAACTGTGGAGATTTTCCATGGCTTCTCTGTTCCAAGAACAGGAGAGAGGTGACATTCCGCCATCAGCAATAGCATTTGGGCTTGGGGGCCAGGGTCACTCTCCAAAGAAGGCTTCTTAGAGTTGCTGTTGGTGGTGGATGAGGGGAGGTTTTATGGTTGAGAAGGCCCCACCAACTGGTGATTCTGATGCCCTTCCCCCAGGGGCATATGGTCCCCCGATAGAGATGAAAGTATTTCGGGCTCAGGGCTTCTGCCCTTGCTGTTCTCTCTGTCTGGAATACTCTTCCCCAGATATCCGCATGACTCACTTACTTCTTCCTTGCATGTCCCAACTTGAAGGTCACTTTGTCACTGAGACCTTCCTGGCTCTCACCCCCTGACTGTCTATCTTCTTAGCCTGATTCATTTTTCTTTTTAGCTGTTGTCAAAACTTGACTCGTTATATATTTGTTAATTTATTTGACCCATCTCTCCTGACCTGAATATAACATCACTGAGAGCAGGGACTCAGCTCTGTTCACTGCTGTGTCAACTACATCTGGAACAGTGCCTGAAAGTGCTGTGATGGAATGAATGAACCAGTGTCCCGGGGCACTGCTGCAAGAGGTGCAGGCTGTGGGCAGGTGCAGCTGCACACCGTCACTATCACTCTGAAATGAGGTCAGTGTAGGCATTGAGTAAGCATTTGGAAAATTCTATGGCAATCTGCAGCCACTTCCACACATATGGGTGGACTATAGACCATTCTGGATTTGTCAAAGTCACATGGCGAATCCCAGCTGGCACACACTGTGGAGGGGTCCCACACAGTAAGACCATGTATCAGGCCATGATGGAGTAGAAATTAAAAATGACCAACTGTGGTCTTTCCCTACAGATCATCTGAGAAGCTCTGCCCCAGAATGCATCATCCTGCCCAGCACACAGTAGGCCCTCAAGCTATGTTTGTTGAATAAATGAACAATGGAAAGTCACAATCTCTGCTCACCTTCAAACCAGGTGCAGCCTTGGGATCTGTATTCCTAAGAAGAGACACTGGACCTCAGGTCCTGATCCCAGAGCAGGAGAGCAGTGGCTGTCCCTGACCCCCTGATCTCTGAGCTCAGGGGAGGACAGTGAGCCCGCCTGACTTTGTGACGTGAGAGCTCCCTTACCTCAGCCCCCAACAAGGGCCTTTATTACTAAATGTCCCCTTCAAGGGAATTCTCATCCTTCCATAGATAAGCCTCTAACTGGTGCTCCCTGGGGCCACACTTAGCTGGAGGTTGTCCTGGTGTGTGACCCCTGATGCACAGGCCTTGCACCTGCTCCCAGGGGCACTGGAGCCAGGCACTCCCAGAGTCTTGGGCTGAAAACAGCAGGGCTGGGACCGCACATCCCCTCACCCTCCCACTGCCTCTATTTTCAGGCTGAGTCTGCTATCTCCAAGGGTCAGCCAGTCCTGAATGCTTCTCCTCCCCTGGCCTGCATGGGGCTTTGTGGGAAGATGATGAGAACTAGTTGGGCTTCCCTCCAAAGGGATCTGCCCAGTGCCAGTGTCCCTATCTGGGACCACAGAGGCAGCAGCTACCACACCTTCTTCCCCTGCAATCCTACCCCTGGCACAGTGGCCTGGTCAGGACTCCAGGCTCCCGGGCTCCCCATGTGCCCCGCTGGAGGGTTCTGGGATCTACAGAGCCCACTGAAAGGACCTTACTCGGCTGGCCTGGGGAGGGGCTGGCAGAGGCAGCAAAGTGTCTGCAGTTGAAGGGATCCCTGGGAAGGTGCACTGCCACCACATGACTGCCTGTCACCTGGGCCTGAAAGTCTCCTTCCTTAGGGTCAAGACAGAATGATCTGCTCAGGCACAAATCTCACTGGAGCAGGGAGGCACTGGACTCATATTTATTGTTAACTCTTTAAGGCATGTGTGCTACAAGAAGACAAGGTAGATTTGACTGAAGAGGAGGACGCCCAGGGTGCTTGCAGGGAGCTCAGGCTGGGGCAGAGGACAGACATCCTCAAATGTCCGCTCCCTCTTAGGGACCTTACAGGAAGCTCTCCACACAGCCTTGGCAGGTGCTATCAGAAGACAGTTTTACAATATTCATGATTGCTTTCCTCCTAGATTCCCCCATTTTCTTGTTCCCTTAAGCTGACAGCGGGGCTGGGCCCCCTTGCCTCAGGACTGGTTTGTGGCAGCGCCCAGGCTTTTGTCTTCCAAAGCCTGAGAATCACTGCAACATTGGGAGGTCTCAGGGGTAGAGCTCACAGTTTGTAGGTGTAGCAGGATCTGGGAGGAGGCACTGGGGCCCCCAGGAAAGAGGACTCAGCCTCAATTCCTGCCTTAAGAAGGGTGCAGAGGACCTATGACCCTGTCACCTGCGCACTGCCTGAGACCCAGGGCCTAGGCACATTCCCCAGGTAGGCGGATAACTGAAGGCGCCAGAATAGCTGCAGTGATCCCTCTCCACCCTAGAGGGATATGCGCTCAGGATCCATGGAAAGTTGGTTCTCAGGAAAAAATAAGTCATTTCTTGCACACCTCAGTTGTCACAGAGGTTTGGTCCGGCTGTGCTGTTTTTCCTGTTTCACAGAGGAGGAAAGTGAGACTTAGAGGGGAATGAGGTGCCTACCAGAGGCGAGGAGGCCCTGCCTGCCGTGACTGAAGTAACAGAGTTTCTGGTAGGCTGGCCTGATGTGCTGGCCTCTATGGCCGCGCCGCACACTGGATGTCCAGGGCCCTGATGTCTCCACAACCACCTCATTCTCCAGGTTTGGCAGATGACACGTTGAAGAGTGAGGGAAGTGGCTATGTTTAGTCCAATGAACGCTCACCTAAATAGATATAACTGGAATGGGTCTCCCTTGCCATCCTACCTCCATCTCAGGGGTCTCATTTCCCTCTTCCAGTTCCCTCTTCACTTCCCTGTATAGCACTTCCCTCACCAGGCAACCAGGCTCCCTCAGGTCTGGGCAGACCAGACACACCAGGGCTGACTAGACAGAGGGACAATGGGGCCGAGGGTCCCAGGAGGGCTCCGTATGTTCAGGGTGAAGGGGGCTGGGAGAAGAAAGGAGACCAGTGCTGTCTTGGGTAATGAGGATAATAATAGCTAAGCATTAGTAAGCACCCATGTACGCGCCAGGCCCTATTCTGGCCGCATGCATACATTTAATACTCACCGAAACCTTATAAGGCAAGTACTTTTTTTTTTTTTTTTTTTTGCCTTTTCAAGTTTTTATTTGTATACATTTTTGTCTTAAAAAGAAAAGTAGGGCTGGGTGAGGTGGCTCACACGTGTAATCCCAACACTTTGGGAGGCCGAGGTGGGTGAATCACGAGGCCAGGAGTTCAAGACCACCTTGGCCAACATAATGAAACTCTGTCTCTACTAAAAGTACAAAAAATTAGCCTGGCTTGGTGGCGGGCGCCTGTAACCCCAGCTACTTGGGAGGCTGAGGCAGGAGAATTGCTTGAACCCAGGAGGCGGAGGTTGCAGTGAGCCAAGATCACACTATTTCACTCCAGCCCGGCAACAGTGCGAGACTCCATCTCCAGAAAAAAAAAAAAAAAAAAAAATCATTATCACAGATTACAAAGGGCTAAAGCAAGAATAGAAGAACGAATGACTCTCTTTAGCCTGGAAAGCGGATACTCTCAATAGTATTAATGTTGTAATACAAGCTCATTCAAGCATTTTACATTTCTTCTTTTATGTCCTTTTAAATGTGGTATCCTAGCATATAGTAAAGATCATGTACTATGAGTATCAGACGGAAATTTCTCCACAAAGCCAGATAAGTTTTCCTCTCCAGTGAGAAATAGGCTATAATAAGTTCTTAAAAATTCTTGTCTTCTCTTCCGTGGCAGAAGAGGGAGAGGCTGGGGGCTGGGGAAAATCCAGGGACGTTCTACACAGGAGGTACTCTGGGGTTCCATCCAGGAGGGTGTCAGATAACCCAGATCACTCTACTTAGGCTTTTGGCAAAAAACAGCCCTCACCCTCCATCTACTAGTCATCTTCCCTGCCCCTCCTCCTCACTTCAGGGCCTTCTGAGCTCTATCTTTTGTAAAATCAATCATCAGGAAAGGTGGAAAAAAGAGCTAGGATGGAACAAAAGTAAAACGTTTAGCAACGTTGACACAGGGACTCGGCACCTCTACCTGAGCCACAGGGGTCCCGGCTGGAGCAGGGCTACGTGGCCCTCGTCTACTGGTAATGCATCTGCTCCCAGGTGCAGAAGAGGATGAGAGAGACCTGCACCTTTCAGGGCTGAGGCACACAGACCTTCTGATGTCTGACGCCCAAAGGTTGTGCTGGCATGGAGCAACCTTGGGAGCGTGCAGGATGAACAGGGGGATCTGGGCTGGCTGCTGCTTTGTGTCTCAGGTCTTGGAGTCCCATGGGAAGATGGTGGGTGTGAGGTGGCCAGCCCCGATGACCCTTGCCATGACAGCTACATTGGTTCTCAATTCAAGTGTCTTCAGAAAGTGAAGATGTAAACTATTCTTTGCAACATTAACTCCTAACAAGTCCAAAAAGAAGAAGAAGAAAAGAAAAAGCATCCCCCTCCTCCACCAGCCTATGTTGAGATGAAGCCCTCACCTCTCTGCCCCAAAGAGGCTTCCTCTTTCAAGGGTGTGTGTGAAGAAGACGGTAGCCCCCTGGCCTTGGAGTAAACTCTAGATAAGAACAGTCTTTCCCCACACCCCAAGGCTTCTTTGTGCCTCCGAGCCCAGCAGAGGACGAACACTGAGGTTTCTATGGTGCTGGATACAGCACAGGGCGGCGTGACCTGAAGAAAAGAAAGTGGGAGGAGGGGGTCCTGGAGTCCAGTGCTTGGTGTAGTGTGGGGCAGGCTCCAGACTGAGCAGGGAAAGGCCTCGGATCCCAGTGTCACAGCAGAGGCCAGATGCTCCACCTTGGGTCAAGGCGAATAGATCACAGGAACTGAGATGGGCTTCCCACATACAACCACTAGGAGGGCAAAGGCAGGGAAGGGTACAGGCCGAAAACGAGGTGCCCAAGGTAAGGGGCAGGCCCTCGCCAGCCTGGGATACTATCTCCTACTCCCAACCCTTGGGCCCAATGGAGGAACCAGTTGAAAAGGAGGGCCCAACACATTTCCATCAGCAAGCAACAGGACCACAAACTCCTCCATGTTGCCCAGCTCCCACTGAGTGTGGACACGCAGTCATACCCACACCCAACACGCATCCTGGTCTGTGCGGGGCAGTCCATCATCATCCTCCCTAGCTTCTGACGACAGCTAACTAAGGTAGGTACTCTTATCCCCATTTTACAGATGAGGAAGCCAAAGCACAGAGGGATTAATTTCTCCAGGATCACATAGCTACCAAGAGGCAGAGCCATGATATTTACAGTTTGATTCCGTACTCTGTGGTCTCAACCACCATGCCAGGCACGGGGAAGAGAGAGAAAGAGCATGCCTGGGACATCTGGGTACATTTGGTAGATCCTGCCCTCAGTCCATCCCAGGTCTGTCTTTTGCACCCCAAGGCTTGGGTTCAGCATGACTTCAGCTGTGCGCTGTTAGTGCTGGGAGGTCAGAGAAGGAAGGGAATAAACATTTATTGAGCAACTCCTGTGTGCAAGATCAAACACGAGGTTGTTGCACTCATGGATGTAACAGTCCTGAAAAGAAAGATATTGTGGACCAACCTGACCAACATGGTGAAACCCTGTCTCTACTAAAAACAAAAAAAATTAGCTGGGTGTGGTGGTGTGTGCCTATAATTCCAGCTACTCGGGAGGCTGAGGCAGGAGAATTGCTTGAACCCTGGAAGTGGAGGTTGCAGTGAGCTGAGGTCGCACCACTGCACTCTAGCCTGGGCGACAGAGTGAGACTTGGTCTAAAAAAAAAAAAGAAAGAAAGAAAGATATTGTCGTCCTCTGTTCACAGATGAGGTAATGGAGGTTCAGAGAGTTTAGGAAGCTGTGAACCAAAGTCTAGATTGGAGGCAGGTTGGTTTGACTTGAGAGCCTGTCCTTTCTTGCGACTCCCGGGCAGCTAGCACAGCTTGGGCAAAGGCTTTCCTCCAAGGCTTCTGTTGTTCAGCTCTTACAACGTCTGCAGCCCCTGTGCCTGGTGTGAAGGGGCATGGATTGGGATGGGCGGGGAGGGGGAAGCTAAGTGCCCTGAAAGGGGACCTAAGTTCTTGCAGTGGTGGGAGGGCAGGCTCCTGGGTGGGTCTAAAATCCAGGCTTTCATTCATTTCCACAGACCCTTTTTGAGCACCATTACTTCTCTGTACAGTGGCCCAGGCTCAAACAACCCTGGGCTCTGCAGGTGCTGGATCTCTGAGGGGTGAGGCCAGAGCTGCGGTCCTTCTGAGGCCCCAGCCTCCCCAGATGGCGAGTGGAATGGGCTGCTGGCCACAAGAGTTGGCAAGCGCATTCCAGACCCTATAAAAAGACAAACGCCCTGGCTGCCAGAGGCTTAGGCTCCAGCCTTGTGGAGGACACTGCGGCAACTTGAACCCCAGGAATGCGACAGGGGCCTGGTGGAGCCAGCTGATGCCTGAGGGGTGGGCAGCTGCCCTACAGTCCAGGAGGGGCCAAAGGGGCAGCCATCTTGCCCAGCCTGCGGGCCCTGCCCTGCCCTGCCCTCAAGGACAGCAGGCACCATCTACTTAAGCAAAATCTAAATTATCCGGAACTTGGAAATAAAGCAAAGAAAGGATGCCATATCTTTGTAATATCATGTTGGAGCATTTTATAACAGGCCTGGCCAAGGATTATTTAATTATCCAGGTCAGTGTTTCTCAACCTCAGCCCTAATGATATTTTGGTCTGGATACTTCTTTGCTGGTGGGAGGGGGGCCTGTCCTGTGCATTGCAGGGCCCCTGCCTCTACCCCACGAGAAGCTAGTAGGACACATCTCTGCCCCTGCCCCTCCCCTTCACAATTCCAGTTGTTGCCAAATATCCTCTGGGGCAGAACTACTTCCCCTCCCCAATCCCTTGAAAACCACTGACTAGGAGGGAATGTAACTTTGGTTAGCCCTCACTCTTCTGTCCTCTAGAGATACAAATGAATTCTGCCTGATAGGAAGATAATCCCAATGGTTAGAGTTTTATTGCCCTGTAGGACATTAACCAGCTTGGTATCTAACCTAGAATTCCTATTCCATCATTCTTTCTCCAGTATCATAACTTCTGCTCCTCCAACTCCCTTTAACCCAGCTTCACACGCCTGCCTGTTCTCTTCTGAGTTGAACTAATCTTTGGTATGTGTTCCTTCGATATTTTACTTACAGTTGTGTTTTCACTTTTTGAACATCATACTTTGACGTAGGACTGCTTTGAGGGTGAAATGAGATAATGTAGCAAAAGCAATCAGTTTCTCATGTCTGCCCAACAATTAGTAAGTCTGATGATTGTTTTTGCTTTTCCACATTGGTCCCCTCAGCCTGGCCTAGGCTGGAGTGGTAACCCTGCCCAATAAAGGATGTAGGCCTGCCCATAAAGCCACCTGGGCATGCGCAATGATCTAACCTCTCTGCGCTGCAGTTTACTCCTCTGTACAAATGAGAAAAATAAAAGTACCTGCCTCATGGCATTCAGTGTGATAACACATATAAGGCATTAGAACAGTGACTGACAATATACAAGTAATCGACAAATATTGAATGTCATTGTTGCTGCTGCTGCTGCTGATTTGCTGGAGGACTAGTGGGGGGTGACCAGGAAAGCCACTAAGAAAAATTAGAGGTTTCAAGGAGAGAAGACACAGAGTTAAAGAGAAATCAGGGACAGACGATGGGCGGGGTGAAGAGGAGTTCTTTACCTGAAATAATCTTTTGTCATAACTGTTGGGAGTTAGACCCTTTGAATCTAGAACAATCTGGGGGTCTCTGTGACTACAGGCATTTTGGCTGGTGAGCCTGCTCTGTGGGACCTGCATGATCAAAGTTCCTTCTGTTGATAGATAAAGCACTAAAACTGAGAAGGTCTTCACTCATCCAGTTACTTCTTAAGTATACTTCTTAAATATACAATATCATCCCCATTTTATATAGGAGGAAACTGAGGGAACAGAAAGGTTACATAACTTGTCGAAGATCACACAGCAGGTACGTGAGTGGGCCTGGGCTCAAAAGCAGGTTCTAGCTCCAGAACCCATTTTTATAACCACCATGCCATAATGGGCTGATTTCAGAGCCCGGTGCCACTGTAACATCTCACAGTTGGCCAGGACCTCAGCATCCTGGATGCCCCTCTTGCCACCCTCTGACCTGCTGCATATTCATTCCCAGGACTCCTTGCTCTCTCTGGACCTCAGTTTCCTCTTCTGTTCAGGGAGGATCCTGGGCTTTCCCACTGACACACAGCAGGCAGAGTCAGAAGGGCACCCCTAGCCCCAGGAAACCCGGGCCCCAAGTCTATTACCCTCAGCCAACGCTGGCAGAAGGGATATGGAGGGACATTGCCAGGGGAGCCCATTCCCACAGACAGCAGTCATACCCCCAACCCTGCTCACACACAAGGCAACTGAGGGGAGCCTTTCTCGCCCACAACCATCCCTGCCCCTGACCCACCCAGCCAGTCTGGCATGTGCCAAAGTGAGGAAACCTCTGTCATAAAATGCTTGGACCTACAAATCCAATTGCCTGTCAGTGGACACAGGCACCTGTATCTCCACACATCTGAAGTTGAACTCACCACCTTCCTCTTCCCCACCCCCACCTGCAGTCTTGGTAAGTGATACTGCCATCTGCTCTATTCCCTTCTGAACCCCAAGTGTCATCCTCCCCCTCCCCTACACTTCCATCCCCACATCCAGTCCTCACCATGGATTCCATCTGGCAGGTCTTTCTTAAGGCCACCTCACAGCCATCTTTACCATCACCAGTGCCTTGGCCCAGCCTCCCCTGTTGCCTGCTTGGATGACTTCCCTGGGCTCCCTGCCCCCTTCCCTGCTTTCCATCCCACCCCATGTCACCCCAATCCATGCTCCACGTGGGGCCTGATTTTTCTAAATCCCCACTTGACCTCTCCGTCTCTTGCCTGCAGCCCTTTGCCCATGTGGCTTCCTCTGCCCAGAGTCCCCTTTCCCTCTTGGCCTTCTACAACGCGCTCCTTCACAGCCAGACTACATAATGGGGGGCCCAATATAAGTGAAAATGTGGGCCCCCATGTTCAAACAGTAGGAAGTAAGTGCTGATGAAGGTACTAAATATAAAGCTTTTCCTTTTTTTTCCAGCCCCTTTCTCAACCTACGGTGGTGTCTTTTGATTGCTGTTCGGCGTTGTGTGGGGCAAGTGCAGACTGTCACAAGCACCTCCTCCTAGTCTTCTCCCTCCACCCTCACTATCCCACAGCCCAACATCCTGTGCCTTGGCCAGAGGTGGAGGTGTGGAGCTAGGCATCTCCCCTTCACTCAGACCCGCCACCTTAGCCCATAGTGGACATCCGGCACCCAAGGGTGTTGCAATCTCTGCTTCCTTGGAGACAATAAGTACCTAGAATGGGGGAGGGTCTTGGAGGCTCAACCTCATAGGGTCGTTTACTGAATGGACTGCATCACTGTCAGCCCAGGGTAGAGACAACCAGAGCCATGTCCTTCCCTGAGACACGGCCCTTTCCATTCTCCCACTTGGGCCTCTGCCAAGTGGCCCAGGACTCCAGAGGGCAAAACATCAAGCTGAGAGCCCCTCCTTAGAGGCAGGGAGATGGCAGAAGTCAGGACCTCATGTAAGCCAAGGCTCCAAGCTTGAGGTGCATGTGCCATTGTCCCAATGTACTTCACTTACAAATCATAAATTCAAAGATAAAATTAATTAAAATTTCAATACGTTGACCACAGAGCATTCAACCCCAAATGTGGGGCCCTTCTGAGTGGGGGTCCTCTGGGACTGCATAGGTTGTACACGTGGGAGCTGTCCCTGTCCTCAGCCTTTAGGTCTCAGGTTAAACATTCCATCCTTTGGGAGGACTTCCTGATCTCAAGACTAGCTTAGGTTCTCTGCCAATATGCTACCAAAACGTTCCCAAACCTTGAACCTTTCCCATTTCATTTTAACTACTTGTTTAATTTGTTTTATCATATTTACTTGTTTAATCCAGGTAATGAAGCTCTGTGAAGATGGGAACTGTGCCTATTTGGTTCACAGTGATATCCCCAGTATGTGCCAGGGATATGATAGGCACTAAAGAAACATTCGTTAAATGAATGAGAAAGTTCATGAACAGTTAATCCTTAGGCCTCCTTTCTTGAAAGCTATGGGTTATTCTAAATGACTGGAAAGACCCCAACCCTTCTCAGATACCTACAAAGCAGCCAATAGGGTAAGAGAGAGAGTACCTGCTGCCCCTTTCTACTCTGACTCCTCTCATCTCCCTCTTGTTGGGTTTTGTGGACATGAACAGTGAGGAGCCCTGAGCTTGAAGCTGGCTAAGCGACTTTGGGTATCACCGACTTTCTCTGGGCTTCACAATTAAGTGGTCGGATTAGGAGTCCTCCCTGAATATTCATTTCCCATACAGCTCTGACATGCCAAGTGGCATTTTCCGCTTTGGAAACATTTTTTATTAGGTTTCCGACTTCCAGGGAACTCATAATCCTGTCTCTATGAACTCTAGGCCTAACCCAAGGTTTTGCAACTCCAGCCCACAAACTAAAGAAAAACACACACAGGACTACATGAAACAGTTAAGGCAGCCATTTTGTTTCAAGATGGAAGATGATATAACCTCTAAGATGTAATTTTTTTTTTTTTTTTTTTGAGACAGGGTCTCACTCTGTCACTCGGGCTAGAGTGCAGTGGCATGATCCTGGCTCACTGCAGCCTCGACCTCCCGGGCTCAAGCAATCTTCCCACTTCAGCCTCCCAAGTAGATGGGACTATAGGTATGCACCACCAGGCCCGGCTAATTTAACTTTTGTAGAGACGGGAGTCTCTCTATGTTGCCCAAGCTGGTCTCGAACTCCTGGATGCAAGCGATCTTCACGTCTCAGCCTCCCAAAGTGCTGGGATTACAGGTGTGAGTCACTGCATCCAGCAGAGGTGTAATTTAATATCCTCCAAGGTGGGGCAGAGTTTTTTGCAAAAGTAGTCAATGTCGTAAGGAACTGAGGCCCAAAGATATGAAATCGTGAAGGGTGGGGTAGACCCAGAGCTCTCCCTGCATTCAGAAACATGGAGACTAAGCCTATGGTGTAGAATGCCCAGACTTTACGAAATGCCTTCCTTGCCAGCAAAGGTAGCATTGCCCTGCCAACATTTAATCCCACTCTCCTTCCACACTCGGGAGCTCAGAGTGTTTTCTCCTCATAGCAAGCACACATTTAGAATCCCAGCTTCCCATCGGCTCAAGATAGATTCCCATGGAAACCAGCATAAGGGAAAGGCAGAGATGTGTCAGGCCCTGGACACATGCTAATATACCTCCTCCCTCCCAGGCCCTGCAGTTTCAGTGCAGGAAAAAAAAAGTCCCGTTGAAAAAGGTGGTTCCATTGTCCTGTCCCCTAGGGAGCCTGAGGCCACTGTTTCTAAGAGGGCTTCCCCTAGAAGTCTTTCTGCTGTCACCCACCACCTTGGCAACACAGCCTGTACAAGAGCAGATTCTGGCCAGGCGTGGTGACTCACGCCTATAATCACAGCACTTTGGGAGGCCGCGGCGGGCGGATCACCTGAGGTCAGGAGTTCGAGGCCAGCCTGGCCAACAAGGCAAAACCCAATCTCTACTAAAAATACAAAAATCATCTGGGCATGGTGGCAGGCGCCTGTAATCCCAGCTACTTGGGAGGCTGAGGCAGGAGAATCACTTGAACCCGGGAGGTGGAGGTTGCAGTGAGCCAAGATTGCACAGCCTGGGCAACAGAGTGAGACTCTGTCTCAAAAAAAAAAAAAAAAAAAAAAAATTGCAGGTTCTAAAGTCAGAGAGACCAAGCTGGAGGCCCTACCACAAGACTTAGATGTGGGGTGACCCTGGGCAATGTACCTAAACTCTCTGAATATCAGTCTCCTTGTCTTTTAAATGGGTCTAATAATGTTACTTACCCCACAGGAGTAGTTATGGGGATTAAATAATAAAATAATGTAAAATATTTAGCTCAAATCCTGGCATTTAATAAGTACTTACTAAATGCTAACCATTTTTATTATAAATTAACTATTGGGTAAGTAAGTCCTTGAAGCTATCTAGGCCTCAATTTCCTCATCCATAAAACAGAATCAGGTGGGGAGGAGGTAGGACAGCCTAATTTTTGAATATCCCTTCCAGCCCCGGCATTTTATGGTTCCAGGTATGTGTTACCGATGAAGGGGTGAAGAGAAAGTGGTATTGTAGAACTCTAAAACATGTTCTTGCTTCAGATTCCTGGATAAAACTCTCCCATGAAGGCAAACTTAGTGGACACAAGTTTCTTATGAATTACATCTAGGGAAGGGAAATTAGCATTCAACCTCTGTGGTTCACTAGCTGACCTTACGAAGCCTCAGTTTCCACATCTATCAAATGGAACCACTTTATGAGGTGGTTGTGAAGATTAAATGAGTTTACTCTCATCCGGTATTAGCACAGTGCCCGGGACCAATGACTGTGTGCTCAGTGCTGGCTGACAATGTCACAGAATCTAGAATAAGCACGTTGACCCTGGAAACCTGTTGAGCCACTCAGCCAGCCCTGCAGGTGGGTGGGGATGCAGGGAGTTAAACCACCAGCACCATCCCCCAGAACAGAGTCCACCAAGGGGGCCTCCCCAAGCCTGGGGCTGCAGGCCGGCAGGAAGGGGGATGGAAGAGCCAATCTTACCAGGCCGAGGTTCAGAGAGTTGTTGTCATCTTCTGGCATGGGCAGGTACACGGCCAAGGCCACACAGTTGGCAAAGATGGTAAGCAAGATGATCGTCTCGAAGGGCCTGGAGCCAGGGTTAAGGAGAGCCCTTGGGCCACAGGGGCATGGGACTTACAGGGTTAAGGGGAAGAGGGCGCTGAGGGTCAGTTTGGACTGTGACTCTGATGCCAGGCAGGTGGACAGGCTGTTGGACACTCACCCACGATGCTCCTTCCCTGAGCACCTGCAGGATACAGTGAGGACCAGGTTCCTGCCTTGACAACTGGCTCCCTTTCCTCAGGAACAAGTCGCTTTCACATAGACTCCTTGGAATGGTAAAGGTCTGGTCCCTGGCTAAGGGCTACTCAGCTTTAAGGCCTAGGGGGTCTTCACACCGCTCCACTCTCAGTGCCTGTCTACGCCCTCGCCTCCTCCCAGGGAGCCATGACTTTCCCAGATTCTGGCCAATCCACAGAGGCTCACCCAGAGAAATGGCACGGGAGGGTAAGGGTTGCTGCGGGGTAAGGTTGAGAACTCACCGAGCAGGACTGGGAATGAGGGATGGAGAGATGAACGATGAATTTCCAGAGCCATGTGTGCATGCTGGTGTGCTCGTGCTCACACCCATCACACCTCGCCCCTCCCAGACACACCCACCCACAGCCATTTCTAGAGGGTACCCCAGGTCCATGGCTTTCTTGACTTTCTGACCCATTAGGCAGCAAGTGTGGAAAGAGCTAGAGAAAGCAAGGGAGGAAGCGAGGCAGTTGTTTGGGGGCGGATGGGGAGGCATATTATGTAGATGGGCTTGGCAGAAAAATCCCATTCTCTTCCCAGTAACCTCCAGTGTTTGAGAAAAGAGGAGGGCCACAGGGGCAGGGGGCTACGAGAGGGGAAGGTGCAGAGGAGCAGAGGATGGAGGAGAGGGAGAACCCATGGAGTAAACCTGTTTGCAGAAGAGAGGCAAGGAGGGAGGGCCTAGGAGGGTTCGATGTGGGTGATTCACCGACTGGCCAAGGGCAGGTGAAGGGAACAAGGCTGACACTGACCCCAAGATATCTCTACTTGCCCCACGTTTGTCTTGTCCTTCTAGTTATCCCTCATTCTCCTTCCTTCTAGGGAACAGTTGGTAGGAGCCCAGCCTTCCAGAACCCTTCAGAAATATTTCAAATATGCCCGACCCTCGCTCTCAGAACCCACTTGACACAGCCCTCCCCTTCTCTCTGTCACTCCTTCCTCCCTTCCCCAGATAACCCGGATATTTTCAGCATTCTTCCCCCCAGAGCAAATGCAAACACAGCATGAGATTCGAAGTCTCTGTCCCCAGGGTGGCACGTCTGAGCTAGAACACCCAGGCTTGCTTGGCCTGTGTCTTGGAGCCACTCAGACCAGGTGTCTTTCAGACCCATTTTTTCCCTTGGCTCTGTCCTCAGCTGGGATCTGCCCCCAGAGGGGTCACCCGCCACCCAACCCAAACAAGGGGGAGTTTTCTCAAAGAGGCCATTGAACCTTTTATTGGTTCCTATCCTATTCTGAAATGAGGCTGGTGCTTCAAAAACCTAGTGGCACCCCATGATAATGTGGATTTGGGCACACCTGGGAACAGTCCCCATGAAGCAGGCCCCACCCATAGGTGGTCAGTAGGCATCTCTGGTTGTCACCCAGGACTTGGGTGGCCTGCTCAGGCCCAGGAAGCCCCACCAAGTCCTCCTCCTCTTCCTCCTCCTCTTCCTGTTCCTCCTCCCCCCTCCTCCTTCTCTCCCTCCTCTTCCTCCTCCTCCTCTCCTGCGCAGCTGAGGGCTCCTTCCCCCAGCCTCACTCAATTCTGTGAGTTCACCCCAGGTCTAAGTCCCAGGCCTCCCTGGCCCTCCTGTAGGAAGTGTGTGCTCTGTGATCACCCCTGAATCCCTCCCCCATGATGCATGCTCCCCACCACGGCCTGGGCCCTGAAGGATACTTCCATTCTACGATGCTGATGCAGGCCTTCCTCAGGGGGTTCTCCAGGGTCAGGCAGAACAAGGCCCGGGGTGGCCTTGGCAAAATCTCAGGAACCGGCTTCTTGGGCTGTTTCTTCCTCAGGCCTTCATCCTGGGGTGAGGACGGCTCCATGGCTTCCCTGGGAATCTGGCTCCCCCTCCCCAGTGCCCTCTCTTCCCTGCGTCCCCAATGCCCCCCGCCTTGAGGACTGGGCTGGCTGAGGCTGTCGGCTGAGCCTGCCCTGCTGAGCCAGCCGGGGGGCGGGGGCAGCAGTGGGGGCAGGAGGATTACTCTCCCCACTCCCAGCAAGTAAAATTAGCCTCCACTCGGCTCCCCACTGCCGGGCCTGAGCTCCTGAGGCCAGACAGCTGTCATTCCATCCAGTCCAGCCAGTGGCTTCCCAATCTGTCCCCTGAGGAGGGTGGGGGATGGGGAGAAGAACTTACACACAGGCCTGGGATGGGGCAGGGGCAGTGGGAGAGGGAGACAGGATGGAAGGTTTCAAGCCTGCGGCAACAGAGATCAGGAAGCGGTAGCCTTGGATATGGAACCTCAAACGGCAGAGTGGCCCCCTCATGCCAAAATTAGGTTTCCCCTCCTCAGCCCCATGACATTGTCTGGAGAAGGCACTGGGCAGCCTAAGTCAGGACAGCTCCACAGCACCCTCTACCTAGCTCAGTATTTGCACCATCAGCCAAGACTCCCCAAACATACCCTCAACCCACCCCCCAAGCAATCCCATGTCAGGGAAACAGTAAACCCCTCTCCAGTGGGCTGGAAGACTCCCAGAACATCCCTGAGTGTACACACCTCTGGCATAGCACCTGCCTCACTGTGGAGCATCTGCTGTGTATCTTTCTTCCTCACCTCCTCCCACCCCTACAGGTGTAAAGGTTGTGGGCTTTATCTCTGGGACTCTGGCCCCTTCTCTGCACAGTCCCCACATATACTATGCTCCCTGTAAATGATCACTGAGGCCAGGCGTGGTGGCTCATGCCTGTAATCCCAACACTTTGGGAGGCTGAGGTGGGCAAATGGCTAGAGCTCAGGAGTTCAAGACCAGCCGGTGCAAGTGGTGAAACTCTGTCTCTACAAAAAATACAAAAATTAGCAGGGTGTGGTGGTGTGTGTTTGTAGTCCCAGCTAGTAAGGAGGCCAAGGTGAGAGGATCAGTTGAGTCTGGGAGGTTGAGGCTGCAATGAGCCAAGATCGGGCCACTGTACTCCAGCCTGGGTGACAGAATGAGACAGAGTGAGACTTTGTCTCAAAAAGAAAAGTTCATTGAGGTCAGCCGCGGTGGCGCATGCCTGTAATCCCAGCACTTTGGGAAGCCAAGGTGGGCAGATTACTTGAGGTCAGGAATTCCAGACCAGCATGGCCAACATGGTGAAACCTGAACTCTACTAAAAATACCAAAAATTAGTGGGCGTGGTGGTGTGCACCTGTAATCCCAGCTACTCTGGAGGCCAAGGCAGGAGAATTGCTCAAACCCAGGAGGCAGAGGTTGCAGTGAGCAGGCATAGAATCACTGCACTCCAGCCTGGGCAACAGAGCAAAACCTGTCTCAAAAATAAAAATAAAAATAAAAATAAAAATTAAAATTAAAAAAAAAAATTCATTGAATGCCTGAGCTAACACTGAACCTTAAATGCGCTAACAGCGAATCCCACATACACTTCCAGCAAGTACTCTGGACTAGGAGTGGGAATGAGAAAGGGGCACCAGGAAGGGTGAGGGTAGACAATGATCTAGGAATGAGAAAAATTCAAAAATCCTTTTATTTAGCTCTTTGGTGCCAACACAGTGCCTATGTACCCATATGCACACCCCCCTCCCCCAAGGCTTACAGTCTGAGGGAAAAAACCACAGTCCCCACCCAACCTGGGACAAAACTAGATGACCTCGTTGGGGGGTGTGAAGGGAGTGATCGCCCCCCACCAAGGAAGCTAGAGAACGCCACCAGGGCACACAGGTCGCCTCTGCTGAGTCTGTGGGTTCGGTCCGGGCTGAGCGCCGGCAGCGGCCTGGCCTCCCATCCCTTCCTCTGGGTTCCTTTCTCAAAGGGCAAGCGTGCTCCCAAAGAAGTCGCTAGTATTTGAAGCCATCTGGTGGAGAGCAGGGGCATGGTAACCGAGGGATCAAAGCCGGGCTTGCCTCCCGGGAACTCGCAGAGACTGGGCTGCGCCTGCGGCGAGGAAGGAAGAAGCAGGAGCGGGCCGAGCGGGAGCCAGACCCAGGGATAATCGTCCTGGAGTGCCCCTCTGCACCCCGGAGGGGACGCAGGACGCCCGGAGCAGTCCCAGGCCCTGCCCCTCGCTGCACCCACGGAGCTCCTCAGGTCTCTATCGCGCGCCTCGCACCCGTTGCCCTGCACTTCCTCCCCAAGTTGACGGAGGAGGAAGGATGTCGCAGACACGGGAGCACCGCGGACCTCCTGCAGTCACCAGCCTGCGGCGCATCGCGGGTGACCCAGCAGCCTCCCGCTGCTCCCGAAAGTGGGACGGGGCCGACGGATCATTCCCCAAGCCAGGGGCTGCCACAAGCCCGATCAATGGCAGGATTCCTCCGATTCCAAGAAAGGCGAGGGGGAGAAGCAGGAGGACTCGGATGACTCCGGTACCAGGGAGGAGGGCGCCCGGGCCTCGCCGTCGCCAGGGCGGTCGGGCCGGGGGGCGGCGGGCGGCGCCGGGCAGGGCCTGGTGCCCGGGAGGCCGCGGGCGGCGGGGGGCGTCGCGCCGTCTGGGGCCGAGCTCAGCAGCTCCTGCAGGTACTTGATGTAGCGGATGGCGGCGCGCAGCGTCTCCACCTTGCTAAGTCGTTTCTCTGCCAGGGCGCCGGGGAGGTGGCCGCGGAGGCGCGCGTAGCCCTCGTTGACGCACTTAACGCGCTGCCGCTCGCGCTCGTTGCGCTTCTGGATGAAGGCTGGCTCGAAGGGGTATTCGTAGACCCCGAAGGCACCGGGGAAGGGCACATAGGGGAACACCCCCGCATAGGCGTCGTAGTAGGGCTGCTCGGCTGGGCCCGGGTACAGCAGGAAGGGCACGTTGCCTAGGGGCTCGGCGGGAGGCAGGGGCGCCTGCCGGGGAGGGGGCACGACGCCCAGCTGCATGCAGCTGGGGGGCCCCAGGGGCCTCCGGTCCACCAGAGCCCGGCAGAAGTTATTGTTCATGGTGCCACGTGGAGCTGGACCCAGAGTGAGGCCCCCACCGAATGGCCCCTGCTTGGGGTCTACACGGTCTCGACCACTGGGGCAAATCACATCGCTAGCAGCAGCTCCGGGGTACCAGGATTTGCTAGGGCCTCTTTTCGCCCTTTAGGGTGGCTTCCAAGGACTCCCTAACACCAGCCATCGTCCTAGACAAGTGTGGCCCCTCTCAGGGGGTCGGTGCACACCTTCTCAGATCCAGCCCATGGCGCCGCGGAACTCTGAGGGCCCACACCTCGCTCCGCAGCACCCATGGGCACGGCCACAGACCCGCACGCCTTGCCTCTTCCTGCCGCCCAACATGGGCACCTCAGGCCTAAACCCCAGGCTCCATGCCCTCCACCCCCACCCCAGCGCCTGATCCTTGGTCCTCACGGCCTTCGAGATCCCTGATCCCTGGGCAGTCCGGGGTGCCCAAACTGATGGCTGCTGTTAGGAGTGCGCCAGCTCAGTGGAGGGAGTCCCGGGAAACATTTCTAAACAAGAGGAGAGGAGAGTGAACATATCAGTTAGGAAAGGCCTGTATTATGGGCTTATTTGTATCATCTCCACCCGCAAACGGGATTGTAAGCCTCATGAGGAGAGGTGGTTGGCTACTGAAGGGGCACAGATCTGGGTTAAAATCTTGTGCGCATCCCTTCTTACTAGTCGGGTGACCGCTTTGAGTCATGGTTTCCCTAGGAAGGGCAAGGGAAACATCCCTGACAAGAAATTAATAAGCGAATCAACTGTGAAAGTATGTATGCAAAAACACCTCCTAAAGGGCATAGCTTATAGAAATGCCCAATTTTGTCATGTCCCTTGAGAGTGGGGATTAAGTCTCATCACTGATCCCTTCCAGGGCCTTACATCTAGAAGAAGGTCTGAGACTGCCTATTGAATTAGCAGCAGCAGCCATCAGCCAACGAGGGAAGCCAACTCTTTATGGAAAGGAATGCCTCTTTGATAACCAGGTAGGTGTTGTTGGTCCGTTCAAAGCCCTCTGCCTGGCAGAGACAGTCATCAAAGCCTTCCCTGCCCCAGTCCCTATGGTCCGAGATACACCCTCTCACCCCACCCTGGGTTTCTCCGTGGCACCTAATGGGGGCATCTATTCTTTCACCTGTATGTCCTGAGCCTAGCCCAGCCCCTGTCAAGTAATAGATGCTCCACAAATACATGTGGAATAACTGAGAGAGAGGATTAGGCAGAAAGCTGGGTTTGTTAGGGTGGGACTGATTACACGTAGCCTTTCATAGGATTTAGGAAGCTGTTATTTCAGAAATAATTGGTGTGTGTTGAGTTTAGGTGCCACCAAGCTTCATTGAATGTGGTTATCAGATCCAGGTTAGGTGCCATTTTGTCTAGGAAGCCTCTCTGATCGCACGCCCACCTCTTGTGTGTGTCTACAGGGTACCATAAGGTCTATATTAGCACTTATCACGACTCTATTATTTTTTCCCTCTTCGTAAAAGATGCTCAGGACTTAGCAAGTGAGTGAGTGATGGGCAGCGTGACACCTTGGTCACTGGGCACGGCCTCTCCAAGAGACAGAAAGGGGCTAGCTCTCTCCCTGACAGGAGGAGTTCGTGGTAAACTCAGATTCCTGAGAATGTCTCCTTCTGCACCCTCTCACCTCTGTCCTTATTGCAGTCCCTGAGTCTGTTTCCAGCTCGCTTTGTCCTCCACACTAAATGAGGACCAAGAAAAATCAACAATGATTCTAAGCATCACGGAGACTTAGATGTGTTCTCAAAAGTGAAACCAGGCCAGGCGTGGTGGCTCACACCTGCAATCCCAGCACTTTGGGAGGCTGAGGTGGGAGGATCACTTGAGGACAGGAGTTCGAGACCAGCCTGGCCAACATGATGAAACCCTGTCTCTACTAAAAATAAAAAAAACTAGCCGGGTGGGATGGTGGGCGCCTGTAATCCCTACTACTTGGGAGGCTGAGGCAGAAGAATCGCCTGAACCTGGGAGGTGGAGGTAGCAGTGAGCCAAGACCATGCCACTGCATTCCAGCCTGGACGACAGAGCGAGGTTCTCCTTAAAAAAAAAAAAAAAAAAAAAAAAAAAGAGTGAAACCAAATGTCTGAGAATTCAGGACAAATTCACATATCCCTCCCCTTCTCAATGGCCTTCAAAGGCTCCCCGTTGCTTTCAAGAGAAGGTTCTAGAAAATGTCTCCCAAACAGACCCTCAGATCTATCAGGTCAGTCTTCTCTGGAACTCTTAGCTCTCCTGATCTCACACTTGGCTTGTGCTGGCTCTGGTCCTGGGGGCCCTCTCTACGCCTCTCTGCTTTACCCAGAGTCCTGCCATCCTTGATTCCAGCTCCTGCCCATTCTGACTGCCTGAGCTCTCTGACTTCCAACATGGGTTGTGCATTATTCTATGTCTTCAACCAGAATGTAAGCAACCGAAGGCAGGGGCTAGGGCTTTTATTTCTCAGGTAACACCTATCAGTCCCTTGCTCAAAATGATTTTCTAGCAGTTCTCTTTTACTGTACAAATTTGGGATCCAGACTGCACTCTCCCATATGACCCCTGTCTATTCATATTTGACTTCATTATTTAAATTTAATTTGATAGGGGTCAGAAGTTTACGACAATTTTAACAAGTACAACTTACTATTTGTTCATGCTGATTTAATATTCATAACTTATTTATTTTCCTCATATACTATTTACATTTTTTCATATAACAATTCAGAAAGGTGATTCAAACAAGAAACCTCACAGTTGGACTGTGTATTTCTTGAGCCAATTCTGTCTTTACTGTTAGAAAAGAATGGATAGGCCAGGCGCGGTGGCTCATACCTGTAATCCCGGCACCTGGTGAGGCCAAGGAGGGAGGATCACTTGAGCCCAGGAGTTTGAGACCAACCTGACAACATGGCAAAACCCTGTCTCTACGAAAAATTAAAAAAGTTAGTGGGGTTTGGTGGCATGTGCCTGTGGTCTCAGCTACTCAGAGGGAGGCTGAGCGGGGAGGATGGCTTGAGCCCAGGAGGCAGATGTTGCAGTGAGCTGAGGCTTCACCACTGCACTCCAGCCTGGGCAACAGAGCAAGACCCTGTCTCAAAAAAAAAAAAAAAAAAAAAAAGGAAAAAGAAACAACTCATAACCTACCTGCCAGGTAGCATAGGGGGGTACACACCTGCAATTGTGTTCTGCGTCTATCACTGAATACGAAGCTGAAGAACACAGTGTAGCATATTACCATTAAGCGGTATGATTTTCATTCAGTAAATATGTACAGAGGGTCCTGGATATCCTGGTACTGCTCTACGTACTAGGATAGAACAGCAAACAAACATTGTAGTGAAATAATAATAATAATGATAATCATAGCTACACTTATTATTCATGATGTGCAAGACACTGTGCTAAGAGCCTGATGTGAATCATCTCATTTAATTCTCATGCCATCCTTGAGAGGTACGTGCTAATATTGTTTGGTTTTACGGGTGAGAAACTTGAGGCACATGAAGGGTAAGTCACTTTTTAAGGACCCACTGTTAGGAATTCATGAACTAATAAAGGCTAACCCACAATCTCAGTTTCCCACCTCTTCCCTCAGTATTTCTACTAGTGGCTTCTCATCTGATCAAATGATCGGAGAGGTTTACACTGACCTAACAAAAGAATCTTAGTAAATTATTCCTGCTGGAGAGGAATTACGATTATAATTATAATTCCTGGAGGGGATATCCCGCTGAAGATTCAAATTATGATGCTGTTATTTAGCTTCTGCTAAGAGAAGAACTAAAGGTCACCCTGGTCACCTTTTGGGAGGGTAACACCCCCTTGAAGATGTGTTTGGCGGGTGGCCCATGGAGTTCTGCTGCTGGGAATACGCAGACTGAAGTATCATCAGATTGAGTCAAGCAGCAGGAGCCCCCTTGCCTGAGCTTAGAAAACCTGAGCAGAGGGCCCAGGAGGATCTATCAGTAGCAAGAGAACCTACTCATCGGCTAAGTTCATGGGACTGGGCAGAACGAGCTATCAATAGCGCCACAGTGTGGTGGTGAGACGCAATGGTGGCCACAGATTGATGAAATTCCCATCCCCACCCCACGGGTGTCAAAGTCATCACTTCCTGTGACAGCTCCCTTTGGGGACTGTGGGTCCCTAGGTCTCCTGGAAAATTCAGGGTAAGAGAAGACCCCCTAGGAAAAGCTATTGAGTTTTCTGTCAACGTCTACTAATTTTCTGCTTGTGTTTGTTAAGCAATTCATATCACTTAAACTTTCACTATGTACACATGTACATAAAACATGTATCAATACAATTAGATGTATTTTGTTGTTTTGAGTTAAAAATAGCAATTGCATCAGCATTAGGCAACTTACTAGATAAAAATGTGGCTCTGAAACAGTGGAAGAGCTTTCCCTCTACTCTTAGCCCCCATGGTGACTGCTGAAAGAGCTAGTTGAATGAACCCGTTGATTGCCTTGAGTAGGCACAGACTATTAGTTGCAGGCAATGCTGTCCCCCTTTTTAAGGGGCCCTGGTTCCTCTCTGGGACAGAAGCCACTCCTTGCTTTCAGCAACCCCGTTCATCACCAGCTGTACTCTAGTTTACTTTGCCCTGGGAAGCAGCCGAGCAGATGTGCTTGGCAGGAAGTAACTGCCGTTCCTCCCAGGAGCTTTCTTCGTGGTGCAAGCTACCTGAGCTCTTATGCCTGCAGTCTGCGCTCAGTTGTACCATGTACAGTTAGTTTGTTTAGGGCCAGCTATCATCAGTTATTGTGGAAAGAACTTTCTAATCCTCAAATCTGACTTGCACCAGAGAGGGTGCATTGCCAGCGGGGGTCTCCCGGCCCTCCTTTGCAATGCCTTGCTGCTTCTAATTGTGTAGCATTAGTTTGCCCCAGCAGTATTAGCCCCTTGTTGTCCCTATTGCCAGAGGATCTCACTGTCCACGCTCCTGGGGATGGCACGTTATCATAACTTGCTGTTAATGGTTTCATACTCATCCCCTGCCCATCTCTCCCAGGCCTCTCCCTGGTGCCCAGTGTTCACCAGGGCCCTGTCTCCCCACCCTCCTCAGTCTTATACTCTGCATGGGCAACAGGCAGCCTGAGGGCCCTCTCCCCAGGGCTCTTCCTGTCACTGCTCCCAACCCAGGCTGTAAACTGTGAGCCCAAGAACTCTGGTCTTATCCTTCTTTGAGACACACAGTACAAGCTCAGTATTTGTTGATTGACACTTGTGGGAAGCCCTGGGGAGGCAAAGGCAGATGTGAACTCTGAAGAAGAAGACAACATCATTCTACCTTTCCTGCTTTTCTCATTGTCTTTAGTGGGACTGGAACCAGAATTGGGGGTCTGAGGTCAGGAACTGGCTGAATATGTCTCTTTCAACAGGGAACCCATGACTCTGAAGGAGGTATTGGGGAAAGTGATTCCATAGTCTTCTTTTTCGCCTACCACTCTGAGAGATTTCTGAGAGTTGGCTAGTCCATAATGCTGCTTTTGGGCAGCAACAGGGAGACTGCTTCCATAGCCTCCCCTCTACCCACTGCTGCCAAAACTGGGAACATTTATCAGGACGCCAAGGACTCAGAATGACAGAACTCATTAGCTCTGTGGAGTTCTCACTCATCCCCCTGCCTCCAGGCAAGATGGTTTCTAAAACCTTTCCCCTAAGGGCTCCATAATTTGAGAAATGCAGCTCCCCACATGCCCCTCCTTGGATACCCACATTAGCATTCGCCCTTGGAGGGCACATTAGCATCAGAGGCCCTGGGAAGGCCCACAAGTAAAGAAACCTGTTTGTGTTTAACCTCTGAATTCCCAATGGGACAGAACACTTTTTAAAAAATGGTCTTAAGCCCGCTAACATCAAATAGAATACACTTCAGGAAATTCTGCCTTTGAATCTCCAGGATACATATATTAAAACAAACAAACAAACAAACAGGGGCCGGGTGTGGTGGCTCACACCTGTAATCCCAGCACTTTCGGAGACTGAGGTGGAAGGATCGCTTGAGCCCAGGAATTTGTGACCAGCTTGGGAAACTTGTGCTTCTAGTCTTTTTTAAGTCTTACTCACACCTACATTTTCCTTTAGGAATTCAGTTTAGTATATGGTTTCCAATAGGGTTCTGTTTTAATTTTGTAGACCAATAATTGGCAGTGTCAATTTATTTAGCATTCATTAAGTAGACCATCTTTTTATCACTAACTTGAAAAAAACTGTCATTAAATATCATATTCATCTTTCATTAGGTTCTGCATACTTGAGTAGAGAGCCTATCTCTACTAAAAATAAAAACAATTAACTAGATGTGGTGATGCACGCCTGTAGTTCTGGCTACTCGGGAGGCTGAGGTGGGAGGATCAGCTGAGCTCAGGAGGTGGAGGCTGCAGTGAACTGTGATTGCGGCACTGCACCTGGCTGGGTGACAGACCCAGACTCTGTCTAAAAAAAAAAAAAAAACCAAAACAACAACAAAAAACCAAATAGGAAATCTTACGATCTCCCTTGTGGGGTCTGTCACACAACCTGTAAATATTTCTAGAAGGATAACCTCACCACCCCCACCATATACATAGTGAACACTCCAGACCACATATTCAACATAAACAATCATTTCCGAATCTTGACAGGTATAGTTTCAACGTTGATGGGAGAAGGGGCAGCCAGGCCCTGTGCCCATGAGCCCACATGGCACCTTGCTGGGTTAGAAAACAATGCTTCATGCTCTGGGTGGGTGTCGTGTAGGCGGGATTCCGGCCCCACTTGCCCCTTAGCCTGCACTGAATGAGGGAGTACTGTCCATGGGCCCCAGAGCCTGCTTAGCCCTTCACACTGCCTTCCATGCCATCCTCCCTGCCTCAAGTTTGGAAACCTCTGTTGCTCCCCAGCAACCTGGCTGCATCCAGTTTCACAGAGAGAAAAACTCACAGAGCTTTGACATGGGCTGACCAAGCCAAGTCCTCATTGTGGCATCACTTTGCTGAGAGTCTTAAAGAAGAGAAACAGGGTGGAGAAGGAAGGGCTAGCGTGGACTAGGTGCCCTCTGATGCCTGGTGCTTTGCGGCGTGCTCTGCTTTCCTTATCTCATGTCATCCTCACACCTGAGAGAAGTTATTACTCTTCCGGTTTACAGAAGAGGAAACAGGCTCAGAGAGGCTAAGAGAGATGCTCAGCGTCGCACAGCTGATTGAATTTACCCAGGTCTCATTGGGTTGATATATGAGGACTTTCTTGGCTAGGCAGGGGTCCCCAACTTTTTTATGAGTAATGATTGTTACAGGATCTCTTGAGGGTGGAGTTGGGTGAGGAGCTTAGTCCTTCCCAGTTACCTGAATATAACCGGGCATTTGCAATGCTGTGGAGTCATGGGAAGATGTTCCCAGAGGTAACCACCCCCAATTCCTAGGAAAAATATCAAGCTTCTACCTCCTAAACCTTGAGCACGGGCTTTAGATCAAACTGGCCGGGATGAATCCTGGCACTGCTCTTACTGGCTAAGTAGCTTTAGGCCAGTAACTGATTTCTGTGAGCCTGTTTCCTCATCTGAAAAGTGAAGGTAATAATACCTACCTTAGAGGTTACTGTAAAGATAAAGGTAATGTATGTGAGCCATGTGGCACCTAAAAGCAATTGAATTAATGGTAGCTGTTATTGCCGGTAGGGGATGAGTGACCTTCAGAAAAGCTCCCAGAAGCTCTAGGACCCTTGGATGTGGCTAAGAGAAGCCCAGGACGGCAGGTGCCCCTCCAACATTGTTCCATCAACATTGCAATGGACACAGCACCAATGCTCACACCCAGTAGCTTCCCATAGTCACATCTGTCCTGATAGAGTCTAAAAGGAAAATTCTATGCATAAATGTCTGTTTTTTCCCCTCAAATCTTTGAATGAAAAGGGTAACTGAATTCAAATAATTCTAATAAATTGAATTTATTCAACCATGTGTTCTATTGCCTGTCAATCCACCTACCAAATAACATCTCTTGAGCTCCTTCAAGGAATCCTTCTGTGGGCTGGGGACCCAGCACAGAACAACCTCAACTGCTGCCCTCAGTCTAGTAGAGGACAAAAGGACCACATCTTAGTGCCCACACACACCTGGCACTTACCTATATGCCAGACGCTGTTCTAAGTGTACTACAAAACTCTCATTACGACCTTATGATGTCAGGACTGATGGTATCCCCAACTTACAGATGAGAAGAACGAGGCACAAAGTGGTTAAGCAACTTGCCACAGGTCACACAGCTGATAAATGTTGACCTGGGATTCAAGGGATCCTTTCTACACTCTGGGACTGGGTAGGCATCGTCATCGTGTCCAGGAACGAGTCTTTCGTAGCCCAGAAGAATAAGACTCAGATTCAGAAGAAAGTCCATTCCCTACATTACTCCTACTACCCCACCCCACCCAAGGGGAGGAGGAAGAGTCTATGGCTCAGAAGCCCGACACCTGGACTCTTGTCCCAAAGCCACCAATAGGTGCTAATGGGACTGCACAAATCTTACCATCAGATAAAACTGCTCCGTGCTTTGCCTTTCGGGGAGTAGAAATACCTTCTGAGGAGTCCAACAACCTTATTGGGGGATGGGTTTTGGGGTTGCAGAAGGGAAAGGTGAGACCCTGGCCAAAATTATGACTAGGAACCCAGTATTTAACTTGCTCTCTCTGGCTGAAGTGACTCATACTGCTGTGCAAATGCAAGTTGCTACGATTCCTGTTCTCATCATTGGTTGCACACAGTAGGTGCTCAAGAGTGTTTCTGAATGCTTATGATTAATCAATGTTAATTTCAAAGAAGACAAAGAGGAAGGAAAAGCCTCCTATAGACACAGTGAAGTCATGGTCAGAATGAACCAGGCAGTTCTGCAGAGGAAATCAGTTTGAACCCTGGAAATTCAAGCTGTGCCTGAGCCTCCCTTGATGAGGAACAGTCAACCTCAGAGCTGGGTTCACAGGCTGGGAAGCCAGGGAGGCTGGGGTGGAAGGGTGGGTACCATGGAAGCTGCCCCCAAGGGTGCTGCCTGCCAGACTTTGCCCTCTGAGTCACCCACCCATCATCACGGCTGTCTCCTCCCCAGCCCTCCTGCCCTAGGCTCCAGTGCCGACCTCAAGCAGAGAGTCATGCCCTGGGGCCCATATTATTGCCAACTCAGGGGAACAGAGGAAAAAGGATTCTCACTCCCTTCTCTACAAAAAGGAGTCTCCCTTGTAGGTGATGGGTATTTCATGGGAGAGAAAAGCCCTTAGGGGCCACAGAACAAAAGTTTGAGGGTTCCCAAGGAAGATGGGCCTGGTGGCCTCTCCAGATCATATTAATAGATCCAGAGAATTTGTAGGTGGAAAGTGACTGCAGCTGCAAGGCTGGAGGGGAGATGGCACCCGTAATGATGGAAGGAGATTCATGAACTAACATTGTTCAGCACTTGTGATGCTTCACACTCTGGATCTCATTCGAGCCTCAGGGTGTCCTTGTGAAGTGGGTGTCTGCAGACCCCACTCCACAGGAGGGACCGAGGCCAGGAGAGCCAGGACCTGTGGCCAGGGTAGACCATGGCCCTGGTTCTCCACTGCCCCCATCCCAGGTTCCCCTCCTGGTGGCTGAGGCCCTTGCAGCTCCCTCTGTGTGCAGGCTGTCACTGGGATTCTCCAACCTGTCTCATGCATGCAATTACCCGTATTTTAGAGGGAACTGGGGCTCTCTGAACTTGTCATACCTTGGCTTACGACCAGGGACTCTGGAGCCAGCCAGATGTGTGTGAGAATCCTGGCTTTGCCACTTCCCAACTATATGACCTTGAGCAAGCCTATTCCATTTCCTCTTCTGTAGGCTGGGGAGAGCAACAGCACTCACTTCCTAAGGTTACTGCGAAGTTCAAGAAGATCGTGCATGAAAACACCTTGGCGGCTTCGTGGCTGGGAAGTGCTCAGTAATCAACAGCTGCTCACACTCCCAGGCCTGGCATCTAGGTTCCCAGCAGTCTGCCATCCTTCTCTCCAACCTTCTCTTCCCCCATATCCCCACATCAGCCCTCAGCTTCAGCATGAACACAGCTCTTTCTCTTCTCTCAAGCAGCCTCTGCGTTCTCCCCTCTAAGCCCATGTTCACAGAGTTGCTCCTTTCCGGGAGAATCAGCCCCTTGCCTTTCTACTCATCCAACTCCTACTCCTACTTCTGGAACCCATTTGGGTCTTTCTTTGTCCACAGAACTTTGCTACCCTCTCCTGTTTCTGCTCCTTCTCCTCCCTGAATCCTAAAGCCTTGGCGTGTTGGCTGTCAGTGGTCAGAGTTGGTTGGTGTGCTCTCGCCTTGCTCTTCACCTTGCTGTGCATTTGTGTCTTGCTCTTTCAAAGAGCAGAAGTTCCTTGAAGGGCAGGAACCTCACGCCCCCTCTGTTTCTTGTGGGTCCAGCCCTGCCCCTGACATACAGGAGGTGTCCAAGAAGTACCTGATGTGGAGGGGTAATTGAATGGCTGCTGGATAAATGGCAATTGAATGGGCACAGGTGAGTGTCACCAGTCCATGACTATTCTAGCAAAGCAGGTGGTCTCACATGCCGTGTCACCTTCATTTAATGTCTGTGGTAGAGCAGCGATGCAGAGGTCTGAGCCTTAAAATACAAAACTCATCCATCCAAACTGCCTCCTCTGGGAGCAGGATAAAAAGCACAGGCACTGAGTGGGAGGAAATGTTGTGTTCTAATGGGGACAGAACCTTGGCTCACACCATAGGGGAAGGAGACTGTTATTTGCTAGGCACCTTACCATGTGCTAGCAATTTATTGATTTAATCTCTTCAAGTTCCCTTAGCTCTTTTTAAAGTTAATTTTCTTTTATTTTCCCTTTTTTTTTTTTTTTTTTAAAGAAACAGGATCTCACCTTGTCATGCTGGCTGGAGTGCAGTGGGACAATCATAGCTCACTGTAAACTTGAACTCCTGGGTTCCAGTAATCCTCCTGCCTCAGCCTCCTGATTACAGCTATGCACCCTCATGCTGGGTTGTTAAAATTTTTTTTGTAGAGACAGAATCGAACTTCTGGCTTCAAGTGATCCTCCCGCCTCAGCCTCCTGACTGGCTGAGATTACAGGCATGAGCCACTGTGCCCCGCCCTCCCTTAAATAACTTTCTACTCCCATTTTATGGATGGGGAAACTGAGGCTCAGCGAGCTTAAGTGAGTTTAAGGGGGATCATATTTTTAGTAAATGGCAGGATTAAAAACAACAAAAATATTTATATAACATTTATTCTATGCCAAGTACTAGTCTAAGCACTTTACCCATTTGATTCTCACACACTGCTGTGAGCCATATACTACTATTAACTCACTTAACAAGTGAAGGGACAGAGACCTAGATATGCAAATGGCCTGTGGTCCCACAACAACTAAGTAATGGAGCTGGGGTTGAGCCTGGGCAATCTCTCCCGTGGCCAGTCCCCTCACCACTGCTCTGCACCTCCTGAGCCTGCTCCCAAGTTCAGACCCAGGCCCAGCTCTCCTCCTGCCTAGACCCTTCACATCGAGCAAGTCCCTGGGAAAATGCCCGCTCAGTAGCAATGGCCTTGGCAGCACAGCTGGTCTCGCCTTCTCCCCGCACTGGTGGGTGCATAACCCCAGCCAGCAGGTGGCTTGGCTCTGTTTTCCTTTCCTTTGGGTAGGAAAGCCATCGGGGTGACTAAGCCCTGAGTAAACAGTGTTCCTGGCCTCCCTCCTCCAGGCCGGGTGGGGCCATCACTATTTCAGGATCAAACTCGGGCACATCCCTCAGCCACCACCTTCGCACGGTTACCTCTCTGGGTTTGTTCCTCCAGCAGCGCCGTTCCTGATCAGTGGCTCTTGAACCTCCTGGGGGAACTGTGGAATCTCCGGAGCTGCCCGCCTGCCCAGCAGCACCTTCAGCAGCCTCTGGCCGGGCTTTCCTGCCACGGCACCAGGAGCCAGGTACACTTTACCTGATTCAGCTTCAAACGGCAACACACCCAGAAGGGGAGGGAGGAGGGGCGGCAGGGGGTGGGGGCTCCTCTGATCTGGGATCAGCTCCCAAGGAGGAGAGAGGGCCAGTCCTGGCCTCCTGTGATTGGCTGCCCTGAGTCTGGGCAAGCGACATGCAGCTCTGGGCTGGAGCGTAGGAGGAATGGGGATGCTGTCCAGGGCGCTGCCCTGCTGAGAGCCAAGGGAGGGTGACACATCTGGCCCAGTTGCCAGGGAGCCTCAGATAGCCTCTGGATGGAAGTCTGTGCAGCAGGAGGGACTTGAATTAGCGCGTAGGAAATGCGTCCTGAGCGTGAAGGGCAAGAGACCAGGAACACTCAGGGAGTCTCTTTTTATGGGGGCAGTCCTTATGGTCAGGAGAAGACAACACTCTCTCTGGAGTGGCTTTAATGATACCAGCTTGGGGGTGGGGACGGTCAGGTGATCACTGGCCACTCCAGGGGTTGAACCGAGGACTAGGAGGGCTGCAGTGGCTCTCCAGAGACACAGTGCAGGGCTGGGGGAGGGGGGCACTTGTGCAGCCGGCCTCTGCAGGGACTGCAGGGGAACTGCACTGCACATGCACAGAGCTGCCTGAAGCCAGAGCTGGAGGGGCCCGTGGAGGTCACCAAGGCTATCCTCCCCAGTGGCCAGCTGAGGAAAGTGGCACCCAGAGAGGAAAGAGGTGTGTCCAGGGATACGCGGCCCACTAGATGAGCCTCCAGCAAGGTGAAGGCCCAGCTCTGTGTGGTGAGGCCTGCGGCTCTAGGGAGGAGGCCTGTGCTGGGAGCTGGGAGACCTGCGTTCTAGCTTCTGCTTCCCCACCCTCCCACCCTCCCACCCTCACTCCACGTCGAACTCTGTTTCTCTGCAGACAGAAAAAGCCTAGGGGCTGGGCTGAGGTACCAACAGGGACCTCTCTTGGTAGCAGCGAGGAGGCCCTCCTTTCCGCCACACAGACACGTATTAGGAATGACAGACAACCACAGCCACTGAGCACTCACTACACGTCAGGCCCTGCTCTCCACGCACTCACACACACACTTATCCCTCCCCACACCCCCTGAGAGAAGTTACTATTCCCATGTTTTAGCTGGGGAAATGGAGACAGATGGATTTGCCCAAGGTCACACAGCTAGGAAGAGTCAGTGCTGGGCATGAACCCTCATGGTCTGGCTCCGGGGTCGACACTCCCGGCCACTGCACCACAGTGTCTTTCCCAGTGTGGATCCATTCGGGACCTGGTCTGAGCTGCGCTCTCACTGCTGCAGCAGCAGAGCCTTGGGCAAACCCTCTCTTCATGCTTTTCAGCCCCAGTCGGTCAACAGGCAGAGTGACATCTAGAGATTCTGTAGTGTACAGATGCAGGATCTGAAGGTCCCTTAGAAAGTGATTGGTTCAGGGCGCCCAAACTGGCATCGTCAGCACACAGCTGCCTCCACGGTTTCTGCCATTTATAGCACCATTTGTACTCGCTGTTTTCCTAATGATTTTCTTTATATATGCTCACTCCCTGGCCCCTTTCTGCTTGTCCTTAGCATTAATATCCACAAAATTGTGAGGTGGATGTGCCAATTATGTTTTTTTCTAATACACATTAACGTAATTACATAGCTACTACAGTAAAGAGTGTTCTTCTGGGGACCACCTAAAATCACCTCACCTGTGTACACCATGCTTTGCAAGACCACGGGCTAGTTTAACGTGCTCTATCTGGAGAGGATATCTGGAGAGGCTGAGGCTCAGAGAGGAGGCCACCCTGCCCAAGGTCACACAGCGAATAGCAGCAGAGCCAGGGTCAGGGGTCCCAACTCCCAGCCTGGAGGCTTGGCCTCCGTGTCCACCTGGAGGCAGGAATCAGAGGAGTCCCCAAACCTTCAAGAGCTCAGGCACCCTCAGAGCCAGCCCTGCCTGCAGCCTTGGCTCCGTGCTCAGTTCCAAGCCTGGGGGCAGGGGAGACGGAGGAGAAATTGTCCCACCTGGAAGCGTGGAGTTGAACCTCAACAAGTGTGGGATCTAGCTGAGGGGTCAGGGTTTTCTGGAGCCTAAATGTCCCCTGGTAACACTGAGTAGGAAGTCCCTGTTGAAACTGCAGAACCTTGACTTGATGGCTGCAGGTTATGTGGTGATAGTAATAATAGTGACGTGACCAAGAACAGCCGACACTTGCTGAGTGCTTACACTGCAGAACCGTTCTAAGTGCTTTACACACATTCACGACGCACTCCCTCCAACAACCCAACACAGTCAGTAGTTGTAGCTTCATTTTGCAGTGAGGAAACAGAGACATATGGAGTTTGAATATTTATTCTAAGCTGCCTAGCTAGTAAGTGGCAGTTAGGATTTATGCCCAGGGTACTGGGCTCAGTGTTCGTGCTCTTAGCCACGCCACTTATTTTACTAGGTGGAAGATGGGTCTTTTAGGGAGCTTTAGGCCCCAGTGCCTCATTTGTTGAGGATTTACTACAGGCTAGGCCCTGAGGCCTGGTATTATTAGAGATGAGGAAACCGGCTCAAAGGGGTTCAGGCATTGCTAAGGGGAAGAGCTGGGTTGAGAACCCAGGTAGCTTCCAGCTTTCAGACCACACTCTGTCCACAGCACCTACTGACTCCATGCAGCCACACAGGCACTGCCTGTGCACTGGGAAATACATGCTCCAGTGTTAGACAGTAAATGTAGGCTTGGGGCATCCCCCTCTACCCTTTCCATCCCTTCTTCAAGCTCAGCTCCTGCCTCATCCCCTAGGGCAGGGCCTGAGCCGTGGGAGCCAGTGGGGAGATGAGGCAGCTCCTACCCAGGACACAGAGCCTCATGGGGCAGCCTGGGATTCGCTGCCTTCCTCGTACTCAAGACCTGGCACCCACCTAGGTGAGCAGACACCTGGAGGGTCTTTCCAACTCCCTCACTTCCAAGACTTCTGCCAATTGGTTCTGGGGCTAAAGGCCAGAGGAGCAGACAGACCGAGGCCTCGAGGCCCTACAGGTCTCAATAAAGAACTCATGCCTTAGGAAATGGGGAGCCCCTGATGGCTCTGAAGGAGAGAAGTGACCTGGTCTGATTAAAAACATACTCTCTGGCACTCCTGACAAGAACTGCAGTATCTGGTGAGAAATGGGGAGGCATGGACTGGGGCAGTGGTAACAGGGGCTGCGGAGAGGGGACAGATCTAAGGACTATTTGGAGGTAAAATTGGTGGGATGTTGTGAGTGATTGTGCAAGAGAAGAATCAGGAATTGATGACCTTCAGGTTTCTGGCCTAAACAACTTGGTGGGTGGTGGTACCACCAGTTAAGAATATAAAAGAAGCTGCCAGGCGCTGTGGCTCACACTTGTAATCCCAGCACTTTGGGAGGCTAAGGCAGGCAGATCACTTGAGATCAGGAGTTCAAGACCAGCCCGACCAACATGGTGAGACCCTGTCTCTACTAAAACTACAAAAATTAGCCAGGTGTGGTAACATGTGCCTGTAGTCCCAGTTACTTGGGAGGCTGAGGTAGGAGAATCACTTGAACCTGAGAGGTGGAGGTTGCAGTGAACCAAGATCATGTCATTGCACTCCAGCCAGGGCAACAGAGCAAGATTCCGTCTCAAAAATATATATATATAAAAATATATATAGTTTATATTATATATAATGTATATTATAAATATTATATGTAACATAATGTATTATATATATTTTATTATATACAATATATAACTGGTTTATTTTATATGTATTATATATTTATATATAAATATATACAAATATATATAAATTATATATAAATATTACATGTAATATATTATATAAATGTATAAAATATATTATACATTTATATATAATATATAAATATATTTTTATATATAAATTTATATATTAAATATATATTAAACACTATTATATATAATAAAATTATAATTTATATATTATATATAAATATATATCATATTTTTATATATTACATATAAAATAAGCCAATTTCAGGACAAAGATGAGTTTAATCTTGGCTCTGGGGTGCTCAGGGGCACAGTCCAACTGGGAGCCAGATACGTAAGTCTGCAGCTCAGGGGCTGGTTAGGGCTGGGCTAGAGATAGAGATGTTTGAATAAACACCATGAAACTGCAAAACAGAATAAGCTTCCAAAGAGAGTACTTAGAAATCAAATTTTAGATTGAGCCAAGTAGGCTGAGCATGGAAGCCTGGGGAGCCAACATTCATGGGGACAGGAAGGGACAGTCAGAAAAGCCCAAGAGGCCAGGTCCCAGAAGCCAAGTGACGAGTGTTATGGAGGGAGGATCAACACCACCAAAATAGCAGAGAGGGCCAGAAGAACCAAAGACACCCCCTGGGCCTGGTGCTCCCAGAGCCCGCTGTGACCTTGCTGAGCGCAGTTTCAGAGGAGCATGGAGGGCGAGGTCAGCTGGCAGGGGCAGGGGGTGAATGACTGAGTGCACAGAGACAGGGAGGAGACTCCACTGTAGCCAGGGGTGGACCTGGAGCCCCTGGAGGGTTCTTAGGACAAAGACTTCAGCATGTAACTAGGCTGAGGAGAAGGGCCAGTAAATAGGGTAAGGTTGGAGAAATGATGGAGGTCCCAGGCAGTACTGGGCAGGGGGGGATTGGAGAAATGGAGGTCCCTGACAGTATTGGGGGTTGGAGAAATGATGGGAATCCCATGCAGTATGGGGTGGGCGGTTGGCTTTGAACAGGAACACGCTATCCCCAAGACTGTAGCAAAGGCAGTCAGGATGAGTATGAATGAAGAATGATTTAACAATGGGGCTGAGTTAAGAGATCACTCCATTTTCTTGAAGTCATAGGCAAGATTTTCTAGGGGAGGGAGATGAGGAGACAGGAAGGTTGCCTAGTGGCCTCAAGAGTGAGCCTCACGGAAGCATTATTGGCCCTCATGGGGGAAGGGAGGGGGTGGAGGCCATGCACCTGCCGGGGCACCCTCAGCCTCTGTGGCAGCACTGGGCTGCCCAGGGAGGAGCAGGGAAGTCAGGCTGGGTGGGGTTGGGGTTTTGCTGGCAGATGCGTAACAGCGATGCCAGGAAATGAGAGGAGAAGGAGGAGGACTGAGTCGGGCTAGGTGAGGAATGAAGGAAAGGCCACGAGGAAGCAGGCTGGCCTCTCCATCAGCCTCCCTTTGAGCCACACGAGGGATGAGTGCTGGCCTCTAACTGTGGAGACCAATTCTAAGGCTCAGGTTCCCAGGGCCAACTCCAACCAGTTGTTTTTCCAGGTGGGACCAATCTATTACAGAACAGCATGGTTGTTGGGTTTGAGGGAAGACAGGATTTCTGAACACAGCACCAAGTTCTGTTCCTTTTTTTTTTTTTTTTTTTTTTTTTTTTTTTTTTTTTGAGACGGAGTCTTGCTCTGTCACCAGGCTGGAGTACAGTGGCACAATCTCAGCTCACTGCAACCTCCACCTCCCTGGTTCAAGCGAGTCTCCTGCCCCAGCCTCCCAAGTAGCTGGGACTACAGACACGCGCCACCGCGCCCAGCTAATTTCTGTATTTTTTGTAGAGACGGGGTTTCGCCATGTTGGCCAGGATGGTCTCGATCTCTTGAGCTTGTGATCTGCCCATCTTGACCTCCCAAAGTGCTGGGATTATAGGTGTGAGGCACCGCACCCGGCCAAGTTCTGTTCCTTTTACATCATATGAGACGGGGTGAAGAATGTCATTTCTGATCTTTTCCGTCATTGGCTGCAGGGGTCTTCATCTCTGTTCCAGATACCAGTCAAGCAGTGCACTCGCCCCTTGCTGGGGACCTCCGTCCTTTCATATTCACAGAGAGATGAAGCGTACTCTGCCATCGTCTGAAAATTGGGTTTTGTGTGTGAAGTTGAGACATATTGAGATGTCTGGTTACTGGCTGAATCCTTAGTAAAGTGAACAGTCACTCCTAATCTTTTATAAATGTTCATATACTGGACTTATAGTTCGGTTTATTTATAGTTAACAGCAGTTGTCCTGAAAACTACCAAAGCCAGGTTGGACCATCTGCAGGACTTACCCAAGCCTCAGAGAAATGTGGCACTCAAGGTTTCCCCCAGGGCATGTGGTTTTACAGGGGAGACCTGGCAATGTTAGGCACCAATTTCTGGCCTGGTTATCCTTGGTAAGTTAATACACCCACCTGCCCACCTTTGGAAAGCGCTGCTTTTGTGTGCCTCTTGAAATAAGGGCATCCCCATCCTGAAAGAATAAAAGAGCCCACTGCAGCTTCCACAGCAGGACTTGGCCCTGGTAGGCGCTGAGTAGCTGCCAAGTAAATGAACCAGTAGAAATGTTGTCAGTACCAACTCCCGTCCCAGCCTTGCATTTGGGGGCACATCTATCTTTTGCTAGCCCTACCACAAACTTCTTAAGTAGACTTGCTCAGGACCCCACAATCCACTTGGTCCTCTCTCACCTGGGTCTCTTGTTTCCAATGCCAACCAGTCTCTGCTCCTCCTGGGAGCCCCATCTGCAGGTCACCCTAGTCCCATCCCCTTTACGCTTCTGTCTCTGAACTTCAACAAACTACTGCAAACTGACCCCCCACCCCACGTTGTTCTCTTGCCTCCTACCCCTCTCCAAAAACCCAGCATGGGGGCCCACACAAAGGTTCTTAATCCATGTTTATTTGGACAACCCTGGGGACACCAGATCAGCTCGGTCCCTCTAGATGCCTTGCCTGGGTCTTGGCCGTGCCCTGCACCACACATCCGGACTGGAGCTGGCACAGTGCCAGGCTCCTCTGGATGTCCCTGTTGAAGCTGCTGGCACTTTCTTCTACAGGGCAGCTCGTTTTCTGGTTTCCCCCACCCACCCTTCTCCTGATACCTATTGGTTTTCATTTGGGGATACTTCAGGGTTTTGCAGGGAGCACTATTTACTGTGTCTGTAGGATATTAGGATGAATCAGGCACTGTTCAGTTTCAGAGGAATCGCCCACAAACATGAAGCAAGTAAAATCTCAGGATAACTCCCAAGGGCCGGTTCACCATGCTCCTTGCCCCAGCCTACCCACCTCTTTCCTCATCAGGTGAGGAGGACTTCCAGCAAGCCGTGGCCTTGGCCTGAGTGCACTATGGTTGGCTCTGCCACGGCCACCTGGACTTCCCAAGGCTCTGCCTGTCTGGACCTAGCAAGCGCAATGCTCTCTGTCCCCTCTGGGATACATTTACCAGGTCACTTGTGAAAAATTCCTAGTTCCCTAAATCTCTTAAAATCCAGCAAGTGAGAGAAGTAAAACAATTTAATGATGGCTTCTTGATTTACACACAACTCTAAGACAAGAGAAGGGCAAAATTTTCTCTCCATGCACTGGTACAACGAAGTTCAGCGACAAGAGGCGACCCAAGGACAGGGGCTGCGGTGTTCAGATCCACGGTCAGCCTCGAGTCTCGTGTTCCAACCAACCATCTGGCTCAGCAACTGTGGACACTGGGGAGAGGAGGGACTGCCCAGCCCCCTCAAGCGCGGGTGAGGGGACCGGCAGCAGAGTATGCAAGGGCACTCCATGTCCCAATGGGAGAAGTGCACAGGGGACAGGGAACACCAGCTTCCAGGTGCGTCCTGAAGACCACAGTGGGCTCAGGGGGCCCAGCTCTCCCATCAGAGCTGTCCTCAGGGTTGGAGCTGGGGCTGAGAGGGAGGTGGTGATAAGAACCACTGCAGAAAGGAGCACATGCTGAATGCTGGGCCATGCTTTCCTCCCAGACACTGAGTTCCTGAAGACCCAGCTTTATCTTCTAAGGGTAACAACATTCCCAAGACTCGGAGCTGGAAGGCGGCAAGAGTGGAGCCAGGAGAGACAGACTGCATCCACTCCTGAGGCCGCCTCAAATGTCTGCATTCCCTTCGGGCCTGCCTTTCCCCTCCCTTCCACCCCAAAGACCCAAGGAGACAACAGAGATCGGAGACAGCATCCCTCTTCCCTAATCAAAATAGTCAAGTACAATATTTCTAAAGTTAGGGAGGAGGAGGAAAAATGCCACGGGCTCTTAAAGGGAAAACTGGCACCGAGGGAAGGGAGAAGCAGCCCCCCGTGTCCAGCCTGGAAGCTGGCAGCCATGGTGTTGAGGCCTTGACCCAACCATATGAGCCCATCTAGCTGAGCATCTTGTGCCGATCGAAGACTGTCTTCCGCTGCTCCTGCACCTGCAGCTTCCACCGCTGCTGGGCACCTTCCACACGCTCCAGGACTGTGTTTGCTCGGGGTCCCCCGAGGGATGCAGCAGCTGCTGCCATAGAGCGAGCATCCTGTAGTGGGAAGAAAAAAAGAGAAGATCTGGCACGGCAAGCCAGAAGGGTCTCAGGTCCTGAAAGTCTGACATGGAAAGAACGACCCACGAGCAACCCCAAAGCCTGACCTTCCCCAGACTGGGAGGCTGGGCCTCCCCAAGTGCTGTGGGCTGAGGACCTTGCCTTGTCATCTGCAGAGCTGAACAGTGTGCCAGGTCTGCTGGAGGCCTTAGTGTCTGTAGCATCTGCAGGATGGGGTCCCTGCCCCTCCCTGGGGCCTGGGAAAGCAAGCACTCCAGGAAGAGTAGGCTCTGCTGGGGCCCCAGTTACTGCCACATAGATAGCTCAAGGGAGGTTCCCAGCCTGAACTCACCCCTCATCATGCTCCATTCCACTATTTCTAACTCTCAAAAAGGATGCTAAGCATAGGCTTCAAGACCTCACTTAGGCAGAGGATTTGATGACATTTGTTGTTTCAGGAATGCACCGAGGTGCCCCCAGGGCTAGTACTAGGCTAGAGAACTCCCTTGCCCTCCCTGCCATCGCCCAGGGAGTGGGAGGAAGGCCCAGGGGCTAGGGTCTGGCTACCCTGAGATGGCAGCAGTCTGCTCCAGATGGGAGAAGGTGCCTACTGAGGAGTCTGCACAGATCCAGATCCACGGGATCTTAGTTTCTCTGGGAAAGAGGGATGTGACATCACTCAGGGAGTCTGGCAGGGATGGAAATTCAGAGCGGCCCCAGCATTCCCTTTGCAGAGCCCACTCTGGCCCATTCCCTCCTTTGATAGCCGAGGACAGCTCTGCTTCCTCCCTATCTGCCTCTGCTGATCCCCTTCCCCTTTGCTTTCAGAACTGTTGCTGCCGTCAAAAGCATCCTCCCCTAATTACCACTTCTCTGCCTCTGAAGCTCTGGAGCCTCTGCATTTCCTGCAGGACCTGAACCTGATCTTTGGAGAGAATTAGAGCTGAGGGCCAGGCCTGCACCCCCGTGGGGATTTCCTCCCTAGCTTTCCCTGCCTCTCATCTCCTGCCACACATCTCTTAAGGGATTAGTGCACTTCTCTAAGCCCAGAGCCGCCCAGTAAATGCAACTTTGCTTCTAATGCCCCAAGCTGGCACGGCTTCTGTCACCATGCAGCTGCTAGGCTGGGGCGAAGGGGGGTGGTGAGGTGAGGGTAGGGTGGACAGAGAATGAGCTGGCAGTGAGGAGGCTGGGAGAGGATTCATCATCATCCCGTTGGAGCTCTGAGGACTTCATCTCTGAGCTGCATTAGAGATGGACACTGCCTTCTGGGAGCCTCCCGTCCAGGTCCTGAGGAAGGCTTCCTGTGCCAGGCTAGGTGAGGCTCAGGCAACACCTGAAAGGCAGGTGTGGCCATGTCAGGCAGGGGGCACACTGAGCTTGGAATTAGGACTCCTGGGTTCTGTTCCTGGGCTGGGGACCACCTGCCCCCTTCTAGCCTCAGACTCCCCTAGGCCCGTGTCCCAGGTGGAACTACAGGTCCACAGCGGGGGCTGGGAAGGAGCCATGGCCTCAGTCACTTCTGAGGCAGTGTGTCCCTGAACAAGTTACTTTATTTCTCCAAGCTTCAATTTAATATAATAAATGTAGTCATTGAGACTGTTTTCTGCTCTACAGTCTTTAGGAATTATAGTTACCGAATATTACCACACACACACACACACACACACACACACACACAGTGAAAAGGAAGTTTCATAAAACAATACTTAGTGTAATGCATTCTGATATTCTTTGCTCTGTTCCATTTTATTTTTTAAAAAATCCTGGTCATGACTCACAAAATTCATTTCATGACCTAATGGCTTGTTTGAAATACACTGGTTTAAGATTAGTAGATGGGTACGGCAAAGTTAAACAACACACATATAAAGCACTTACTACCCTGGCTGTCACAGAGCTAGGGCTCAAGAGACCTTTGGTTTCTTTCTTCCCTAGGAGCGATGGCTGATATCAGAGCCTAGCTCTGGAAGCCAGTAGGCAGTAAGGCTGGCAGCCTGCTGCCAGGAGAAAGCCTGTGAGAACCGCTGTGCTGCTGCCCCTCCTTCCAGTTCCATGCCTTCTCTGTTCACTGTGCTGACTGAGCTGGCCACAGTGCTAAGACCAAGCCTCCACCCAATCCTGCCTCTGTGTGGCCGTCTACATGAGGTGGACACTAAAGACCCATCTGGGAAGCTACGGGCCCACCAGGACTTGGTCATCCTGGCTCTGGGGGCTGGATTGCCTTCTCTTCTTCTTTTCATTCCCACTCTCATCCCTTCTGGGACCGTCCTCCTCATGACAGGGCTCCAGTGTGTGTGGGTGGGGTGCTAGGCTTGGAAGGGTGGGGCAGTTTTAGCCCTGCCCTCCTTCCACTGCTCTGCATCTCAAGGGAGCATCTTGAGAAGGGGAAGCCAGGGAGAGCCCAGAGCAGAGCATTAAGGGAACATGCTGAAATTCACCACATTACCACAGTATCATTTGTTTTCCCTTCATGTAAAGTCTTAACAAACAGCTCCTAAGTGGGGGAAAGCTGCCACTGAGAGGCTGTGCTTCCATCGCTAATAGTCTGATTAAAAGGTATTAAAGACTCCACATCTGTTTCAGAGACAGCCCAGAGTGAGGCCTCAGCCGTGCTTGCTCTGCAGCAAGTATGGTGGGTAGCAGTGGGAGAAATACCACCAACTCCTCCCCTCTCGCCCTGAGTCTGGGCCTCTGGTTAACTCGGGAACAGAAGGGCAGTTAGGAGGGGAGGTGGGTGGAGCCCCTCCCAATCAGGGGAAAGAGCTTGGACATGGATGGGTTCCCAGGAGGTCCCCAGGGGGACCAGACCAGTGTGACTGTGACAGGTGCCACTATGTGCCAGGCGCTCTGCTAGGCACTTTACACAGATTATTCCCAGGCTTACAACACTGGCAAATGGGTAAAACCATCCCATATTGTAGCTGCAGAAACTGAGGCTCTGAAAGGTGAATCATCTTGCTGCCCAAGGCTGCATGACTGTTTAGTGGCCAAGGCAGAATTTGAACCTATGTATGTATATCTCTTATCCTAGGACCCAGCTGGATCCCTCTTTAGCTGGTTTCTCCTAAGAGGGAGCCAGCATGGAGAACCAAAGAGACAGGCTGGTATCTTTCCCCACAGCTAGAGCAAGAACAAAGCACCTCTAAAGGAACCAGTGCTCAGGACATCAAGCGAGGCCCTCCTCTCCAGCACTGGGAGGACCTAAGTAGCTGTGTGGATAAGCCCGAGCTGATCAAACTAGCCCTGAGCCCTTCAGGCCGTCCCAGATGAAACCCTCTTCAGTCTGCCCAGAAGCACTGGTTCTGAGCTGGCACTGGACTTGGCCCAAGTCTGATGACGAGAACACAGGGAGAGTGAGAACCCCACCTCAGGCGGCTCTCCCGTCTCTGGTTGCTCCTCCTCCGTCCTCCCCAATCCCAGACACAGGAACGTGACCAGGTGGTCTCGTCACTTACCAGCCACTCAGCAAAGCAAGGCCCTAGTGCAAAGCCCTTTAGCAAGAGGACTATACAGCCTGAGTTTTCCACGTTTGACCCAAATCCTTGCTGCTGTTGCTGCATCCCACTGCATCTCTGCGGCGAGGCTCTCCCTGACCCCTGCATGCTGCAGCCGGAGCCACCTTCCTGCCACACACCAACTCATGCTGTTTCCCTGCTCAAAAACCCCAGCTGGGACCCAGCTGCTCACAAGTAAAACCCTGCTGAGCATGACATTCAAGGGCACTCCCAGCCTCACCTCCCCCCTTACCCCCAAGCCTCTGGCTACACTGGTCCATGCGTCCTCTCTCTACCTGCGGTGATCGCCTCACTCAGGCCCTTGTGCACTCTGCCCCTCAGGCTTCCCTCCAGCAATCATGATGCTACTTAAGTGTTAACACCTGATTGAAATAGCACATTCTTAAGGATGAGCAAATACTTGTAAAGCTTCCACGCACACGTTCACAACAGTTATGCTGAGGTAAAAATGATTATGTCTATTCCAGATTTAGAAAACTAAATCAAGAGGTTAGCACCACGGATAGTAAATGGCAGGGCTCAGCCCCTCCCAGGACTGTGATTAACCACAATGCTGTGCTGCCCCACTGGAGGCTCTAGAAGCATCTGTTGAATTGCACACCTTTCTATTCTGCCCTCAGGGGAGGAGGCTGTCTGGACTGCCCTCATCAGTGTGTCTGTTCCGTGTTTCACTGTCAGCTCCCCAGGGCTGGGGTCCTCAGCACACAGTTGCTACCCATGTGCGGACAGGAGGGGAGACTGCTCCCCAGGGGCCCGAGTCTTCTCCCTGGTGCCTGCATTTCCAGTTCCCATCATCATCATCGCCTTTCCTTGATTTCCCTGTATACGCTCTCCCAAACGGGGCCCAGAACTCTACCCACTGCCCCAGGAGGGTGAGCACTTTGAAGACCTCTTCAGAGCTTGGGCCCATGCTGTGAGCAGCGACATCCCCAGCCTCAGAGAAACCATGTGTGTCTCTTCAAAGAGGGCCCAACCTGCACATCTAAAACAGCTCTGTTTGCCGTTTCTGCCCCAGCAAACATGCTTGCTTCCTCCTTTCAAAGGACGTCTGAGCCCAGGGATTACGCCTAATGCTGCTGGAATCCCAGGGGAGGCAGCGCCCAGCTATCAGGGCCCACTGAGGCTCTGCCAGCGCTTTCAAAGGGAACATGACAGGCTTTCATCTCCCTCCATGAACGGGGCTGAGGCTGAGGGGGAGGCCTCCCCTTCCTCTTCCAGTTCTTTGCCTCCAGGGCAGGAGAGCTCCTGGCCACAGGATTTGGGAAGAGGGACCCAAGGGGTCCTTAACCTGAAAAAATGCCCTGACTTCCAGATCTCACCCCTAACTGGGTCCCAAACTCCTGGGGCGTAGGGCCTGAAAGTTCCTGGAGCCTAGGGAGACTTTTCCTTCTAAAGTCACCGAGTTGTACAGGCCTAGGCGAGCTTTCAAGGAACCCCAAGAGGCCATGTCCTGACTTTGTTCCTCTTGGGGTGAAACCCAGAGACATGGCTACAGCCTAGGTACTGCTGCCACTCCTCTGAGTGCCTGCCCCCCAGCCCCATGTTTCCCCGCAATCCTTTCCTCTGTGCACTGAGAGGGGCAGTAGATTATCCCTTGTCATCCAGGACTAGGGCCCCGGTCTCTGTAAAGACAAGTTCCTTGGGTTCTGTCTAGCCCCAATGCCTTGTTCATCCTCCCTGCAATTCAGCGGTCACTCTCCCATCCACCCTGAGCTGGCACTGAAAATCCCCCTCTGCCAGGAAGCCTTCCTTCCCAGACTAACACAAAGGGAAGGGTAACTTTCCGACCCCTTGTTTAGTAAAGAGGGGCCTCCCAAGGCATCTGGCTTCTTCAGCTGACCATCCATCTTATGAAGCCAGATTTTACTGCCAGCCTTTATGTTTCCTGCTGGTTCACCTGCTTTTGGCCATCTTGGGGCTTAAATCCCTGAGGGCAGACATAAGGTCTGTGTAAATCTCAACACCGTGCCACCTGCAGGTTTTCTGAATACACTCAGAAAAGCAGGGTTGCTGAACCACAGACATCTGTGACCTCCAGACCACACAGAATCACAGGAGGTGAGGGGATGGAGAGGTGATGCCAAAGAATGGGACCGAGGGCACTTCCTTACCCAGCCAAGGGCACCCAATGGGATCTACCTGCCCCAGGCCAAAACCAGCCAGAGTTGGCTGAACCCTAGGTTAGGGTATCAAAGAGATTAAACACAACCTTTTATGACCTTTTAGAACCTTGGGTGAGAGGTGAGGGCATGTCATCCTGTCCATCCCAGGGCCGGAATCTCCCCTACAGCAGGGAGCATGGCTCGCCAGCTTCTCTGTGCTGCAGCCTGTCACAGCCTACTGTCCTCTCAGGCAGTCCTGCTACAGGTTAGCCAATCTAACCCCTTCTTCCTCCCAAGGCTCATACGAACAGGCTTCAAATGAGGAGCACCCCAGGTCTCCTGGGGGTAAGAGAGACCTGGGTTCATACCCAGGGACGGTAAGCTGCCCTCCCCAAGCTGCCCTCCCTCCGGCTCCCTGGCTAGGATGGCAGGAGACACAACAAGGCCATGCCCCAGAGCCATGCATTCCACGGAAATCATTGGGCTGCATCTCTCAATTACTACCCCAGCCAGGACTGCAATTACCACATTACCCCTAATCGCTGAGTGTTTATTAGCAATGCTCCTCCCCTATCAGAGCTGCTATTACTCTACATTAATAACCAGGTAGGCACACGAGGTTTCCTCTTGAACACAGACCACCCAACTGCCAGTGCCACCACCTCCCAGGCCCCAGCTCCAATGGGGCGAGGTTCATCCCCTCTGCTCCACCTTCGGCCAAACTCATGTCAGCAGGAGGCTGGGGGCAAACTGGGAGCAGTCCAGGCATGTGCGCAGGGTGGGGCGACACAGCCCTCGAGAGCAGGCGGGCTCCCTCCCTGACCTGCCCTTCTCTTCACTCTTCATGCTGGCCCAGACCCACGTCACCCAGGCAGCTTCACACTTACACTTGAGGCCCTGGGTCCTCTTTTTGGTGAGGAACTGGCTCATGGTCTTGCAAGGGAGCCCAGCCCACCTGCCCCATAGTTAGACCACGCTGTCTACAGGAAGACTCCTAGCTTCCTCCTTATACTGTGTTAAATCTCTCCGTCCCTAGGTGAGGCTGAGCTGCCTCCTACAAACTTCTTTTTTTTTTTTTTTTTTTTGAGACGGAGTCTAGCTCTGTTGCCTAGGCTAGAATGCAGTGGCGCAGTCTCAGCTCACTGCAAGCTCCGCCTCCCGGGTTCATGCCATTCTCCTGCCTCAGCCTCCCATGTAGCTGGGACTACAGGTGCCCGCCACCGCACCCAGCTAATTTTTTGTATTTTTAGTAGAGACGGGGTTTCACCGTGTTAGCCAGGATGGTCTCGATCTCCTGACCTCGTGATCAGCCCGCCTCGGCCTCCCAAAGTTCTGGGATTACAGGCGTGAGCCACCGCGCCCGGCCGCCTCCTACAAACTTCTGAAGGCAGCTATCATGTGTCTCCTTTAGTTGTCTTTTTTCCTTTAAGCTAAATAACTCTCAGTTTCTTCAACTAATTCTCCGAGGCCTAGCTGAGGCGCTTCCCCACTAGATATTCCTTATGCATATGCATGAGTTCACTCAGGGCATCCCTCCATCAGTCAATAAACAGGAGTATCTTCCAGCAGCAAGGCCCTGGGGACAGAGCTCAGAGTGGAAGCAGCAGCCAACCCCGTCCGCCTCGGCTCCACGCCTCTAAGCAGCCCGCTCTGCTGTCTCGTGCGCCCAGCTAGCTGGTACATGAGCGCGTAAGTGGGGAGCCCGAGGCACACAGGGCTCACTCGGGCAAGATTCCCCTAGACCACCTGGGGAGTGCGGGGCTCATCACAACTCTGCTCAACATGTTGGCGCACCACGTCTCACTCCCACCAAGAGTCCTTCACCTGAGCCCTCCTGTCCCCCTGGGTTTCCTCGCCATGGTGTCCACAACTTTTTAGTATGAGGATGAATGGGAAGACGATGAGAGCGCTTGCTAACTGTGCTGGGCCTGGTCCAAGCCCCGTCAGCTCCCCACCACTGCATGAGCATCTGGGGTCAGTGGTTCCCCACTTTCCATATCAGATAAAGCCAAGCCCCCTTAGCTTGACATTTAGGGCCTTTAATAATGTGGACTTAATCTACTGGCCAGCTCTCACTGCCACTGTGCAAACACCCCTACCCTATGCTTGCAACACTCAAACTTCCTCACACGTCCCCCACCCGGCACCACTGTCTACCTCATTCCTCTTCCGCTCTGGAAATCCTACATTTCCCTCCAGACCCTGGAGCTCTGGTTTGCATTGAGCAAGTGTTCAACAGATGTTTGTGGAATTACTTGACAAACAAATTAACTTGCCGCCTTCCAGTCCACCAGCAGCTTGTCACCCATGTCTGAGCACGCAGGGAATATTATGTGTATCTATGTGTGACTGGCCCTGGTTGGCTGCACCCCCTCTGCTGGGAAGCACAGTGCAGCAGGATGACATGGCTCCCCCGGCTTGTGCATGGAGCTTGCCTGATGCCTGGTGTCCTGCTTCATCTGGAAGGGCAAAGGGCAGGTCCCTGCTGAGTCTGGGTGATGTGTAGGACACTGACCAGAAAAGCAACTTGAAGCATGTGGGGGAGGTGGGCCCTAGACCTAGGTGGCGCTCCTCTGGGTTTTGCCCTGGGGACACACATGCAGGAGCCCAGGGCCTGGGCACTCAAAGCCCTCTTACCTCATTCTCCTCCTCATTGTGCAGTTGCTCGGTGTATGCATCTGGCTTTCGGATCAGAGGGTCCACCAGCATCAGGAAGGCCATGTAGAGCAAGAGGGCACCCACCACGGACAGGTAGATGACAATGATGACCTGAGGAAAAGACCAGCGTGCCTGTCAATCAGCATCTGGGGCCAGGGCTAGAAATCCATTTCTAGTCTTGGGCCATCTGTGCCTGGCTGGCAGTGACTCCTCGAGTGGTGCACTAAGAAAGGACTTGGAGGCAACGTGGGCTCAGAGGGAAAGCATGCCCCGAAAGGAAAGGGAGGGCCTACTCCACAGAGGAAGCGCTCTGTCCTAACTTGAGGGAATCTGCACAGCAGGCATCAGGGCAGCAGGCAGATGATAAAGGAAGAAATCTGGAGCCTGATGCCCTGAGAGGCTCGCGGGGTGGAGGTGGGAACGCAGGGCCTCCCTGGCTGTAGAAGAGTCCATGATGAAGGGTGAAGCAATCAGAAACTAAGAGCAAGGAAGAACAGGCTGTGGAGAGGCTGAAAAGCTGAGACCAGGAAGAATAAGCCTGGGCTGGGGGCTCATTGCTCCTGTGGAGAGCAGGACGGATGGCGCACGCTGGCCCACTCACAGCACGCCCCTGCGCAGAGTGGCTCGGGCTGGTAAGAAGGCGTGCACTGGGGGTGGAGGTCACGCCTGCCCTCCCACCAGCCCCTCTGCAGGGAGGGGAAAGCCAGGGCTAGAACAACAACTCCATGAATCTCTTACATACACAGTGCTTCACAAGCTGGAGTCATTTTGTTTTTACAGAAAAGATAGATTTAATGAGGCAAATTCAATGTTTCTCAATGTGGGTGCTCTGGGATTTTGGGTGGGACATCCCTGTAACGGTGTTGATAACACACCTCGGCTATTGGGACCACAAAAGCACCTTCATCCACTTCTAAATGCCCTCTGTGGGGCTGTAATCATCTGACTGAGAACTGCTGGGCTAGGTCACCCGGGATCCCAAGGCTACCAGACAGTGGAGGTGTGACTCGAACCCAGACTTGCTGACTCCCTCTCAAATGCCTTTCCTAATTCCACAGTGCCTGGCCAGGCCATTGCTGGCTTCTGATCTCAGCCCTGCCCTGCCTACACTGTGAACAAGAGTGAAAAAAAGAACCTCAGGACTTTCAAGCTGGGTGCCCAGCTCAGCCAATAGCCAAGTTCCACTGGACCAATGTCCCACCTGATTGGGGCACCGTGTTCACGCCTGATTAAACAGGTCAAATAATCAGACCTCACCTGTACCCCAGGAAGGCGGAAGGAGAACAGAGGCTGGGTCTTCAATAGGCTGAAGCTGAGGGGCGCCTCCTAGCAGGAGGACTGGGGGAAATGGGAGGGATTAGGAAGTTGTATCTGATGAGGTCCCCATGCCAGGAAGTTCCCTCCCGGCCAAACAGGGAGCAGCGGCGACATCTGGCTCTGAATTTCAGGTCTCAGGCATCTGGTCCCTGGAGGGTGAGGCCCACTGGAGCAAGTTCAGAGAAGGAGAAAGACAGTTGCAGGAGGGGCTGCCGCAGGTGGGAGGATGAAAGGAGTGGAGTCTGCACAGGGCACTGGCTGGGAGCGGTGGAGGACAGACAGCTGCTTTGTCCCTGAGTGGTGAGAACACAGAGGAGCTACAGCACAGGGCTCCCTGGAACAAGCAGGAAGGACAGCAGTGAAGACCACCGCCCCACAAAATGTGCCTCAAAAGGAGAAACCTGATGGAGGACCCAGCAGTGCCTTTAAATATGAGAATTATTTTCCAATGCTATCTATAGACTCTTCAAAGGATAAGCAGAAAAAAGCTACAAACTGGAACAGAAAGGGCTACATTAGGCCGGGCATGGTGGCTCACACCTACAATCCCAGCACTTCGGGAAGCCAAGACTGGAGCATTGCTCAAGGCCAGGAGTTTGAGACCAGCCTGGGCAAGATAGTGAGACCCTGTCTCTACAAAAAATTTTAAAAATTAGCTGGGTGTGGGGATGTACACCTGTGGTCCTAGCTAATCAGGAGGCTGAGGTGGGAGGGTTGCATGGGCCTGGGAGGTCAGAGCTGCAGTGAGCTGTGATCATGCCACTGGACTATAGCATAGGCAACAGAGTCAGACCCAGTCTCTAAAAAACAAAAAAAAAAGAGAGAGAAATGACTATGTAATCAGTGAGCACTGTGTGTGCCAGGCGCCTGGCCCAGGATTGTTAGAACCTGGACTAGGAAGCTGCACTGGGAGGCTGGGGGTCATGGGGGTCTCTGCTAGGGCAGCTTCACAGCCTCCAGAAGACACAGGAAGTTCTGCCTGGTGCAGAGGAATGAACAGAGAACTCGTGATGTCTGTGGTGATGACTGTGTCTATCATCTCTTTCCTGAATTCACCCAAATAATCAATGAGAACAAGGTTCAGGAAAACACAAAAGGACCAATCTGATGTTCTCCCAGCACCCAATACCCAGCCCTAGTTCACAGCTCTGACACTTTTTACAGGAGCTTAGTCACTTTGGAAGCTTAATTAGACTAAGCTCCAGGAGGGCAGGCCAACCTCCCCATTGGCAGCATCTGCCCAGAATACAGCAGGCACCGAAAAGAGATTTACTGGATGAACAGAAGAAGGGAGAGGAAGGAAAAAAACTGGAAAGAATGCAGGGAAAAGGGAGTCTCCAGCAGCTCTCCCAGGGCTCTCCCCTCTCACTGTAATGGGAACCACTGGAAAGAGAGCAGAGAAGGGAGCTGGCTCCAGGAAGGTGTGGGATGTGGGTCCCGATGTCTATACTAGGCTAGCCTAGAAGCCAGTCTCATAGCCGTTGGAATGTTCCAGAATAAAGTGAAAAACTGTGGGTGTAGGCCAGCCCGCGATTGGGGAATGGAGTGTGGGAATCCCACTGGCTTCCTGACACCCTGGCATTACCTTGATGGTGGTGGTGCTGCGCTCCTCGTACCTGCACTCGCACAGCAGGCAGTAGGCCTCCACGTCATGGCCAGGCACCGGCATGGGCTCCACCACGTGCAGGCAGTTGCTGCAACAGAGACAGACAGGGCTGTCGAGGCAGGGCCACCAGGTCTTAAAGCCTCAAGACCAGGGAAGCAGGCAGCCAGGGGAGCTGAGAGGTAGGGACTGGGAAAAAGTGAAGGGTGCTCCCAGAGAGGACTGAGGGCTTATAAAGGATCAGACTGGCAGAATCCCTTCCCAACCCAAAGCCTCATAGCCCATGCCCCTTGCATATCAAAACCAGCTCTCCAAACTGCCTACAGTGTTGGCACCAAAACCATCAACGTTCCCAGAGTTCTACCCCCAGCTGCCTTCCTCATCTCATGCTATGTTTTCCCTGGATGTGCTCATCTGTCCCAAACGTTTAACTCAGAAGCTGACAGATCTTAGGTCAGAATCTCCAGCCAGGGCTGCTCTCCTCTATAAGCTACAGGAGTCACTATTTGCATGTCTCATAGAGACTATGAACTCTACACCCGCCCCTGCACACCCTTTGCCCCCCACTCCCTACTCCTGCAAACTGGCTTCCCATTCGCAATGGCAGAGAACACCTCTACCATCCACTTCACTGTCTGGGTCAAACCCTGGAAATCATCTTTGACACTGCCTTCCTCTCATCTATGAATCCACCAAAGGCCAGTGATCTTACTTCCCTAAAAATTCCTAGAATTCATCTCCTTTATTATTTCCCACTGCTGTGTCTTAGCTCAGGCCCTCATCCTATCTTCCTTGGACAACTGCGCCAGCCTCTGCACTGCCCTCCCGCCTCTAGTTTGGCCTTTCTAACATGTACTACCTTCCCACGGCAGCCGAGTAGTCTTCCAGAATGCAACTCTGGTCATGTCATTCCCCAGCTTAGGCCTCCACAGAGCCCCTAGGGTCAGTACTAACTGAATTGCTCTGCTGGGGGTCCCAACCCACGTCACTACAGTTCCATCTCCTGCTACGCCTCCCTCACCCACTTTCCCATCCTCCAGTCACATGGATCTGCCAGGCTGCTCTCTGAATGAGCCACACTCACACTCTCACCAGGAGGGCATGGCTTTGCCACCTCGTCTCATCTTTTAACTCTCAGCTCAGCTGCCTGTGCCCAACAGCCAGCTCCTCCCAAACCCCCGCCAATGCACTGCACTGGAATCCAATCTTTATTTGTGCTGTCTCCCCAGGAGGTGTACGTTCCTCGAACACAGGGTTATGTCTTATACATCTCCATATTCCCAGTGCCTAGCTGGGTGCTCGCCAGAGCAGGCTCAGTAACTACGTGATTCCTAAAGGAAGAGTAGACCTACTTAGCCCACTTTCATCTAACAGCACTCTTGCATAAGGTGGGATAAAGATCTTAGGTTCCACATCTAAAAACAGGGAAAGAGGCTTAGGAGGCAAAGTGGCATCTCCACAGTGGTGGTGAGGCCAGAAACCAAATCCAGATCCTCAGCCACATGTCTTTACTTCTGACTCAGCCTCAGTGGGGCCTGGGCTGGTACCTGGCTTGCCTCAAGCCTCTCATTCCCAGCCTTCCTCAGATCAGCATGGTTCCAACGTGTTGGGTTCATGGACCACATTGAGAAAGCAAAAAACTCTACAGAACGCACTTCATCACTACCAATGGAAAAACCAAACTCCTCGGGGGTGTGCAGAGGTGAAGCAGGTGTCATGCTGCAGTGCACCTGGGCTCTGTCCTGGCTCTGCCACCAAGTGTTCATATCCTGGGCCTGTCCTCTTCTCTGTGAGATAAAGCAGTTGTACCAGTTAATCTTTAAAAAGCCCTTCCAGCTCTGACCGGTGTCCTGCAAGAGTCAAGCACAGCTCCCTTCTGAGCTATAGGGCTGGGTTTCTGGCAGAAGCATCAAGGGTGTGTGATATAAAGATCGTGTGTTGGAATAAGAATGGGATATGCTCTAAAAGACTCTGTTCTCCTAAAAATCCATATGTAGCATACAAGAGTTTATCTAAACCTTTCATGATCCAGTTCCATCTCTGTGTCCAACATGTTACTTACTCCCTGCTGTGAGCAGGTCTCCCCTGTTGTAACTGAAAGTACTGCTTTCAGGCCTTGCACGCTGTTTCCTCTGGGAGGGAGGGGTTGAGGGGCAAGGCCAGGGTCACCCAGGGTGCTTGGTTGTCATTCCTGTCCAGAGGGAATGCCATCTTCCCTTCTCCAGGAAGTCTCTACAAGCCTCCAGATTCCTCCCTTACGTGAGCTACACTGGGTCTTGGGTCTAGGTCATACCAGTACTGCAGTGGGATTTATGGATTTCTCACAAGGCCAAGGTGTCAGGGGCAGTTTGGAAGGGCGACCTGAGTTCTTCACTGTGGGATCCTGCTACCCAGGGAAACAGCAATAAGGAGCTGAAATACTTCTGCTGTCTCCAACTCTCCCGTGATAGTGGGCAATTTATTTAACTTCTCCAGGCCTCGGTTTTCTCATTTACAAATGGAGACTGAACTTGGTCAGTGTCTTCCAAACTGTACTCTTTTGGGACCCATGGGAACCACTGTACGGTGGGGTGGTAGTCAGAGAGGGGCCGAGGGACACTTCCCTCTCAGCCAGAGCAATTCCGACTTTATGTTTTATAGATTTTGTTTCTAAAATTGATTTTGTTTGCAGAGAAGTTCTATTTTAACAAGTCTGAAAGGCAAGGAACTAGCCAACTTATTAAGTGCCTTCCTGCTCTGGGAGTGTCTCTAATAACACATCTCCTTGCCAGACCCACCAATGGGGCAAAATTGGGGTTTCTGCCTTTTTTGTGCATACAGTTATAAACTCTCAACACTAGATGGCAGGATACCAGTAAACATAGAAACATACATGGCTTGGCCATTAAACCTGAGGACCGCATCTCAGATGATTCTGGCTTTACTCTGCACAACCAAGGGGAAGGGTGCAAGTGTTCTTTAGCAGTGGACCAACGTGACAGCAAAGTGAAAACGTGGCAGAGACTAGAAGACCCACTCAAACTGGCCTCCTGTAGCCCTAGCGCTGAGGTACTCAGAATAATGTCAAGGCCCCACCCTACCCTTAAGAGGCTCCAGGCAAGCACATGATGACTCCCAGTCAAGGTCAGTGTCACTGGGTCCTAGAATCCTGGAGTCTTTCCTCCAGCCTCACCCACCACCCTTAATGGAGCTGCCCTGAGGGTCCTGATGTAAGGCTATTCATCAGGCAGCCCCTTAATTCTGACTTCTAAGGGGAAGAAGGAGATAAACTATAGCCTGAGAGGTCTAGACAGGACTCTGTCCTCTGCAGGCATCCAACCTTGGGTTTTCAGGCCATCTATAGCTCCAGGACAGAGAGAGTGTTCCTAAATTTGCAAGTGTCTGCCTGCACAAGGAGTATGGGATATAGCCTTGTTATCTGGTGAAGGGCTAAGACAGCCCATCAAAGGTTTTACTGATGCTATTTGAACTATAACCACAAGATACAAGGGGGTTACTTGTACTTCTCCTAAGTAGAAGGCTAGTGCTTCAGGAGGAGCCCGTTTTCTCAGTCTGTGGTGTAAGTTTGATCATGACTATCTATGTGGCCACCAGTAAGGCATGATAATATACATTAATATCAGCTAACATTTATATAAGCACTATGTGCCAGATATTGTTCTAAGTGCTATAGTTACTTACCTGTGCACACACATGCACAACACACACACAAACACATACATACTTAACACTCAAAGTACTGCCACTATTTACAGTAAGGAAATCAAAGTGCAGTGGAGACTAAGTAATTTGTCACACAATTAACAATCAGCTAGGCTAAATTTGAAGTCAGGAAGGTTGAACACAGAGTCTGTCTAACTAGACTGCCTCTCAGAAAACGAGACAGTCTCAGAATTGGAAATTCAACTAGTTTCAAAATTCTCGAGTGTTGCTCTGGATCAACTGCGTCCTAAGCACCAAAGGAAAGAAAGATTACTGCTTCCCCCCACCCTCACTCCGTATTTGAACAATCAAAATCGGGGGGTGGTGGTGGTACCGGGAATCTGTGTTTTCTCAAAGCTCATCTGCTTTGAGAAAGCAGGAGAGGCAGCACTGACCCGGACCCCTCAACTGATGTCGATCTCTTCTATAGTGACCTCAGCCCATCTGTGCTCGGGGCCCTCCAAGCACGGAGATTCCTGACTCCCAAAACTGCCTAGATTAGAAATGCTCCCTCAACTCATGCTTAAGTCGGTTTCCCTGAAGCTTTGGCTCCAACTCTATACCACGAAACCCCAATGAACATAACTGATCCCCACCAGTACCTGCTCCCACAGGTCTCACTTCCCATAACATTCCAGCTCTTAATCAATCATCGTGCGCCCCCAAGTCCTCTCCTCTTTAGGCTCTCCTTGCTTCCTTAAGCCATTCCTTCCAGGACAATGTGTTCAAACTTCCCTTCACCGCACTGGTCTCCTTTCTCTAAATGAATTCTGGGTTATTCTTCTCTTTTTAAAAGTGAGGTACCCAGAAATGAATTCAAGACTCTAAATTATTTCTTTGGGCCTCTGTCTCTGCTATTATAAAATGGGAGCAAAATCCATCCCACCTACCTTACAAGGACACTATGAGACTGGCACAGAATATCACATGTAACAGCTTTGCAAAAGCATTAGGTATCCTACAGTATGTGGTCAGAATACCTACCTCTCCCAATTTCTCTACTACCATTCTGTATGCATCACTAAAGACCAATATTCAAAGCAAAACAACAAAATCCGCTCCTCTAGCCAGGGACCACCCAGCTGGAATTCAAGATACCTGGGTCCTGTTTCCACAGACAGTTGACAACTATGAAATTGGTTCTGTGACATGAATAATTATTCCTTTGAAAGGCTCTCCATAGGCATGGGAGAGCATGCTTATCCTCCAGGGTCTAAGAACTCTAGTAAACACCCATAACTTCAGCTGGGTATAGCAGCCAGGGGCCTGTGTGTAATGCCTTACCAGTCCTTCTGGGACACATTCTGGTTATAAATGTGCCCACTGATGTTTCTATAAGGTGGACAAATGCATTTGCACCGGATGTCTTCAGAACTCTGGAAGAGAAAGCACATGTCAAGTACACAGAGACTCTGCCTGGGTTCAGGTTCTAGCAAGGTTGTCAACTTTCTGTTCCCTATCCTGTTAGGTGAACCATATCTATGCTCTTGCACTTTCTCCATCCCCAAGTTCAAGTCCAGCAAGGACTGCCACTGCAGGAGGCAAGCTACAGCACAGGGTCCTAAAGACAGAAAATGTCCAGGTGGCAAATGAGACTCACAGAAAGTTGTCTAGGCCTGCGAGTCCCAAAGTAGGTACTTAGAGGAATCGGGGGAGAGGGAAGGGGGGAAATGCGTGTGTGTGTGTGTGTATGTGTGTGTGAAGTGGCAGTCCTCTACCCCAGACCCCACACTTGTGTGTGCACCTCTGTCCAGTGGACTTAGCAGCCAGCCTCTTCCCCACATTCCATCTCCAACTTCTTTGGTAGGATTGGGGAAACATAAAGGGCAAGGGTAAACAAGAAAAAGTGGGTCATTTCTGTGGGCATACTCAAGCAACCCCTTTGAAAGTTCTTCCCTTCTGGAATGAGTAAGAGACACCACCATAAATGTCTTTATTAATTAGGAATTCTGAGGAGAGAATGGAAGCAAACCCCTGGCCTTAACCTTACTTCAAAGCCTGGATGATCTTTAGTTCCACAGATCTATCCAAACAGCTCCATAGGAATGTAACCTTAAAGAATGGAAGTTATCTCAGGAGTCCTAGAACTTAGGTGGGTCACCCTTAATAATGGAAACTTCAAACTGTATAGGACTTTATACTGACAGGGCATTTTTACATTGTTATGTAATTTGATTCTCCCTAAGCAGAGTAATAGATACAACTGCTGCTACAGGTGGCAGTACTAGCATCCCTAAAACAAAAATTCGAAATGCTCCCAATCTCAAACTTGTTAAGCACGGACATGACCACAAAGATGATGTTAACACTGCAGAAAAGCACCTATAGACATGGTAAAAATGTGTCATGGGCTTCTTGAAATACTACAGCAGAGTGTATTCATAACAGAACAAGAAATCGTGTCAGTCTATAAAATCAAAAAGACTTCTAAGACAAAAGCTTGTTAATGAATCAGGTGACTGGCAAAAACATTTTTAAAAACCATCTGGCAGAATGCCTTCTCATCTCTAGAGAACCCACTTTCTGGTACCTTTACGGCTTCAGACACTACTTCTCACCTAAAAAAAATACTGTGCACAGTAACCTTTAATCAAAACACAGCGTCACAGCAGGGGACAGAAAGCCTGATGCTGCTGTGTCTAGCAGCTGATACTCTGGTGATGCTACTGTGCTACCCTGAACAAATCATTTATTTTCACTGTATTAATAGTACATCATATTTTTTACTGTTAAAAATTTATTTGTAAGAAAATATTTATCGGCAGCATATAAATTCATTGTCAGGAACGGTGGTGATGCCAACCAACCAGACTATTCACATGAGTGCCTGAGATAGTGACACCTTTGCTTTCTGATGGTTCAGTGTAGATAAACTTTGTTTTATGCAGAAAATTATTGAAAATATTGTATAAAATTACCCTCAGGCTATGTGTATACAGCATATATGAAACATAAACGAACTTCAGGTTTAGACTTGGTTCCCCTCCCCAAGATATCTCATTTTGTATGTGCAAATACTCCCAAATCCAAAAATATCTGAAACGAAAAATACTTCTGGTCCAAAGCAAAGGAAGGTACGGAGAACTTAGATAACTTCTCCAAACTTCCTTGCTGGAAGTCCACCACTGATCTGTCTGATCCAGAGTGAGTCAGTGCTCTGTGCCCCACCCTCTTCCCCCGCACGATCCTTAGAGAGGCCAGCAGCCTTGAACCTGAAGGAAGACCACTAAAAAAAGTATGGCCCATAGGTGAGTGAGAGGCAGGCTTAAGGAGCAACTAGCTACCTCTGAGTCAGCCCTGTAGACAGGGTGGCCGTGCACGGTGGTCGGCGGTCGTGACCAGGTGCTGCAGGCTCACCTCCCTCACCTTGTTGGCTTCAGCTGGGGGCACCAGCAAACACCCGACCACAGCCACCAAAGATAAGAGCTTCATGCTTATCAAGCTTGCTGGGCCAGCAAAGCCGGACACCTGGAAAAAGAGATACGGAGTCGAAGAAGGGGAAGGTGGCCACACTGCAGCCAGCACGTTAGGCCCTTAACCATCCTGCCAAGAAGTGAGAATGGGGTTGGGGGCTGGGCTCCAGGATTCCAAGGCCTGCTAAACTCGGTCGCCAAACCCTGCTTTCTATCCCGCACAACTCTCCGGCTCTCCGCCGGCCACCTGGTGGGCCCGGCAGAGGGGGCCTCGAGAGCACACCGCTGCCAGGGGCCTCCAGTTCCTTCTCAAGGCCCGGCTCTGACCCGCGCATCACGTCCCACTGCCCTCCGCCATCTCCGCCTCTGCCCGCCCCGCAGCTCCTCCCCGCTCGGGCCCGACGGGAACTTTTGGGTGCGAGTCTGGGACCCCTGCTCCGACGGCGAAGGCCGGTGCCCACCACGCCCAGAGGTTTTAGGCCAGACCGGGACCCCCAGTATCCCCGCGACCCCCGTCCCCTCCCCCAATGCTGCGTCCACGAACCTGCAAGCCCGCCGCAGCCGCAAAAGACCCAGCGGGCCCCGCCCTCTCCTAGCTTCTATTGGTTGCCAGAGGAGCTCGTTAGCCTAACCGCGCTGTCGCCATGGCAGCAAGACCCGCCTTCACCTGGGCGTGGAGACTCTTGCGCAAGGGAGAGGCGGGCATTTCTCAAACCCGACCAAATCAGAAAAGGAAACGTCAGCCTTCCAAACTCCTGGGGAAGGGTCTTGCCTTTGTGTGGCCTGAGAATTCCCACTGCAGTGCTTCTCCCTTCTTTGTATCATAAAACTCAGCTTGTTTCATCTTGCTGTTTTAGAGAGAAAGCGCTTTATGCACTGTAAGCTAGTAACAGCAACAAAAACGATATGAGATTGAAGGGCTTTGTCCTCATTCAAAATCTGGAAATGTTATTTAGGGATCCACGTCTTTGCTACAGAGGACTTTCTGCGCGGCAACGTCTCTACCCCTACACACACACCTGAGAAGGAGAAATCGAGGGTTGGAGAGGGGTTGGTGTGGGCTGGGCCTGTGAAGAGTGTGCACAACAGCGTCCTTAGCCTGGTCCGCCTACCCCATGCTGGTGCTGGGCCTGGCAAAATGGGGCAAAGTGTGCATGGCCAGGATGCAGGGGTGGGGGTCCCCAGCTGCTACAGGGCAGGTGTGAACTTCTTGCCAGCTGTGAAGGAAAGAGGACTCATCTGAATTCAGGGCACCAGACCTGGAGTGAGGACACCGGGGCTTTGGCCCTGGCCCTGCCCCTGCCCCTAAGCCGCTGTGCTAGCCTGGAAAACATACCTCCCTTTTCTGGGCCTCAGCTTCCCTTACTTCACTTATCTGTAAAATGATTTGGTTGGATTATAAGATCCCCTTCAGCTTTGATATGTTGGGATTCCTTAGGGGTGGGTGGGAGGGGTATCAATATGGCCCAAACTTGAGGTTGGTGGCTGGATTAGCATATGGGCTGGGTCCAGGTGGAATCAAGCCCCTCGAAGGCCCTGTGAACTGAGGTGGGCACTTATCTGGAGGCCACTGAGTTTGTGTTCCTCTCTCCTACGCTTATGCCTTATTCCTCTTTATATCCTTGCCACCTGGCAGAGTGACCTGCGCTTGGTGGGTGCTCAGGAAGTGTTTGCTAAACTGAATTATATAGAATTAAATTAAACCTAGTTGGCAGGGAGCAGGGACAGGAGGCCTGTGGTGTGATGCAAAGGTCAGGGGCTTTGGAGCTAGTGACCAGGGCAGGAATCCTGGTTCTTCCCTTCCTAGTTGTGTGAATTTGGGTGGTTTCCTTTAGGACACCGCCTTTGGGTCTTTGGAAGTCTTTGGAATCCTTTCAGAAGTCTTGGTTTCCATGCCCATAAAATGGGATAAATATTACCAAATTTTCAAGGTGGTTGTGGGGATATAATAAGTTTACATGTGCAAAGCACCTAGAACAGCATCTGGCACAAAGAGGAAGGCTCTATAAATGGCAATGTTAGCTCATTGTGGAGGTCAGAATGGCTGCTTTGGTGAGCAAGCTCAGGCAGAGACAGGATGCCTACCTCGTGGGGGCAGAAGAGATAGTTCAAGTACTGGAAAAAGACACTTCTTCCCCCGTATACGTTCTATGTGGAGGTGGGGACTTTCATGGGGACAAAAGCATGGGACTGAGTCTATCACCTCCAATGGATGACCCTCTGACAGACAACACTAAATATGCCCAATGCTGAGCTCACCATCTTCCTCATCAAACAGAAGGGAGGCCTTCCACTGTCATTTGGCATTTCTGCAGCCCCTAGATTATGGCATCAAACTATCTTTGACTCCTTTCTCCTATTTCCACATCTTGTCTATCCAGGTGTCCCCAAGAAGTAGCTATTGTTACCCTGCCTGTATGTTTCCTCAGCTAGCATTCTGCTCCCTGAAATGCACTCCCTTCCTGTGTCCTCCTAGTTTCATCCTATCTTCCTCTAATTCTGTTTTCAGCACATCGCTCATTGCTCAATAATCTCTGGTAGCAAGCACCCTGTTGCATCTAATTCAGACCCCTCCACTTGGCAACCAAGCCAAGTGGTTACCATTTCTGTGCTTCCCCACCCCATCTCATCACTGGTTACTCCCCTCCCTGGCTGTCCCTACATTTGACTTTGCTCATTGCAGTCCTCCATAGGATATTATCATGCCTAGCCCTGCCAGTCCTTATCTTTCATCTAATTCAACTCTCTGCCCAAGCACTTACCTTGCAGAAGCTTTTCCCAAATAGTCCTACCTGACCCAGGGCACCTCATTCCCATGCATCCTCCATGTGCCCTGGTTTATGAGCCATGCCAGTGAAGTTAGTCTGAACCTATTCATTCAATTTAATTCCATAAACATGTGCCAAGCGCTATCTGTGAGCCAAACTCCAGGGCTCACAGATGCTAGGTACCCCAGGGATACAATAGACAAATCATATGTAACTCTGCTTTCAAGTAATGCACAACCTAATAGGAGACCAATCACATGGTTGGAATGTAGCATGAAAAGTGATGTGTTGTAGAAGTGAAGCAGCCTTGTTGTCTGTGGTGACACCCAAGGTTTGTTGTCTCCAGGCCATGAAGATCAAGGATGCAGACACACAAAGAGTGAGGTTAAGAGTGGAAATTTAATAGGTGAAAGAAAGAGAACAGCTCTCTGCTACAGAGAGGGGTCCTGGAAAAATGGGTTGCCGATTCAAGGTGAAATGCAGGGGGTTTTATAGATGAGCTAGTGGGGAGATGGTATCTCATCTATACAGGGCACCTCAAAAAAAGTTAGCACCAGGTGTGCCATCTGTATAGGGCACAAATCTCTGGCAGCCCCCAGCCCAATCTTTATTATGCAGGTGGCTTCTCTGCCTGAGCTTCTCCATGTTGCCCAGTTCTTTCTTACTGTACATGTGCTAACAAAAAAGGGAAGGTAGAGCCCCATGGTGAACATGCCTGGCCCCCCTGGTAGTCCTTTTCTATGAGTGCAGCTGCCAGCATTTCCCCATGCAAGCTTCCAGCTTCCTTATATATGTTTGCAGCCCAATCTTTCAGGCTACTCTGTGTTGGAAAAGAAATGATTTCTAGGACTGCTTCTTATTAGAAGGGAAGTTCTGCTAAGGACTTTTTTGTCCTTGCTGTCTGCCTAAATAATTTCTATCTCCTGTATCAGAAATGCTTTTTCCCTTCAAAAAATTTTTTGAGCACTGTGCTAGGTGCTGGGGATATCTCAGTAAACAAGACAAACCCTGTCCCTGTTCCCACTGAACTTGAAGTTTATTGCAAGAAAATGACAAATCAACAAGCAATGACAATTCAGGGTGGTAAGAGCTGTGCTGGGGGAAGGCTGCAGCGGCACTTGGGAAACCTAGACCAAGGGCCAGCGGAGCCCAGAATGGTGGAGAGGGGGCTTTGAGGGCAGTGAGGGCTACTTGGGCTGTGCCAGAGTGGTGGGGGCAGAACAATGTCACACCCCCAAATGTCCACATCCTAATCCCTGGAACTTGTGAATATTGTCTTACACAGTAAAAGGCACTTTGCAAATATAATTAAATTAAGGTCCTTGGTTGGGGAGAGCGGCTTGGATTATCCAGGTGGGCCCAATCTAATTAGATGGCTCCTTAACAGATGAACCTTTCCTGGCTGTGGTTAGAGAAGAAGATGGACGTGGAAGTAGGGTCAGAGAGATGCTATGCTGCTGGCTTCAAAGATGCAGGCAGGGGCCACAAGACAAGGACTGTGGGTGCTGCAAAAGCTGGTCAAGGCAAGCCAATACATTCTTCCCTAGAGCTTCTAGAAGGAATGCAGCCCTGTAGACACCCTGATTTTAGTTCAGGAACACTTTTGTCAGACTTATGGCCTACAGAGCTGTCAAATAATGCATTTGTGTTGTGTGAAGCCACCAGGTTTACGGTAATTTGCGACAGCAGCCATGGGAAACAAATACTGTCGGGAAGGGGATGGGCAAAATTTGGGACACAATTCAGGAGCAAGGTGATACTGAGGAGGGCATTCTGGTGGGGGGCAGGGGCGGTGTAGGGAGAGCAAAGAGATAGCACTGGGGAAGTGCAGGGAGAGGCATGTAGAAAAATAGCTAACGATTCAGTTTGGCTTGATGCCAGGACGAGCGTATGGGAAGGGAGGGCAGGGAGCCCAGTGACATCAGAGTCAGAATGTGAGCCAAGAGGGAGCAGGGAGCCCCTGGCTCAGGGCTCATGGAGAGGGTGGAGACCAGGTAACGTCAGCAATGCACTCTCTCCAGCAGAGGAGGCCTAAGGAAGCTCTGGAGCCTTCCACTGCTTCCTCTCAGGACTTAGCCTTCATCCTGCCCCCAAGTTTGGAGCTCTAGAACTCAGGCCAAAACCCATACCCTCTAGCTCATATCTGCTTTTATCCAATAACCCTAAAATCAGTTTGACTTTACGAGGCGAAATCTTGGCATCCATGCCACAGCTGAGGGTCTGGGTTCCTCCTCATTCCCTGTCTCTACCATTGGTGCTCTTGGATAGGGGATGAGCGCTGTCATTACTCCCAAATGGTGTCTACTCTCCCTGGCATCAATTATATGCCCCTGCTTTTCCTCTAATCCCCACCAAAGCTTATCTGTCCAGTGTCTCATCACCTCAAGCTCCTATGAGATGATTAACTTCCTAATTTTTGCATTAGCAACCATGTCTTAGACACACTAAAAGATCATCCAGCCTAAACAGAGAACAAAGCTCAAATGACAGAATACAGATATGTGTTAACACACTCAAAGGGGCAGTAATGTGGGAGTACAAAGGAGCGCTTGACCCACCTCTTATAGGACATTGCCCTCTAGCCACAGATGGCAGGTCAGGTGCCTGACAATGTCTTTGAAATAGTATGGGCACCATCCTCAGATACCTGAGTACCTCTTATCTCTCTGGCTGTAGCAGGATTTCTCAGGCATCAGGGAGATGGGGGCACTGAGCTCAGGGCAGAGAGTGCCCTGCTGTGTAGTACCCTTTTCTAGCTTGGCAAGCCCCTGGATAGGCACACTCTTTTTGGCTGGGGTCCCCATATTTGCCTTTTTATACACACACACTGCACTCTCAACACCACTTGACTAAAGCAACTCTTAAGCAAACAGCAATTACACTTTTAAAAAAAAGAGAGAGAGAGATGAGGGTTTTGCTATGTTGCCCAGGCTGGTCTGGAACTCTTGACCTCAAGTGATCCTTCTGCTTTGGCCTCCCAGTGTTGGGATTATAGGCATGAGCCCATGCGCCTGGCTGAATTACATTTTAATTGAACAAAACTTAGAATAAAAGCATTATTCTACCTAAAGCTTAATAAATGACAAACACTGCCTGGTTTACTATTTTTTATATGTAAATGCACATACAGATGTAATATGCACACCCATATTTAAATTGATATACTAGACCCAGTTTATGTCAGGCATTCTACCAGCAGTTGCCCATTAGGCACCCTGATGTACACCGTCCTGGGTGCTACGTGTTCAGCTCCCTGTGTTGTATTTTTCTTGGTTCAGCTCCCACCACTGCACATGTTCTTTTGGTTGTAGACTTCATGGCACTGCATAAATAGAGGATAACAGCTCACTTTTTGGTTTCAATGTTCTTAACTTCATCAAGTATCTTGGGTTTTTGTTTGTTTTTCAGCTTGCAGTAGTGAGTAGGAGGCAGCGTAGGGTTGTGGTAAGGCCCTGGAACCAGAAATCATAAGTTCCAGCTTCTAGTTTGAACTTACTCCTGTCAAAGCACTAGCCCATTGGGTCTCAGTTTCCCCCTGAAAAGATTTGTTTAGAAGAGCAGCTTTTAAACTTTCAGGTCTTGTGTCTTTTTACATTCTTAAAAATTATTGAGGTTAGGCCGGGCATGGTGGCTCATGCCTGTAATCCCAGCACTTTGGGAGGCCGAGGCAGGTGGATCACCTGAGGTCAGGGGTTCAAGACCAGCCTGACCAACATGGAGAAACCCTGCCTCTACTAAAAATACAAAATTAGCCAGGCGTGTGGTGCATGCCTGTAATCCCAGCTACTTGGGAGCCTGAGGCAGGAGAATTGCTTGAACCCAGGAGGCAGAGGTTGCGGTGAGCTGAGATTGTGCCATTGCACTCCAGCCTGGGCAACAAGAGCAAAACTCCATCTCAAAAAAAAAAAAAAAAAAAAAAAAAGATTGAGGTTATATTGGGGGAAAATTTTTTTTTAAAATTGAGGACCTTAAGGAATTTTTGTTTATCTGGGTCCTATCAATATTTGCAGTATTGAAATTAAAACAAAATTTAATCATATTTATGTAACAACAATGAATTCATTATATGTATAAGCACCTTTTGGTGAAAAAAAAACCAACTATTTTTCTAAAAGATAAAATTTAGTAAGAAGAGTGGCATTAATTTATATTTTTATAACCCCCCTTACCATCCGGTTGAATAGAAGACAGGTGCATTCTCACATCTGGTTCTGCCTTCAGTCACTTGCAATATCACATGCCATCTAACCTTCGGAAAGCCCCACTATATGCTTGTAGGAGAATGAGTGAAAACAGCAAGTAACATCTTAGTATTTCTTGGAAAACAGTTAGAACTCGTTTCCCTAAAAGAGTCTTGGAGGCCCACAGAGTCCTCAGACCATACTCTGAAAACTGCTGCTTCAGAAGGCCCTAAGTTTCCTACCAGACCTGATATTCTGAAGTCTTTCTGATAATACTCTATGGTAGCATTTTTCAAAATACGCTTCAGGGAGTATGCTCCCAGGAACAGTATCATGGGATGTTACTGTACATGGGATGCAAACTGTCTGTGGGGAAAATGTGGTTTCTATGAATAAATTAGTTCGGGGAACCTTAAAGTAAATTAAATAGGCACATTTTACTTCAGAACTTTTCAGATACTTTGATGTGATAAGACATATTGTGACTCCCTTACAATACATTATTGTGTCTAGTGTTTCCCACAGTTTTGACCACAAACTCTTTTTTGAAGAGCATCCTTCAAGACTAGTGTACCAAGGAACACACTTTGGGAAGTGCTGCTCCAGTGACTTCTAGATCCCTTCCCTGAGTATTAACAGATCGGGTTCTATCATTTGGAACCAATTTTCCTCTAAATAAAATTCTACTTATGCACTTTTTGGTTCTTTTAATGCAGATACTTTATGATAGCCATTTCTAAGGCTAAGAGAACTTCAAGTTGCTAAAATAGATAAGGTGCATTTGGCTGAAAATTAAGTGTAAAGAATATTAGTAACTATGTGAATAGTAGTATATATTTATTGGGTGATTGAATAATAATTCCATGTATTGAGCATCTACTACATGCCAGGAACCTTTTTTTTAGGAGTGATCAAGAGTGTGTGGTATTAGTGGAGGTATAGACATATAGAACAGAGAACCCAGGGATAGATCTAAGTAAATATGCCCAGTTGATTTTTTTTTTTTTCCTGAGACAGGATCTCTGTCACCCAGGCACAATCATGGCTCACTGTAGCCTTGACTTCCAGGCTCTTGAGTAGCTGGGACTATAGGCATGTGCTACCATGCTGGGCTAATTTTTTAATTTTTATTTTTTGTGGAGACAGAGTCTTGCTATATTGTACAGGTTGATCTCAAACTCCTGGGTTCAAGCAATCCTCCCACCTCGGCCTCCCAAAGTGCTGGGATTCCAGGTGTGAGCCACCGTGCCTGGCCTTATGCCCAATTGATTTTTGACAAAAGTGTACAAGCAATGAAGTGGAGGAAAGATAGCCTTTCAATGAATGGTGCCGGAACAACTGGACATACATAGGGGAAAAAAAAAAAAAAAAAGAACCCTGACTGAAGTCTCATACCTTGTAAAAAATGTAACTCAAAAAGAATCATAGACTTAAATGTAAAACTGAATAGAAAAAAATCATGAGAGAAAGTTATTGGAATCTAGGGCTAGGCAAACAATTCTAAACACCAAAAGCACAATCCACAAAAGAAAAAAAAATGATCAATTGGACTTCATCAAAATTAAAAACTTTTGCTCTCTGAAAGACCCTGTTAAGAGAATAAAAATATTTGCACGTGACATATCTAATGAAGGACTGGTATGTAATATATATGAAGAACTTTTACAACTCAACAGTAAAAAAAATACAATTAGAAAGCAGGCAAAAGACATAGACATTTCACTAAAGAGGATATACATATGGCAAATAAGTACACGAAAAGATATTCAACATCACTAGCCATTAGGGAAATGCAAATTAAAATAATGAAGACAGAGTGTGGTGGCTCATGCCTATAATCCTAGCACTTTGGGAGCCTGAGGCAGGCAGATTGCTTGAACCCAAGGGTTTAAGAGACCAGCCTGGGCAATATGGCAAAACCCTGTCTCTACCAAAAATACAAAAACTTAGCTGGGTGTGGTGGTGCACGCCTGTAGTACCAGCTACTCGGGAGGCTGAGGTGGGATGATCACCTGAGCCTGGGAAGTTGAAGCTGCAGTGAACCGTGGTCATGCCACTGTACTCCAGCCTGGGTGACACTGTGAGACCCTGTCTCAAATAAAAAATAAAAAACCAGGCCAGGCACGGTGACTCACACCTATAATCCCAACACTTTGGGAGGCTGAGGCAGGCAGATCACCTGAGGTCAGGAGTTTGAGACCAGCCTGGTCAACATGGCGAAACCCCGTCTTACTAAAGATACAAAAATTAGCCGGGCATGGTGGCGTGCGCCTGTAGTCCTGGCTACTTGGGAGGCTGAGGCATGAGAACTGCTTGAACCCAGGAGGTAGAGTGTGCAGTGAGCCAAGATCACGCCACTGCACTCCAATCTGGGTGACAGAGTGAGATTATGCCTCAAAAAATAAAAGTAAATAAATAATAAATAAAAAATATTTTAGAAATAAAAATAATGAGCTATTACTACATATCTATCAGAATGGCTAACTATGTATCTATCGGAATGGCTAAAATAAAAACAATAGTGACAATTCCAAATGCTGGTGAGGATCTGAAGGGATTGGCTCACTCATATATTGCTGGTGGGGACAGAAAATGACACAGCCTCTTTGGAAAACAGTTTGGCAGTTTCTTTAAAACTAAACCTGGAACCACCACATGACTCTAGGCAATTGCACTCCTTGGCATTTAGCCTAGAAAAAAAGAAGACTTATGTTCACATAAAAATCTGTCCATGAATGCTTGTAGCAACTTTATTTAAAATAGCCCTAAACTGGAAACAACTCAGATGTCCTATTATGGGTGAACAGTTAAACAAACTTCAGTACATCTGTACCGTGAAATAGAACTCAGCCAAAAACAAACAAAAAAGGAATCAACTATTGACATATGCAACAACTTTGATGAATCTCCAGAGAATTATGTTGAGTAAAAATACCAATCCCAAAAGTTTGCATACTGTATGATTCCATTTATATAAATTCTTGAAATGGCAAAATTGTAGAAATGGAAAACACATTAGCAGGTATTAAGGAGGGGGTGGAGGTGGATATGACTATAAAAGACAAAGTAAGGGATCATTGTAGTGATGGAAATGTTTTGTATCTTGATTATGGAAATGTTAATAACCTGGTTTTAATACTGTACCATCATTTAATAAGATGTTATAAGTGATCTTTGTGTATTATTTCTTATAACTACGTGCAAATCTACAACTGTCTCAAAAGTTAATTTTTTAGAAGCCTACCTGAATTAGTCAAGATGCTAACTTGCAATCTAACTCAAATTTGCTTTATTAAGCTGAGCCATATAAAATTGCCAATATTTGACTGCTTTCGACTTACAAAAATGGTGGTTTCATATGGTTCAACCTAAAAAATACAATAAATAGTAATGCATTAGCACACATAACTGGGAAATTAATCTGTAGAACCAGCTTCAGGCACAGTGGGAGCCAATAGAGAAATGGTATCCTGAGGGCTCTGTCACTGTCTCCATTTCTTGGCTCTGCTTTCCTCTGTGAACTTCCTTTATTCTCAGACAGGATCATTTCACCTCTTTGGAAAGATGCTGCCAATGACCTCAGCCCTGCATTGTTGTGGCTTATGAACATCAAAGAAAAAGTGACCATCTTTATCATAGCATCCATGGGACCAATCTCAGGGAAGACGCTAATTGGCTTTGCTTCCGTCACAAGTTGATCCATCAACCAATTATTGTGGCCAGGTTGATGAATAATTCTGATTGGCTGTCTCCATAGGGAGGGTGAGACACCATAATTAACTGCTGTCAGGCCCAATCGGATGCTAAGCAAGGAAAAAACAGATTGCTTGTTTTTCACAGGAACGGATAAGGAAAGGACAATGGGTAACTTGTTTTTTATTTTACTTTTCCATTAAAATTTTTCCTTAATGAGCATGCATCACATTTTATCACTTTTTTTTTCTTTTTTTTCTTTTTTTTGAGACTGAGTCTCACTCTGTCGCCCAGGCTGGAGTGCAGTGGCGGGATCTCAGCTCACTGCAAGCTCCGCCTCCCGGGTTCACGCCATTCTCCTGCCTCAGCCTCCCGAGTAGCTGGGACTATAGGCGCCCACCACCTTGCCCGGCTAGTTTTTTGTATTTTTTAGTAGAGACGGGGTTTCACAGTGTTAGCCAGGATGGTCTCGATCTCCTGACCTCGTGATCCGCCCGTCTCGGCCTCCCAAAATGCTGAGATTACAGTTTATCACTTTTTAAGAGAAAATTGTGTGTGTGTATATATATACATATATACACACACTCATTATCATTTAGGAGAGATAAAAGTCCAGCATGAGTTGAAGTCTGCCAAAAATTCAAAGAATACTCAAAAAGGGCTCTTTTATAAAGTTATATTAGTAACTTAGAGATAGAAGAAGATATAGGTTTGCTACCTGGAGCCAAGCGTATAATGCTTATGGTGAATACAGAAAAAGGAGAACAGAAATGCAGACAATGTTTTATGTGTATGGTTTCCACCAAAGAGAATTGTCTTTTAATTTTCTTTTTTTTTTTTTTGAGACAGAGTCTTGCTTTGTCACCAGGCTGGAGAGCAGTGGCGCGATCTCGGCTCACTACAACCTCTGACTCCCTAGTTCAGGGGATCCTCCTGCCTCAGCCTCCCAAGTAGCTGGGATTACAGGCACGCATCACCATGCCCAGCTAATTTTTGTATTTTTAGTAGAGACGGGGTTTCACCATGTTGGCCAGGCTGGTCTTGAACTCCTGATCTCGTGATTCACCCACCTCGGCCTCCCAAAGTGCTGGCATTATAGGCGTAAGCCACCGCGCCTGGCCAATTGTCTTTTAATTTTAAAGGGTGGGACCTTGCTTAGCCAGAATAGCAGACTGAAATGGAGGCCCTGATTGTAAGCAATTGCTCTCCACTCATGTCCCCTGATCACTTATGCATGGAGTCCTAATTAGGGGAAAAGATTTAGACTGTCAGGAGCAGGGGAAAGCAAAAAGAAAAAGCAGATAAGCTATAAGTCTGCCTTTCTTAGTGGTCCAGGACATATAGCCTTCCAGTGCAAATAACTCACCATCTTTCTGTGCCTGACTTACCACCAGACCCTCAGCTGATAGAAAAATGCAAGTTAGCTCACTGCAACCTTGGCATTATCAATATTGCATGTAGCCCCCACCAGAACACAGCACAGGCACCATCCTATAAAATCCCAGCAAACCTTTGTCTCCTTGCAGTCAGCTCCTCTCTTGCTAATTTGTCTGTTGCTTTTTTGCAATGTGTTTTTCTACTTTCTTTAATAAATCTGCCTTTCTTTCCTGTGACTGTCTTAGTATATTCCTTTTACCATCCACACCACTGGCCCCAGTTAGTCACTGCCCACGATACTATGTATGAGCTTCACAACTTTTTTCCAAGTCCATCTAGTATTGGACTTGGAAAAAAAGACCATGAATCTTTTTTTTTTTTTTTGAGACAGAGTCTCACTCCGTCACCTAGGCTAGAAACGCAGTGGTATGATCTCAGCTCACTGTACCCTCTGCTTCCTGGGTGCAAGCAATTCTGGTGCATCAGCCTCCCAAGTAGCTGAGATTACAGGCACCTGCCACCATGCCCAGCTAATTTTTGTGTTTTTAGTAGAGATGGGGTTTTGCCATGTTGCCCAGGCTGATCTCGAACTCCTGGCCTCAAGTGACCCACCTATGTTAGCCTCCCAAAGTGCTGGGATTATAGGTGTGAGCCACCATGCCCAGCCTGACATTTTAGTTTTATGAAAGACTCTTCTACCAGCGGTCAAAAGGGAGAAAATAAACCCCAGTCCTGTCATGTATTTTGTTTTTTAATTTTTTTAAATGGAGGTATAACAGATCTACCATAAAGCGTATAAGCCCCTGTGTATAGCTGCATGAATTTTTACACTGGAAAACTCAGGGCTAGGAGCCAGGATCCCTGGTTCTGCCACAGCTCTGCTGTTAAATCTCTGTGTGATTCTGAGTAGGGCAACTCTTTCCTTCTGAATTTCAGTTTCCCTAACTGTAAAGTGACAGCACTAAACAAGATCATTATTTTACAAAGCGTGCTATGTGTATGCAAGTCAATTCTAAGTGTATTTGGAAGGGTTTTTATTTTGATAGAGATGTATTTTTTTATTTTTTAAACCTTCATATCGAGTTACAATTTGCATAGGATAAAGTATACAAATCTTAATTGAAGGGTTCAGTGAATTGTTACTGTAACCGCCTGATGGGTTCTTCCAGCTGCACAAACAAAATCAGTTCCTAAAGACCATGGCACTGCAGTAAACAAAGAGTTTAATTGATGCGGGGCCAGCCACGCCATGCGGGAGACAGAGTTATTACTCAAATCGATCTCTCTGGAGGCTCAGAGGTTAGGGGTTTTTCAAAGCTAGTTTGGTGGACAGGGGTCTAGGGCATGGGGAATGCTGATTGGTTGGGTCAGAGATAAAATTACAGGGAGCCAAAGCTGTCCTCTTGGGCCGAGTTGCTTCTGCGTGGGGCCACAGGAGCGGCTGGCGAGTCCAGGTGGAGCATGGTGTTAGACATGGGAAAAACTTGAAAAAGCTGTTCTTGGGTTGTACAACAGTGACGTTATCCACAGGAGTCACTGGAGAAGTTGCATATCTTGTGACTTCCAGAATAATGACTGGCAATCATTTATGTCTACACCTTAGCTGAATTCAGGCTTCTCTATCCTCCTAGCCTGGTGGTCTCTCATTAGCTTTGCAAAGGTGGTTGAGTTTTGGGGATGGGCGATTATCCTTTAAACTATAAACTAAATGTCTCCCGAAGTTAGCTTGGCCTAAGCCTAGGAATAATTAAGGGCAGCTTGAAGGCCAAAGGCAAGATGAAGCTTAGCTAGATCAGATCTCCCCTACTGCCATAAGTTTCTTACTAATTTTTGCAAGGATGGCTTCATTACCTATGCATAAACTTGTGTAACTATAGATGTAAATCATTCCCAGTTCCCCCAGAAAGCTCTTTGTGCCCTAGTTACCTTCACTATGAAGGTAACTAGAATTCTGAGTTTTTTCAACATAGATTGGTTTTGCCTGTTCTTGAACTTCCTGTAATTAAATCATACAGTAACTACTCTTCATCTGTGCCTGGCTTTTCTGGGTCATCATTATGTTTGTGAAAATTATCCATATTGTTCTATGTAGCAGTAGTTCATTCATTTGCATTGCTAAATAGTATTCCATTGTATGAATATACCACAATTTAGTTATCCATTCTATTGCAGCTGGACATTTGCGTTGTTTCCAGTCTTTGGCTATTGTGAACAAAGCTACTACTATTGTAAATGTCTTTTGGTGGACATGTGCACTCATCTCTCGGGTGTATACCTAGGAGTAGAATTGCTGAGAAATAGGGTACTCAGGGTTATCATCATACACAATCTTGTATGAATCTTATATGACTATATACAGGTGTATTTTAGGGGAGGGGGATAAAGATGATCTTAAACTTTTTCAGATTCTTACAGAGATTTTCTAATTTAAAAAGGTTTTTAGGCCAGGAATGGTGGCCCACACCTGTAATCTCAGCATTTTGGGAGGCTGAGACAGGTGGATCACTTGAGGTCAGGAGTTCAAGATCAGCCTGGCCAACGTGGTGAAACCCCGTTTCTACTAAAAATACAGAAATTAGCTGGGCGTGGTAGCAGGTGTCTGTAATCCCAGCTAATTGGGAGGCTGAGGCAGGAAACTCTCTTGAACCCGGGAGGCAGAGTTTGCAGTCAGTTGATATTATACCACTGCACTTTAGCCTGGGCAACAAAGCGAGACTGTCTCAAAAAAATATAACATAACAAAACATAACATAACATAAGATGGTTTTTAGTTTCCTGGTAAACAAAATCCTGGAGCGGGGGGCATTATTTCTATTTTTATTTACTTATTTATTTTCAAGTCAAGGTTTCACTTGTCACCCAGGCTGGAGTACAGTGATGCTATCATGGCTCACTGCAGCCTTGACCTCTTGGGCTCAAGCGATCCTCCCACCTTAGCCTCCCAAGTAGCTGGGACTCCAAGCTTGTGCCATCATGCCCAGCTAATTATATATTACCTTTTTTTTTTTTTTTTTTTTTGTAGAGACGGGGTCTCACTACGTTGCCCGGGCTGCTCTGAACTCCTGGGCTAAAGCGATTAGAGGGAGGGTTTTAGAATGCACACATTTGCGTAAAGAACTTAGATGAGGAGAGTGCACATGCTTAGAAAATTGCGGAAACTGCAAAGCTGTGTCTAGGTATAGAGGTGGGTTGGGGAAGAGGGTACAGGAGCAGGGAATATCAAGATCCAAAAAGATACTGTAAGGTTGAAATGAAGGCTGAATCTAAGTTTCCCACTTACACAAATATGAGTGGGACAGCTAAAAGTAACTGAGGATAGCTTAGTGAATAGCACAAGTGTAATGTGACTGACAAGAACAAACAAACAAGCTAATTTGACCTCAGGCTGAATTAGAGGAACTTAGGACCTAAGAACTCATTTTCTCTAGAATAAGGGTAGTGGTGCTCCACCAACTCTGCACCAGTAGCCTACAGCTGGGTGCTCTGTTCCATGTTAGGGACACATGCTCCAAGGAACACAGACCAGAATGCATTTAGAGGACAGTGGTCAGTGTGGTGAAGGCCTTGAACCCTGCCACATGAGGAACAGCTGTAGGAAATGGGACATTGTCCTAAGAAAGAAAAATCTTGGTGGTGATAGCAGTCTTTGGCTATCTGAGGTGATGTCATGTGGAAGAGGAATGAGTTGCCCAGAGAGATTTCTTGCTGTCACTGATAGTGTTCACACATTTTTTTTTTTTTTTGGATGGGCACTTGCTGAAGCTATTTCAGAGGGAAAGTAAATATCAGATGAAAAGTTTGATGAGTGACTCTGAGTTCCCTTTTAACTCTGAGATCCTGTGAATCTGGCTGTGTGACCGTGACTTGGTCACTGAACTTGGAACCTTAGTTCTTCTTCTGTAAAATAATAGAGTAGACTAAGGATTCTTTAGCGCTGAACACAATCTACTGAGTTGCTGCCCAGAGAAGCTAGGTAGTGTTACATATTCCCAATCTTCAGCTGTGACTCCTGCAGTTAGGGTGCTTTGGTCGTAAGCAACAGAAACTGACCGTTTAAAGAAAAAAAAAAAAAGTTTGTTGGAAAGCAGTGAGAAATTCATATAATCTATGAAATGACTGAAGAACAAGACTTGAAGAAGGCCGAAACTAGAGCGTCCTCCCCTGGTATGCCATGGAGGTGCATTGGCTGTAATGGATTTTTCCCTTATTCTTAGGTCACTATTCAACATTCAAAGTCCAGATGACAGAGTCAGTCCCTTGGACCTAACTTGGCCTCAAGCCTGCTCCTTGGCAAGAAGATCAGGACACCTTGATTGTCAGCCCAAGGTCATTCCCCAAGATGAAATCAAAAGCTATTACTAGAACAAGACCAAATAACATGTCCCCTACAACCTCCACCCTTTTCTCTCCCATTTATGATAGCACATCAGACTCAAGAGAGTGAGCAGCATTATGATGAAAATAATCTTCAATCTATTTCAACTTACCTTTAAAAGCGAAAAATGCACTCATCTGGATGCTCACATTTTTACCAGTAGTAGCCCACGTGACATGTCATAACTGGGTGCTGAAATGCTGACAAGTCTGAGAACACGACTCCCCTAGGAGACAGACACGCTGATGGGCTTGTGCATTCACAAACAGATATCGGATGCCTACTATGTGTCAAGGCCTGTGCTAGACACCGAGACTCATTAAGTCAGTGCAAAAAATGGAAAGGTTAAATGTTTGCCCCCGGGTAAACGCAAAGGGCAAGTGCATTGCATCAGGGTTAAACAGGGTGGGGTTGGCCAAGGAGGGATTCCTTTCAGGCCCGGGCCTCGCAGCCCAAACGTGCCCCGCCCTAGCCCCACCCCCGAGTGACCCCCACACTCCAGCCGTCCAGTCCCGTCGCCACCCTGTCCAGTCTCCACCACGGGAGGCTCCAGTCCGGGTCCAGGCCGCCTGGGGCGTTTGCAGTCCTCTGTGGGAGATGGCGCCTCCCAGAATGAGAACATTTCCGTCCCGGGCCAGCAGGTGTTACCTGAGTAAGACTGAGATTCTCTCACCAGGCGACAAGGCTTGTTGTGCCCGAGACAGGCACAGCTCAGATTCCCTCCCCGTGGTAATTAACCCAGGGAAAAATGTAACCAATCCCCGAGACTCGGGCCTCCAGCCAGCCGCCCGCTCGCTCCGTCCTTCCCCACGCGAGGGCCAAGCCTGGAAGGATTGCGGGGGGCGGGGGGCGGTGAGGGCGGCGGGTGGAGGTGGGAGGGCTTGAAATGGATCCCGGCTGGGAGGACGTCCCAGGCCCCCTGCCGGGCGGCGGGCTAGAAGCGTGAGGCGAAGGTCATGGAAAGCCCGCCGGGACCCACCGCGGGGGTGCACTGGTCGCTGTGTCCCGGGCGCCGCGGCGATTTACCGCGCCTGGAGGTCACCGCTCCGCATCCCAGGGCGGGGCAGGAGGCTGGGTCCTGCTGATCCCAGAAGACATAGCAGCACGGAGACACTAATCCGCTGTTTTTACACATAAACACTTCACACGAGAGAGATTACGTACCTCACATTGCAGTCATAGAGGGATCTGTGGGTGTTAGAGGCTTTCAGCTCCTGCTCTCGGGTGCATTGTGGGACAGAGCTTAGCGGGGAGGGAGCAGAGGCCGCGGCAGCCTCGCGGGTTCTAATCTCCCACCTGCCGCTCGCCCTAGATCATGGGGTCTCCCTGGACCTCAGTTTTCTCATCTGCGCAGTGGGTTAAGCTAAAACCTGTGCATCTCTCTGCCTTTTAAGGATAAAACTGAGACTCCGAAGAGTGTTTGGAAAAAACACGTCAGGAGTGTGCAAGGGTTTGTTTGAACTGTGGATCTCATATCCCTGTCTGGCCTGCACATTTGCTCACCAACGAATGCCAATTTCATTGTTTTTTTGTTTGTTTGTTTTTGGGTTTTTTTTAATGGTGGTAATTGACTTGAAGGAAACCAACCTAATTGCTTGGCTGGATGAGTGTAGAGAGGCAGGGGATGACCAGGTGGAAGAGGGCTGCTGCTTTGCAGAGATTCTCTCAGGGAAAGAAGGAATGGGACTAAGGCCTGGAGTGTGATTTTTTTTCTTAAATTTTTAAAATTTTTTTGTAAAGATTCCTGTGATCAGAACCACTCTTAAGTCTGCTGAGTAGAGTAGTAGACCGGAAATCATTTTGAACCAAACCTCTCATTTAACAAATAAGGAAAGCGAGGCCCTGATAGGAGAAAGTGACTTACCCAAGGGCACACAGCTGTTGGCCAGAGGCAGCTCTGAGATTACTTTGAGGCTGATTGAAACTACTTTCCCTGATCTGGACTTTAGTCTCATCTCCCCCAGGCTCCACTCCATGTGAAACCAGGTTTTAGGATTTGGGCCTTTCCCCCAAATAATTCATGGAGTTGTTTACTGCTTCCAAAGCATTTTGAATTCCTCTGGTTAAAGGTACTCTCTGTCACTATGTCTCTCAAACGAGGCAAGGCAGGAGGTTTCAGGGGTTAAGGAGTGAGTACTCACTGGTGTGGAATTTAGCAGAGGTGAGATTTTCATGGGCACTGTGTACTTTATCAGTTTACAACTTGCTGTTAATAGAGGCCATTAATCACAGCCAACTGCAGCTGGCTTAGCCTGGGACAGGGACTGTCCAGCTATGATTAGGAGGGGCAGGCGCAGGCAGGAGTGACCAGGGAAGGACCTCCTACAGTTACCCTTGAGGCCCAAAAATCAGTCCTAGGAAGAAGACGGTGGAATAAGTGCTCCCAATATGAAGACACTGGCACATATAAATGGTGTCTCACTGTCTCCGGCTGAGTCCTTCCAAATGACCCAAACTGAGTAAAATGCCTAACACAGTGTCTGGCACACATTAGGTGCTTAATGAATACTCTGGAATTTGAAAGGCCTTGCCCCAAACATCAAGATATCATTTTATTCCCATGTTACAAGCATGGAAACAGAGGAATAGAAAGGTTAAATCATTTTATCCAAGTTATAGAGCAAGGAAGTGGCAGAGCTGGGATTCAAACTCAGACCCTCTGGCTCCAGAGTGCATCCTCTGAGCCACCCAGCAGGGATGGGCCTGGGAAGAACTTACTAACAGTCTAGTTGTCAGCCTCAGACTCTATCCACCCAAAATATCCTCCCTCCCTCTAGCTGGGTGTGTGCAGCTCTTGCTGGAGAAGGGGTGACCAAGATGACCTCTGGAGGCCCTTGCAGATTTACAATCCTCCAATCCCCCCCTGGAGAATTCCTCCCTCTCAGACTTCACTTGCTTCTCTTTCTGTACTGTCCAACAGGCCGGTCTGGGCCTCCTGACTGAGTTCAGCTGTCGCTGTGGGACAGAAGAGGAGTGTGCAAACCCTGCAGGATTAGGGTTGCTGATGAGGCAGCCATCAGAAGACATCACTTGACAGGGCCTCTCTATTTCATGAGTCATGAGGGCTGAGCTTGGAGCCCTCTTCCTGCTCCTCCAGAAGCCCTGGCCTTCCCGTGACCCAGCCCTTCTTGTTTCCACCTGATGCTTCTCTCACAGCTGCCATGATTTCATAATCTTTTGTTATAACGTTCCACGTCATCCCTCCATCATCTGGTCTCAGCTCACACAGAGGGCTAGGAGGTAAAAAAGTCCACTTCCTGCTTCTCAGCTGGATGACCCCTCCTCCATGCCCAACTGAGAGCTCTTCTTACAAATCTCCATAGAAGGGGGTTCTTCATGTTTCTTGTCAATGTTTTTCAGTGTTGACAACTTATAAGTCTGGGGCATTTGGTGAAATGGAATTTCTGGGGGAAGGCTTTCAGGGATTTGTTGGGGGCATATATAAGGATTTAAAGTATTCAGATAATCTAGCTCAGGGGTCTGCAAACTTTTCCGGTAAAGGCCTAGATAGTGAATATTTTAGGCAGGTTATACAAGTTCTGTGGCAACGACTCAGTTCTGCTGTTAGAACACAAAAGCGGCCACAGGTGATAGGTAAATAAATGAATGTGACTTTTTCCAATAAAACTTTATTTACAAAACTAGACTGTAGACCAGGTTAGGCTTGTGAGCCATATAGTTTGCTGGTCTCTGATAGAAGTGGTTTAAGGTTGGGGCCTGGGTGGGCATCCCAGGAGGCAGCAGTGGGCAATTATTGTGTAATGCCGTTGGCTGGACCTGCACAAGCATGGGACACCTCCCTCACCCCTCCCACCAGAGGTCATCGGTGGACAGAGGCCACTGGGGAGCACTAATCAAGGGTCAAGATTGCTCTTCTGTAATGGAGCTGTGGGGTGCTGTGTCAAAAGGGAGGAGGAGACCCATCAGTCATTTTTTTTTTACACGGAGTCTAACCCTGCCACCTAGGCTGGAGTGCAGTGGAGTGATCTCGGTTCACTGCAACCTCCACCTCCTGGGTACAAGCGATTCTCCTGCCTCAGCCTTCCAAGTAGCTGGATTACGGGCATTTGCCACCATGCCTGGCTAATTTTTGTATTTTTAGTAGAAATGGGGTTTTGCCATGTTGGCCAGGCTGGTCTCGAACCTGTGACTTCAGGTGATCTGCCGGCGTTGGCCTCCCAAAATGCTGGGATTACAGGCTTGAGCCACCGCACCTGGCCCCCACAGGTCTTCTGACCACTGTATTCAGTCCTGACCTGCCCAGACAGCCTTCTCCCTAAGGAAGGAGACCCACACAAATCTCAATGACGAATGCGTTTATCTTCTCCGGCTGGAGCAGCAGTAGCTTACTAGGCCTTTTGGATGCACTTCGGAAGAAATCCGGAAGCAGAACCTCATTAGATTATGTGTGGCTGGTGAGGTGATTTTTGCTCAGGACAGGGTGCCCAACGGCTCTGGGAGGTCTTTGGTGAGGAGGGACCTCGAGGAGTTACCTCAGATGTAATGGACTTATTTCACTTCCTCTGGGGCATCCCTCTTTCTTCCACCTCTAAGCCTCTGCATATGCTGTTTCCTCTGCTGCTTCTTCCATCTTCTCCACTTAGCTAAGTCCTTCTCATGCTGTCAGCTCCTCCAGGAAGCCTCCTCAGATTGCTCTTCTCCCTCAGTTCGGTTGATCTTCCTGTATGTGCTCCCATTGAGCTCTGATTCATAGTCTCCCACTAAAGCCTTTGTTTTGCTTCTCTGTGATCACTTGTTTCACCTGTATCTTCCGCTAGAATGTAAGTTAGACTGAAAACTCTGTAAGGACAAGGACCCCAGCATCTTGCACAATATCTGGTCTACATAAGTAGTTCAATAAATATGTATTAAATGAATTAATGAATTTCACTCACGTCAGTGGGCAGAACTTTCCTTTAACTATTGTGAAAATGAACGCGTCCATCACATTCTCTGTAAACCTTACAAGAAGTTTGAGAGAGCCACGATCCTTTCCTGTGGTTATAGAACCAACCTTTCCCTTTCAGCTTCTGTTCCTATTAGTATGTGTGCCGCATGTTCCAAGAATTGTTTGAACAGAGGCAGACACCTTGTTTCAGTGGGCCTTCATTTGGAGAGGAAAGTGATGGGAGGAATATTTTCCTGGACTCCTCCTGGAAGGGGAACTTCCTGTCTCCCTTTATTCTTAAGCACCATATTATTTCTCCGTGACTTAGTTCCCCTTCATAAGTATGAAGGTATACCCAGAGCTCTAGGAGGCCAAGAGAGGAGGATCACTTGAGTCCAGGAGTTCGAGGTTGCAGTAAGCGATGATGAGTGTGCCACAGCACTCCAGCCTGGGTGACAAAGTGAGACCTTGTCTCTAAAAATAAATACATACATACATACAAAATAAGTACAAAGGTACAGTGTTTTGTTTTGTGTGCATGTGTGTGTGTGTCTGTCTGTGTTGTTGTGTGAAGGAACCCTTGGTAGAGTGAATGTTTACCTTGGGAGTAGTTTGAGGGGTTTTCTTTTGAAAGGGGTGTTCCTGAGCTCATTGTGTTCTTCAGAAAATTCCAACTGTAACTGGGATTAGGATTTTTACACCACTGCAAATTAACTGCAGACCACCCCCAACCCTCCTCTCCCACCAGCTGGGGAACATGGGCTGGGCTTGCAGCCTAAGGGTTCTGATAATACCCCTTGGACTCAGCAACTGTCTCCCAAGGAGCAGCAAGAACCTTCCAGATGTCATCATACCAACTTTCCCAATTTCCCCAGAAAGGAGGAGAGGCTCCCAGATGTGTGTTGAAGAGTCAGGGAAACTGAAACACAAGTTGAAGAAAATCAGGTGAAAGGAGCCAGTGAGAATTTGAATTCAAATAGCAGCCCACCCTCCCTTCTGTGCACCGCCTTGCTCTAGCCGCACTGCTGTGTTCCTCAGCGCCCTCACTGGGGCCACTGGAGGTGGTAGCTCTGCCGCCCCAGGCTGGTCAGTGCCCAACTTGTGGGTGGACAGGGGTTGGGGAGAGGAGGAAGGAGAGATGCGTTTCCAGCCCGTTCAGGCATCCTCCATGCCCTCCTCTCCTTATCTCTTTGGAAAACGTGTCTTGATCTATTTTCACCCTTTTCTTTGGGGCCAGCCATAAATGGCCCCAATCACAGCCCTTGGATAGTGTCAGACCTGTGTCTCAGGAGTTGTTGATTCTCTTGATTTCAGGATTTTGGGACTTTGGTGGGATAACCTTTGAGGAATTCTTGGGGGGCAGCTGGAATGAGCCTGCTTGGAAGCTCAGCTAGGCCTTGGTTATGAGCAAAGCATGTTTATGGGATATTAAAAATAGATTGCAAGCAAATATATACATCTCTTTCTATTCCTGGCTCTTTGTCTCTGGCCTCTGGCCTCTCACCTCCTGGGGTGGCCCTCAGTACAGGGGTTTGATTTGCCCAGGTCCCCTTTAGACTGTAGAGCTTCCGCAACCCCCTGCCCTTAAGACTTGCCCTCCTTCCCCGTAGTTCCAGGTTCTTCTCACCTCCTCTCCTCACCATAGTGTCCCTGGCAGAAAAGCTAACAATTAACTGAAGGCAATTAACAGCCTGGGCAGCTCATTCATTGCTAGAGCTGGAGAGGTACTAAATCTTCTCCAGCCAGTCAAGGGCAACCTCCTGTAGGTCATTTAGTAGGGGAGGTCCGTGTCAAGTTCTGAGACTGGCCTTGCTGGGTGAGAAGCCTCACCCTAGCACCTGTAGTCCTGAGCTGGCCACTCTCTGACTGTCCTGTCCACACCCCTCTCCATTCCTCAGGCAGTCATTCGGTAAACATGTGATATGCTTAGTCTGCTCAGGTCTCTGCCCTTAAAGATCCCATCTCCTGGCAAAACACCCAGGGCTGAGTAATTCCTGGGCAGAACCCAGGCTGAGGTGCTGTGGGGATAACCAGAGGGAGAAGGAGACACCGTCCTCTCCTTAGGGAGCTCACAGGGATTGTGTATTGAGTGTGGGGCGGGGGTGGGGGTGGGGAGGGGAATGGATAAGACATGCAGGCCTGGTCTCTGGAAGGCATTCGTGTGATGCTAGAATGGCAGCAGATGTAGGGGGAGATAGAGAGGAGAGGGCAGGAGGAAACTGAGTCAAGAATAGTTAACCAGGGAAGGTTTCTGGCAGAGACAGTTCTTTAATAAGCTTTGAAGAATGGCACTTGACAAAAAGAAAGAGATCCAGATTCAGAGCATCTTTAAATCTTTAAATTCAGATTTAAAGATTAAGTGACTTTAAAATAGGCTCAGAGGCAGCAAAGGGGACCTTCTATTGGAAGGACTACAATAAGGCTCTTGCAGGTATGCTGGGCTAGAATAAAATTCTAGTATCACCAGAATTTTCTCTCTCCAGATTAGACCTAGGAGAAGAATGATGAGGCAAGAAAGGTGTCACATTTCAGGGCAGGACTTACAATCTTAAGACTAAATTGTCTGGTGCCTAGATGTGTGTGTGTGTGTCGTATGTATGTATGTGTTTACACACACGTTAGACAACCAAATGTGTGAAGTTCTTCTATGGGCGAGGCAGTGGAGAAAGCAAGGAGTGTGTGCACATATATGTCATAGGTAGCAAGGTGAGCTGTGTATGGGGGTAAGCGTAGGCTGTGGCCAGAGCTATGAGACAGCCTGTGAACATGTGTGAATCCCTGCTGAAGACAGGGATGGTGTGTGATGGCCTGGTGAGGGAGGATCACTAATTTAAAAAGAAGATGACAAAGCCGGGCACGGTGGTGCACACCTATAATTCCAGCCCTTTGGGTGACTGAGGTAGGCGGATCACATCAGGAGTTCAAGACCAGCTTGACCAACATGGTGAAATCCATCTCTACTAACAATACAAAAATTAGCCAGTTGTGGTGGCACATATCTATAATCCCAGCTACTCAGGAGGCTAAGGCAGGAGAATTGCTTGAACCCTGGAGGCAGAGGTTGCAGTGAGCTGAGATTGTGCCATTGTACTCCAGCCTGGGTGACAGAGTGAGACTCTGTCTCAAAAAAAAAAAAAAAGAAGAAGAAGAAGAAGATGACATGGGTCAGAAGAGGGGCATCCCTGTATCTCTGTACCCCCCTTTCTTGTGATCCCCTCTCTTTTTCTCCTTCAGATCCCAGCAATGGTCTGCTCTCTGGTTGTCCCTGAGGTACATTCATGCCCTGCCACACACCTCCATGTGCACCATTCTCCTCCTTCAGCTTTGCTCTCACATACACATGCCCCTTGGTATGGTTTGAATGCCCCCTCCAAAACTAATGTTGAAATGTAATTGTCATTGTGGTGGTATTAAGAGGTGGGGCCTTTAAGAGGTGATCAAGTCATGAGGACTCTGCCCTCATAGGAGAATTAATGCCATTATCTTGGGAATGGGTTAGTTATCATGGACGTGGGATCCTGATAGAATGGGTAAGTTTATCCCCCTTTCTCTTTCTGTCTCATGCACTCTTCTGCTTTCTGCCTTCCATCATGAGATGACATTCACCAGATGTTGGCGCCATGCTCTTGGACTTCCCAGCCTCCAGAACGACGAACCAAATAAATTTTTATCGTTCATAAATTACACAGCCTGTGGTGTTCTGTTACAGCAGCATAAAACAGACTTAGATCTTCTTCAACCCCAATATCTCCAGCCTCCCTCATCCATTTCTACCCTGTCCCAGAATCACCAGGCTACCTGGTGGAAGTCAGATATAGACCTTCGACTATTGGTGCCCAGGGAAGAGCACAAGCTAACAACTCCATGGCTCCCAGTATTTCTGATGTGAAGTCCATCCCTACCATGCCAGTGAATCAATGTCGTTGGTGGACTGATCTCAGAGGAGCACCTACACTAACATTAGCCATAGAAAAGCCCAGGTTCCATTTCTCTCTTCTTTTGGCCCCAACCTCCATCTTCTATGTGACTCTCCCATCTCCTCCATGTGACTCTCCCATCTCCTCCCTCTCTTTGGCCCTGTGATTATTCAGGCTGCTGCCTGAGTGTGTCCTTCTCATCTCCATATTTCCTTGCCCTCCACCTCCATCATCACTTTTCCACCACTCTCCCACTTTGTCTGTGGCTGCAATTCCTCTCTGGTCTCAGCTCCAACCAACCTGTCACTTTGCTGTGGAGTCAGAGAATTGCTGGAGAGAAGTGGAGAGGGTGGGCGAGAGAGAGTTGGCTTAGGGGGTAGAGCAGACACAGCTTCTCAAGATGTTCAGGTTTCATTCCTTCATCAAATATTGCTGAACTGAGCTCAACACAAGAAACTCATCAGTGCATAAAATACACATACGATTCTTGCCCCATAGAGTATTCAGTTTAGTAGATTAGACAAATTCTTAAAACAATAACTACTCAGTTACATAATGATAAACTGTGACAAGTCAGTAAGTCCTTAGAATCTACCTACAAGTACATCTAGAATCTGACCTGCTCACCATCTCCACTGTGACACCGTTGTCCAAAGTGTCATCCTCTCTCATGTAGATTATTGCAGGGGCTGCATATCTGGATCTCAGACTTTCCACCCCTTTTTCCCTTCAGTCTATTTTCAACCCAGCAGCCAGGCCAGTCTCTTAAAAACATGAGTTACAAATTGTGATCCCTCTGCTCAAAACATTGCAACTGCTTCCCATCTTATTCAGAGTAAAAGCCAAGGTCATTAGGATGGCCTTATAGCCCAATGTGATCACTGGCCCCTTCGCTCTCTGATAATTCTCCTCCCACTTCCCCTCTGCTCCAAACACTCCAGGCTCATGGCCTCCAGGAGGTAAAAGTGGAATTTAAACCTGGGTCGATCTGTTCAAAAGTCCATGCTCCTTCCACTAATAATATTGTCATCCCTTCTTACAAATGAGGAAACAGACATTCAGTGAGTTTAAGACTAGGCTGTAGTCACATGACTAGGAAATGTCAGCATAATTGTAAATCTTGAGATAGTCTCCATGACAATTCTTCCAGAGGATCATAAATGTCCCCCAGTGTGGACCAGGATATGATATTGTTGACAGTTCAGGTCCCTTCCACTGTACAAAATTCCTCATAATTCTCATTTCTACCATAGCTTGTGGTCTTGGTCCTTTTAGCTTATGGTCAGTTTAAAGTGATCTCAGAAAGTCAACCAGGAAATGAAAATTTCTCTTCCTTTAAATTCTCATGCTACCAGAATGTAAGGGCAGTGTTTTTCATCCCCACGAGTTTTTAAAATAAAGTAGAGGGTAGCACCTGGGAAGTCTGCTCCCAGCCTCTTGTAGAGAGGGCACTCAGGGGACTCTAGGAGATTCAGGAGATGCCAATGAAAGCTTTCATTGTATCATCAATGGAGCCATCATGAGGGGACAGTGAAAAGCTCTTTAGACAAGAAAGCCCCAGGAGAGAACCAGCAGGCTCAGGACACCATTTTCCACTCATGTGGGTCAGATCACACCCATGCAATGAGAAGAAACGGGAAAGAGAGTCTCAGAGAATTTTCTTCAGCATGGAGATGAACACCAGTGTTAACTATCTTCAGGATGGACACAAGACTGAACCAAGAATGGATCTCAGGTCTTCAGGTTCTCAGTTCTGTGAAGCCACCGTACTGGCGTGCTGTCAAGCGGTTCCTGATCAAGTTCCTCCAGGAACACAAATCAGTCACCAGGCAGCAAAGCCCTTTTCTGCCCTGGGCATTAGTGAGATCCAGGCAGCTCAGTCAATCTCCCAGGAGCAAGCATCTAACAACCTAGGCTGACAGGTGGCCCCCTGGGATATTGTCTAAGTTAGCCCAGGGACTGCCTGGGGCACTTTCCAGAATTAACTGCAGGGTGAGTGGGAGGAATGGGAGTTTCAGGAAAAGGGAAGCTGGGACATAAGAGGGAGAAGCATGCTCTGGCTGCCTGAAATCACTGGTTGATGCTGTCTGGGCATTTGGACAGAATAGCACCAAAGCATGTCACTGAGCTAAACAAACCAAAGGGTTTGTCGTCTTTTCTCTGACTGGTACTAATGGCATTCCTCTGGTAGAATTCTGTTCTCCTTCTTCTCCTCCTCCCCCTCCTCCTCCTCCTCCTTCTCCTCCTCCTCCTCCTTCTTCTTCTTCTTTTTTAGGTTTGTCTTTCTCTCTCTTTCTTCTACATACTGTCTCTCCTTCCTTCCATCCATCCCTTACTCTCTTCTTTTTTCTTCCATCTTTTCTGGTTCTCCAGAAGGAGGAAGGAACAGAACAGGGTTGGTGTCATGCACATCTTGGTTTCTTGTTTTATAAATAGAGGAGCCCAAATTTTGAGAGGCCAGGAGACTTGTGTGCCAGTTCCATTTCCAGATCTGCCACTGCATTCATCAGGGCTTACTCTGTCACCTAAACTTACTTTACCTCTCATGTCCCAGGTTTCCTATGTGTAAAGCAGGGATAAGAATCCCACCTTACAGGGGGGTTGTGGGATTGAAGGTCTCCATACAAGTAAAAGCCCAGCATGGCACCTGGCACTTAGCCAGGGCATAAAGCCCTGATAAAGAGCTTCATGTTCACCTGAACTCCGTCATTCACTGGATTCTGGCAGTGGCACAAACCTTCCAGAACATGGGATTTAATTTTTAGAAAAAAAACTCCAAATTTATTTGGGGCGACGTTTGAGAAATTAAATGAGTAGGGATTAATTGTGGTAAAAACATTTGGGAAGTCAAAAAAAGATGCAAATTTAAAACAGAAAGACCTCACGGAGCAAGGTTTTCCACGTTGCATAGAGCCAAATGCCTTGAGTATCACCAAACACACCCCAAATCCTGGTTCTAACTTTAGAGTGACTGATGTTACTCCAGCACTCAATGATTATTTCCTTTTGCTGCTCTTTTGTACCTGCATTTGGAAATATTTAAATATTTGAGGAAGTTTTAACACTTTGCATCGCAAATTCTGATTGAATCCTTGAAGCACCAGTTGTTCTTTTCAAACGAAAGTCAATAGAGAAGTGAGTTTGGCTTTCTACCGTGGAGCCCTTTGAGTCTTCAGTTGTTAACCAATTCTCCATTGCTGTTCAGGAATTGGGAGGGTGGACAACTTTCGTAAGCCATTTGGTGATTGTAAAACACTGTGGTAATGCAAAAGTCAGGGCTGAGGAAAGAGAGAGTTTCTTTATTAATCCTACATCATGACCCTACTCTCAGCCCCTAGCTTTAAGGACCAGCCATGGTTTTTCTGTTTGTTTGTTTGTTTTAGATGGAGTCTTGCTCTGTCACACAGTGGCGCGATCTAGGTTCACTGCAACCTCCACCTCCCGGGTTCAAGTGATTCTCCTGCCTTAGTCTCCCAAGTAGCTGGGATTACAGGCACCCACCACCATGACTTGGTAATTTTGTATTTTTAGTGGAGACGAGGTTTCACCGTGTTGGCTAGGTTGGTCTCGACCTCCTGGCCTCAGGTGATCCACCCGCCTCGGCCTCCCAAAGTGCTGGGATTACACGCGTGAGCCACTGAGCCCAGCTCAGCCACATTTCTAACCTGGCTCCTAAAGTGTGTAATTCCATTCTCACTCAGAATCTCATTGTTCTCTTTTATGTGGAACCTCTCTCTTCTGTGTCTTCCAGTTTTATTATACAAAGCCTTAATAGACATCTTCTCCCCTCTCATAGTTACAGTTACAGAAGAGTCCAAATATCTCCAGACTTAAAATCAAGTTGTGGTGGTAAAGAATCTATTCTTCCTTGCCCTCCCCTACTCCCTCTTAAATTAGAGTCAGGTAAACTATTTGCAGATTCTCTCAGGCCTTGTTCATTTAATAAATGAATGCCAAGCACTATTCTCAAAGTCAGTGAACAAGACAGAACTCCTCTCATGGGGCTTGCAATCTAAATTGCATTTTACGTGGGGAGAGAGCCCATAAACCAATACATGCCCTAAAGATGGATGAGATAATTGCAATGACAGTAAGTGCTAGTTACTTTGCATTGGACAAAGGTCACATTAAACCAATCTGAAGATGAGTCAGCTAGGCAGAAGCTATAGCATGCACAAACACCTCTCTACAATCCACAGTGGAAATAGTAAAATGGAGTGAGATAATTAAAGAGAGAATTGCACAGTGCCAAGTGCCTTGCACAGTCACCCGCTGTAGATGCATGATACCTGTGAGCTTCCATTTCTGCTTGTCATAGATAGGACTGGCTGTCGGAGCCAACCATAGCAACGACAGATACAACTTAATGGTGACCTGATAGTGGAGATGGTGTCTCCTCAATCAGAGGACTGAGGTTTTGCCTCTGCCATCCTAGGTGGAAGCCTGAGGCTAAGCCTCCTGTGGGCAGGAACTGTCTCCTTACTAGCCCTCAGGGGAGGGTCCTGTCCCTATGTTTCTTAGGCAGGGGAGTGTCAGCCATCTTTCCTCCCCATGGCTGGGCTTCCCAAGGACTTGAGGTGCCAAGCAAGTCCCAGCCACTCCCTGCCCAGCCCTCAGCCTGTTCTGCCCGTGGTGTTCTGCTTCCACGGCCAAGCCACTGGGCAGGGATGGGGTTTCAGCCTGATCTTTACCACCAGCTGTGTGTGGCTGGGCTGCTGGGAATTTGGGAAATTGGTGCCAGAAAGAGGACAGATGATCCAGGGAAGGAGCCACGCTGGAGTCAGGGGGATTGTGTCACATTGTCGCATCCCCAGGGTCCCTTTCTGGGCTGGCCAGGGAGAGTGAGGGTTCCTGGAGATAAGTTATGTCCCCATCAGCCTCAATTTCCACCTCAGGTAAGTCAGTCTCAATTTCTACCTCAGGTAAATCAGTCCACAGGCATTAAGCTTTCCCTGAGCGCGTGCCCAGGCTTGAGCACAGGGGTTGGGAGTCCCCGTCCCTGCCCTTGGGAGCCCCCAGTCTGATGTAGGAGATATGGGGCCCCACACTTGGCAGAGACAGGTCTTGACTTCAGAATTTTTTCTTCTCCAATCCAACCAATGCATACCACCCATGGGCTCTTTCTAGAATACAAATATGTTATTTCTCTGCCTGAGAGCCTCCCATGACTCCTCATCCACTCCAAAATAAATGCCAAACTCCATAGCAAAGTACAAATGACACTTTACGGCTTGCCTGGATGTGGGCAGTCCTGTTGGTAATGGGCTCTTTCCTGGCATGTCAAGAAATTTGACCCGCTTGAAGCTTGTTTTTGGGAATCTGCTAAACACATGTTTAGCCAGGAGTCTCTTTTACTTAAAGGGAACTCTTCCTTGCAGGGTGGGGATGGGAAAGGGCTGATACAGCTTCTGAGCATCTCCCGACTCGAGGCTCAGGAGAAACTGCCCTGTCATAAAGCTTCTGTGGTCAGAGCCGTGTCTTGGGGTGTGGTGGGCTGTGGAAAGGTGAAATACAAGGAGAGGCAATTCTGGCTCTTGGGAAATTCCCAGGACTCAGAAGGAGACAGAGTGTGTCTGCAAGACAGACTGAGACCTGAAAACAGAGGTGAATTAATGCAGTCACATGGAAATGCCACTTAATATGGTGATCACAGGAGGGCAGGGAGGTCAGCACTCCAGGCAGGAGGGAGAACGCAGTGGGGACAAGAGGGCAGCCTGCCTGAGTTGGAGGGAACACGCTGGGAGGTCAGTGGCAAGGGTGTTGGTTGGTGAAATGCTCTGGATGCCGGGAAGAGTTCAGATTTGTCATAAGCCAGCCTCCATGCATGGGCAGGAGAGTGCCCTCTTTAGCAGGGAAGAGCAATGCCACTCCAAATCCAGCCCAACGGAGTCTGTTTCTAAAATGAGTCTACGTTAGGCTGTCCAGCTTGGGGCTTCCAGGAGACAGTTTCAGGACTCGGGTCTCCTGGCTCCCCTGCCCCAGTCTGCCTCAGGGTCTCCCAACTCAAGGTGGTTGGCTCCTCCAAACTGCCTCACTGCTACTTACGCAGCATGCTAGCTCCTTCTGGACTCTGTTTCTGCACCAGAAACAGTTTTCAGTCTTAGGTTCTCAGATTTGCTCAGGGTGGTGACTTAACTGAGAGCTGAGTAAGGATTCCAGGGGACTGCCCAGGTGGGTTCTGCAGTCCCACCCCTCCCCATCTCCTACCAGCATAGAGCCTCTTGCTGCGAGGCCCGGGGCCACTAGGAGAAGCGGCAGCTGGTGGTTGTCAGAGGCACACGGCACGGCTGCTCTGAGTTGTGGGGCAGCAGCCCCAGCCTCCTCACCGCTCTTGGGAGAGATGGGTAGAAGGGCACCTTTTTCCCGGCTACCTCCTTCCTCTTTGCCAGTCACTAGGCCAGTCTTCCAAGCCATTGTGAGCTGGAGCCACTGTGCGGAGAGAGCTAGGGCCTGGAAGGGGTGAGGCAGAGCCTCCTCTAACCTCCTGCAGACCTGCCTCCCTTGCTGGGCTCCCGCCCTAGACAGGGCCGGTCATGGGAATGGGAAGGGGGTGCTCCTTGAAGAGCCGCAACACTACATACAAATGAGTTATCCACACGGTCATAGATGGAATGAAAGAAGAGAATACTCATTTTATACCTTTAACCACAAATTGTGTTTTTTCCTGGTAAACACTATTACTCTACTGGTAGGGCATCAGGAATGAACTATTTTAACTCATAGACACAAAATGCCTTGCAATGTAATCATGCTTTTCATAGATTATTACAGGATTTATAAAAGTTTTAAGTGGTTTAATGTAAATATTTTAAATGTACTACCCATTATTTCTAGTCCTATTTTCTTCTTTTAAAAAAATACTAGAAGACTCAAAAATTGCAAGTGGCCAGGTCCTTCTCAACTTCTGATAGGCCCTGTGAGATCTTTTGAGGATAACATTGATGATTAAAAGAATATAGCCATGAAGCCTGCAAAATGTGAGACTATGTCTATTTTTAAAGAAAGTGTAGTAGAATCAGATGGTCTGGTTTACATCTTTACTCAATCATTTACTAGCTGTGTAACAGTGGAAACATTATTTAGTTGCTCTTAGCTTCAACTTCCTTCTCTTTAAAATGGGGATATGTTTCTACGTCGTAGGGTGTTGTGTGGGCTAAATGAAATAACCCATGTAGAAAACATCACACAGTAGGTTGGGGGCCAGTGAGTGCTGTGATTTCCTTGATTATATGCAAATAGGCAAGTGTCCCTGCAAAATGAAAATGCAATGTTAGAAAGCTGAGTGGGTTTGCATCTGTTTAGCTGGAGTAGTTTATTTACCTCCTCACCACCTGATAGAGATTTGAAGGGAGCAGCTTTCTGGAATGACTGAGGGTTTGGTGCTTCATTCCCACCAGGAGGCGAGTCTGGCTGCAAAGCACTTCACTGTGTGCCTTCCAGGAGGAAATCACTTCTTTCCAGGCCCCAGTGTCTGTATCTGAAAAGAAGGGAGTTGGATTGGATCCACTAATGTCCTGATCCACAGGACATTAGTCGTTAAGAGAGTAGACTTGGCACTGGACAGCCTTGGTCCACAGCCTGGCTCTGCCACTCACCAGCTGTGTGACCTTGAGCAAGTTACATAATCTCTCTGTATCTCAGTTTCCCCTTCTGTAAAATGGGCTTAGTGATCGATTCTGCCTTTTGGATTTGTTGTGAGGGATTAAATGAGTTAATATAGTTAAAGATTCAAAAGAATATCTGGCATGTAGCAAGAACTCTATCAGGTTTAAATACTATTGTTGCTATTGCTATAATTTTATTGTTGTTATTAGATGTCCTCAATGGTCCTGTCCAGCTCTGATATTCTGTGAGAGTCTACGCTGCTTCAATAGACTGAAGCCTGTTGTGGCTCAACCATTCCTGGAAAGTGGAGTGGGAACTTCTCCCCAGCCTCTCCTTGTTGAGGATCCAAAGGACCCCCTCCTGTAGCCCTTGGGCTAGCTGAGCCTGCTGGACTAGCCCCTTCCAGATTAGGGATTGGCTCCTGACTCGTTTCTCTGTCACTGAAAGCCAGCTTTCAAAGCATGAAATTGCCCTTGGGGTCTCCAAGGTCTTCTTTCCCATGAGGCTACATGAGATTCATTACACTGCAGGTGGGATGAGAAAGAGATGAACTAAGGCTGACACATGGGCTGGACTGGAGATAGGGAGGAATACTGGCCAGGCAGGCAGCTGGGGGACAGAGTGGATGGTTCAAGGGAGCAGGTGGACTGGAGGGCAGCCGTGACAGTGGACAAAGAGGATGGTGGGAAGCACATGAGGGGTGTTGTTTGTCCACTGGTCCTCCCAGCTCCATCTTCCTGGGTAGGGACTGTGGTGAAATAGAATCTTATGCCCTAGCTCCAGGCCTAGAGAAGGCCCATAGGCTCTGAAGCCATCTCCACAGGGCAGCTCGTAGTCTTCTACCTTTCACAAAGACCCGCTCTGTGGGTGTTGGGTGGTGTATGTGTATGTTTATGTGTGAGCATGTTTGCATGTCTTTGGTTAGAACCCTCCTCTGCTAACTCATCTACATGGACCCCATCAGGTGTGAGCGAGGACACCCTCCTCTGGAGAGCACCCTTAGTGACTCACCCAGCTGAGACAGAACTGGTTTTACACCAAGCCCAGAGGCAATGGACACCTGTGAATGAATTAAACTCTCTCCTGGGTCACATGGACCGTTCTTCAAGTCTACAGGGCCTTGCCCATTCAGTCAGAGGACTGTGGAAGGTTCAAGTTGCCCAGGAGCTCAGAGACTATCTTATCCGACCCATGCCATCAGGAGTAAAAGGGTCCCAAGAGAGGCCTTTATGGGGCCCGAGTCTCTTGGTACCTGCTATATAATGCATTTCATTCTTGTGGGGGCAGGAGAGCATTAATGAATTATGACCCTATCCCTACCCAAAGTCCCTGAGCCCTTTCCATAAGGCATTGAGGAACAATGAATAATGCACACAAATTCACTGCCCAGAGTTCTTTTGACATGGATATTCCCCTAATCAATGAAGGTAAGGTCTTGTCTCTCTTTTTTTTTTTTTGAGACAGAGTCCCACTCTGTCGCCAGGCTGGCATGCAGTGACGCAATCTTGGCTCACTGCAACCTCCGCCTCCTGGGTTCAAGTGATTCTCCTGCCTCAGCCTCCCAAGTAGCTAAGACTACAGGAATGTGCCACCACAACCAGTTGATTTTTGTATCTTTAGTAGAGACGGAGTTTCACCATGTTGGCCAGGATGGTCTCAATCTCCTGACCTTGCGATCCACTTGCCTCATCCTCCCAAAGTGGTGGGATTACAGGCCTGAGTCATTGCGCCCGGCCAGGTCTTGTCTCTTTATCTCCCAAGGGAAAGGAAATGTTGATCAGGAGGTGTAATAAGATTATACCCTGGGAAGTGGTGGTGGTGTTGGTGGATGGCTAGAGATCCAGACATAGCTAAATATTATTGGACATTACATTTGATGGAGGATCAAGTGGGGAGAGTGGTAAAAACTGCGTAACTCATCTCAGTTCCTTGGAGTCATGAAATTTCCATTTTATTGCAGTGATACGGATCCAAGTATGACATAGCACAGAGAGGAGTGGGTCCCCTAATGTGGGCTGCTGTTAAAACATGGAAAATGGGGTGGATGTAGTGGCTTACACTTGCCATTCCAGCACTTTGGGAGGCCGATGCGGGAGGATCATTTGAGCCCAGGAGTTTGAGACCAGCCTGGGCAACATGGCAAGATCTTATCTCTATTTAGAAAACAACAATAACAACAACAACAACAACATGGAAAATGGAGGCCAGGTAGCAGGACACACCTTGACTCGTGGATCTGCAAGCCGTCCCCAGACTTCAGGGAAGCGCACATGGGCTATCTACGGGGGCAACAGAGGCACCTGAAATGCTGAAGGGCTCTGCATTGGGCCATGTTCACAGCCTCCTCCTTCCCGCTCCTGGGATGATACAGCATTGCAGCTCAGGAGGCCCCTGGAGCTCAGGGTTCCACTATGAGAAAGAACACCCTGGGGTGTTCTCCTGGGACCGTACTCCTGGGACGTAGACTCCTGCTTCTCTCTTCCTCCTTCCTCCAATCCCTTGCATCTCTGCAGCCAGAATGAGTTCTTTTAAAAGGCAGATTGGATTCTGTCACCTCCCCACCTTAAACAAACCTTAGTAACCCTTACAATAGAGATCAAAACTCTTCAATGGCCCCCAAAGCCTACCTGTCCAAACTCAACTCTCACTGCCAGTCTTTCTCTTGCTGTCCAAGGTCCAGCCCTCCCCTCACACTCTCCATTGTCTCCTTCAGAGCCCCCACATCTGCCTGCCCCATTAGACTGCAAACTTCATAATGGGGGGGCCCTGTCATTCGCTTACGTTTGTATTCCCAGGGCTTAACACAGTGCCAGAGCCAGGGCTCAACCCAGGGTAGGTGTTCAACACACATTTGTTGAACAAATGAAAGACCAGCCCTGACACTCAGAAACACACAGGAAGGACACACAAATGCATGTGTGTGTGCATGCACGGACACATATACACACGCTTGCGCAGAAGACGTCAAACACGTCCCCTCTAGGAGCACATCCAGAGGTAGTGCCTGTAGAAATCGGCAAGATGCTAATGAATACGTGTAAATATTCAGTGTCCTCCCTTGGAGGACATACACCCCATTTCCCTTCTACTTCACCTGAATCCTGGATCAGCCTTGCTTATGGGTGGCAACAAAGCAGTTCTCTGTCCTTAAGGAGACAGAATGTGGCTCTTTAAAAGCACACCAAGTGGCCTTATCTCCTGGGCCTCACCTACCCTCCACTCTCCCTAAGAAAATCTGTTACCAGCCTTGTATTTCCAATTTCCACTTGCCATCCATCTGCCAACCATCTGCCCTGCCAACTTCAGCCCCCAACCCTGCTGGTCAGGTCACCCCTTCTATTCCTTGAAAAGCTCCTGAGCAAGCTCACCTTCTCCAGCAGGCCTCCTGACTACACAATTCCCAGGGTCTCCTCCTTCCTGGTCACTCGGTGGACTCTGTGTCTGTGACTCCATTAGTGACTGCCTTCCCTCCCACTCTTAAAGTTTGCTGCCTCTTTGGTACCACTTTGAGATGTGATTCCCAAGAGGGCAGCGGCTTTATGTATCTGTGTGACTTATGGTGTCAAAGGTCCCAAGGGACCAGCTTAGCTGAAAAGTTAAGGGTTTGGATGATGAAAATGTCCTTGCTAAAAAGGCATCATGGGGCAAATTTATACTAAGCCAGTCTGGTTAAGAGCTTAAAGCTCTGCAAAGCGAGGAGTTGGATGGACTGATGTCACAGGACCCTTCCATCTCTGACCTCCTCTGAGCTAGAGTGTTAGCCCTGGGGGGCCTTACCCTGCCAAGCCTGGACTGGAGGAGGAGGAGGAGGCGGGGTGAGTGGGAGGGGCGGAGAGAGCAGAGGCGCCTGCAGCAACTGACACCTGCTCCAGCCCTGCCTGTCTACTACCAGTCGATCCAGAGCCTCCAGCAAGCAGCAGCTGGAAACGGGGAAGAGAGAGCAGACAGGAAGCGGGAGGCCAGCTGTATACCCAGGTAAGTGGGCACTCACACCTGGCTGCCCACCCAGGCCAGGATAGGGCCGGATGGAGACACTAACCTGCTGTCCAGTTTTTCTATGCAGGAAGGGGCAGGCAGTGGGTAGGACATCTGCCTGGTGAACATTCCCTGGCTGGCCGTTCACACGCTGGAGTGCACCTGTATCCCCTCTAGGCGACTCCAGGATATCTGGAAGAGAGAATTTCAGTGTGTCCTGTCTGGGTGGTTCTGTCCCGGCTCTAATTTTCTGGACACGGCTTGACTTTGAGTGTGATACGATGACCAGATTAAAAATATCACTAGCAGTCCAGAATAAGGACCTCAGGCTGGGACTTGTTATATTTTGGTTAGTAACATGGTCAAAGCAGTTGAGAGAACCCCATTTGGCTCTTCCTGCCTCCATTTCTACCAGTTGAGAGGTAGCAGGGACCAGCTGGAGGTAGCAGGGACCTGGATCTGCAGGATGGATCCGGGGAGGGTAGGGAGCCATAGATCCTGGAGAGGGGCCAGGGAGACACTGCCCCCGGATCCAGTGCTGAGAGTGTTGCTGGGACAGCTGAAGTAAGGACACAAACTGACATTTGCTTTTGGGAATAATTGGACTTCTTAAATGTGGGAATGAATTATGGAGGAGAGAATTCACTTCCTTTCTCATTTCTTCCAACTGAGACCACATCCCTCTAGTCTCCAACTCAACAGATCTCTTCCCCCATGTCATTGACTTTGTACCAAATCTGGCTTATTTTAGAAGATGGTGGAGCACCAGAAGTGGATGGCTTAATGTCACACCCCTAAGATCCCCCAAGGGCTTTGCTTCTTTTGCCTTCCTCAGCTGGGAGCTGTAGGCAGGAAGCTGGAGGGAGAAGAGTGGTATCATCGTTATCCTTCTTCATGTGTTACCAATAGCTGAGTAACAGGATGATAGCTGCTCATGGTGATGATGTGTGTGACGATGGAGATGATGACTCAGATAGCTGTGTTGAACTCAGACTACTCCAGTGTGGGGTCTCCAACTGCTGCCAGCGCACTTGCCAGGAAGCTGCACTGAGGGGTGGGTGGGACGGGGGCCCATACAGCCCTCCCCCTGGCCATGGCCAGCTGGGTCCTCATCCGTTGGTGACTGTCTTCCCTCCCACCCTTCCTCATGACTCCCTTCGGCATAGCGCCTGTGGCACCTGTGACCGCTCCAGAACGCAGTTGGCGTACCATGGCATTCCAGCACGCTAGGGTGCAGCGGCTGGGCTGGTGAGGGGCCGCCAGGGGCCAGAAGTGCCAGTGGGTGGGCCATTGCGAAATGGAATGATCTCCATGGGAGAGAGGAATTCGCTCTGTCATGTGTGATTCTATATTAATGACAGGGCTTTTTGGGCAGAAAATGGAGTCCCCAAAATGGAACCGCTTGGCCGTGGGCCAATCGCACAGAGGGTGGGACTGCTGGAGAACTCTTTCAAGACATCTCCCCACCCCAATTTATGGCTCTCATCCCATCCCAGAGCCAACCCCCTTCCTCTCCTGTGTGGGACTCCCCATTGACCATAACAGATGGATGCAATTAAGAGGAAATCGGGAGAGATGGTGGTGGTGACAGAATGGAAAATACTCCTGTTCATCTGACACTATAATTCACTGGCTTCAGAGGGGAGCAGATGGATTTATGGGGATCCTATGGGCCTGGGCCAAGAAGAACTTAAGAGCAGCAAAGTTGAGGACTCTCCCCTACAGACCTTGTGACCGGAAGGATTCTATGAATGTGGGAGGTAGAGGACTTTGGGGTCCTGCCAGAAAATTTCAGAGTTGGGGAAGGAGCCAGGAGTCCCAAAGAATGTCCTTGGAGAATTCTCATTCCAAAGTCAATGGGGCAAGCTGTTACACAGCTGGAAGGATCCTGAATGGATCTGATTTCCTCAGGTTTGGGAAGGTTGTGTCTCACCCTCTGGGCAGGGTCATCAGGCCTGGGGTCCCACCAGGAGGCCAGGCCACCAGCACAGTGTGCAGGCTCAGCCTATGGTTCCCTTTACCTGGGAATGTTACCAACTGGGTAGCATCCTACCCACTCCCTGGTCTCTGGGAAATTGGTTTTGCAGGGGACAGGGAATTGCAGGAAACCAATCAGCGCCATTAGTGGGTTAGAAAAGCTCTTGGGGGCAGCAGCTTTTTCCAGCTCCCACCCCAGACATTGGCTTATGCACTGATGGTGTGGGAGGGGTGGGGTGAGACCAGGCTGGATCTCTCAAAAGCAATTCCATTTCTGTTCTCAGGAAAATAGAACTTCTACCCTGAGAGGAGTCAAAGAGGAGGCAGAACTATGGCAGGTAAGAGAACAAACCTCCCCTCCCCAACCCTCCCTGGCAATCCTTACCAGGACAGAGAGGAGGGAAGTGGTAGGGATCAGAGATTTCTGGGAATGTGCCCATCTTGTTTGTTGTTGTTGTTGTTGCTGCTGATTTTGAGACAGAGCCTCACTCTGTTGCCCAAGTTGGAGTGCAGTGGCACAATCTTGGCTCACTGGAAGCTCCGCCTCCTGGGTTCAAGTGATTCTCCTGCCTCACTCTCCCGAGTAGCTGGGATTATAAGCATGTGCCACCATGCCTGGCTAATTTTTGTATTTTTAGTAGAGATGGGGTTTCACCATGTTGGCCAGGCTGGTCTCAAACACCTGATCTCACGCAATCTGCCCGCCTTGGCCTCCCAAAGTGCTGGGATTACAGGCGTGAGCCATTGTGCTGGGCCTTTTTTTTTTTTTAAGAGTCTTGGCTTTGGATTTCAATTTGTTTTCCTGAATAAGGGGTGCAGAGCCCCCACATGAGCTCCCGCTTCCTGAAAAGGAGCCCTTTCCCACTCTCTCTTCCAAGCTTTTCTCCAGTGACACACACAGGGTCTTCCCAGGGTGCCCCACCCACTTCCTAGAGGCTCCATTCACATTACCTGAGGGGTGCCACCAGATTCTCATTAGAGAATTAAAAAGCACTGTGCACAGGCGGGAGGTAGGACAAAAATCCTGCCCCAACAGTAGGAGCGAGAAGGGGCTTCTTGCTCCTTGGGCGAGTGGATGGATGCCCATTCTGTTGAAGGGTCACCCAATAGGGAGAAGGCGGAAGGCCCACCTCCCTCTCTCCTGCATTCTTCAGGAAAGTTCCGGAAGTCCCATATCCCTGGGGTGAGCATCTGGCAGCTGGTGGAGGAGATCCCTGAAGGCTGCAGCACGCCGGACTTTGAGCAGAAGCCCGTCACCTTGGCTCTGCCAGAGGGTGAGAGCCCAGAGGGGAGCTGTGGAGGGGAAGCAAGATTCCTGCTGTCCTACCTCCCAGGGGAGAGGGCTAGGGCACACACCTTCCTGGACACCCAGGCCCTACATCCATCACCAGACCATAGCCTGGCTCCCTCCTATCCTTAAGGGGGTACGTGCTTACCTGGAACCCTAGAAGTGACAAGGGACCTGGGGAAAAGAGTGGATAAAGAGAATGAAGAGACAACATGCTATTCCAGTGTGAGAAATATCTGGGGGGCAAGGATGGAAAAATGCTAAATTGGGGAGCAGGGAAAGGTTGTGGTGTTTTCTGGTCCCTCTCTCCTCTCCTCAAAGCCACCGCTGCAGATAGGCACTGTTAATACAGTTAATGTGATTCCTCCCAATCCTCGCTTCCAGGCAGCAACACCCGCAGTGGCTCACAGGCTGGGCTCAAGAAGGCCCTTCTAGAAGGCCACATAAGAAAGTGCCCAGAAAAGTGGTGGGAACAAAGGCTTATTGGGGAAAAAGTGGAAATTGGTGTTCTTTCCCCAACACACATCCCTGCAATAAATTTTAGTTAATAGCATCCTCGTAATAAGAAAAAGAATGGCATTTTATTTTTCTTTTTTCTATTATTATTATTATTATTATTATTATTATTATTATTATTAGAGACGGAGTTTTGCTCTTGTTGCCCAGGCTGGAGTGCAATAGCTCGATCTCAGCTCACTGCAACCTCCGCCTCCTGGGTTTAAGAGATTCTCCTGCCTTGGCCTCCCAAGTAGCTGGGATTATAGGCATGGGCCACCATGTCTGGCTAATTTTTTGGTATTTTTAGTAGAGACAGGGTTTCTCCATGTTGGTCAGGCTGGTCGCGCACTCCCGACCTCAGCTAATCCACCTGCCTTGGCCTCCCAAAGTGCTGGGATTACAGGCGTGAGCCACCGCACCTGGCCAAAGAATGGTATCTTATTTTTCTAAATCTGGAACAAGGTAATGAGAAATTGGGATGGGCCCTTGGGCCTTTAGTCTATATTGCTCTCTACTAAGATGTTCCTGGTGGGAGGCTGAGGGATTATTTGAGGGCAGGCAGTTCCCAGGTCTCCATGCCAGGCATGGAGCTTGGGGTCTTTTCTGAGGTTGGAACCTATGTCTCAGCACCAGCTCCTTTGGGCACCAAATAGCCATTCTTTCCCGTGGTTGTGATTCTTCTTCCCTCTAGAGAGTAGGAATGGGAAGGCAACCCACAAAAATCTCTCTTTTTTTTGAGATGGTGTCTCACTCTGTCACCTAGGTTGGAGTGCAGTGGCGTGATCTCTGCTCACTACAACCTCTGCTTCCAGGGTTCAAGCAATTTTCCTGCCTCAGCCTCCCAAGTAGATGGGATTACAGGCACGCACCACCACGCCTGGCTAATTTTTGTGTTTTTAGTAGAGATGGGGTTTCACCATGTTGGCCAGACTGCTCTCGAACTCCTGACTTCAGGCGATCTGCCCACCTTGGCCTCCCAAAGTGCTGGGATTACAGGCGTAAGCCCCTGTGCCTGGCCGGAACTCACAAAATCTCATTCCCTTCCCAGTCTTGGCAGAGCCTTCAGACTCCTTGCTCACCCACTCTCAAGAAAAGCCCCTCTCCCCTAAAGCCCTGCTGGCCTCCCCTTTCACCAGGGCCAGTCCACCTATCTCTTTCCCTCAAGCAGCCCAAGCTTCAGAAATACAGAAAGAGGAAGGACTGCCCTCTGGGTGCCTGGAATCTGCTGCTTTCCACCTGCCTGTTCCAAGTCCTGAGTCAAGGGGACCCAGGCCTGGCACCCTTTTTGGAAGGGGCTGTTGAAATACCTAGATGAGGAAGATGATGTAAATTAAAATTTAAATAAAGTATACAGTCACCTTCTCCCAAGTTGTCAGTCTTCTTGCTCGTCTCTTCCTGCTGCAGGGAAAAATGCTATCTTTCGGGCTGTGGTCTGTGGGGAGCCCAGGCCCGAGGTGCATTGGCAGAACTCCAAAGGTGACCTCAGTGACTCCAGCAAGTACAAGATCTCCTCCAGCCCTGGCAGCAAGGAGCACGTGCTGCAGGTAATAACCATAGCTCTTCCCCTGACCAGGGTCTATTCATCTTTTCCCATCCCCTTGAAGATCTCTTTGGCAGCCTTCAGGCCCTAGAGGAGTAAGACATACTCCTTGTTGAAGTTGAATCCATTCAACTCCATCTCGTGACTCAAAGTTGACTGAGCCAAGAATGGATCTGGCAGGCTCTCAGATACCTCTGCTGATAACCGGGAAGGTGGTGTAGATTGGAGCTTAAGAGCTCAAGCTCTGAAGTCAGACTGCTGGGGTTACAATCCCAGGCCCACCACCTTGGCTTTGGAAAGTCACTTTACTCTTTCTATCTCTGTCTCCTCATTTGTAAAAATGGGGTAATAACAGGACCTGCTTTAAGGAGTTGTTATGAGTTGTTGTTGTTGTTGAGACAGATCTCGCTCTGTTGCCCAGGCTGAAGTGCAATGGCATGATCTCAGCTCACTGCAACCTCCGCCTCCCGGGTTCAAGCGATTCTCCTGCTTCGGCCTCCCAAGTAGCTGGGATCACAGGCATGCGCCTTCACGCCCAGCTGATTTTTGTATTTTTAGTAGAGAAGGGGTTTCACCATGTTGGCCAGGCTAGCCTCGAACTCCTGACCAACGGTGATCTGTCTGCCTCGGCCTCCCAAAGTGCTGGGATTACAGAATGAGCCACTGTGCCTGGCCAGGAGCTGCTATGAGGATGAAAGTTTTATGTAAAGTGTCTAGCTAGTGCCTGGCCTATAGTGAGTACTCAATCAATCTTGGCTAATCTGAGCAATACTATAAATACTAACCATGGGATACCTACTATGTGCCAGGCCCTACTATGTCACAGGGGCTAAACATTTGACATAGATTATATATTTAATTCTAATCATTCACCACTTTTTTGAGGAATTATATTCCCATCTTATAAATGAAGAAACTGAAGTTGAGAGAAGTTAGATAACTTGCTCAAGGTCCCACAGCCAGTAATACAGGACAGAGACTGTTTTCAGGCCCAGATCCATCTGACCCCAAAATCACGCTCTTTCTACTATGCTACATTGTCTCTGATGGCAAAGAATGGGTACATCCACCCTCTGTCCCGAACCAGGTTTTTGTTTTGAGATCTGTCTTTCCTGATAAAGACTATGAGCTCCATAAGGACTAGGACTATGTCTTAATCACTTTATACCCCCAACACATAGCCGTGTCTAGTAAATGGAGGAAGGGGACATGGTAGCCCTGCTCCTCTGCCCTTGGCCTTTCTGCAGATCAACAAGCTGACAGGTGAGGACACGGATCTGTACCGCTGCACAGCAGTAAACATGTACGGAGAGGCCACGTGCTCAGCGAGACTCACCGTCATTGAAGGTGGGCTTTTCCCTGAGCTTGTCTCATCAGTGCACAGGGCAGAGAGCCCACAGAGGAATTAGAGGCCCCGTGGCTAGTGAGGGAGGGGAGCAGAGGGGAGGGAGGCCCACTGAGGCTGCCGCCGCTGCTGCAGCCCCACCTTGTGCTGGGCCCCCGGCTTCATCCACATGCACACTGAAGTCTGCATGTGTTTAAAAAGGCACACCTTGGCAGATGCTCTGAAGGATATTCTCTTGGCCCAGTAAATGAGCAGGACCTGAAAGCTGGCTTCTAGTCCTAGAGCTTCTGCTAACTCATTGAATGGGCTTTATTTTCCTCTCTGGGTCTCAGTTTCTCCACCGTGCAAAGGATATTTGGATATTTTGGACAGGCCTATGCCAGAGTTAACAAACAGGTCACACAAAGGCCAAATTCTCCCTCAGACATGTATTTGGGCATGCGTGGTGTTTGAAATTTTAAATCTTGTCAACCTGTAGTAATTAAAAGGTAGATATCTCTTGAGGAAGCAGGTCTAGTCTCGCCATTGATTATGCTTACAATTGATCTCCCTACAAGTAACAGAAAATCCTACTAAGAGTAGCCTAAGAAATAAAGATATTTCATTCCTTCACATAAGAAGTTTTGCGAGTGGTGTCCAGGGCTCATACCACAACTCAGGGCTGCCATTAGACAGCTGATTCCTTTGGTCCCACTGCTCTGCCATCCTTAGCAGATTGGCTTATCACCTCATGGCCATAAGAGGGCCATGGCAGATCCAAACCTAATCCATGTTCAAGGTAGGAAGGTGGAAGAGGTGGCCCAGGTCCATCTGCCTCTCTTATTTTTATTTTTATATTTTTGAGATGGAGTCTCACTCCATCACCCAGGCTGGAGTGCAGTGGCGCAATCTTGGCTCACTGCAACCTCTGCCTCCCAGGTTCAAGCCACTCTCCAGCCTCCCCTGAGTAGCTGGGATGACAGGTGTGCGCCACTACGCCTGGCTAATTTTTGTATTTTTAGTTGAAACAGGGTTTCACCATATTGGCCAGGCTGTTCTCAAACTCCTGACCTCAGGTGACCCGCCTGCCTCAGCCTGCCAAAGTGCTGGGATTATAGGCATGAGCCACTGCGTCTGGCCTTTTATTTTTTGTTTTTTTGAGACCTGTTGCCCAGGCTGGAGTGCAGTGGTGTGATTATGGCTCACTGCAGCCTTGACCTCCCAGGCCCAAGTGATCCTCCCACCTCAGCCTCCCAAGTAACTGGGACTACATGCATGCATCATCACACCCAGCTAATTTTTTGATTTTTTTTTTTTTTTTTTTTTTTGGTAGAGGTGGGATCTCCCTATGTTGCCCAGGCTGGTTTGGAACTCTTGGGCTCAAGCTATCCTCCCACTTTGGCCTCCCAAAGTGCTGGGATTATAGGTGTGAAACACCACAACCAGCCCATCCACCTTTTTTATAGAGGAAGCAAAGGCTTTCTCAGAAATTCCTGGAGCTCATTGGTCAGGATGGTGTCACATGAGCACTGCTAGTTGCAAGGGAAGCTGGGAAGGCGAGTGTTTAGCTTTTTCAGCCTCTCTAGTGGAAGCAGATGATGAGGATTACCAATGGCTGCAGGATTAACCAAACAGCAGTGTCTGACCTATTTGGTAATATTGGGCTTATACCCTGATATGGCAGCTCTCAGGTGGAGTGAAAGAGCAGCTGCCCCTTTAGATACTCTTGAGTTTGTTGTGGTTGCCAATGTCTGCTTCACGCATTTCTGCCGCCTCCCTGGCCCCTGTGGACACATGACTGGGCCTCCCCTGCATGAGATGATGCTTAGGTTGGTCCCCTTGGCCATGGGTAAGGCTCTGGGGTAAAAAAGTTTATGATGGACAGACCCTCCATCCTGCTCCATCCCTCTTGCTGGGATCATCCATGCCTTAGAGGACAGTGGGGAGAGCAGGGCTCTGGGACTCCATCAGTTTCTCAGGAAGACTGTCAACGTGTCTTACTTCCCTCCCTGCTTGTCCACATCGACTCCTTCCTCTCCTCCCTGGATGATCCAGTTGGCTTTCGGAAGAATCGGAAGAGGCACAAGGAACCACAGGAAGGTAAGTAGATTTGTCAGAAATCTCCTTGGGGCCTGTGGGGGATAGACTACTCCTTTCCTGGTGTTCCCTGCCTGGTTGAGCCACCATGCATACCTTGTGGGTCACCACCAGTCTTCAGGACAGCCCCTTTCAAAGGCTTGGTTGTCAGCATGGGCACACAGAAAAGCCCTGCATCAACCCTCAGGCATCCCACCTGGGACTGAGGCCTCATTCCTGCTCCTTTTCCAGACCTCAGGAAGGAGCTGATGGACTTCCGGAAGTTGCTGAAAAAGAGGTGGGTTTGGGCCTGTCCATGAGGGATTTTGGAGCCTCCCATAGTATTCACTCCCTACTATTTCCATAAGTAAGTTGGGCTTGGGCCGCACCTCCACCCAACACAGCAGGGAGCTGGACTGCCTGTAGCAGATGGGAGGATGGGAAGGGGACTGAACCGGGAATTCTGGATCTAGCTCTGCCATTTCAAAGCTCTATATCCTTGAGTTAATCATCTCTCCTCTGATTTCCTCCTTTGCAAAATGTGGTGGTCCACTGGAACAATGATGTAACTTTTTTTTTTTAAAGCAACAGAACAATGCAACACCCACTTTCCCCACACATCTTACTTAGAAATCTACAATACAGGTTGTTAGAAGCATTTCTCCTGAAAGTTGTGGGGTGAGGCTGAGGCTCGCCCCACCCATCTCTGAATCCTTCTGGCCCCAAAAGTGGTCAGTCCCAGAGATTCCAGGCTCTGTATTTCCTTGAGTGCAGATAGAGCAGCTTCCTAGAACTACTTGGGGCACCAGAGCCAGGTGGCCAACAAAGGAGCAGGGGTTCCTCTGGCCTCTGACTGGCTGGCCTTGCTCCCCAGGGCCCCACCAGCCCCTGAGAAAAAGATAGACCTTGAGCAGGTATGGCAGCTGCTGATGACGGCAGACAGGAAGGACTACGAACAGATCTGCATGAAGTACGGCATCGTCGACTACCGTGGCATGCTGCGCAAGCTACAGGAGATGAAGAAGGAGCAGGAGGACAAGATGGCACAGGTGCCTCACTCCATGGCCACCCCTCACTCCATGCCCACCCCACACATCTGGACCATAGGTGCCTCACACCTGGAGGTGGGCTTGGAGGCAGAACTTAGGAAACCAAGTATGATCGAGGGGCCTGTCTCCATCTAGTCCCCAATGGGGTATCTGGCTAAGGCCTTGGGATCCCAGGTTGGCGTCCTGCCTTTGCAACCTGGTTCTGATACTTACTAAACTCTGGAGCTTTGGAAGAGTTAGGGCCTCTGTATCTTGGATTCTTCATCTGTAAAATGGGAATTATAGTCATGCCTACCTCGCAGGGTTATTGGGAGGATAATGAGAGAATGTACTTAAAGTACTTAGCTTAGTGCCTGATACATGGTAAGGGCTCGATTTTTGCTATCATTATCATTGTCACCAGATTGGGGGGGGTGCGGTACCTCATTGGTTTATTTCTCCTTTTTTTTTTTTTTTTGAGATAGAGTCTCACTCTGTTGCCCAGGCTGGAGTGCAGTAGCACAATCTTGGCTCACTGCAAGCTCCGCCTCCTGGGTTCACGCCATTCTCCTGCCTCAGCCTTCTGAGTAGCTGGGACTACAGGCGCCTGCCACCACGCCCGGCTAACTTTTTGTATTTTTAGTAGAGATGGGGTTTCACCGTGTTAGCCAGGATGGTCTCAATCTCCTGAACTCGTGATCTGCCCGCCTCGGCCTCCCAAAGTGCTGGGATTACGGGCGTGAGCCACCGCGCCCAGCTACCTGGTTTATTTCTAAAGGCTTTCATGGAAGGGAATTTTACAGTTCCCATTAGCACTCTGATCCCAGAATCTTATCAGCTGTACAGGAATTTCTTCCCTGTGTCTAACTTAACTATAACATAAGTCTAATTTTTCTTCTGAAAATAGAAAACAACTCGTTTTCATTACCCTGAAAATAGTATCTTATCCCCTTGAAGGATAAGTTTCCTTACACCTAGGGTCTCAGCCTTCTCTCCTCAAAGCTTTCTCATTGGGTTTGACACAGGACCCAGCACAGAGCTTTGCACACAGTAGGTGTTCAACTAGTGTTTGTTAGAAGTACAGATGAATTGAAATGCCCTACTGAGTTCTAGCACCTGGGCACCTGGGGTCTTTTCTTGGTTGTCTTCTTGATCTGATCTCTCATCTTGGAGAATTTCCTTCCTTGAGGGGCTTACTTTTCCCCACTTGTAAAAGGGGCCAATGCATGCTCATCTGGGACGCTGTGGGCCTGGGATGGTACCAGGACCTATGAGGGTTTGGAGTGCCCCAAAGAGAGAACTTCATGAACTCTCCTGGTGGGTTTGTCTGCTTTGTAGTACATCAACGCCATCTCCAGCTTAAGACACATCAGGGTCACCAAGGATGGGATTGCAAAGTTTGACCTGGAGCTGGATCTCAAGGATTCTCAGAGCAAGATTTACCTGTATAAGGTGAGGCTGGAGGGGCTATGAGTGGGGGGATCTGGCAGGGATGCTGCAGGTCTAGTGGGGAGAGAACTGTGGGTACCCTGAATTCCTCCATGGGAACAACCAGAGCACACAAATGGTGAGCCCCTCATCCCATGGAGTTCCTGGTTGGAGTTGGGCCAAACCCTGGTGTAGACCATCCATCCACAAGGACTTCTTATCTCACACTGAGCAACCAGTCTCTCCAGCTGGTCCTGTGACTCTCTGTAAATTGTGTCTAACACCAGAGCATGGGGGTGAAAAGAGGGTTCTGAGAAAGTGCACCCCTTTCCATCTGAGCTTTCTTTCCAGAGACTTCATACATCCCTACCTGGGCTCTAGGAGTAGTTACCTGCCAACCAGATGGGGGCAGCGGCAGGTGGGGAGAAGCTGGTAAAATTTGGCTAGTTCTGTAGCCAGACTCATCCAGCTTCATCACTTATAAGCTGTATGACCTCAGACAAGATACTTATCTTCCCCGTGCCTCAGTTTCCTCACTTGTGAACTGGGGATAATATAGGACCCGCCTCACGGTGTACTGCAGCACTAAATGACATCATGCGTGACTTGCCCCTCCCCTCACCTCTCTGCTCATTCCTGCTTCTCTTCCCCTTGTCCCTCTGTTCCTGCCCCACTGGCCTCATCCCTGTTCCTTTGCCCCAGCTGTTCCCTCTGCTTGGCATGCTCATCCCTGATATCAACAGGGCTCATTCCTTCATGGCAGAGAGCCTTCCCTTGACCACTCTGTGTGATTCCACTATGTCCCTCCAGCCCCGTCCTGGCACTCAGGAGCCCTGGACCCATATCTACCTTTTTGTTCCCTGGTTCTCTCTTCTCTTTATTTCTCTCTCTCTCTTCCTTCTTTCCTTTTTTCCTTTTCTCTCTCTCTCTTCCTTCTTTCCTTCCTTGCTTCCTTTTTTTCCTTTTCTTTCTTTCTTTTTCTTTCTTTCCCTTCCTTTCTTTCTTTCCTTTTCTCTTTCTTCCTTTCTTTCTTTCTTCCTTCCTTCCTTCCTTCCTTCCTTCCTTCCTTCCTTCCTTTCTTCCTTCCTTCCTTCCTTTCTTCTTTCTTTCTTTCTTTCTTTCTTTCTTTCTTTCTTTCTTTCTTTCTTTCTTTCTTTCTTTCTTTCTTTCTTTCTTTCTTCCCTCTCTTTCTCTCTCTTTCTTTCCTTCTACAGGGTCTTACTCTGTTGCCCAGGCTGGAGTGCAGTGGTGCAATCTCAGCTCACTGAAACCTCTCCCTCCCAGGTTCAATCAATTCTCCTGCCTCGGACTCCCGAGTAGCTGGGATTACAGGTGTTTGCCACCACACCCAGCTAATTTTTCATATTTTCAGTACAGATGGGGTTTCACCATGTTTTCCAGGCTGGTCTTGAACTCCTGACCTCAAGTGATTCACCTGCCTCAGCCTCCCAAAGTGCTGGGATTACATGCATGAGCCATCACGCCCAGCCAGTTCTATTTCTTTCTAACATAAATTATTTACTTATTTATGACATTTATTATTTATATTTTTCCCCCATAGGATTTTAGCTAGTGAGAGCAGGAATCTTTTTTTAGGCACTGATGTGTCCTAAGTACCTAAAACAGTGCCTGGCACACAGTGGGCCCCTAATAAGTATTAGCTGTTGTTAATATTCAGCAAGTAGCAAACCTATCTAGGGCTTAAAGTAGGTATGCATATAGATTACTGGGTTTGTAGAGCCTTATGGATATCTGATGGTATTCTCTGCAAGTTCCTGTTGGTGAATAAGTTGAGCTAGGGCCCGTGGGCCATTGGTGTCATGTCCAGCCTCCCCTGCTATCCTCGCAGGGCTGCTGGGGAGTAACTCTACTCACAGCCTGAGCTGGAATGTCAGCAACTTCAGGTGCCCCTTTGTATAACACTTGCAGACTTTTCACTCCATGGACATTCCTAGAGCATGGATTCCCATCCAGCTCACAATCCCTGTTCCCATGTCCTCCAGGCCCTGCTGTCCACCCCATCCCAGCTCCTCTATGGTTCCAGGAATCTGTTGTCTGGTGATTGGATTGATTCTCCCAGTGAGTGGGAGAAAACTGCTGGTTATAGCCAGAATGGGACTGGGGCAGGAAGCACTGAGGACCCGCTGAGGCCCACCTCCTCTTCCTTTTCTGGCCTTAGGATGGTGAGATGATCCCCTATGGCTTCAACAACCAGACCAAGCACTGTCTGCGCCGGCTGGGAAAGCGTTATGAGTTCCAGATCCAAGACTTGAGGCCTGAGGACTCTGGCATTTACCAGGTCAAGGTGGAGGATGCTGTGGTCTTCTCCACAGAACTGGAGGCCAGTGGTGAGTGGTCTACACTGCCAAAGTTGGAGTCGGGGAGATCTGTGAGAAGTGGAGTCCATGTTGGTGCAATGTGTGTGTCAGGGGGTAAATGTGATGTGGCCCCAGCTGCAAAGACAATTGAGAGACGGACACATACCTAGATGGCCAAATTTTGATGCTTTCTGTTTTCCAAAGCCTTGGTGCAAGTTATCTCTCCTGGTGCTGAGCTGGGTTCTACTGAATTACCGTCACAGACACAGAACATATGTGTCATGCCTCTGCTCAGACCTTCTGCAGCCACCAATTATTTTCAGATCAGATCCAGACTAATTGCATAGCCTCTAGAACTCCTTTCTGTTGCATGTCCTCATCTCCCACAAAGCCCTAGCAAGAATCTCTGGGTTAGGCATCCTCGCGCTCCATACAGACCTTTCCTTTTCTGCTTCCTGTATTCCTTCCCTATCTAGGAACTGCCACTCCTCCTTCATCAAACTCTGTGCCATCCCCATGAGTACCTGTGTCCACATCACTCTCAGAGCAACTTGCCAGCTCAAGGGGGTTCTTGAAAGGACAAGGAGAGGCCTGGGGAAGGGAGCATGTCCTAAGAACATGGCTAAATCAAGGTTGGGGGAGAGAAAAGGGGGTTATGTGTCCCAGTAGTGGGGAGGTGCCCAGATGGGACTTTGAGAAGCCTGAAAACAGTGCAGTTTGGGAAAAGGAGTGCGGGTTTGGGAGTCAGCCAGACCCTGGTGTGAATCTTGGTTTCTCTTAACTGCATAAGACTGGAGCAAGTTATTTAACTTTTTAAGCCTCAGTTTTCTCACCTGTAAGAAGAAATTAATAATACTTACCTGGGGGTAAGCAATTATTACTTGGATGAATAAGATAAAGGATGAATAAGATAAAGTACTGGCTCTTAGCATAGTGGTTTTCTTCATGCATCCACCTTGTCCCCAAATAGAACTTTTGGGTTTAGAAGTATGGAATCCTAGAGCTGAAAATAAGCCTCATTGCTCATAATTCTAACCCCTCATTTTATGTAGGGGGAATTCATACCTGAGGTCCAGAGGCGACCTATCCCAGGTAACACAGGGAGTTTGTGGCTGAGCTGGTCTAAGCCAGGATTTCTGAACGGCCAGCCTTGCCGCCTCAGGTCACACTGTGTCATACCATCAAGCTGATATCCCCATTCTTGCTTCCCTGGCAGCCATACCCCCAAGAGTGGTGGTCCCACTGGCGGAGACCCACTGTGAGGAGCACGGTGACGCAGTCTTCGAATGTACCTTCTCCAGCCCCTGCCCTAGTGCAGCCTGGCATTTCCGGCACCGGCTACTCCACCCCAGTGACAAATATGAAGTGTTTGTGTCCCCCGACGGGCTGACCCACCGGCTGGTGGTGAGGGGCGCCCGTTTCTCAGACATGGGCCCCTACTCGCTGGGCACTGGGCTGTACACTTCCAGCGCCTGGCTGGTGGTTGAAGGTGAGTGCTTCACATCTCTGTCTTTCTCTGCCTCCAGGGAAGACCTCGGGGCTGCAGAGGCATGAGGAAGGCGAGGCAGTGGGATTTCCTCTGGTCAGCCATTTGCTCTGGAACGATTCCCTTGCTCAGAGAGAATAAGGAAGGCTCCTTAGATTATTCTCCACCCATTGCTGTGCAGACCTTCATGGCCAACCCAACCCTTCTCAGCTGTGTCTGCTCCACTGGGTCTCTTGGAATTACTCTGGGGCACAGATGGCTCTAGGGTCCTAGGCAGCCTTGGGACAGTGGCCCAGGTTCAGTCTGGGTGAGAAGGCCCTGCATCAGACCAGAGCGCACTCTCAAACCTCCCTGGGGATTGAAATTTGGGTTCAAGATGTTCCCAGGAAAGTGTAAATTGGACATAAGTTAGGCAGGTGATAGAGCAAGTTGATATTTTAAAAACCATGCACCTGCTGCGGCAGTTTGATAAACAAATGACTTTTGGCTTATGCATTTTCTCCAAAATCCTCAAGAAGCCTGTAGCAGGGTGGCCTGTGGGTATGGGACTGGGGGAGGTGGTGATGGGATTCACCCATCCATCCCTGGAACACCCTGGCTGCCTTGCCAGGTGGTCAGCTTGCTTCTCTCCTGGGGAAGCGTAGGTCAGGCAAGCAGTTGGGCTCAGGCAGGTGCTTTGGCCAGATTTAACAGGAGTTTTGGTACTTTCTCTTGTCTCTCCATGTGGGCACTGATCTTCCATATGAATAAACACTCACCAAAGCTGGGAAGGATAAAGACCTTCAGTCCACAAGTGCTGACCACCAACTACAGAGGCAAGGAGCCCAGGCCTCAGGAGCAGAAGAGTCTGGGAGCATCAACAGCCAGGGAGAGAAATTCAGAGAGCAGGACCCCAGTGGGGGCTCCCTTGAGGGGGCAGGGATGGCTTCTGGGTTCCAGCACATAGCCAGCCCAGACAGGGATGGCCTTGGCAGACATGGCTACTCCTTGATGGAAGACAAGGGGGCAGCTGTCTCAGCCTGGGGCCCTGGACAGGAAGGCAAAGGCTTTCTAGAAGCAGAGGGAAGCGGAGTCACTCTTCCCAGGGAAAGTCAATCTGGCAGAGAGGGAGGCTGGGCTGAAAGCCTTGCAGAGAGGCCCTATCTACAGGGAGAGAGCTCAGAGTCAGGGTTGGGCCTCCCAGAAAAACGACAGCAAGATCGTGGCAGAGACAGCAACGGTGATGAATGCTGGAGGACAGCAGGAGGCTGGGAGGCTGGGTCCAGTCCGCTCCAGGCTGGAGGACTGGGGAGCAGCAGGGAAGGAAAGGAGCACAGAGGGGATAGTGGAAGACAACTGGATAGGCATGCCCCGGAGCAACTGTGGGATGCTCAACTGAGACCTGGGAGAGGAAAGAGTGACATGCAGGGCTACCAGTCTGATCCTGTAGGGTCCTGGCCAAGAGGAAAGCAGATAAAGATTTCACAGGGTGACAGCTTGGCTGAGATGGACAGAGGGGATGCTCCAAGTAGGGAAAGAAGGAGAGGAGTAGTAGTGTGGGGTAGTGGGACTGGCCTGGGAGAAGCTGGAGACAGCAATGGGGTGGGAGGTCCTGGCACCCTGGAGTTTACTGGAGGAAGAGGTTCTGGCTCCAAGGCAGGTATGGGCCCTGAATCCTGGGATTCTCAGGGAGGTAGACATACTGACTATGGGGAAGCCTGGGGCTACTGGGGGTCAGGAGAGTTTCTAGGACAGACACTTGGAGACAAGGACTTCCAGGAACCATCAATATCAGGTGGTAGAAAATTCCGTCTGGGAGATGGGAGTCCTGAGATCAAAGCGGAAGACTCACTGCAGGAGGCAGATGGTCTGTGCAGGGGGGAATCTGTAGTTGGAGGAAGTGTCTATAAAACTGGCCCTGGAGGCCCAGGAGACCCCAGAGGCTGCGAAGGTGGCCTACAGAAGCTCAGGGGAAGGGATGACCAGGAAACAGCTTGGGCCTCAGGTGAGATAGGGGATGACCCCAGAAGCTTCCAGTCTTCCCAGGAGTGGACAGCAGGTCACAGAGCAGCAGGGAGTGTTGGCAGAATAGAATCTAAGGGCACAAGTCCTTGGGATGACACACCATCTAGCCTCAGAAAAACTGGAGCCCACTATGGGTCTGGAGTGCTGGGACCCAGTGGAGGGCAAGAGGGTATGGGTGGTACCCAGGTGGCTGGACTGACAGAGTCTGGTCAGGGGGTGGATGCCAGAAGCCGTGGGCTAAGTAGGTCTCCAGGCCTGGGTGCTCAGGGATCTGGGGGGATACTAGGAGATACAGAAGGATTAAGAGGTCCTGGGTCAATAGGGTCTGAACCAGATTTCTGGAATGGGTCAGGGAGCTCCAGAGTAAAAGGACCCAGAGGCTATAAGGATGACTTGGAAGGTCCTGGGAGAATGGAATCTAGGTACGAGGGTGGCTTAGGATATTCTAGGGGAATAGGCCCTAAAAGCGGGGCTGGTTATAGCTATGGCTCAGGGGTTCCAGGAGAAATGGGGTCTGGCCATGGTGCTGGTTGTAGAGTTTCCCCTAGGGCACCTGCAGGAATGGAGTCTGAGGAAGGGGGTGCATACAGGAATGGCTCTGGGGTGCCTGGGGGAGTGTGGTCAGGAAATGAAGAATCTGGCCCTGCAGGAGGAGGGTCTGGGAGAATTGCCAGTCTTAAGAATGGCTCAGGTGGTCCTGATGGAGCACCCGTGGATGACATCAGGAATTGGGCCTCTGCACGCCAGGGCGGCATGGGCCCTAGGGGAGGGCACCATTCAGATGGCGGCCTAGGGAGTCCTGAGATGACGGGGTCTGTGGGTAGAGGTGGTCTCAAGGCCCCTGGAGTAGTGGAGACTGTTGGGATGGGATGTGTGGAAGCAGAACCAGAGAGCTCTGGAAGAATAAGGCCTTGGAGTCAGACTGGCTTCAGAGCCTCAGAGGCCCTGGGGGCCTTTGGAGAAGGAGGCTATGAAGATGGCTCTGGGGGTCCAGAAGCCATGGAACCAGGGCCTCTGAGGGCAGGGAGCAAAGTGGGTGAGGGGGATGGGACAAGATGCCCTGGTGCTAGGGCCTGTGGAGCTGGAGCTCGTTACAGGGATGATCCCAGGCACCCTGAGGCACTCGCACCTCACACCGGCGCTGCTTCTGAGAGCCAGTGGGCTTATGGCGCTGGCAATGTGCTGGGTTATGAGGATGGATCAGAACTGCCAGGGCCTCAGGGAACTGGGGTCAGAACAGCCTATGGAGAAGGGTCAAGGGGTCTTGGGCCTAGGAGTACAGGACCAGGGGGTGAGGCAGGCTTTAGAGAGAGTTCAGGGGACCTCCAAGGAATGGGATCAGCAGATGGGCCGGGTTGTAGGAAGGGTATTGGGGGTTCGGGGGAAATGGGGTCAGTGGATAAGGAAGGTTACAGGGAAGATTTGGGGACTCCTGAGAATACGGGTTCGGGGAGCAAGGCTGCTTATAGGGATGGTGTAGGGGGTTCTGGGGCAATGGGGTCAACGGATGAAGCAGATTATAGGAGAGATTTAGGGGCTCCTGAAGGAATAAGTTCAGGGAGCAAGGCAGATTATAGGGGTGGTTTACAGGGTTCCAAGGAAATGGGTTCAGAGAGCAATGCAGATTATAGGGGTGGTTTAAAGGGTTCCAGGGAAATGGGGCCAATGGATGAAGCAGATTATAGGAAAGATTTGGGGGTTCCTGAGGGAACGGGTGCAGATTATAGGGGTGGCTTAAGGGGTCCTGGGGAGATGGGGTCAGTGGATGAGTCAGGTCATAGGAATGGGACTGGAGGTTATGGGGAAATGGGGTTGGGTTATAGGGAGGATGTGGGGGCTCCTGAGGGAATGGGCACAGGGAGCAAGGCAGGTTATAGCGATGGCTTAAGGGGTTCTGGAGAAATGAGGTCAATGGATGAGGCAGGTTATAGGAAAAATTTGGGAGCTCCTGAGGGAATGGATTCAGGGAGCAAGGCAGGTTACAGGGGTGGTTTAAGGGGTTCTGGGAAAATTGGGTTAATTGATGAGTCAGGCTCTAGGAAAGATTTGGGGGTTCCTAAGGGAGTGGGTTCAGGGAGTAAGGAAGGTTTTAGGGATGGTTTAGGGGGTTCTGGGAAAATGGGGTCAGTGGATGAGGCAGGCTACAGGAAGGATTTGGGGGTTTCTGAGGGAGTGGGTTCAGGGAGTAAGGCAGGTTTTAGGGATGGTTTAGGGGGTTCTGGGAAAATTGGGTTAATTGATGAGGCAGGCTCTAGAAAAGATTTGGGAGTTTCTGAGGGAGTGGGTTCAGGGAGTAAGGAAGGTTTTAGGGATGGTTTAGGGGGTTCTGGGGAAATGGGGTTAATTGATGAGTCAGGCTCTAGGAAAGATTTGGGGGTTCCTAAGGGAGTGGGTTCAGGGAGTAAGGAAGGTTTTAGGGATGGTTTAGGGGGTTCTGGGAAAATGCCGTCAGTGGATGAGGCAGGCTACAGGAAGGATTTGGGGGTTTCTGAGGGAGTGGGTTCAGGGAGTAAGGCAGGTTTTAGGGATGGTTTAGGGGGTTCTGGGGAAATGGGGTCAGTGGATGAGGCAGGCTACAGGAAGGATTTGGGGGCTCCTGAGGGAATGGGCACAGGGAGCAAGGCAGGTTACAGGGGTGGTTTAAGGGGTTCTGGGAAAATGGGGTTAATTGATGAGTCAGGCTCTAGGAAAGATTTGGGGGTTCCTAAGGGAGTGGGTTCAGGGAGTAAGGAAGGTTTTAGGGATGGTTTAGGGGGTTCTGGGAAAATGGGGTCAGTGGATGAGGCAGGCTACAGGAAGGATTTGGGGGTTTCTGAGGGAATGGATTCAGGGAGCAAGGCAGGTTACAGGGGTGGTTTAAGGGGTTCTGGGAAAATTGGGTTAATTGATGAGGCAGGCTCTAGGAAAGATTTGGGAGTTTCTGAGGGAGTGGGTTCAGGGAGTAAGGAAGGTTTTAGGGATGGTTTAGGGGGTTCTGGGGAAATGGGGTCAGTGGATGAGGCAGGCTACAGGAAGGATTTGGGGGCTCCTAAGGGAGTGGGTTCAGGGAGTAAGGAAGGTTTTAGGGATGGTTTAGGGGGTTCTGGGGAAATGGGGTCAGTGGATGAGGCAGGTTATAGAAAGGATTTGGGAGCTCCTGAGGGAATGGATTCAGGGAGTTATACAGATTACAGGAATGGTCTAGGCGGTTCTGGAAAAATTAGTTCAGGAGGTGAGGCAGGTTATAAGAATGTTTTAGGGGGTTCTGGGAGGATTCCATTAGGGAGTGAGGCAGGCTCTAGGGGTAGTTTGGAGGATTCTGGGTACATTTTGTCAAGGAGTGAGGCAGGTTGTGGGCAAGGCTTTGGGGGAACTGGTGGCATGGGGTCAGGGAGTGAGGTCAGTTATAGGGGAGGCTCAGGAGGATCTGGGGAAATGGGGCCAGAGGGTGAGATGGGTTATGGAGGTGGTTCAGGGAGGCTTGGAGTACCAGGCTCACTAGCTGGAATAGGACATGAGGCTGGACCCAGAGGCCACAAAGCCATGGGGCACAGGTCAGGATATTGGGTAGCATCAGAGGGTGGCACGAGCTGCAAGGATGGTCCAGAGCGAGCCAGGGAAACAGGGCTTGTGGATGGGGCAGGACCTGGGGTGGAACCTGGGATGGCTGGAATGCTGGGCACTGCAGGTGGCATGGCACAGAGAGACAGCCCCAGGGGCCCAGGGGTGCTGGGGTCTCAGGGAGGGCCACAGACTCTTTCAGATGAGAGAGGCTCCACCAAAGATCTTGGGGGCTATGGAACCTCAGGGATCCCTGAGGCCTTGGAGGCTGCTGGTGACGAGGGAAAACCAGATGTCAAAGAATGGCAAGATAGTTCTGGGACTCCAGGGTCTTTTAGGGACAGAGGGGCTCCCAGGGCAAAGGATAGGTCTCCAGACCAAGCAGGGATCATGGGGTCTTCTGGGTTTCTTGATGGCAAGGGAGCAGTAGAAGGTGAAACCTGGGCAGGAATGGCTGCTCTGGGGTCTGGACATGAACAGGACATCTGGAAAGCAGGCCCAGGAATGACAGACAGGGGTAGAGTTGCTGGCCAGGGGAGATTGGCATCTCAGGGAGGCGGGGACTCACTTTTGGGAGGCAGAAGGATAGGCTCAAGGAGCTCAGCGGGGACAGGCCAGGATCTGGACAGCAGCTCTATGCCTGGGGAAAGGGGCAAGTCAACATCAGGGCCTGCTGATGGACTAGGAATGAGCAATGCCTGGGCTCCTGACTGGGAAAACCAGGGGTTTAGCCGAGGCAGTGTAGGTGCTGGGAAGCAGCCCGCAGGCTCCAGAGCTTCCGGTTCTCTGCAGGAAAAAGATGCCGCTTTTGGTGGGATCCATGAAGGGCCAGGGGGCTTAAAGGGCAGGGAGGGTGCACCAGGCCAAGAGGTGGCTGGTGGATGCCGAAGCCCATGGTCCCTGGATAGCAAAGGTTCAAGTCGTGGAAGGGGCAGTTCTGGTGGTGCAGAGGACTCAGGTATCCTGGGCAAGGGGAATTCTACTGAGCGGGGAAATGCTGTCATCCCAAAACCTGGGGAGTCAGGACCTCAGGGAGCCTGGAATGGCTTAGATGGTCCCTTTGGCAGAAGAGCCTCTGGAGATAGGTCAGGAGGGACCCAGGACCTGAGCTCTCAGCTAGGCAAGGGACAGAGAGGAGGAAAGAGGTCCCTCGGGGAACAGGGGTCCCTGGAGGCTGAGGATGGTGAGGTCCAGGATCATGGGGCCCTAAAGGAGGATGAGGTACAGGGAGTGGAAGAGGCTGGGAGGTCAGGCAGGAGGCCTGGCTCACTTAGGAGCAGGTCTCAGGCACAGTCAGGGGCTGAGGTGGGAGGAGGAAAGAGAAGGGGAGCGGATGAGGCTGGAAGCATGGGATGGCAGTCTATGGGGGAGAACCGGGGGTGCCTGGAGGAGATGCTGAGTGAAGATCAGAGCCGGGAGCCCCCCAGTCACCGTGGTAGCAGGAGAGGTGGCAAAGATGGCAGTTTGGACATCTATGGAGAGAGGAGAGATGCTACCCAGAGTTCCACATCCAGATATAAGCCTGGCACTGGCAGTTTCTCCAAGGAGGCCCGAGGTAGGTGCTTCTCTGCTAAGCTGGCTCCCATGGGCTAGAGACAGTGGGGAGCTCCCTGGCCACTGGGATGCTTGGGTCTGTCCCAGTTCTGCCCCCAGCCCCAGGATTTTGTCCCTGCCAGTACTCCCCATTCTCAGGAACCTTTTGCAAATCTAGGAAGCAACCTCTTCCTCTTTATGAAGATGGGGTCCAGCCTGTGAAAGACTCAGAGTTCTCCTAGGAGACCTCTTTGCTCTTGAAACCTTATGTCCACAGCACCAGAGTTGTTGACCCAACTCTCTGTGGGTTACCAGACTTCTCACCTGGGTGACTTGCAGCGGCGGGAGGAAGGGGGCCTTCGTATACCTTACACCCCAGGTCTCCTGGACCAGCCTAGGTCCTGCTGAGAAAAGCAGCAATGCTTGGGCTCCTGTCTAGGAAGACCAGGGCATTGGCACCAAGGCAGCATAGATGCTGGGAACCAGCCCTGCTGACACCAGCTGTGCCCAGTTGGCAGGACCATGGTGGCCTTGCAGGGCACAGCGCAGGCCATGGTCTGGGAGGCTCAGCTCTGGCGACCCCCTCTGTGTCTCTCCCGGCCCCATAGGCCACTTCTCCCAGGGCCTGGCTGACATGAAGGTGCAGCAGGGGGAGGCTGCCACACTCTCCTGTATCCTCACCAGTGACCTGGGACCCGGCACCTGGTTTAAGGATGGCGTCAAGGTACTGCCTCCTCTCACAGCTTCTCTTTACCAGCAGGAGGGACAGAGGTAAAGCAGAGAACAAGAAGAGGGTAGAGGCTTTGAAAGAAAGATTTTTCATTCTTCATTTTACTAATGTATCCACCTCAGGAGAAGTTTAAATAGCCAATAACTTGGTGTGTTTAAAATAAAATTGGATTTTTAAATGATGTGTATCCTACGCCCTGCAGCACACCCCTTGTTCTTCCACCATCCAAAACGCCTCTTCTATACCCATACCTGCTGAATCCTACCCATCCTTCAAAGGCTTGTATAAATGCCATCTTCTCATCCCTACCAGAAGGGGGCCCTCGTCTCCCTGCACAACCTCCCTGTCCTCCATTAAAGCTGTCACCCCAAGAGAAACATCAAAGTGACTCAGGGCATGAGGCTCAGTATCAGCTAGGTCTGGCTTCAGATCCCGGCTCTGCCACTACCAGTTATGTGACCTCAAGCAAGCTGGTGAACAGTCTGGCTTCCTCATCTATGAAGTGGGACTAATAATAGCACTTACTTCATAAGATTGTTAGACAATTAAATAAGGTGCTAAGCACAGAGAGCATTGGCACACAGTAAGCATTCCATTCACACAGCTGTTATCAGGATCCCAGCATCTGTAAAGGGCTCTGGTTAGCTGGCCTGGAGGAGCGGGGATGGGAATGGGGTGACCTTCTCCTGCTGTGGCCCTGTCTCCAGCTCACCGCCCAGGATGGAGTCATCTTTAAGCAAGATGGTCTCGTGCACAGCCTCTTCATCGCGCGCGTGCAGGGGACCCAAGCTGGGAGGTACACCTTTGTAGCTGGTGACCAGCAGAGTGAGGCCACTCTGACCGTCCAGGGTAAGGCCTAGCCCTGCCCTGCCCTGTCCCATAGTCTCTTTGTACCAGGTGATATGCCTTGCTTTAAAACACCTGAATTTGTGGCTACTCTGCAGCCAGTATCTAATCTCATCCCCAGAGAAGATGATTTAAAAAGCCAACTCATACTCTGTCTATTCCAGCATCTTAGCTCTTTCCTTGTCAGGAAGTCCTTGATGAGGTCTAAGCCTGGTCTCTCCCGCTGCAGATGAAGCCCCTTCCCTTTGTGGCAGGGCAGGGGATTCCTTAATCTTCCCCCAGACTTCCTTCTCTGCATCCTCCTTTCTGCATTCCCCAGTGCCCAGTGCTCTGGTCTTTGACTCTCTTGTTTTATTTCCAGATTCCCCTACCATTGCTCCAGATGTGACAGAGAAACTGAGAAAGCCACTGGTGGTCAAGGCTGGGAAGCCGGTGACAGTGAAGATCCCCTTCCAGAGCCACCTCCCCGTTCAGGCTGCCTGGAGAAAGGACGGGGCCAAGGTGGTGGGCAGTGGTGACAAGGAGGCCCAGGTGGACCTGGGGGACCGCTACACACGGCTGTGCCTCCCCAGCACAGGCAGGAAGGACAGTGGCCAGTACAGTGTGATGCTGAGGAGTGAGGGAGGCTCTGTGCAGGCCGAGCTCACCCTGAAAGTCATAGGTACCAACCCCATCTTCCCCCAACCAAGGCCTGAGAGTCCCCAGGGTTGTGGGCCCTCCCTGCCATCAAGGGCAGGCCTGGGGTGTGATCTCTGGTGGCTCTGATCCTCATTTGCATGCTGTTTAAGATCCAGACCTACCCCTAATTCTGCTCAGACTGCTTAGGAAGAAGCAGTTGAGATCAACACAGTGCCGGGCTCCTGCTGGGTGGGGGGGAGCCGATTATGCTTCTCTGACCCCAATGCACTGGGCCCTCAGGAAGCTGCTGGGTAGGATGGCGGTCCCCAGCCCTGAGTGGTGCCAGCAAGGTAGGACTGCTGTGGGCCGAGCAGGTGCCCATACCAGCCCCCCGATGGTGGAACTGGGACGGGCTGGTGCACTCCATGGCACATCCCTGGGTGCACATATGTGTTGGGGGTGGGGACGTCTCAAGAGTGTGTGACCCTCTGGGTAATGCCCAAGGCTCTCTGGACAGTCTGCCCCATTGCAGGCTTATCCACTGATGAGTGGCAAAGGGGGGCGGGGAGCGGCGCCGTTCCAATCTAGCTCCTCTGACCCCTCCTCTTCCTGCTCTTCTCTGTGGGTCCCCAGACAAGCCTGATCCCCCACAAGGCCCCATGGAGGTTCAGGATTGCCAGAGGGCTGGTGTCTGCCTCCGCTGGCGGCCCCCAAGGGATGATGGGGGCCAGCCTGTAGAGTGCTACGTGGTGGAGAGACGGCAGGCTGGCAGGAGCACTTGGCTGAAGGTGGGCGAGGCCCCCGCTGACAGCACCACCTTCACGGATGCCCATGTGGAGCCAGGCAGGAAGTATGCCTTCCGAGTGCGGGCTGTGACCTCGGAGGGGGCTGGCGAGGCCCTGGAGTCTGAGGAGACATTGGTGGCTCCTGAGGGTAAGAGAAAAGTCTGGGGCTGGGGGTGGAGGACACTCCTGGGCTCCCCGCTGTGCCAGGGAGGGCAGGCTGTCCCAGAGGCTGAATGACACCAGCCTGTGCTCAGGGTTTTGGAGGCCCTTCTATAGCACTCTGGAGACTCCTTCCCTCAGCTGCATTTCGGATCTGGCACCCAGATGAGGAAGGGTTTTACAGAGTCTCCGGGAGTGAGGGTATGGGCCAGCAAAGCCTACTGTCTCACGCCCCAGGGAGAGAGGGGCATCCACCTCCAACATCCTATCAGGGGACCGGAGGCGGAGGGGCCTCAGGGCTGGCTCTAGGCTCCGAGGCCACGGTGCCACGGTGCCTTCTCTGTCTTTTCATTCCTTCCCTTGAATAGCTGGAACACTGACCTAGGGTGGGCTGGCTCAGCCCCGACACTCGCCAGGACCGGGAGGAGTGTGGCCTGCCCCAGATGCCCGTGCCTCCTACCCCCAGGGGCTCCCCGTGAGCCGGCACCTTTCAAGGCCTCTGGCTGACTGGAATCTTCCTTGCCCCCAGCTCTCCCCAAGGCCCCTTCCGCGCCAGCCATCCTGTCAGCCTCCAGCCAGGGCATCACGCTGACATGGACAGCACCTAGGGGCCCTGGCAGTGCCCACATCCTGGGCTACCTGATCGAGAGGCGTAAGAAGGGGAGCAACACCTGGACAGCAGTGAACGACCAGCCGGTGCCTGGTGAGCATTGTCCTGGCTTCCAGAGCTTCCTTAGACCGCTCCTGGCTCCAGGATGCCAGGAACTTGTCAGTTCAGATTGGTTTAATACAGTGGTTCTTATCTAGGGTGGTTTGGCAGTATCTGGAGATATTTTTCATGGTCACAACTGGGTGGAGGGTAGATGTTACTGGCATCTAGTGCAAAGAGGTCAGGTATGCTGTTAAACATCCTACAGTACACAGGACAGAACCCACCCCCTCCTCTCAAAAATCCCAAAGAAGTATCTGGCAAAAAAAAAAAAAAAAAATGTCAATCATGCTAAGGTCAAGAAGCCCTGATTCAGAAATCCCAGCTGGGAGCCAGAGATGAAGCTGTTAGCCCTGGCCCCTCCACTTCTTGCCTTGACCTTGGACAGTTCACTTCCTCTCTAGATCTGAATTTCCACATCCATGAAGTGGAGAAGAGGGTCCCCTGCCCCACTAAGTAGTTTCCTAAGAAACAAACTGCATTCTGAGATCAGAAAGAACTTGGAAAAGCCAACGGGCTGGGCAGATGCGAGGGGTCTTCTGGTAACCCTTAGCATTTCTTTGCTCTGCGTGCGTGCTGCAGAAGTCCAGGTTTGAGGAGGGAAGAACGGGCTCAGAACAGCTTGCCAGGAGACCTGGGTTCAGGTCATGGCTCTGCTACTTAGAAGCTGAGGCCTGTCAGGGCTTTAGTTTCCTTATCTCTGGAAAGAGAGATGAACAAAGGGCAGCCTTACGATTTCACTATTTAGTTATCCTGCTTTATTTAAATATGACAGCAACTCTGTAAGGCAGAGACAACCAGGGATATTAAGGTACTTGCCCAAGAACATCCAGCAAGTTAGTGGTGGAACCAGACAGGGACCCGAGGCCCCTGACGCCCTGAGCAGTGCTCTTTCCACTTTGGAGGGAACTGAGTCACAGCGGGTGGAGGGCTGTAGGGAGGAACGTGTTAGGACCCCAGGCTTGGTCTCCTTCAGAACTTGGAGGCACCCAAGCTATCTCCCCACGTCCAGCCCCATCCGGGTGGGACTCACACGAGCGGGCTCTTCACAGAGAGGAGGTGGACGGTGGCGGACCTGCGGCAGGGCTGTCAGTACGAGTTCCGGGTCACAGCTGTGGCTCCCCCAGGCCCTGGAGAGCCTGGACCCCCATCAGATGCCGTCTTTGCTCGGGACCCCATGAGTAAGTAGGGAACCAACCCAGGATGGGGGTGGGGGTGAGCATGGGATAGCCCTGAAGCTGGGTGGGACTTGATGGAAGGTCACAGGTCACAGGTCGGGGCAGTCTTGAAGGACATGATCAGGAGGGCTGAGATATAAAAATCAAAAGTCCTCTCGGGTGAGCCACATCTTAGGGCCCCTATATTGAGATCAAATAGGCCCAGAAGCCAGGCAGTGGTATTAGAAGATTCCTTCTCTGTCAAGCATAATGGTTCACACTTGTAATCCTAGTACTTTGGGAGGCAGAGGCAGGAAGATTGCTTGAGCCCGGGAGTTGGAGGCTGTAGTGAACTATGATTGCACCACTGCACTCCAGCCTGCATGACAGAGGGAGACCCTGTCTCAAAAATAATAATAATAATAATAATAAAACAAAATAAAAAGGGGGAGTTCTTTTCAGGATCACTTCACTTACTCTTTGGCCTCTAGGCAGGCCAGCCCCCAATCTGGCCCACCTGCTCCAGTCCCATAAGCATCCACTCACCCCTGTGTGCCCATCAGGCAGGGCGGAGAGCAGATGACAGGGGAAGCTCAGCGTCAATTCTCTATCCAATGAATATTTGCCCATCACCTACTAAATGGCCAGCATTGTGCCAGGAAGTAGATGAATCAATCCTGGTCTCTGCCCTTGAGAAACTTACAGTCTGAGATAGCATTTCCTATCTGAGACCTGTGGTCTTGAGAACATGGAGTGTATCGAGAGATGCCAACAGACATTCTGAGAACAACAGGAACAGCAAAAAATGTCTGTGACCAAAGATGTGTATGATGTGAGCCTATGATGTTTCCAAGTCCTGCAGGGGAAAAAAACCTGTCTAACCTTGATCCAAATCTAGCTTTTTCACAAAATACCTATTAAAAGCGTCAAAGGCATACAGCTTAGAAAATGCTGTTCTATATTTCTCATCCCCTAATGAGCCTGCCTACACCAAGTCCTCTGGGGAGCAGCACATTTCTGACACTTGCTGGATGGGCCAGGTGGTCAACACCTGGAGAGCACCTCTGTGCCCCACAGAGCCTAGCCCATTGCAGGTGTTCAGGCTGTTTGAATGAACCCAACAAGACCGGAACATTCTGTAAGTTTCATTGTTCAAGTGGTATCTGAGTTTTAGTCCTAGGAAGGGCAGGGTGTGGAATGGAGGGATGGGGGACGAAAGCTGGCCCATGCAACTTACTCCTTGCAAATGGACCAAGGCTGTCCTATCTTTTCTCTTTCTTTTCTTTTTCTTCTCTGTTCTTTTCTTTTCTTTCTCTCTCTCTCTTCTTTCTTTCTCTCTCTTTCTTTCTTTCTTTGTCTCTCTCACACTCTCTCTTTCTTTCTCTCTCTCACACTCTTTCTCTCTCTCTCTCTCTTTCTTTCTTTCTTTCTCTCTGACAGGATCTCACTCTTTTACTTAGGCTGGAGTGCAGTGATGCAATCTTGGCTCATTGTAGCCTTGAACTCCTGGCCTCAAGCAATCCTCCTGCCTCAGCCTCCTAAGCAGCTGGAACTATGAGCATGTGCCACCACACCCTGCTAATTTATGTTTTTGTAGAGACAGGGTCTCGCTGGTCTTGAACTCCTGGTCTCAAGCTATCCTCCTGCCTCAGCCTCCTAAAGTGCTATGATTACAGGCATGAGCCGTGGACCCACAGCCTATTAATCTCTCCTATCAGTGGTGGGAAGTAGAGACAATGGATAGGATAAGCAGTGTCTAACAGCAGCCACAGCAATCACTACATTTTCTGGATTCTTGCTGCTAAGCAAGGCCTATGGCCCAGCAACATAATCTTATTAGAATTTATGAGAAATGCTGAATCTCAGGCCTCACCCCGGACCTACTGAATAAGGGTCTGTATTTTTACCAAAATCCCCAGGTAACTTCTATACTAATCAAAGTTTGAGAACTACTGCCCTAGCCTAGTGGTTTTCAAACTTCATCACATATTTAGAAACACCTGGAAAATTCTTAAAAATGTTGATGCCTAGACTGCACCCCAGACTAATTAAATCAGAATCTCTGAGGTGGCATCTAGGTACCAGTATTTTTAAGCTCACCAGGTGATTCCACACTCATTGTGCTTTTTGCTTGTTCTAAAACCTCTGTGCGTAGGTGGGGCTATTATTATTGTTCTCATGTAACAAGTGGAGAACAAGAAGCCTGCACTGAGTACCCGAAAGGTAGAGTCTTGACTCTAAGAGTTTAGAGTCCAGAATAAAAACATGTAGAAGTCCAGTCTTACGGGATAATGGAACCCAAGAGGTCATCAACTAAAATCTCGGTTTTCTGGAATTACAGAAGGATAGTTAGGAGAAGGCATTTGGCAGGTTGGTGAATGAATGAGGGAAATGAGTTGGGGGAGGCTTCCTGGGAGAGGTGGCCTGGGATCTGTGTGCATAACGGAGACAAAGTGCTGGTTACAGTAAGAATTTGGAACAAGGTAGGTGCTTCAGGAAGAATCTAAAGGCAGAATTGCTAAGTGGAAAAACTTCCCAGTCTCCCACAAGGAAGGCTAATCAAAATCCACACTGAGTGGCCTCCCTCAGGAGATGCCATTCCTGATGCTCCCATGCTGCCTGGCAGGACCCCCTGGGCCGGTGAGGAATCTCCAAGTCACAGACACATCGAACACCAGCATCACTCTGAGCTGGGCTGGGCCAGACACCAAGGACGGGGACGAAGCCCAGGGGTATGTGGTGGAGCTGTGTGGCTCAGACAGTCTCCAGTGGCTCCCGTGCCATGCGGGCACCATGCCAGTCACCACCTACACGGCCAAGGGCCTTCGGCCTGGAGAGGGCTACTTTGTGCGGGTGACAGCAGTTAATGAAGGAGGTCAGAGCCAGCCCACTGCCCTGGACACATTAGTGCAAGCCATGCCTGTTACTGGTGAGTGCTGCCTCCTTCCCCGACCTCTGAGCCCTGCAAGCTCCTCCTGAGAGGGGGCCCCTGAGTAGCTGCCATGCACTTGCTAAGCCAGGATCTCCACCCTCAGTTTCAGGAAGTAACATTTATTGAGCACCTACTAGGTGCTAGGCACTGGGCTAGGCAGTCCCTTCTTAGAAATGTTTTCTCATTACGACTCATAACTATACTACAACATTAATGTTTCTATTCTGAAGTTACAGAGAAGGAAACCGAGGTTCAGGGTACTTTGCCCACGTTGTCACCAATGGTATGTGGTAGAGCCAGGATTTAAACCTGGAGACTCCAAAGTTGATGTTATCTAGGAGAGAGAGTGGCTGCTTCCTGCACATGGCCTTAGAAGGCCTAAGTGCAGCTCAGCTCCTGTGGTTCACGTTCAGAATGGGACATGCCCAGGTCCCCATTATTATTGAAAAGAGGATTGTCTTTCCCTTTGGGCTTTAACCACTACAAGCACCTGACCTGCCTTTGACCCAAGCTGACACTGGGCCACCCCAGCTGACCCTAGTCATCACTGTGACAGTAGGGAGACACAAACACAGCACATGGAGTCCAGAGTCCCAGAATCTTGTCCTGGCTTTCTCCCGAACAAAGTGTGACCTCAGGCAAGTCACTTCCTGTCTTGGATTGGTGTCTATCTCATCTGCAAAACATAAGTGCTCTGCCACATATCAGCATCTTCCTCTGTTCCAGCCTAGTCCACCCCTCTCCCTGCGGGGTCCCTTTCTCAGCTCCTGTCCCTCCCCTGCTAGCATCTCCCCACCAGCCCCTGGGGTGCCCCCTGAAGATTCTGCTCCCAGCTGCACTCCAGTCCTTTAGAGGCCCCAACGTGTTGGGATCTCAGCATCCCAACTGGCTCATTCTTCCCCTCCAGCCCTGCCTTGCTGGGGACCTGGGGCTGGGGTCCAACTGGGAGGCAGAAGGGAGGTAACCAGTCCTCTTGTGTGTTTCAGTCTGTCCTAAGTTCCTTGTGGACTCCAGCACCAAGGACTTGCTGACGGTCAAGGTCGGGGACACTGTTCGTGTGCCCATCTCCTTTGAAGTGAGTGTACCTACAGGGGTGTGGGGAGGGAAGCCCAGAGAGACCAAGGGGGCCAGACTCAGCCCTGTGGCTCTCTTTTCTTCCCTGTTCCTTTTTGGCCCCTAGTCAGTGTCCTGGGCTTGTGGAAATCAGGCGAGAGACATGAGGAAGGAAGGATTCAGGTCCTCCTTGAAGGTACCGCCCTCACTTGGCCACTGGGTGGCCATTCTGCTCCAGGCCTGCAAATCCCTCTAGTGGTAGCTTCTGCTACTGCACCTCCAAATTAAGGCTCTTCCGGTTCTCCACCTCTCCTAGTTTGGGAATTCAGAAAGCCGGCCGTGCCGATGGTCCCCTTTGGCTTTGCAATGTATTTTTGTGCAATCACATGACCTACATTTGACTCAGGGTGATCCTTAACCAACACTAACACCACCTGACTTTATAACAGTAGGGTGGTGGCTAAAAGTACAAACTGCCTGGGTTCAAATTTTGACGTCATCACTCACAGCCGTTTGACTTTGGACAAACATTATTTATTTATTTATTTATTTATTTATTTATTTAGAGATGGAGTCTCACTCTGTCACCCAGTCTGGAGTGCAGTGGCGAGATCTCGGCTTACTGCAACCTCCATCTCCTGGGTTCAAGCGATTCTCCTGCTTCAGCCTCCGGAGTAGCTGGGATTACATGCGCCCGCCGTCACACCTGGCTAATTTTTGTATTTTTAGTTGAGCTGGGGTTTCGCCATGTTGGCCGGGCTGGTCTTGAACTCCTGACTTCAGGTGATCCACTTGCCTCGGCCTCACAAAGTGCTGGGATTACAAGTGTGAGCCACTGTGCCCAGCCAGGACAAATATCTTAACATCTCTGTGTTTCACCTTCCTCATCTGTCAAAAGGGGATAATAATAGTAACCTATCTCAAAAGTCTGAGGGTTCAAGGAATTAATATATTGAAAGTGTATATGTAGGGCCTGGCATATGGCAGCACCCAATATGTTTTAATATTATTATTGTTTAAAATCATCATCATCTGTGTAGGAAGCTCATAGCACACAGAGCCAGATTCAAACCAGTCTTATCTTACTCTAAATGACTTGTTCTTAACCACAATAATGATAGTGATAATGATGACAAAAATATTTAATGCACATTGAGTAATTATCATGTACTAGGTCTTGTTCTCTCTGCTTTCCATGTATTTATTATTAACACTTTAAATTCTCAGAACAATCCTGTAAGTTCAGTTAGTTACTATCAGTGTCTTCATTTGACTCTGGTACCCACCGTGCCCTGTACTGAGGGCCCCGTAGGGAACTGGCGGCACAGTCACCAAGCAGCTGGGCTGGCCTTCCCACCCTGCTCAGGGTCACCACAGTTCAAGGCCAGGACACCGAAATCTTCCTCCTAGACTTTTGCCAAATTATCTCCTATGTGGGTGCCAGGGTAGTTAACACTCCCCTCCCCACACATCCCTTCTCATTCCCATCCCACCCCCTGCCGTGTGGATCCAGAACTCATTATGCCTTCCTGCTCAGAATCTGACAGCAGTGGCTCCTGGCTTACAGGATAACATCCAGATGTCTGTACAGGTGTGACGTGGAGGGCACTTTTCATTTTTGCCAAATCTCCTCGTCCAACTTCCTTTCCTGTTCCACTGCCCCCCTACCATCCCCATCTGCCAACCTCACACTTTATCACCACCCCTCTTTCCCACCTGTGTTTTCTTGTCTACGTTCTGCGTTTTCTTGCCAACTTTCTCCTTGTACAAGGCTCTTCTCACCACTTCTACCTTCAGCCTAGCTTAAATGCCATCACCTCCATGAAACCGCCAGCTGCCCTTCTCAACTTTTCCTTCCTCTCCTTTCTCAGGCCGTGCCCATGCCTGAGGTGACCTGGCTGAAGGACGGCTTGCCCTTGCCCAAAAGAAGTGTGACCGTCACTAAGGATGGCCTCACCCAGCTTCTGATCCCTGTGGCTGGCCTCTCGGACAGTGGTCTCTACACTGTAGTGCTGAGGACCCTGCAGGGGAAGGAGGTTGCCCACAGCTTCCGTATCAGGGTGGCAGGTGAGGCAGGCCTGGCTCTGGGCTCTGGACGCTGGTTTGGCCACTCACCAAGGCAAGGAGATGTCCACGGGTCTGGTCATAGGTCTCAGCCACTCTACCAGGGCTAGGTATGCAAGGTGACCATGCTCCACCTTTCCTCTGTGCTTGATGATACAAAGTAGAAAGGACCCCGGAAGCTCCCCAGGGACTTCCATTGTCCTTCTGCCTCAGGAGCCTAGAGACAGTCATGTCATGGCTCCTCTCCAACCTCAGTTATCCTTCCCTTTGAGTCAGTGAGCAGAGGCAGTCACCACTGTTACATCACTCCAAAGACCCAGGGGACAAAATTGTTTGCAGCCGTTGCACAGAATAAAGGCTTTCCTCCCCAGCTGTGGCTCCACACAACCCCTGCCCTGGAGGAGCTTCTGGATATCCAGAAATGATCAAATAGACTAACAGTGGGGGCTCTGTAATGCGGCCTCATGAGAGCCCTGCCTCTGTCCAAAAATGCATGTTTTGTCCTGTGTCATTTTACTTAAAAACTGAAGTGAATTATAATTACTCTTTTGGGGAGATTTTCTACCCTCTAGAGATAACTGTGGACATCTGGCCAAACTCACTCTGGCCCCAGCTACCTGTGTGGCAAGACTGCATTCCCCAGGACCCTTAGAAGACTTGGGACCTGGAGGGGACTGGCAGCAGCCCTGCTGGGTCCCCTCCACGTGACCTCCCTCTGCCGTCTCTCTTGAAGTATGTCCGCAGGCACCTGGGCCCATCCACCTGCAGGAGAACGTGCCTGGGACGGTGACGGCTGAGTGGGAGCCCTCTCCGGACGAGGCCCGGGGTGTCCCGCTACACTATACAGTGTTCACACGCTCCTCGGCACATGGCCCCTGGCGCGAGGCAGCCGACCGCATCCACACCAACCGCTTCACCCTCCTGGGCGTCCTCCCTGGCCACGAGTACCACTTCAGGGTGGTGGCCAAGAATGAGCTGGGGGCCAGCAAACCCTCGTACACCAGCCAGCCCTGGTGCATCCCCCGGCAGCGTGGTAAGCAGCCCCTGAGAGGGAGGAGGAGGCAGGGTGGGGGTTGCACTCTGCAGTGCAGCGGGATGCTCCCAAGCATGGCAGGTGCACAGGATAGGGACTGTGGCAGAGATGGCCTGGAGCATGCCAAATAACAGCCAGCATCCCTGAGCTGCTGCTCCTCCCTCTCCTGCCTCACACCTACCTGTACTGACATCCTCTGCACCCCTGACCTCCGTGGGGAGAATGAGATTGGTGTGGGTGTTTGGGTGTCTGAGGTGCCTTTGGGAGGATTTTCAAAAGCAGTCACAGACAATAAGGCAAATAGAGGTTAACATTTCTCTAAAAACAAAGTGTATTTTACAGCAAGGTAGATGTGGACCTTAAGATCAGTCACTAGAAGAGCAGGCTATAAAATCAAATGAAGGTTTCTTTTTCATAAAATACAAAAATGTCAGGAAAGCTCTACACCAAAATGTCAGCTATGGTCATCTACAGGTAGTGACATTATGACTGGTTTTTATTCTTTCTCCTCTGATTCTCGGTGTATTCTCATTGTCCACAGTGAATGTGTGTTAGCTACCAAAAAATCCATAAAGTAAAAAAAAAAAATCCATAAAGAATTTTGGGAAAAGGATAGAATGAGGCAAGCCTTGGGGTCCAAATTTGCAGGCAAGATGTGGCAGGAAATCCCAGGTAAGGCCTACATGGTAGTGTCTTGAGCTCTCTACCCAGACTCGAGTCTCAGCCAGGCCTTCCTCACTTTCTCACCCTCCTCCCTCTCACCCTGGCTTTCACCACAGACAGGTTCACAGTGAAGGCTCAGAGCTACCGGGAGCCCGACCTGAGCCAGAAGCCCCGGTTCCTGGTGGGCCTGCGGTCCCATCTCCTGCCCCAAGGCTGCGAGTGCTGCATGAGCTGCGCCGTGCAGGGCTCGCCCCGGCCCCACGTCACCTGGTTCAAGAACGACCGCAGCCTGGAAGGAAACCCCGCAGTGTACAGCACTGACCTGATGGGCGTGTGCTCCCTCACCATCCCCAGCGTATCCCTGAAGGACAGCGGCGAGTACAAGGCTGTGGCTGAGAACACGCTGGGCCAGGCAGTCAGTACTGCCACCCTCATTGTCATAGGTAATGGTGGCTGCCCTGGCAGTGGGACAGGAAGGAGAGCCAGTAGAGCAGTCACCTGCCTGCCTTCAGGGAGCCTCCGGGGGGTGCCTAGAGGGATTCAGCGGGGAGTCAGGAGACCAGGACTCTCTGCCTGACTCTATGAACTTTCAGCTATTTAACCTACCAACACAAGCCCACATGTGGTCTCGATTTGCCCACTTTTTTTAAAAAAAATATTGTTATTGTTATTCTTATCATTATTATTATTATCGAGATGGAGTTTTGTTCTTGTTGCCCAGGTTGGAGTGCAATGGCGTGATCTCGGCTCACTGCAGCCTCCACTTTCTGGGTTCAAAATATTCTCCTGCCTCAGCCTCCCGAGTAGCTGGGGTTACAGGCATCCGCCACCACACCTGGCTAATTTTTTTGTATTTTTAGTAGAAGCAGGTTTTCGCCATGTTGGCCAGGCTGGTCTCAAACTCCTGACTTCAGGTGATCCACCTGTCTCAGCCTCCCAAAGAGCTAGGATTACAGGCGTGAGCCACTGTGCCTGGCCGATTTGTCCACTTTTAAACTGAGGTATTTGAACTTGGTGAGCAACTCTTGATTGAAAGGCTGCGTACTGCCCACCTGAGCTTCCCAGTGGGGCCACACGACACATTGCAGGCTGAGAAATGAACAGGCGTCCGTATTGCTCTTTCTTAAATATGTCGAGATATGGACATTTAGTGCCTAGAAAGCCATGCTGATTCTCTCATTGGTAGTCTCCTTTTCAGTACTGCAGATAATATATGTTAATAAAGTTTTTCCTTCAATAGTACTTAAAACACCTTATATTTTGAATAGTTATAAAAGGCAAGCCTCAGGTGACCTTTGTGGAAAAACGACCCCTCTGCACTGGAGCAGAGTATCTGTCCTCTCTGCAGCGCCCATGCTTAGGCATTAGGAAGCCATTCTCGAAGCACCCCAGCTCGTGTACACATGTAGTCCCAGAACAAAGCTGGCATTGGGTGTGGCTATGGTTTCCCGAGGGGCCAGCAAAGGGCTTTGCCCAAGCTCAGAGAGCACATGGTGGCTCCGGATTTGAATCCACACCCCTGATGGCAGAGCCTCTAGCCTAAGCACCATGCTGAGTTTTCTTCACCGCTGAACAGGTGTGGGACAGGGTGGCTGCCCCTCTGGACCCACTGGAATATCCTGTGTCTTGCAGAACCCAGCGCCTAGCCTCACCTCACCCTGGGATGGTCCTGGACCCTTGAAGCTTCACTTCTGACACCTGCACTGGCCTGGGAGGCCAATCCCAAGGATGGAGGCTGTGCCCAGAGCCCCAGGAAGACAGGAGTGAGAAGACTCCTGGTGAGGTTTTGGCCAGGAGGACATGAAGTCCTTGGGGAAGAAAAACAAGGGAGGAGGCCATTCTGCCTCCTGGCTCCAAGCTAAGTCACTCAACGGAATGACAGTGAACCTCCTGGACCCTCATCATATGGGTTTCTTTCTTCTTCGCTTCAGGAGATCCAGAGGGCACCTGCCTGCAGGATGGGCCAGCTCCTTATTTTCCTGGGCTGAGCCCCTTGGAGGGAGGGTGGTCACAGCTGGGCCTGCTGTGACCACAGGGAGGGAAGAGGAGAGGAGGTCAGAGGACCTGGGTGAGGACTAGGGCATCAAGGGTGTGTGTGTGGTGGGGGCAGGGGTGCGGCATGTGCTTTCTGTACATTTCTTCATTAAAACGTTAGGCTAATACGGGCAGATCATTTGCAAATTTACTTGGGGTGGGTGTGTTGGAGGAAAGATTTCCAAAGCAGAGCCTTTATTCCAGGCTTCAGTTGGGAGGATGGGTGGGTTCTGGATGGAGGGGAGAATGGGCTCAGAATTGGACTCTTCTCCTGCAGCCCAGGCCTGCATAGTTGATTGCAAGGGTGAGAAAGCCAAGAAAGGTTAGAGGGTGATGGAGATGCTTCTCTTCCTCCCGGCCCGTGTTTCCTGCACTCCTCTGACTGGCAGAAATTCTGTGAGCAGCAGGGCTGGAGGCCTCCCCAGGTGTTATATGTGTGGAGACCACAGGGCTGGGGTTACCTAGGGCTGTCCTATGTCTGTCACTCCCTCGGACTAGAAAGAGTCTGAGTTGGGGAGAATCCTACTCCAGGATCTGAGCCCCTGTTAGAAGGGGAAGAAAGAGGCCATCAAGTGCATGAGGGTGTGACTCACTCAAGGCTGCATGAGCCTCCTCACCTTCTCCACAGCCCCCACTGCCCCATGTCACAGGAGGGATGGGATGACTCCCTTTCCCAGGTAGGTCACCCCACCACTGTCCCCAGAACCCTTGCACTCCATTATCTTCAAGTCATGGCCCCCAAAATCTCAGGCTCCCCAGAAATATTCCAGAGTTTCCAGGAGCCAAAAGAAAGGAAGGAGCCCCGGGGAAGGCTGAGCCCGACTCTCTCCCAGGACATCAGCTCTGAGGTCACCAGCAGGTGACCTGATGAGCTAGAACACTGTCTGCCCTTCACTCCTTCTGCTCAGATCCTGGCTTCTGCTTCCCTCAGTCTCCCTTTGCCACCAATTGCAGGTCAGATGCATGAAGGAAGGAGGGTGAATCACGGGAGGAGGGGTTAATGCCAAAAATCCGTTTCTGAAGAGTGAGAATATGTGACCAAGGGAAGGTTCTCTGAACCGGAGAGAGAACTGTTCACCCAAAACAGACCAAGAGTGTCCCCCAGAGGCAGGGGCACAGACCAGACGACCTTTTACAGCTCATTCCTTCCCCCACCAAAGAAACCTGCATAAGCTGTTTTCCTTGGAATTTCTCTTGTTATCTCTACCTTGCTATCACAGCAGGCCAACAGCATGGCCATGGGAAAAGAAGGAGGTGATTAGAAACTGAGAGGCAGTGGCTGGACACCTCAGCCTGTGTGGGGCTATTCTCATGAGTGCTTTCCATGCTGAGCAGTCCTGGAGTTGAAGGAGGGTAGGGCCTCAGGCCAATAGTCTGTGGTTTCAGAAATGCAGAGAAGTCGTTTGCACAGAGAGGGTGACCCAGTGCCTGTGGCATGCCTAGCTCTGAGGAGACACTCATATTAAGGATGAGAAGAGAGACCTTTCTGCACCTCTAAGGGTGGGGTACAAGGAACTGACCTTTCAAAGCAATATAGGGACAAAAGACTATAACCCACGATGGCTTCATGAGACACTTTCATTTGTTCGATGAGCCTGGATTAGGCACTGTGGAGGCAGAGATGAAGGTGACTCAGATATGAGTCCTATTGCCAAGGGACCCATGGCAGGAAGGCAAGACTTGTATACCAAGAACCATTATTCAAGGTAGCCTGTGATGCATACTCTAAGAAAGGCACCAATAAAGTCCAGAGGAGTTCAGAGGAGGAGAGATGCTGCAGGCTGAGAACCTCAAGGAGGGCTACCTAAAATGGTAACACACTTGAGGCAAAAGTAGCAACTGGACAGGCAGGAATGGGCAAGGGTGTATCAGGGTGGAGAACACCATGAGCAAAGGCAAGGAGGTGTGAAGCAAAAATTGGGTTAAAGGACTGCAAAGTGGTTCAGTTTGGACAACTTAGGGTGACCTATGTAGCAATCACAGCCCTTTGGTCTAATGCCAAAGAGAAACATTCCTGGACCAAATTTACAGGTGTATGTGTGCTCTGGGCACCATGATGGAGGCAGAGTTCCTACTCTCACAGGACTGGGACAGTGGAAAGCAGTGGTCTTTTTTGGCAGTGGACAGTAGAATGCCAATATCCTGGGGCAGGCCAGGTTAGGTGTCCCTGGGAGGGGCTAGCATACTTCTGTAACTGGGGTGGGATATGAAGGCAAAAGGAACAGTCATGGCATTTTCATTCATTTCCACACAAAGCCAAAAAAAGTCCTTGCCAGTCAAGTATAGAATCTGAGTGTATCTCAAAATATTAAGAGCTATTTATGACAAACTCACAGCCAATATCATACCGAATGGGCAAAAACTGGAAGCATTCCCTTTGAAAACTGGCACAAGACAAGGATGCCCTCTCTCACCACTTCTATTCAACATAGTGTTGGAAGTTCTGGCCAGGGCAATCAGGCAAGAGAAATAAATAAAGGGTATTCAATTAGGCAAAGAGGAAGTCAAATTGTCCCTGTTTGCAGATGACATGATTGTATATTTAGAAAACCCCATTGTCTCAGTCCAAAATCTCCTTAAGCTGATAAGCAACTTCAGCAAAGTCTCAGGACACAAAATCAATGTGCAAAAATCACAAGCATTCCTACACACCAATAATAGACAGAGAGCCAAATCATGAGAGAATTCCCATTCACAATCACTTCAAAGAGAATAAAATACCTAGGAATCCAACTTACAAGGGATGTGAAGGACCTCTTCAAAGAAAACTACAAACCACTGCTCAATGAAATAAAAGATGACACAAACTGCTCATGGATGTCAAAAGACGACACTGCTCATGGATAGGAAGAATCAATATCATGAAAATGACCGTACTGCCCAAGGTAATTTATAAATTCAATGCCATCCCCATCAAGCTACCAATGACTTTCTTTACAGAATTGGAAAAAAATACTTTAAAGTTCATATGGAACCAAAAAAGAGCCCGAATATCCAAGACAATACTAAGCAAAAAGAACAGAGCTGGAAGAATAATGCTACCTGACTTCAAACTATACTACAAGGCTACAGTAACCAAAACAGCATGGTACTGGTACCAAAACAGACATACAGACCAATGGAACAGAACAGAGGCCTCAGAAATAGCACTACACATCTACAACCGTCTGATCTTTGACAAACCTGACAAAAACAAGAAATAGGGAAAGGATTCCCTATTTAATAAATGGTGCTGGGAAAACTGGCTAGCCATGTGTAGAAAGCTGAAACTGGATCCCTTCCTTATACCTTATACAAAAATTAATTCAAGATGGATTAAAGACTTAAATGTTAGATCTAAAACCAAAAAACCCTAGAAGAAAACCTAGGCAATACCATTCAGGACATAGGCATGGGCAAAGATTTCATGACTAAAACACCAAAAGCAATGGCAACAAAAGCCAAAGTAGACAAATGGGATCTAATTAAACTAAAGAGCTTCTGCACAGCAAAAGAAACTACCATCAGAGTGAAGGGGCAACCTATATAATGGGAGGAAATTTTTGCAATCTACCCATCTGACAAAGGGCTAATATCCAGAATCTACAAAGAACTTAAACAAATTTGCAAGAAAAAACAAGCAAGCCCATCAAAAAGTGGGCAAAGGATATGAACAGACACTTCTCAAAAGAAGACATTCATGCAGCCAACAGACACGTGAAAAAATACTCATCATCACTGGTCATCAGAGAAATGCAAATCGAAACCACAATGAGATACCATTTCACACCAGTTAGAGTGGCAATAATTAAAAAGTCAGGAAACAATAGATGCTGGAGAGGATGTGGATAAATTGGAATGCTTTTACACTGTTGGTGGGAGTGTAAATTAGTTTAACCATTGTGGAAGACAGTGTGGCGATTCCTCGAGGATCTAGAACTAGAAATACCAATTGACCCAGCGATCCCATTACTGGGTATATACCCAAAGGATTATAAGTCATGCTACTATAAAGACACATACACACGTATGTTTATTGCAGCACTGTTCATAATAGCAAAGACTTGGAACCAACACAAATTTCCATCAGTAATAGACTGGATTAAGAAAATGTGGCACATACACACTATGGAATACTATGCAGCCATAAAAAAGGATGAGTTCATGTCCTTTGCCGGGACATGGATGAAACTGGGAACCATCATCCTCAGCAAACTATCACAAGGACACAGAAAACCAAACACTGCATGTTCTCACTCACAGGTAGGAATTGAACAATGAGAACACTTGGACACAGGGTGGGGAACATCACACACTGGGGTCTGTTGGGGGGTGGGGGAGCGGGGGAGGGATAGCATTAGGAGAAATACCTAATGTAAATGATGAGTTGATGGGTGCAGCAAACCAACATGGCACATGTATACCTATGTAACAAACCTGCACGTTGTGCACATGTACCCTAGAACTTAAAGTATAATTAAAAATAAAAAAAGAATCTGAGCATATGTTTAAGGGTTTAAAGACTAGTTCTGCTGCTAACTAGTTCTGCAAGATCTTTAACCTATTTATGTCTTGTTCCTCATTTGTAAATTAAGAATAACAGTTGCCTAATCCAAGGTCACAAAGATTTTTCTCCTGTTTTCTTCTAGAAGTGTTATGGTTTTACTTCTTGCATTTCATTCTATGCATTTTAAGTTAATTTTTGATTGTGGTGTGAGGTATTAAGAGTCAAGCTGTGTTTTTTTCTTAGAGTTTCTTTTTCTCCATTGAATTACCTTGGAATGCTTGTTGAAAGTCAATTAACCATATATGTGTGGGTCGACTTTTAGACTACTACTTATTCCTCTTCTATTTTCTGGAAAAGTTTGTATAGAGTTGATGTTACATCTTCGTTAAATGTTTGGTAGAATTCACCAATAAAGCCACTGGACCTGGAGTTTTGTTTATGGGAAGGATTTGACCTAAGACTCAATTTTTTCAGCAAATATATAGGGCTATCCAAGCTACCAATGACTTCCTGAATGACCTTTGATAATTTGCGACTTTTAAAGAATTTGTCAATTTCATCTACATTGTTGAATTTGTTGGTACAAAGTTGTTTATAATATTCCCTTATAATCATTTTGCTATCTGTAGGCTGTCTAGTGATATGCTCTTTCATTCTTCACAGTAGAAACGTGTGTCTTCTTTTTATTCTTAATCTGTTACCTCATTATCTTTTCTCACCTAATTATCTTTTGACTTGTAATTTTAGTTGAAAAGTCTGCTATCATTCTTATCTTTGTTGTTAGGTACGATGAACACTTTTCTCTGCTTTTAATATTTTCTCCTTATCAGCAATTTAATTACAATATATCTTGGAGAGATTTTCTTTATGATTATTCAACTTGGGGGTTAAGTCAATTGACCATATATGTGGGTCTACTTTTAGAATCTTTGTTACTTACTCCTCTTCTATTTTCTGGAAAAGTTTGTATAGAGTTGATGTTATATTTTCCTTAAATGCTTGGTAGAATTTACTGATAAACCACTGGGCCTGGAGTTTTCTTTGTGGGAAGGATTTGTGGGTTGTAATTTTCATCAAATTTAGAAATGTTTGGCTATTATTTATCCAAATATTTTTCTGTACCTCTAATTTTGTGGCTCCAATTTCACTTATGTTAGAATGTTTGACATTTGAACACAGCTCATTAGGGCTCTATTCTTTTTGTTTGTTTGTTTTTCATTCTATTTTTCTCCGTGCTTCAATAGCTATGTATTGAAGTTCATTGAATTTTTTTCTTCTGCAGTGTCTAAACTACTGGTGATCTCGTTTTGTATGTTTTTCATTTCAGATATTGTATCCTTTAAATCTCTAGAATTTCTAGAGTTGGTCTTTGTTCTGGCACACAGTTAAGCTTCTTGGAATCAGTTTATTCCTTTTAAGGCTTATTTCACCAAAGGTCCTATTTTGTGTCCCTCTACCCCTTACATTAAAATTGATAAATTTGAAAGTGTTGATGATGGCACAACACTCACTTGACACTCAGGATTTGTGCTACCAGTTCATTTTTAGCCTCTGAGGATTTTCCTTTCTTTCTTGTAATCTCAGCTATGCATTTAAAATTATGTTTAAAAATATTTTATCTAGCATTTTTAGGTGTTTTGCAGCACTGGGTATTCAGGATTTTTTTTTCCATTATATTGCTAGAAATAGAAGGCTCCTAACCTATCATGTTTGTTAACTTAACCTATGGTGTTTTTTAGTAAACAAGAAACATTAATTTGGATGTAGCAAAATCCATTATTCTTTTCTTTATTTTGTGTGTGTGTGTGTGTGTGTGTGTGTTGCGGGGGAGTTTTGTTTAAGAAATTCTCCCCAAGCCAAAAGTCACAAAGATATCCCACTACCTTTCCTTCAGTTGGCTGTTTTACCTTGACATTTAGGTCTTTAATTCATTTGTTCACCTTCATAAATGGATTGAAGTAGAAGCTATCTTTCTTTCTCTCCGTTTAGTGATCTAGTTTTCCTAATGCTATTCAATAGTCTCTTCTTTTGCCACCAGGGAAAGTTCTAGTATATAATTTTGTATGTTTCTGGTCTCTGTATTCTGTTATTTGGTCCATTTCCTGTTTCCACATCAGTAGCATAGTGGTGTAATTTTTAGTATGACTTCATATCTGGTGGATTACATCCCTCTTTTGGATTTTCCTTTACAAAATTAGCATGGCTATTTGTAGAACTTTATTTTTCAATATAGACTTTAGCATAAGTTTGGGTTTTAAAAAATACTGCTGGAATTTTCATTGAGATTAATCAAAGGGGATAATGGACAAATTTACAATATTCAGTTATTCTACTGATGAGTGAGATTTAACCTTTTCACTTATTCGAGTATTTAAAAAGACTTTATTAAATGTCTTTTATTAAATGCCTTTATTAAATTTTACATTTTCCCTAAGAATGTGATGTGCATCCTTTGTTAGAGTCATTCCTAGCTACTTTGTAGCTTTTGTAACTACTATGAATGACATTCTACTGTCTACTCTATTTTTTAATTGGTTATTGATGGTGTAAAACAATGACATTGATTTTTTAAAAGTTAATCTTATATTCACCAATTTTGCTGGACTTATTCATTATAATAGTTTGTTAAATTTTTTCAGTGTCTAAATATTTTATCATATCATCTGCAAATAATGCAGTTTTATTTCTTCTCTTCCTGTTTTTTACACCCTAATTTTCTTCACCTGTTGCATTGACTACTGCTTCCAACACTCTATTGAACTGTTGCATGGATAACAGGCATCCCTGTATCATTTACCGTGTTAAAGGAATGTATCTACGGTTTCATTATTTGTCTTTTCTGCATCTTTGTCTGTCTCTCCAACTAGAACATTAGTTCTGTGAGAGTAGGTACTGGATCTTATTTGTTCTTGGCATCTCAACTTTTTGCTCAGTCCCTGGCATATACTGAGCTCAAATATTTTTTATTACTTCTCAAGATATGATCCCTCCCAATCTCTCAAAAGGCCCACATGCAGAGACAGCATTACTCACATATCTTACCCTCTCTCGGCTCCAATTTATAAAAAGGAGAGAGGGTTTACAGAGAGACTATGAGGCAAATGTACAGAAAGTGAAATAAATGTTTGATGTAAGTGCCATTTTTAGTCATATTTGGCTGAGGAAATCTACCAAATGCCATATGGATGGAGAGACTTCATTCAAACAAATAAAAAATAAAATGCTTAGTTTAAAGGTAAAATAATGATGGTTTTTGAGTAAGGAGGGAAATGGTACTTGGATAATTGATCAACTAGTTGGGAAAAAATTAATTGGATGCTTACCTCATACCATACACCATAATACATTTCAAATATTAAAGAGAGTCATAAAACATGCACATATAAAAGTAAAAGAAAAAATGTAAGTTATTATTTATTTCATTTGGTGCTGGGAAAGGGCTTTCTGAGCCCTTTACATCAAAGAGGAAAACTTTTTGTGGAGTTGACTACGTAACAAAATAACTTTTGAATTTTAAAACGACCATAAACAAAGTTAAAAGGCAAATGAAAAATTGGTTTAAAATTTTTACAGCATATATAGCAGTCAAATTTTGATAATAAATAAAGAGTTATAAGTCAATAAGAAAAGGACAACACTGTAATAGACAATTGTACAAAAAGGAATCGTGGAGTTTATAAAAATTATGAAGCAGTGTATTGCAATTATGTGCCACTTGTCTCCCATCAGTTTAGCAAGAGTTAAAGAATTATAATAACTAATTTTTCAGAGTATCACAATATAAACTTTCATGTACTGCTGTTCTATAAATTAATAGACTATCTCTGCAGGAAAATTAGTTAATATATACCAAAAGCCTTATCATGTAGAGATCTCTTGGTAATCCAATAATTTAACTTCTCTGAATGTATTAATTATGAGGGCAAAATAGAGACTGTTTTAGAAAACAGAGCTGAGAGAATTAACCAATAAACTGAATAATTTTCACTCATTAGCTTCAGATGGAAGAAAAATGATTCTAGCGATAAGCTCTGAGAAACAAGAAAGAATGATCAGTATAGATATTTTAAAATAAAAAAGATATATAAAATGTCCATACATTTGGAAATTCAAAAGCACGCCATTGAACAATTAATTACACAAAGAAAAATCATAATAAAAAAGAAGAAAATATATAGAACTAAATAATAATGTTTAAAGCTACATATCAAAATTTATAGAATCCAGTGAAAATAAAATGTAGAAGAAAATCTGTAGCTTATATGCTTACTCTGAGAAAGAATGAAAAGGTTCAATATTAATAAGATAAGGATCCACGTCAGAGACAATTGTCCAGACTCCCACAGTCTGCTGTGATCATGTGACCGAGCTCTGGTCAAGGGATAAGGGCAGAAGCAATGTGAATAACGCTACTTCCTGTACAAGCATCCATTCTTTCTCTCCTCCCTCAGCTACCAACTGAATGCAAAGCATCTTTCGTAGGACTGTGCAACCCAGACTATAGCGGAGCCAATTGATGAAAGTGTCTCCAGTTCCTGAGCGACTTTGGGTGGAGCAAGGTCCTCCATGGCAAGCTACACTGGACTGAGATATGAGAAATAAACTTTAACTGTATTAGGCTACTGAGATTTGGAGGTTGTTACAGCAATTAGCCTATTCTGACTAACATAGAAAATAACTTTTTAAAAATGAAAAAAAGCAAAATAAATTTAAAAGAACTTAGAAGAAAACAATAAAGAGCAGCAATTAATGATTTTTAAACACATTACAGAGTGGATAATCAAACTCAATATTGTCTTTTTGAAGTGGCTATTAATATTAACAAATGTGCCATGATCAATCGAAGAAAAAAGAGACGTCAAATATTATTAAGAATGAAAAAGAGGACCCTTACAGATTTAGAAGAGATAAAAGATACTATTTAAAACAACAGGTTAATGCAATTGAAAAGGTCAATGGCATGTGTAAATTTCTAGAAAAAACATCATTTACCAAAACAGATTCAAGAAAAGATAGAAAACCCGAATAGTCCTATATTATCAGATAAATCCCATTGGTAATTAAGCATTTTCTCACAAAGAAAACACAGCCCAAAAATCTGATAGGTGGAAAGTTCTTCCAAATGTTTGAGGAACATTTACAATCTTTACAAACTTTTCCAGTCTATTCAGTTCCTGTTATGGACTGAATGTTTATGTCCTGCCAAAATATACATGTTGAAGCCCTAACCCTCAGTGCGATGGTATTTGGAGTTGAGGCCTTTGGGAGGTAATGAGGGTGGGCCCCTCATGTTGGGATTAATGTCCTTATAAGAAGAGACACTAGAGAGCTTTCTCTCCCTCTCCATGTGCACACACCAAGGAAAAGCCAGGTGAGTACACAGCAGGAAGCCATCTGCAAGCCAGGAGGGCCTTCACCGGGAGTGGAATCAGCTGGCACCTTGATCTTGGACTTCCTGGCCAAGAACCAAGATAAATTTCTGTTGTTGAAGCCACCCAATCTACAATATTTTGTTGTGGCAGCCTGAGCTGACTAATATACTCCTCAATTTATTAAATGAAATTAGCCTAGTATTGACAGTAGAATCACAAGGAGAGCACAAAGGAGGAAATTTATAGGCTAATCTAATTTAGTAACATAGATGCAAAATCTTTAACAAAATTCTTAACAAATGTCAGTGAATTGAATTCAGCAAGAAGGAAACATGTTTAACATTATGACCAAGATAGATTTAGACCAGAGTTGCAAAATGGGGTTAATATTGGAAAAATGATTAATATAATTCACCACATTGATAAAGGGAAAAAACCATAGTCACCTCAGTAGATGTAGTAAAGGATTCAATAAAATTCAACATTCAGTGAGAGGTAGTAGAGTGTTATAAGAGGGACTCTGGAGCCAAACTGCCTGGTTTTGAATGCTGATCATACTATTAAGAAACTTTATAACCTTCAGCAAGCTATTTAATCTCTCTGAGCTTCAGTTTCGTTTCTTGTCTGTACAAGAAGAATTTTATCTTGTTATTATTAACAAGATAATTATTATTGTTAATAATAACAAGATAAGATTAATAATAGCTTCTTCATAGTTATTATCTACGAAGTTGTAAGGATTAAAATAATTTACATATGTAAAGCATTTAGAACAATCTTTTCTGGTAATACATGTTTGCATTTACATTTGTGATGTTTAAAAACTGTTAGGTAACTAGAAAAAGAAGGAAACATCCATAACCCTGGAAAGAGCATCTAGAAAGACCTGCAGGAAATGTCATAATTAATGTTGGAATGTTGAAAACATTCACTTTAAAATCAGAAGTAAGACAAATTGTTACTATCATCATTTACAGAAATTATCGTTGTACTGGGGCTACTAGTCAGTGCAATGAACACGTAAGAATTGGAAAGAGAGAAGCAAAGCTGGCGTTACTGCTGATGATATCATTGCCAACATAAAACTGCCAAATAATCTACAAATTATGAAAATTAATAAAAGAATTTAACAAAAGTTCTGAATAAAATAATCTACATTAAAAAATTATTTGTATTTCCATGAACAGCTATGGTCAATTAGAAAATGTTACTTTAAACAAATATCGTTTTGGATACCAACAAACATATGGAACACCCAGAAATAGATCTAAGAAAAAGTGTGCAAAAGCTCCATGAAGAAATTATGAAATTTTATTGAAACAAATTTTAAAAAGCATAAATAAATGAACACGCTATGTTCCAGGATAGGAAGATAATATTTCAAAGATGTTAATTGAGTCTGTAGATTCAATGCATTTCAATAAAAATCCCAACAGGGTTTTTCATGCAAATTGACAAAGTGATTATAAAATTGATGTGAATGAGCCAAGAATCAAAAATAGGGAAGACATTGCTGAAGAAGAAAAAGGAAGGGAGAAAATGTGCCCTATTAGATATCGAGACTTATTATCTCTATAGTAATTAAAACAGTGTGATATTGGTGTATCAATAGACACATAGAATAGTAGAAAACAATAAACCCATGCCTATTTGGAAACTTAATTTATGACACAGTGATTATTACAGGTCAACAGTTTAAGGATAAACTGTTTAATACATTATTCTGGGACAATTGGTTATCCAAGTGAAATTGAATCGCTGCCTTACACCATACACAAAAATGAATTCCAGATGCATTAAACATTTATATACAGGTGGCAAAACTATAAATCTTAGAAGATGCTATAGGAAAATATCTCCATTCTTCTCAGGTTAGAGAAGGATTTCTGAACAAGATTCCAAAAGCAAAGCCATAAAGGAGATTATAAATTTGACTATGTTAAAATTAGACATGTATTTTCATCAAAAGACAATAAAGAATGTCAAAGGATATGCCACAGGGCAGGAGAAATATTTGCCACAGAAATATCTGTTAAATTATTGTACATAATTAAGATTCATGAGAAACCCTTCAAATCATTTAGAAAAAAAACTCAAGAAAAAAACTGGCAAAAAATAAAGACATTTCAAACGAGATAATACAAATATTGGCCCATAAACTTGTGAAAAGATACTTAGCATCATTTGTAACTCTAGAAGTGCATATTTAAGCTACAATTGTGTAATATTTCATCTCTATTCCATTGGCAAAACTTAATAGTCTGTTACAAGTTTTGGTAAAACTGTGAAAAAATTAGAACTCTCACCCACTGATAGGAGTGCTGATAGGAGTGTAAATTGGAGAAAGTCTGCCGTTACCTGATCAGGTTGACCATGGGAGTTATGTCTTTTTTTTTTTTTTTTTTTTTTAACGGAGTCTAGCTCTGTCACCCAGGCTGGAGTGCAGTGGCTCAATCTCGGCTCACTGCAACCTCCACCTCCCAGGTTCAAGTGATTCTCCTGCCTTAGCCTCCCAAGTAGCTGGGATTACAGGCGCCCACCACCATGCCCAGCTGATTTCTGTATTTTTAGTAGAGATGGGGTTTCACTGTGTTGGCCAGGCTGTTCTCGAACTCCTGACCTCATGATTCACCTGCCTTGGCTTCCCAAAGTGCTAGAATTACAAGCGTGAGCCACTGTGCCCGGCCAGGAATTATGTCTTTTGACCCAGCAACTCCAATTATATGTCTATATAAGCTAGATGATAAACTTTTGCATACGTGTCCTGTGTAAAAGAATGTTCATAACAGCACTGTGGATATTCAATAGCCACAAGCTAGAAATAACCCAATACCCTCCATGGTAGGATAGATAAAAACATAAAATATAATAAAGTTCTGAAAAAGAATGAGCAACTGCTTTATTCATCAATGCGAATGTATCACAAAAACAACTTGATTGAGAGAAACAAATAACATAAACTACAAACAGTCCAAGCCCATTACATAAAGGTCAAAACTAAGTAAAACTAAACATAGTAAAACCATGCATGCAGGATGGATGCATGCATAGGCGGTACAGCTATAAAGAAAAGCAAATGAGTAATTAAGGTAGGTGTCTGGATAGTGGTTGCTCCTGAGGGGGAAAGATAGGCAAGGAACTAAGGGGAGGCCTTTAGGGAACTGGTAATGGTCTATTTCTTAATTTCTTAATATGGGTAATATAACATGGAGTTTATTATCATTTTTAAGCCAAAAAAATACTTGTTAAAAATTCTCATAGGGATGATATATTTAACAATAAAATAAGTAAAAGTATAAACGATTGCAGAAAACATTTCTCTCCCTCCCTCTTCTTTCTCTCTTCACCTTTCCTGACTCCCCTTAACTGAATTAGATATATAATATATGATAGTTGAAAGAGTGCTGTTGAGTGTATTAATTTAGATTCCAAACCTAAATTTACTCGATTTGATTGCAGATGTATTCGAGTGATGTGTTTTCTGTTCCTAATTTTAGACTCTGCACAGGATAAAAGTTGTTACACCTGCACTGACATATAAAAGATAATATTGCATTATTGGGAACCGTCTGCGGTGGTGAACAATGATGACCCTACATCATCCGATGCTCATCGCCTCACTCCCAGCCACTGTGCTCACCTGATGCTCGCCCTCCTGGCTCCGCCCACTTCATCTCTACCCGGAGGGCGCAAGCCCAGCCTTCCCTCTCTTTCCTTTCATTGGCCAGTGGAGCCTGGCAGCAGCTAACCAGAAGCCGGTTGTTCTGAGGACCCTCACGCCTCCTTCTGGGGCTTCACAGCTTGGGCTCACCAAGGCCGGGTGTGGGGTGCCTGCGCCTTAGGTTCCTGGAGCTTGGTGTTGTGGGGAGCACTGATTGGGGAGGATGTAGTTTCTGGCTCCAGACTAGCGTATCCCTCTGCCCCTGTGCAAACAAGAAAGAGGATCACCGTCATCTCTGTCCTCTGTCTCCCTCACCCTCCACCCTAAAGACACAAAGAACAGATCCTCCTTGTGGGGAAGTCACTGTTTTCTTTGGACAAGGAACCACTCCGGGCCTCAATGTTCTCCTCCTGTAAGATTGGGCCATCCCTCCCTTACCTGCCACTTGCCACTGTTGGGTCGATGAAGTGACTTGGTGGATGTGGAGTGAATGAGAAACCTGGTGTCAAACCACCCACAGCTGGGTAAACTTCTGGGTATTTCAAAGAATTGACATCTTTCATTACGCTTGGGTACCGTATCCAGTCTCATTGTCTTAGGGAAGCTGTTCCTGGTGTGCCTGTACCTCTCTGAGCCCAGCGAGTGGTCTTGGTCACCTTTGTTTCAGCCTCAATGGTCTCCTTATTGTCCCTCTCCCTGGAACATTCTTCCTCCAGATACCTGCAGGGCTCACTCCCACGCCTCCTTCAAGCACCTTCTCCATAAGGCCTTTTCTGACCACCTTATCTAAGATGGCAACCTCCCTCCCTGTCATCAATGTCTGTCCATTTTCCTTGCTTTATCTTTCTCCAAAGCACAATATCACTATATGACACGTTGATTTTATTGGTTTGCCTTATATCTGTATCACTCCTATGAGAATGTAAGATTCCTTACCTGCCACTTGCTTTTTTACAGACTTGTTTTTTTTTTTTAGGTTCACTACTCTATTTCCAGGACTAAAATAGTACCTGGCACAAAACCAATACTCAAAGACTTGATAAATAATGAACAAGGTAGTGTTTTAGTCTGTTTTCTGTTGCTTACAATCAAATGCCTGAAACTGGGTAATTTATAAGAAAGAAAACTTATTTCTTACAATTACAGAGGCTGAGAAGCCCATGGTCAAGGGGCTGCATCTGGTGAGGGCCTTATTGCTGGTGGGTGCTCAGCAGAGTCCTGGGCCCAGGGCATCCCATGGCAAGGGGACTGAGCATGCTAGCTCAGGTCTTTCCTCCTTTTCGTATAAAGCCACCAGCCCTGCTCCTGTGATAACCCATTCACCCACCAACCTATGAATGGGCTAACCCATGCATGAGGGCAGAGTCCTCATGACCCGGCCACCTCTCACAGGCCTCACTTCTCCATACTGCCACATTGGGGATTAAGTTTCAATATAAGTCTTGGAAGGGACAAACATTCAAACCATCGTGGGCTGTAATTCAGTTATGGGCTTTGGAGTTAGACTAATGTCTCAACTCAATAAACTGACCGGATATATGATATTGAGCAAGTGCCTTAACCTCTCTGAACCTCACCTTCCTTATCAGCAAAATGAGGACAAAACCGCACTCCTTTCAGAGTTGTGAGAAATAAAGGTATGTAAAATGCCTCCCATCGGGGCTGGCAGGAGAATGTGAGGTGAGCCTGTTGTGACTATAAATGGTTAGGAATGCAGCAATGGTCCAGGATGCTTCTCAAGTGGGAGAGTGACCCATGCTTTGTTGGGTTACAAGGCCCTGGCCTGAGAGTCCTGGAGCAGGAACCGGATGAGCTTTGGATGGTGCAGGCCCAGCTGAAGCTGAAGCTCCGAGAAACAGGGGTGCCCAAGCAGGCACTGGCCAAAGCCCCTGAGAGAGATTTGCCTAGGCACTGTGGGGCAAGGTGGAGGTGCAGGGCCAGCTGGCCACGCTGCAGGAGAGACAGGCCTGCCTGGAGCAAGGGCCTGAGGCTGCTCAGCCGAGGACTGGACTGGGCATCAGGCTCCTGTCTTGTGTGCCTTGTTTAGACCCTGGCCATGAGCCTCCGGGAGACCCAGGAGATGCTCCAAGCCCTGGAGAGAGGAGTATAGGAGGCACAGGAGCCAGCTGGGGCAGAGGCTGGGGGATGTAGCCCAGAGCACCTTGCAGGTGGAGAGGGTGTGGACCAGGTGAGCCGCTCTCCCAAGCTCTGCAGCTACAGCTGGACAGGAACCAGCGGGAGCTGAGGGAGGTGAGAGTATGGCAGAGCTGACAAGTGGAGGCTCTGGGGTGTAGCAGCTAGAGAACATCTGGTGAGAACAGGGGTGGTCAGTCGGACTGCATGGGGAGTCAGAAGGGTAGCCCTGCTCTGTGGGGAGGCCTTGGGCACCTCACTTAGCCACCCTGAGCTGGGCTTTCCTTAAATGAGATGAGATCCTGTCCTGCCTGCTTCGCAAGGTCCTGAGGATGAACTTGCTTCGAGCATTCCTAATACCGGGTGATGTGTAACCGGCTCCTGCTGGATGTCCTTTGTTGTCCTGCTAGTACTGGCGAATGCCAGCAGGCCCCTGGGTTTTGTAGGGAGGAGTATTGATGGGGTAGAGGAGACCCCACTGTCTCACTTCTTCCCTTATGGATGTTTTCTGAGCCCCAAAGCCTCAGGGTTTCCCAAGTATTATTCTTATTAATGTATCCATTCCCTCATTCAGTAGTGATGGAGTGCTTACTATGCGCCAGGTATCATCTGGGTGCTAAGAGAACACAATATGACCTAGAGTAGCCGCAGTTCAGGGGACACTGGCCAGCAGCCAGGCAGTTGCATTATTAGCAGGTCAATCCTAGCTTAGATAAGCACAGGGTGCCATGGGGGTGCTTCAGTGGGATACCCAACTCAGCCTAGAGGAATCAAGGAAGCCTTCATGGAGGAAGTGGCACCTGAGCAGCATCCCAAAGGACAAATCAGAAATTAGAGCGTCATAGAGGCAAGGAGGAAGTTCAAGATAGAGAAGCCATTGAGAAGTGGGTGTTCTGGGAGAGAAGGAGGCAAAGTTCATGGTTCTTTGTGATTGGCTGTCAGCTGAGAAGTGCCACTCCCTGAGAGATGGGAAAGGTAGAGATGAGGTCATTTTAAACACGGCATGCTTACTGGTGGGAAGTTGAGTCGGGGGATTGCGGTTGGAGATGTGCATTTGGGAGACATCACCATCCCTTTAGTTAGGAGCATGTGGGAGGGGTTGAGGTCGCCCCAGGATAGGGTGCTGACTGAGAATGGGGTGAGCTGACGGTGGGCTCCAAGGTGGACAGAGGGTTCAGAAGCAGCCAGGGGCCAAGCCGCAAGGCTGGTGGGAGGGACACCATAGAGTGCCAAGGTGGGAGGATGTGCAGAACTGAGTGAGACGTTCTGGGCAGAGAAGGAGGCGCAAAAGCCAAAGCGTGGGGGAGATGGTACTGCCTCCTCGGGGCACTGGAGACTCTGCCCACAAGGGCAGACCTCGGGAGGAAGTGGCTGCTGGTGGGCCCAGCTCACAGAGCCCCATGCCCTCCAGCTCCCAGGCCCCTGCTACAGAAGCTGTAGGCCAATAAGCTGGCCCGGGAGTAGCAGACACAGCTTGCCCCGCAGGGCCACTGGGTGCAGAGTGCACAGCCGGGCAGCAGGGCCATCATCCTGGAGACCTCTCCAACCATCCTGTGTGCTGCCTGACACAGGTTGGGGGTGCTGCTAGGATGTAGAGACAGGGAAGGGACGGTGAGGAAGCCAGGCAGGGAGAGAAGTCTGAAGGGGCTGCAGGGAGGGAACAGCAGCAGGCAGCCAATTTCTCATGGCCACTTCGTCACCCACACCGCATTGTCCTCATCTGTCGAATGAGGTAATAATACCTGTATCTTGGAGTTGTTGGGATTAAATGAGGAAATATGTGTGGGAAGTGGTTAGTATCTAGCAGGCATTCAATTGCTGTCAGGCTACTAACAGGCTATTGGTATCAGGCTATTTATAATAGCAGTAATAACAGGCTTCAATGCCAGGTTGCTAGGAATTTAAATTTCCCAGGGAGCAAGACGTTGGTCTTGGAGAACAGAACCCAAGCGGGAGGAGGGCTTTGCCCCTGTCTCTTGGCTGGAGGAATCCAGTCCTTCAGTCCTACCCTACCAGGTAAGTGACAGCGCTGTGTCTCAAAGGACCCAACTATGCTGGGAGGTGGGTCAGGGACTCTCCTGCCTCCACGGGGACCTTTCCTGTAGCACCCAGGACCACAGACAGTGCAAGAACCCTGGGCCAGGACACCTGACCTCCAACCTCAGCTCTGAGAGGCTGGCAAGTCCCCACCTCATCTTGCCTCTGTTCACTTCTCTGTGCATGAGAAGGCTGGCCTAGGCGACCCCAGGCTTCCTTCCTGCTTGTCCTGTGCTGCTGACACTCTCTGGCCACAGTGGGGCTGGGCCTCCTCCCTCCTCCTGGCATTCTACATGTGTCCACTCCCCAGGTGTGCGCTCTGCTGCCCAGGAGAGGAGAGCATGGCCTGGGCTGGGGGGTGGCAATGTGCCAGGTACCTTCCCAGGATGCCTGTGATGTGGATAACAGCGGGCTGAAGCCAGGGCTGGAGGAGGACCCCAAGCAGCAGCCTCTCCCCTCCTCTATGGGAGGCAGGAGAGGCAGAGCTCCTGTCTTTAGGTGGACGGGGGTGCAGGGGGTACAAAATGGGTGAAAATAAGTGTGGGGACAGATGCCACGAGCAGGTGGCGATGGAAAGTTGCAGCAGGCTGCACACTGAAGTGCTTAAGCATCTGGAGCATCTGCTGCATGCCGTGTGCAGCACCGGACCCAGGGTGCGGCAACATGCTCCCCGCGAGGCTTCCCAGAGGACTGACTGTACCAGTCAAAGTAGTACATATTCCATAGAAAGTGCTGGGTGCCGTTGGGCCATATAACACAGGGACCCGAGCAGGCCTGGACTGAGGCCTGGTGGGGCAGAGGCTTCCAGGCTAAGTGGTGAGGGGAGAGCATTCCAGGGCGGAGAGGCCTGTGCAGTGGGAGGCCCGGGAGAGCACCTCCGATAGCCAGAAAGAAGCTCGAGGGGACTGGAGCCCACGGTGCATGGGGAGTGAGAGGAGGGTTTTGAAGGCTGCCTTCCAAGGGGGAAGCCAGGGGCTTTCAGGAATTGGTAGAGGTGCTTCCTGGAAGGAGGAGAGGTGGGGCACAAAGAAGGTGTCATGGAGCCTTGACCCGCAGTCTGTGAGGGCCCATTTCAGACACCACCGTCAGAACTCAGAGTTTCACTTAGTACCTTCCTGTGGGAGCTGCAGCCACCCAGCCAAGCCCAGCCGTGCAGGCAGCAGCCTGGACCTCTGAGCCCAGGGCCCAGCTACGGCTCAGGAATGCATGGGATTGCCTGGTGTGACTCCCTCAGGGTAGAGGAGGCCCCACAGAGAAAGGGCCTTGCCCTGAGTCCCACAGTGAGTTAGTGCTAGATCTGGGTTTAAAACCAAACTCCTAGTTTACGTTCTCTCCACTCTCCCCATCCAAGGCTAGCGCTTGTGCTGGGATGGAGGCTGTGGACTCCACTGGCCTCTGCTGTGGGAAGCTCTCGGCTTCCTGGGTGTGTGGTTCAACGCAGTGCCATGTTTACTAGTTGCGTAGCCTTGGGCAAGTGACTTAACATCTGGAGGCCAGCTCCTCGTCTGTAAAATGGAGATAATAGTAGGCCCTCCCCCAGAGTGCTGTGAGGGTTCAAAGTCACTCCACATCAGGGGGCTGCTGTTATTTCCAGATCTCTTCTCACACCCCAGGTGAGGTCAGCATGGCGTGGCTCTCCGGCACACCCAATAAGCAGCTGTGAACGCTGCGGCTGAATCAGTGGGGCCAGCAACATAAGGACCAAAAGTCCCAAGGAGAGCAAAGCAGGGGTTGAGTGGTTGGACAGAGCTGGAGGGAGCAGGAGAGGCCTAGACCCCTTACTTCCCAAGTCCCTGGAGTCCGCCTGCCATCCCAGACATGACCACCAGGTGGCACCACAGGCTTTGCGGCGGGGCTGGAGCCTGGGCGAGGACAGTGGGCCCTTTGAGACCTCTGGGGACAACCTGGGGGCAGGGAACAGGTGAGTGGGGTGGAAAGTGGGCTGGGGCTGGAGTGGTGGGCGCCGGCAGGCCAGGTCTCTCTGGGGAAGACAGCATGCTGTCCCCAGGAGGCCTGCACCTGGCCCCGGGTGAGGGGTGCCTCCTTCGCCTCCTCACTGTCCTGCATGGTCCTCAGCCTGGGGTCTTCCGGAGGTCAGGACTCAGGCTCTGGGTATCACAGAGGGTCTGCATAGTGGAGGTCGGTGGCGCGGGCCCTGGGAAGCCCCGGGGTGTGTGTGAGGGAGGGGCTAACTGGCCCTCGGTGTCCCAGCCTGGCGCCACCCGCTATCTCCCGTGCCCCTGGCCCGCGCCTCCTTACCCCACTCGCCCTACCCACCGCCGCGCAGCCGCCCCTCTTTCCACTTCCTCCCCTCACGTATGCTGGCGGGATTCTAGACTCCCTCCTCCTCGGCCCCTGCGGGACCCTGGGGGACCCTGGGGACAGAGCGGGTGGAACAGAGGCCGGGCCCACACATCAGGCCTCACCTCTTCTTCCCAGGATGCACAGCTGGGAGTCTCCCTGAGAGTCAAGGAGAGCATGGGACATGGCTCAGATGACCTAGACAGAACTGCAGAGTGTCCAATCAAGGGACAGGGGCTGGAACAGAGGACACTGAGGCCAGGAGCCGGCACTGGGCTCGCTGGCAAGCGGCTCCCTGGAAGATGGTGTCGGACCCTTTCCCTCCACCCTGCAGCTCTCAACAGGGGAGCCTGTGGGGGTGGCCAGGAGAGAGGCCAGCTCAGGGGTGCAGCCCTGGCTGCTGACAGCGCTGTCGCACTACTAGGACATGTGTACTGGGTGAGGCGCCTGGGATGTGGGGCACAGGCTCACTGAGAGGCCCCGAGGGAAGGGACAGGCACTCTCCTCAGCAGTTGGCAGCTGCTAATGCTGCAGAAGCCGCCAGGCTGGAAGAGACCAGCATCCAGCTGCTGGGGAGGGCTACTCCGAACCCTGAGAGATGGAGTGAGATGGAGTGATCAAGGAGTGATGGAGTGAAATGGATGGAGTGATAGAGTGAGATGGAGTGGAGTGATGGAGTGAGATGGAGTGATGGAGTGAGATGGAGTGATGGAGTGATGGAGTGAGATGGAGTGAGATGGAGTGATGGAGTGAGATAGAGTGATGGAGTGATGGAGTGAGATGGAGTGATGGAGAGATGGACTGATGGAGTGAGATAGAGTGATGGAGTGATGGAGTGATGGAGTGAGATGGAGTGATGGAGTGAGATGGAGTGATGGAGTGATGGAGTGAGATGGAGTGAGATGGAGTGATGGAGTGAGATAGAGTGATGGAATGATGGAGTGAGATGGAGTGATGGAGTGATGGAATGAGATGGAGTGAGATGAAGTGAGATGGAGTGATGGAGTGATGGAGTGAGATGGAGTGACGGAGTGAGATGGAGTGATGGAGTGAGATGGAGTGATGGAGTGACAGAGTGATGGAGTGATGGAGTGCTGGAGTGAGATGGAGTGAGATGGAGTGATGGAGTGAGATGGAGTGATGGAGTGAGATAGAGTGAGATGGAGTGATGGAGTGAGATGGAGTGAGATGGAGTGAGATGGAGTGATGGAGTGAGTGGAGTGATGGAGTGAGATGGAGTGATGGAGTGATAGAGTGATGGAGTGCTGGAGTAAGATGGAGTGAGATGGAGTAATGGAGTGAGATGGAGTGATGGAGTGAGATAGAGTGATGGAGTGCTGCAGTGAGATGGAGTGATGGAGTGAGATGGAGTGATGGAGTGAGATGGAGTGATGGAGTGACAGAGTGATGGAGTGATGGAGTGCTGGAGTGAGATGGAGTGAGATGGAGTGATAGAGTGAGATGGAGTGATGGAGTGAGATAGAGTGAGATGGAGTGATGGAGTGAGATGGAGTGAGATGGAGTGATGGAGTGAGATGGAGTGATGGAGTGATAGAGTGATGGAGTGATGGAGTGCTGGAGTGAGATGGAGTGAGATAGAGTGATGGAGTGAGTGGAGTGATGGAGTGAGATGGAGTGATGGAGTGAGATGGAGTGATGGAGTGAGATGGAGTGAGATGGAGTGAGATGGAGTGATGGAGTGAGTGGAGTGATGGAGTGAGATGGAGTGATGGAGTGATAGAGTGATGGAGTGCTGGAGTAAGATGGAGTGAGATGGAGTAATGGAGTGAGACGGAGTGATGGAGTGAGATAGAGTGATGGAGTGCTGCAGTGAGATGGAGTGATGGAGTGAGATGGAGTGAGATGGAGTGATGGAGTGATGGAGTGATGGAGTGATGGAGTGAGATGGAGTGATGGAGTTATGGAGATGGAGTGAGGAGTGCTTGTCTCACCCCCTCAGGCTGCTGCCTGCTGTCTCCAATCTCCACTTTTGGGGAGTAGGGTGCCCAGCAAAGCCCCGACCCCTACAGCAAAGCCAAGCCCCGCCAGCCTGCACTCCCACCCCCAATAGTTCTCTGTAGAGCTGTTGTCCCTGTGTGGACATCCCCCCTTACCCAAGAAGCTCAGCCCTGACCCTCTGTTCCCGTCCTCTTCTCAATCCATGAGTGTTTCACAGACCCAGGGACCTGTTCCTCAGTCTTGAGGTCTCCAGGGCACCCTCATAGCTCATGGCTGAGCTGTGGAGGAGACAGATCCTAAGGCAGAAGCCCACCCTCCTTGGCTACTTCTCTGTTCTGAGGGCCACTTGTATATTGGCTGAGGAGCAGTTCTACCATCCACAGTGCAGTGGACTTTGGGCGCCTCCACCTGGGGCTGAGTACCCACCACCGCTCTGCTGTCCCATTCGTCTCTGATGTTGGCTTCAGCCGGTGCAGTCCACTCATAGCCCAAAAGCTGGAAAAATGTGTGTGTTGGCCTGGGAGCAGTGGGCACTGGGCAAGGTGTGGGGGCAGAGGTGGAGGGAGGCAGGGCTGCAGTGGGGGGCAGTGGCGGTGGCAGGGCACTGCACAGCACAAAGATGGCCCTAGAGCCTCCGGGCCAACCCTCTCCTCTTTCTAGACTTGCCACTCCCTGACACTGGGAAGAGGAAAGGCCCCCAGTTCTGCTGAGCTTACAGTTTTCAAACTCCTTCCTGACCATTGGAGGAGGGTTTTTTTGTTTTTTTTTTAAATGATTAAAAAAAAAATCAATGAGTTGATCTGTGTTGGCTCGACCTGGCAGTATCACAGGCACTGCCGAATCCTGAGCAGCCGCAGGAGCTGGGTACTGCCTTGGGCCACTCTGCTCCTTCTCCGGTGGCTCTCCCCATAGAGGTCGACAGCGTGAGCCTCCTCCCGGGGGAGGCTGGGCTTGGGAACGTTACCAGGGCAGCTCAGCAGGGGAAGATGGCAGGGGCCAGTCATGCCTCGTCGTGGCAGTTACAAGGTTAGAGAGGGCAGAAGGCGAGTTTGGCCAGGGAGGCCTGGGTGGGGGAGCTCTCACCTGTTATAGTAAGAGGGGTGTGGCCTGGTTGTTTGGGGGCTGCGGTGGCGGATCCGCCCCTCCCCCAGGCCTGGCCTCGCCCAGAGAGTCGCCCTCTTCCGGGAACCTCCTGCTCCGGAGCCAGGAAGGGCTGCCCCTTCCCCACCAGGAGGCCAGGTACGGGCTCCACCAGGGTGTAGACCCCCAGGGAAAATGCGCCAGGTGCGTGGGATGCTTAATGGGGGACTTGCTGCCGGACTGAAAGACTGGCGGAGTGGGGGCTGCTGTTTCCCGGCAGCAGCACCTGCCCCCCACCCCCACCTCCCGCGTCAGGGGAGCTGTTGGCGCTTGCACCCGGCTTCCCAAGCGATGAGACACGGCTCCCAGTCAGCCACCCCAAGCCGCTGGCGGCTCACACCCTGTCATCTGGAGCAGCTCCGCAGAGTGCTCCCAGAGCCCCTCTCTGCAAATGGCCTGTGCCTGCCCCAATTTCCCTCTGCAAGAGGGAGGTCCATTGGTGGACTGGAGGGAAATGAAGCTGCAGGCTGACAGATCCTCCTCCTCCAAGTCAGGGGCGAATTCTCCCAGCCTCTTCCCCAAACCCTGAGGGTGTGGCTGAGGACGGGAAAGGGACCAAGAGCTAACTGGCCTGCGCCCAGCCTGGGGGCAGGTCTTGGTGTGTACTCCACACTGAAGAGAGGCCTGTGCGGAGGGAGGGTTCTGGTAAAAATGTGCACACGCAGATGGGCGCGTCTGACCTGGGCTTCCTGACACAGAACCCATCCGGGCACTCCAGGGGCCCCCTGCTGGGGCGGGCAGCCACACCCATCTCTGGGCGGTGTGATGGAGTCCTTTCTTCTCTGGCTTTTGTGCAGGAGGCACATACCTACCTGGTGGCCCCACTCAAATTTTCCTCTTTCCTAGTGTCTCCCTCAGGTGATTTTTTAAGTCATTGACGTACATTTTACATACAATAAAATGCTCAGACTGTAAGTGTATGTCTTGATGAATTTTGATGAATGTATAAAAATCAAAATACAGCACACTCCCATACCCTGAAAGCCCTTCTCTGTAAATAGTGACTTGTGTTGTGATCACCTTTGCATCCCGCCAGCACCTGGCACCGGGCACCAGTCTGTGCATGGAGACTCTTTTCTTGATTGGAGGCCAAGAACCCAAAGAGCAGCTCACACTCTCTTCCTATTAGAGGGGATCTCTGGGTACCCAGGCTTGTGTCCAGAGACTTCCGTGAGCATAGGACAACCCCACTGCACTTGGAGAGTCCAGGCTGAATCCACTCCCCGTGATCTTGGCGCTCCCTGCCTCTGAGCTCTATACATACTCACCCTTGACCGAGATGCCTCCCTGTGCCCACAGAATCCGGGAAGGTAAGGAGCCGGGAGCTGAGTGCCCTGCCTGAGCCAGGGGTGTTGATAGCTGAGTCTGAACTCTGCCCAGGGAAGCTGTGGGGCAGTAGTTAGCAGCCCCCTTCCCCCAGCACTGGAGTGAACCCGCTTGTAGCCACAGAGCTCTGGCTCCATTGCTAGGCTCTGCACCTCCTTTTCTCCATGATCTTCGGCAAGGCTTCCATTTCCCCAATCTATAAAATGATGAAGTTAGAAAGAAGTGACCTCAAACTCTCAAGGTGTCAGAAATTTCTAACAACGCTATTTGGAACCTGAATACATAAAGCAGACAAAAGTGAAGCCACTCCGAATTAGGCAAGAAGGGTCCAGAACCCCATCCACCAGGAGCAACCTTCTCTCTCTTCCACCAGTAGCTCCAGTGAGATCCTTGGGTTCTACGATGCATACTCTGCAGTTCCTGGTTGTGGAGCCTTGGATGGATCCCAGGCTCTGCCAGGCACCCCAAAAGACCTGTCCCTGTGGGCAAGGGGGTGATGGCGGGTAGGCTCTCCCCAGCATGGAGCGTTCACCGTGTGCCATGAGTCTTTATGACCTAAGTTCATTCTCACAACCATCCCAAAAGCAGGGGTTACTACCCCATTTTACAGATGAGGGTGTACACTGAGAGAGGAGAGAGGAACGCACCTGGGATTATGCAACTGGCTAGTAGCAGAAACCCCGCGCCCTCTAAGAATATCAGGTTGTGGTGAGGAGACCAGGAGAGTGGGTGAATCCTGGTCTGGATGGGCGTCTGTGTTGAGTTGGGAGGTTTACATCACCCAACAGTCACTCAGCAAGCATGCCAGGCATGAGGTGAGGAGTCTGTGTCATGGCAGGAAGGGGTAGTCTTTGTCCAGCAGCTGTTGTCACCAGGAAGCCTGACTGTTGTGCTTTGCCACCCTCAGGACAGCAGGAGGGAGCTTAACTTCTTTCAGGAACTCTGTGAGCAGGCAGGCCAGCTTTTCTGGCGGGGCCTGAGAGTGGCCGGGAGAGGGGATAGCGGAGGGGGAGTGGGAATGATGGGATGTGGTGAAAATCAGGGCATCAGTGGACTGAGGACACCCGGCGTGGCAGGTGGGGAGCAGAGGACTGGGGCCTGAGCAGTTGGGAGCTGCTCTTTGGTCAAGGAGGAGCTCTCCAGGCCTCCCTGAAGGTCTCCAGGTCTCAGGCTCTTTCTAGATGAGTGTGGTGCCTCATGAGCACCAAGGAAGCCTGCTCCACTTTGAAATGGAAGCTCTGTGAGGGCAGGGGCCCGCCTGGTCCACTTGCCACTCCTCCCAAGGCCTGTTGCTGGGCTGCCATCATAAACATGTGTTGAATGAAGTTGTGGGGAGACTTGAAGCTAGATCCCCTGTTCGCAAATCCCCCAGGGCCAGGGACCCAGAGGGACGTTTTCTATTCTATTCTCTGTCCCTCTTCCCTCCATTCCCCGGCCCTACCTTTCCCTTTCCTTCTTTTTTCCCAGGAAGGGAACCTGCTGAGAGCAGAGTTGGGAATGAAACCCAATTGGGTAGGGGAGTCACAGAGCAAGGGGGGCCTCCTGCAAAGCTTCCTTTGTCCACGCCATTCTCCTTGTCATCATACCCTTGGTTTCTGTCTTGAAAATCTTTGCTGTCTAGTATCACATGTGCCTGCAGAGCACAGGTTTCAAACACTTCATAGGAGAAGGATGCAAAATAGCTCAATTTTTATATTAATTACATGTTGAAATGATAATATGTTGGGGTAAATACAACATTAAAATTCACCACTTCTTTTTACTTTTTAAAATGCAGCTACTATAAAATTTTAAATTGCACAGGTGGCTCATGTCATGTTTCTGTTGGAGAGCTGTGGTTGACAGGTGTCTCTTTCCGTTCTCCTTCAGCCCTGGAATCTGAAGGCTCTGTCCAGCATGCAGCCCAGCCCTGCCCTCCTGACTGGCAGAAATCTGACCCAAGGCCAGGACCTATGAACAGGGTCAAGTGATCAGAGGCCAACTAGACCCACAGCCCAGCAGCTGGTGGAGAAACTGATCCCAGAGAGGAAGCCTGACTGTCCAAGTCCACCAGCCAGCACCCAGTTCTAACAGGCCAGGAGCCACCAACCGTACCCATCTCTAACAAAGGTCAGGAGCCACCAACCAGCACCCAGCTCTAACAGAGGTCAGGAGTGTGAAGGAAATCCACGACCATGATAGTAAGGAATGGGTTCAGCAGAAAGGAGTCGCCATCGTTGGATATCTCCCATTTCTCAGCCACCTTATCTGTGCTGTCCCATTTAAGCTCCATGACAGATAGATGGGGTAGATAATATCTCCATTTTATGTCTGAGGAAACTGGGGGCTGAGAGTTTAACAAATTCAGCCTGGGTCACACACCTAGCAAGTGGCAGAGCCATGATTCAAATAAAATTTATTGGACTTACGAGCTCATACTCTTTGCCTCTAGCTTGTCCCGTGAGATGGTTTCGGTCTCGGGGGTGGGAGTGGGGCTTGGGAAAATTCCATCCATGGAGAGGGAAGGAATAAGCTTCAAAGGTCAAAGCAAGGATGGGGGCAGGACTGATGTTCTCTGAAGACATTCTGGGCCCTTCTATGCATCTGCATTAGAATCATTCCCTGCCATTTATGGTAGGAAGGGCTGAGGGGCTTCACTGAGGTTGCCCAGTGGGTAGGTCATGGGCGTGGACTTCAAGGCCAAGACTGCTGTACCATGACAGTTCTGCCATCCAGGCAATGACCAGTTTCAAGTGGAATATTGAAGCTCAGATACAGCAAGGCAGCTGGCTCAGAACAGAACCCTTGGGTCATGAGTCCCAAGGCTCTGAACTCTGGGGAAGATGAGGAAGACCGAGACCATTTTATTGTCACTTGCTATATAATTAATGACTTAATGACCTTTTGGGAGGCAAAAGGAGCAGGAGAGTCATTTATGATCTCTGAGAGTGTGACCCCATTTGAGATCTGAGTCTCTGTGCCCTGCAGGTTCGGTTGGGTACAGTCACCACCATGACCTTTGCCTGCTGCTTCGGCTTCAGTCTTCCTCTACATCCCCTCTCTTGGGCATGGCATCCCCATGGAGGACCTGCAGCCTTAGTCAGTTGCTGCTCACCACTGCTGGGAGCTGGTCTCCAGTGCCCAGGATCCTGTCTGTTGTGGCATGGGGGATGGACATCCATCGCTGCTCCCTCCCCTGTCTGATCTCCTTGCCATCTAGTTCTGAAAACAAGCCCTATTGTTTTCAAACACAGAGTTACAAGGTCCCACCTCAGAGTCTTTGTACGGAACCTCCCTCACTCAAACTGGTATATTCTCCTCCCCAGAGTTCTACTCAACTGCCCTGGGAGGCCAGGTCTGAGTCCTGCCAGTCAGAGTTCCCACTGCACTTTCAGTTCCCAGAAGTGCCTGTGCTTTGTGCTTCTGTCTAGCATGTTCTTCCTTACTGTCGCTCTCTGGCCTCAGTTTCCTTATCCTTGAAATGGAGTACATACTTCCTACTCTATAGATCTAGGAAGATTAAGTAAGATAATTCACGAAATGCCTGGCAAAGCAGACGCTCTCCAGCACTCAGTTCCAACTTCATCTCCTCCAAGCAACTGTCTTCTATATCTGGCCATCCCTGTCGGAGAGGGTCAAAAGTCTCACAGAGGGAGGCCAAAGCCTTCGCCACATACCAGCTGGTGGTGTCCAGCCCTTCTGCTCTAGAACTGATTTTGGACTACTCTCACTTTAACCTTTCCTTTAATGTTTCTAAGTAGAGATTTTGGTGATTTTTGTTAAGATGATACATACTTATAAAAATTCAAGCAGCACAAAAATTTGCAATCTCCCCAAATCCCACCACCCAGAAAAAAACAACATAAATATTTGCTAAATATCAGTCCTGGCATATTTCAAAATATAAATACAGATACAATGGTCAGCAAATAAATGATAGATAAATCATTTTATAAGAATGGGGTCATGTGTTACATTCTCTTATTTATTTTTTATAGAGACAAGAGTCTCACTCTATCACCCAGGCTGGAGTGCAGTGGTGCAATCATAGCTTATCGCAGATTCAACCTCCTGGGCTCAAGCGATCCTCCTGCCTCAGCCTCCTGAGTAGCTGGGACTAGAGGCGCATGCCACAACATACCACGCGTTTCTAAAATTTTTTTAGAGATGCGTGTCTTGCTAGGTTGCCCAGGCTGATCTCGAACTCCTGGGCTCAAGTAATCTTCCCACCTTGGCCTCCTAAAATGTTGAAATCACAGGAGTAAGCCACCATGCCTGGACTGTACTTTTAAAATATGAAAACGTTAAATGTATTTGTCCTTACATATAACAGAAAAAAATGGAAATTAAGCTGAAGGCATTATTCAATCTTGGATAAATGTTTCATAGCTACATGAGACACTTGTACCTATCAGATCCCTCTATGGATAAGAAAAACCATTTTTCAAAATTATTTTAAGAAGCTTTAGTCATTGACTTTTAAAATTATGCTTTCATTTCAGTCTGGCTGACTCCCTGCTGTGAAAGATGAAATGGCTAGCACTCTGTACTTCATCTCATCTCCCCTTCCCATCTCCCGATTTTTGTTGTTTACATAATTTTCATTTTGTTGGGAGTTTTACATGTTTTTATTCTGCTCTGCAACAATTCCATATTTAAATGAATACAGTGCTTACCACCAGCCTTTTATTCTCTGGGTTCTCTATTCCCAAGTTGGTTAGCTCAAATAATTCACAGTTTTCTGGCTTGTGTGTTGGATTGCGTGTTCAAGACAGGCTTATCATGTCTGAGATGCCTCTACTGCCTTTAGACCTGATGCAACTTACCTGTTATAGCATTTGTGGGGCATACATTTTCCCATTCAGTATTTTGTGGACATTGCTTTATTTACTTCTGGCGTCCAATGTGATGTCTGAGTCGAACTTGAATTTTCTCTTTTATGATGACTTTTTTTTTCTGCCTGCACTCCTGAAAAATTATTTATGCTTTTAAGTTCAATAACTTAAACAGGATATGTCAGTGTGGACCAGTTTCTGCTTTTTTTCTGGTATGTCAGGTTCCTTTTTTTTTTTTTTTTTTTTTTGCAAATTCAGTCCCTTATCGAAGAAAATTTTTTTCTGTATTATATCCCTGAATATCTTTTCTGTTTCATTTATATGGTTTTCTACTTAGGGATATTAATTATTCTTATGTTGGCTAATCTTCCTTCCCTCCCTCCCTCCCTTCTTTCCTTCCTTCCCTCCTTTCTTCCTTCTTTCTTTCCTTCTTTCCTTCCTTCCTTCCTTCCCCCCTTCCTTTCTCTCTTCCTCCCTTCCTTTCTTTTATCCTCCTAACTTCCCATCTTCTAATTGCTTGAATCTCTGCCTCTTTTTTTCTCTGCATTGATTATGATGGTTTCAAACCTTTCCTTTAACCATTCTATTTTTGGACTTGTATGTTGTTGTTTCTAACTAGTTTATTAGCTATGTAATTGTATTTAGTTGCCAATTGTTTTCCTAACCCTGCAATCTCTTCATCTCATTCAGTTTTAGAATTATCTAGTCTTTGGATTTATGTTGTTTTATCATACTCTGAAACATGAAACACTGGTGAGGAACTTGTTTCTGTTTTCAGCTCGGGGTTTTCTTCCAGCCTGGACTCTTTCACCTGTTTTCAGGCTATATTCCTTCCTTCCTGTCCCCCTGCCTCCATGGTATATTTTCATAGTTGCTGTGCTATTTCTTTTCATAATGCTTATGCTAACATGAACAGCTCTGTCCACACCCTCTACTTGCTTTGATATAAAGTGGATGAGTCACAGGTGTCTCGTATTGTTCCCTGGATTGCCTCATGCATGTATGTCTTGCCTGAATGCCTGTGGCCTCCTCAGAAACAAGAAGCCTGCTTCATTCTCCTCTAGCCTTGGTGCTATTCCCTGGTACATGGCTGGCTACAGGCACACAGACTTGGGTGCCTGGGTTTTGACTCTAATTGTCAGAGATTGGGGATATATCAGGTTCTTAAATCCTAGAAGGCATTTAGAAAAATAATGACAGGATTCTAAGCAGCAGTTCTGGGAGCTTACTGAGGATAAAACAAGATAAAATATATTTAAATTACTGCAAGAGAAATAGAAATTACTCAGAAAACATCACTTACTGAATTCCAAGAGTTTACCTGCTGCTAACTTATACTAATTTACAGTGGCAGAAACCTTAGGGTTATTTCCGTGAGGAGAGGGGATTTTATTTGTCTCATCTTCTGTGAGTGCGGAGTTTGCTTTGCAAAGTGCTACATCTCATATCTACCCTGTCAGGAAAAGCTTTCTGGAAAAATTCTAACAACCACCACCATTTATTAAATACCTGCTCTGTGCCAGAAGCTTTATACGGACCTTCCCACTGAATTCTCTCAAATGATCTTACAAGCGTGTTTTCATGTCTCCTTTTACAGATAGGAAAACTGAAGTTAGAGCAGTTAGGTATGTAGTCCGAGGACACAGATGGATAAGTCTCTGAGACAGGTGCACAAACCCACCGGTCTAGCCCCAGAGCCTGTGCCCTTCCACTATGCTGCCTCCCAAGCTGGCGTTGAGGAGGTGAGATTTAGATAGGTTTCAACAAGGCAAGGGAAACGGAATGGGGCTTGAAAGATAGAAATCAAGAAGGCATTTTAGGTCACAGGAGTAAAAGGGGTAAAATGGCAGAGGGAGACATGAGAGAAGGGTCTGGGTATATGCCCCGAAAATTGAAAACAGGGACTTGAACAGAGATTTGTCCACCCATGTTCATCGTAGCATTACTCACCACAGCCAAAAGGTGGAAACCACCCACCGTCCATTGACAGGTGAATGGGTGAACAATATGTGGTCTATCCACACAGTAAAAAAGGAAGGAAACTCTGACACGTGCTACAGTATGGATGAATCTTGATGGCATTATGCTAAGAGAAATATGCCAGTCACCAGAAGACAAACATTGTATGATTCCACTTATGTGAGTTGCCTACAGTGGTCAAATTCATAGAGGATGATGTGTCAGGCGCTAGTGGGAGAAGGAAATGAGAGTTCTTTTTTAATGGCTGCAGAGTTTCAGTCTATGATGAGGAAACAATTCTGGAGAAGGATGACGGTGATGGCAACCCAACAATGTGAATGTACTAATGCCATTCAATTGTGCACTTAAAAATAGTTAAAATGGTGAATTTCATGTTTTGCATATTTTACCACAATAAAAACATGTATAACTATTTAGCTCGACCTGAGTGGTCCTTAAAAGTTCGTATTCCTGTGCCCCAGCCTAGACCTGGGTGGCTTCCTGAAATGTTCCTTTTAAAAGAAGTACTACCAGATGATTCTCACACTCTGTAGTTCGAGAATCATTGACTGGAATGAAGAGGGCTGACTAGTGACAAGAAGCTGGTCTGGAGGAGTATGTGGACATGGCCAGTCTTCTCGCAGCAGGGGACTGTGTCCAGCAGGCTGCAGGGACCCTGCACCACTCCGCTCTGTCTGCTGGCCTTGGACCCTCGACGTGGCAGCGTGCCCTGTCTGGGATAAGCTCGTCCTTGTTGCAGAATCCTGATCCAGCTGCCTCAGCAGCTGCTGCTGCAGGGAAGGAGGGTGGTGGAGAGCTAATCTCCTCTGCTTTGACCCGACACCGGGGCAGAGCCATCCCCCAGAACCAGATCCTACAATGGGAAGAGACTGACAGGCCATCTGGCTCTTCTTCCCATCACTGCCAGACTCCCTTGTACCATGGCACTCCCACATCTGGGTCCAGGATGAGTCATTATTCACAGAGGCTCTGTCCATAGGGAAGTGTCCACAGGCAGCATCTGGGAGACGGTGGACATTGGCTGGCAGCCAGGAGGCCATGTCTGATCTTGAGAGCCAGGCTGCGTGGAATTACCTGGTAAACGGGGTGCTGTCATTGTTTTTACTCCCCAGGGACTAGGCCCCTCCCTTGCTCAAAAAGTCTACTATTAGTTATCATGGGCCCAAACACCAGGAAGCTGCAAGGCCACCCGAGTGAGAATCAGGGGCTGGACATCTGCCAAGACTCACTTGTCTCTTCCTTTCTCTCTGTGACTCTGCTTCATTCTCTCTTTCTGAAGCAGGGTTCCCTGTATGCCAGACAACATGGTAGACAAATAGGCTCCCCGCTACCCGGAGAGGCTCATTCCCACACAGTCCCGATTCCATATTCAGGGTTACTGTTCGGAGCAGTTTAGGTGAGCTGGACCCCTAAAGGTCCATGTCACTGTCATGGCTCCTGAATACCAGGGTACACGCTTTCTGAAAAGGTGGAGCTAGGAAAGGAGCGGTGCTGGGAAATAAACCAGTCCTTCTGGCTCCAAGTCCCAGCTCGTTCCTCTACCCCAGGTTGCTGGGTTTTCTGTATAATGTAGTTGATGATTTTCAAATCTCTCCTGATGTAATCCAGATTTTTTTCTTCCTTTCCCTGAAGTTTTCTGTGATTAGGCTAAGCCAGGAGGCTTATTGTTAAGAAAGGATATAGAAGAGGGGAAAGAAGCTTCCACCCAGCAGGAAGAAGGAGAAAACCCTTTTGTAACCTGGGAGAAGGGGCAGGAGAGGCTGTGGGGTGAGGATAAAGGGATCAGACATGAGTGTCTTGACCTCCTCCCCTACTACCAGGTTCACGGCAAGAGGAGGAAAGTATTGTTAGGGGTAGAAACACCAAAAGAGGTTTGGTAGGAGACTCAGGTGCAGGGACCTTGCTCCCAGGTTCTAAGGATATAGACCTAGAAAATTGCTAGGCTCTCAGAAAAGTCTAGTGGTCCCCATGAAGCCACTAGACTCCAAAAAGGGACAGGGCAACTGATTACAAATGACCAATAGAGGTGCCTAGGGAGATGGTCCTGAGCTCTTGTCCCCTGCTGCCTGTGGCCTTCAGGAGGCATGCAGGACATCTAGAAGGTCCAGCGTGCCCCTGAGGAAGCTGCACAAGAGACTAAAAGTGCTGACTGGCAGATTTGCCAGGGATTCAGTGATGGGGCAGGAAACAGCCATGAGGCTGCAGGGTGGCACACCCAGGCCGGGATGGAGTTCTTGTCACAACAAGGACTCAGGGCATCTTCAGGACCAGCGAGCATGGAGATGGGGTGGGGTCTGGCCCAGACTTCAGACATAGCAGAAGGCTCTGAAAACGGAGGGCAGAGGGCAGTGGGCAGACCCCACTCTCCCAAAACTGTGAGTGTGCATTTGGGGCAGGAGGCATGGGGGTGGATGAGTGGAGAAGCCCCTTTAGATGGGCAAGGACAATCCTATAGGCAGTTCTGAATTGACTATATCCCCAAATCACTGTGAATGAATCCGAGAGGTTCCTATAAATAATCCCAGTTTCCTACAGTGGGCAAGTTCGGTTTGCTTTCTACTATCGATTCACCACCATCATCAGAAAGGGGGCCTGTGAGTTCAGTAGAGTTGGGTATAGACAAGAAAGTAATTTCCTTTTTTTTTTTTATTACCATCATCAGAAAGGGGGCCTGTGAGTTCAGTAGAGTTGGGTATAGACAAGAAAGTAATTTCCTTTTTTTTTTTATTTTTGCACACTTAAGTATATTTTGTAAACTTTGTGCATCCATAAACCTATACCATACCTAGAAACCGAGAGATCTTCTAGTCATGGTCAGAGACCCTTAAAGGCCTGGAGTATGGTGCATGGTAGACTTAGGCTCAAACAGAACTTGGCTGGCATCCGAGGGCCATCTGAGCTGCATTCTGGGTCCTCCTTCTCCAGTGGCTTGGGATCTGGGCTGCTGTTCCTTGGCCAGGTGGGGTGAGTAATGCCTATCCTATCCTCGGACCAATGATGACAGTATAATTAGCACAAACAGCAATTAGGGTAATTGCTCTGTTTAGACATAACCAGACTTCACTGCCACGGGTTGGGAGAGAGTCTACACTTGAAACCTTCTCCAGAAGGCTGCACACTGCTGCTTCTGGTGTCACAGTGTCCACCCTGCAAGTGGCTCATGCTAGGAGAAAGGGTGGGATGCTGAGACGGGGTGGGAAAAGGAAAAGCCAGTGCTTGGAGGAGTCCCCATTGTTGCCAAGGCCTGGAATGGGGGTGGGAGACTGCGCCCACAAGCTTACTTCATTGGAGACTGACTGCTCTGCCAAACCCCAAGCACATTCAAGTGGCAGGCAGTTTCCCAAGAAAAAGGAAATGCACATAGCCCCTGACAGGTAGCCTCCCTCCTCACCCAGTCAGGGCATCTTAGGGAGCAGTGAGGGTGGAGATGGGGTGGGAAGATGGCTATGCTCCCTTGGAGCTGTGTTCACAGATTCTGCAGCAGCTCCAAGTGGAGGACCCAGGCACAATCAGGGGACTTGGGCAGAACGAGCTGCTGGTCCAGCCTCTAGGACAGTAGGAAAGTGGAGGAGCTTGAGGGGGACCTTGAGGGATCTTGGAGACCAAATGGCCATTATGTCACAACCCAGCAGGTGAACTCCAGTATGGGAGGGACAAAAGCAGGTAAGGGTAAAGGCATCCTCTTCCTGCTGATGGGTTCCCATCCTGCACGTGGGACCTTGGTTAAGAGGAAGAATGACCACTGAGTGTCTTCGTGTATAAGATCTGCTGTTCCGTTATGGCTCTCAATGATCCTGCTTTATTTAGTCCTCATAACAAGCCCATGAGGTCGGTTTTATTACCCCCATGTCACAGGCTCACCAAGACCACGCTCTAGAACCAAGTCGTTTGCCACCAAATATCAGGTCTTAATCATATATTGGTGATCTTTTTAAAAAACATATTTGTAAGGACTTTATAGCTTATAAAGTGCTCTTACCCACATTAGCCCGTTTATTTTCCAAACAGCACCCCTGAGGAAGTGGAGATGATGAGACGATGGCATTTTACAGCTCATGGTCGAGTGACCTGTCCTGAGACTTGTTCTAAGTGTGGTCAGAGGACCTGCAGCATCAACAGCGCCTGGGAGCTTGCTGGAAATGCAGAGTCTTAGGCCCCGCCCCAGACCTGCTGAATCAGAAGGTGTATTTTAACAAGATTCCTAGGTGATTCGATGAACATTCAGATTTGAGAAGTACTGACTTAAAGCGTCCAACCCCCTCATTTTACAAGCAAGGAAACTGAAACCAGAGAGGGCAAATTACTTGTCCAAAGCCAGACAGCAAGTTGGTAGCCAACTCAGGCCCATAACTCTGCTTGGTCCCAGCTAGAGTAAGGTACGAAGGACTCCTAGTGCACTGCTTTTTCTGCCTCAATACCCACCTTCTGCCCCATCAATCCTCCACCCCCATCAGGCTGGGCAGGCTCTCTGAGCCCCATTCTGACCATCTCTAAGAAGACACCACAAATATTGAGAACTTTCTGAAGGAAAAAAAAAAAAAGCTAAGCTTCCTGTTGAAGCATAGTGGCCCTGACCATCAAGGGAGCTAGATGGACTCTCAGAATTAAGCTCTTGGTCAGTAGCACTGATTAATAACTTGAACAGAGCCCCGTTCTGGCAGTCTTCCTGTGCAGTACCTCAGTTTACGCTTCTGTAAAGGGAGTAACAGGGGGCCTCCCAAGGCTCATAAAACTACCTGAGCTCTCAGAATGAAAGGCCCCATAGAAAGACAAAGTCCCATTATGTTTTCTTGTTATGTTTAATTGTGGCTGTGTTGCCTTTGACTACCTCAAGACATCCCATTAAGTGGGGAAGTATGAAGATGACAGCCGCCAGGGCTGAGAGTCTGGCAGTTGTTAGAGGCTGACCCCCCCCCCAACCAACTTCCTGGCAGAGGCGTAACTGGCTTCATAAATTCCTCCTGGAGGAACGGTGACGTCGTCCATGGCCGCTTCACTTTTCCCAGGGCCATTGGGGCATCATTCTTTTCTTGGTGTGGAGTGAAACTAGACGTAAAGATGGGTGCTGTAGGGAGCAGGGCAGAGGAGCAAGATATTGGCCATTCAGGCTGGGCAGGAGCCAGCTGGTCCTCACATGGACCATTGCTGAGGGATGATGTTACTCTGGTACTGCCCCCCAAGCCATTTACGAATCTCACACACCCACCAGGCCACATGCTGAGAGGGTTTGCTGAGAGACTGACAGCTCATGCCCCATGACTGGGAGAGTTTCAGGGTTACTGTCGCTATTAATTTCCTAGGACTGCTGCAGAAATTAGCACCAACTTGGTGTCTTAAAACAACAGAAATGTATTCGCTCGCAGTTCTGGAAGCCAGTAGTCCAAAATCAAGGTATCTGCCTGGTTAGTTTCTTCTGGAGGCTCTGGGCATTCCTTGGCTGTGGCAGCATAACTCCATAAGACTGCCTCTATCTTCACGTGCCCTTCTCCGTGTCTCCAGTCTCCTTCTACCTTTCTCTTGGAAGGACTCCTGCCATTGGATTGCGGGTCTGCCCTAAATCCAGGATAATCTCAACTCCAGATCCCTCCCTTAATGACATCTGCAAAGACCCTTTTCCCAGTACGGTCATGGTCACAGGTTTTAGGGGTTAGGACATGGACATATCTTTTTTGGTGAGCAGCATTCATAAGAATCAAGTGTCCCTGAAGACTGCATTTCACAGCAGCTGTCTCCAGCCCGGAAATGTTTTGTGGCACATATGGTGCCACATGGAGGAAAAGCAGTGGGTTCGGAGAATAGGAAGCACCTTTGAGGCCCAGTTTTGCCACTAAACAGCAGTGACTTTGGACAAGCCACACACCGTCTCTGAGCCCTCATCCTTACAATGGGAAGATAACAGAATGACCACAATTCTCAAGGAATAGATGGGCAGGTTCCAGGAGATAAAGGACCAGAAACCACTTGGTAGACTGTAAAGAACCAGATATATCTGAAGCATTATCAAGGTTCTGTGTCCAAAAAGTTGAAAGTAAAGGCAAAATCATCGAAACCAGCAAGGAACCCTCAAAGTCCTGACTGTTTTTGGGAGTCAGCATATGATTTTCCTTTGCAGCAGTAAAAGCAGGACTATTTTCCATGGACTACAAACTCACCTTCCCAGTTTCAGTGGTCTCCAGTATTCAAAGCCTCCTAGAAGGTCTCCAAATTCTGTCTCAACTATCACATTGCCCACTCTTCCCAACCCCTGGCCCCTGATACTCCCAGCCTGAGTTCTGGAGCTGAAAGCGGTGAGGCAGGCATCTTTGGCCTAAGTTGGGGGTCAGATTCATCAGGAGAGCACTGAGCTGATGAGCTGACCTCTCTTATCAATCCAATCCCAGTGATCCCTGTTTGACTGATCAGCTTCTAAGACAGTAGAGTGGAGTGCGGTACAGAACAGTGCATGATAGAAGTCACCCTGGGTCTTTCTTGGACAAAAGGGACTCTCAGAGCAGGCCAGTCAAGGGCTAGGAATGGCCAACACAAAGCGTTATCACAAGGCCTCTTTGGAAAGCAGGAGAGGGGCTCTTCCTAGCTCTCCCAGGCTCTGCCCAGGCTGCTGTGCCCCCTACCCTGCTCCCTTGGCAGCTGCGGTGAACCGTGGAGTGCTGAGACTGGAGATGACTGGGAGGTCAGAGTGTCATGGAATCCCCCAATTCCTTGAGGGCTTTTCGTCAAAATGGGTCCAAGCCCAGCCCCAACCCTAGCAGGGCCTAAAGTCAAGGCCTGGGAGACAGCCTCCAGTAGGATGATACAGCCTGGAAAGAGTGAGGGGGGAGCGGGAAGAGAAACATGCCGAGAGAGGCATCTGGTCCCAGTCATGTTAGAATAGAATATGTAAGTGGAACGTAGATCGACTGCATAGACATTTGTTGAGCCATTCTGATATTCAGAGCACTGTGGCGGGTCTGCTGCTGAAGCCAAGAACCCACAGTGCACCTAATCACTTAGCATGATGCGTTAAGTGGCAAAGGAGGCACAGTTCCCTCTAAGAGCTCAGGGAAGGAGGGGCCATCCCCAGCTGGGGACTCCTGGGAGGGTTGTGGGGGAGATGAGAGCATTTGATTTGGGCTTCAAAGGGCAGAGCTGTGATGGGATTCAAAGGGGCAGCAATGAAGTCACAGCTGTGTCTGGCAGAGAGGGCTGCAAGTGACCCGTGGCTCCTGACTCAAGCCCGGTCAGAGGGAGACTCCAACCCTTTGGGAGCAGCCTGAAGCCCAGGGCCTTACTGAACACAGATGGGGCAGGTGCCAGGTCCGTTGCTTGTTATTGGCAATCCTAATAAGAAGGCACCTGGCAGAGGCTTTCCGCAGGAGGCCCTGGCCATAGCAATGGGGCAATGCAGACGGGAGGCTCTGCCACTCAGCAGGTTCCTGGCCTGGCCTGAGGCACTGGAGCATCTTGGCTCCCCATCAGTGGCCGTCCGTGGCCTGGCAGGCTGCCTGCCCAGCAGCTCACAGCAGAAACCCTGGCTAGGGTGCCAGCTGCCCTGGGTGTGGCTGCCCTGTCTGCAGGCAAGGGCGGGTGACTCATGAAATTATCATCGAGGCTGTACAGGGCTGGGGTTGGGGCTGGGCCCATGACTGTGAGACCGAAAGAAAGAGTGAGCACAGGGGCTGCTCAGCGCTCTGCCACACACCCCATGCTGATGCCAGCTCTGCGGCTCCCACGGCCTTTCCCTGTGCTGCTACTCCACCTCCCAAATACCAGCGATGCCTCCAGCACAGGGCAGCGGGAGCAGCACTTACAAGAACCGCCTCTGGGTTGCCTCTCTGGCCTTGACTTCCCTTTTAAGGCTCAAACTTGTCACCAAGCCCCCTCCCCCATCCACCTGCCAAGGAAGGAGGAGGCAACCCGGGTCCCCGTGTGGGGGAAGTAGGACCCAGACAACCAGGACTTCGCAAGACCACATCACCATGCCTCTCTGTACTCAGCTGCCTCTTCTGACAAATGCAGGGGCTCAAAGGGATGGGCTCTGAGGCCCCTTCCACCTCTGCAGTTCTGAAGTCTCCAAGCGTACTAATGGCAGAGCCACAGTTGCAACTGGATGGGGAGAGAATGAGAGGCAGAGGCTGTAGGAGAGAGGCTGTGAGTGGAACCCGGAGAGGGGTATGGCCCCGCTCCCAGGGGAAGAAGGAATGCTTGAAGACCCTGAGACTAGGAAGGAAGGGCATGAGCTGGGAATTTGGCCCTGGAAAATATGTCAAAAGGGGAGAGTGTGGGAGAGAGGGCAGTTAGATAGGAGGCTAGGCGGTGCTGCCAGAGGAAGGAAGAAGTCCTGCATCTTTATTAGGCACCTACAGTATATCAAACACTGTGTTAGGCATTTTATGTATAACACCCATTTATGGTCATAAGGCTCCTGTGAGGTGGGTGTTACTAATCTAATGTTACAGTGGAGGAAACTGAGATACAGAGAGGCTAGAGCATTTCAGCTTACCCAGCTAGCAGTGGCAAAGCTGGGGTGCATGGCTTGGTCTATTGACCCCAAAGTCCCTGTTGTTTTTTGTTTTGTTTTGTTTTGAGACAGAGTCTTGCTCTGTCGCCAGGCTGGAGTGCAGTGGTGCGATCTTGGCTCACTGCAACGTCCGCCTCCCAGATTCAAGCCATTCTCCTGCCTTGGCCTCCCAAGTAGCTGGGATTACAGGCATGCGCCACCATGCCCAGCTAATTTTTGTACATTTTTTTAGTAGAGACAGGGTTTCACCATGTTGGCCAGGATGGTTTCGATCTTCTGACCTCGTGATCCACCTGCCTCAGCCTCCCAAAGTGCTGGGACTACAGGCGTGAGCCACCAAACCCGGCCCAAAGTCTCTGTTCTTATTTTCCTAGTCTGTGCCATTGGGCACACTTTGGAGTCTATGTGAAATGGCTTTTGGTCCCAGAGAGAGCTGGGGACTGAGCAGGATCCTGAGGCTGTGGCCAAGGCCTGGGGCTCTCATCCTTTCAGGAGGCCACAAAACAGCATTGCTGGCCAAGGGGACAGGGTGGATAGAGAGGCAGGCCCCCAGCAAGCCAGTGTTGGGAGACAGAACTAGAATTTGGGTTGGCAGAGGGGCGGGACCCAGGGCAAATCTAGTGCTGACAGCAGCCAGTCAGCACGGGGCTGGGTCCTTGCTGTTATTCATCACCTCCACCCCACCCACCCCACCCAGAGAGACCAGAAGGGCAGCTCTGAGAGTGTTGTGGTGTGTGGAGGAGCCCTAGGTGCACACCCTGGCCTCGCCCCTTAGCTGGCCTAGCCCAGCACGCCTTAGACTCATCCAAACCCTCCTTTCTGGGCCTCTGTAACCAGCCTTTTTGCTGTCTCTCTCCTCCCACTGCCAGCACGTATCCCTCAGCTCCTTCCAGAGCAGAGCTGGGTTAGTGTGAATGGGCACAGGCCAGCCTTTTCGCCCCCGCCCTCATGGATAGGAGACTCATGGTCACATGCCCAGATCCTCTCACTGGGGTGCTTGCCAAAGGGCTGGGAGAGAGGCCTCTACTGTTCCCGCCCCTGCCCCAGTAGCCCCCATTTCCCTGTCCATGGCTGGAAGCCTCTCTGTGCACTTCCAAGCATAATGGCTTGCAGTCTGGTACCTGCAGTGGCATATATCACACCAGGAGTCAGGCAGGGAGTCTGGTCCATTCTTGCCCTGGTACTCTGAGGGCGGTGAGGGTCTGGATTCCAGAAGGAGTCATCACAGGGTTTCTATGAGGCATTGTTTGTCCAGATCCTTGTGAAGATGATTTCCTGGATTGATTTTTTCTGAGATGCCCAGGATAGGGCAGGGGGTTGAATGAATTCTTACATCCTGATGTAAATTTCCCTTGGGAAGTGAGAAGATCAGGTTTTCTGTGCTCTCATGGAAGCCCAGTGGGATTGTTCCTGAAGGCATCCCTACTGGCAGGAGTTGAAGACAGCGGTCTTAATGGAAACTGGCCTTAAGAACAGCAAAAGCTTGGCCAGGGTGCCCTGAGCCCAGATCACTCCAGAGACCTGGAAAAGTTCTGCAACATGGGCTTGCTCCAGAGCAAGATGGTGGCTTTAGTTTAACAAAAACATTTATTGAGCACCTGATGTGTACCAGTGTGAACAGAGGAAACAGAAATGAAAAGCTCACATCCCCTCCCTCAGCCTGCTCCGGGTCTTATGGACACGTGAGTGTGACAAAGTGGCCGAGGGCTATAACACAATTGGCACCAGGCACAACGGTCCCCAGGAGGGGGTTCTTGAATTTGGTTTGGAGATTCCTCCACACGGATAGATAGGATTGACAAGTGGCAAGAAGGCAGGAGGTGGGAGGGGCTTGTCACCCCCTTGCTTAAGACTTATCAGTGACCTGTCATTACTCTTAGAATAAAATTCAACCCCCAGACAGAAGTTTCCAAGCTCCAGCATGATCCTGCACTGGCCAATATAGTGGCCACTAGCAACATGTAGCTATCAAGCCCTTAAAATGAGGCTGGTATATTTAAGGAACTGAATGTTTCCTTTACACAATTTGAACTGATTTAAATAATGGGCACAGAGATGGAACATTTTCGTAATTGAAGAAAGCTTTACAGGACAGCGCTGTCTGCCTGCCCATCTTGCGCCCACCTGCCCGGTCTCCCTGGTTTGTCTGCTCTGAAGACAGCCAGGTTCATGGATTGTACACTCACCATTCCCTCTGCTCAGAGCCCCTTCCCCCACTTCTGAGATGGGCAGCTACCTCTCATTCTTCAAGTCTCAGCCTGTCACACTCTGGCCACCGTGGCTAAAGCTGTCCCTCTCTGCAGTCTCTAAACCGCTCATTGTTTGTTTCATAGCATTTAATATAATTTGCAATCATTTACAAATCAACTCTTTGTCTACTTCTTTAGAACATAAACCCCATGAGAGCAAGACCTGGTCTTTTTCATCATTGTATCCCCAGGGTTGACATGGTGTCTAGCCCCTTTCGGCACTCAATACATATTTAAGTGACTGACTGACAGTGCTCCACACAGAGGGAACAGCAAATATGCAAAGGTAAGGGGCAGGTGACTCCATGGGGTGAGTGCTAGGATGAAAACAAAATAATGCAGGAGAAAAGACAGAGGCGATTTAGAGACTAGGGAGGGGGGCAGTGTGAGTTCATCAGGGAATGTTATAAGATTCCTGAGTTGAGCAGCCATTGAGGAGTCTGCTAACTGGCCAAAGGATGTCATCCAGAAAAACTTCCACAACAGGGAGCTGGTCCCATGGCCGCTGTCCAGGAAGTCCAGTTGCAGAGGCACTGGGCTGAAGAAGATGGGTTCACCCGGCGAGCCCAGGGATCCAGGAAGAAAACCTACCTCTTCCACACCCCTGGGGTGTTTGCATCAGTGAGGGGCTCAGCTAGAGGTGGTCCCCTCACCTGGAGGGCTGGAAACTGAGGAGGGAGAAGATTCAGCCCAGACACTCTTAGAGGCTGCAGGAGCCCCAGAGACCTCTTCTCAGCCTTCCTTGGGCCAGCCCCCACCCACCCCTGGTCCAACCTTCTCCTTCTGTCCTGTAGAAAATAAGCTCTAGGCTAGGCACAGTGGCTCACGCCTGCAATTCCAGCACTCTGGGAGGCCGAGGTGGGTGGATCACCTGAGGTCAAGAGTTGGAGACCAGCCTGATCAACACGGTGAAAGCCTGTCTCTACTAAAAATACAAAAATTAGCCTGGCATGGTGGTACACACCTGTAATCCCAGCTACTTGGGAGACTGAGGCAGGAGAATTGCTTGAACCAGGGAGGCGGAGGTTGCAGTGAGTCAAGATCGCACCACTGCACAGAGCGAGAGTGACAGAGTGAGCCTCTGTCTCAAAAAAAAGTAAGTTCTATAAGAGCAGGAACTTTGCCCTCCTCACCATTGTATCCTTGGTACCTGGGACAGGGTCTGCCACATAGCAGATACTTGTTGAATAAATGAACTCATATTTCACTTTTTAATGAACATAGAGATGACAGGATGTGAAGTCTGGGAGCCAGAATGTTGAAAGTGAAATCTGGGTCACACTTAATGCTCTAGGGCAGGCAGCAAAGAGAATTAGAAGCCCATTCATACTCACTCCTTTGAGGATAAAAATATACTCATCTTATTTCAGAATCAAGTCAAAATTAACTTCTTTCAGGAAGCTTCCCCCGATCACCCCCAACACCTTCCAAGCTGAAATTAACCCATATCCATTAGAATTTTACCACCTAAATATATGTTCTGACAGTCAACTGAAAGCATGCCATTTCAGAGCTGGGATCATGCGACTGTGCCTCCTTGCCCTCTTTTCTTCACTTTTCACTTTAGGAGTGTTAGCGTCCTTGCTGGTTGATTTCTGAGACAGGCCCCACATAGGGTGGGGCTCAGGCAGGCAGAAGAGAGAGAGTGATGATGGAAATAACGTTGGCCTGCTGACTCAAAACCATACACCCGATCCCCAAACCAATCCTCCCAGCCTGAGTATGTCTCCCTCACCGTGGCCCAGAATGCGTAACCTGACTGCCCTTTCCTCTCCTCTTCTGTCCGAAGGGCCTGATTCAAGATGTCCTGCCCTACAAATTCCCACATTTGACATCAGAATTATAGAGTGTTAGGGCTAGAGTGGAGTTTAGGAGCCATTAAGTTTACCCCCTCTTTGCAGATTGGTGCGAGGGACAGAGGAAGGCACTTGTCTAACATGAAGCTAGTTAGTGACACAACTAGATCGGGAACCCAGTTGGCCTGACTTTCATGCCCTGTGATGGGAATAGATGCTGTTAAAAGACCCATCCAGAGAAGGATCTGCTTGTCACAGGGAAATCTCAAGAAGGCAGCCTGGCACTACCACTGAGTGTCCAGCTCTGGATTGCGGTTGCCTTGTCTCTGCCCATTACCAGCTGGGTGGCCTCATGGAGCCTCAGTTTCCTCATCTGAAAAAGAAGGGTGATGGTGCCCACCTCATAAGGTCATTGTAAGGATTCAAATGATGTGGTTCATGTACAGTGCTCAGAATCATGCCTGGTTGGTAGGCATGGTGTTTGGAGGAGCATAGTAAATGTTGGCTATTGCTATCAATATGTCAAAATAATGTCTATTAACATAGTAGAGAAGTAGCTAGAAAAACTGAACTTCATACCTGAAAATGATTTTAAAGATAATCAGTTCAGCTTCCACAGACTTGCCTTTTATAGGAAGATGAGCTACTCTAATCCCCTCCTTCAGGGCCCTTCTGTATCCTAGAATAGGAAAATTATCATTATTTAAAGATGTAATTAACATTTATTATGGCTAGCATATTAGGTTTTAGATAGGCCAAATGTGTGATACAATGGAATTGTATTTTTATATGATGCCGTGTATACTTTATAGTACATTGGGGCCCTTATATAATCGGTGTGCACTGTACTTTAATGTCCATTTTATAGGACTTTTATAAGGGAAGCTGGATGATGTGGTGGAACGAACACTGTGCCAGGAGTCGCAAGGCCTGGTTAGGATGCAGGCTTTGCCACAAATTAACTGGGGCATTGCAAGCAAACTGTCTCCTCTCCTCATCACTGAAATGCGGTGCTTGGCTGGATGAAGTCCAAGGCTCTATCCAGTCCTGGTGGTCTACGGCTGGAAGCAGAATCTTACAATGTGAAATGATAATAGAGGTCTACAGGTGTTTTGTACACATCTATGACATATTTTTGGTCACATCTCTGGTTTACTTGAGGATAAGTTCTTAGGAACAGAGCCCTCAATAATAAAATTGTTTCTATTAGAAACTACAGTCTGTTTTACAACACTCTGCTCTGGAAATTGCTACCAGGAATACCTTCCTTGGGAATGTTGCTCCCAGCATGTAACACCCACATCTCAGGAAGTGCGTGAGTGACCTTCATGTGGTCCCTGAGACAGTCATTCAGTCTTCTAGATCCTTCCTCGACATAAAATTCCCAAAAAGAATAGATTTCTGATTGCCCTTTCCTCCGTAGATTAGAAGAGCAAACTAAAAGTAAAGCATGTGAGCTGTGAAGGGCAACCTCAAATGACAGCAAGAGTGACGGCTGTGATAGTGTCACACAGCTGGTGGAGGCCCCAAAACTAAGAAGCTGACTGGACTGCACGACTACACAGTTCAGTAATGGATGTCCAGAATGTGAAACTCAGGGCATCAAGAAGTACAGCAAATATGTTCAGTGTTGTTTGCTTTAGGAGGCAAAGCAGAATGCGATACTTTTTAGAAATATTTCCATCAAAGTAAATACTTAAAAAAAAAAAAAAAGGACTCGGTTCCTGTTACACACCAGATTCACTGATGTGGGCTCTCTCCATCCCTGGGGAGGATGCTACATTAATGAAGCTTCACTGCACATGTGTCCCCAGGGGTGTGAGTGTGCATAGGGGAATGCACACAGTGGTCCCAAAATAGTAAGTCCAGAGTGGAGTTTCAGGATAAAGCAGCTCTTCAATTTTTCAGTGAGGATCTGGTTAGGATCCAAGTTAGATTTAATTTACCTTAAATTAACTAGCATTCATGTATTCACCTATTTAAAAATATCTTTTATTGAGTACCTAATATTACCTGTGCCAGGCATTGTATCAGAGGCTATAGTGGAGTTTCAGAGAGGATCCGCTGTTCACGTGGTGTTTTACCGGGCTATACTCATGAACAACAAATAACCACCAGTTTCACCAAGGCATACCCACTGTGTGGTCTGATATCTCAAGTCTGCTCCTTGATGTGGCCTTCCTGCCCCTACCCGACTTGCTTCAGAGGAAACTGCTTTAGAGTAGACTGGGTTGCCCCCATAAGATGGAGCACTCCTTTGGAGCAAGAGCTATGGTCCTGCCATCAGCCCGGGAGCCTCCACCGCCGAGGCTGGTCTCTGCTATGACCGCAGTACAGAGGGAGATGGACGCCTGGCTCTCCCGGACAGCCTGGTCAAGAAAGACTCCTTTTTTCCTAGAGAGAGGTCTCCCTCGGTTCCTGAGCTGAACACATGCTTTCTCAGTGAGCCGGCAGAACAGGACAGAGGGGCGTCTCCCTGGGGCCTCAAGGCTTGCGACGTTTCTTGCTCATGGGGAGAGGAAAAGGAGAGAAAAAAAGAGCGAGCAGGAAGGCGCCCAGTGTCCCACACGGGGGACTCGTAGCCCTGCCCCCAAGAGCGCTGGCTCCGCAGCAGCAGTGCCCTGCAGCTCCGCGTCTGAGCGGCAGCAGCGCGCGGCCAGGTGGAGTGGGTGGTGCAGGGCAGGGGTGGTATATCCTGTCTGACGGAGGGCGGGCCTCGCCACTGCCAAAGAGGGACGAACCGGGGTGGAAGCGCCAGGAGCAGCTGCCGGGAGCCCTCACGCGGACCACGCACTCTATGGCCGTAGGGAGCTGCTGAGAGCGAGAAGAGCACGTTACCGCCCGCCCGCTGCACCGCACCTCGCCTCGCCTCTCTGCTCTCCCAGGCCCCGGCCGCGCGCCTCCCGCCTCCCGCCACCATGAACCACTCGCCGCTCAAGACCGCCTTGGCGTACGAATGCTTCCAGGACCAGGACAACTCCACTTTGGCTTTGCCGTCGGACCAAAAGATGAAAACAGGCACTTCTGGCAGGCAGCGCGTGCAGGAGCAGGTGATGATGACCGTCAAGCGGCAGAAGTCCAAGTCTTCCCAGTCGTCCACCCTGAGCCACTCCAATCGAGGTAAAGGCTCGGTCCCCGCGTGGTCCGTGCGCCCCTTTTCAGAGCGCCCTGGCCCAGCGGCGGAGACCAAGGGACGCAAGCATCCCAGGGGGTGCGGGGAGGCGAGGGGCTGCTGGCCCCATGCAGGGTCTACGCGCCGAATGCCAGCAGCCGAACTCCTAGCCGGTTCCGAGCAGATGGAACAGCCACCCGAGGCTGGCTCGACAGCTCCACGAGCTCGATGGCGCGCTAGTGGGCAAGGATGGGTGGTTCACCCGGACACAGCCGGCAGTATCTCCCAGCGTGCCAGGAGGCTGAGGATCCCCCGCGAGCGGTTCTCCTGTCCCTGAGCCCTGGGTCTGGACGGCTTTCTCTTTCGGGTGCTGCTCTAGGGATCAGCCCTGCATCATGTCTCACCCTGGCTGTCCTGGGGGCCATGGTCCCCGCGCTCGCAATCAGTTGTGGGCCACCCTTCAACCTTCCTGGGCTTGATCTCCTGGCCTTCAGCTGGCAGCCGATGCCCGGCGTTCAGGCCAAGGGGAACCCCAGTCCCTGTGTGCGTGTGTATCCGCGAGCGGCGTGAGGGAGTCGCTGAGACAGGAGTGCAGCTCAGGAGAGTCGCTGCGGGACGGAGAAGTGGCACAGGGAGCAGGGAGGAGACCCTGGAACTCCAGGGCACTTTATTGGGAGCCTCCTGAAAGAGGCTAGCCTAGTTGGAAGGCCGCCCCAGGGCCAGTGGGTCCCTTGACAACAGGGAAGGGGGTCAGGATGCCTTCTTTCCCGAATAGCCAATGCAGAACTCCTCTTTCCCACTGAATTCTTTCTACCCCACCCAGCTTAGGTAGACAAGTGTCTCATGGGGAGAGTAAGGAATGAGCATGGCAGGTTGGAAATCCCCCTAGGCCCCAGGGAGACCTCTAGCTGAGCCCTCACGGGAACTTTTCCAAGCTGGATCCCGGGCCTGGCACCCCCTCCTCCAGCTTCTGAGAGGCCAGAGCCCATGACTGGGGAAGCCTGGGAGAAAGGGGCAGCACCCGCGAAACTCAAGGAGGAAGGGGCAGTACCTGACAGGGGAGAGCTTATAGACCAAACAGATGCTTTAATACAAAGGATGCCTGGTAAGAATTACACAGAAGTGAGCAAAGATTCCCCTTGTTTATTTATTTACTTATTTTATTTAGCTAAATTTAGTAAAATACTAATAAAGACTTTACCCACCACTAACCAGTACAGGTGAACCAAGACTTATTTATTAAGACAGGCCTTAGGAGAGAGTGAGGGGCAGGGGGTAATAAGGTGGAAGGAGACAAAAGAAACCAGCCTTGGCCATTCTCCCACCACACACACACACACACACACACACACACACACACACACCCCTACCTCACACTTTCTACCTCTGGCTTCTGTCCCCCCACCCACTCCCTAGCCCCCATTCCTGAGTGGCCCCATGTAGAGCCGAAGGAAGGAAAATGGCGGGCAGATGACTTCCTGGGCCCCAGACCTAAAGGCCTTTGCTGCTCTGTGCTCTTTGCCTTTGTCTGAGCCCTGGGCTCCTCTCCTCACATTTCCACTCAAGGTCGTGCCGCCTCCAGAGCACATGCCTCCTTCCCTTTTATTTGGTGCATTGGTAGGTGCCTCCTAGCCTCTTTAGAAGTAGGTTTGGAAGAACAAAGTGCCCCATTTCTGGCTATAGCCCAGGGCACTGCTCAACCTACTCTCCTCTCTGCCCAAGACTTGGCTGTCCCCTTCCCACTTCCACTCCATCCCAGCCTGAGCTCTTGGCTCACAACTCCAGAAAACTCAAATGGCCCTGGGTGCCCCAAGGACCCCTTATTCCTCCCACCTATCAGGATATCGGCTGAGTGTCTGTCAGCCTGAAGTGTACTTTCTGGGCTTGGTCTTTGTGGGGAACCTCTATCTGATAAGGTCTCCTTTGTTCCCTCTTTGTTTTTCCTCCCAAGGTCCTTCAGGGGGCTTCATTCAGGGGAGGGTTGATGCTGATGGCTACCTCTCCAGAAACTCCAAGGTCTGGCCCTGTGGGCGTGTCCCCTCTACCCTCAGACTCTGCGGAGGTTCCTAAAGGAGGCTGGTTTCCCCAGAGGCATCCTTGCTGGAAGAGGCGGTTTGGTCACTTGGAGCTGGTGTTTCTGGTTTAGCTGGCTTCGTTTTCATCAGATTTCCTTGTCCTCTCCATCAGAAACGCCCAAGCGTCCCCTATTTGCTCTGCGGCCACCTCTACTCACTCTGCTCCCTCTTTCTCATGCTGGTTTACCTGTCAGGAGCCTGCCTTGGTTCCTGGAATGGAAAGAGCTGGTGGCTGTGGAAGGACCATGCCCAGACATTTTCCCTCGCCCCCTGGACAGATTCAAATTCTCCTTTAGTCTCTTCCAAGAGCAGAGTCAGTTCGCCTAGGGTCTTCCTGAGCCCCTTGAATCCCATCCAAAGTTCCCCGAGTTAAGAAGGGCCAGCCACACCCTACAGGTTGCCTGGAAGAGTAGCCACTGCTCCTTGTACCCCAGGAAGGACAGTCAGGACCAGCCATCCTTGGTCCTGTGATAGAAGTGGCTTCTCAGTTCCTTTCCACTAGGGCTCTTTTCTCTCTTGTCACTGAGGGAGTATTGAGCCACTGAGGGCTGGATGAAGGGCCCCTGGAGCCTGTCACCAAATGCCTGTCGCACTCGTGCCCTCCCTGAAGTGCTTCAGATCAGACAGTCATCTCACCCTGGTCATGAAGGTCCCAGGCAGGAAGAAGGTGGCCTCTGTGGCCTGGAGACCTTGCAGAAGGAGGTTGCCCTTAACCTGCCTACCCATCTTGAACTGCCCCTGTGTTTTGCTCCCCTGTGTTTTCAGGCTGTCCCTGTGTGCCTCAGGGTGTCTGGCATCCTTTTCTTCCCAGACTGTGTGGGAGGCAAGGGGAAACTGAGGGGGATGTCACCACCCAGCAAAAGATGTTTGCTAGGGAAACGACCTCCCTGAGGATGGGGAAGGAAACACTTACCCACCTTCCAGATCTTTATAACTTCACTTGGGATCTCTTCCTAGAGCTGAACCTGAATCTCATTTGCCCTAACCCAAGTGCTCCCCCACCACTGCGAACACAGATCATACCCAGTTCAGTGAAAGGAACTTCCTTTCACCTGTCATGTCTCCTTCCAGGGAAGTCCTAGCAATACCAGCACCATTGCCTGCTTTGTCTCACTGCCTGCTTAGCCATCCATGATTTTTTATTTCAGCCTTTGGCCTGAAATTCTCTTTCTCCCTTCTTCACGGAAGTACTGTTTCCCATCTAAAATTGCTAAGCCTCTATTTCTCTCTGATCAGAGATAGGGGCCGGAGGTGATGTTGGGCCAGGGGAGGTGTCTGCTCCCTTTCTGTGGTTCCTGTGTCTATTCAGCCCTCGTCAGGGGAGAGGGGGGCACGCTTGCACCAACTCCGTAGCCTGCACAGTGAAGGAGCTTGCCTCAGGAGCCCCCACTTTGATGGCTTTTTGTATTTGTGTTTGACCGTGTCTCAGCATAAGCCTCTGCCTGAGTGAATGTTCTGCTCATTAGAGTCTCTTGAAAGTTTCTTTTCCTGACCATAGACATCACTTCTGGGGTTGTTTTCTTGGGACCGAAGCTGAGATTGCAGATGGTAATGGCTATGTGTGCTTTAGCTTGTTCCATTGGCGAAACATACTAATTAAACTTCAAATGAACCAATTCTTGTTTCTTTACAATGCACCTTGGCTTGAAGTTGGAGTTTTAGCCAGAATTTCCGTTGGCCTGTTACAACACATGCAAAAATGCTGGGTATTCTAGGGTGTTTCGCAGCAAATGCTGTTTCTCTGGATCCAGCTCCTTGGCAGAGATTTTTTTAAAGTACAAATTCCTCCCCCCACCCCATATCATTGTAAGTATCAATGTGCCAATTGTTCTAGGTTTAGAAATCTGAGAATCGCTTCTGCGATGGGGTGTGACCCTTAGAAGATGTGTAATGTTTGAACAAAATAAAATGGAGGAATGTTAGATATCTTCATGTGAAGTCCCTTCTAGGCATACGCTGGACAGGTGCACACACATGTGTACACACATACATCACACATGCATATACGCGTGTATACACAATACACCCCACACATGAATCCATACACCCACACATGCACACACGTACTCACACGTAACATGCACACACATACGTTACGTGTGTGTGTACACATGTGTCCTTGCAGCTGTGCTGTGTCAGGAGCCCAGCCTGGCATCTACCACTGCCTGGTGTGCGATCTTGGACAAGTCGCTGCCTCTCTTTGGATCTCTGCAGCTGTCAGAGGTTGGATTAGATCATCTCCAAAGTGCTTTGCAATGGTAACAGTCTTTGGAAATAGATTTTATAACTCTCTAGCTCTGCAAACCATTTGCCCAGACCGCCAGCAGCTGTACTGCCAAAAAGCTCTTCCCCTCAAGGCATGCCACTCATCGTGTCTCTCTTGTAAACATCCTAACATATTAAAAAGTCTTCTCATCCACTCTTCTCAAACTTGGCTACATATTGGAATCACCTGGAAATTTAAAACAACGCGAATGCCTGAGTCCCACCCCTAGAGATTCTGACTTAGTGAGTATAAAGATGACACGGGCATCAGGGCTTCAAAAACTCCCAGGTGATTCTGATGTGTAGCCAAGTTGGAGAACCACTGTTCCAGTCCCTGTCCTTCACTCACATAGATCCAGCATGGGCGATCACCCCTATACAGTGACATACACCTATGTCTGTCTCTCATACACGCACACACACACACACACACACACACGCACGCACGCACACCTAATGTAGTAGTTGCTGGCAAGAGCCTTTTACTCTGAACCCCATCTGAACCCATCGACCCTTGCCCACTCTAACCCACCACTCGGCCCCCTTGCACCCGTCCTGTCCCCACAGGATGTTCCCACGTTCTGCCCAGTCCTCAGGCTTGGTGGTGGCCATGAACAGATCTGCCGAAAGAGCAGCAGGATTGTGGCAGAGCCAGGTCTGAATGCGCCCCAGCAGAGCCTGAGGGAGTCACATGGGCTGCAGAGGGAGAAGAGAGAACACAGGCCACAGCAACCCAGTTTGTTTCAGCATTTCTGTTCAGTATGTACACCCAGGAAAAGGTCAAGAGCCACACAAAAGTGCCCGGTGAGGCTGTGCTGAACTCCTTGCCCTCCCCATCTCCTAGAAGCTGCCGAGTTGGGGGAGGCCTGGTCATGGTGCTCCCAGCAGCCCAGCAGAGAGGGCAGGAGGCTGGCTGGCCAGTCCTCCCTCCAGGAGCTAGAACCATCCTGCAGACACAGTCCACTCCTGCCCACTCCGAAACACCTCTGAGGATATTGTCTCAGCAGTAGCTTCCTGGCAGTTCTTGTTATCTCATTTAAATTCCTGCTGCTGTGGGCCTAGCTTTTCTGGGCACCACAGGTGAAAGAGATTTCAGAGGCTGAAGTAAAGGCATTTTCAAGACTAAAAGAAAATGAGCTTCCTTTCTCAAGCTTTTCATGCTGAAGGACAGGTGGGCTTTATTCAAATGTAAAATATGCTAGAAGAAGCATCAGCCTTAAGGGAGACAGAGTCAGCAAGGATCTGTTCCGAGCAGCTTGCCCTGTGACAAAGAAGGATTTGAGGAGAAAGAGAATGGAGAAAGTGGGTTTCCTGATGACCTCTGTTTGCAGGGCAGCCTCTTGGTCAGGAAGGCTGATGTTCTGGGATTAGGGGTGTGGAGTGTGGATCTACCAAAGGTGAAGATTCCCTGCTTCAGGGAGCTCCCAGCTTGGCTGGGGAGACCCAGGCCCTACCTTCTGGGAGGAGTGCACACACACACACACACACAGTGTACAGAAGCTACACTCCAAGGAACCCACAAGCCAGTGCAGAGTCAGCCACTGGATTGAGCGCTGACGTGGTTATCCTGGCAGGTTTGGAGTGCTCAGAGCTGGGTGGGGTCATCTTTAGGGGAAGGTGATTTTTGTGCAAGGTTTTGAATGCAGGGGGAGGGTTGGAGAAGAAGAGAAAGAATGTTTCAGGTACAGTAAGTGTGACCTATTTGAAAGCTTGGAGGTGGAAGAGGATGAGTCATCCCTGCAAAGGCATGCCTGTCCCTACTGGAGAGAGATTTCCACTCATCCTAAAGAGCGAGCCGCCTCCATTTTCAAAGGTTTTGTAGGTGAGAAAGCTTGAGTTGCACCAATGACACAAGAGAGAATCAGCCCGTCGTTGTCTAAGGCACCAAAGGGAAGCAGTGTGCCAGGACATTGGTGACCCGAGCGGTAGATTTTCTGAGATGGTTTTACACCCTAAAACAGGGACGTAAAATCGGACAAGCTATGTGGACAGAGCAGGTTGTGTTGCTTGTATACCTGAGAAAATGGTAGATGCTGAGGCACTTGCTCCTTGACCCTGGGGTTCTGTGGGTGGGCAGATGCTTCCTGAGGATGACACGCAGGTTGGGCACACTGTCAGTGTCACCGAGAAGCCACCACATCCCTGCTCATGGTGCATGCGCCCATCTGGGGAGAAGAGGGGGAAAGCAGATGCTTATCTGGAGGGTAGGAGTGATTCTGTGGGGTGAGCTGGGAACTAGCCCCTCCCCCATTCCCCAGGAACTAAGAATCCTCCTCAAGGAGGTGGCCTTGGGTATTTGAGAGCTACAGCAGCCCTCCTCTCTTCCTGGTTTACCCCACTCACCAGGAACCTCTTTGAGTGGGAGGAGAGCCTGACCCCATTCTGAGCCTCTAAGCACCAGGCATCAGAGCACATTCACCACAAGGGTTGGGCAAGGGAGAAGAGGTCATTGACACAAAGAGCCAGTTCAGGCCAGTCAGGCCCGGACCCAGCTGTGGCAGTGCCCTGAGCTCAAGGTCCCAAGGAAAGAAGACACATGGTTCGCACTTCAGAGAGCATCCGAAGTACATGGTGGTGGAGACTGGTATGGGTGTGAGATGGAGATGGGAGTAGGTGTCATTCATCAGGAAAGGCTTCCTAGAAGTGCGTTCTAGAGACATTGGGGACCAAGTGGAAGAGTGAGCTAGCACCATTACATTCATTAAAAGCCCATGCTCTTGCTGTTGAACTTGACTTTTAGGGGGCATTGCTTACCAGCCAGACACCCCAGGGTCAAGAGCACAGAAAATCACTTATGTTGTGGGAACAGCGCTCCTGCAGACAGAGCACACCTGCCCCCAGTACTCCTTGGTTATCTGGCACACTGCGAGCTGTGATTTCAGGTGTGTGACAACTATGGACTCCTCCCCTCTCTCACCACCTCCGCCCCAAATACTGTCACCTTCTGCCAGATTAGCAGTGTAGGCAGGTGTGATGTTACCCTCATTCTCACCAGAGCCAAGCAGACCCCAACTACAGAAAGGTCTTAGGAGACACCTTCAGGAACTGCCTGGAAGGGCCTGCAGGCCTTGGCCCAACCACAAGTGAGTGACAGTCACATCTGCCTTTACCAGCATTCACAATGGACATGGGGACTGGCTTTGGGAACTGTAGGGCATTCTGGCCTCTCACTCCATGTGTCTGTGTGTCCACTGCCACCTCCATGGCAGCGAGGCCTCTACCTTCACACAGAGAGGAGTGTATGAGAGGGAGGCAGGCAGGTGCAGGGTGTGGTGGGAGAAGATGGTTCATCTGATGACCCAGGAGGACAGCAGTGTTATGCTGACAGGTTCTCTCCCAGAAGACGGGCAAGGAGGCCCTAGTGCAAGACCCCTGGGGCTCCTTCTCATAGCAGGAGGCCTCCTCAGTGCTCCATAGAGTTCTGTCTGTCACCACCCCAAATTTTCCATCCAGAAGCAGCTGGCTGACCCACACCTGACCTTTAGTGAGAAATACCTGCTCACAGGGCCGGAGCCAAGTGAACTCTATCGTATCAAACCTTGGAAGAATGATTGAAGCGGGCTGGGTGGAAGGAAGGCAGACAAGACCTGGCAGTTGGCCACCTAGGGTCCTGACTGTGAGTGTGCCTGGCTGCAGCTCCCTTCCCTGGGAGCACCAGTCCTGAGTGACTGAGCCCACGAGATTACCTCCAGCCTCTTCCTGATAAGGACAGTCTTGCCAGAGGAGCAGTTGCTGGGGAAAGGTGGAGGAAGAGCTGTGTGCACTCCACCAGAGCTTGGAGGAAGCCAGAGGTTCAATGCGCCACACGGCAGAGTCCCAGGATGTCACTCAAAGGCGGATGGCCCTTCTGGAGTCAGGGCTGGGCCTGGGGTATAGGGGAGGCCTCTCAGAGGACTCTGAGGCAGGTGGCAAACGAGGCGGTAGTGTGGCCTTTGATGTCTGCCCTTCTTCCTCATAAGCTGAGCTGTATCTCTGGAGAGGAGGAGTTGGCTCCTCCGAATGCAGTCAGCCATGTGTCACTGTCATCACACAACCACAGAACACTGGAACTGTACGGGGCCTATGGGATGTAAGAGGCCAACCCTCTCTTTTGACAAAAGAGGACACTGAGGCTCAGAGAGAGCAGATGACTTGCCCAGCACCAGAACCAGGACCAATATCAATACCGCTAGGCCCCAGGGCAAGCTGTGTCTGCCACAGCTCGAGACCCCTAATGTTCATGATGGAGGGGGTCATGGGAATCGGGCAGCACCCTCTGCTGTGGGCTATGGGTGGTTACCTGGCCCTGGACAGGGGAGGTGGCACCAGGTGGGGATCCCTGCCTCATTCCAAAGCTGCCCCGTGGCTATTCCCTCTACTCCCAGCTCAGATATTCCAGCCCTGCTCCCCCAGGCAATGGCTGGGGAACCTAAGTGGGTGTGGCAGATGGGGAGTAGCTAACTTGGCCAGGTGAGATCACTGCCCAACTCTGTTACCCCTAGACAGGGTTTCTGATGGGGGAATCTGACCATCGCTTTAGAGAAAAGGAGTGCATATCCCTCTTAGGAGGCTCTCACTGGATCCCACTCGCCTTCATCCCCCAAGGCCATCACTTAACAAGAGTGTGGGGCAGGCCACGGAGCCATGGCTTACTCCTTGTAGAGCTCCCAGTGTAGTTGAGGGAATGAGACGCAGGGCAGAATGAGACCTGGGCTATCAAGAGCAGGACAGTATGTGTTTAGAGGCAGGAGAGATTGCCTTGTGCAGAGCTGGTCAGAAAGGGCTTCCTGGAGTGGGTGAGGTCTTGAGCTTGGCTTCAAGAGACAAGCAAGATTAGAAGGTAGTGGCCAAGGAGGGAAGCCAGGTTCAGCATGGAGGGAGATGTGAGTAAAGTGGTGAGCCTGTCACCATTGGCCATATTTCAAGGACAGCAGGACAGTGAACAGACCAGCTTGTGCAGAGTCGAGGCTGTCCCATAGGGTCTCCCTGCTGGCCAGTGAAAGGGAGAAGACGGGGTGGCCCCACTAGGAGCCCCAAATTCAGTTCTGTTTTCTGTGATGCAAAGCCACTTTGCCACTAATAACTCTAATGACACTCTGTCCTCCTGCGGAGCCTGTCATTTGTGGGTCTCCAAGCACTCCGAAAACATTAATTAATCCTCACTGGACCTTTGAGGTAGGTCGCCGCTCCCCCTTCACCAACCAGAGTATGTTGGAGGTGAAAGAAGGGGAGGAAGTTTGTCTGGTCACTGGTAGGGGCTGGGCTGAGATTTGAATCCAGAGTCCTCCCCCGAATCAGTCTTTAATCAGCTGTTGCTGCTGGACTGGGAATGTTGGGATCCTGCCTGTCTCCCCCGAGTGGGAATCTTATCCTTGTGGAACATGGAGTGATGATTCCCTGGACTGGAATGGCCGTGCTCCAAGGCCCTCCAGACCAAGTCCTGACCTGTAGGTGTTAACCTACCCAAGCAGCAGCAGAGCCACTGGGCTCCCAGGAAGGGGACAGATGAGAGTTTTAGAGCTGTCCTTGCGGGAGTCTGTGGTAGCCCTTCTCTTGGTCTTGGCTGCGGAGGATGTGGAGATAGATGGAGATGACACTCTCCACCTTGTCCTCCAGGAGCTCAGACCTGGTCCCCTCCATGGGCATAGTGGACCTGGATGCAGAAATGATGCCCTGAGGAAGAGGGGTGGATGAAGATCATGGCCATCCCTGTCCTAATCCCCTTCTTTCTCCTCTAGGTTCCATGTATGATGGCTTGGCTGACAATTACAACTATGGGACCACCAGCAGGAGCAGCTACTACTCCAAGTTCCAGGCAGGGAATGGCTCATGGGGATATCCGGTAAGGAACTGCTTCTATCCTAAAAGACCTGGAGTACTTGTAGGGAAGGTTTGGGATTTATAGTGGAGAAAACCTGCACCAGTTGCTAAAAAGAGTGATGTAGGCTTTGGTCCGTGAATTGAGGCTCATAACTCTGACTAGGTCTGTTGACTTGGCCATTGTTTCATTGGTTCTCGTTTGGGCTGACTGGACATTTTTGAATGTCTCAAATGAGAACATTTTGGGAAAAGCATTTTAAAAAGACATTTTAAAAAACGTCCATTTCCTAGTAGGTCTGATTTGATCATGGATTTGGGAAATGTTTGCTTGCATTCTTGAGGTCTATTAATGGACCAGTTTAGACGTTTCTAGGAAAATCCTGAAGGGTTATCTCTCTTCATTCTATGCTTATGGTCAAAGATCCAAGAGAACATGTCCACTGCATTGACTCCTGCATATGACGCTGCATGCTAGAGTGGAGCCTGCCTGACAACCCAGACACATTTGGGTTCAGATTTTAACTCTGCTACTCACTGAGCATGTGGCTTTGGGCAAGTTACTTCAAACTTTGGGGCTCAGCTTCTTCACATGGAAAGTGGATATAACAAAGTACTTCGAGCGGTTATTTTCAGGATTAAATGAACTAATATACATGAAAAAAGATTATAATTCTTAAGATTATTTGTTAAATTAACATGGATAGAGGTTATTTTAGATCCTGTAATCCTGACTCTGTCTGCTTTCTAAGTGATCTCAATCCACTATACTTCATCTATCCATTCACTGAACAAATATTTATTAAGACCTAATTCTGTGACAAGCACTGCAGTAGATGCTCAGGATACAACCATACCAGCCAGTGTAGGAATTTTCTGCTGCTCTAAAATCAGGGGTATTGGGCTAGATGGCACCCAAGGTTTCTCCTAGTCTCCAAATTCTATGACTCATTTACTTTCGCTAATGCAACATTAGCCTGCATTATTCTTGGGAATTCTTTTGTAAGGCCCTCAAGACATTGTCAGATGGGGAATAAAGGCTGTTTTTCTGTGGGAATCTGGGGCTCTGTCTTGGTGGGGCCTTAGGATTCAGCAGCATTTGCTTTAAGACACAGACATCTCACAGATATCACTCCTGATTGATTGTCAAAGGTCCTGGGTCCTAGGGAGAGGAGAAGGTGGGGAGTTTATGAGTTTGGTGTTCTTTCGTCATGTGCTTGATTCTTCCATTCCTGAGTTCTTTTTGGGGCTAATCTTGGAGGCTATGTCTTTCTTACATATTACAGCTTGAGGATGAAAGGGGACAATTAACTAGGTGCGCTGCGAATTTACTTCCCTCACTTTTTTCCTGATTCTTGATGGCAAATGACACTCTTAGTGCAAAACAAACCCAGCAGACTGAACCCAGTAAGCTGACAGATCAAGCATAGATGTGAATAAAAAGGCTTTGACACAAAGGGTGATGACCAAATTGAGAAAATGGCTTAGGAATGCAGCATAAAGGGATTAGATGAAACCCAAGGAAGGCAGATCACTGCACCAGCAGCCAGAATGGATGATTATGCTGACAGTACAGATGGTACATGTCTTTACTTAAATGACGTTACCCGATCAGAGCTTAGGAGGCTTAGGTTCTAGTCCTACTTCTGCCTCTCTCTGGCTCTATGACTTTAGATAGTTTAATTTTTCTGGACCTCAGTTTTCTCATCCATAAAAAGGGAAGGATGATATTCATGTGTCTACTTCACTCACGGGTTGATATCAGATGACATTAACTGTGAAGTATTATCAAATGGGTAATGTAACCATGGAAATGTGTAATCCGGGAAGGTATTTCTAAAAAAAAAAAAAAGAAAGAAAGAAAGAAAATCTTCATTTGGCCCATGTTGAACATTTCACTTCTGGTTAATTAACTCAGTCCTCAGTCATCTCACTAGCTTTTAATGCTCCCAAACTGTCCCCACCCCACCCTGTGCCCATTTTCTGACAACTAGTGAAAATCTCTTTCCTTTTCCGCACCCTAAGACCCAACCCTCCTTGCTCCTTTGCTGGCAGGACTGCAGACATGACTCATGGCAGGGTAGCTGCTGAGGCACGTCCCATCTCCTCTCAGTTCAGGAGAGGCTATGGGAAGAGGGAAGAGCTGAGCACACATGAAGATTTGGCAGAGGGAGGAGGCCAAGTAGGGAGGAAGTGGAATAATTGATACTGGAGCCAGACATATAATCAGATGAAACCTGGGCAAAACCAAACGGGGTCCAGACATAGGGAGAAGGAGAGCAGGAGAAAAGGCAATAGAGATCTGCGGCATGAGATAATCCTATGTCTGTGGGATTTTCCCATGGATGGTACAACTGGCACAGGATGATGTTATTCCTCCCCTCTGGTGAAACCAATATGGTGGCGGAAGGCATGGAGGGTGGAGAGGAGGGTGTAGTTTGTCTGTACAAGCATCATCAGCATATTTTCAGGACCTTCTGAGAGCTGATGAAGGATCATTTGCTGCAGATACTTTATATTCACTTGGTCAGCCAATTTGTATTGAGCAATTGCTGAGGCACAGCAGTGAGTGAGGCACGCTACAGAAACACAGTTGAAAAGCATCTGACTTTGCCCTCAATGAACTTGCAGTCAAGTTAGAAGCACAGAGGTCAACAGACAAATAGGATAAAGGCATTAGTTTCTGTACTGGAGCATGACACCAATACTGCCATTGCTCAGAATGTTTCTAGAACCCCTAAAATTTCAGAACTGTCTTCAGCATCATTTCAGGAGCCAGATAAGAAAACCAGTCTCATTTATTTATTGTCATGACCTGGGTTTGACCAGAAACAATACTACTCACTTGGAGCACCTCACTCCTCAGATCTGACTCTAGTTCTAAATATCAAACCATCCTCAAATAGCAAAGCTTTGTCACCTCCTGTACATATCTCATTTAAATATGTAAAGGATCTGTAGGCAATTCCAAAAAGAAGGCTCTAAAAATGTTTAAAAAGCAATGGTCCTACCTTATAGTTTTACCTCATAGTCTGTATCAATAATAGCCTTGTAATTAAAAAATAATAATCATACTATTTTTAATTTATGATTATTCACTTCACAAATGGAATGTAGAGAGGCTTTCTTATAATAAAATAAAACTTGGAACAAAGATAGTGTGACACACAAAAAGCATCTAGGGGCTTAAGGAAAATAAAAGACTGCTCAAAAGAAAGTCATTGGCCCAGTCCATGTCCTGCTCTCTGCTGGCCACGCCAGCCTCCTCCTCCTTCAGGCAGAAGGATCTGCTGAAGGACAACGTTGGAACCTCAGAGTCCCACAGACCTCAGGGAGAGGAAACAGATGGTGAGATGGAGCAAAAGATGGGGCAGGTTTTAGCCTTGCTGCCTGATTTCTCAGCTGCATACTCAGTTATGCTGTTCTGATTCTCAGCACCAGACCTGTGAAATATTAGAGCCCAACACTGTTTGCATTTTTCAGTTGAGGAAATGCAGTCCCAGAGACGAGAAATTACTCCTTGAAGGCAACACAGCTGGTTACTGGTACAGCAGACTAGATCTCTGACCTCCTAACTCCTAACCTAGTGGAGTTTGTTTTCATTACCCCAGACATTTGCACTTCTTATGACTGCCATTCTGCGGGTTTCCACAATCTCAATATTTGAACATTACAACTAAACACTAAATACTGAAATTTAGGGATCTGCAAGACACTCATGAGTCTGAGTCCCTTCATTTCCTCCCTTCCCATCCCCTCCAGCCAGGCCTACTCTCCCCATGGGGAGTCAGCCTAGCTCAAAAGAGGCAGGAGAGAGGCTCTGTTTTTCCCTTCCTAGACTTAAGCTGGGTTCACTTGGCTATAAGCATTAATGGGTTTCCGGGCCGGGTTACCAGATAAAATACAACCAAATACAATAATTGGGACATGCCTTAACTTATAAATTATTTGTTGTTTATGTAAAATTCAAATATAACTACGTGCCCTGTCTATCTATTTGTTAAATCTGGCAACCCTCCATCACGATGTCTCCCCACTCATTCCTGTAATAGAAACAACACTCCTTTATGTGCTCCTCTCCTAGGCTGGGGACCCAGCAGCAGCAGAATTACTTTAGGCTGCAGCATATCTGGTGGGAAAAGGAGGATTTTTGTCCCATCTTAGTTGTCCTTGTAATATGTCCCTTGAATATCTTCCTCTGGGTCAGCAAAGACCAGGATGCAGGGAATAGAGAGCTGGAGCCATGGAAAGGCACAGCCCTTCTACTCCAAAGCTGAAAATAGACCTTGATCACATGGGTTTGTCCTCAATGAAGCTGAGGAGTGTGGACAATTTTGATTTCCAGGGAATGGTTCTGGATTAAGATGACAATCCTTTTGTCTATCATCTTCAGCTCCAAAGGGTTTACTTATTTTCAAATCAAGAAGTGCGCCCTGAGCATTCAGTTCTTCTGGGAGTCCTACCAAGTAAAAAGTTCTTAGGTAGTGGATTGCACTGTACCACCCTGCTCAGGATCTAATCAGTAGAGAGGAAAACCATTCAGGCATCACCAGCGGGAGGTCTGGAACAGGGTGACCACGGTGACTGCCACATTGAATCACTCAGTTAAATCCAGCCTGGCATGCCTGAATGTGAGAATTCCCAGAATATAACAAGGGAGAATTCTGCCTTTGTCTTGGCATTGTCCTATTCATTGACCCCATTTCTCCACTTTAACCCAGGACTTACTAGCAAATCTTTCTCCCAGCTTCTTCTCAGTTGTACTTGCCTAACTGATATGTCTGTGTTTGACGATCCCATTGTGACAGAATCTTGTGGACAATGTACTAGGGACCCTTACCCTAAGGAGAACTGATCTTGGCCACCCTAGACCTGAAGAAATGTGGATGAAGCCTCTGTTACAGATGGGAGGACTGGGGTTGCATCACACTCCAGTAGGGGATGGGGAAGCCAAGCACAGTGCTCCCCAGGTTGGTGGTTCACCCTCAGTCACAGCCATGCTAATCCAGTGTCCACAAGGGCAGAGCCATGGGCCAGGTACTGCAGAGGGGCTGCCAGGGAGAAACACGGCAGGACTCCTACCCTAGCAGCAGCAGAAACAGACTGTCCTTACCAATCCACAGGCAACAGAGGCCATGCCTAGAGACAGCCTAGTGTGGAGGAGCACCTGACCCTGGACTTTGGCCAGGAACTTCACTAGCTGTGTGACTCTTAGTGAAGTCTGCTCCTTAACTAGCTGTGTGACTCTAGTCAAGTTCTTAATCTAGCTGAACCCCAGCTTGCTTATCTCGGAAATGGGTGAAAATTCCTATCTCAAAGAGCAGTATGAGGTTTAGGGATGTGACGTACCACATCAGCAGTGGGAGGCATGGATTCCAGTCTCAGCTGGGCTGCTACAAACTGAGGGATCTGGAGTGGCCTTTACCTCTCTAGACCTTGGCTTTCTCAACTATGGAGCAAGGCAATTGGACTAAATCATAGCCAAGGACTCACTTAGGGATGCATGTGGCTTGAGAGCTGACTCTGAGTAGCTACTGGGCTCCATAGCTAAAGCCTGTGTGGTGGTCCCTCCAGGGTCAGAGGCAGTGTTAATTCCTCCAGCCCAGATTTTTGCTTCAAGCCTACAGATGCATAAAAGCTTCTTAATTTCCTCCTTGCTTTCATCTGAGCATTCCAGGCACCAGGAAAACAGCAGTTAATTAGCCCTTGCAACAGGATGGAGAGATGGTAGGACTTCATTTACTTTAGCTTCACAGACAGGGAAACTGAGGCACAACAAGTAGCTCTGCTGAGTAACTACCCTGACTTAGACCCAACTCCCTCTTTCCAAACCATGTGTCTCAGCTCCAAATGCCACTTTCCAGGTGTGTGAGCTGGGTTCCCTCGGCAGTGCCTGCCTGGCCTCTCGTCTTTTCTTAAAAAGTCCAGGTGAGGGACTGATAGTAGACCACAGCCTCCTACTCCCAGGCAGGTACGGATCCTGCTCCAAGAGGGAGCAATTGATGTGTTTGCCAACTCAGTATCCCCGTTGCCAGCTTGTGACTCACCCCCACCCAGCCCTGGGAGATAGGAGGGTCCTAGAAGGGCCCCAGGCTCTCACCCCAACAAGAAGAGGCAGTGATCCTACTTGCCAAGGGACAGAATGTGCCTCTGAGAGAAAATGGAGGTGAGTGAGCAGGAGCGGGCGGGCCGGCTCTAGGGCCACCTCTCCGTGTGGAAAGAGCACGCCGTGTGCTTTCACAGACACACTGCTGCCACTGGGACACTCCTTGTATTAAACTGAAAGAGAAGCCTATGGCAAACGTTGGTGTCTGGGTACTCCTTGGGAGGGGCCCTCCTTTCCAAGCCACAGTCCATCAGAGTGGCTCTGCTTCCCGTAAGAAGCTTCTGTTGCCTTTAGGGTTGGGCTGAGCTCGGGGAGCTTCCTTTCTGGGCTTGCTCTCCCCTCCATGGCAGGTGAGTTGAGGCTCTGCCTCCTGACTGAGGACTGGGCAAGCCAGCAAGGCTCCTTTAGAGTCCAGAGAGAATGTGGAGAAAAGGAAGAAACACTGGTCTGAGGGCTGGTTCCCCGTGACTGTGTCGGGGACTCCTCTTCTGCTGGACCTCAGGCTTATCATTAGCAAGACTAGATGGTGGCTCAGACCACCTCCTTGAAACTCTGATGTCTGGCTTCTGTGTCGCTCTTTTGGGGAGAGAAGTCAGAGAATGGCCCCATGTCAGCAGCATGGGCTTGCAAAGGGAGGAGGACACGGTTCCAGTGAACAAATTCAAGTGGTGTCCTCCAAGGGCAAGCTCCAGATGCAGGAAGTCGGGATCGGCTCCTAGAGGAGCTGAGCTTTGAACTGAGTGTGAAAGGAGAGAGGGCTGCCCTTAGCAGACAGGATGGAGGGCAGAGCAGGAATGCCCCTAGGTCTGGGCTGCAGTCTGGGAGTAGCTTGCTGACTGTTCACAAAGAATAGGCATCCCCCCAAGGAGGGCAACTGGTTTCACGTTGCCAGCTCCCAAGGTCTCGTAAGCCTCCCAGGCCTTCATCACAACCTCACAACAATGTTCCTAGGGGCTGAGTGAGCATGCTGGCCCCTCCAGCCTCCTGCCCCAGGGAGGAGCACCTGACCCAGGAGAGGGCAGACTCCCAACAGTCACTGTCCTGACAGTGTGGATCCTTGTAGCGGGATGGAGAGGGCAGGCCAGGGCATTTTGGTCAGGATGTGCAGGGAGACTCGTCACTGCCAAGGGACTCAGTGTGGCAGCTGCTTAGCAAGTGGGGAGCACCAAGCTTTGGCAGCCCAGGATGCGGTCAGCAGTGGGTCCTTCTCAGGATGTCTGCAGGAAGGACCTCCACTCTCCCCAGAGACAACAGAAGCCAGTTCTTCTTCCTTTAGCTTCACTAATCAACAAGTCTTCCTCAATCATTTCCATTCATGTTGTGTAGAGCTCTGAGTTGATGGCTAGGCTGGGAACACTTATGCTTGGATGGGCCTGGGGCTCGATTTCCTCCATTCTGATGAGATATTGTGAGGCAGACAATTCCCTGGCCACAGAGGATGGAATTCTGTCTTCTCCAGAGAAGGAAGCTTCTGGATGAGTTGGCTGTTGCTCTCTCTCCTTCTCCCCTAATATGAAACTTTAGAGAGAAGATTTGAAGAATCAAGGATAATTCTAAACTTTTTAATTTTGCTCCAGCAGAAATTGGTGGAGTTTCATTGTGGGCTTTTTTTTTTTTTTTTTTTTTTTGGCCCTGACAAAAACTACTCTACTCAACCAACAAGTCTTTAAAGTCCTTACATTATACTGGAAAACAAATGACAGACAAAACAACAGCGTAAGAAGATATAATTAAAAGCTAAATTTTGCAGCATACACTAACTTAAACCTTTCCAGGCCTCAGTTTCCTCATCTGTCATTGAAGGCGTGGGACCAGGTGACCTCCAAGCCTTGCTTCCCCAGCTTAGGTTCTGAGTCTTGGACATCTGGGGAGGGGGTCTTGGGTTCTGGATGAGCCACAGGTGGTGGCTTTCAAGGCTGTTTCAGCTGTGCTGTGTTCTCAGTCAGCTCTCAAGGGGGAAGTGCTCCAACCCGCAGCACCCGGTTATTTAATAATCCCTTGAATTATTGAAGCATTTTGAACTTGTACAAACTGCTTGTGTTTTCACCTCCTGACTTGTCCTTCAGTCTTTGTGAGCTCAGTAGGTGGACCAGGCTTTGTTATTCTCATTTTCTTTGCAGGGAAATCAAACCACAGAAAAGTGCAGGGGCTTGCCCGTGACCTCACAGATAAATCTGGCAGAACTGAGTCTGGACCCCAGTGGACTTTGAGGGGGGTATGAAGAGCAAGAGGAGGGAGGGACCTAGAAGGGCAGGGGGAGAAGTGGGCCAAGCCCCTCCTGCTGGCCAAGTTTCGAAGCCAGCAAGCAGGGCATGGGATTAAGTCATCAAAATACAGTCCTGGGGGGATCTTCTGGTGCCTTTTTTCTGGTTCGAGAGTTTTCTTTTTGTCACTAGGCTCAGCGAGACAAATGCAGCAGAATTTCCCAAGCGGGTGGAAGAGCCGTCCCTACCCTTTGCAAGGGTGAGGCTCTGCTTTCTCCCCCAGGGCCCTGGCATGTCTCTACGGAGGCCTGCCTGCCCCAGGAGAGCAAACTCAGCTGAAAACAAAATCAGCTCAGGCACGGGGAGGGGACAGGGGATCTGTAGAGACACAGGTGGGGAGAAAAGCAGCTCTAGACCCGGAGCCCCTCCCCTCCCGCCCCCACAGGGCGCCCAAGGGCGAGGCCTGGAAGGGGATGAAGACAGGCTGGGAAGGAGGCTGCTTGTGACTTCAGCAAGGGATGAATCGCAGACTGCCGAACTGCCTTCCTTCAGAAGAAGCCTTACAGGGCATGCTGTAGTTGGGAAAACCGAGGTTCAGAGAGGTGAGACGACGGCCTGAGGCTGCACAGCTAGGCGGGGGAGACCAAGACCAGAGCATGGTCTCCTGACTCCTGACTCAGGGCTCCTGGTCACACTGTCACATCACGGTATTTTTGCCACTACGAGCAATCATGTTTCCCAGACCTCTGTCATTTGCGTTCTGCTGTCACAATTTTTGCAAAATCATGCCAACTATTATTTACTTAATTACTTAAAATTTAAAGAATTACTTATCAGTTCCAGTGCATTTGTTTATTTATTCATGCATTTATTTTAGAGACGGGGTTTCACTATGTTGCCCAGCCTGGTCTTGACTCCTGGGTTCAAGCAATCCTCCCGCCTCAGACTTCCAAGTAGCTGAAACTACAGGCATGTGCCACCATACCCAGCTATTCCAATGTATTTATTTTGAAAGGAAACTTTATATCACTCACCCAAATGACAGAAACCGGTATCTTTTGCCACAAATGAAGACTAACCACAACTTTGGTAATCAATTATAATAAATAGAATAAAAACATAACATTATTTAATTCTAGCTAGGTACTTTTACCTGGCAGAAAAATTTTTGTTTGTTTGTTTTTGTTTGTTTGGTTTTGTTTTTGCTTAAAAAGGAAGGTTGGCAAATATTAAAGAAACATATTGACACCCATCTAGACTTTCTCCCTGTGGTAATCAAAATGACAAAAAGAAGTCCTTTCTATGAGTTTCAATGTTAGTTATTGCTGTGTCCTTGACTTCCCTGGAGTCACCCCACAGCCACCAGTAGTGCGTGGCCAGCACTTGGGGGAGATTCCAGGTCATATGCTAATGGCTCAGGATAATTTTCCCAAAGCAGGCAAGGTAGGAGAGCTGAGGCCCGAAGAGAAGAGCCATGAAGTAGAGCCTTCTCCCCTCACCGAGGTGACCAGCCCCACGCCTGGCTGAACACTTTTTTAACTGGCATATTTAAGGTGGATGTTTCTGACTGAGCACCTACAGTTCTCTGGACTTACCAGGGCTTGCTGGGTGCTGAGCCCTGTGGAAGAATTGCCTTCTGTGGCCAACCTGGAGAGGGCCCCCAGGAAGTCCCCAAGCTTCTTTCATATCTACCTGGGGTCCTAATCAGCTCTCAGGAGGTCCCACAGTGCTGGGAGCAGAGTTGGGGTGCTCAGGGGTAGCCAGGGACCCTTCCCTCCTTCTTCCTCCTTCCTGACCACACCAGAAGCTCAGCAAGACTGGACGAGTTCCAGAAGATCCAGGGCTCAGCTTCAGGTACCAGCTTTAACACAAGTCCCTGTTTTCTCAGCCCCAATTGTGTGTACTCAGTGGTGCGTTTAGAGCAAAGGGTGGCTGGAGAGGAACCAAACAGTCACATTCCCATTCCTGGCCAGGACAGAACAGTTGTCATGACCACAAGATCTCCTTGCCACAGGCATGGCATCCCTTGGCACAGATGGTCTTCCAGCCCAGGTCTTTGGGCATTAGAATTGTGACACATGGCTAAGTAACTACACACTTCTTAAATGTCTTCAAGAACCTCCCACAGTTGGCTCAAAGAAGAAGGGCTGGCACCTCCTGTGTCTGGAACCACTGGGGATGGGGTCTTCCAGGAGTCGTGGCCAGCAACTGGCCAGAGATGCTAGAATTTCTGTAGAGGGCCCCTTAGCTACAGAAACTTTTTGCCCTGTAGACTTTGTTTGTGTCACCAAACTCTGGTAGCAGAGTGGCTGGAGGATAATCACTGTAAGAGACACCAAAGACCTGAGTCCTGGCTTAGGGTCTGCCCCATCTTAGCTGTGTGGCCTTGGACCAGCCTAAAGTTTTCTGAGCTTAATATGCTCACAAACAGAACAAAGCTACTGCTCTCTGCCCTGCCACCTCATTGGCCAGGTGGGAGATAATCACAAGGTGATGAACAGGGAAGCCCTTTGCACACTGGGAAGCGCCACACCAGTGATGGTGTTCAGGATATGCTCAAGCAACTTCCAAAGACCTTCCCTACCTGAGTCCACTTTTGGCATGGGATGTGTGTCCCATGTGAGCAAGTGGGGACTGCATATAGAAGTGTGTGTGTCCATGTGTGAGCGTGCATGTGCACATGCTCATCTTCCAAAGGTGAGATCTGTTACCCAAGCACTGAAGGGCCCAGCCAAGTGTCTCTCCCTTCATGTAAAATTCTTGACTAACAGGCCAGGCACAGTGGCTCACACCTGTAATCCCAGCACTCTGGGAGACTGAGGCAGGAGGACAACTTGAGGCCAGAAGTTTGAGACCAGCCTGGGCAACACAGGGAGACCCTGTCTCACAAAAAATTTAAAACTCAGCTGGGCATGGTGGTGTGCACCTGTAGTCCCATCTGCTTGAGAGGCTGAGTTGGGAGGATTGCTTGAGCCCAGGAGGTTGAGGCTGCAGTGAGCCATGGTGGCACCACTCCACTCCAGCCTGGGCTACAGAGCTGGCTCAAACAAGCAAACCAACAAAAAAACTTTGACTAACCAGCAGGAGTGGTTTCTTTCCACTGTTGGGTCTCTAGGGAGCTCTTTTCTGGGCCAGGTAAGCACCTGCCCTTCAGGATGCTGCCACCTCCCAGCCTTTGGCTCTCCTCTTCCCAGGGCTGGAAAGCACCTCCTGGTCCACTGCGTGGGGTGGCTCTGGGGCCAGCCAGCCTCTCCCTCCAACTTCCTAGCATAGGGTGGGGAGCATCTGGCCCAGTGGGATCTTCCTGACCCTCAAGGGTGCTCTTCCGGGGTGCTGGCCCATCATCCAGGACTCCAGGAGATATCAGCATGGCCCCCTCAGCTTTCCCTCTTCATGATGAACCATCACTGGGACAGTTGAACCAGCCTCTGGGTTTGAAAGCCAGAAGCTATGACCTCAGAACACGGGGCTCCTGAAGGGCAGAATGACCATGGCTTCCACTTGTCTGGAGCCATGGAAGGGAGATGGCTGAGGGCCAGGGGTCCTCCACCACTCGGGCTGTGAGAGCTGCGTTTGAAGTGGCAAACGCCTGCCAAGGATTTCCCTTCTGAAAGGAAACAGACATATCTGTGTATGAAATCTTAGGTCCTTGTTTGCAAACCCATCCTAGCAGTGTTAGGAGCTGAGAAAAAACCTATTTCTCAGGTGCAGAGGGGGAAAGGTAAAAGAGAAGCATTTCGGAAAGCCTGCTTTTTCCCACAGTGCAGTAAATAGACAGGGAGCAGGAAGTGGAGACGGAGCTGGTGCAGGAGCTGGCATAGCTGCGTGTTCGTGTTGATGGAGCGCCAGGTGTCGGCTAGGCACTGGGCTGCACAGTGCATGTTACCCCCACACCAGGCTTAGGAACTGCCATGGACCTGACCTTTGCAGGCAGGTGTAGAGCCTGGAGCCCAAGAGGCTAAGATGCCTTCTTTATCCCAGAATTGGGGCCTCACTGGAGAAAGCAGCATCTTCCCAAAAGACCCACAAACTACAAAGTTTTATAGGATATTTTCTGCTTAGAAAAGTTGTCCTCAGTTATCCATAGACATTTGTTAATACTGGCGTGATTGAAGTATGCTCACCATTTCTGCTTTTCAAAGCTTGTAAGGGACTCTGACCATTATTAGCCAGATCTCTGGGGAAGTCTCTACTCTGAGGACAGGCACCAAAACTTTTACATTTTTTTACATTTAAAAACTTCAGGTGGCAACATGTGCCTGCACTGGGCATCAGGGTGTTTATGGCTTCTGCTGTGCCTTCTGTCAGTGGACACTTAGCGACTTCAGTTCAAGCACTTAGCAAGTGCCTTCTGGAGTTCTCACCTGGGTGGGCACTGCTGGTCTCGGGGTGCTGGCGATGGCATTGTGGGTGCAGCTCCCTCTGCCTTTGAGGACCCACAGTGAGGCACACCCACCACACCTCCTCGAAGGCCAAATGGTATTGTTCTGTGTCCAGACGTCAGGGCTTCTGAGCAGTGGAGCTGCTCTGCCCAAAGCAGTGTGCCAGGAAAAGAAAGGAGGGCCAGCCCAGGGTGGAACCCACTGCTTCTTAGAGAAGGAGCCGTGCCCAGAGGAGTCAGGAGGCAGGGATCAACACTTCCCCTGCTGAAGTCCCATCTGTTGTGACTCAGGCCCCAGTGGTTCCCATGCTGACTCAGACTGCTGAATAAGCAGCCACCCCTACCCCTTTGGGAAGATTCTCGACCTCCTGGAGCCCTGTGTGCCCCATTCTCGGCAGCCTTGCTGGGAGATCACCTGCACTCTCCAAACCCCAGAGAGGGTGAGAGCAGAGCCACTAAGCCACATGCGAGGTGCTCCTTGTGACAGGTCAGCTCTACCCAATCCCCCAGTCCTGACTGAAATCCCAGCAAGATGAATAAGGGTCACTACATGCCTAGTACATGAGAGCCCCTTACCTGGGCACTGAGTGGGGAGTGGCAGGTACTAGGCAAGTGGCAAATGGAACCTGTCCTTGAAAGGCATCTAATCAAGGTTCTTTCTCCAGCAAGCCCTCACCAGGCCTGAGAGGCACGAGGACTCCATGAAACTGTGCGTGCACTCCCTTTCATGGAAAGGGCCTTGGGAGATCACGCTGCTGAAGATGGCCCTGTTGGACACTGCTGGGTGTGTGACTCAGCAGGCAGACCAGGGTGTGTCTCACTGGAGAACAGGTTTGGCCGGCCCCACCCTGCTGGCAGAAGCTTGGTTTCAAAATGGGCTAATAGCTGGGGACACAGACACTCTTTTCATCTTGTCCTGCCAGGAACATACCCAGCTCCCAAGGAGTTCGGCAGCTTCTGTCTGTCCAGCTAGAGCTGGATAAAATTCTCTGGGTTCAACCACCCAGTTGCTTTGCTCAGGTCAAGGGGTAAAGGGAAGAATTCTGGACATCACAGCTGGACCCCATGCCATGCACCAGCACAGGTTGCCTCACCCTGCCTAGAACGGCCCTACCTCCTGCCAGCCCACTTTACTCATGGTGCCTCTTCTCTCTTCTGTGCCCTGGAGGCTGTGGGAATTCCAGTGCCATCAGCATCCTGAATCTCCATCCCTAGCACAAATTCTCACAGTCAGTCCACCTTTCACTGAGCTCTTGCTGTGAGCTCAGCCCTGTTTTAGGACAATTAAGGGCATCTTTACCCTGGAGAGCTCAGGGAAAGGACAGAAACCTACATTAGCAACTAGAAAACAAACAGGACCAGAGGCCCCTGGCTGTAAGGGCAAATAATTCCAATTCTAGTTGTTATGGAGACAGGGCTGGGTTAGAACAAGCCTTTTAGAGATGACAGGTTGAGAAGAGGCCTTAGAGAAATATAGTATTTGGGAGGCGGCAGGTGAGGAAAAGCTGTTCAGGGTGGAGGAGCATCTGAACAGAAGCAGGGAGCCCAGGATGTGGCTGAGGTCATGGGGCAGCTTAGTGTGCTGGGGAGGGGAAGGGATGGCTGGACAGGCAGGGTGGGGCTGGGCTGAGGAGTTTGTCTTGTAAGGAGCAGACACTGTAGGTTCTCCAGCGTGGCAAGGGCTGATGAAAGCTTTCCCTGAGGAGGGTGGAGTGATGGCATCACAAGGCAGGGACCAGAGCCCTGGGGGCTGGGCAGGGGCCGTGTGGGGGCACTGGAGTGGCCTGGTGGTAAGCTGATGGGAGCTAGAGCCAGGGCCTGGGCAGCAGGGGTGTAAAAGAGGAGAGTCAGTGAGGACCCTGTAATGGAAGGACAGGAGGATGCCATCTCTTTTTGAATGGTTACTACCCTATGTGATGATTTGGGCAATCAGGAGCTTTTCCAGCTTTGGGGGCCACTCCACACTGAATGGCTCTCTCAAGGGGCAACTGGTCATATTCAGTTCTTTGAGGCCCTGGATCTGGGGCTTGTATTGCTTCACTGGGACTGTCTCCTTGCCTATAAAGGAGGGGTTGGCCTCTGAGAGCTTCCTGACTTAATGAGGGACAGGAATAGAGGGGAGCTTTCAGTGTGGGGTTAAAACATCCCACTTCTCCAAGAAGGAAGGGGAGAAGGGGAATTACACAAGCAGGTGGCAGAGCAGGGACCAGCTGGGGGGCTCCTAGCTAAAAGCGGCTTTTCCTGGCTCACCTCGGAGAGTGAGAACCCTCGAAAGCCCCACTGGTCTCCAGTGAAGAAACATGTCTCTCGGAATGCTCTGGATTTCTGTCTGGCTGTCCAGTCTAGCCTGCTGTCTGGCAGAGTAATCAACTCTGCTCCCAGGAAATTGAGTTTCCAGCCTCTGGAATGTTCTGATCCATGGGATAACCAGACAAGAGGTTGTGTGTGTGTCACTGTCCTTTGTATTCAAAGAGCCAGGCACTGCCAGCAGATTGCCATCTGAATGTGGGGGTGTGGCTGGGAGAGCCGGCCTTGGCAGTGAAGCTCTCCCACCTGCAACAGGCACACGTGCACTGTCCGTGCATCCTCTTCTGGCTGCAGCTGCTCGCCCGGGACCTGGAAGACAGTGTTTGGAAATGTGTGGAGGCATTTTGCAATGCACATTTTGAAATGTTTGGGGGCATTTTGCAATGACTGTGAGGCATTACTGGCATTTAGAGCCTGGAGGCTGGGGCACTAAACATCCTGGGATGCTTGGGACAGCCTATACAAAGAACTGTTCTGCCTCAGGTGCCGACAGCACCCACGTAAAGAAACACTGCATCATTTGTGATAAAGCCTGGCTTCACTCGAGGTGCTCCATCTGGGCAGACCATTCTCCTCCACTTTTCTGAGACGTATTTAGAACTGTTTTGTGTCTGTGGGGTGAGACTAGCATGGGGCTCTGATACTGGTGCACACACCTTTCCTGGACTGTCTTGGCTTCCTGGGTTCATCCTCCCTCTTATGACACCTGGTAGCTCCTTTAGGTATGTCACGGGTGACATACAATCTCTCCTTTAGGAACCAAGTCCTAAGGCAGCCAACCTGTGCCCAATCTAAGAGTCAGAGGGATACGATGTCCCTACTGAGCAAACACTCACGTCATGGACCGTCCTGAGTGCTTTTCTAACATTAGTTCATTGGATTCTCCCAACAATCCTCTATGTTGGGTATAATTATACTAGTTTTACAGATGGAAAAACTGAGGCACTGGGCAACTGACAAGGCCAGGGCAGGCTGGCTCCAGAGTCTGTGTTCTTGACCCTGGGTCTTCCTCCACTTTGTAGGTCTCAGCCCAGTGAACTGGAGGAAGCACCTCAATTCCCAGGCAGTTGCTGCCATTTCAGTCTCCAAGGCTGCAGGCTTCATTCAGGTCCCAGGCCATTTGTGCAGGGAGAGCTGGTAGCAGTTCACCTCCTCATGCCTTGGAGGGAATCCAGGCCCCCTCATGGTACTTGGGGAGGATGGGGTCTAATGAGAGGAGACTTTACTCCTGCTTGTCAAAGTGACAGCAAAAGGCCATGATGATTGGAAAGAGTCATACTCAGCTGTCCTCAGGCAGCACAGCCCACCAGCACCATGACACTAGGAGCTGGGGTGGAATTCCCAGGAATTCGTGATGCCACTGGGGTGTGGCTGACGGTGGGAGGCTGGGAAATGCAGTCCTACGGGGACGTCCCTGCCTTCCCTACCTTGCCCGCTCCCCTGTGGGTGCAGCCAGTGCGCATTTCCTGTGGGCAGCCCACCCTGGCTGAGACTTGGCAAGGCTGCTAGCTGCTCCTTTTCCCAGCACACGAAAGCAAAGCCCAAAGCCACTGAGAGGCTCAATCAGCATGATCACATCTTTGCTGGGTTTGGGCCAGAATGAGCGTTTGGGCTTCTCATCAGGTGTCTGAGATGACGTCCAGGCGTGTCCTTTACGGAGAACAAGGGTGCTCCTTGTTGTGTTTCCATTTAAGGCTTAGCTGGCTCTTCGCCCTTTGGCAATGCTGGGCTTCCCCCTCCGTGTTGTCATCTGCCACCTTCCTTCCCCTGAGAGGAGAATGGAGGGTGTGGCCATTTATAAAGGCTTTCATGGCATATTTCGCCTGTAATCTGCAGGACACGCATTCCATACCCAGATGCTCAGAAAATTGCCCAGCTCCTCTCCCCATGCCTTGTGATTGTCCATCTATGCCTCTCCCAACAACCAGACACCAGTTCTCTTTGGGGTAGGTTGGTTTGACCCAGTTTGGGGAAGAAAATTGTGCCTGCCTGAGTGCACAGCTGTGTGTGTGGGTGAAGGAGATGAGCAGGCCATTGCCAAGGTTAACAGTCTGTGGCTTCTGAGTTTTGGATGCAACTTCTGACTGGTGGTTTGACACCCAGTCTTTCTGGGAGCTCAAACCATGGGAGTTTCCTGCTGTCTGTGACTCCCTGCAGAGATGAAAAAGGACCAAGTTGAGTGTCAGCCCCTCCCCAGCCTTGTATGGCTAGATCTGGTGTGGAAGGGAATTACCCAGTTGCCTAACGACCTCCTCTAAACACACATATACTCTCTCTCTCTCTCTCTCTCTTCCTTTCTCTCTCTCTCTCTCTCTCTCTCTCCCCCCCTCTCTCAGGGAGGGGCAGGGGTGGGCAGGCAGGCCCTGGGTTGCTGGGTTTGGCCCTGGCCCATCCCAGCAAAGGTGAGTCCCAAGTCAGCACCTGTGTGAAGACATTTTTTATCAGACTCGATGTTGATCCCCTACTCTGAGAACAAGTTGGAGCAGGTCAGACCCACCAGCTTGTGAGCTCCTGGGAAAGTCCTCCTCGGAGAGTTCTGTTCCAGAGCTAATTCTCACCAAGTCTCCAACCTCACAGGCTCGTCCCAAGGAGGCCAACTCCCCACTTGGGCTCACACAGAGCCCCTGGGGCACCTCATTGTCTGTTGTATGTTTTCATGCTGAATTGAGCCTCTGCCCAGGCTTCTCCCCATTGCCAGCCTGACAACAAAGCCCAGGAGGCCCTCCCTGTACCCAACCCTGCAGCCCCAGGCCTGCCCCCATGTGTGCAAGCAGGCCTCTAGCTCACAGTCCCTTGTGAAAGGGCCCAGGGAGCAGGAATATTGTCCCTGTTTGGCCTTTGAGGTGATCTGTTACCCTTTGCTTCTTGCCCTGGAAGAGGGGAGGCAAGATGAAGAGTCTAGCAGAAAAGAACAGTAGAAAACAGTCTGGCCAGAATAGAAGTTTCTGTGTGCTGAGTATAAGGGGCCAAAGAAGGCTGGCTATGTGAGAAGCTGCTGGTGTCTGGGAATGGCATAGGGCTTGGAGACCCAGGCTCAAGTCTGGGTTTTATCCTTTCCTCACTGAGTGACTACTAGAAGGTCACTTTTCTCTGGGCCTCCAACTCCCCCTCCTGGACTGTACCATGTGGGATTAGATCAGAGGTTGTCAAACTTTTTTGACAGCAATTCACAGTAATAAATGCATTGTATGTTGCAATCCAGTACTCATACACTGTTTCACAAAACAATGTGTGACTTTACTACCTGCACTGCACTCTGATATTTTATATTCCAGGATATATTATTCTATTCCATCTTTTTAAAAATGATGGTCACAGTCTTCTAAATTGACTTTATAATCCATAATGTGTCACAGTCTGCAGTCAGAAAAGTAATATATCAGATGATGGCTCAGGTTCCTTCCACGCCAAACATTCTGGGATTCTCTGAGCGTTATTATGGGGGCTGGGGAGGGCTGTATCTCATGCCCTGCTGGATCCAGGACCACCATTTAGGAACCTTGACTGAACTATTTCTCCCTTTCCCTGGCCAGATCTACAATGGAACCCTCAAGCGGGAGCCTGACAACAGGCGCTTCAGCTCCTACAGCCAGATGGAGAACTGGAGCCGACACTATCCCCGGGGCAGCTGTAACACCACCGGAGCAGGCAGTGACATCTGCTTCATGCAGAAAATCAAGGCGAGCCGCAGTGAGCCCGACCTCTACTGTGACCCACGGGGCACCCTGCGCAAGGGCACGCTGGGCAGCAAGGGCCACAAGACCACCCAGAACCGCTACAGCTTTTACAGCACCTGCAGTGGTCAGAAGGCCGTGAAGAAGTGCCCTGTGCGCCCACCCTCCTGTGCCTCCAAGCAGGACCCCGTGTATGTCCCGCCCATCTCCTGCAATAAGGACCTGTCCTTCAGCCACTCTAGGGCCAGCTCCAAGTGAGTGCTGCTGGGCTGGGTTGGGGAGCCAGGAGGGCCAGTGGGGAGACACACCCTTAGCCTGACTGCACCCTGCAAAGATCTCCTGGGATGACAGGAGAGACATAGCATCTGTCCCTGGGGAGTTCATTGTCCCTGATGTGATGGACTCCCTGATGGGGAGAACCTGGCCCGATGGGCCCTTGACCTCAAGAAGTTCTTAGAGTGAAGCTGAAACAGACATCGACTGTGTAGGTTTTAAAGGTCACAGTTTATGAACAGAGGGAGGTTAATGGTTTTCAAAGTGTGTTCCTCCAATCAGCAACATCAGCATCACCCAGGAATTTGTTAGAAATGCTCACGTGGGGACCCACCCTAACACTGGGAAAGGGGCCCGGCAATGCATATTTTAACAAGCCCTTCAGTGATTCTGATTTACACTAGAGTTTGAGAACCTCTGATCTTAGGTATGTAAATCTCTATCCATGTTCTGAGAGAGCAAAGGAATATGCCCCTGTACGGACGATGGGAAAAGAATGGGTTTTAGGTTATGTTATAACATAACCTAAAACATAACCTGTAAATCCAAAAGACAAATAGGATGAATAGACATAAAAACTAAGGGACATGGCCTGGGTGTGGTGGTTCACACCTGTAATCCCAGCACTTTGGGAGGCTGAGGCAGGAGTGGGTAGAGGGTGCTTGAGCTCAAGAGTTTGAGACCAGCCTGAACAACATGATGAAACCCTATGTCTACAAACAAATACAAAAATTAGCCAAGCATGGTGGCAGGCACCTATAGTCCCAGCTACTCGGAAGGCTGAGGCAAGAGAATCACTTAAGCCCAGGAGGTGGAGGTGGCAGTGAGCTGAGATAGTGCCACTGCACTCCAGCCCAGGCAACAGAGTGAGACTGTCTCAAACAAACAAACAAACAACAACAACAACAAAAACCCTGAGGGACTTCATGGGGCTTCATGATCTAGTGCTACAGAATGGAGCACAACTCCTGTGCATAGATGTTGATGGCCATCACCCAGAGGGAATAAAGGACACTGAATGGGGTGCGCCGTTAGGAACCATAGACGCAGAGGTGTTGTGAGTGGCATTGAGCCTGCCCTTCAGTGCTGGGGGCTCCCTGAACCTTTGAACTGTCCTTCATCGCCACCTACTGCTCATTGTTATTTGTTTGGCAGACGTTTGCCGAGCATCTACTACATGCCAGACTCTTTGGTGAGTGCAGGGAACAGCAACCCTGATAGGGACAACCCAGAGCTGTTCTGGAGTTACACAATTAACTCCTTTTCAGAGAGCCTCAGGAGCTTTGCATTCTTTGTCTTTAATCCTCACACCCCTCACCAGGCAGGCATGAATATTCCTGAGGAGAAAACAAGGCACAGAGATGTTAAGCAGCTTGTCCAAGGCCACACAGCTGGCTCTCCATCCTGTGCTCTTCCCTACCAATACCACACTGTTCTGAAAATAAGCAGGACCCCATTGTAGAGCTAGACTTTTCCTAACTACTTGAAGGCTGTAAGGCGTATTTAGGATGATCTGGAGAAGAACTTAGAAACCGCTCTCTCTTAGAGGCTGATCAGGGCAGCCTCTGGCTTCAGCTCATTGCCCCAACCAGAGACCCTGAGTGGAGGTTCTAGGTGAGATATGGAAGGGATGAGTGTCAAGCCATTTTACTGATGAATGCAGTGACCTTCTCTCAATGCAGGCAACAGTTCTACTAACTCAGTGCCAGAGAGCTCTGCTCCTCAGGTGGTTTTCTTAGAAATGAAGTTGGGTTGCTGTAGCTAAAACCATGATTATTTATTGACCACCAGGTATGTCAAAGCATGAGGAGAGGGCTCCCTCTCTGAATGCTGGACACAGCCAGTCACCACCCTGTGACTCTACACCAAGGGAACTGGAGAGGTTCTTAGAAGACAGGTTTCCCTTCCCTAGGAACGCTTCACAGAGGTGGGGCTTCAGCAGGGCCAGTGGCGTGCCTTGAGGCATGCCTGAGACCTGGCCAGGGTCCAGTGAAGGGGACAGTCTTGCTGGAGCAGACCCTGGATAGGGGCTGGGGAATATTCATAGTGCAGCCAGGTTATTAGGTTAAAACATATGAAATGTCTGGTTTTATGGCTCAAAAAAGGTTGACTACAGACATTTCCTATGATTCAACCCAATACCTGCCCCTGGATATCAGGCTAAGCTGTTTAAACTTGAACCTGAAGCATGGAGAAGCCACTGATGGTTTCTGAGCTAGAGAACAACACAGTGAACAGGGTTTTAGGACCACTTATCTAGTAAAAAGGGTAAGAATTTTAGATGGGGGAGCTTGAGGAAGAAAGCCAAATATGGCAGTCCCTTGCTGCCATTAAAGTGATCAAGATCAGGAAATTGGTGGCTGTAAGAATGGGAAGAAAGGATAGATGTGAAAATTTTTGTGTAAGCCCAGCTGGACTTGGGGATGGATAGATGGACGGACGGATGGATGTATGGATGGTTGGATGGATGGATGAATGGATGGATGTATGGACAGATGGGTGGATAGATGGATGCATGGATGGATGGATGGATAGATGGATGGATAGACAAATGAATGGATGGATGGATGGATGGATGGATGGATGGATGGATGGATGGATGGGATCATGGCCATTGTCTTCCATTTTCCTAATACCAGGCACAAACAAGAGAGATGGCAAGGTGGGTGGGAAGCTTCCCCTCAGGGAATAGGGAGGAGTTTTTCCTCAGTGCAGAGATAACATACCTGCTTGGACATTAACTGTGACCAGGGGTTCACTATTCTCACATGGGGCAAATCCAGTTCACTATTCTCACATGGGGCAAATCCAGGGGTTCACTATTCTCACATGGGGCAAATCCACCCAACATCCAGTGGGTGTAGCTTTCCCTTCTCTGGAGGAGAGGAACCGTTCCCAGGGGTATTCTCCAGGTGGGCCCAGACTGCGATTAGGCTGTGGCAGCTTAGGGTACCAGGAGGAATTCTGAGCCCCCTCAGCAGGGCTCCCAGCCCACCCTGTAACTACCCCCACTGCCCATTCTTCACAGGATCTGCAGTGAGGACATCGAGTGCAGTGGGCTGACCATCCCCAAGGCTGTGCAGTACCTGAGCTCCCAGGATGAGAAGTACCAGGCCATTGGGGCCTATTACATCCAGCATACCTGCTTCCAGGATGAATCTGCCAAGCAACAGGTAGCTTGCTGCATACCTTCCTCCTTGGTGGGCCTGCGCAGGGCCTGGGTGTATCAGCCTGACTCTGCTCTTAGAGATGGGTGGGGGCATCTGCAGTTGGCTTCTTCTTGCCCTGCCCAGCTGCCAGGGGCCTTCACATTGCCCAAGGTTAGAGCTGGGCATCTTAACTTTCTGCAGAGCAAAGCCCTCTGTTTAAGTGGACATTAGGCATGTACACTTCCTCCACTGGTCGTGGAAGAGATACTTCAATGCCAGCCATAGGTTCAACAGAAACCCCCTTTCTCAAATCCCACTAAAGAACATGACTGCTCCCCACCTCTCAACTCCTGCCCTCCTACCCGCTTCCTCTCTCCCACTCCCCTTCTCTCTCCAGGCATTTTACGGTAGAAAACAGGGCCTGTTGATGCCTCCAAAGCTTTGCTGGTGGGAAGGACACTACAGGGCTCTTCAGTTCAGCCCAAGGATGTAGTCAGAAACGTGTTTCCCAGAGTCCCGGATAAGATCGTATCCGTTTCTATGTCTGTGTTCTGCTTTAGGGTTTTGAAATGTATTTACATTCACTTTCTTGCCAGGTCCTCACCATCATTCTCCAGAGGAAGAAAGCAGGACTCAGGAAAGAGGAGGGACCCTAGCTGAGGGTCTCCCAGCTAGGATATGGGAGCTAGGATATGGGAGCTAGGATCTGCATCCAGGTCTTTTGCCTCCTGGTCTGGGTCAGTTATCATGACCTCACACTGCTTATTTATTTTGGTAGACTTGAATATTTCTGAACTGATAGATTTTTTGGTCTGAAAAAAAAAATCAGCTTTGAGTAGACAATAACTAGATCAGCCTCATCTCCCTTGACCAGGCAGTGTGGCGACTCTCTCCTGGCAGGTCTATCAGCTGGGAGGCATCTGCAAGCTGGTGGACCTCCTCCGCAGCCCCAACCAGAACGTCCAGCAGGCCGCGGCGGGGGCCCTGCGCAACCTGGTGTTCAGGAGCACCACCAACAAGCTGGAGACCCGGAGGCAGAATGGGATCCGCGAGGCAGTCACCCTCCTGAGGAGAACTGGGAACGCCGAGATCCAGAAGCAGCTGACTGGTAGGACGCCACAGCCATGGAGAGCCGGCGTGGGGGCTGTGCAAGGCCACTGGCTATGGCCCCAGACTGGGGTGCAAGTCAACCTCTCCAGGCTGGGCCAAGACACAGCTGTACAGATTTGACCCAGGGCCAATATCCTGAGAGTCTAGTGACACTGGCCTTGGACCAATTAGGGGTGTCCAGAGGGTGACCTTGGGTGGTGTGCACACACACAAGGGGTCACCATCTTTTTGAGGTTAAAGAGCAAAAGGAGGAAGGCTGATGTCCAGGCAAGATCCATATTCCACAAGCCCTGGGATTCCCAGGTGATGGAAAGAGAGTAAGACTGAAGGGGGAAGGGGTTAACAGGTCTTAAGCACCTACGCTGTGTTCAAGAAATATGGTAAGCACTCAAGGTGGGGGGCACAAGAGGAAGAGGTCACCATGAAGACCTAGAATTGGACTGGGAAGATCAGACCATGTACAGAGTAACAATTGATAAGTATTTCTGGAATAACTTTTAGATGGAAAAGAGACTGCGTTAGAAGATTCCAAGTGCCAAAATTTACACTAAAAACCACTGATCAATCAAACGTTTTTTGATCACTTTCCACATGCATAATTTTGGCCTTGACAGAGAACTCTGAGATGTTCCCTGCCCTCAAGGAACCTTCAGTCTGGTTGGAACATTGAGAAATGGTCTCATGAAACAGTCAGACAATAGGTTCTATAGACCAGGGCTACCTGGAAGGTGACATTTCAGTAGGGCCCATTTGCTAGAGTCCAGGCTGGGGCTGTTACCTCAGTCCCTAGGGCATCCTAAGCCTGGCACAAATTGGGATGATGGTCTCTGCCCCCCAGGACTGCTCTGGAACCTGTCTTCCACTGACGAGCTGAAGGAGGAGCTCATTGCCGACGCCCTGCCTGTTCTGGCCGACCGCGTCATCATCCCCTTCTCTGGCTGGTGCGATGGCAATAGCAACATGTCCCGGGAAGTGGTGGACCCTGAGGTCTTCTTCAATGCCACAGGCTGCTTGAGGTGAGAGAAGAAGATACATGGGGTCTTTCTGTGCCAGCCTCGGGTCCTTCCCCAGACAGCCCCATCTCAGCCAACATTCAGCCAGTGCATAGAACATAACAGACAACCTGGCACTCGCTCTTATGGGCAGGCTGCAAGACACAGGGACTCAGACCTTCCTAACTTCCCTGGATCTGGATAAGGCCCAGGACCCTACCACCCGCTTTGAGAGAATGCAGCGGACATTAATCAGGAATCTGAGTGTGAAATGCCTGGATCTGAATATCCAAACTGGTTCAACCATTTCCCTCCTCCACCCCATGAAAAAATGCATTTCTTGTGCTATCTTGAAGAGTGTTCTTTTAGACAAAAGTCTACCGATGGGTTGCTAATGAGTCACTTCCCAGCTGTGGTGTTAAAACTGTTTGCCATGTTCATTGGCATGAAGATAGCACTGCTTCGCCCAAAGTTGCCTAAGTTCCGTGCCAGGGTGTGGCAAAGCTCCTGTGGGGCTGGTGGGAGGGCTTGTTCTAGAACCAGAGGTTTACAAGCTGGCGAGAGGGGTAGGTGTGGAGGGGCGGCTTGTACAGGGCTTGGAACCCTGGAGCAGGATCCCTTTTAGGGTCCCAGCTCGCTTTAATGGGAGTTGTCTTTCCCAGCTCCTGAGAACCGCCCCCCCCAGAGTGGTGGGTGCAGCTGGCATGTGCCTCTGTGTCTCAACTTGTGTTTCTCCCTGCCAGCCTCCAGTAGCAGCCTCCAGGAAGCAGAGAGGCTGGGGAGATGAAAAGTGAGGGTAATTAAGAGTTTTATGGGGTTGATTGGTAGCAACAGCAGCCACACCCCACCTGCACCAGGCTGATGAGCCCAGATTGCTTGGGAATGAGCCTACTGCTAGGGGCAGAACACGGCTTGGGTGGAAAGAGAGCTTCTGGTGCCCAGCCTGGCCACCCCCAGCTCCACTTCTGATCCAGCATCAGCAGAGCTTCTTCCTGCCCCGCAGAAAGAGACTGGGCATGTGGGAGCTTCTGGCTCTTGTTCCACAAACGGCTGCTAGTAGCAGGGTGTGGGCCTTGGGCTGCAGCTGCAGAGGGACCATTGCCACATGGAGCCATTGCCAGTTATAAAGTTACTGGGCAGAGTGAAGGAGGAGAAGAACTGAGTGCAAATGAGCCCTCATTTCAGCCTCGGCCAGGGCCAGGAGGAATTGGCTGAATGGTTTCTCTTTCCTTCTTTTTTCATCTTTTCCTCCCTTCATTCCTTTCCTCCCTTTCCTCTTCTCCTTCCTTCCTCCTACTACAACTTCCAATCTCCACCCCGTCGTCTCCTCTCTGCCCTCCCCTCCCCTGCCTGTTCTCTCTCCTTCCTGTCCCACACCACACTTTCTTGTCTCTACCTTTCCTGTTCTCTCTTCCCCCTTTCTCTGCCCTCTCCCACTCTCTGTTCTCTTCCCCAGGAACCTGAGCTCGGCCGATGCAGGCCGCCAGACCATGCGTAACTACTCAGGGCTCATTGATTCCCTCATGGCCTATGTCCAGAACTGTGTAGCGGCCAGCCGCTGTGACGACAAGGTGAGTGCATCCCCTGGTGGCACCCTGACCCCTAGGCCCAGACCCCTACTTTTCTGGGTGCCTTTGAGGCCTGGCCCAGTGACAAGACAGTAGCACAGAGCCAGGGGTGGTAGAAGGGGCATCTGGATGCAGGGCCCAGTGTGGCTACAGGGGTGGGCTCTGAGGACAGCGTGCCCATGCAAATCCACTCTCCCTCACTTAGAAGTGTAGTCGATGCAGCTGCTTCCCTCATCTCTCTGTTCCCCAGTTCACTCTTCACTCTAATGGAAATGGTCATAATCATATCAACTCATGGGTTGTCTGAAAGGCTCGATTAGTTAATAAGCAAAACACGAAGAGGGCCTGGCACAGAGGAAGCTCCCAGCAAGTATCTGCTGGCTGCACTTCACTGGCGGTGCCGAGCCCTGTCCTGAGGCCCCGAGCCCTGCCCCACAGCCCCGAGGAATCCATACTGGTGCCCCCAGGGCTTAGTGTCCCCCCTGAGACTCTTTCTGCCACTGCTATCTTCCCACTGCCTCCCAGAAAAGCCATTGGCAGGGTCACCTTCCTGCCCTCTCTGGACTTCTGGACACACAGCACAAACAGAGAGAAAACAAAATCGTGGAGGGCAGATAAACAGAAGGCTGAGATGTCCCCACCATGGCAGGACAGTGGCTCAGGAGATAGTGAGGTCCAGCAGGCCCCAGACCGCCAGGGGACTGGCTGGCATCACAGCATCTGGGTTCTCAGCACAGTTTCCGTGAGGAGGGATTTTATCTCCTGCTCCCTCCACTGGAAACAGCAGCAGGGTCGCAGAGGAGAGCAGTGACGCTGGGCTGCTCGGCCTGGTTCCAACTGGCAAGATGCTTTTCTGCTCTGGGCACAACATCCCCAACACCTATGTAACCCCAAGCCCTGGAAGTCAGATTCCCTTAGGCCCCAGCAAGGGCCAAACATCATTAGAAGGGTAAATCTGCTGCCCCCAAACCCTAGTCCTGGAGGTTTGCCAAAGGAGATTGACAAAGATCTGGGCCCATGCCAGGATGAAGCCCTGGGTTCCAGGTGCTGCTGTTTGTTGACTTAGCACCGCTGGCATTGACAGCTAAGGACTGGCCCATAGGAAGAAGGAATGATGGGGGCACTAGATGGCTTTGGAATCTAGAGGCATGGGGCTTCTTCTGGAGGAGTTTGTTCTGGGAAAAAAGACACATTCTTCAGCATCCCAGTCTACCCATTGGCATGTTGTCCATAGCAGTCCTACTGCACGCTAGGCCCTATGATAAGTGCTTTCTCTGTATCATCTTCCCAATACCCTAGTGAAGTGGATGAATGCAGTCCCATTTTACAGTTGAGATAGCTGAGGCCCAGAGAAGTGAGGCCAGTCAAGTTCATGCAGCGAGGAAATGACAGATTCAAACTCAGGTCCCAGAGGTAGCCCTGGAAGACTTTCCAGGCTGAGAGTGTGGTGGTGCCTGCGCTCATCTTTCCCGATGCAGCCCAGGTGCCTCTGCTCTCTTATTAGTTAGGGTAGGTGGTAGGCCAGGAGCCTGTTTGGCTGGGCAGAGGCTCAGGCCCATGCCTTTCCTTGGTCCCCAGTCTGTGGAAAACTGTATGTGTGTCCTGCACAACCTCTCCTACCGCCTGGATGCTGAGGTGCCCACCCGCTACCGCCAGCTGGAGTATAACGCCCGCAACACCTACACCGAGAAGTCCTCCACTGGCTGCTTCAGCAACAAGAGTGACAAGATGATGGTGAGTACAGCATTGGCAGGGCCAGGGCCCGCCCCATCGAGCATCCCACCAGGAGCCAGTGCTTCATCTGCCCTTTCCTCTGGGCCCTCCTGGAGCCTGAAACCAGCCCTAAGGGACAGGCCTGTGCTGACGCCTTGGCCTGGGGCTCATGCTGCATGCCAGGAGCTGAGTAGAGGCCATTCATCTTGCACAAGGGGGAATCTGTTCTTGGAAGTGTAAGGGCTCAGACCACCTTAGAGGTCTAAAACTCCAGCCCTCTGTTTGCAGGCCTTGGTCTTTCTTACTGTATAATGGATCAAGTCTCCCCCATCTTCTCCCTTGCCCTTGAGAATCTGAGGAAAGCCAGAACTCTCACCCTTTCTGGCCTTGGTTCCCAACATCTCCTGAGCTCTCCCAGGCTTCCCCAGAAGCAGAAGACTGCCGGGGATGGGTAGTCAGGCCTCCTTCACTGGGCCCAGCTGTGGAATCCAGGTCCCAGACCACCCCTGTTGGCCCAGGCTGGGTCAAACCTACTGTCTGAGTCTGGAAGAGGAGGAAGCATCATGATGGGAGAGCCCAAAGCAGCCCCACGTATCTGGAAGGTTTGGGCCAAGGCTGCCCTGGGGCGCAGCTCCCAAGATGCCAGGATGCTCTCTTCTCCCACATCCTGGGATGGTCTGGAAGACAATGGCCCATTCCTGCATCCCATGGAGCTGCTGCAGTGCGTAGAGGAAAGGGGTGCAGCGGGGTTGTCCTAGGCTCCCTGCCTCCGCAGGCGCTTCCTCAGCTCACCCTGTCTGGAACCACGACCCTGAGGCTGGGGAAACAGGGACAGAATGCCTGGGTTGTGTCCTCTCATGAGGCTCCCACTGACCCCCCGACCTGCTCTTTCTCTTCAGAACAACAACTACGACTGCCCCCTGCCCGAGGAAGAGACCAACCCCAAGGGCAGTGGCTGGCTGTACCATTCAGATGCCATCCGCACCTACCTGAACCTCATGGGCAAAAGCAAGAAAGATGCCACCCTGGAGGCCTGTGCGGGTGCCCTGCAGAACCTGACAGCCAGCAAGGGGCTGGTGAGTGGGGCTGTACCTTCTCTCCCGCAGTGGCCCCATCCTCCAGCCACCGTCCAGGCTCCGCTCCCTCCTTTTCCCCCCAGCCTGTCCCCTGGCTTCGGAGCCTCCCGTGAGCAGAGTGCCTGGCATATGCTGGGCTCTGGGCTGAGCACTGGGGAAACACCTCTGCCCTTTAGGAGCTGCTGGGGGGTGCAGAGTGGGTGGGCCCACTAACGCTGGATTCTGTCCATGCCCACACAACCCTCTTGGGCACATGGTTCCTGGTCCCTGGCTGGCCTCCTGGGTTCTGCTTGAGGTTAGGGAATGGGGTGGAGAGGGTGTTTGGCAAAAGGAGTTTCCCATTTGTTGAACTGACAAAGGTGGAAAAAGAGGGTTTAGGGTCCAAGCAGGTCCAGAGAAGACTGGACAGAATTCGTGCAGATGTTAAGGCCAAATGTATGTAGCTTTGAGGGCACAGTGATATGGGGCAAAGCCAGAGGAAACCTGTTTGCAATCAAGAAGAGTTGAGATGGGCCAGATGGCCAACTGTTCTCCAGCTTTACTTAAGACAAGGGAACCGAGCAGCAGCAGCACTAGAGTGGACCAAGGGCAGAGAACTTCTGTGGCCGTGAGGAGTGAGGCTGGGCAGCTCTGAGAATGCCAAATCAACCTAGACCTGTTACACTTGGGGTGGCTCTGTTGCTTAGAGGTCTGGGTGAACTGGGCTACCTCTAGGGGACCCCAGTTCTGTCTCCATGTGGGCCCAGACCCTTTCTTAGCCCTCTTTTCTCAAGCAAGCCCTCAACAAATATGTGTTGGATTCTAAAGAGGTAAGAAAGTTGGAAGAAGAAGGCCAGCTGTATAACTGACAAATACCCTTGACCGTATAGTTTCACATGGGCAGATAGTATGGGGAGACATAATGGGGGCAGCGCTGAGACAGTGGGGTGAGAGAGCAGCGTTGGACACTTGGGTTAGTCTAGAAGCTGACTCTGGGTTACTATGAGTAGGGGAAAAGAAACTTCCCTCTCTCCACCCATCTGGTCTGCAGGCTGATCCGGGAGACAGGATCAGGGCTGGGAAAGGGAAGGTGCATGTTAGCCTAGGTTTCTGTTGTTACCCACATGTGAGCAGATTTCTGTGTCTGCCAGTGCTTCCAACGTGAAAGAGAAAGCGTTCTGGGATGTCTGCCTTTGGGATTCCTTGCCCCTTGCTGCCTGCCATGGTGCCGGGGAAGCCACAGGCTAGCTCCTTAACTGCTCCTTCTCTTAGATGTCCAGTGGCATGAGCCAGTTGATTGGGCTGAAGGAAAAGGGCCTGCCACAAATTGCCCGCCTCCTGCAATCTGGCAACTCTGATGTGGTGCGGTCTGGAGCCTCCCTCCTGAGCAACATGTCCCGCCACCCTGTGCTGCACAGAGTGATGGGTAAGGTCCCTCTCTCTCCTCCCCCTCTAGCTGAGACATGGCAGGCTCCCTGCAATTCAAAGCCTGCTTGAAGGTCATCTTTTAAGCCATTCCCTGGGATGAGCTTTCCAGGAAAGGAAGCAGGCCAAAGACAGGTGTGGAGACAGGAGTGGGGAGCCTGTCACCTGAGGGCTGGGAGCAGATCTGCAAAAGTCCTATCTGGGTCTCTGAGCCCTGAGCTTGAGCTGCCAGGAAGCCCTGAGGGCCCCCTGGCTCAGAGCCTGGCAGAAGGCTATCCAAGAGTGTGGCCCCAGAGGGAACCCCTCAGCCCCTCCTTCCCCAGTCATCCTGACCCTGTGCCCCAACTCCTTCCTCTCCCAGGGAACCAGGTGTTCCCAGAGGTGACCAGGCTCCTCACCAGCCACACTGGCAATACCAACAACTCTGAAGACATCTTATCCTCGGCCTGCTACACCGTGAGGAACCTGATGGCCTCTCAGCCACAGCTGGCCAAGCAGTACTTCTCCAGCAGCATGCTCAACAACATCATCAACCTGTGCCGCAGCAGGTGGGCGGGGGGTGCTCCCACAGGCTGCGCCCCAGTCAGAGCCCCTCCTCACCCTGCACAGCAGGAGGCAGTCCCGCAGCTCTCCATGGAGCAGGGATAGCACCCAGGGCAGGGGGAGCCAGGGACGGGGGAGGCTTGAATGGAGGAGAAGTTCCAGAAGCTGAGAGTGCGTGGAGCGAAGGGTCCAGCATCCAGGCCCCAGGGCTGCACGGAAGGAAGAGGCAACACACTGGGCCAGCAGGAGGCATGGGGCAGCAGGTCCAACTGAATAGGGACTTTATCCTATTCTGTGGGGCTGCCTCTTCCCAGGACAAGGCTGGGGACTGGAGTGGAAGAGCACTGCCCCCTCATGGCCCCTGAGGAGAGTCCTGGGGTGCTCTAGGTGGGCAGGGTCATGGGGTTGTGCCCACTGTGTAGGGTGACCAGGCTCACCACACCCCAATGGGGCTCCTCTCTTTTGCACACCTGAGGCCTCCTCTGAGGCTTCCCCTGTGTCCAGTCCCTGGCAGTGGGGGTGGGAGGGAAGAGGGTGTTCCTTCTCACGCCTCCTGGAATCTCATCTCACAAATGCACTTTTCACCTGCCCAGTGCCTCACCCAAGGCCGCAGAAGCTGCCCGGCTTCTCCTGTCTGACATGTGGTCCAGCAAGGAACTGCAGGGTGTCCTCAGACAGGTAAGAGCCCAGGACATCATCCTCTTCTGAGGTTCTTCCTGCTCATGAGCAGAGGACCTGGCATATGCTGGGCTCTGGGCTGGGCACTGGAGAAACGCCCCTGCCCTTCGGGACAGTCTGAGAAACAAAGACAGCTTCTACATGAAAATGAATGTGATGAACATTCTGATCAAGTCTCTGGGCTCTGGGATCTGCGAGGGGTGCTGAGAACATGGAGGGCAGAGGAAATCAAGGAAATGTGTGACAGGCCCGGGGTGGGATCCTTTAGCAGCAAACTGAAAAGCAGAGTGGACAAAAAGCACACAAGTCTTTTGAGGACATGGGGTGCGCTCCAGCTAGAAATGTAGGTTTGGGCTAGGTTACAAAGCCCTTTTAATTTCAGACTGAGGAGCTTGGATTTGCACTTTTGGCACCGGGGAGCCGTTCAAAGTTTTGAATAGAGGGTCTCATGATCAAAGCAGCACTAGAAAGACTAATCCCACACGTGTGAGCCAGGCAGGGTGGGCTGAGAAGCCTGGAGCCTGCTGTCCTTGTCCTGTGGTGACCTTGGCCTCCTCAACCCCTCCCCACCTAGCCAGGGGCAGAGTCCTCTAGGGTATAAGGTCTTGTTGTAGGACATCTTCACATGGCCCCTTCTTTCCCATTCCTCAGTGATGAGCATGGACATAAAGGACAGGAGGTGGAAGAAACGGAGCAGTGGGGCTGATTAGGCTGGAGCTTTTAGCTTGAAGACTATGGTTACATTCACAAAGACAGATCAGACGTGGAGAGGCTGAGAAGGCTTTGAGATGGGAGGAAGAGGGATCCCAATTTGGAGAGGTCGAGTTTGGAAGACTTGGATGGGAGACCAGGCTGGAGGTGGTGTGGGCCCTGGCAGAGGGGCCAGAGCTACCATACAGAGTGGAGCTTTGTTCAGGCAGGCGAAGCCATGAGAACAGGCAAGACCACCAGGGGATGCATGTGTATGGAAAAGTCTTGAGGGACAGGGCAGAAATATGAAGACCATCCGCTGGGGACAAGGAGCAAAGGCCAGGGAAATGGGGAACTGTGTAGGGTGCCAGAAGGGGCTGAAGACGTGGTGAGAAGAGGAAGCTCTAAGGAAGGCAGGGCATCAGTTCCCAGCGCTACCTAGAGGACCAGGGGATGGACACTGGGAAAGGCCCTGGATCTGGTGCTTCAGAAGTCTCTGGAGCCCTTCAGGAGCACTGCTGGCCAAGCAAAGAGAGCCCCATGGGGCCTGCTGCAAGGGGCAAGGCAGTGGGTGGGGATGGATGTGGAGTTGCTGAGAGGAGATGCTGCTCACTGCAATTTAGCCTGGAGAAGAAGAAGCCAAAGAGTGGGTAAAAAGAGATCTGTTTAAAGACAGAGGGGACTCAAGCATCTCTGTCATGGGAAGAGAGGGAGTAGGCAAAGGAGGGAGAAAGACAGGGATGGAGGACAGAGAAGCCTGAGGATCGGTTGAGCAGCCTGGGGCAGAAGGAATTTCCTCCAGCACAGCAGGGGACAATAGGGAGACCCATGAACCCATGGTGTCCAAAGATGATTGGGGAAATCTGAAGGTCACAGCAAAGAGTGGCCCTTGTTCTCCATGTGACATTCCAGAGCTCCTTTCCAACAGCACTGCAGTGGGGGTGGGCTTGGCAAATGGCAGCTGCCAGATAGACAAAGGGAGACGGGGAGGCAGGTAAGGAGGACTGGTGAGAGCTTCCTCCCACTGTGTAATGGTGGTCCAAAGCATTCAGCTTACCCCAAAACACAAATGGAGTCCACCCCTGGCCTAAGACACACAGAGAATCCACTGACATCCCTCTTGGTGGGAATTCCCTTCTACACATGCCTTTGGGAACCAGCGTCCCCATTCAGTCTCCACTCCTCCCTCTAGCTGTGCTTGACAACCGTCCTGGGCACGATCTAGTTGGTGCTTCTGTTCCCAAAGGGCCTTCACATCCATCATGCATTGAGTTGTCACAAGCACAGGTGAGACAGGCCACATGGCTTGTATCCATTTTGCTGAATAGGGAATCAGGGTCCAAGGACTTTGTCTTGATTCAGTGAGTCAGGACATGAGCCAAGCTCGACAGGAATGAGCATGCAAATCTGCAGAAGAAAAATGGCATCATGTAATACATGCCTAAAGACAGGAGGAGCAGGGCTTTGAACCAGCTGCTGTTTCGGATTGCCTATGCCATCTCCCCTCCTGTTTCCACAGGTCAGTGATGGCTGGCTTGGTGCTCAGAGCTCAGGGCTGGCAGCAGGACTCTCTTTTCAAGGGCACCTGGGCCTATTGCTGCATTCAAATCATGCTGTCCACGTTCACTTGGAAGCATGTATTGAGCACCTGCTGTATGCTGGGAGAAATAACAGGAACAAGACTCACTCTCCATCCAGCAGGCACTTAGGGGCTAGCGGGGCTGGAGGTGGAGAACAGACAAGTAAATAGAACCTTCTAGCACAGCAGCTTCTTACCAGTGCCAGCCCCCTGCTCCTTTGTTTGAGAAACACTGGGCATGTCTTCTCTGCCCAAGAGCTGTTGCCAGAATTGTTTAAAAAAAAAAAAAAAGATAGAGATGGTCAGAGGGAAGAACAACTGACAACGTCTCTAATCTGATTTTGATTGTTGCTCTGTTTTAAAAATAATACTAACCTAAATCCTCATGCCTTGACTCAGGGTTCTGCAAATGCAAGTAGGAAATTCAAATGTGTCAGTGGAAGTTCAAACACATTTCACCAACTCGTGGAGAGTTATTATGTTTGGTTGCACATTTACTGAGGCCGGTTTTAGCCCTGACACACGTACTTAGCAATAAGAGCGGAGGCTATGTGAGCCGAGGATGCTCTGGGAGGGCAGTGGGCAGTGTCTGACCCCACAGCAAGCCCCAAACAGTTTTGTGTCATTTGGTTGCTGTTTCTCCCTTTGCAGCAAGGTTTCGATAGGAACATGCTGGGGACCTTAGCTGGGGCCAACAGCCTCAGGAACTTCACCTCCCGATTCTAAGAAGAGGCTGTCCAAACAAGTTAGGCTTGCAGGTAAGAATCAATCGCCCCACCCTCAGGGCAAAGGATGCCTCCGGGACCACTGCAACAGCCTCAGCCAGTCTCAGAGACAGAGGCTAGGCCTGTGCTCCCAGGGACACAGAAGCATCCTTTCGCCCGGCTCTGGACAACACAGGCAGTTGTGTAGACTGCTTGGCTGGGAACGTGGGTTGTCCCACCTTCAGGACGTTAGGGGTGTATAATGTCCTGGGAGTGTCAGAGGGGTCAGAGGGTCTGGGCAGGACTGCTAGGTACGAATGTGTAGGTTGCACACTGAACAACACAGGTGGTGCCATTCACATGGACTACAGTGAGTTCTACAATATAGATAACGGGAGTTCTAGAATATGTCATTCTGGGCTTGGTCATCCACATCTCACTTTTTTATCCTTTTATAATTCACTTTCCAGTCTCTGCACATGCCCAGTATGGACAAGTTTATTTCCAGCTGATGATTCTAGGCCCCCAAAACTCAGAACCAATCCTATGAGAAAGGCTTGCAGACCTTAGTGTTCATTGGAATCATCTGGATTGCTTGCTAAAATGCACACATTTGGCGCAACCCCAGCTATTCTGACTCAATAGCCCCGGAGTGGGATCCAGGAAAGTCTATTTTTAAACGAGTATCTAAAGTGTTTCTTATGCAGGTAAACTGAGAATCACAAATAGATACTCCAGCCAGATGTCGTCACCCCTAGAGAGGGGCCTCAGAGGCCGCCCTGCGTGGAGCCATCTGCAAATAGCCTGGGATCAAGACAGGGTCTCCTGAGCTGAGGGGGACCTCTTAGCCAGGCTGTCTGCCAGCACCCCCACCCCAACCCCTGGTGGGGAAAGAGGACTGTAACTTTGGTCTGGATGAAGGTTAAATAAGACTTCAGATATCCTCTCCTGGTAAACAAGCTGCAACAACTTGAAGGCGGAAAAGGGGAAAGAGATTCGGTTCAGCAGATCCTTAATGAACACCAGCTTCTTGCTTAGTGAGGAACACAGTGGACAGGGGACAGTGGGGCAGGGTGGCAGAAAAAGCTGGCAAGCTTCTGAATCCACAGGGCAACCTATAAATGTGTCTAGGGCAGCCCTGAATCCAGTCTCAGGCCAGGGCACACCTGAGGGCTGATGTGAGAAGAGGGTGGCAGTACAGGCTGGGCTTGTGGTATGGAAACATCTCACTGTAAACACTAACTGGAGGACTTTCTCCTTTTCCAGGAAGATATGACCCAGCTGAGAAGCCCTCAGGCCTCGCTGGATGGGGTTTTCTGTCCATCCTGTGCAGTATTTGGAAAAGGTCACAAAAAACTGAGAGGAAACCTAAAAACTGTGGATAACGGAAATATTTTTAGATTTTTTTTCCTTGGGGGAACTGGCAGGCAATGGGAGTTAGGGAGGTTGGAGGGGGGGGGCTTTCTTGAGTTAAAGGGGCTTATATGTGATGTCAATATTTCTTCCTCTGAGAAATGGTATATATATGTGTATAGTGTAAGTGTGTGCATGCATGTGCGTGTGCATGTGTGTATGTGTGAGTGTCTTAAAGCATAACCACAAACTGCAAAAAGCTGGGTAAGCTATTTTGTTGCAGCTCGTAAGGTGGCGAAAAGGGCTCTCCTGTGTTTCTTACTCATAGGCAAGGACAACATGTGCTTTTTGGTGAGCGGCTCATAGTTCCTGAAACGTATGGTGCCAGGGCAAGGGGGCCATCACTGCAGTCAGGCCCTCCGAGGGGTCCTGCAGGCTTCCTACCAGCGGTCTCCGAGGGTGCAGGAGTAACGGGCTGGGCCAGCCTCTCCGCTTATGAGACTGCTTTCCAGGAAGGGAGGTCTGGTGTATCTCATGGGCAAATCTGGTGTGTCTGATGATGCCATCCCTCCTACAGCACCACAAGGACTGAGGTTGGGCAGGTGTGGGGCTCCAGAGGACAGCAGGACACTCTCGCATACTTTGCCAAGTGAGGCCTGCTCAGGCGAGTAGGAGCTGAAAGATGGTGCCTGCCACCCTCTTGGGCTGTGTGCCCATCAGAGCAGGCTCAGCCTGCAAAGGCCCCGCATTCAGAGGTCTTGTAATCTACTTGTTGCAGGAGAAAGAAGGTAAAAAATTGATTTTTTAACAAGGCTATTTTATTGCAGATCTTTCCCAAGAGCTGTTCTGGGAATGGCTGTTTGGTTTTCATATTCCCAGTGGAGAGGGGAACAGGCGGGGCTGGGTATATACCTATTCCAGCTTCTAGTGGGATGGAGTTGGGGTATATAAATTAACCAGGAAGATATTTCCACCAAGCCTGCTGTGAGTCAAGTGAGGGAGTGTTTGGGGTCCCAGGAGACTTGGAGGGGGGGAATTTGGGTAGATTAGGAAAGGAAAGTGCCATATCAGGGTACTTGCAAGCTCACATCCCAGCCAGGGGCCATCCTCCACTTCCCCTGACCCCAGCTGTCCTGTCTCCACTCTGTGAAACCCACAGGGGATGTGATAAACAGGGCCATTAGGGGCATCAGCCACATCGAGCCCCCAGACGATGTGCACTTCAGACGAGCAGTAGCAGGAGGGCTCCCGAAGGCCTTATAAGAAAACCTGTGTGGACAGCCCTTGGTGTACACTAGGACAGAGTAGAGCCCAACGCTCCCAAGCCTTCCTCCTTCCAGCCTCTACCTCCATGCTAGCATTGCTGGTGTTAGAGAGGAATTAACTTCCTGGTCTGTGCCCTTCTCTAGAAGAATATAAGATGCTCCTCCTCCCCACCCCTTCTCAGCCTCCTCCCAAGTCTCTTCCTCTTCTGCACCACCCCCGAGTCCAAACCCACCTCTTGCCCCAGCAATCAGAGCTGGAAAACACCGATGTGGACTCATACAGTATGACAACTGAGATGGGGGAAGCCAGACATGTGAGGATGCTGTCCTCTGAGAGGTGTCCCTGGTCATTAGCCAACTGTGCTGTGGTACTGTGGGTCTGTCCCTTGCTTCTGCTTACCCTGGGAGGCCCACTCTTGGCCCACCTCTCCCTCTCAGGGAACCACGTGGAGCCTGGTCTCCCTGGACTGTCCTGAGCATAGGTTTCTGGGGCCTTCTTTGTCACCATCAGAACCCAGAGGAATTCTTCTCCTAAAAAATATTTATGGCACACCAATCTGTGCTGGGCAGTGTCCTAAGCACTTAGACTACATCAGGGAAGAAAACAGACCACATCCCTGTCCTCATGCAGCTTATGTTTTCCTGGAGGAAAGCGGAGACACGAGTCCTTGGCTTTAGGGCTCCCCAGGGTGGGGGCTGTGCAGTCCGGTCAGGGCGGGAGGGGAAACGCAGCTCTGCATGTGAAACTTACCAACCCAGGCAGATGCCCCTTCCCCTTAGCACTACCCTGGCCCCCTGCAGCCCCTCACCTCATGTTCTTCCCACCCCCACAGGATGAAGAGCCCCATGGGCCCAGCCCCTGCCCTGGGAACCAGGCAGCCTTCCAGACCTCAGGGGCTGAGGTGGACAGTTAGGGCAGGCCTTACTTTGGTGACCTTGCTCTTTCCCTCCCAGGCCAGCTCAGGTCACCTGGGCCACTGACCCAGGCCTGTCACTTTGAGAGGGGCAAAACTGAGAGGGGCTTTTCTTAGAGAAAGAGAGCAAGGAGTTTGCCAGGCTTCATGTAGCCGACACATGTCTCAGAATTTTTTTTTTTTTTTTTTTTTTTTGAGACGGAGTCTCGCTCTGTCGCCCAGGCTGGAGTGCAGTGGCCCAATCTCAGCTCACTGCAAGCTCCGCCTCCCAGGTTCACGCCATTCTCCTGCCTCAGCCTCCCCAGTAGCTGGGACTACAGGCGCCCACCACCGCGCCCGGCTAATTTTTTTGTATTTTTAGTAGAGACGGGGTTTCACCATGTTAGCCGGGATGGTCTCGATCTCCTGACCTCGTGATCCACCCATCTCGGCCTCCCAAAGTGCTGGGATTATCGGCGTAAGCCACCGCACCTGGCCCATGTCTCAGAATTTTAAGTCCACATTGACTTCACACTACCAGGGCCAATGCCCAAAATAAGAAGTTCCAATTTGGGGCCAAATGAGGAAGGACACAGACTCTGCCCCTACCCTGACCCTGGGATCTCCTGTGCTGGTGGCCAATGACAAATCCAGTCATTGACCACCAGCCACCTTTGCAGTGGGGACCATACTAGCAGCTCTGACTCCACATTCCTCTTGGGGATCCAAGAGGCACCATTGCTCTCTGAGTGTCCACCTCAGAACGTGGCTGAGCTGGCTGGGAGGACCAAGACTGTGGCTGGGGTGGGCAGAGAAGGGAAGCCGAGGGCTGCTGTGAGGGATCTTGGAGCTTCCCTGTAGCCCACCCTCCCCTTGCTTCATATTTGTAGAGGAACCTTGTGCTGGCCAGGCCCAGTTTCCTTGTGTGACACACTAATGTATTTGCTTTTTTGGAAATATAGAAAATCAATAAATTGCTAGTGTTTCTTTGAACTTTTTCGAGGAGTGGATTCTTTGGGGTGCTGTTGAGGGATGAAGGGGCTACTCATTTCCTTCCGTGATCTCCTCTTACCCTGTACCAGGCAAGGACTGAGAATGCCACCCGAGGGCACAGGGACAGCGCTATCCATGGACACCTGCTCTACAGCAGCACATCTGAGCCTCACTGCAGCTCCGTGACACTAGGATTGCTGTCCTGATTTATAAAAGCAAGACTTAGGGATGGAACAAATACCCCCAGGGTCACACAGCTTGTAAATGTCCCCAAGCCTGAACCCGTCCAGGTCAGGGTATCTGTGGGAAAGAGAAATCCAAAGATGAAGGTCAAGGAGTTGTTGTTTATTTAGTTTTATTTATTTACTTTTCGAGACAGGGTTTTACTCTGTTGCCCAGGCTGGAGGACTCAAGCAATCCTCCCAGCGTAGCCTCCCACTATGGGTCTCACTATGTTGCCCAGGCTGGTCTCGAACTCCTGGACTCAAGTGATCCATCTGTCCTTGCCTCTCAAAGCACTGGGATTACAGGCATGAGCCACTGTGCCCAGCTGGAGCTGATGTTTATTGAATGCCTATTCTACCGGGGTTCTGTATTGGGTGCTGGAGGGTCACAAAAACAAAGGATGTGATGGGCCCCAGCCTCAAAAGTCTCATAAGGGACAAGACAAGCATAAGGAAACTGAGGCATGTGTAGTAAATTCCAAGTAATGGTGTGGACATAACCACCGTAGGCCATCAGTGCCAGTCAGGGCCACCTGGGTAGAGAAGGTCAGGATGCTTGGGGAAGGGCTGAATGTGAGTTTTTCCCAATTTGAAAGGGTGGTGACTGGCAAGGCCTCCCCTACAGCCCATGGCCCTGACCTCCTGGACCATCCCACAGTTCAGTGATGTCCAGAGAGGTCGGGGAGAAGGAGCTGTACCACAGACAAGAAGAAGATGGCCCATCTGTGGCCCAGACTGTTAAATACACGAGGCCTGGGACATCTGAAAAATGTTTTGAGACCTGAAAAATATGTATTGGCTCCAAAACGTGAGATCAAGTTACAAATTTACTATCAACAAATGTTTAGATTGCTAAGCTTTCATTGAAATACAGCATGCATGCAGAAACATGTACAACTGCAAATACATGCAGCTCAATGAAGCTTCACAAATGAATAGCACCCAGACTGAGAAATTGAACATTACCAGCACCCAAAACCCTGCTCAGACCCCTTCAGGTCACTATCCTCCTCCCCAAGGGTAACCACTGTCCTGACTTGTAACACCATAGGTTAATATCGCCTATTTTTGCACTTTATGTAAAGGGAGTCAACAGTCAACAGTAAGTCCGTTCTTATGTCTGGCTATTTTATCTCAACAATATGTTTGCAAGATTCATTCATTCCTACTGCATGTTCCTACCACTGCTGTATAGTAATCTATGTGTAACTATGCTACAATGTAAAATGCAATATTACATCACCACCATTGTTACATCTATTATTTATAAACAACTGGAAACAATCTACGGATTACTTGTCTCACTTCCTAAAAATTCCCACATGTGATATAATTACTGGGAAATTACAACTAACAGTAAATAAATTAGATTTTATGTGGGATGTGGGTGCACTTAACGTGTAGGGGTGCCAAAAAGCTACAGAAGTATTAATTCAGCTGTCCCTGGCCAAGCGGGTGGCAGGCCCTCTGGCCCCTTCAGAGGACTGTCCAGTGAGAGTGACAGGGTCCAGGAACAGATGGGCAAGACCAAACTGGGAGGCACCAGGAGCAGCTGGCAGCCTAAGCTGTGGCAAGGGAAAGGTCTCATGGTGCTGGAGGCTGAGTCTCCCAGACTCCATGTCCAGGCTGCCTCCAGGTCTCTCTACCCTGAGCCCCAAAGCCATTTCCTCCTGTTGCCTTTGGAAGTATTCTAGCCTGCAACCCAATTCTCTCCACGAGAGAGAAAGCATTCATTGTGCATCATTTTTGGAATGCAGTGCATTCTGTTGTCCAACACAGTTGGAGAAAAGAGTGAACGAAAGTCATTAATAAAAACAATAGTCTTTTTACTTGAAGGGGGCCACACGTTAACCCCTTTCACTTTCAAAGCCTTAGGGTGTTGGTTTGCTGTTTTGATCTTTGCTTCATTCTAGTGAGACAGGCAGAGCCCAAAGTATCACATTTCAATTTATAGATGAGGACACTTAGAACCAAAGAGAAAAAGTGACTTGCTGAAAGTCACATAGCCAGTTTGTGGCAGAACCAAGCCTGAGACTCAGGCCTCCTGTGTCCCAGCCCAAGTCCGCTCTGGTCAACTCACGTGAGACTGCCCAGTCGTCAAAGTGTTAAAACATGTTCGGAGAGGCCTGACACAAAGGCGATACTGTGCATAACCAAATCTTTAATGAATCAGAAGCGCACAGCACCTCGAGGCATCGTAAGATTACACATCTTATGAGCTGTGGTCGCTGTGCAGACATGCCAACAAATGAAGAGTTCTGATAGATGGAATACCAGATGCCAGAAACTACAGTGTGGATCATCTAGTCTGGGGATGGTGGTTTGGTTGATTAGAATATGGAGGTAATGAGGCCAGGGCCACAGAGTGAAAAATACCTCAAGGACTCCTGCCAGTATCCTCCACCCTAACCCATCATCCTGCAGACCTCAGCAGAGTATGAATGTCACCAAGTGACAAGCCAGTCTCTTTGGGAAGCATGTCAGAGCTGACAAGCCCCACTGATGGTGGATCAGCAGACACATCCCAAACACAGAAAGGATTTCAGGCTTCTGGCATTCCTAAACCCTCTAATTGGCCCATTAAGAAGTTTTATGGCTGCTGAATTAATTTTTAAAATTTCTAAAAAGCGTTTCAGCATTTACCAAGCGGTTCTAAATCTCTGGGGTATAAATGTCACCCTCTGCACACAAGGCCATTAAAATCCTGCTCTCTACACGTCTCTCGGAAAGGAAATGTCAACCAGGTCTCCAGGGCCAGTGGGGCCCACGCTGGTCCCATGCGTGTTGTTCTGGATCCCTTTAGGCTCACCTGGCTGCATTCTGGGCCCAGAGTTTTCCTGGAGGATAGCAAGGCTGTGGGGGACAACACAGAAGAATGACCACCTATTCTATGACCCCCGCGGGGGTGGGCACTGACATGCATGAATGACCTTCTATCTCCATCCAGATTCTGCAGAGTAGGTGGGATCCTTCCCATTTCACAGACAGGGAAACTATGATTCAGAGGTGGAACAACTTTTTCAAGGTCATACAACTAGTAGGTGATGGATTCGGATTTTGAACCAGGTCTGAGGCCAAGTTTGGTGCTCCTCTCCCTTCTCTATAGCTGCTATCCAGAGAGCAGCTGCCAACAATGAGGTTGGCTCCAAAACTGCCCTCTAATGACTCCAACTTGAGACCATGGTGCCCCTCTGAGCCTTCTGTAACCAGTGTTCGAAAACAGAACAAGCACCTGTGCCCCAGATATATACTCCTCATCTTTTCTTTTTAATTCGAGAAACATCTGGGAAAAAAATTGTTGTCCTCTTCCTAAAGTTGAGAGGTCAAGGCAAAAATACCTTACTCTCACCTCCTCCTCTGAACTGAGAAAGTCGTTTTCCAGACAGCCCATCTACTGGCCACTCTTGAATCTGAAAGGAGTCACTTCTTGCCCAATCTCTCTATTCCTTTTTCTCTTGCCAGCTCAGAGCTGGTCCTGCCTAGTCCCCTTGGCTGTCTGGTTTTGAGTACTCCTGGGAGCAGAACTTTTATTCTTGGCCCCAATCAACCAGATCTCCTTGATGGCTGGACCACTGACAGGACTGCAGAGTGTGGGGCTGTAGCCACAGATGCTAGGGGCTGGGAGTCAGGCTGGCGGGGAATAGGCTGGCTCGGTGGCATGCTGAACCCACCATCCAGCATCTGGGATCTGCTGTCTGGAGCTGGCCTGCGTCAGGGTGACAGACTGTCAGAGTGGAATGGCCAGGGAGCACTCCTCAGCAGGCGACATCCACCCATTTTCCAACCACAGAATCTTTCAAGTAAGCTACACTGACATGGGAAGACAGAGGCAGCCCAGGTGGAAGAGACTTGGGGCAGGAGCTCCACCTGCCCAATCCCTTTCTGCTCAGGAGTGGGACCCTCAGAACCCCAGGCTCCGAGGAGTTGTGTAGAAACCACTGGTCTAGCCTGACTCCCTCACTTTGCAGGTGAGGAACTGAGGCCCGGAGAGGGAAAGTGACTTGCTGCTGTCACAAAGCAGCACTAGGAGCAAGGCCAGGCCCCTTCTCCTACACCACTCTCCGCTCTTCCTTGCAAGTCCCCCGTCCTCTCCCCGCTGGACTAACTGCAGCTCTGGATGCTCCACAGTGCCTGCCGGAGTCCTGATGTAACTAACACCCAGCACCTGGGTGGTTGGTACAGCCACTTTCTGCACTGGACTGTGAGCTCCCTGAGGGCAGGGACCCAAGCAGTGTCTGGCACAGGGAAGGAACTAGATATTTGTTCTTTTACGTGAACAAGGAAGGAAAGGAGGGAGGCGGGAACTGGTAAATAAAAGAACAGAAATATTTTCTTGTCTGGTATACTATTTTAACCGGTTTCCAAGAAACGTGGGACTCTCTAAAACGCAGGGGGAATTCACACACACACACACACACACACACACACACACACACAGCCCTACACTTACACACACACAACCCACAAGGCTGCTGGAGGGATCTGGCATCACCTGGCACTGTGGGCACAGAGCAGAGGCTTGGCAAGGACCAGTGTCCCTATATGATGAGTAGGGCTCTTCTTGAAGCCCTAGTTTTGGTGACCAGGACTCCGCAGGGGAGAGATTGAGGCCAAATATTTCCATATTCTAAAAAGAGTCTAGATTAATTGGGGCCACACACCTTTGATTAAAGATCCAAGGGCTTTTGAACGATGAGACTAGGCCAGGCATGGTGGTTTATGTCTAATCCCAGCACTTTGAGAGGCCGAGGCAGGCGGATCACCTGAGGTCGAGAGTTTGAGACCAGCCTGACCAACATGGAGAAACCTCGTCTCTACTAAAAATAGAAAATCAGCCGAGCATGGAGGTGCATGCCTGTAATCCCAGCTACTCGGTAGACTGAGGCAAGATAATTGCTTGAACTCGGAAGGCGGAGGTTGCAGTGAGCTGAGATTGCACCCTTGCACTCTAGCCTGGGCGACAAGAGTGAAACTCTTTCTCAAAAAAAAAAAGAAAAGAAAAAACCCAAGGACTTTTGAATGATGAGACTAGGCCAGGCATGGTGGTTCACGTCTAATCCGAGCATTTTGGAAGGCCAAGGCAGGAGGTTGCTTGAGCCCAGGAGTTCGAGACCAGCCTGGGCAACATAGTGAGATCCCATCTCCAAAACAAAACAAAACAAAACACCATCAGACTGGATGAGATGACCAAGGTCATGGGGATAGATAGAATAGAGAAGAGCTTCAAAGGCGGTGGACAACCAACCAAAGAGAATGAGGAGGAACAACCAGTGACGTGAAAGGACAACCAAGAGAGTGTGGCATCTGGAAGCCAAGGGAAGAAAGTGTGCCTAGGTGGAGGGAGGGCCTGGCTGTGTGGGATGGTGCTGATGAGCACATGGGATGAAGGCAGAGCTGACAACGGATTCATGATTCTTTTATTTCCTCTTCCATCCTTTCTGCTCTTTTAGGTAAAATTTAGATACAGTGAAATGCACAAATCTTAAGTGTACCATTCAATAGATTTAGACAAATGCAGACTTCTCTGCAATCCAAAGTTCTATCAAAATATAGAACATGTCATCACCTCAGAAAGTCCCCTCATGCAATTTCCCAGTCGACAATCCCCCTTCCCACTAAGAGGCCACCACTCTTCTGCTTTTTTCATGACAGATTAATTTTGCCTGATTTTAAAAAATGTAATCTTTGGGAGGCCGAGGCGGGTGGATCACGAGGTCAGGAGATTAAGACCACCCTGGCCAACATAGTGAAACCCTGTCTCTACTAAAATACAAAAAATTAGCCGGGCATGGTGGTGTGTGCCTGTAGTCCCAGCTACTCAGGAGGCTGAGGCAGGGGAATCACTTGAACCCAGGAGGTGGAGATTGCAGTGAGCCAAGATCGCACCACTGCACTCCAGCCTGGAGACAGAATGAGACTCCATCTCAAAACAAAACAAAAAGTAATGCCGGGATTAGGCACAGTGACTCACTCCTGTAATCCCAGCACTTTAGGAGGCCAAGGCAAGTGGATCACCTGAGGTCAGGAGTCCGAGACCAGCCAGACCAACATGGTAAAACCCTGTCACTACCAAAACTACAACAACAAAAAAAATTAACTAGGCGTGGTGGTGCACGCCTATAGTCCCAGCTACAGAGGAGGCTGAGGCAGGAGAATCACTCGAACCTGGGAGGCAGGGGGTATAGTGAGCCGAGATCTCCCCACTGCACTCCAGCTGGGGCAACAAGAACAAAACTCCATCTCAAAAAAAAAAAAGGTAATATCTGCAGGATCTGTAGTGTATGCCCTGTTTTATTTCTGATGTTGGTAATTTGTGTTCTCTCTCTCTCCCTCTTTCTCTCACACACACACTTTTTCTTGAATAGTATAACTAGGAGTTTATTTTTTCAGAAAACCAACTTTTGGCTTTGTTAATTTTCTCTATTTTTTTTTCCATTTCATCAGTTTCTGCTCTTTATGATTTTCTTTCTTCGACTTACTTTGGGCTTATTTTGTTTTTATTTTTCTAGATTCTTAAAGTAGAAACTTAGGCCATCGATTTTAACCTTTCCGGTATTTAACATCCCCTCTCAACACTGCTTCAGCAGCATCTCATACCTTTTGACATGTACTTTCATTATCATTTCAGGAAGAATATTTTCCTAATTCCCTTCTGATTTTTTTTGACTCATGGATTATTTAGAAGAGTGTTATTTAATTTCAAATATTTGGGAGTTTCTAGATACTTTTTATTTTTCTCTAATTTAATTCCATTATACTCAAAGAACATTTTCTGTATAATTTCAGTCCTTTTAAACTTATTGAAACTTGTTTCAGAGCCAAACATATTTTCTTAGTGAATGAACCATATGCTCTCAAAAATCATGTGTATTCTACAGTTGTTAAGTATGCACATACATTTGTTTGCTTTGTCTTCCCAATGAATATCCTCATAAAATATCCCTCTGTTTCTGTGGATACTCTTTGTTTGGAAATCTGTTGTGTCTGGTATTAATCTGTTCTCCAGTCTTCTGGTTACTGTTTGTGTCCTGTATCTTTTGCCTTTTTGTTTTACTTTCAATGTATCTGTGTCCTTATATTAAGCATGCATCTCTTGTAGATAGCAAATAGTTGAGACTTCCTCTTATTTTTCCCCATTCTGATGATCAATGCATTTTAAACAAGTGTTTAATCAATTTAGAGGTGGAATAATTATTGGTACAGTTAAATTTGTCTACCATTTTACTATTTGTTTTCTGATTAGTCGACTCTCTTTCTGGCCCTCTGTTTTTTGGGGTTTTTTTTTTTTCTTCTTCTTTCTTTGGGGTTATTTTTAGAATTCCATTTTAATTCATCAGTGGGCTTTTTGTATTTTTATATTTTGGGGGTTTTTTGTGATTGATCTAGAGATTAAAATATATACCTTTAAATTTTTAATCTGCTTACAACTGATATTGTGCGACTTTAAATAAAATGTAAGAGTTTGGAGCCACATACATCTACTTACCAGCCATCTTCCTTTATGTTGGAGCTGTCATTTGTGTTATATTTACATATATTGTAAATGCCACGATAAAATGTTATCATTTTTGCCTTAAAATGTCATATCCATTTGAAATAAATTAACAGAAAAGTAGCCTCTAGTACTTATCATTTGCAGTGCTTCTCATTTCTTCCTAAAGTTTCAAATTTCCATTTGGTATTATTTCCTTTCAGTCTGAAGCACTTTCTTCATCATTTCTTGTTGTGCAGGTCTAATGGTGATGGATTCTCTCAGTTTACATTTATCTTTAAACGTCCTTATTTTACCTTCATACTTCAAGGCCAATTTCCCTAGACACAGAATTCTGATTGATGGTGTCTTTTTTTCTGTTGTTACTTTAAAGATTTTCTTCCACTGCCCTCTGGTCTCCATTATTCCTGATAAAAACTTAGTAGTCATTTCTATTGTTGGTTCCCTGTCTGTCATTTTTTTTTTCCACCTACTTTTCTTTACATCTTTGATTTATAACAGTATGACTACAATGTACCCAAGTGTGGTTTTCTTTAGTTATAGCTTGCTTAGGGTTTGCTGAGCTTTTTAGATTTATACATTATGTCTTTCATCATGTTGGGGAAATTTGGGCCACTATGTCTTCAATTATTTTTATGTCTCATTTTTTTTCTTCTCTCATTCTGAGACTCCAATTACATGTATGTTAGACCTTTTGACATTGTCCCGCTGATCTCTGAGTGCCTGTTTATTTTTGTTCTCTCTTCTTCAGATTAGTACATGTCTATTGATCTGTATTCAGGTTCCCTGACTCTTTCTTCTGTCATTGTAAATGTGCTGTTGAGCCCATCCAGTGAATTTTTAAATTTTACTTCTTTATCATATTTTTCAGTTTTAAAATTTCTATTAGGTTTTATTTGACAATCTCAATTTCTTTGATAACAGTTCTTATTTATTTATTAAAAGAATATTTTTCTTTATATCTTTGAGCAAAAGTATAATTTCTCCTTTAAAATACTTGTCAGTTAATTCCAGTATCAAAACCATTTTATGATCAGTCCTCATGTATTGTCTTTTCTCTCAATTATGAGTCAGGTTTTCTCCTTTCTTACTATGTTGGTAATTTTGGATTTCATCCTGGACTTCATGAATGATACATTGTATCACGTCTGGATTCTGTTCTTCACTCCTCTGAAGGGTGTTGATGTTTTGTTTTAGGAAACAATTAACTGGCTGAACTCAAACTTCAAACCGTTTCCCTTATGGTGAGCATTAGCTGAAATTGCTGTTCAGCTCTTCGTTCAGTTGGGCTTCTTGGATTCTCCCCTATGTTTGCATAGTTAAAATAAGTCAGAGATTTAGGCTAAGTTTATATTCAGAATTTGGGGCACTATCTCTGTAATTCTCTCCTTTCTAATAATACGTCCCTCCTCCATTTTCCAGCTGCCCTAAACTTTCTCCTCTGGTTCTCTAAGCCAGTAAGACTACAAACTTCCACTTGAGCTTTAAGACAGTCTGCATGAAGCCAATTGCAGTCTGCCCTTTGATGAAAAGCTACAAAATGGAAAACTTACACAATGAAATTTTACTTATCTGAGTGCCAGCTTCCCTTCAGTTTCCTCTTGCTTTTGATCACTCTCCAGCATTTGCAGGTAGTTGCTACTTTTTATATTTTGCCCAGAGTTTATAGCTGTTGTCTATAGGAAAGATGACTATGATTTGCTAGAACCTTCTGATCATCAAATATAGTGATATGGAAGTCATTGGTGCCTTGACCAGAGCAATTTTGGTTGAGTGGTAGGGGCAGAAACTTGACTGGAGTGGGTTCAAGAGAAAGAGGAAGAAAAAGAATTTTAGAGAGTGAGGACTGACAGCTTTCTGAGAAGGTATTTGTAAAGTAGAAGAGATAAATGAGGTGCTTTTAGGGAGTGAATGTGGCATAAACATAGATTTTTTTGTAAAATAAAATCATGTTTTATATGCTGATGGGAATAATATGGCGGGGAAGGAGAAATCGATGACCTGAGAGAGAGGAAAAAATTGCTGGTGTGATGTCCTTGGGTAGGTGAATGGGCATAGGACCTGATCCATAAGTGGAAGTGTTAGCCCTGGCTGGGCTATGGACAGCTCAACTATGGTTCCTGAGGCAGGTGGGGGTAGATGTGGTATTGGGAGATTACTGGAGTTCTCTTTGTGATATGTCCATGATCTTAGTGAGATCTGAGAGTGGGGATAGAGGAGAACGTGTTAGATGGTGGAAGAGGGTAGAAGGCACAAAATAGTTGAGAAGTGTAGGAAAACTGAAGAACTAGTGAAATATAGTAGGAATGCTGGGCAGCACTTAAGGTTGGTGGTAATGAATTTAAAGGAAGACTAGTCAGCACAGTCATGTGCTTACTCTACCCACATGTTGCTACCACAGAGGGGCAGGTGCAGGGTAAGTGAAGAGGAGTTAACCAGGAGGGTTTGCAGGCAGGTTAGTGAGGCAAGAGAGGAGGAAGGGAGTTAAGGATGTGGGCAAGGGAATGGCTATAGATGGGCCATGAACTTTAACCTGGGTAAGGAAGAGAAAACACGAGGGGGTTGGTTGAGAGATCATTAAAATTAACATGATAGTATGAACAGATTGCAGGATCCAAAGAGAGATTAGGGCCTGGGTACTTGAGGCAGTGAGGTGTAATTTGGAAAGTCGTGGTCAAAGAGTGTGTTGCTTGGAATTGAGAATACGAAGGAATTGCCATTATTGGTCACAACAAGGTTGACCAACCATGAAAGTAAATGGCTATAGTGGAATAGAGGACAAAAATCTCTGGAGAAGAGATCAAGAAACCAAGAGGCCAGGGTATCGGAAGGATTGTTCTCAAAGATTTTGAAATCACCAAGAATTATAATAGAACTAACAGTGAAAAAGTGATGGTAGACTGCAGCGAAAATCTTCAGGGAAGTGAGAGGCCCCAGGGGTCTATCAGTCACTGTAACAGACGGGACAGCAGTGGGATAGTGTGATGACATGAGACACCTGTTTAACTAAACTGAAGTACGGCTCCATGGCAGCGCCAGGCATTCCACTATCCCACACTCCACCTATGATAGTTACCAGTCAATACACAAACCATCTGGGGATGAAAATGAGCTCTTCTCCAAATACTCAGAGATAACCCGGAACAAACCCTTGTTTGAGATTAGATAGAGAAGGGCTCCATACTTCACCTCTGGTGGTCTGGTAGGTCTGAGCCTTGTGGACCAAAGATCCTGGCTAGTGGTTACCCAAACTCCTAGCAATGCTGGCTAGGAGGATGGGTGAGGGCTGGTGCAGGGGGCACTGACAACTTGCCATATCATCAACCTACCAGCTTATCTTGAGAGAAGAGTTGCAGAGGTTGGTAGAGAGGTTGAGATGGAGTGAAAGACTCAGGTGTGAAAGAGGGAAGCAGAGGAGAGGGTCTGGCTCTTCACTAGAGAGCCAGGACACTGTGTATGCCCCTGCTACTCATTCAGGGGAAGCTGAGGTACCAAGAGGGGAGCACTCACACAGCAACCCTCCAGCCCCTTGTGGCTGCCCCTCAGAGCTCCTACCCAGCTTCCCAACACCTCCCTGGGTCTTCCCTTCCTCGCTCAGGGCTCCACAAAGTTCTGAACCAGCCTGAGCTACATGTGTTTTGGTTCATTTGTTTTTGAAAAACAAAAGACAAAGGTTAATTAAATCACCACCCACCCAGTCACCTCAGCAAGTAACTCTGGCCTCATCTTTCATTCTTCCTTTCCCACTGAGGCACCAAGTCCTGACAACTCTAAAGTATTACCTCATCTCCACGCCCACTACCACTGTCTACCCTGGGCCTCCATGAGGCCTGCCCCTTCCACGGCAACAGACTGGGCCTCCTGGCTGGGCCCTCTGCCTCTTGTTTCCCGCTCCTTTGCCCCCAGAGTGCCTCCACTAGAGTCATCTTTCTAAATAATGCTGACTGTATCCTTCCTCTGCCTAACTGCATCGCCAGCTCCCACTTTTCTGTAGCCAGAATTCTTAGGCTGTCACCCAAGGCTCTCCCAGGGCAGCCCCAGCCCACCTCTCCTGCCTCCTGCTGCTTCCCATTCACTCCCTCTACTCCACCCATGACCGGCATCTCCCCAAACACGATGTACCAGGTTAATCCCACTGTCTTTGCATTGCTTCTTCTGCCTGGTGTGCCCTTCTCCTGCCTCCACCTGTCAAAATCCTATTCATCCTCTGAGGCCCAGCCGGCGTGTCATCCCCTCTGTGGGGCCTTCGTGCACCTGTGTGGAGGCCCCAGTCGTGCCCCGGCTTGTGCGTGCATCTGCTTTCCCCTCTGTGATAGTGACTTGCTCCGTTTTTGGCCCTTTCCTCATACCTGGCACAGTGTCCAGCACATAGCACAAACTCAACATGCACTGAATAGAACAGTAGTTTGGGTATAGATGCATAGAATTGCATATTGAAATGACCTGAAAAGTCTCCCAGGCCTCCCTCCCGCAGCTGACCCTTGAAGGTCCGTAAATTGTCTTCCACATTGGCCAAGCAGCACCCTCCAAGCACCTCCAGGGGAGGAGAACTCAAAGCTGTGCTGGCCATTAGTCAGGTCTCTGGTATTGCTCTGGCTTCTGGGTTCCTACAACTTACTTCCACTCACTGGTCTTGTCTTACTCACTGGGGCCATGGAGAATCAGTCCAGCCTGTCTTCCCCATGACAATCCTTCCAGTATCTGAACACAGCCCTCTGGTGCCTCTGAGCTTTCTCATATCCAAGCTAAACCTCCTCAGCTGCTTCAACCATTCCTCAAGGGCACGATTTAGTGTCCCTCTTGGTCACCCTTCTCCGAACATGTCTCAGACTGTCACTGTCCCTCTTAAGAACTGGAGCTCTGAATAGGTCAAGGGACATCAGATGTGGTCTGAGTTGCACTGCTGTACTCTCTCAGATTTTGGATATCCCAAATCTATCATCTAGGCCTGGAAATTGCCAGGTTGTGGGGCCTCCAAACTCCAATTCCTTGGAAACTCATGCAAAGGTCTCTTTTGACTGCATGGCACCCCAGATCATCCAGCACCTTCAGCCCATGGTGGATCTTACTCTGCCACCTCCTCAAGGAGGAGCAAGGCAATTGGGCGTGGCCTATGTTGGTATTGGGAAATGGGATTCCCCAGAGCTGATAGATCAGCTTCGGGATAAATTTAGTCTCAGGTAAGTCTGAATGTGACAGCTCCAGTTGGGGAAGCAGCCCAGATGCCACAAAAAGTGATGCCTCAATGAAACTATCAGGAGATCCCAGATCTGCCGCAGAGTCAATGTGTGGCCTTGGAAAAACCTCCTCACCAACTTCCTTCCTGCTGAAATAAGGGGATCTCTGGGGTCCCTTCCAGCCCAAATCAGACCTTCATGTGAGTTTTGTGGAACGGAAATCTCTGCCTTCACTCTGTTATTCTCAGAGCATTGGCGCTTTCAAGGTCTCCTTCTCCCGTGCCCACCAGCTTCCCCAGGTTCTCAGTGAGCCCCACACACTGCCCCCCAGCCTGCCCCAGCTCCCTGGCTAGGCCTGGGAAGCCTCCAGTTCGGCATTCCTGCACAGATTCCCACACCCTCCCCCACCCGGCCTCAACCTCCCTGTACCAGTGGCGGGGAGCTAGAGAAGCCGTGAGTCAGGCTGTCAGAACTGGCCCTGCCGGTTCCGCCTTCCATCTAACCACAGTGTCAGCAAAAGGCGAGTCGAGGTTTGGCTAGAAAACCCTGCTGCCACCACTCTCCAGGTGGGCAAGGCCAATAGAACTTCCCTGCATAAACTGAGCCCAAGCACTGGATTCGTAGAAGTCCTTCCCACCTTCCCTCGGCTGGGGAAGACACTTTTTACAATGGCCGTCAGGCCCATGGAAACTGGCAGGAACTTCAACTACAGGACTAGATTGGCAGATTTGAGAGAACAAATAGCATTTGAGACTCAAAACAAAAGTCAAGCCACCCAGTATATAAGAGAAATCAAGGTTGGTAAGGACAGCCTCCCCATAGACCCTGGTGAGTTGACAATGCCTGTACCAGCCCTGCCCCGCCCAGAAAGGATTTGGAAGAGAAGTCCCAGCAGACCCTCTCCAACACCATGAGACTCAGCTTCTCACTTAGAAAATGAGCTCAAGGGGTCCTGTAGCATCCAAAGAGCCCTGTACAAAATCTTAGTAGTTGCTGTGTGTGTGTGTGTGTGTGTGTGTGTGTGTGTGTGTGTGTGTGTGTGTGTGTTAGGGAATTAGATTAGCATTTCCCAAAATGAGTTCCAGAGGATGTTCACAATGCTGAGTGACAAAGGAGGTCTAAGTTTTGAAAACTCTGGGCTAAACGAGTGAATCAGTTTTCTTTACTCATGATTCTCAGAAGCTTTAATTTGCTCATGTGTATCACAGCAGAGAAAGAAAGAGAAAAAGACGAAGAAGTGGCATGAAGCCCCTTCCAACTTACTTCAGTGCAGAAAACTTTAACAGAACACCAGTTTCAGACAGCCAGTTTGGGCAGCCACACTGAGATTGTTTAAGCTTACTTCCAAAGGGAAATTCTGGAATCCCAGGCAAAGGCTCTCCTGGAACAGGTCAAATGGCAAACCAGACGGCCATGGACTGAGAGAGACCTGTGTGTCTGTGGACCAAGTGCTACTGATTCCTGCAGAGGGAATTCCAGCATGCTCAGCCTCAAAACCTGGACAGGCTGCTGGACAGGCTGCTGGACAGGCTGGTGAACAGGCTAGGCTGGTGGACAGGCTGCTGGACAGGCTGCTGGACAGGCTGGTGAACAGGCTGGTGGACAGGCTGCTGGGCAGGCTGCTGGACAGGCTGGTGAACAGGCTGGTGGACAGGCTGCTGGACAGGCTGCTGGTCAGGCTGCTGGACAGGCTGGTGAGCAGGCTGGTGGACAGGCTGGTGGACAGGCTGCTGGACAGGCTGGTGGACAGGCTGCTGGACAGGCTGCTGGGCAGGCTGCTGGACAGGCTGGTGGACAGGCTGGTGGACAGGCTGCTGGACAGGCTGGTGGACAGGCTGCTGGACAGGCTGGTGAACAGACTGGTGGACAGGCTGGTGGGCAGGCTGCTGGACAGGCTGGGGGGCAGGCTGCTGGACAGGCTGGTGAGCAGGCTGGTGGACAGGCTGGTGAGCAGGCTGGTGGACAGGCTGCTGGACAGGCTGGTGAACAGGCTGGTGGGCAGGCTGCTGGACAGGCTGGTGAACAGGCTGGTGGACAGGCTGGTGGGCAGGCTGCTGGACAGGCTGGTGGGCAGGCTGGTGGACAGGCTGGTGGGCAGGCTGGTGGACAGGCTGGTGGGCAGGCTGCTGGACAGGCTGGTGGGCAGGCTGGTGGGCAGGCTGCTGGACAGGCTGGTGGGCAGGCTGCTGGACAGGCTGCTGGACAGGCTGGTGAACAGGCTGGTGGACAGGCTGCTGGACAGGCTGCTGGACAGGCTGCCATGAAAGTAGGAATCAAGATATAAGACAGGAGCAGGGCTTGCTGCTTTCTTTGAAATGCTCTCTCCTGTCTCCCTCCTGTCACCATTTGAGACAGGCTCCCAGAATCTCTGTCTTTTCAAGGCATGGAGGACCTTTGGGACCTCAGAGTAACCTAGTTCAATAATTCTCAAACTGGAATGTGCACGTGGATCCCTGGGGATCTTATTAAAATGCAAATTCTGAGATTCTGTATTTCTACAAGATCCCAGGTGGTACCATGGATACCAGTCTGTGGGTCACACTTTGAGCAGCAAGATTCTGGCCAATCCAGGAAGACTTCCTGGAAGGGCAGACCTGTAAGAGAAGGGCAACTTGGAGGGAAAAAAACACAAGGAAGCAGAGCTGAGGCTGCAGAATAACGTGGAAGTGGGGAGAGAGTGTGGAAGCAAGGATCGTTCAGAGACATAGGGAGAACAAGGAGGCCAGGGTAGTCTAGGGGCACAGATTTTACAGTTAGGAACGGGGTGGGAGACACAGATGGGGGCTGGGAGGTGGATGCTGGAAGGTGGGCAGGGCTATCTCCAGTCCACACCAGCAGGGCGATAATAATTCAGGTGCAGGGCTTCCAAACCTCGCTGAGAGGGAGCTCTAATCCCTCAAGAGAGAGGGATGAAGACGTGGCTCCTTGTCCACCCACTCCTTGGAATAGACCTCTGCTGTCCTGGTGGGAGGCGGGCGGGAGGTGGGGGTGTCACCAGCACTGAAGACTCATCTCCTATCACTGTCTGGCTGCACACAGCAGGGAGAGGCCGGCTGGGCTGACTCCTTCTGAGAAAGGAGAGGGTGGGAAGGAGAAAGCCAGCCAAGGCCCACCCTAGGCCTGGGGCATGGGAGGAAAGGGGAACCTAAGTTGGGGAAAACTAAGGGCAGGCAGGAAGGAGGGGTTGGGCATCACAATTAAGGGAAAAGGACAGGGAGCTGGGGACCCTTCCTATCTCCACAATATCCCAAAGATAGCAGCAGACGCTCATCTGCTTGTTCCACGTGCCAGGCACTGTTCCAAGCACTTATATTTATAGAAGCTTTTTGGGGTTTTTTTGTTTTGTTTTGTTTTGTTTTGTTTTGTTTTGAGATGGAGTTTCACTGTTGTGGCCCAGGTTGGAGTGCAATGGTGTGATCTCGGCTCATTGCAACCTCCGCCTCCCAGGTTCAAGTGATTCTCGTGCCTCGACCTCCCAAGTAGCTGGGAGGTGCCCACCACCACACCTGGCTAATTTTTGTATTTTAAGTAGAGATGGGGTTTCGTCATGTTGGTCAGGCTGGTCTTGAACTCCTGACCTCAGGTGATCCGCTTGCCTCGGCCTCCCAAATTGCTGGGATTACAGGCGTGAGCCACTGTGCCCAGCCCTATAGGAGCTTATTTAATCCTCACCATAACCCAGTGAGGTAGCTGCTAATATCATGCCTGTTTTACAGATGAAGAAACTGAGGCACAGCAACTTGACCGAGGTCACTCAATAAATACATAGTGGAGCTGGGATTGGACCCAGGGAGTCTGGCTTCAGAATCCATGCCCTTCAACACTTTCTAGAATCCAAGCAGATTATGGGGCACATGTGACTTCCTCCCACTCCCTGCCACTCTCAACCCCTGCCTGAGCAGGATGCAAAATGGGTTGCTGCTGGTGAGGACAATAGTATCCTTCTGCCCCATGTGGCAAAGCAGCCCAGTCTCTTTCTCATGAAAATCTCCTTTCTGACTGGTCCCCCACTCATTCATTCAGAGTGCAGCAACCCCAGCCTTGATAGCTCCACTAGCCAAAAGTGGTGTTTCCTGAACTCTTCAGATTGTCAAATACCCAACTACTCCTGTTCTGGAGCCCCCAAATCTTCTGTTTGGCAAGATTCACCCTCTGCCCTTTGTGGAACACTGTGTATATGCAATCTATTCAGTAAGAGTCCTCAACTCCCTGGGCAAACATCGTTCATTCATTCAGCAAGTAGTTACTGAGGGCCACCGTGTGCCCAGTGAGCAGAACAGACAACCCTGAACTCTTGGATCTTACAATCAAGTAGAGAGAGACAGACAAAAAAAAACAAGATAAAAGTGAAAACGTATGTAAAAGACAAAAAGCACGGAGAGAAAATTCAGACAGGAGAGGAGATGGGGAGCGCAGTGTGGAAGGATGGGTTGCTACAAAGTGAGCTACTGTGGCTGGGGCTGGCCTCCCAGGGAAGGCTGAGTGGGGACTGAAAGGAGGTTTGTTTGTTTGTTTGTTTGTTTGTTCTTTGAGACAGAGTCTCGCTCTGTTGCCCAGGCTGGAGTGCAGTGACGTGATCTCGGCTCACTGCAAGCTCCGCCTCCCAGGTTCAAGCGGTTCTCCTGCCTCAGCCTCCCAAGTAGCTGGGACTACAGGCGCCCGCCACCATGCCCAGCTAATTTTTTGTATTTTTAGTAGAGACAGCATTTCACTGTGTTAGCCAGGATGGTCTCGATCTCCTGACCTCTTGATCTACCCGCCTCAGCCTCCCAAAGTGCTGGGATTACAGGGGTGAGCCACTGCACTCGGCCCAAAAGGAGGTTTTGTAGTCAAACCTCACCCAAGGAGTCAAACCTTAAGTGAGGTGTGTATCACCTTAAGTGAGGTTTGGCTACAAAGAGCTTTAATTTTTTCTCAGTTACTGCTACCAACAGGGGAAGCCCCTGCCATGCTGGACAGTGAGTGCTATCAAAGGTTTCAGAACTCTACGGTCACTGCTGATTCCTACAAGGTCATATTCTGGTTATTAAGTCTCTGCCCTCATCCATTTCAAACTCCAATCTCCTATTCAACTCAAAGCTCCCCCTCCCCTCCTCCTACTCAGCACAGACTAGACTTGGGGACAAACAGGGAGCAGGGCTGTGCTCTGCCATCTCATGGGTCCCTGTTCCATGGGCCCCTCTCCTGCTGGGGTGGGCACAGGGCCAGGGAAGGAGCTGACTCCTTCCTCAGTACCCAGAGCTGTCCTGCTGTCTGCCTTAGGTAGGTGTCCCTGCTCCTCCAACTGATTTTTTTTTTTTTTATGTCATTGGTTGCAAGACTTTCCTAATGAAAGAAGCAGTGAATTGACCTCTATTCTGGTGCAAACTCCATATCTCATGTGGCTTGTCTTCCTGAGTGACTCTGGTTTAGCAAAGGCTGCGTCTAGATGGTCCCTGGGACCTGCAGACTCCTTGTCCCGTAGGAAGGAGGGCAGCCAGAGGAGAGCCACAGTGGGGCCTTTTAAAGTGTAGGGCCCAATGCCTGACTCCCAGTTGCCAGGGTCTAAGGCTGGTGCTGGAGAGAATGCATGTGATGGGGGCTGGGAGTGGTTCAGAACCTGGGAGCGGGAGGGGACTCATGTAAACAAACACCACCCACAGTGCACTCTCTACAAGCCCCCACATTCTACCCCTACTTTCCAAAACTGCCTTCTGCTGGCATCACCTCAGATCTTCAGTCCCCCCTCTCCTTCTCCAACACTACCAGCCCAGGTCGCCAGCATGACCCCACCATCCCCATGAGAACAGCCTCCTACCTAGTCTCCCTGTTTCCCCGCCTGTCCTCCTCCAACCAACAGGTCACTCCACAGCCAGAGTGATCTTCTAAAAACATAAGTCAGTGCATCCTCCCCTTGCTTAAAATTATCAAACACTTCCCCTCACACTCAGAGTAAAATCCAGTCCCCTTAACACGACCCCCAAAGCCATGATACAGCCCTCCCACCTCCTTTCAGTCCTTTCATCACACCAAGGTTTTTGCACCTGCTGTTCCTTCTGCTCCCAGCATCTTCTCGCTTGCTTCCTCTGGCCAATGCCTACGAATCCTTTAGTTTCCAACTCAGTGATAGCTTCCACAAGGAAGCTTTCCCTCATCCAACACCTCCGTTTAAGTTACATCCATCCTGTTCTCTCTCACAGCACACTGCTGTTTTCCACTGGGTTTTTCCTTTTACAATTTGAGACTCAGGCTCTGCATATGTATATCTATATCTGTATATACATGTGTCTATGTCTATGCACATATGGATGTATGTATCCACCTATCTCTATCTATCTTCCTATCTCCCATCCACCTATCTCTTTTCTGTCTACCTATCTGCTATCTATCTATCCATCTATCCATCTGTCATCTATCTCTGTCTCCTATCTATCTATCTATCTATCTATCTATCTATCTATCTATGTATCTATCAATCATCTATCTATCCAATGATCTAATGTCTGTTTAATACTTTTCTCCTCTTGTTTATGAAGGTAGGAAAAGTCTTGGTCTGTCCTCAGTTATAACCTTGATAACCAGCTAGTACCTGGAATAAAGTATGTGCTCAATAAATACGTGTTGAATTTACACAATGACTGAACCAATGTGTCAGTGATCCCTATTTTCTAATAGAAACATGGATAATCAAGCAGATTTAATGCTTGCATCAATATGATGTGAGTGAGGTAAACATATGACCCTTCCAAGATCAAAATTATTCTGTTTCTAAAGTTATCATCCTATGGACTTGTTACAGTGCTTTGAGAGCTGTGAGACAATGCAACTCTAATGTGATTAGTTTGTCCTGTTTTCCCTCTCTGACAATATTTGATATTTAAAAGATCAGACCTTATACAAGATCATCTAATTTAAGAACGATTTTTCTCATGTATTCATTCCCATGCACAGAGGCCACTGGGATCTATGAATGAACAACCCAGGGCCGCAGGTCCCAAGAAGTGCCCAAGCTAGATGTAGGGGAGAGATTAGGAGACCAACAACCGCAACTGAGTGGGACGAGGGCTATGTGAATTCACAAGCCACTTTATATGAACAAGGGCCCGTAGTAAGATCTTACATTCCTAATTCTGGATTTCCCAGGTGAGTGATCAAATTTTTGCAATAGACAAATTTGAACATTATTTCACACAAGTTTTTCTATGATAAGGATTGACGCACACATACTTTGCATTATATAATCAGAAATTATTCAAATATTTGTTGGCTAAAATACAGAAGGGACTTCTTGAAATTATGCTTTTCTTTGTTTCTATCAGATGCCTGACTTAATTTGGTAGAAAGTGTACCATTCACATAATTTTAACATTGTAATAAAAATACAGTAATCAGGATCCTGCCCTGTATGACCTTGGATGAGTCACTCAACTTCTCTGAGCCTCAGTTTCCTTGTGTACAAAATGGAGTTATTATATAGGTCCTCTTTTTGCATGTTACTGTAATTAGAGAGTGCACATGAATTACATAACATAGTATATGGCACATGATAGGTGCCTCGTATATGGAGGCAAAAATCATTTGTTAGTATTATCATGTACCTGGCTTATAAATTATGTCAAGCGTCTCCCAGCAGAAACCACTGCTCACCACATCACCTGGGCCTGAACAGGTGGGAGATGTGGGGCCAGAGGGGTCTCTGTGTGAAGTTCAGAGGGAAAAACTGCTTTGTCCATTGCCCCAAGTAGAAGTGAAGTGACCTTCTCCCTTTATCTTCACCAGCCTGCATTCCTAGCTGGCATCATCTTCTGGGAATTGGCAGGGTACAGATGGGTGGGGAGAGGATGGGGTGAGGCAGCTCATCCTAAACAGGTCTCCCTGTCCTACATTTAGCAAGCCCAGCACAATCTCAGTACCTCTCAGCCTGGGAATCACACTACCTCTCCCACTCCGCCCACCGCTTTCCTGAAGAGCAGCCCCAGCCTAGCCCCAGGCTTCTTCAGTTTTGCATTGCTCAGGCCTGACTTGACAGGGAAAACTGCTTTGGGATTGGGGTGTGCTGCAGGTGTGGCCAGTGTGGCCAAGGCCAGCACTGAGGGCAGGGCCACAGGGCGGAGCTGGGGCTACTGCCCCCAACCCCCGCCCCAGGTCAGGGCGCTCTGCACAAGTATGGAAACATTTTTCTCCTGAGTCTTCATTTGAGAACAATTTAAATTCCTGTAGATGCTGAGGTGGGAGCTGAGAACCTGGGATGAGCAGGTGGGTGGGGCTGAAGCCCTGGGATCAGTGCCAGGCAGGGAGGCCTGGGCTGGGCACCCAGTCCTGGTTTCTGTGAGTCACAGGAGGCCCAGAGTGAATGGGCCTTCAATGTGCAGCTCTCAAGGCAGCACCAGAGGCGTCGCTGGTGCTCAGGAAGCCACAGGTGCTCAAGAGGGAGTCCCAAAGGCTTCTTAGAGAAACAGGGACTTCACCAAGGCCCTGAGGAAGGGGAAGGGCAATTGGATAGGCAGAGAGAGAAAGAAGGGCAAGAAAAAGCCATGCAGAGGTGGGAGACCATAGGACATGTTGGAGAAACAAAAGTAGCTGGCTCCATTTGCCTGAAAAGTAGACTGCAGTAAGGCTGGAGGTAGACTGCAGAGGGTCCCTAAAGCACCTCTGCCACCTCCAACAACAGCCAGATAGGCCCTGCTGGTATCTAGACCCAGGACTCTACCCACCGTGAGGTTTACTCACTGTCTTTGCAGAGTTGAGGGGTAACCCACAGACAAGGTAATGACAAGTGCTTCCATCACACACAGATCCCCCCAACTACTCTGGGACACAGGTACAGGGTGTAATTACTCCCAAGAAGGAGGAGGATGGCTGACAATTCTCTCGCACCCTGGGTAAAGCCCCACTCAACCCCACCTCTACTGTTCCCTCCAGAGGCCGCCTCCACGTGCTGGACATAGCACATCTCCTCCTGTCAGGTCCCAGGTGGGCAGCTGGAGGGGAGCAGAGAGAGTCGAGCTCCTGGACTAATGCCCTGTGCCCTCACCCCCAGCCAGCTCACGGGAGGCTCTGATTCTGGCCCAAGCACTGCAGCCTGGGGAGATTTGGGGTGCTCCTCAATCTACAAGATCCACATGTTGGGAAGAATCCTGGCTCTGGTGTCACATAGACCTGGGTTCAAATCCCAGCTTTGCCACTTACTAACTGAATGGCCCTTGGCATGTTGCCTAAACTCCCTGTACCTCGGTTTCCTCATCTGCAACATGTGGTGTGATCTGGGGACTGTGGATGGTTAGCTGGAGAGAACAGGTGTAAGGTAGCTGGCCCAGTGCCTGCATGGGTGGCAGAGCGAGAAACACATGAAGGGTATGTGTGCAGGGGGAGAAGATGAGCTGACCCAGATCAGCAGCATTTTCCCCAAATTCACACTTAGTCTTCCTCCTGGTAGGGATGACAGGGCAGACTGGGCTTTCAGAGGAGAAGCCAAGCCCAGAGAGGCAAGTGAGCATCTGCGGCTACACTGTGGGAACATGGGGTCCAGCCTAGTCTCCCCTGAACCCCAGCCTGCCCCATGCCCAAGAGGAGCCTATTGAAGAGCCTGGCCCTGGGACATATCCCCGAGCCCAGCTGTTCCCCTCAACCAGGGCGGGTTCCCTGGAAGCTCAGGCCCTGCCCCACCTTTCCCAGAAATCAAGCTGCAGAGTGGGGAGTGGAGCCTGACTTGGGAACAAGTTCTGGCACCTCCATCCAGATAGTGGCACAGGCTGAACCACCTGCCAGGAGGGACAGCCGTAGCAGCAACTCCCGCCCACCCCCAACCCCTGGTGGTCTATCTGGTCAGGGAGAAGGCCAGGCCGTGGAATCCAGGAGGAAAGAGGAGCCATTGAAGAGTTCCCTAAAACCACACAGGCAAGGAGGGGCCAGCCCAGACCCAGCATGGATGAACTCTTCTGCAGACTTTGAGCCCTTGAGAAAGGCTGATAACGTGTTCTCATCCAGAAGGCAGTAGCAGCAGTGGCTCGTGCTGATTACACACTATGCACTAAACACTGTTACTGCATGTTTATTTCATTTAGCCTTCATAACAATCCCCATTGTCTAGATAGGGGAACTTGAGCACAGAGAAGGTAAGGAATTTGACCAAAATCCCAGAGCTGAGAAGGGGCAGAGCCAGAGTTTGATGGGAGAAAGTGAGGCTCTAGCTTCAGAGCATGGGGGCTCCAGCTGGAGGAGCTGTATTCCCAGGCCAGGGAGCCCTGGGGGAACACCTTGTTCTCTCCCAGCTCTACCTCTAAAGTGGGCATCACATGAACGAGCTCTGCCCGGGATGAGAGCTTGTTTGGAGAACGAATCTGATGACAGGACAGCAGAAGAGTCTTCACCTCTGACTCAGGGCTGAGAAGAGCCTGCAAGTAATTTTCCCTGAGCGTTTGGTGTACACAGGATGCTGAGAGGCCCACAAGGCAATGGGTCATGGATTGAAAGTAGAGTGAGATGGAATCTGAGGGGCATAGAGGGAGGTCCCTGCAGGGGACAGTGGGGACACTGGGGGTCAGGGTGTCTGGGTGGGCGTCAACTCACCCCGCTACATCCAGCTCCTCAGTGGTCAGGAGTCCCAGGCCAGCTCTTGGCCACTGCTGCACCTTCAGTGTTTGGTTCAGGACCATCATAAGCACAAGAGTGATGGAAGTGGCAGGTGAACTGAGGAGGGCGTGTGGAGACCCTATCTATGAAGCTATCTCAGTGTGTTCTGTGCACACATCCATGATCTTCCTGTTCCCTAGGAACACCATAGGGAGAGCACAGGACCACTTGGCCTGAAGCCCCCACCCTTGCCTTTTGAAATTGGCAGGACTCCCTGCACTGGGCTGATGGACCAGGTGTGCCCCTGCACCCCAGCACTCACTTGCTCTCTCCTCTGTCCTGGGATAGGACAAGGTCCCCTTCCCAGGCTCCACTTATGGACTAGTGCTCCAGGTTCCATGCAGACCAGGTGTCTGCAGATCTCCTGCCTAGAGACAGCACTTGGGTTAACCTGTGGTGTTCCTCTTAAGATGACGGATGGTGACCTCAACTGAGTGAGGCTCCCATGGGGGCAGAGTCAGAGGACAAGGTGTCTTCTGTGCCCACCTCTGGGCACAATGTTTTTTTTTTCGAGACGGAGTCTCGTTCTGTCGCCAGGCTGGAGTGCAGTGGCACAATCTCGGCTCACTGCAACCTCCACCTCCCGGGTTCAAGCAATTCCCCTGCCTCCGCCTCGTGAGCCCTACTACAGGCGCGCACCACCATGCCCGGTTTTTTTTTTTTTTTTTTTTTTTAAGTAGAGAAGGGGTTTCACCATATTGCCCAGGATGGTGTCGATCTCCTGATCTCATGATCCACCTGCCTCGGCCTTCCAAAGTGCTGGGATTACAGGCATGAGCCACCGCACCCGGCCTGGGCACAATTTTTAAAAGAGAGACCACATCTACTAGAGCAGGGGTCCCCAACTTCTGCACTGCGGACCGGACCGTACCAGTCTTTGGCCTATTAAGAACCAGGCTGCAGAGCAGGAGGTGAGCTGTGGGTGAGCGAGCATGACCGCCTGAGCTCCGCCTCCTGTCAGATCAGCAGCAGCATTAGATTCTCATAGGAGTGCGAATCCTACTGTGAACTGTGCATGTGAGGGATCTAGGGTGCAGGCTCCTTAGGAGAATCTATTACCTGACGATCCGAAGTGAAACAGTTTCATCCTGAAACCACCCCCACCCATCCACCCCTACTCTTCCTCCCCACCCCACCCCTGTCCATGGAAAAATAGTCTTCCAAGAAAATGGTCCTTGGTGCCAAAAAGGTTGGGGACCGCTGTACTAGAGAAATGATCACAAGGACCCTGCTGGGAGAGGGGGAGCGGGAGACAGGGCCCCAGACACAGGACCCATCGTGACCTCTTGTTGCTCCAAGGAGACACTGAGGCATAGGAGGTAGAGCCAAGGCGGCAGGTGGGGGTGGGGTGCAATGCCTCTTTATGGGGAGAGGGGCTAGGACACTGCCCCAGCTGTCCTATCTGGCAAACTGGGAGAGTAGGGCTGGCACATGCCAGGAGCTACCAGTGGGTCTCCCAGAGCCCATGGTGAGAGCCCTCCTTGGGCCTGAGGCCTATATCCCGCCTCCCTGTCCATTGTGGGGGCACTTATGATGGAGTCTTCTTGTCCCCACCAGAAGATGCTTGGATTCTGTTAATAACTGTATCTCTTCAAACACACTATGCTGGCTCTTGCTTCTCGAACTTTCTATGTGCCGTTCCCAGCCTCACCCCCAACCTCTTCCCCTTGATTTTCCCCTCCTCACCCTCTGGCACTTGGCCTAGACACTCTTTCCTTCAGAAAGCCTTCCCACCTGCCAGGGCTATGCATCTCCCCAGCATCGCACCCCCCATCCTCCTCTGTCACCCAAGGCTGGGACCTCTGCTTGCTGTTCCCCTGCTGCTGGATGTGAGCTCTGTGAGCTCCATGAGGAATGTGCTGGCTTAAATCACAGCACCCCACACCCAGCACAGTGTCTAGCGTATAGTTGGTGCTCAGGAGGTATTTGAATGATTGAATGAATGAATGAATAAGAAATGAGGCCAAGACCCCAGGCTAAGACCCTCCTTGTGGCCCAAGGACCATTTCCTCTTCATCTCTCACCACATGGATCCCAGTGCTTGGCATACAGCACTGGATAACAGGTCTGCATTTTCTCCTGGGAGCATGGGAGCCACGCCTGCAGGAAGAGACGAGTCTAACAGAGTGTGGCATTGGGTGGCATAGCTGTGACAGCACATGCTCTAGCAAGCAGAAGTGGATTCGCTCTGGCTGGGAGACCACAGGAAGCCTTTCCAGACACAGCTCATCAGGCACTTGCTGATGGGTGGCAAGGGGGAGCCAAGGGAAGGAATCAGGAATTGGGAGAAATTCCATGCCTAGCAAAGGGATGAAGGGTCAAGAGCATGTGTCCTCTCAGGCTTTCCTCTGGAGAGGAGGATGGTGCCCTCTCATCATTTCCTTGTCTTTCTGCCAACTGAAATCCATGCCACCAAGCTGTCCTCTTCAGCTTAGGACCCTGTGGTTTAAGCCCTCGAGGATGTGCAGATCATGGGAGGGGGAAACTGAAGCACCCAGATTAACCCACACCTCTTAACAACTCAGACCTGAATGGCTGCCCAATAAAACCGGCCTTCCTTCCTTCCTCAAGAGCTCCCTGTCCCTCAGACACCTGGTTCCTAGGGCCCTGGCTAGGAGGAGAAAGAGAATGGGAACCATCCAAAGAGGCCTGCATTGTTCTCCAGTGAGTGACTCACACAGGGAATGCTCTGTCCCCCTCAACAGCATTTTTCCCATGTGCTGTTTTGGTGACTTCCAGGAGCTATGATCAGAAGTCCTTTCCACTGCTCTTGCTTCCTGGGCTGTACCTGGGCCCTCCACCCTCTCCCCAGCTGGAGGCAAGCAGGGGGACCAGACAGGGGAAAGCTCCTCCGAGCCTGGCAGATGCCGGGGGCCTGTGAGACCAAGGTCTCACCTCAGTTTCTCTCTCTCTCTGAAGGGGAAGTGACAGAAATGCCAGTCAGTGTGTGGTGGCTTTTTATTACGGGCGTGAAGTGGGTGTGGGGGCAGGCAGGAGGGGTGGCTCCCACCTAGACCAGCTCCCCATTTCCAAACAGGAGCTGTCCAGGGAGCCCAGGAGGACCCAGGAACTGGGGGAGTGCAGGCCAGAGACAGGTGTGATCGAGGAGCAGATCTTTGGTGAAGGAGGCTGGGCCCTACTTCCAGCGCCCGGTGACTTTGGCCTTCCCGCGGGTCTTGGAGCTGCAGGGGAAGCAGGACCCAGTGACATGGAGACACAGGCAGGGTAGCAGGTCACCATGGGGCTTGGGTAGGATGGGGGTGCCAAAGGTGAGAGGAGCAGCCTGGAGCTGCCTCCAGGGGCAGAATAGGGCAGCAGCCTGAAGCTGGAGGGAGGCTTCTCTGCTCCATATCCCACACCCACCAGCAATCAGAGGCCACAGGGAGAGAAGCACGAGGCCCTGGAGGACCCAGAGAAGGAAACCTGTGGGCTGAAGCAGAGGAGGAAAGCCTGGGAGCCTGGTGCGCTCCAAGGAGTAACGGGATGGCTGGAACGTAGGGAAGGAGGGGACAGGCGGTGGGCTAAGCGAGGATGACCTCAGACACTTACACTTTCTGGTTATCGTTGATCCTGTTTCGGAGAACATTGATCTGCAAGAAAAGTGGGAAAGACAAAGAGCAACACTGAAGCTGATTGGCTCAGGTCCCAGGTGGCCTGGGGATGGGGAGAAGGGGGCTGAGTGCAGTGGTGCAGTAGAAGGAGGAGCATCGAAGAGTAGGAGGAGTTAGGATAGTCAAGGGTTAGGAGGGGCCCGTGTGCCACAGGCAGAAGCCAAGGAGCAGCTTCCAGGATGCCTCATGGGCCTCTCACTGTGGGGTTCCAGGGCCATAGTAGGTTCAGGATGAGAGTCCCATAAGGAGGGCCTCTGAGAGCTGGGCACAAAGCTGGAGGCTGTGTCATGGAGCCCTCCTAGCAGCCCAGCCCAAGACCCCTCTGGGGCTCCCCGACCCAGCTGTCCACCATCCCAGAAGCTGTGCCCTTTGAGGGGTAGCATCCCCATGCACCACCCCTGCAGGGCGCTGCCCCAAAGTTTGGCAAATCTGTGTCCTGTTGGCCAGTACAGAGTTCAGTGTGGAACCAAAAAAAAAAAAGTAAAAAGTGGAAGACGCAGGCCTAGAGAGGCCATAACAATGGCTGACACCTGCTGAGCATTTAGTGGGTGCCAGGCTCTGTCCTGAGCACCTTCCCAGATATGAACCCATAGGACTGCTATGAGGGCATAATAAGTTAATACATGGGACATGCTGGGAACAGTGGTTGGAACACTATAGTAATAACAATAATTAGTATTATCTCTGTAACCCTCACAATCACCCTGTGAAGTAGATCGTAGTGTTACCTGTGGAAATGGAGGCAAGGAAGAGTAGACTAACTCACCCAACGTCACACAGCCAGTGAGGGGCACAGGTCAGGCATTATGGCTCCAAAGTCCATGCCATTGTCACCAGGCAATACAGCCTCTCTCCGTATTGGGAGGTGGGAGTGCCCTGTAGCCACTGGGGCCTGAGCCTGCCCAGGGAAGGGCTTCTTGCCCAGGGAGGAGTGGTTTGGCAGGAGCAGCAGAGGAGACCCTCCAGGGGAAGCTGAATTCTTCCCTTAGTCAGCAAAGGCGCCCCAGGGCCGGGGTTGGGGGGCTGCGTAGGGAAGGGCTGGTACCCAGGTCTGAGCTCAGGGATGTAGCATCCATGTCCTCTAAGCCATTTCCTTGCCTGGTGTGTGTTCGCCTAGGACCCTCATTAGTGCACATAGGACACTGAAAGACTGTGGGCTTGAAGCTCAGCCTAACTGTGCCCACACCAGGGCCTTGGGTGTACCTGGGGAGAAGCACCTCTCTGAGGGCAGCCCTCCCCCTCCACTGGGGGTCCTGGCTTGGTGCATCCTGGTCCTTGTATCCAGCTCAGATCACTGAGCTGCTGCCTTGACATGTTAGACACCCCCAGGTTTGGAACCCCAGGAAAGTGTCTCTGCTCAGCACCCGCAAGCTCTCAGACACTTCCAGCAAGCAGTTGTCAACGTGGTGGACATGGTACGCTGCTGAAGGCCAGGCAGCAGGGGCAGATGCAGGAGCTGAAGGGGGCTGGTGGGTGATAGGGACAGGGACCCAGGGACCTGCAGCAGTATTATGGGACGCAGTGAACCAGGAGGAGCGTGAGATGGAGACGCTGGGCGGGGACAGCATGGCAGCCCACCTCGTATTTCTGCTGCTTGAACTTCTCCTGCAAGTCGAACTTCTCTGCCTCCAAGTTATGGATGCTCTGCCACAGCTCCTTGGCCTTCTCCCTGCGCAGGCAAGGGTGGGAATGGGATGAGGGCCAGTAAGGAAGGGCCCTCCTGGGCCTCCGTCCTGGTCCCGGCCCACCCCCCAGGGTTCCAGCCCTCCTTGCCACCTCCAGGCCTGCCAAGGGTACCCCAGCCCACCCCCTGGGCCTGACCCAGCCTGGGGACCAGACGGCAGCACCCAGTGCTCAGGAATGGACACCAGGGGCTGCCAGGGCAAAGTTCCAAGAACAAACAGGGAGCAGGAGAAGCCCTTCTGGCGCAGGAGAGCATCTAGTTCAATCCCCTGTACTGACACCCGTGTGCAGGTGGGTAAGATGAAGCTCAGAGAGGTGGGGCACCTGCTCAGTTCTCTTTGCCCATCAACAAAGCCCAGAAAGGAGCTGGCCCCACCTGCTGGAGCCCAGCTCTGGTCCCACCAAATTTGCCGTGGGAAAATATGTGAGGCAGTCACGCCCTCTGGTGGCTCATACAAGAAGTGTCCTCGGCCCGACCCCTCCCGGAGCAGATGCGGGCAGTGCCCCAGGACCCCTCCTCCCAGCCCCCACCTCAGCTGATCTTCATTCAGGTGGTCGATGGCCAGCACCTTCCTCCTCTCAGCCAGAATCTTCTTCTTCTTTTCCCGCTCGGTCTGCCTCTTCCCACTTTTCCGCTCTGTCTGAAGGGTGTGGAAAGCAGAGAACACTGACCAGATTGCCCCCCTCCCTGTCCGCTAACCCTCCCCAAACCCCGTGCGGGTGGAGCAAGGCCTGTAGGAGGGCCAGGTTCTTATGCTCGTCTTCCTGCCACACCCCACACTACCAACTACATGCATTCCCTGGGGAAACTGAGGCGGGGCAAGGAGGATCACGTCAGCCTCTTCCTTCTTTGCCTAACTAATCTCTTCCACTTCTCACCAGCTTCCCCCCGTCCCTAGCCAGCCCAATCTCTTCACTCCTCCCCTCCAGCAAGGCGCCTTTCCCTCCCAGGGAGCTCCCCAAAACTATGGGGAGGAAGAACGCGTGAGGTTTTTGGTACCCACCTGGGCCTGCTAAACCGGGAAACCATGAGAGAGAGGCCCAGAGAAAAAGACCAAGACGGCAACAGAGACACAGAGAGAAGGCGGGAAGACAAAGGCAAAGAGACACGGAAGAGAAGATTCAGACACTCGCTGTAGGCAGCCGGGTTTACTAGGACGTGGGTCTGGGGGTTACAGCAGGGGCTGTTTGATAGACTTTGATGCCAAAGTCTTGGCTGGTGTGGTCACCATGGGGACAGAGGCAGGGGGTGGCCTAGTTCTGAGCTGGGGACTAAGCTGGAAATCTAAGAAAATGTTTTGATTCCTTCCCTACCCAGAGAAAATAAATTTCACATACCCCTCCTCCCTTGAGACTGGAGGATCTAGGAGGAATGGGGCCCAAAAGTTAGGGATTGAGAGTCAGTTTCCAGGAACAAACCACCTCACATCTGTGCGGCACATAGACACTTTCCATGGTAGCTCATCTGGGCTTCTCAAAGCATCAAGGCAGACAATACAAGTGCCAGTTAAGGAAACTGAGGCTCAGAGGTTGCAAAAGCTCACACAACTGTATGTGGCAGAGTTGGGTCTCCAACTAGAGCTCTGACTATAGGCACTAGGCTCTTCCAGCTGCACCCAGCCTCCTTGAGGGATCCTGAGCACTGCTGGGGCCAGGCACGGGGAACGCCACTGGTGCCCCAGGCTCTGCCTGTAGCCCCTATCCCAGCAGGCCCCTCCTAGTGCAAGCCACGGTCAGGCTGAAAACCAGCTCAGGGGCTGGGCATGAGGAGACCTCAGTCTCCCACCCACAACAGCTGGGAATCTCTTCCTGGGATCTGACCTAAAGTCTACCTGCTGCAGTGGACACCTCATTCCTCAGGGCTATACCAGGACCTCCTGGCGACCCCTGCTGCTCCCCACCTACCTTCTGGATGTAACCCCCAAAATGCATCATGTTGGACAAAGCCTTCTTCTTCCGGGCCTCATCCTCAGCCTTCCTCCTGTTCTCCTCCTCCTCTCGTCGAGCCCTCTCTTCCTGATTTACAGCAAGGAGGAAGAAAGCAAATTAGGGGAAAGGACGGGAAACCCCGATTCTGGGCTGAAGCTTATGGTCTTTATGGGTGAGCTCAGCTTTCTGTCCGCTGGGCAAGGAGCTTTCTGAGGGGGTAGCTCCCAGCACAGGGTTGGCCCACAGGAGTCCACTGACTGAGAAATGACTGTGTGAATGAATGAGGTCTTGATCCCCAAATGTGAGGTCTCGTCACCCCCTCAAGCTGGGAGTGCCCCTGGAAGACCTGTTGCTCTGGAAATGCCTTCAGCAGCTGCAAGGAAGAAAGCTACAGGGCCTTCAGTTCCCACGAAGTCTGCACTGGGGAAGGCATGAGGGCTGGAGAGTGTTATAAAATAACATGTTCATAAGGACCCAGGCATTTCTCTCTTGTTTGCTGATACATTGTCAGAACCAAGACAATGCCCAGCACTTCCTAGGTTGATATTGATTTTTTTTTTTTTTTTTTTTTTTGAGATGGAGTTTCGCTCTTGTTGCCCAGGCTGGAGTGCAGTGGCGTGATCTCGGCTCACCGCAACCTCTGCCTCCTGGGTTCAAGTGATTCTCGTGCCTCAGCCTCCCAAGTAGCTGGGAGTACAGGCATGTGCTACCACCGTCAGCTGATTTTGTATTTTTAGTAGAGACGGGGTTTCTCCATTTGGTCAGGCCAGCATCGAACTCCCAACCTCAGGTGATCCGCCCACCTTGGCCTCCCTAAGTGCTGGGATTGCAGGCGTGAGCCACCGCACCCGGCCAATATTGTCTCTTGACTGATTTCATTCATGTTGATGAAGAGAGGGGTCTGGGGGCCCAGCGGGAGCTGGGAGCATGGGGGTCTCCATGGGCCTGGGCTGGGGGTCACTCACAGCCAGGCGGTTCTGCCGCTCCTTCTCCCGCTCATTCCGGATGCGCTGCTGTTCGGCCCGCTCTGCCCGACGTCTCTCCTAAGGCGAAGAGGCAAAGCCCACCCAGGTGTGCATAGGGAGAAGGTGACATTGCAGGTACAGAAACCTGCATGGTGTGGCAAGGGAATTCCTGGGGGGGTTCCTCCCAGAGTGTTGAAGCAGTGGTGCCCGGCCTCCAAGGGCCTCCACTTTCAGCCAGCTCCATGGACATGCACAGCAGGGTACCTGCGGTGACCCATCTCCAACATTCCTCATGGTGAGACTGCCCTCCACAATTGGGAAACATCAGGCAGGCTCCTCCTGAGCTCTGCCCTCACCTGCATCCCACCCTGCCCTGGCAGCTGCTCTGTGCCATATGCTTGGATAGATGGCCAAGTCATTGCTCCAGCCAGAGCAGCATATCTGTGGGAAGGCAAGTTTGATGGGGAGAAACAAAAGCAATCAAAGCAGCCTCCATGATCTGCAGGAGAAGGACGTGGGATTCTGCAGGTCACACTCAAGTTCCCTTCATCTGTAGGGGAAAAGGAGGCAAGGGCAGGGGTGGGGCAGCAGGCCTGTGACCAACCAGTCCATAGCCTGGGCCTGAATTAGGCCCTGGGGAGGCCTGAAACAGATCAGACTCAGCTCTGGCAGTCAAGGAGCATCCAGTTGGGTTGGGGAGAGCAGGCAGGGACCCAAGACACCAGTCAGGGCTGCAGGAGCTGTGCAGAGTGCTGGAGAGCCCCTGAAGGAGAGCTCACACCCAGCTGGGTTTGAGGCACCAGGGAAGGCTGTCTGGAGGAGGTGGGGCCTCGCGAAAGGGAAGGAGGACAGACTGGGCCATCAGAGAACATTAGGTGGGCAGACTGGACACCTACGATCCTGTCCTTCAGAGAAACGAGCTCCTCCTCCTCCTTCTTCCTGTTCTCAAAGTGAGCCTCAATCAGCGCCTGCAACTCATTCAGGTCCTTCTCCATGCGCTTCCGGTGGATGTCCTGTGGGTGGACCACTGCGGCTCAGAGGCTGCCCCTCCAAAGAGGCCAGGGGAGAGATGGGTGGGCTAGACACACCCCACCACAATGCAGAAGACCTCTGGCAGGGTCTGGCGCCTGGTCAGGGAAGGGGCAACTGTGGCCTGAACCCAGGACCACACTCATGGACGGGCACCCACCCTGGCCGGTGCTGCACCCATCCCACCTGTGCTCTACCACAGCCCCAGGTCACAAAATCTCTGTCACTGGGGGCCCTTGGGACTATCCCCAGCCCAGGCCTGCTCAACCCACAGCCACCACTCACATCAAAGTCCACTCTCTCTCCATCGGGGATCTTGGGAGGCACCAAGTTGGGCATGAACGACCTGTTGGAGAGAAGAATAGTCAGTGAGCATCAGCCCCATTCTGGACCCAGGGACTAAGAGTGTCCAGGACAGGGTCCTACTCCTTCCTAGAGAATCTTCCAGCACTGCCCCCACCAACCACAACAATGATATTAACACTGATGTCAACAATGGCAGTCCTCAGCCTTGCTCAGCACCTGGGAAAGCACAAAGCTCTTTCACATATGCCATTTCACTTCATGCTCATGATATGCCCATGAAGTAGGTATTGTTAATCTCACTTGGGAGAACTGAGGCTCAGGGAGGTAGAGTGACTTGCTCAAAGCTACACAACTTGGAATCCAAGAATCTGTGACAAGATGGCATGCTTGTCGGACTCCAAATCCCCTGGTGGACCCCGCAGACACTCGCCATGAACCCGGGAGTCTTGCAGTTTGGTCCTAGTGCCACCACATACTGAGACCCAGGGGGTTCTCTGATTCTTCGTATCTCCATCTTCCCCCAGCTGTGTGGAGCTGAAATGAGATACCGCAGTGCACAAGAGGCCAGGAAAGGGAAAGGCACTGGACAAATGAACTGATCTGGGATGTCTTGGGCTGGTTTCAGAAGCCCCCACTGAAATGGGAAGAGCCTGTGAGTGGGAAGAGGTGCCATCTGCTGGCAGGGTTGGCATCATCAAAAGGGAAATGCTCCCTATAGCCCAGCCCCCCAGCAGACACCACCTCCAGGTGGGTTTCACGTGTGTGGCACCAAGCCGCCCTGCCCTGCCCTGCCCCCTCTCAGCTCTCTGAAGCCGCCATGCCTAGGCTGGCACGGTTTCATTGTTTAGCTCCCCACAATTTGCTTCCCTTTATCCCCAGGTCCCACTTCGGCCATGGAGGAAGGTGTTCTGGCCATACTGTGAGAGAGGAGAGTGTCTGTTCAGGGCACTTCATCTAGAAGAACATAGCCTCATCCCTGCCAGGGTGCAGGATCAGTGATGGAGTGTTGGGTGGAATTCAGCCCTCACTCCCTTAGGAAGAGATCCTTGTGCAGTACACAACTTGTACAACTGTATGTGGTAGTCTGTGCCCAACAAACCCCCAGCCCATGCCCACTGCCCCTATTGCATCCCTGTTCCATCATTATCCTCTCTCCCTGAGCCTCTGCTCCTGACTCTACCCAGATGCATCCCACTCACCTGGGCTTGGGTTTGGACTCCTCCATTGGGCCATCTGGAGGAGACAGAAGCACACAGCCATGGGTCAGGGGGCCCCAGATGTGGTCCCAACTCCACCCTCGATGAGCTAGACCCCTGTGGATTTGCATTTCCCCAGCTGCACAGAGAGTCCCTCCCGGCACTGGGGAGCCTGATTCCAGAAGCATCCAGGAGAATAAAGGCAGCAGGGGCTGCAGATGCCACACTCCCTCTCCCATAGAGTTCTGCAGGGCACACACTCATGCAGTGTGGAATTTCACACAAAGCCTTCTCTCACTCATCAGTTCTGGGCAAAGCAATTTTGCTTCTTTTGGGCTTCACAGTGGGGAGGATTCCTTTGGAAAGGTCCCCAGGGGTCCTGGCCCTAGAATCCCTTCCCAGGTCTTTGCCTCCTTTGTTACCCCCTGGACTTCCTGGTAGCCACAGGGCAGAAGCTGATGACATGATTCCAAGCCCCAGCTGGTTGTCCCCTCCCCTCTGGAGAAGTGACTGGGACCACCTAGAACCCTGGTGAAGGCTGCAGCATGACGATGACTGCAGCAGTGGCCCACCATGACCATCTATGCATTGGGATTTCATCCTACGGATGCCACATCCTACAAGTGACTTCACCTAAGCTCTAGGAGCTTCATGTGTAGATATGACTTCTGGGTCCCATTGCTCTGTCCAGACCAGGGGGCTGGACAATGGTCCCCTCTCCCACTGGGTGCCACCAATGCAGCTTCTCTGGGAGGAGAAGGGGCAAAGTTTAAAGCTCAACATCTAAAACTTCAGAAGTGCCACCAAGTTCTGTCCTCTCCTCTCCCAAACCCTCTCAGTGTACACCCACTTCCCTGGAAGGAGCACGGTGGGCATTCTCCTCCAAAGCTGCGGGGAGGGGCTCCTTTGCCTCCCTTGTACCTCTCTCCTGATATCCTTACCTTCAGCTTCCTTTGCTTCCTCTTCTTCTCCATCTTCTAAATGAAACACGAGAAATCAATCAAGGTCCTTGTTCTGAGCTCAAGTCCCCCCATCCCACCAAGAGCCTCCCCAACAAATAAGTCCTAGCTAAGATGCACGCTGTTGGTTTTTGGGGTCACAGAGCTGTGTCTCGCACGCACATTCCCCTGGACCCAAGACTCTGCCTGACACAAGAGAAGGGCTGAGTCAACGTTTGTTGACTGGGCAATCAACAGTTGAATCTTAGCCAATAGGAGAATCAGGTGCACATGGGAAAGCCTGTTCTGGGGTTTCTTACTGCCTAGGAATGGCTCCGGGGGCTCTCACCACCCCCTGAGGTCCCTGCACCCTCATCCAGAGACTTACCTTCTGCCCTGGTCTCCTCGGTCTCAGCCTCTGCTTCAGCCCCATCCTCAGCATCCTCTTCTGCTGCCTCCTCCTGCTCTAGAGAAGTGAAGCAGACAGAGTGAAGAAGCAGGCCCCACTCATGCTATCAGGCAGAACCCAGAGCAGAGAACAGGCAGTGGGGAGTGGGGATGGGGGTCAAGACATCCAGGTCCAGACGAATTTGGGGACAACCAACGTGAATGCCAGGGGGCTGCCATTCTTGGTTTTGACTGTCAGCTGCCTCCTCCCACCCAGCTTAGCCCCACTCATCCCAGAGACCTCTCTGATGACAGGACTCCACCTCCTTCCCCAACTTTCCAGCCCAGAAGTTCCACCCCGTGTCTGGCACCACAGAACATGCCCTGCTTAAGCTGAGGTGTCCGGAAGCTCCTGTCCTGAACCTAGTGACTCTAGACACCCTCAATCCACATCTCAAAGAAATCAAAAGAGTATGACTGTGTGGCTGGATGGTGCGCCCAACATCTGGATCTTCATACTATCCAGAAAGTGGACAGGATTTTTCTATTTTTATCCATTTGTTTGGCAGGATGTGGCCCCCATCTCAATCAGGCACTTGGAGTAGACAGACAGACACAGATAAGGGAGACAGGATGCTGCCTGGCCTGGGCTCTGCCTGTAGGAAGTGTTCTGTGATGCCTGTTCACTGATGCACTGGGAAGTGGGTGCCTCTTGGCAGAGGGAGAAGAAAAAGCCTCAGGCAGGAGGAAGACACCATCATGGGAGAAGGGTCGGCCTTCATCCTCTCTGTCCTCCCTTCCCAGGTCTGAGTCCTCTCTGAAGCCTGGAGATGCCTTTTCTTTGATCCCTGCAGGAGTCTTGCCTCAAAATGATCCTTCTAGGTGTGAAAGCAGAGGGCTAGCGAGGAAGGACATGGCCATTGTGGGGTTCACCTTTAGGCCATCCTGTTCACACCTCTGCCACCTCATCTGACATGTCACTTCTCTGTACAATATACCCCACCCCACCCAGTGGCCATGCCACATCCCAAGGATGGGGAGCTTACTATCTCCCCAGCACACCGACTGCATCTTGAGATATCACTGTCAGGACGCACTTTCTAAAATTACGCCCTGGTCTCACTCTCTTGTCTTGGTCCTGTGCTCCCCATCAGCAGGGCGCATCTGAAGGCTGACGTCATGTCCTTCCTGCTCTGGCTATTTCCAGTCTCCCTGGCTGTTCTCCAGAGGACTTTGTCCCCAGACCCCCCAATCAACACCCTGGACACCCTGCCTGGGGCTGTCCAGCTCCTAAGGAGCGTCAAGCACGGAACACTGGGATGTGCGCGGGGGCAGAGTGGCGCTGCTGGCTTCCAGATGCCAGGCCCCCTCTATGGCCACATTTGGAGCAGTTTGGGAGACCAGCCAACCTGGGTCCCTCCCACCGCCCAGCCCAGGGAAAGGATCAGGAACCAGGAAGAGGAGCCAGTGGCCCTGAGGGTCAGGCATGATGAGCAACTCAGAACTGTGATCCTGGTCCCTGGGACGACTGACCCACTCCATCCCTGACCCCAACTCCCACCCCCCAGCCCCCAGAGCAGGGCCCCTGGACAAGCAGGCTGTACTCGGGACAGCAGGCAGCAGAAAGCACCACAGAAGGAAAGGCTGTACTACCGTCTTCATCCTCTCTCCAGTCTTCCTCTTCTGAGGTTCAGGGAGTGGCCGCAGCGGAGGGGAAAAGCGAGACAGGTTAGTCTAGGAGCAGAGAGCCCAGGGCAGGAGCAGCCACCCAGCGCAGTGGTTTTAAGAGTGTGGGCTTTGGAGTTAGGCCGGCGTTCCAATTCCCAAGCCACTACTTTCCAGCAACAGGGGCAACTCTCTTCTCAGTTGCTTCCCTGAGCCTCAGGTGCCTCATCAGTAAAATGGGGATCATTCTGCTCACTTCTCAGCCCTAGTGAGGACTGAATGACCTACCACGCATAGAGCGCCCAGCAGGTGCCTGGCATAGGAGGAGCACGCTATCTGTGGTAACTGCACTGCCTCTAGACGACAGAGCCTCGGCTTCCTTCTTACGAAGACAGAGGCCCCTAAAGAGCGGAGAGTGGGGGATAATTCACTCCCATCAAATTTCCTGCCCTTAACGAGCATGCCCATGTTCCTGCTCTGAATGAGGCTCTTGGGTATTCTGCAAACCATGTCCAGTTTCCAGAAGCCACACTTTAGAAAGGCTCACTGGAGAGCCTGGCCCCAGGGGAGATTTGCCCAGCCTTTTGGGAGGAGGCTGCCCCACCTGAGAAGGGTCCAGCATTATAACCCTAAGGAAAGAGGCTGCATCTACAACAGTTGTTCTATGTACAAATATCTGCCCAAAAAACAGTTCCAGCAAGTGGAACAATTTCTCTCCTGGAAGAAGGACACTTGGCACTATCTATCCTGCAGGCTTAGCGGACACCCATCTAGAGGTTGCTCTCTCTTGATCATTTGCAGCCAGATCCTCAGCTGTGTGGGAGGCGGGTCTCATCTATTCACGGCAAGCAAGGCAGATGCTACATGGCTCAGACCCCAGTGCAGTGGAGAATGACTCTGTTAACTCACAGCCAAATTCTACCGTGTGTGGCAGGCAGATTGGTCCCAAATCCAGAGATCTATGTCACTAACTCCACCACCCCAAACCTGTTACAAGGAAGTGGGAAATCCTCCAAAACAAAGGAAGGGCCACCATATCAGGAGTCTGTTCAGGGAACACAGCAGAATTTGGAACCAGCTAGATTTTTGATTCAAAAATATATTTCCAATAGCTTCTGAAGTATCTGGTGTTCTTTGAAAACCAAAAAAGATGCCTGTGACCTCTTTCAGTTTCTCCTGTGACTTTCTCTTCTGTCTCCTCTTTGGCCAGACACCCCTGGAACAGCCCTAAATGTGCAGGAGGGTCCCCATTTTCCCTAGGAGCCATGGGGAGCAAAGGAGGGGCCATCTGAGCTCCCCCCTTGGACCTTCATAGAGACCCTTCTCCTAATGTCTACACGCCACAGGCTGAAGTGATACCTGAGCCACTAAAAGGCAGGGTCCACCTGCCTGGGGTGTAGGGGGAGGACTGGCATGAAGCCTCTGAATCACTTCCATGCACCAAGCTCTCAGGAAGAAGGAAAAGTGAGGGCATTCTTTCAGAGAGATGTGGGACCCCCAGCTGAGGAGGGCAAGGGGTTAACTGATCAGAATAGGAGCAGCAAGAGGGGCCTCTGCAAGCTCAGAGTCATAACAAAGCTTCATGCCGAGATAAGACTTCTCAGATCACTGAGCAATTTCATACTCACAATCACATTTGAGAAATTACTAAATGGAATCTTTCAGGGTGTATCATGGCATTGTGGTTATGTTTTTTTAAGTAGTACTTATCTCTTAGAGATACAGTGTAGCGAAATCTTGAAGCATGAAATGACATGGTGCCTGGGAACAATTTTGGACGTCTGCTCTAAAATAACTGGGGGAAGGCGGAGTATAGAGGAAAGAAGATTGGCCCTAAGATGATGATTGTTGAAGCTGGTAATGGGTACATTGGGCAGGGGGAGCATTATTATTATTATTGCTACCTTTATATGCATTTAAAATTTCCCATGATAAAAGGGAAAAGAAGCAAAAGTAATTGGGAAAAGTGGTCACTGGGTTTGAAGCAAATGACAGACAGAAGAGACAGGTTTAAATTGTTTGCCTCAAGACCCGAGCAACCCAGATAGGACTGATTCCCATTTTAGAAGGCACCGTTGTTGGAGGATCTTGCTGAGCTGAGAGTGAGGAGCAGGGACAGATGAGCTGCTTTCCCAGGGCTCCCAGGATTTCCACATTCCTGAGCCTGCCCCTTTCTGGCTCTCCATCTGCCTGAGGTACATACCTTCAACAGCTGCTTCTGCTCAGAAGAGAAGTCCAGGCAGCAAGAGAAGAGAGAAGAGGTGGGTCAGTTTCAAACCAGGCTGTCTTTGATCCAAATGAGTACACACGTTTACGCTTACCTTCCTGCTCCCTGAGAGCAACAGGAAACACTGTTAGTAGCTCGCACACATGCACATGCAAACACACATGCCTGCACACATATGTACACATGCATGCATGCACACACATGCACGCACAGGCTTGCACACACTGGCCTTTCCCCAAAGATAATCTCCCCTTTTTTTCCCCTTGTTGGCTAGTGGAGTCCACGCTGCCCTGCCCACCTTGCGATGACACCCACTAGTCTGGCCTGCCCTTCTCATGCAGGGCTGCCTCCTACCATCCTCGGCAAGCCTCCGCACCGGCCAGCTTCATCTCACCAGCTTTCTGCTCACTTACTCTTTCCATCTTTGCCCAGGCTGTATCCCTTTCTAGAAAGTCCTGCCCTCTCCCAAATCTCTTATCTCTCCAAATTCTACACAGGTAGGACCTGCCTTCTCCACACAGCCCTCTGACTGTTCCAGCCCCTGATCTCCCTCTCCTCAGAACTCCTGCACTACCAACAGCTCGCCCTCCACACCGGGTCCCATTTGCTAATTTCTTCCCCCAGTTTATGTCTTCATATCTCAACAAGATAGTAAGTTCTGTGAGGGCCGGAGCTGTGCCTATACCTCTGTCTCCTCCCTGGTGACCACTATCCTCCGTAGTTATTGGATTGGCTGTGTCCCGCCCCCTGGTTTCCCTCTGGGACAGGACTGTGGGCAGGGCACTGTCAGGGAGAGGAGGGATCCAAGACGGGGTGATAACACTGGGTTCTGAGCTGGGTTTTGGGGAGCACAATCAGCTCTGTGGCCTCTGGAGAGTCATTGAACCTTCCTCAGTCAGTTTCAGGAGACCCAACGTCTCAGCTTCTCTGTTCATGGCCAGTCCCCTAGCCAGGACTGGCCAAGGACCCCAAAGACCCTGGAGCTGAACCTCTGTGCTTCCCAAAGTCCCTCAGCCTGTGCTCTGCCTGGGATCTACAACCCAGGGGTACAGCAGTGGAAAGGAAATGGCTATATCTCTCCCCAGGGTGCCCAAAACACACATAGCTACTTCTACCCAGAATCCTAGGACAGCTAGGAGGCTCCTGGACCAGGCGTCAGGGCAGCGGCGGGAGGGGACCCCACTCAGGCAGGATGCTCCAGATACTCACTCCTCGTACTCTTCCACCACCTCTTCCGTGTCAGACATGGTCTCTGCTCTCCCTCCAAAAAGAGAAAAAAGTCAGTGCAGGTGCAAAGGGAAGCCTGCCTTCCTCAGAAGAGCTCTGGCCCCTGTTTTACAGAGATCAAAGAGGCCTGGGCTGAATCTAGTTCCACCCCTTATGAGCTGTGCGACCTGCAACAAAAAGCCTCTTTCCTCCCCTGCCAGGGGAGATAGTGACACCCACATGGCAGCAAGGCCACCTGCTGACGTCCACTTCATTCCTCGCCCCTGAACAGGCAACACTGCCTGGGATGCTGCATTTCCATCTGTGACACTCAAGACAATGTCTGCAGTTTCTCACCCTTTCCGTCCACTCCGCCCACCCCCACTCCACAGGATCTGTTTGGCACTGCACAAATCTTCACTGCACAAAGGCTCACTGCAGCCTCAACCTTCTGGGTTCAAGCGATTCTCCCACCTCAGCCTCCTGAGTTGCTGGGACTATAGTTGTGCACCACCATGCCCAGCTAATTTTTGTATTTGTAGTAGAGCTGGGATTTTGCCACATTGCCCAGGCTGTTTCGAACTCCTGGGCTCAAGGGATCCTCCTGCCTTAGCCTCTCGAAGTGCTGAGATTACAGGCGTGAGCCACCACACCCATTTCATCTGTGCTGGACAAAAGTGAGACCTGGACAAAAGGTATTTGGGCACCCCAAGAGACCGGCCTGGACAAAATTTATTTAGAGACCGTATCTCTAAATAAATAAATAAAAGCACACAGAAGGGATCCTTGTGGTTTGGGATCTTTTCAGTATGTCCACTATGGTGATGGATACATGAACCTACACAGGTTAAAGTTGTTTAGAGTTTCTCACACACAAGGTGCAATTGTGGGCAAATCTGAATAAGATCATAGATTGTATTGATGCCAAATCTTGGTTTTGATATTGTACTAGTTTTGCAAATGTTGCCCTTGGGAGAAACTGGGCACAGTGCGTAAGGGCTCGCTATTAAAGACAACTGCATATTAGTCTTTAATTATCTCAATGAAATTCTGATTAAAAAAATGTTCCCCCAGGGAACTCATTCTGAGATCATCTTCTCACTGCACTGGGAACAGATAATCTAGATTCAGATCCTCTTCCATTAGCTTGCTGAGGGTGTTTAGGCAAGTCTTTTTAACATCTCCAAACCTCAGCCCTTTCTCTGTCTCATGGAGATAAAGTGTACACATCCTGGCTACTCAGGGTCTTTATGAGGCTCCAGTTGACATTAACAAAAGGGGAAGGCATTAGGCAATGTCAGGTGTTACAGTGCGCATGTAATCACAGGGAGGGGGCAGACAGCAAGCGCTTGAGTGTGAGACTAATCTCATTTTGAATGCTGGCTCCAGCATGTGTTTGCCTGCGACCTTGGCAAGGTCACTTAACCTCCCTACATCTCAGCTCCCTTTGCTGTGAAATTGCTGTTCTTCTCGGGTAGGTGTGAGGAACAGAGCTGGTGTGAAGTGTAGGCATTTAGCTAATAACTGCTATGACCCAACCCTCCTGGGCCATGACAGTGCACTGCTCCAGGGACACAATCACGTTGTTTGAAATGTGAACAGCAGCCTCTGTTGTAGTGCAATATGCCAGCCCCACAGCCTCCCTGACGTTGGCTTCCAAGGGAGAGAATGGACGGGGTGATGTGACAGTGAGGCTGAAGTGAGGTGGGAGAAGAATGAGAATGATGGCAGGACCACCCTCCAATGCTCCTCCTCTGCTGCCCGCCTCCTGCCCCACTCACGCCTGCCAGCGCTGCAGCACCAATTTCAGACCCAAGCCTCAGGATGAGGCCAGAGGCACATAGATAGTCCTGCTCACTCCCTCACCACCTCTCCCTGCACACCCCCCCAGAGTGGCTGAGACCAACCCCAGGCACTCATCTGTGGACATCCAGCAAGAGCCAGGGCTCTGGTTGGGTGGGGTGATGACCGCCGTAAGGCAGCCTCTTTGAGGCTGAGCCATTCCAAGGCAGCTGCCACTGCCCAGCTGCCCCTCTAGGTGGAGACTGCCCCAGACTCAGCACCCACTGCAGCCCTGGATTGACTGCCTTCAGACCCTGCTCCCATTGTGTCCAGTCCTGCTGGGTTAGAAACAAGCACAGCTGCAGCACAGTGGTCCCTCCCCTGCTCCCTCTGCTGGAGCAGGATGAGGACAGTGAGGGAGGAGCCTTGTTTACAAGGAGCTCTGGACCACAGCTCTGAGCCACTTTTTTGCCCCAACCCCCAGGGTGGGGTGGGTGGGTGAGCAAAAGAGACGTCAGCCTCATTCTGCTGAAAAAAAGACTCAAACCCCAGAGAGTCTCCAAATGGGTCTTAGGATGAGCGTGGCCAAAGAGAATAGCCTTCCTAACCCCAGGATGGGTGGGGGTGACAACTGTTACCCAAAGCCCCAGAGGAGCCGCCAGAACTAGTGACTTGAGAACTTGAGGAGCTCCTGCCTGAGCCCCAGAAGGAGCCTGTCCCTCAGTGGGAGGGAGAAAATTCTCGGAGGAACCGTGCATGTCCAGCCTGGGTGCATAGCTTCTAGCTTTCCCTCTCCTCTCCTATTCTGCCCTTCCACCAGTTCAGAGCCACTGGGCATGGTGCTGGGGGCTCACAGGAGGACAGAGCGCTTGGACTCCTCTCCCTGTTCCTGGGAGCACCATCCAGCTCCCAAAAATAGCACGCAGACATGGAGGATGGAGGAGGGCTTTCAGCCAGCCCAGAGGACACCACCATGCCAGTGGCTCAAAGGCAGGACCTGATGCAGAGGAAAGAGGTGGGCTGAGACTGGAGGCTGCAGAATGGGAGAGGGTCAAGAACCTGGCAGGGCAAGGGTCCCAGAATGTCTTGAAACACCTGTGTCCTCACACCCAAGTCCCACCCCCTTCCACAGGCAGCTTTCTAGCCTAACACATTCACAGCCAAGAGATCAGGGTTACCTTTCTTGGAGAGTGAAGCAAAGATAATAGAAGGCATAAAGCATACTGACCTTGGGGTCAAAAAATCTGGGCTTAAAACACAGATTTTGCTGTGTGGCCTTATTTAAGTCACCTAGCCTCTCTGACTTCAGTTAACCAACTATAAAACAGAAGAGCCTTGAGTTCTGTCCTTGTAGAAACAGTCTCCGAGTTTCTGAGAAACACAGGCCCCACCCCTCAGTCCTTGTCCCCAGCATTTGACTGGGATTTTCCCGAGCCAACAGCTGTTAGCCCACCAGGACAGCGGGGGTAAGGGGATGGGGAGAGAGCAGGAGGAGTGGAAGTGGCGGGCAGAAAGTAGGAGGCAGCAGGCAACCTGATCCTCTCAGATTCCACTTTTGCAGGGAGAAGGAAGATTCGCCCTCTAAGACATGGGTCAGAAAAGGAATTTGGGAGGGCAGGTAGCTTCCTGGCTACAGCAGGCCAGGAATGTGCTCTGAAATTCCTTACACACCAGGCAACCCCCTCCCCGAATAGTCTTCAGCCTGCCCAGGAGAAACTAGAAACCAAGGGAATGTTTCTCTACCACTCCTGGACACAGAGCAAGGCCTGTCCCAAGATGGGGTGTTGGGGTGGGGTGGGACAAGGGTTACACTTACAAGGACCCAGGTTAAACCCTTTAATGCCAACCAGCTGGGCTCACACCCAAGGAGAGGTTCTCCCAGTGAGGCCTTTCCCCATCTGCCCCTCAAGTGCAGCTCAGTTCAGGGTCCTCTCTGGGAGGGAATGGCACTGAGTCAGTGGCATCAGATGGAATTCCTGCCTCGGCCTGGAGAGGCGCTGCAGTGGACCCTGCACATCTGGGGTTCTCAGTGCTTCCAGGACAGTTTCTGAGTTCCTGGCCTTGAGAATATGACCAGGGGACTCACCTGACTGACAGGGCTGCAGTCTCACTCTGCTCTCTGGGACTCAAGAAGGACCTGCGTGGAAAGCTATAGGTGACCCTCGGCCTGGAACAAGCAATTTGGGGGAGTCCCTGTTGGTTAGAGCTTCATTGTATTTAGAGCAGGCAGAGGCCTAGCAAATATTTAGCCCACTCTACAGATGAGAAAACTGAGGCCTGGAGAGGGAAAGTGCCTCACCCAAGAGTTTACAACTCTACATCTTTAGTGGCAGGTCCAGGACTCCAACCCTGGTCTCCAATGGCCACATGGGATTCTCTCTCTCTGCTCTATTGTACCAATCTTGGAGCCCAGTCCTGGCAACCCCTCCTCTGAAGTGTGACTTCCACCAGGAGGGGCCATGGACTTCTGCAGACACAGGCAGACTCTGGGTAAAGATGCCAGGGCCCAAGACCCTCACATCTCCCCGTCCATTCTCTGTTCTCCTCTTCCCCAGAGCCCTGCCCGAGCCTTACCTCAGAACAGCAGCTGCCGACAGATCCTGGAGGCGTCTGCTCAGCCTCAGCAGGGACTGGGTGAGGCAGAGGATGGAGAGGGCTTTAAGCAGGCATGTGGGCTGGGGCCTGGTGAGCCAGCCCTGAGGAGGGAGGAATGCACGACAGGGGATGGGTGGGGCAGGGGGATGGCGGTGGGGGTGGGGGGTGTTGGCTGCTATTTTGGCAGGTGCCAGGGACAAGGCTACAGGAACATGTACCCCACGCCATATAAGCCCATGTGGTCCTCCAGCTGCTCAGATAAGCTATTTAAAACCAGAGCAGATATGCAGGGAACAGTCATGCAACATAAACCAGCTGTCCCTCTTGAGAATCCTGATAAAGCAGAGGCCAGAAACCCAGGCCTGGGAGGGCTGGCTGGGAACAGGGTTGGGGGGCAGAAGGTAACCTCCAAGACACTCCGTAAGTCTCAGCACCAGAATCTTGGAAGGCAGAGGGCAAGAGCTATGTGCTGCTCCACTTGAACCGATGCTGGGGGTGAAGACACCTTCCAGGCTACCAGCTCCTAATGGGCTGAGCAGCCTTGGGCAGGTGGCCGGCTCTGCCAGCCTCCGTGAGGGCATCTGCAAGGTGGGTCTTCTCCATGACCCCCAAAGCCATGTGGCACACCCTCCTCACAGGGAATGGACTTAAACCGCTACGGGCAGCCAGATACAAGGTAGAACTTCCAGTCAAGAACCTTGAACAGGCGGCTCGTTGTGCGAGAGGGGTGATGCGGACTCTCGAAGGTCATCCCTTAACGGCTTTAAAATCAAACAGTGCCGGACTATGACCTGCTAAACCTGCTAGACTGCAGATGCATGTGTCAGGCCCCAGGCTTTCTCTTGCTTGCCTGTGTCTGACCATGCATATGCACTTGTACGTTCAGGGCTGGCCCATTGCAGGGTTCGGTAGATTATGAAAATGAAAGAGACAGGAGGAAAGCCAGCCAGTGAGCAGCTGAGCTGACTGTCCCCTCCATCTCACTCTGAATCTTCACAGCCTAGGTCCTGCTTGACTCTGAAGCAGGAATGGTCCTCCTCTGGACCAGGCCCTCCCCTCCCCCATGACCCCCCTGGCACTTAAAAATCTTGCCCATTCATGATCCACACTCCTGTTTCTCTGTAGGCGAAGAAAGCAATCTCGCTATTCTCTGCCCTCTTCTCCCATCACCCAGTCATGTGTCCCACCTTCCCAGTCCTCAAACTCTTCTCTCAAACCCTCTATCTTGGGAGTTACTATGCTGCCTCCACCACTAATGTCCTTGAAAAGGTCCTCTGCACAGGGGACTTGCATTTGCTCCATACCCATGCTGCTGTTAGACTTTTGTCCCATCACTCAGCTGACTTTGTCCCCTCCATAGTTCCCTGTGGCCTCTGAGTCCGGTGGCCTTGATTGCCCAGCTCCAGGCTTATCCCCTGCCACGTGGGTCTCCACACTGCCAGCAGATCTGCGGCAGGGCAAGCGGAAGCCAACCGCCTGCTGGCCAGCATCATGGGACTGAGGAGGACCACAGGGAAGCAGGGAGACTTTGTAGAGAGACAGGCAGATGGAGGGGAGAGATTCCCGAGGGATGGTGAGGAAGGAGCCAGGCCATCCAGAAGAAAGTGGGGGGACCCCCATCATCTCTCTCTCCCAGTCTAGCCCATGAAGCAGGGCCTAGCCTTGCCTCGGGTCCTGGCCTGGAATAACGTAGAATTTAGAATCACTTTTCCCAAACCCCTTTTTAACTTGAGGGTGGGTTACTGTTCCTTGTAAGCCCAATAAACTTTCAAACAGGCCAGTTTATTTGCATGGATGCCTAGAAGAGGGGTCTGGGTACCTAGATCACTACAGAGCCCCATGGGAAAAGCCCAGTAGATCCTTGGTGTCATAGGCCACACCCGTACGGCTTCTAATTGTTCTAAGGCAGGAGCTTCGTTCAGAGCGCTGTGAGACAGCTACTCAGATGAGGAAATCCAGCCCCCATGCAGCAGCCACTCCTGGGCATAGCAGGGTTACTCTCAGCCCATTTTTTTGATATCCCTGTCCTTGCAAAGGGATGTAAAGAGAAAACAAAGCCAGAGTGGAATGGGAAGCTTATGCTGAAACAGTGCATGTAAATTTGAAGATCCACAACAGGACGGGCCACTTGTGGGGTCACAGGGCCCCTACGGCAAGAGAGCAGGAGGGTACGGCCAGGAGTGGTGAGTGGGAGCCCTGTTGTCTCCAGAGGGTGCCCAATGTCACCCGTCCAGAGGCCTCCCCACCTGCCTGGACATCCAGTCACTACCACTCATCTATCCCCAGCCGAGGTCATCTTGGGCACACCCTGGTCTCCTTGTTTACTGGCTGTGTCTGCAATAGGAACAAGGGCAGGGCCCTCCCATATTGGATTCACAGGGGAGGGGGCTGTGCTGTGGCACCCCCTGACATTTCCCCTAGCAGCCAGCCCTCACTGGGCACTCCAGGGGAAGGGGGTGCAGGCATGAAGGGCCCTGCTGAGGCTGCAGCTGCAGGAACAGGCCCCTCAGTGTCTTACTCCAGGGTGGGGCCCTGCCCAGGGAAGGCTTCCAGGAGGCTCTCCTGACTCTGGGTGGGGACAGTTTTGTTTACTGGAAAAGTTCACCTATCATGGCATGAACATGTGAAAGTCCTCTGAGGTCATCTGCTTGAGATTCAGTGAAGGGAAATGGCTCAAGGGTCACACCTGAGGTCTGGGCAGAGCCAGAGCCAGAGCCGTTAAGATGTCCCGAGGCTCCAGGCAGGACTCACTCCATTCCTCGGCCCTGTCCACCCTTGTCCTCCAACTCTTAGCTGTGAAGTTGGAACACTCACAAAGCCCCAGCACTAGCAGTGGGTGGGGGGTGCTCGGGACAGGACCCCCAGGTCCCTATGTCCCTTACTCGGGCACAGGAGACTCACTGGCCAGAGGTGGGCCAGCCTGGGGCACTGGGACCTCTGCACAGACGGCACTTTGAGGGCCTGTCCCCTGGGGCAGATCTGCGGAGCCCTCACCGAGTCACAGAGCAGGGGTAGGGCTGATACCCCACACACCTGGGGAACTGGACTGATGATACCCTTAGGAGCCGTGTTAAGGGTGGTGTTCCAAAAAGACCTGGAGCTTCCCCAGGCATGCAAAGGGGGAGTGGGCAGGGGGCTCTGCACCTGGCCGCATCCCCAGCTGATTCTGGGTAAAACTAGAGCAGTCAATCAAGACAGAGTTCTAATGATTTAAACTTTTGAAAAGTTGTAAACCACAGCTTTAAGGGGTTAACAGGGCACCAGGCTGATGTTCCTAGCTTAGTCCGTTCTAGATTCTCTGATGGTTCATTCTCCAAGCTCATGGGGGCCATGATGTCCGAGCATGGGGGTGGGGGCTGGAGGGGGCTTGTGGGGAGGAGGGTAGGCCTGGCCCTGTATGTGGCAGTTCCCCAGTCACCAAGCTAGGACTACTGAGTGGCGAGCCACCACCTTAATGTGAGAAGAGGGGAGATGAGGAAAATGATGATCCTCCTCGCACACTTCAGATGACCTCTGCTAGAAAGCAAGGCCTCTAGAGAGGAATTCGCTTTTCAGGTCTCATCAGTCACTTACACCTGAGAGTGAATGAATTTATCAGATCCTTCCTGAGAATAGGATTTTCAGAGAAAGGGGAAGTGGTTGCACACAAAAAGGCACTTAATTCCTGGCCAGGGCAGCAGGCCAGGGAAGGGAGGGGAGAACCAAGCAGGGAGATGCCACGGGGAAGATGCATGGCAGCTCCTTCCCCATCTGGCCAGAGTGGGCCTCGGTGGCTGGGAGCAGGCCCCAGGGACAAAGATGGGTGGGTCCAGGCCTCAGTGAAGGGGGACATCACAGACACAGAGGCACTTGCTGGGAGCAGATGAGACAGGTGACTCGAGTTCTTGAGGGATGCCGTGCCCTGACCCTGGATGTGAGCAGGAAGGAGCAGAGGTCTCTGGGCAGGACGTAGGCCCCATAGTGCTGATGTGCACCTGTGCTGTGCCCTGGGCAGAGGCTGGGTCCCAGCATCTGTTGTGCCTGCTGCAGGGTGAGAAGGTCCCAGCCCCAAGAGGCTGGGCTGGGAAGGAACTGGCTGAGTCTTGCAAATATTCCTGACCCCAGGGCCCTGGCCAAACAGATCCGGAGGCAAAAAGGGAACAGAGGCAATGAGAGGAAGGGGTGCTGCTGTGAGAGGCAGAGGCCTGGCATGAGGGAGGCCCCTTGAGATGAAGACTTGCAGGTCTGTCCTGGCAGGGCTTGTCACACCTGTGGGGCAAAGAGCTGTTAGCACAAGGCAATGGGGTGCTCAGGGATGGAAGGGGAAGGGGGCCACTGGATAGGAAGGCATCTCTTTGCCCAAGCCCCACACCCACAATGAGTCAGAGCCCTGCAATCTGCCAGCTGAAGGGGCAGAGGCTCTGAGAGCTACAGGCAGCAAAACCAGCTGAGGGCTCAACCTTGTTCTCACGGTTGGCTCAGACCAATCTGCATGAGCAGGGATGGGGGCGTTCTGGGTAGACTGTGCGATCGCAGGCCAGTTAATGTGTACACACGGGGGCGATGGGGTCTCCCACAGTGCACTATGGCCCTCTGCTGTAGGGCCAGGCCCCTCCCCACCATTCACCTCAGCGTCCAGCGAGGAGTCAGATTTCTGTCCCCACTGAGTCCTCTTGGTAGCAGACGACGCTTTCTGTGCCTCCTGATTGAGGGTATCAGGGTGGAGATCAGGGACTAAGACCAGGCTCCAAAGGGCCCGGGATCCCCCAGGCCCAGCTCCCAGCCCAGGATGTCCTTTCTCTTCCCACAAGAGAAAAGGAACCCAGACCCACCCCTCCTCTCTGCCAGAGTCTGACCCACATACCCATCCATCCCCCACTGTTTCCACTCCTGAAATGACTCCTCATCTCCCACTGTCCCTCCTCTGTCCCCAATCATCCCACCGCAATGGCCCCACAGTAAGAGACATCAGAGAGGGCCAGGGTACCTGGGGGTCCTGATCTCCAGACTCTTGGGTCCTGCTGATCCACAGGTTGAGTCTTGATGTCACAACCCCTGAGAGCCTCAAGTTCTCCTAAAAAGAGAACCTTCCATCTCAGGGTTTGGGGCCCTTGGCAGCAGCGAGGCATGTTCAGAGGCCCTGGAATGGGATAGGACTCTCCCTCACTCCCATATGCATCCAGCATGTGCCACACATACCTGGGACAGCCCCCTCCCCTTCTCCCAGGGAGCTGTGTGCCCAGCTAAGGAGATGGGCTCAGGAACGTGAATGGGAACTCAAGTGAAGGTTCTGCCAACATTAATTGACACATGAAAACACAGTTTTCCAGCACTGCCACAGCCAAGATTTGGGTTTTGGAGATGTCAGGGCTAATCACCCTAAGGACCCTGGTGGGGCCTGAGCCCCTCACCTTCCGGCTGGAGGCTGGTTCTGCTCGGCTCTGGCCCACCAGTTCCTTCTCAAAGAGGTGACGCTTGCTGGCTACACCCACAGGAGCCACGAATAACTCAGTGCGAGGGGAACCCGGAGACTTGACAGATTCTGATCTCTGGGAACCAAGAACACCAACAGCTGACCCACGCCGAGGAGGGGCAAGGGCCATGCCCACCACTCATCCTGCCCTCCACCCCTCGGGAGAAGCCCCCACCCACCCGTATGGCTGTGTGGTATCTCTCCAGCTTCTCTCCCAACTTCACTGTGTTGGCTGGGAGCTTCATACTGGCACTGCAGGATGGAAGATGGAACAGGCGAGCCAAGTGAGACACCCAGGCAGACCAGGCCTGCCCCCATGGCCTGAGAAGCAGCCCCATCACGCTTTCTCTTTGTGGCCAAGAGAAACGTGGCCCTCCATCACACAGCAGGCTGTGCTGACTCGGCCAAGGTGAGGAACTTACAGACTCCAGGGATTTCCCTCCACTCCCGAGAAACGTCCCATACAACAGGACATCCCCAAGATGTCCCTCCTTCCCTTCTCCTCCATACCTTGTCACTTCCACTGCAAAACACCTCCCGAAGCAGGCCCTTCCTTTCCATCTTCCCCATCACAGCAATCGCCACCTACCTGCTCTCCCGGCCTGCCATCATGAGCTCTCCACATGGCTGCTCCTACCTCAAATCTAATCCTGTCCTTCCAGCTCGGACCCCGCAGGCCTTGGCACAGCACACAAGGCTCTAGTGATCTGGGCCCTCCCCTTCCCTCCCCAACAGTATGCCTGTGTGCTGGCCAGCTGGACACCATGCTCTTCACTCTGCCTTTTCACATGCTGTTCCCTCTATTTAAAACACTATTCCTCCAGTTTTACACGTGCAAACTTCCTACTAGTTCATGGAAAATTGATTGCTCCATGACACCTTCCCCAGCTCTCACAGGCTGAGCAGGTGCAGCTACTCCTGAGCTCCTAGCCCTGGGTTCATATTCCTGTGTCCCTGTCCCTCCTTGGTTGGCCAGTATGCAATGGTATCATGTTTGAGAGAACTGCTATAGGTTCGCTGGGTGGGTATGAGTTGCTTGAGGACAGCAGCTGTGTCATTTGTCTTTGCATTCCTCCTCCTCCACCCCAAGCCTAGCCTAGTGTAGTAGGCTCCAGTAAATGTTCATGGGGCAGATGAATACAGCATGAGTGGATGACATTCCTAACACACAAGCATATCTGCTTCTCAGATCCTATTTCAGTTTTGCTTTTTTATTTCAAAGCATAGTCCTCAGGCTACTTGCATCAACACCACTGAGCCCAGGAATCCTTGTTAAACCTGCAGACCCACAGCCCCCCAGCCAGGCCTGCTGGAGCAGGGGCTTCCCCTCCCTTACACTGTCTGTGGTCTCCCTCCCAGAAAGCCACCTTTCCCTCTCCTAACCTCAAGGCTAAACCCTTAATCCCCTTTTGGGGCCCCACCCAAGCCCTACCTCCTCCGAGCAGCTCTCCCTGATCCCTCCCCCTCCTTGTTCCATCTCATCCCAACTGAGTCCATCCTGTTAATCCCATCCCCCTGCCAGATCTGGAGCCCTGGGCAAGGACTGCACCTTCCTCTCATGTACCCTACTGCACAGCCTGGCACAAGGAGGGCAGGTGCAGGTACTCAGAAAATAGCCTGAATATGGCCAAATAGGAAAGAACCAGAGCCTCCAGGCCGCCCACCTGCGAGTTAGGGTTGTTTCTGAGTTGTCTTTCTTGGGGTTCATCTGAAATGAGAAGGAAAGGCATTGGTATATGGGAATCCCCGGGAAATTGGTGGCCCCCTCGAGTGAGGACAGACATGTCCTCCTCCTCTTCAGACCTCCCACCCCTTCTACCACGGGTCAACCCCCACCAAAGAAATATGTGGACAAGCCTTCATTAAAGATCATTGTTTGTATCTGGAAGACACAGGTTCCCACCCACTAATATGGGTCAGAAGTCTTTCTTCAGGCTTCCTTCTCAGGGCACCTGTAACCACCTATTTCCTATCTGCCTCCCACTGCCCATGAGCTCTGTGGGGGCACCAGTCACTATCGGGCCACCTCTCCAGGGCCTGGCACACATTAGAGGCGTGATACAAAATGACTGAGTGAATGACCCAGTGAACAGAAGAACTAAGAACAAACACCAGGGCAAAACAAGATGAGATTTCCCCAATCCACATAGTTTGTTCTATTGGGACACTGGCAGAGCAGGGAGAACTAGGAGACCCTTGCTGCTCTCTGTTCCTCCCCTCCCCTCCTAGACAAGTCTCCTAGGTGAGGCCAGGAACTGATGAAGGCAGGTGTGGACCTCCCTGCAGCCGAGGACCTGCCCTGCCTGTCCGGTCTTCATGCAGCCCTGGCCTTACCCACTAGGTGGGGCTACTCATGCTTATTGGAACCTACCTCCCAGGTCACTAACCTGCTCTTCTCTGCTGAATACAGCCTTGTCTGTTCAGGGCCACCCACGGGAATCCAAAGCCCATCTCTATCCAGAGGAGCTTCCTACCTAACCTATGGCTTCTATGTTGTAATGGATGCGGGCTTCCTCCACTTGCCCTCCACAGGCTCCCAGACCGGGGTGCCCAGCATTCTCACCCGAAAGGAGATGGTCCTGGGGCTGGAGCGTTTGAGGGAGCTGCTGTAGGTTCGCTGTGTGGGTGAGGACATATCTGCCTCTTCCTCCTTGCTGGGGATTTTCACCTGGATGGAGCAGGGGGAGTATCACACAAGAGGTCTAGGGCCCAGGAGGCCAGGGCAGCCATAGACCCCATGGCTCACCCCAGGAGCTACAGGAAGAGGGGAGAGTGGGACAGCCCTGTGCCTTCTCTCCTGCCTCCTTCATCTGCTGTGGGAGTAGCTCACGGACAAAGTCCCTTGGGGCTAGGGCACCAGGCAGAGCTTTCTAGGGGAGCTTCTAGAAGGATCTGAGGCTTCCCATTAGTCTGCCAGGGTCCTGGAGCCCAGGCCCTGGATGAGGATATGGTGGAGGGCACCAGCTGCTCCCTGCCCCACAGCTGGTGCCCCTTTAAGCTCCAGCAGCCTGCCCCATCTCAGCCTCCCTGCTCTGACCGTGGTTAGAAACAGGCAGGGAAAGAAGAGACTTCCAAGGCCAGCCTGCAGGTGGGAGGATGGAGGGAGCCAGGGAACCAGGGATTACCTGGGTGAGACTGGCCGGCAGGGCCAGCCGGGTGGCAGAGTAGAAGGGTGGGAGGGGCGGGACACTGCCAACCTGGAGTGTGACGGGTGGAAGGCGGGAGGCCACAGTCGGAGGGTCTGAAGCCCCCTGCTCTGTCAAGGAGGGCAGGTTCTTCCCAGGGAGGGCCCTTCCTCTTTGCTCCTTGGTGGTGGATGGGCTTCCTCCAGAGGCTGGCAGCTCCTGCGCCAGGGGCTGCTCTGAGGCTGTGGCCCTCTTTGGGGCCGGCTTGGCATCTGCAGTTGGGCTCTTCTCTGAGGACAGTGCCTTCTCGAAGATGGATGCTTTCTCAGACACCAGCCTTCTTCCTGAGCCCAGTGCCATCCCTGGGGCTGGCGACTTCTCGGAGACACTCGATTTTTCTAGAACAGACTTTTTCTCTGAGCTGTTTCTTTTCTCTGACACTATCTTCTCCGATAGGGATGTCTTCTCCGAGGCCAGCACCTTCTCGGAGATGGAGGTTTTCTCGGAGACCAGACTCTTTTCAGGTGCCGTCTTCTCTGGCATGGATGATTTCTCCAAGACTGGGGACTTCTCTGGAACCCCTTTCTTCCTCCCTCCTGGCTCCCTGCCCATCAAGCTCTCCTCCTCCAGGGCCCAGGGGCCCCGCTGTTCCCGACTCAGTCTCCGGCGAGGTGGGATTTCCAGTTCCTTCTTGGGGACTAGGGGTTGCTGTGTGGCCGGCCCAGGGCTCAAGCTGTCCCTCCCCTCCTCTGCCTCCAGCCTCTCCCGGATGGGGGCCTGTGCAGCCTCCACCACCTGCCGCCTCTGCCTCCGCTCCTGCCGTGTTCTGAGGATGCTCTGGATGTCCTCACCCTCATCTTTGGAGGCTGGGGGCAGTGGCTTGGGCACCTCTGCTTCTTCCATGCTCGGTAGTCTGAGTCAGAAGATGGGAGACAGAATCAGAGGATAGAGGTGGACGAGACCCTAAGTATACTTAACCCAATGGAGATGCTGCCAGGGCCACCAAGGAGGAGGTGAGGAAGTCAGGCCCTGGCCTCCCTGGCTCACCACCACCTTTATCCACTCGATATATTGCACTTCCAAGGTATCATCTGAACAAAGCACTCTATGCTTTTTTTTTTTTTTTTTTTTTTTTGAGACGGAGTCTCGCTCTGTCACCCAGGCTGGAGTGCAGTGGCCGGATCTCAGCTCACTGCAAGCTCCGCCTCCCGGGTTCGGGCCATTCTCCTGTCTCAGCCTCCTGAGTAGCTGGGACTACAGGCGCCCGCCACCTCGCCCGGCTAGTTTTTTGTATTTTTTAGTAGAGACGGGGTTTCACCATGTTAGCCAGGATGGTCTCGATCTCCTGACCTAGTGATCCGCCCATCTCGGCCTCCCAAAGTGCTGGGATTACAGGCTTGAGCCACCGCGCCCGGCCAGCACTCTATGCTTTTTAAAAAGTTTATAAATTCCTATGAAGTCCAACAACTCCATGTTCAGACACAGTCAACAGACCCTGAATAACTAATTTAATATGGGCCAGAGCCTGTGCGGGGCATTGGGGATCAAAAGGAATAAGCATAGTCACTGCCCCTTAGATCAAGACTAAAGATGTCCAGGGATTTGTTCAAGGTCACACAGCTAATTGGTGGGGGAGCTGGGAGCAGAACCTAAGGCTTCTGATGTCCCATTCCACACTCCTGTCAGTTTTGTGGGTGCAGCCGAGACTAGGTGACAGCCACAGGTACTTGTGCAGCCCAGCTCTGGACATCCTCCAAAGTCTGGGGCCAGGCAAGGCTAGGGGAGGGGGGAGGGGAGGAGAGAGGGGAAGGGGGAGAGGAGAGGGGAGGGGAAGGGGGATGGGGGAGGGAAGGGAGGGGAGGGGAGGGGAGATCAACACAGCCCTGTTCTCCCTTCTTGGCGACCCGAAGAAACAAAAGCAACATGAGAGGATTGTCCAAAACCCTTAGCACCCGGCCTCCAGCAAAAGGAGATTCTTTTCCTTCCTCACCACCCTGCTCTCCATGTGCTTTCAGGCAAGTTAGCTTACTGTCTGGGCCTCAGTTTTCAAATCTGCAAATTGGGCTTGTTAGGAAGCAAAATGAGACTCGTGAGGGTGCCCAGCACAGTCCTGGCATATAGGTGGCATTCAGTAAACCCCAGGCTCTTCCCCACCTCATAATCCCAAAATCTAGATGGCAAAACTAGCCCCAGGGTTCTTCTCCTCAAAAGTAAATTATAGGCCAGGAGCAGTGGCTCACGCCTGTAATCCCAGCACTTTGGGAGGCCAAGGCGGGCGGATCATGAGGTCAAGAGATCGAGACCATCCTGGCCAACATGGTGAAACCCCATTTCTACTAAAAATACAAAAATTAGCTGGGCATGGTGGTGCACGCCTGTAGTCCCAGCTACTGGGGAGGCTGAGGCAGGATAACTGCTTGAACCAGGGAGGCGGAGGTTGCAGTGAGCCGAGATTGCACCACTGCACTCCAGCCTAGCAACAGAGCAAGACTTACTCTCAAAAAAAAAAAAAAAAAATTAAATTAAAAAAAAAGAATTAGTAAATTAAATTATAGAGGGTCAGGGTTAGAGGGAGGCAGCCTGAAGAAGGAGGTGGGAGCTTGACAAATCTGGATGGACATTCTGGCCCTGCCACTCTTAAGGTACATGATCTCAGCAAGATCTCAGCTGTTTCTCCACCTGTAAAATGGGATAACAATACCTCTCTCCCAGGGATATGGTGAGAATTACATGAGCTATGGCCATAAAATGTCCAGCACAGTATTGGCTCATGGATGGTCAACAAAAAGTAGCAAGCATTGTTATGAAGAGGACAGAAGCTGGCAGGACTGAGCCTGGGGAAGGTGGGGAACTTGAAGTTCATCATCACACCCTTCAGCCTCATTTCCTGGACCCCAACTCCCTGAGCAGACCGAACATGGTGCACTCAGTCCGAGGCAGCCAGTCCATCCCCATCAATCAGGATAGAAACCTGAGCACCTACCTCTCAGAAGCAGAGGTCTGCCGGTCCCCATTCTGGCTGAGCCTGGGAGCCTCATCATCCGTCGTGGAGCTCAGGTTGCGGTGCCGCCGCCTGCGCTCACGCTCCTGCTCCTCCTCATCCTCCAGAGTCCACTGCCGGGCAAGGCTGGGGGAGGGGAGGAGAGGGTCAGCACAGCTGGGGAAACCCAGGACCCTCCTGAGGCAGGCTCCTGTAGGGCTGGGAGAAGAGACCAAATGCCCTCTAGGCCTGTACTGGCTACAAGTGGCTCAGAAGCGCTTGAAACGTGGCTGGTGTGAACCGAGGCATGCTGTGTGAAATGCACGCTGGGTCTTGAAGACCAGAAAAAGGTCTCATTAAGAACTTTGTACATTGGCCAGGCGCGGTGACTCATGCCTGTGATCCTAGCACTTTGGGAGGCTGAGACAGGGGGACTGCCTAAGCTTAGGAGTTCGAGACCAGCTTGGGCAACATGGCAAAAACCCATCTCTACTAAAAACACACACACACACACACACAAAATAGCCGGGCATGGTGGCGCACACCTGTAGTCCTAGCTACTGAGGAGGCTGAGGCATGAGAATCACTTGAACCCAGAAGGCAGAGGTTGCAGTGAGTTGAGATTGTGTCACTGCACTCCAGCCTGGGTGACACAACAAGACTGTCTCGAAAAAGGGGGGAAAAAAAAGGAAGAAAAAATTGTGTATATTGATTGTGTGTTGAAATGGCAATATTGTGGATATATTGGGGTAAATGAGCTATAGTATTAAAATTAATTTTGTTTTTCCCTTTTTTTTTTTTGGAAACAGCGTCTCGCTCTGTTGCTCAGATTGGAGGGCAGCAGCGCGATCACAGCTCACTGCAGCCCCAACCTCCTGGGCTCAAGTGATCCTCCCACCTCAGCCTCCCGAGTAGCTGGGACTACAGGTGTGCATTACTACACCTGGTTAATTTTAAAATTTTTTATAGAAATGAGGTCTCACAATGTTGCTCAGGCTGGTCCTAGACTCCTGGGCTCAAGCAATCCTCCTACCTTGGCCTCCCAAAGTGCTGGGATTACAGGCATGAGCCACTGCGCTGGGCTCCTTTTTACTTTTTTTTAACGTGACTACTCAAAAACTTAACATTTTAGGCCAGGCGCAGTGGCTCACACCTGTAATCCCAGCACTTTGGGAGGCTGAGGAGGGTGGGTCATCTGAGATCAAGACTTGGTGAAACCCTGTCTCTACTAAAAATACAAAACAAACAAACAAAAAAATTAGCTGGGTGTGGTGGCGCATGCCTGTAATCCCAGCTACTCAGGAGGCTGAGGCCAGAGAATCACTTGAACCTGGGAGGTAGAGGTTGCAGTGAGCCAAGATAGTGCCATTGCACTCCAGCCTGGGCAAGTGAAACTCCACCTTAAAAAAAACTTAACATTTTAAATGTAGTTCAAATTATACATCTATCAAATTCCTACTAAAGCTGCAGGGCTTTGGATTAGACCGGGGTTTCTCCAGCTCAGCAATGTTGACACTTTGACCAGACAATTCCATGTCGGGGGCTGTTCTGGATCACAGGATGTTTAGCAGCATCCCTAGCCTCTACCTGCTGGGTGCCAGTAGTACATTCCCCAGCTGGGACAACCAAAGTGTTTCCTGACATTGCCAAATGTCCCCTGGGGGCAGTCACCCCAGATAGGAACCACTGGTTTGAACTGTACTCTGGACCCAAGGATGAGAATGGGGCGCCTCCGTCCCTGGGGGTGACCAGGAATGTGGAAGGGCGGGCCTGGTCCTGCCTGAAGGAAACAGATGGACTTGCCAAGTGCCTTTCTCTTTTTGGTCCTGGGATCCTTAGGTAATACCCATCAGTGGACAGTCATGGAGGTATTTCCTCAGTTACTCAGTTCCCCATGGAATTTCTTAGCGTTTGGGAAGGGAAGACTTACAAAACCACTTACACCTGGAAAAAACTCCAATATCGCCTTCCCTTCACTTTCCCAGGGGCTCCTGGAGCCTCCCTCACCTATCAGATGGAAAGAGCTTCATGGAAAGAGTTGAGCCACGGAGCTCCACAGAGTTGGATGAAAATCCAGACAACTTTCACTTCTCCGGGGAGCAAGGGGATCACACACCCTACTTTTGGTTCCTGCCCCAGTCATTCTTCATTCATGGGGCCAAGCAGGCATTCTACAGTCAGTCAGCCAACCCCACCAGTCTATGCATCTACTACTAGCCCACACACCCACGTACTCAGCCACCCACCTGTTTCCACCATCTTTATCCACCTGCCCTACCTACCACCTCCCACCAGCCCATCTTCCATCCAACCCACCCCTTCCAATCCAACCAAAGAGCAAATGAAAACTGAGTGACTGTGACAGGCCAGCACCATGTCAGGAACTGTGTGGGGGTCACAGAACATGGCAGGGTCTCTGCCCTGGAGATATTGACAAACCAGTGAAAAAGAGAAGTGTGTCCACCAATAACTCCCCCAACCAAAGTGCAGAAGTTGTTCTGCACAGTGAGAGAACAAATGCTATAGGCCAAGGTTATCAGAAAAGGCTCATGGAAGAGATGAACCTGGGCTGCATCTCAGTGAACAAACAGGCTTTCAATGGGGTGGGGCTGGCAGTCCAAGCAGAGGGAAGGTACCAGGATTCAGGGTTTGCTGGGGGCAGGAAGCTGAGTTTCACTCTGGGAGACAGGACGGGGTGTGAGCAGGGAAGTACCAGGCTGTGAAAGTCAGATGGAGGAGCCCTTCCCGGCACCTCCCTGTGGCTCCCCCTGCATTGTCTGCAAATCAGGTTAAAAGGTTCTAGAAAAGGCCTCTGTCTTGCCTCCCAGAGTTATAGCAACGACTGCAAGGCCTCCCCTTGCCACTGCCAGATGCCAAACTCTCTACCTTTTGCTGTCCCAGCCTCTCCTGCTGCCCAGCCCTAGTTCCCACTGAGCCTCTCTCCTCTGCAGGGAGACTTTGGTAAGGCAAGGTCAGGTGATCTGGTTTCTAGTCCTCCTGCCCTTGGGCAAGTCACTTCCTTTTCTCTTCCTCTGTTTTCCCTCCTAAAATGAGAAAATGAACCACATGACTGCTCCGATTTTTTTCTAGGTCCAGCATCCCCTGGATTGAGCCAATATTCATGAAAAAATTACTTCTGAGGACCCACTATGTGCCAGGCATGATTCTAGGGGCTGGGAACAGCCAGGAATGAGACCAACAGGGTCTTCCCCTTGACGGAGCACATTTCCAGCATGGGGGAGTCAGACCATGAACAAGGAAATGAGCCCATGAACAAAATGACACCAGCTAAGTGTCACTAGGACAAGGGAACAAAGTAAGGAACATGAGAGAAGGTGGCTGGATGGGGAAGCCCCCTAGGAGAGGCCTGGTTCATGAGAAGTAGGCAGCAGAGCTGGATCTGGCAGCCAGTGTTCCAGAAGGAGGATCCAGCCAGTGCAGAGCCCACATGTGAGGAGCTGGGTATTCAGAGGAAGATGGGAAGCCAGGGCCAGAGTGGCCCTCAGGGAATTTGGAGAGGGAGGCAAGGCCAAAGCAGAGGGCCTTGAAGAACAGGAAAAGGACTTGGGTTTTATTCCAGGTGTGCTGGAGAGCCCTGGAGAGTGGTACACAAAGAAACAACATGATGGAATCGCTGTATTTTTAATCTCTCTGGCTGCTGTATGAAAAAAAAAAATTGAAAAGGTTAGGCGAGAGAGGAAACAGGGGTCAGAAGGCACCTGCAATCCCATAGGCGAGAACTAGAGCTATGGTGGCTTGAACTGGGGTGATGACAGAAAACATGTGGGAAAAGTGACAGATTTGGGACATGTTCTGAAGATACAGCCACCAGGGTTGGCTGTTGGATTGGATGTTGGGTGGCAGGAGGGGGAGGAAAAGAGAAAAATCAAGAACTGCTAGATTTTGGGCCTGAGTTATTTCTGGAGCTGCCATTAATAACGTAAGAAAGACTAGGGGAAGGAGTGCAGTGGGCTGTTGGGTCGTAGTGGGGAGGGACAAGGAGGAGATGAAGAGCTGTGCTTCTGGTTTGTTCCAAGGGAGAAGACACCAGTGAAAAGCAAAGATCAAGACGCTGCAGCCAGGGAGCTCAAAGGAAACCAGAGGAGGGCGTTGGCATGAACAGGGGAGTGAAGGCCTCAGTCAGATGCTGCTGCGAGGGGAACGAGACCAGGACGGAATTGTGAGCACAGAGGCACCAGGTACCACAGGAAAAGCAGATCCCAGGACTGTGCCAGAGTCTGAGCAGGCTGGCGGGGGTAAATGGAAACCAAAAAAGGAGTTAGTGAGTAGCAACAACTCTTTTGAGAAGCAAATAGCATGGGACAGTAGTGGCCGGGCACAGTGGCTCACGCCTGTAATCCCAGCACTTTGAGAGGCTTAGGCAGGTGGATCACCTGAGGTCAGGAGTTCGAGACCTGCCTGGCCAATACGGTGAAACCCTGTCTCTACTGAAAATACAAAAATTAGCCAGGCATGGTGGCAGGCACCTGTAATCCCAGCTTCTCAGGAGGCTGAGGCAGGAAAATGGCTAGAACCCAGGAGATAGAGGTTGCAGTGAGCTAAGATCATGCTGCTGCACTCCAGCCTGGACAACAGAGCAAGATTCCACCTAAAAAAAAAGGGGGGGATGTGGACAGTAGCTAGAGGAGGATGTGGGCTCAAAGAATGCTTTAAGGTATAATTTACATAAATGTACAGATCTTAAGTTTTTCTTTTTTCTTTTTTTTTTTTTTTTTTTTTGATGAGCAAACAAAGGAGGGAGTGGAGAAGGTCTGAGAGGGTTGAAAAGAGTGTGACTGGCTGGGCATGGTGGCTCATGCCTGTAATCCCGGCATTTCGGGAGGCCAAGGTGGGAGGATTATTTGAACCCAGGAGTTTGAGACCAGCTTAGGCAATGAAGCGAGACCCACGTCTTTATATAAGAAAAGAGCAACTGAGTTGTCCTGCAGTGAGAGAAACAACCGCAGGATAGGGTGTCTTTCATGTCTAGTGCCCAGCACGGCGCCTGGCACCCAGCAGGTGCTGACAAATGTGGAAGAACAAGTAAGTGTCAATTTCAGGAGTGCTGGGCTCTCCTCCTCCCTAGAAATTACAAAACCTCTTCCTGGATGCCAAGGCACACAAAGGGGAAACAAAGCCCACTCCTCCCCCAAAGGCAATCTGCCCGGCTGTCTGCCCAGGGAAGGTGAGTGCCTGCCCATCACCCCAAGGGGAAAGGAGGTGCCTTTGGAGGAGAACCTTCCAGACCCTCCCAATTCTGCCAGCAGGGCAGCTCTTCCTGGTGAGAACCTCAATCCCTCCTCCATCAGTCACACCTCTACTTCCTCAGGGGAGATGGAGAGGAGCCCACATCAAACTTTCCCCCTATGACCTTGGCCACAGAACTTAAACAAGATTCCCCTGGGCCTCTGCATGACTCCCGTGAGCTCTGGGCATTTGTAGATTGAACATTCATCATTCATTCATCCTTCATTCACTACACACAAACAGATGCTCTCTTATGAGGCGGGTTCCAAAGTCCCACCTCTCCTCAGTTTTCTTATTCAGACTTAGAAACGCCAACTTCGGCTGGCTTACATATGAGGCCACATCTCCAGCTCCCTCCCCTGGATGCACCTTGTCCACAGCCTGGAAATAGCTCTTGCCCTCCAAAGCTGAGGGATCCAAACACTGGGGAAAGTGACCCACAAAGCCCAGAACGCCTCTCCCCTGACCACACCCACAGCTGGCTGAGCTGGAGCCTCCAGGATTCCTAGGTCTTGAGCCACCCAGCTCCCACATGCCACCCTCAGCCCTTGGGGAAGTGGCCAATTTGTTTATCCTCCTGTGGGGCCCTGGATGGTGCATGAGCACTCAGGGCCTGGTCTCCTGGGGGGTCTCCAGGGCTGAGCTGCAGGACTCAGAACCCAGGGATCCTTGAGTGTCCCCAAGCTTTACACTAAGACCCCACAGCTCACCCAAGGTGACATGGCCACCATCCCTGCTGCTTGGCAATCATGGGGCTGCCTTCAACCCTGACATCTGGCAAAACAGGAGTCCCTACAGCAGCACCACCCCACCCTGGGGAGAAATGTTATCTCGGATAAGCACAAATTATGAGGAGGGAGGGAAGGGCAAAGGCCAGTCCCCAGGAGGGGACTCAGTGGGTACAGTTGTTGAAGCCCCAGTAATAAATAAAAAATTGAGGGCTCAAAACAGTGTTGGGCACTTGTTGAACATGGTGAATACGAATAAATCCATAACTAAAGGAATAAGGGGGGAAGTGAGCACACTCGTGGAAGTGCTTACTCTAACACCAGTCACTGTTCTAATACCCCTGGCATTCATCTTTACAACAGCCACTGGGTGTGGTGGCTCACACCTGTAATCCCAGCACTTCAGGAGGCCAAGGCGGGCAGATCACTTGAGGCCAGGAGTTCAAGACCAGCCTGGCCAACATGGTGAAACCCCATCTCTACTAAAAATAGAAAAAAAAAACAGCTGGGTATGGTGACGCACGCCTGTAATCCCAGCCATTCAGAAGACTGAGGCATGAGAATCACTTAGAACCCAGGAGGCAGAGGTTGTAGTGAGCCGAGATCATGCCACTGCACCCCAGCCTGGGTGACAGAGCGAGACTCTGTCCATCTCCTATATAAAGAAACTGAGGCTCAAAAGAGTCAACTGTCCCAGGATTGCACAGCTAATAAAAACAAGAAACCAAGATTTAAATATAGGTCAGCCTCTCAAAAGCACCTACCCTTAACCACCATACCAAGTGCCAGAAAAGGATGTCCAGGGAGGGCCGGCCCAACCCAGAGTGAGCTTAACAGCTGAACCCTCAGGGGAGGGAACAGAGGCCCAAGAGGGCATCTAAAGGTGTGGTATTCCCCCACTCCAGGACAGGTTGGGGCCCAGGGCAAAGCCTGGGAGGGCAGAGGTTTGGGAAAACCCCATGGCCCATGCAACATTGACCTTCAAACCCCAGAGCAAGGCCCAGGGTGAAACCTGCAGGCCCCAACAGCTGGGGAGGCTCTGCTGCTCCTACTAGCTGAGGCCACAGCACCAGCCAGCTGCCTACCACTCCTTCCCTCTCCACAACCCTTTCCCCAACCTCCTGGCCTTCATTTGGGGACACACATCCATCTCGGTGTCTCCACGTAATGCTGCTATCCTCCCCACTCCAGACTTCAACTCCATCCTTTGGAGATGGGGGTCCTCTTTTTCTCTTAAACAATTCTAAAGGACATTTTGCCCTGTTACTCACTAGGGAGCTTGTTTTGACCTCTCACCTGGGAATTTTCTTCCTGAAGTCTAACTTCCATCTATTCTGCAGCAACTGATGGCAGGGATTTAAGTGAAGTGGTTAAAAGTCATGTTTAGCAGTAGAACCCATTTTCCCAAATTGAATCAGACAGAAGCCCATTATACAATAGATTAAGGCTCAGCTGCTCTGCTTAAAGCTGGGAGAGGGTGAGAAGGCTGCCCCAGATGCATTTTGTGGAACCCTGGGGCTCAAGGAGCATAATTTGCAAATCTTGGGGGCTGGGGATAGGGAAGGGAGGACAGAGGAGGGATGGGAGGGCATGCCCATGACCTTGGCCAGTCTCCTGAACCTGAGCAGGGCAGGCCTTAAGCTCCCCTTCTGCATGGTCACTGTGGGGGGTAACTCAGGTCTCTTCCAGCCCCAAAGGTCTAGAGAGAGGTGTCGGGAGAACCCAGGGCAGCAACTGGAAGTAGGAGGGCGGCTCAAGGCCCAGGCAGGGAAATGATTAACCACTGGCTGTTCAGTCCCAGGCACTCTTAGATCAACCCCTCACCCCCTGCAGACAGGCCTGGCCCAGCCTCACTGGTCACCAGGCCAGTCCAGGGAGAAAAGGACAAGGCCTCTGACCAGGGCACCCAGCCAGCCAGCTCACCACTGCCCCCCATCCCATCCCAGGGCTGGAGGACTTGAATTTCTGCTCTATGCCAAGGATGGGCTGCAGGCTGGCCCCCAGCTACCCACCTACCTCTCCATCCACCTCCCCACCTGGGGCCATGCTGTCACACCCTAGCACGGTCCTCCCCAGCCCAGGAGGCTCCGTTGACAGTGACTCACAGCCCTTTCCTGCCTGCCCGCTGAGGCTTGTTCACCCAGGGAGCGGAGCGGGAGCGGTCCTCTGTTCCAGGTGCTTCATCAGGGTGACTGTTGGCAGCAGCTGCATCTGCCCACGGGGCTCTATGAGGGCTGGGACCATGCAGGGAGGGCAGGCCAGGGGCCCCTGTGGCAGGACTGGTTTCCCAGAGCTTCCCTGGCACTTACCCTGGACATCTTGTGGGAACTTGGCTGTAGCTACATGAGTCCATGTCCATCTGAGCAGTGGACAAGCTTAGGCCAGACCTTGCTCCCATTTTCAAAGTTCCAGTGCCCCAGCTGCCTCCCCCCACACACCCCCATGCATATCCAGGCATGCTTTCAGACACAAAATCACATATATCCCACCAGACTATGAACTTCTGAAGAAGGAGTGTCTGGTTTGTATTTTTAACCCAATGCACAGTCTTCAATAAACAATTCGACTGAACATATGCAGACTAACAAGCTCAAGACTCAGCAACATTAAGAACCAACTCCACACGCAGATGTCTCATCTCTTCATAGGCCATAAACACACTTGTCCATAAGTACACCACACACACACACACACACAAGCATACATTCATAGGCACAGGTAGGTCCACATCTAGAAGCAAAGACACTCCCACATCAACCCCCAGGCACACTGACCCACATGCAAAGTCCAAGACCTTGACTCCTCAGCCGCACCCTCAGCACAGATCTTCCTCTGTAGCAGCCTGGGTTTCTTTTCCAGAGCACTGAGTTCCCTCCATTCCTGGGGCTTACCTTTTCCCCTCTCTAGAGCCCATGGGCTGCCCACAGTGCTTCAGAGTACTGTGAGGTCTTGAGGGTCTGGGGAGGTGGCCCCCCACCCCCAGTCCCAGGCGATGAGCTGCTATGGAGAGGCTAAGCCTGAGACAATGAGGTAGTTCTGGAGCGCTTAAGGGAGGGCGGGAGCGGGGTAGAGGACATACTAGAGCACTGGAAAAACCTGTGAAAGATGCCTTGATGGGGAAAGCCTGCAGGACCCAAACGGCTGGAGGGTGCTGGTCTGCACCTGGCAGAAATAGCCCTGGCTCAGGAAAGGCCAACACCCAAATGCCCACCTGGGAGGGGCCAAGACGCTAATGTCTACCTGGCTAGAAAGGGATCAAAAGAGCAGGCTCCAGCTCTGAGCTATTGCAGGAGCCTCAGTTTCCTTAGGGACAAGATGGGGGAGGGAGGCGCCCAGTGGAGGAATGAGGTGAAAATGCTCACAGGGGGCCTTCTTGGCAGAGGTTCAGGGTCGCTCCAAGAGAAGTCAGTAGAGGTCACCAATCTCTATGAGGGGTGCCGCCTTCTGAACACCCACCTTCCCCAGGCCTCTGGGACCCTGATAGGATGTCCAGTAGGCAGGGAAAGGATGCCTCATCCCCTGACCCTTTAGGAGACCAGTGTACAAATATTGTAGCAGCACAGATGAGGATGGACACTATCTTAAGGTTCTCAGCCCAGATGCCACCCCAAAATGCCATGCTGAGATTTTGAGCCTCCTTGGTGGGAGATGGGTCTGCTTCCCTCCAGTCCTTTTCACTGACCCCTCCAAGACGGCTCTCCCTGCTCCTCCGCCTCCCAAGAGGGGCTGTGGGACACCTCCCAGGGGTCCTCTCCGCCGGAGACACACTCAGGAATGAGGGAGACTTCTCTCAGGAATGAGGCTTGGAGGTTACTCTGAACACCTCCACAATCCCCCAAAACGTTCCTTCCTGCTTCCACCTTCCACAGGGAGGCCATACCCCAGGGGGCGTCCAGACTGGGGACCAGCCTTCCCCCAAGTACCCTGTGTGGGACCTCAGGCCCCGATGGGAGAAGACCTACCCTGTAACCTCAGGGTCCCCGAGTTTGGCCCCAATCCTGTCTCCCGCGAGTCGCAGCAAGACCAGGGTCCAGCCTTGGTGTCAGGGTCCCAGGCGGGGAGGAGGCCGGTTCCCGGGGAGAGGAGACCCAAAAGCTCCCCGCCGACCCCGCGCCCCTCCCGGCTCCCTCGGGCGCTCACCTGGACAGCGCGGACCAGTCCTTCCTGCTGACAGCCATGCTGCAGGAGCCCCGCGTGGCCGCCCGCGCCCCGCCGGCCGCCGCCTCACCTGGCGCCCCTCCCCCGCCCGCCCAGGTGGGGTCACATGGCCGCTTATCTCACCCCCGCGCGCCCCGGCCGCGCTCCGATTTGCCGACCCGGGAGCGGCCTCTGGGGTGTGGGCGTCCCAGACAAAGCCGCATTGATCGCAGCTCAGGCCGGCCGGGCCGCGAGGCCGCAAGCGCTGGGTGGACCGTCGGACGGATCGCGGGACCGACCGACGGACGCCCGGGGCCGGCGTGGGGCTGGTCGGCTGCCCGGGGCGAGGGCGGGAGACTTCCTGCTCAGAACCAGTCCGACCAGCTTGGCGCTGGGCCGCCTCCCCGCGCTGTGTCGCGGCCCGGGTGCCGGGGAGCTGGGCTGGGGGGCGGGGACCCTTGCCGGGAACCCGACTTAGCCCGGAGAAGCTCAAGAGCAAGAAGCCGAGCGGAAAAGTTAGCGCAGGTACTGTAATCTCGGAGCGCCCGCGCCTTCTGGGCCCCTTTCCAGAGAACGCCCTCCCCACTCCCAGGCTTCAGAACCCACCCGGGCCCACCGCCCCAGTAGGCCTGGCTGAGATGAATGGGGCTTTGCTTTCTGAGCTGCACATAAAACACGCCCCTGGTAGAGCCAGCCCCACCCAAAGGGAGAATCTTAGACTCAATTCAGCAAACATGTGTGTGCCCACAGCCTGAAAGCACAAATATGTCAAAGGCACTGTCCTTGCTCTCTGATACTGGACTTTGGCTGAAGTGGCAGGGTGTATAATAGGGGCAGAGGAAGCTCAGTTTTTCTTCTCCGAGGAAAGATTAAACACAGATATCTAGGACTCGAATTTTGGAGCACCGTGAGACAGCTCAGGCACCACGGTACCACCTGGCTCCCTTTATGTGCCCATCCGGGCTGGTGCGGGGCCAGGTGCTTTCTTTCCAGGAACCAGCGTCAGGTGGGCTAAGAGAAGGTCAGGTGCTGAGCGTGGGGAATCTTATCTTCCCTGATGGATCTGAAACACAGGGTCAAGGCACAGCTGCAGTTCCTGCCCTGAGAGGAAGGAAGCACAGCCGCCAGCGCCAGGATGAGAAGATAGAAAAGGAGCCGGAGTAGGAACTGCCCTCATGCTCCCAGGCCTCACTGCCCAGCCTCAGCCTCTCTTTGATGCTCATCTCAGGCCCTCCAGCCCTGAGATTCATGGTGAAGGGCAAGCTGGCTGCCGGGCAGAAGCCTGGAAACACACACACACAGCCAGCCTGTTGAGATTCCCCCTCCCAAAGTACCCCCTCCTCCAGGGAGCCTTCCTTCTTGGCATAGGAGGGGCAGGATGAGGTCCAGGACATGAGAACTGTACTGGTAACTTGCACATTTGAGGTCTGATTCTGACGTTTGTGAACTATGTGACTTGGAACAAACTCCCTCAGTTTCCTCATCTGTGGAGTGGATGTTATGATACCTTGCTCTGCTTCCTTCCAGGTTGTGGAAATCGCATGAGTTCCCTGCTAGTGACATTAGAGTGAGCAGATGAACGTCGACAAGGCCCCAGGGAGCTCTGAACAGAGGCTAAGGCAGGCCCTGGAGCTGTTTGCTGTTTACAGGAAAAGAGAAAGAGGGGACCCCAATAGTCTAGGTCCCTGCATCCTCTGACCTGGGGCCTGACACTGTCAGGGAAGCCGCTGTCTCCCTGGGGACCTACTGAATGTTCTTCCCATGGCTGGTCAGTGGTAACACCTCAACACAGGAAGAAAAATACTCCTATGAAGTCATCTGAAGCCTGGTCATGCCAGGGACACTGCATGAAGCCAGGAAACAGTGGGGTTTCTAAAAGCCCAAAATTGAATAGCCTCCCTACAGATATAAAAGCCCAAAGACATGGAAAGTTTGTATGCAGACAACCCTAGAAGTAACGCAAAGTGAATGTCATATATGTTAGTGCCCAGAAAGTTCCTTGAGGGCAGACATTGTACATTTACGGGATACTTTCTAAGTGCCAGCTACTGCACTTGGTGCTGAATCAGTGCATTCATTTCCTGGGGCTCCTGTGATGAAGTGCCACAAACTGGGTGGCTTTAAACAACAGAAATTTACTCTCTCACAGCTCTGAAGGTTGGAAGTCTGCCATCAAGATGTGAGCAGAGTCCAGGCGCAGTGGCTCATGCCTATAATCCCAGCACTTTGGGAGGCCGAGGCGGGCGGATCACAAGGTCAGGAGATCAAGAGCATCCTGGCTAACACGGTAAAACCTTGTCTCTATTAAAAATACAAAAAAAAATTAGCCGGGCGTGGTGGTGGACGCCTGTAGTTCCAGCTACTCAGGAGGCTGAGGCAGGAGAACGGCATGAACCCGGGAGGCGGAGCTTGCAGTGAGCAGAGATCGCGCCACTGCACTCCAGCCTGGGTGACAAAGCGAGACTCTGTCTCAAAAAAAAAAAAAAAAAAGAATGTGAGCAGAGCCAGGCTCTCTCCAAAGACTCTAGAGGAGAATCCTTCCTTGCTTCTTCCTAGAGCTCCTTGGCATACAACTGCATTACTCCAAGCTTTACCTCTCTCATCACACAGCATTCTCCCTGTGTCTCTTGTGTTTGTGTTCAAGTATCCCTCCACTCTAATTTAGTATGACCTCATTTTAGCTTGATTATGCCTGCAAAGACCGTATTTCCAAATAAGGTCACATTCACAGGTACCAGAAGTTATGAATTGAACACATCTTTTCTGGGATGTGTTCTACCCACTGTAATCAACAAGTGGCTTTGACATTCAGTGACACAAAGATGATAAGGACTCAGTTCCTGACCTCAGGACATTCTCAGTCTATCAGTGAAGACACACACATGCTGGTGAACACACACATACACAAGCACACATATACCCCAAGCCTCATTCAACTCAGACTGTGATTAAAAATGAAAATTGTGTCATCAGGAGGGACTGGGGAAGTCTTCACACAAGAAAGAACATCTAAGTTGGGCCTTGAAGGGTAAGTGGAATTCAATTGTCAGAAAGGGCGTAAGGGCATCCAGCTATAGGATACAGCATAAACAAAGACATTGGGACATAAACATGAAAGGTGTGTGTGGAACAGAGAGAAGACTAGTTTGCTTGAAGCACTGAGCCCCTTCCAAGGCTGAAAGGAAACGTTAGAGACAGATAGTAAGGACTTTGTGTGTTGTGCTAAAGAGTGAGTCAGCCTTAGCTGGGTATCGTGACTCACGCCTGTAATCCCAGCATTTTGGGAGGCTGAGGTGGGCGGATCACTTGAGGTCAGGAGTTCAAGACCAGCCTAGGCAACATGGCGAAACCCCGTCTCTACTAAAAATACAAAAAATTAGCTGGGCGTTGTGGCACACATCTGTAATCCCAGCTACTTGGGAGGCTGAGGCAAAAGAATCACTTGAACCCAGGAGGCAGGGGTTGCAGTGTGTCGAGATCACACCACTGAACTGCACTGCACTCCAGCCTTGGCAACAGAGCAAGACTCCGTCTCAAAAAAAAAAAAAAAAAAAAAAAAACAGAACAAAAACAAAAAAACAGCCTTTATCCTGTAGAATAAAGTTGAATATAGAAAATGAGGAGGGTTTGGAGGCAGTGTGGCGAGAGATCACACTGGAAGGGAGACTGCTTAGGGGCTATTTTTTATAGTTGACAAAAGAAATGAAGGCCCTGAGCAAGGGTACCAGGAGGGTGGGGAGGAGAAGGTATTGGCAGGAGTTTTGGAAGGCTGGATGGCTAGGACTGAGTTGATTGACTATGACTTGTGAGGGAGGAGAAATCTAGGTGACTCACATCTCCCTGCTGGAGGGACTGGGTGAATGAGGTGCCATTGATGAGACAGCGATGTGAGAGCAGGGGACCTGGGGAGGGGTGACTTTGGACCTCCAAGGGTTTCTCAGCCTCAGCATTATGGCCATTTCAGCCTGATAATTCCTTGTTGTCGGGGGCTGTCTGTGTATTGCAAGATGGTTAGCAGCATCCTTGGCCTCTACTCATTCGAATTTAAGGTCTCTGAAGACAGCCAGATGGAGCTGCCCAATAGATGATTGGTTGTTGGAGTCGAGAGCTCAGGAGACAGCTTCGCATTGCGTTTTCCGTAATGCAATTACGGAATGCCTCCAAGGGCCCATACTGAATAGGAAGGAGGAGGGAATGACTCCTTGTGAGCAGAGAGGTTGGAGTTCAAGTTATCTGTGCCCATGTCCTGGCTCCCCAAGCATCTTGTAGGTGCCTTGAGAAGAAAAAGAATGTCTTATTTGCCTCAGTATCCCCTCAACACTATGCCTGGCAGAGTTGGTGCTTAATAAAGGTTTAGAGAATTGCACTAACTTGATTTGGGAAGAACAGGAAAACCCAAATAGCCTGAGAGCCCCTGCCCAGAGTAACATTAGGAGGCTGGGTAGGGAAGAAGCTGAGATCAGGTGGGGTTAAGTATCCAGCATCCTTTGTCTTCAGAATCTGCCGAAACCAACTATGAGCTGATGCTCATAGTTGATGCGATTGTAAGTGGTACAACTAGCAAAGGTGGGGATGTCATTCTTGTCGACCCAACAGTTGCACTCCTGGGTAGAGAAGCTCTTGAAATGAGCACCAGAAGTGAGACTCATGAATATTCAAATCAGCACAATTGGCAGTGGCAGAAATCTAAATGTCTATCAGGAAAGGGAATGAATGGTGCTTTCATCATTTCATCATTTCATGGCAGTGAAAATGAATGAACTACAATTATCAACAGGGATGGATTTACAACCTTAACATTGAAGGGGAAAAAGCAAAATGCATGCACTTGAGTAAGGTTTACAAAAAGATTCAAAACTCAATGATGTATTAGGAATTCATAAATATGTAGTAACATTATGAAGAGAACCAAAAGAATAACAAACACAAAATTGAGGATTGTATTTACCTTTGTGGAGAGGAAGGGATTGTAATGGGGGAGGGACACATGAGGGCTTCAAAAGTATGTGCAATATCCTAGTTCTTAAAATGAGTGGTTGGCAGATGGGTATTCACTTTACGATTCTTTATACGTACATTAAAAGCGTATGTGTGTGCTGGTTACTTCCTCCAGGGAGATTCTACCAGGCAGGGCTTAGCACAACTAGGAATTCCCTGGTCAAAGTCAGGGAATTTCAAGATTTTTCAGCCAGTGGTTGGGCAAGGAGTCATCACTCTCGTCCCCTCCCTTGAGGTTCCGAGGAGCCTCAGAACAGACGTTCAACCTCTGGAATCCCCCAGAAAAAAGGCTCATAGGGCAGCTTCTCCTTTCTCAGAGAGGACAGAGTGGAGATCTAGGGGGATCCCCAGCCCCAACCAGCTGGCTCGAGGTCACATCCTGACATTTCAGTTCTGTTCCCATTCATGTGTCTCAGCTGAGCAACTGTCATGCTTGTGGCACTCTTGGGGAAGGGAAGAATTGAATGAAGTGATAAGACCCACACCCTAAAGAATCCAGGATGGTAAACTCCCTGGCTTTTTGTTTTTACAAACTAACAATATTGTTTAATGTAAATACTGACATTGTGCTGCCACCATTTTATTTTGTGAACTAAGAGAGGTAGAAAACAATTGCCACCTACTGTCCTCCTATTCCATAAGTAAGGGCTAATTTAATACTCCAGTAATGAAATAAAGGCATGCATGCTTTTAGATCAGAGGAATTTCCACTGAATACATTTAGCTTTATGAAAATCTCACTACATTTGTGGCTCTGGTTTCATCATTGTGAGGTGAAATTTGGGTCACAAAGAGCCAGTCAGAAGAGCATCTGGGAGGCACTAATACAGGGGACACCCAGGTGTCTGTGACACTCAGGGCAGGCAGACAGGTCATTCGGCATGCCCACGCACACACGCCATGCTCACCCTTTCTGATGAGTGGCCACAAGCGTTCACACACACGCTTCTCCCCCAGGGGCTCCCAGGTTGGAACACCTCCCCTGACTGCCAGGCAAGGCCATACCTCTCTCCTGAACCCAGAGCAAAGGGCCAGGCTCACCCAGCCTGTGCCAACCAATGAGAGAGGCCAGTGGTTGGCACTGGAGCCAGTTGGGGTGCTGACTTGAGGCCAGAGATGGGCAGCCTGTTCGGGTCCCTGGGCCTTTGCCTCTGGCCAGGAACCAAAGCCCTGTCAATGTCCAATTTTCTCAGACTGGGAGTCTAGGGACCTACTTCCTAGTTCCAGTTAGGTTTGTGACCTTGAGCAAGTCACTCTCCCTCTCTGGTCCTTCAGACATTGACCACAGTGCTCTAGGCCAGTGCTGTGAGGTTTTCGAGGCTCACCCTGCTCAGCCTTGGTCTCAGGGGACCCACAGGCCAGCCTAGAAGTGTATCTTGGAAGGAAGAGAAAACCCTTGTCCCTCATCTTTAATGAAGGACCCGCAGGCAGACAAGCTTTGGGGATGTCTGAGGAAAGAGACCTGATGGGGGTCAGGAGAAGAGGCTGCCATTAGCACTGGTCCCAGCGAACTGTCCCGGGCTTCCGCAGCTTGGTCACCCACCTGGAACGAAGCTCCCCGCCGGCCCCCGGCTGCCCAGCCCAGAGCCTTGTGGGGAGTATGACTCACTTCGTGGGGGGCCATTGTGGCTAATGTTTAACTCTGCCCCTCCTTCAGCAAGGCACTTTAGCCCCAGCAGCCCTGAGCGCTGGGCCCTGCCCTGATCATGCCTGCTGCTGAGTGGGCTCAGACACACAGCTGAGCTTGGCCTCCTTGCCCTGTGGGGACTGGCCACCTTGTGGAGAAAGGTGGGGGCAACAGCTGGTCCCCCAAGGGCTCTGGGACAGGCAAGGGTGTAGCAGGTGGCATCCTGCCCTGGTCATTCCTACCAAGCAGAGAGGAGCACCAGGCCCATCTCCACCAGCTGCAGAGAGAGGGGATGCCCACCCAGCTATTGTGTGCTGATTAATAACAGATATCCCCCAAGTAGCACCCATCCCTCTACCCTCAGCCTGGGCCCCATGTTGCAAGAAGGCCTCACCTTAGCCCATTTGGATGTCACTTGCACCTCCTTTGAATGTTTCCCCTTCACTAGGGATGTGGGGACTCTCCGGGTGCATATGCAGGACCCTTAACCCCCAGCTGTGTTCTTCTAAGAAAGTGGCTGGTTGGGCTTTGTTAAGGCCAGTCTGTTCTCAGAAAAGGGCAACCCCAAGGCAGAGTGACCTGGGATCCGGTCTCCAGTCTGCAGCTAGCAAACCCTGTAACTTAGAGTGAGCTACTTGAACTCTCCAGGCCTCCATTTCCTCATCTGTAAATTTGAGCTAACAAATGTACCATTTTTGTGAGAATGCAATTATATAATTCAGATAAAGCATTTAACATCACATATTACTATTATTGAAATGCTGTTATTAAAATAGTCAATAACAGTATGGATTCTAACAGACTTCTTGGGTTGAATCCTGGGCCCACCACTTATTAGCTGTGTGATCATGAAAAGTCCCTAACCTCTCTGTGCCTCAGTTTTCCCCACTGTACTATGAGAATAGTAGCCGTACCTTTCTCCTAGGGTTGTTGTGAAGGTTAAATGAATGAAGGTGCACATGCTGGTGCCTGACACATAAGTGTGCTACATGTGTGAGCTGTTACTCAGTGGCTGGCCCCAGCTCCCAGCCCTACTGGCGTTGTGTCCAGGCTGGGTGGTGTCGACCCTCCATGGTAAGAGAGGACTGGAGTAGAATCAGGGCTCTCCAGAGGCCAGGCCTCTCACCCTCAGGCCGCATTCTTGGCTACAACAGACACTTCCATAGATCCCTCTCCCACCCACAAGCTCTCCTTCCCCTTGTCCACGGGGCCTCTCAATCCTTGCGCTCTGGATGTGTCTATGCCTATATTTGCTCTTGCTCCATCCTCATAGGAGATGAATTAGGTCTGTTCCTGCCTGGAAGCAGAAGGAGGAACCCGATGACCTCCAGGAACCCTCTGGTTGGCTCTTCTGCCCCTCCTAGAGGGCCACAGGCTTAGGTGTGTTGAGTGGGCCCCACCTCCTCCTCCTCCCACAGGCCTTCTGCACCCACGTGTTTGCTTTGAGTCAGGCCCAGAGCAGGTCTCCTGCCTTTACATGACTGGGTGGATACCCCAATCTGCCAGGGCCCCAGGTTAATAGTTGACTGCAAAACTGGGATTTGACTCTGGAACTTGGGGCCAGGCTCTAGGGAAGGGCTGGGAAAGGTGAAACAAGGAGACTGCTTTGGACCCAGGCCAACCGGAGGAAAGCCCTGTAAGGCGGGGAAGAGTGGGTTTCTGTGGCCGCCTGGGCATGAAGGCATGAAGCCTAACCCCATCCTCTGTGGCCTGGACCAGCCCTGTCAGGTTCTCCAACTTCATGCATTGAGACTGGGTGTGTCTGTGCCTACAGGTTTGTGTGTGTGATTGGGGTTGTGCTTTTTGCACACATCTGCCTCTCTGCCCACTGACCTATTTATAGCAAGAACCCTGGGCAGATTGCTGCTTCCCCTAAGGTAGCCCAAGTTGCTGGTTCCCACTGCCATGTTTTCTGAAAGGGGCTGGCAGGCCAGCAGCCCACGGAGCCAGACCATGCCCCAGGGAGTAGCTGGCACTGCACTTTGTACCAATTCCTGGCATTTATGGCAGATAATACATGGGATTTGAGGGCAGAATGGGGACTCAGTAGGGTGGGTGGAAGGATTACTGCTCTGATAACTCAGCCCCTCCTGGGGCCAGTGCTGCGGTGGTCAAAAAGCCAAGGAACCCTAGATTTGGGACCAGCCACTTCCCTTGCAGGCTTAGCTTAGAAGTCACTATCCCACTGCCCTGAAAAGTCAGAACTTGACCAGACACGGTGGCTCACGCCTGTAATCCCAGTACTTTGGGAGGCCAAGGTGGGCGGATCACGAGTTCAGGAGTTCAAGACCAGCCTGACCAACATGGTGAAACCCTGTCTCTATTAAAAATACAAAAATTAGCCGGGTGTGGTGGCACACACCTGTAATCCCAGCTACTCAGGAGGTTGAGGCAGGAGAATCGCTTGAACCTGGGAGGCGGAGGTTGCAGTGAGTCGAGATCATGTCACTGCACTCCAGTCTGGGTGACAGAGCGAGACTCCATCTCAAAAAAAGAAAAAAGAAAAAAAGGAAAATCAGAACTTTGCTCTCTGCTTCACAGGAGCCTCTCTCACAAGTATGATGGGGGAAGAGGGGCTGCCCCAGACCCCCACTCCACCCCAGCATGCCCTATGCCCTCACCAGGGTTTGGACCCAGAAGTGAGTGGGATGGAGAAAGGACCTGAGCCAGAGGACAGATAAGTGGCCGCCCCCCCCTCCGGGAAAGAATCAGTCCTGGGGGATAGGACCAGTACAGGAGTGTGAAGGGGAAACAATTGGGAGGAGGGTGAGTGAAAGTGGGGAGAGCAGAGGCGGGAGGGACAGGAGTGCCCAGGACAGAAGGAAGGAGTCACCTGGTGGCCAGGCCTGGAACTGCAAGTATCTCTTCTGTGAGGCCTCCTGCCCTGTGCAGCTGGACTAGGTGAGGGATTGAAAGTGCCCTGACCTCTCAGCCCGGAGCAGTCAGGTACACCCAGCAGACATCAGGGAGAGTTAATCTAGCTTTGCAGAGGAAGGAGAGTATGAAATCCGGCAGGAGAAGCGGCTCTGAATGGAGAAGCCTCTTCTGATGGCCAGAGTCAGGGGCAGGACGGGGTCAGTTCTCGGAGATCAGGGCTCTGGTGAGCTGAGCATCCTGGGTGGTGAGTGTGTGCTGTGTGACATCACAGGGACTCGGCAGAAGGGGCCCCAGGGGACCCTGGCAAGCAGCCACCAATTCCTTAGCCCTCCCTTCAGATCCTGGACTGTGGACTGCAGACAGGCTGACTGGAGCCCAGCACAGCCCTCTCTTCACAAGCCCCAAGTCTTCCCTTTCTTCTCCGTGCTCACAGTCAGAGCTGCAGAAATGACCAGGAAACTGGGTTTTTAATGAAGATGGCTGTGGACACTGTACACACATAGAAGGGGTGTGGCACAGGGCTAGAGGAAAGGTGCTCTCACTCCCTCCTCGTCCTTCACCTGTTACACCACAGGGTAGCTGGGAAGCCCCAAGTGCCTCATGGATGGGTGGGAGCCCACCCTGCTGGGGTGAGGTCTTCAGACACTCTCGTTTGTCCTGCCTCTTGGATATCTCTTTAATCCCAGTTCCAGAGGAGGGCATGCAGGCTGGAGGGAAGAAGTGAGGGGGGAGGTGGGAAGGGATGCTCCAGACACGGGCAGAGAAGTGAGTGAGCTGGGTTGGAGAAGAAGCATGAAGCAGGAGCTCAGAGCGCAGCACAGCAAGCTGGCCTGTAGGGACAAAGAGGCGAAGCCATCAGTTCCCGGGGACCTGTGTGCAGTGCATGAATCCCTGACTTACCTACAGCACATGCAGTCTCCAGGGCTTCTCACCCCTAGCGCACCCCTGGCTGGATCTTCATTCATAGGGGCTCCTACAAGACCTCAGCTTCTCAGCCCACAGGCACAGTTTCTCCCCTTTTGGGACCCCTCACACTGCTCCTCCGCACTGCGGCCCTCAGCTCTTACCTGGCCTTGCCATGCTACTCTGTGGGTGGTTAATTCCCACCTCCATGCTTCTGTTGCACCATCAGCCCTTTAACGTGCCCTTCCCGTTATCAGCTAACACTTGCCCATCACGTCCTCAGAGAACTCCTCCTCTCCAGAAAGCCTGCTCCGACCAGTGCTATCTGGTGGATGCCTGCCCTATTGCACATTCTCTCAGCACTTCCACAGACGGTTTTATGTGGCCTGATTTCCTTGCTTGGCCCAGTTTCTCCAGCTTTTTCCTCAGAGAGTGGGAAGTGTTAGCTTCTCTGAGTGGTAGCTCCTTGGGAACAGGTACTGTGAGTGCTGGGTACTTCGCAGGGAGCACAAATAAAGGACATCACCAGGAGGTATTTAAAAGAGCATAGATTCTCAGAAAGTCAGAGATGAAGGGACCCCAGGGATCCTCTAACCTAGTGGTTCTGAAACTCTCCATGTGCATCAGAATCACCTGGAAGGCTGGTCTCACCCCAGAGTTTCCAATTTAGTGGACCTGGGGTGGGGGGTGATCATTTGCATCCCAGGTGATGTAGATGCTGCTGGTCCCGGGACCACACCTGGAGAACCACTGATTTAACACAGCCCCCAATTTCATAGAGGAGGGGAACAAAAAGGGCCCCCAAACAGAAATGACATGCCCAAGGTATCACGGTGCTGGAGCCAGGACTGAGCCCAGGAGAGCCGACTCAAATCAGTCTCATCAGTGCCTTTGTCCCTGCACCACACTGAGTACAACCTGCCTGCCCATCGTGGACTCCCTCATTATCCTCTAGACTCTGATGGACCCCAGAGAAGGGAGCTGATCTCTAGGTACCTCTATTGTGAGGTCGGAGACTTGGCAGCATCAAACATCTTCTTCCGGCCTTCCATGCCAGACATGGCCTCCACATTCTTCCTCCAGTCACCCACCTCCACAGGCCGCTCCTGTGGACAAGTGGCACACACATCAGGGACTTACCAGGCTGGATGCCCCCCCCAGCTCAAGAGAAGTTGGGTGATAGAAAACCAGTCTCCTCAGATGATAAGAAATCCCAATGCCCCTCCCCAGCTGTTTAAGTCCTAGGACTCAGCCAGGCAGGTGGACACGGGCCAAGCCGAGGCCCCACAGGAAGCTGTGTGGCTTGGGAGCACTGGGTGATAGTGGCAGCTACGGGGCTAGTTCCCACCTCAATGCACCTGAGCAAAACCTCCTCCCAGGCCCCATGCCACCCTCCTGGTCTGGCACTCTGCAGGCTCAAGGCCACCTCTTCCAAGAAGCCTTCCCCTGCGAATGTGACTGCTTTTCCATTTCCTCAGTATACTGCCTGGCTTATCTCTTGTCCTCTGAAGCTTCTTGGGCCAGAGACTATGTTCCTGTCATCCCTGTTCCTTACAGAGCCTATCAATTTGGGGCACATATACTGTGAGTTCAACCAACTTTGAATAATTTGTTGCTGGGTGGTTGAACTCAGTTCTCTAACGTCTGTGCTCATGTGTGGCTATCACCAAGATGAGCTGCTGTCTCCTTTCCCTGTGGTGACCAGGCAGTCACCTCCAACATTACCCTATATCTCCATGTTCTCTTCACACTGGGAACAAGATTTTTGCTTCATGTCTCAGTCTGGGGTCTAGCTTTCTTTATGTCCTAGTTTCTTCATCAGACTGGGAACAGCCTGAAGAAAGGGAGCAAGTCTTCTTTCTTTCTTCCCACACTGGTCTTCCAAAACATTCTAGAACATTCTCTCTGTCAAGCTGACTGGCCTCCAACAGGAGCTCCTGGGCCTGCCTGAGGCCATGTGAGGGGTTGACAAGGGGAAAGCTGGTAGGGAAGAGGGTGGAAGGTTCTGAGGAAAGGGACCTCACCTTCTCTGTGTCTTCCTTCTTCACAGACTTGAGGTTGGCCCGCAGATCCATGGACACCTTGTGCTTGGAACCCAGCAGGGCCCGGAGCATGGCGTCAGCCGAGACACGGACCCGACGCAGGGGCGGGCGCTTGAACTTCCCACGGAGGTCCATCACCTTCAGCTTCAGGTCCTTAATCTGCAGGTGAGAAGCGCCCGGGGCTCACTGGAGAGGGAGCTAGCCACAGGGCACCCTTCCTAAGGACCTCAGATTGCTAGGGTTCCAGCCAGAGATACACCTTAATTTGTCCACCCTTGAAGCCAGACCTATCAGCAGTCACCAGCCTTTTCGTCACCAGGGACTGGTTTTGTGGAAGACGCTTTTTCCACGGAGAGGTGGTGGGGTGGTTTCAGGATGAAACTGTTCCACCTCAGACCATCAGGCATGAGTTTGATTCTCATAAGGAGTGTGCAACCTAGATTCCTCGCGTGCACAGTTCACAATAGGGTTCACACTCCTGTGAGAATCTAATGCCACTGCTGATCTGACAGGAGGCAGAGCTCGGGTGGGAATGCTCACTCACCCACTGCTCACCTCCTGCTGTGCAGCCCAGTTCCTAACAGGCCACGGATTAGTACTGGTCCACAGCCCAAGAGTTGGAGACCCTGCTCTAGGACAGTCAGACCCACCCACCCCTTTGCAAATAGCCACTGTACATTTGCTGATAAATGGATAGTTAATCAGATAGATAAAGCCTATTGGCCATTGCTAATACTGTAACCTTGAATAAAAGGGGTAGCTCCACCAGACTGAGACTTGTCTGGTTTGGAAGCCCTATTTGGAGTGCAGGGTTGCTTCCTTTTGTTCCTGTAGCCTCATCCCTGCTTCTAACTTATTCCTCCCCAGTGAGCCTTCAAAGCAGCTCACAGCCTTGGTCCAGCAGGGTGATAAACTTCCAGGTCCTAGACCCCTGGAGGAATTTCCAGGGTGTGATCTCTAGAGGGAATTCTTAGGAGCTTGGTGACCCCACATATCATTCCCGGTGGGCAGAAGTGGGAAGGAGGGAAGTGACTTGTGCTACCTCCCTGCCCCCTCCTCACTGCTTGGACAAATGACCCAAAGGAGCCCTGTCCTTCCCTGTTCTGCCCCACCCCACTGGAGCAGGGTCTGGATGGAGTTAATCCTCCCACACTCCATGCTAAGGGAGCACAGAGTACCGAAGTGGGAGCCAGAGACCAGCACTGGTCCCAGGACCACCACTGTGCAACCTAGGACAAGTCCTTGGCCTCTCTGATCCTGAGTGTTCTCCTCTGCAAGGTGCAAATAGCCCCTACTTCATCCACAGGCCTATAGGGAGGATCAAAGGCTACAACACACATGAAAGCACTTCACAAAGGTAAGACGTTATTAACAGGCATATGATTATTTGTGTGGGTGGATAAAGAGAGTGGCTTCTGTTAGGCTGATGAGCCCACATGGCAGGTAGGGAGGAAGTTTGTACTTTTCATGTGTGATTATCCACTCTGCCCATCTCCAGATCTCCAGCCCTATGGGGCTAGGGCGGAGAAACCAAAGGTTCCTGCTTAAGTGGCCCCTTCCAGGCCCTGTGGAAGGAGGGGACCTCCCATGGCTGCTGTATCCGTGCCCATGCCCCTGCCTAGCCCACCCTGGCCATGCCCCTTCCCTTCCTTAGACTCACCTCCCTGGTGTTGTGGAGACATTTGGCCTCAATGTCGTATCGCTCCTCATCCACCACCTCTACCTTGGCATGCAGCTCCCGGCACAGGTCCTGGGGGTGGCAGATGGATCAGGCAGGCGTGAAGAAGAGCGGAACAGAGCCATCAGTTTCCAGCCCTTGACCCTCTCCCCAGCCCCTTTGCAAGACCTGGGATCCAGAGAGGAGCTGACAGTTTCCTCCACTCTGAGGCTCATGACAGGCAATAGCTCAAAGGGTATGCCCTCTGTTCTCCTGTCTATATGTCGTGCTTTCTTAAAAACAGTATTCCTTTGCTTGAACCCAGGAGGCAGAGGTTGCAATGAGCTAAGATCACACCACTGCACTCCAGCCTGGCGACAGAGTGAGACTCCATCTCAAAAAAAAAAAAAAAACCCCAACACCACCACCACCAACAACAACAAAACAGTATTCTTGGCTGGACATGGTGGCTCATCCCTGTAATCCCAGCACTTTGGGAGGCCAAGACGGGTGGATCACCTGAGGTCAGGAGTTCAAGACCAGCCTGACCAATATGGTGAAACCCCGTCTCTACTAAAACTACAAAAATTAGCCAGGCATGGTGGCACACACCTGTAGTCCCAGCTACTCAGGAGGCTGAGACAGGAGAATGGCTTGAACATGGGAAGTGGAGGTTGCAGTGAGCCGAGATTACGCCATTGCACTCCAGCCTGGGCAACAGAGTGAGACTCTGTCTCAAAAAAAAAAGTATTCTTTCATCATGGCTTATTGCAGCCTCAACCTCCTGGGCTCAAGTGATCCTCCCATCTCATTGTTTTAACTTTTTATAGAGACAAGGTCTCACTTTCACTATGTTGCCCAGGCTGGTCTCAAACTCTGGGGTTCAAGTGATTCTCCCGCCTCAGCCTCTCAAAATGCTAGGGTCACAGGCATGAGCCACTGTGCCCAGCAAAATAAAATAGTTTTCTTATGATTAAAGTAATGTTTTAATTTTAGACATTTTGAAAACTATGTATTAAACATAATACAAAAATAATAAAAATTAAAATACCTAGTGATGCCACCACCCAGGGATACTTAGTAACATTTTGATGTATTTCCTTCCAGTCTCTTTTCTCTGTAATCACTGGCATTTAAATAATTTCCCAGTGTTCTGAAAACGTTAAAGACCAAGCTCTAAGAAAGGATAGACAAGTCCTTGGAGAAGTGGGGCTTCTCCAAACCCTGGCCGCCTCCCCATTCCATGCCATCACCCTGACTGCTTGTGAAACTGGGCCCCTGGCTCCGCCCAGCCCAGGCAAGTCACGCCTCCCCTCTAAGGCTCAGTTCAGTGCCTGTAAAATGGAATCTAATGTTCCTACCTCACAGGTGGTTGTGAAGATTAAATGAGACCATGGAAGTCAGGGGTGCCCTGTAAATTATGGAACCTTGAGCTAGTGTTAGTTCAGGCTCTTGCCGCCTGGTCCCTGGAGCCACCCACATAGTGCCTCCAACCCCATCCTGCCCTGCCGCACCTGCCGGGCTCACCTGCAGGGCACTGAGGGACAGGCCACGCGTCTGCAGTGTGGGGATGCGCTCTGCCAGGTAGCGCACCTTCTCAGCCTCGCGCTCCTCATGCTCCTGCTCCCAGCATTCCTTGGCCTTGGCCAGCATCAGGCTCTGGACAGAACAAACCTGCTGAGCTGGGGGCCTCGCATCTCCCACCCGGCATCAGGGAATGAGGCGAGGACAGCCCCAGGCTGGGCCAACTCTGAGACCACCGTCCAGTGTAGAAGTGTATGCAGCGGCCACGGACAGGCTGTGCGTGAGGGTACACCAAGTGGCCACACACAATGTTCCTGGAGTCCTGGAACTTGTTTTCCCCTGACAGTCTTCCTCTTACCCACTTACTGTCTGTTTTGACTCACAAAGCTCCAAAGAGAAAAACACATACGAGAATAAAGGAAGTCTCTCTGCCTGCACGAGTAGCTTCCCACTCTGAAGCTGGTCACCACCTACTCTAGGGACCCCAGGCGGGTGCCAGGATCCATACTCGAGGATCCCACCCACTGACCACCTGAGCCTGGCACTGGCTCCAGCAATGCTGGACTCCTTCTGCCCCTCATCATCCTCACTCTGGCCTCCTTCCTTTCTCCTTTCCATAACCCTCCACATCCCTTCAGAGTCGGCTCTCTGCCCCTCTGCCTCCCACTGGGCATCCCCCTGCAGCCAGCCCCCAGCCTCACCTTCAGCAAGAGTTTGCGGGAGGCAGTGATCTTGGGTTTTCTCTGTGAGCAAGAAGAGAGAGAGACAGGTGGTGAAGCAGAGGCTGCAGAACTGGAATTCTGGTCTAGGCCAAGACAAGTGCCAGCTAGGGTTCTCTGTCTTTATCCAGAATCCTCTGCTCACCCTGTGGTGCCTTAAAAGCTCATCTTTGTGATTTAACCCCTGCAGTTCAGACAAGGCTGCAGTCAGCTACCTTGACCTAGGGGTTGAAGCCTTAACTTCCCACTCTGATTCTGCTGCTGCTGAAATCTTGTAAGATACTATGAGGGTCACATGGCTTCTACAGGCACCTCTTTCCTCATCTGTAAATAAGGATATTATGACCCCCCCTTGCTTAGTTCACAGAGTTATTGCAGATGAAATGAGATCATGGATGTGCAAATCCTTTGAAAAGCATAAAAGCTATGTATGTTTTCACACTCCAGGTAGTAATACAGCAATACCTTGATGATCCATCATGCTGCATAAATAAGCTGTGAATTTCCCAAATAAATGAAATGTATCTATGTAGACCTCAAAACTTTTAAAAATGTTAACATTACCCATACAAATCTTCCTAAGATATAAAACCACTGTTTTATCTTCTTATCAAAAATCCTAAACATGTTGTTGCTTACTAGTCCTAGCCCTGTGACAGTGGTGTCTCAGGGGTGGCAAAGGTGAGTAGGGCTGCTTGGCCCCCAACTAATGAGACTGTGATGCCTTTCGAGCACTAGTATCTCTTCCGGGCCATAGGTGGTCACTTCTCGTTGCCAGCAGGAAGCATCCTACCTAGACTTAATGTGCTGCAAGCTGGGAGAGCATGGCTCTCCAATGTTATTCCAGGGTGTAAAGTAGAAGTGATTAGGCTTTGAGAGGGAAGTTCTCATGAGAGACAATGGATGAGTTTCAGCAAATGGAATGTGTAACTTCTATTCTGACTGTTCAGAGTGGTTTGTTTGTCTTTTCCTCTCCTAAAGATTTTTGTTACATTTCAGATAAGTGTGATTTCAAAAGAAAGAGCCTATGACTCTAAGCATTACCTCCACAGTTTACACACCGTAATGTACACATGGCAAATGTTTTACTGCTATCTTGTTTCCCCACCACTTGGTGAGTGAGCTGATGGTCACCTCATCTGACCATCAGTCAGTGAGGACTCACTTTAATACGAGCCTTAGCAAAACTTCAACATTCATATGAATGTTCAAAAGTAACATTTTCAATTCTTTCCGAGAATCTCTGTGCCACATGTCCCCTCCATCAATACCGCTAATTCGCACTGTTGCCATCCCTGAGTCCCCATTCCTATCCCTGCCATCCCCATCCTTGGACTGTATATAGGCTGTGATCTCAGCAGCCTGTTAAGTCTGGAGTGTATAGAATGGCCAGTGTCAGGATTATCTAACACCTGAGGGATTTAAGGACATCTCTTTGCTCCTCGCTCAATGTTCAGCCACTGGGCAAGAGTGGAATAACCCAATGACTATCCCTTACCCCTCAAATATAGCTTTGCACAGGATCAGCTTTGCATGGAATAGGGTGGTCCCCCCAGGACTGGACCAGCTCTCAGAGTGGGTGAGGAAGAGCTTGTGCTCAGCAAAGATGCAGAGTCACACCCAGCCCTGCTGCAGTACCAGTCCCAGGACAACCTTCCAGTGACATTGTACACTGGCACAGCAACTCCCTGGACACTAGGAAACCCCACATCCAGAATCTTCGCCTGATGTTTCCATCTCCTGGGAATTTGTTCAGCCACTAAATACCCTACACCTCCCAGACTCCCACCAGGGCTTAATACAAGCTCTCCCCTCTCCTTAGATGCCAACCCCACCTTCCCACCTTTACCAGTCAGAAGAGTTAACCAGGACAGAGATACCCCAAATACCACTTACCTCGCTTCAGGCATCCATCACAGGAAGGACAGGGAAAGAGCAGAACACAGAGTGAGTATGAACAATGAGGATTACATGTGCGGCCGCAGAACCTCGCAGACCAGCTTGGGGAAGGAGGGGGCCGCTGACAACAGTGAGCCAGAGAGTCATCAGGCATCAGGCAGGGGGAGAAGTTCGAGGTTCCGGCAGAACAGAATAAAAACTCAACAGCCCTTTGAACTACCGGGCATTCTTATTGGGAGGTACTGGGCATGGTAAGTTGGGGAGAAGTGGTGGAAGGGGAGGGAAGCCTTAGGGTAGGGTTCCAGTAACATGAAAGCATCCATCCGTGGGTGTGTGGGTAAATTCCCAAAGCTTTGTTCACCTACTGTGTCAGTGTTAAGTGGTGGCCTGGTACACGCAATTCACGTGTTAGATCAAGACAGGAAAACTCTGAGGCACAGGCCAAAAAGGCGCTCCCAGGGCAACCTGAGAGTGAGTTCTGCTCAATGGCTGGGAGGACACAGGCAGCACGGGGCAGACCATCAAGTGCTGTCCCTGTTTGAGGACCTGGTCTCTTAGGGGAAAGCTTTGGGGGTTGAAAACACGGTGCCTCCACTGTGGGGCTGAAGTCTGTGGCAAAGGGACTTGCCTTCCTGGGGCCCCAGATGGCAGTGAGACTACTTACACTTCCGGCATGGTGGCAGTGGGACAGCACCTGGGGGCAAAGAGGAACAGTTCATGAGGGAAAGTAGAAACCCCTGCCCCCAACCCAGCTGCGCCTTGGGAGCCCAGCCTAGGAGACAGAGTCAGAATACAAAAGGAAGAAATCAGACACACTGGATTCCAGCAGGTCAAGATGGGACAGGGTTGCAGGGCAGGGGTCAGCCAACTACAGCTCAGAAGCCTAACCTGGCCCCCCGCCTGTTTTTACTTAAAGAGTTGCAAGATTTTTTTTTTTTTTTTTTAAGAATTTGCAACAGAAACCTTATGTGAGCTACAAAGCTATCTGGACCTTTCCAGATAAAGCTTGCTAAGCCCGGTGGAGAACAGAATGGAGTCCATAGGAAATATGCTTGGAAAGTGAGAGCAGCCAGGCACAGTGGCTCATGCCTGTAATCCCAGCACTTTGGGAGTCCGAAGTGGGCAGATCATGAGATCAGGAGTTCAAGACCAGCCTGGCCAATATGGTGAAACCCCATCTCTACTAATAATACAAAAATTAGCGAGCGTGGTGGTGCACGCCTGTAATCCCAGCTACTCAGGAGGCTGAGGCAGAAGAATTGCTTGAACCCAGGAGGCGGAGGTTGCAGTGAGCCGAGATCGTGCCACTGCACTCCAGCCTGGGTGACAGAATGAGTATCCTTCTCAAAAAAAAAAAAAAAAAAAAAAATTGAGATTGTAGCTCACTCTTGAGGGCCTTGAAGGACAGGCTGAGTTTAGATTTTATCCTGTGGATTAAGAGTGGTCATTGAGGCCGGGCGCGGTGGCTCAAGCCTGTAATCCCAGCACTTTGGGAGGCCGAGACGGGCGGATCACGAGGTCAGGAGATCGAGACCATCCTGGCTAACACGGTGAAACCCCGTCTCTACTAAAAATATAAAAAAATAAGCCGGGCGAGGTGGCGGGCGCCTGTAATCCCAGCTACACGGGAGGCTGAGGCAGGAGAATGGCGGGAACCCGGGAGGCGGAGCTTGCAGTGAGCTGAGATCCGGCCACAGCACTCCAGCCTGGGCGAGAGAGCAAGACTCAGTCTCAAAAAAAAAAAAAAAAAGAGTGGTCATTGAAAGGCTCAGAGAGAGGAAGGCCTGGAAAGTGAATGAGCAGAGTGGATGCTGGAATACGGGTAGCTGCTATGTGGCACAACTCCATCCACAGATGGTAATACAACTGGCACCCCCAGGGTGGGGCAGTGAGAGGCCCTGAGTGGGGGAGGATAAGCCGCGAGGCAGGGCAAATCCTGTGTTCACCCAAGTCTGTCTTTCCCCATTCTGGGTTGGTTTTCCTCTCTGCAAAATTAGGGGTTAAATCAGTGGGTTTCCACTTGATGTTTATTATTAATTAATATTAATTAATTAAAATAATATTTAATTAATTTTATTTGGTTGAATCCTTTGTTCTAACCAAATCTTACTTGGAAGTAAAATAAATCCAATCAGTATAAGCAACATGGCATTTTGCCTATCAGAAGGTGGAGGGTGGGAGGAGGGAGAGGATCAGGAAAAATAACTAATGGATACATCTCTCATATCTGAGTGATGAAATAATTGATACAACAAACCTCCATGACACATGTTTACCTGTGTAACAAACCTGCACATCCTGCACATGTACTCCTGAATTTAAAAATCAAACAAACAAAAAGAGCCAAATGGCACTGGTTGAAGGGGGTTACCATAGCAGCCCTGTGGTCTTCTGTGAGGATACTTGGCCATGGAGCACAATTTGAAGCCCCCTGACCAGGTGATCCTGAGGCCCAGGCCAAAGAGGGGTTCCATGAGGCTGCAGAGGGAGATGTTCCAAAGCCAGACATAATTCACCGTCTTGCCTGAGCCTGGACACAGAGCATTCCAATGCCAGAGGAGGGAGGGACTGTGCAAAAGCTCAGGGAAACGAAGGGGACAGCTGAGGTGAGGAGCAGGTGTGCAGGGGCGCACAGAAACTCTGAGCCAGGCTGTGAGGTAAAGGGTGGGAGAGCCCAGTGTGTGTGTGGAGGGGAGGGCAGGCATGGAGCTCAGGGTCAGGAGTGTGGACTTGGTTCAAGAACCTGGTTGTGGGGTCTGGGAGGCAGGGAATTAAAGTACACTTGCAAAGTGCCTGACAATAATTTCATCCCAGACCCACCCCTTCCTCTGCCCTAATTCTCTCCTTTCACTTTGTGCCCATGAAGCACTGTCCCAGCCCCAGTGAACATGCTTTGGCCACCTCCCCTGAATCTACCAGTGGATCAGAAAGCCTTCTGGGCCTCCCTCCACCTCTGCCTCCACCTCTGCCTCCACCACCAGGGGAGGGGAAGGCTCGGGTGGAGGAGATGGAGGGGTAGTGTGACCCCAGAGTCTCAGCTGTCATGCTGGGGTACAGAGGGAGGGGTATGGAGACAATCCATGAATTCCTGAGATGCTTGGCTGGAATTAGATTTTATAGGCAGCTGCTTATTCTGAGGGCTCTGCTTCTCCAAAGATGCTGAGGAAATCCAAAGGAAACACCAGCTGGCGAAGAGCCACCTCCAGGCCCCTCTGTCCATCATCAGCCTCCAGGAATGCCAGTGTCCAGAGGGCACCAGGTCTGTGTCTGTCTCCCTGGGATGTGCCTTGTCCTTGGTGGGCATTTGGCAGTGATCATGCCTCCCTCTCTCCCTCAGAGAGCCAACTGTCCCCAGTGTGGGGCCCTACCTGCCAAGGCCAATTTGCACCTCATGCCAAGCTCTGGGACCTGCCCCCAGCCTGCCTCACTGACAAATGCCAGACCAAGGGGTCCCACGTCAGGCAAGAGGCCTCAGCCTGTGCTCTGACACCCACCAGACGGGGGCCCTTGCCAGGCTCTGTGGAAGTCAAGCAAGGACTGATAAGTCAGGATGTAGATAGCACAGGAAGGCTTGGAGAGCCAGGATTCCATCTCCTCCACAAGTAGCAAGCAAGGAGATAATGAGAAAATCCTCCACCCACGGGAGGGAGCAAAGAGTCTCTGGTGGTTGCCTCAGAGCTGGGCTTTCCCTTTCTTGAGGCTCTGCAGCATGGCAGGGACTATCAACTAGACTATGAGATTAAGTCTGTGTGTGTAAATGTGTGTAAGTGACTGTGTGTGAGAGTGTGTGTGTGAGAGAAAGAGAGAGAGTGTGTGTATATATAGGGGAAAGAACTGATCTCTGCACACCCAATGATCACATCCACAAGTATCTAGTTAGGCTCATGTGCTTCCCCCTACTCCCCACCCCCTGACCTTGGAACCCCATTCAAGGGCATCCCTGTCTTCCTTGCCTGACGGTTAACACTCCCAAGCCCATGGTGCTGGGCTGCCTACCACACACCATACCCCCATCTTGAGCTCTGAACAGCAAAGCCTAATCTCAGAGTTGCTGTGGGACTGTGACTCCCAAACCCGGTGGTAGGTGCTGCCTTCAGCCCTCACCCAAGTCAGGGACTGCCACATGGCCTCCTGCCCCAAGCCTTGGGCTGCCCTGTGGATACTGCCCTGGCGTATGTGTTCACTGGCTCTTGTGCCTCAACCCAAAATGCTGCCACCATTGCCTTCCTCCAAGAGGACCCCCAGTATCTACTGCTGCTCCTCAGAGCCAGGAGCTCTGAGCAGGAGCGGTCAAGAGGGGTTGCCGGTCTGCCCTCCCCTGCTCTTGTGCTGCAGTACAGAGGGATGGGCAAAGGGAGCTAACAGCGTCGCTCAAAGACAAAGAACACAGAAGCAAGATAGTTTCCTTGCTCAGCAGGGGGCTCTGGCCCTGCCTTCTACGCTCCCTGGGAGTCCTGCACGCCAGGCACCCTCCTTCTCTTCCGCTGCAGGTATTGCTGACTTTGAGAGCTCACCCAGCTCTCTGATCCCAGGGCCACCCCTTCCCCTGGGTGCACTATCCCTCCCACACCCTGCTGGGCATCCTGTGTGAAAACGTCATCCCTTAGGCAGCCTTGGGGCTCCTAAGGAACCTCATGGAAGATTCTTCTCCTTGCTCCCAGCTTCCAAATAGCCAGGAAAAGTTTTCACCTCTCACAACAGTTTTGCAAGAGATAGGCCATTCTGTGGGACAAAATGCTGTGGGAGTATTTTAGGAATGTTCTACCAACAAACCAACTGTACAGGCAAGAAACGGTTTTCTCCAGCTCCAAGACCTCGCTTTCTCCTTAAACAAAAGCCCCAGGTTCTCTGCCTGGGATCAACCTAGATCTGAAGTCCTGGGCTGTAGGCGCTTACCTTGTTCAGTCCTCGTGGAGCTGGGCTGGCCTGTGCCTCGCTGTAGACCGCAGACTGTGAGGGGCAGAGCCGAGGGGAGGCTATGAAAACTGTAGCCAGCAGCAACTGGCCGGTAAAAATAGAACAGACCCACTGCCCCCTCCTGCTGCCCCTCCTCCCTTCCACCCCTCCCACCACACACACACACACACACACACGCACACCTCACAGGGCAGATGCGTGCTGAGATACACACAACAGTCACACAGGCCAAAAGCCATGCGAGTTTGTGGCTCAGGAGCAGAGGCAAATTCTGTGCACATAGGTGCCACCGATTGAGTGAAACTAGCACCCACCTGGGGAGACTCAAGCTGCAGAAAGGGAAAGAACGAACAGCCAGACCAGGTGTGGGGACTGAACAGAGATGGGACCGGGAGGCGGAATGAGGGAGAGCAAGGGGCCACAGGGAAGGCCCAGAAGGGCAAGTAGCAGCTGGGGGAAGAGGACCATTGGGCTAACCCTGCATCTCTTATAAGGCATTATGAAAATGAGGCCCCCAAACCCATGCTCCAAAAGCCCAAGAGGGCTAAAGACTCAATTTTCCGGGATTTTTCGGTGGCTCGGGTGCACGTGGGATAGGAGAGTGCCTGGCTGTGGGGAGTGATGTGAGCAGTGTTGCAAGCTGACCCCAGTGAGTGTTTCCAGGGCTGAGCAGAACGGCAGTGGCAGCAGGGCCCACCTTTCCGCTCAGGGAGGTCTGAGGGTCTGCAGACACTCTGCATGCCACTCCAGGTGGGTTTCCTGGAATCTAGATTTCCTGGGTTCCAAAAAACACCCAAGTTTCATGCCAGGAACTCAGTGAGACTAATTCACCTCTCCCCTGCCCTAATCTTCATCTCCAGCCAGAAGCCAACAGATCCCAGGGGACTGGAGCCACAGGGGCTGCACCTGTTTACTGGGTATTTTTAGGACAGTTGATGAACACATAATACCCACCCTATAGTCAGAGAAAGACAATGCCTGCTATGTTAATCCTGTGGCTATTATAGTGTGTCATCTCATGGGTTGGGGCAGGACACTGACCCTCTCGGAGGCCAGAGAGAGGCCTCGCAAGCAGGAGGTTAGGGAGTCCCAGCCATGCTCCCCATTTGGAGAGGGAGAGAGTAATGGGCAGGGGTGTCCTAAGGAGACACAACCCAGTGCCCACAGAGGTAAAGGCCCTGCCCTCTCTACACCGACATTCTGCTGCCTAATAGAGGTTGCTCTAATTCTGTTCTGGTCGGGTCAACTTTGAGAAGCCTCTATGTGAGAAAGCTGCCAGGAAGAAAGGACAGGGTCTAGGGAGACATGGGGGTTGGGGGCATAGGATTCCAAGTGGAGAGGCTGGAATGGATAATGGAGGTGGACTCCAGCCAAGAGGATCAGCCAGAGGGAGCAGGAATTCAGGGCCTTTGCAGATAAGCCTACTGGAGTTTATTGCCTCAGCTTATTATAATTTACACAATAATTTTCCTTTTATTTATATACTTTTTTTTTTTTTTTTTTTTTTGAGACAGAGTCTCGCTCTGTCACCCAGGCTGGAGTACAGGGACGTGATCTTGGCTCACTGCAACCTCTACCTAGTGGGTTCAAGTGATTGTCCTGCCTCAGCCTCCTGAGTAGCTGGGACTACAGGTGCGCCACCATGCTTGGCTATTTTTTGCATTTTTAGTAGACACAGGGTTTCACTATGTTGGCCAGGCTGATCTCAAACTCCTGGCCTTGAGCGATGCACCTGCCTCGGGCTCCCAAAGTGCTGGGATTACAGACATGAGCTACCATGACCAGCCTATACAATAACTTTCTTAAAAGACCTTGATATTCTCAAAAACTGAATTATCTGCATGAATTATCCTGCTTTTTGAAAAGGAAAAACAAAGAGCACAGGTCGATAAATAGAAGAACAAAGCAGGGTGAACACAAGCCAAGAAAGTAGGCAGCCAGATGTCCACAGCAAGACGTGGAGAACATAGCACAGCCAGGGGCCCTTCTTGGGCAGGAGCCATGGAGAATCTCAGACTCAGAGTTATTCATCTTCACACTCTGTTGGGCAGCATGGGGCCAGGACCCCTCACCCCAGTGTCCCAATTCCATCCCCACCATCCCTGCACACCACGTGGAATCCAGCCTCCAGCTCCCCCTCTGAGATCCACCATGACCTTCGGCCCCAGTTCACACACTGACTTCTCCAGCATCTCTCTCCTGTCGCTCAAAGGTGGCCTTCAAAAGCAAGCATGCCATGCCCTGTTGTCCTTGCTCCTGAGCCCCATCTTCCTTCATGTATGGAGTGGGTGCAGAGCAGGCCACAATGATCCAGGCCGCCCACACCCAGCTGAGGGGCCGCCACTGGAGGTCTCAGCCCTGCAGCCCACTCACTGCCCCAACCAAGTGCGCCTCCGCAGCCTTTCTCCTCCCGCCCTTGCCTACAGAAAAGGTCACCCCTTCTCAGTGCACATCTGCCCTGGGGCCAGGTTTCCTATTCTCCCTGCAGAGCAGGCACAGCTGAACCAGAGCTGAGGTTCTGTCTGACACAGATGCTCACTGGTCAGGGAGGACCCTTCCCAGACACAGAGCCAGAAAGAGTGCTCCTGGCCCTGGCCCCAGGCAGCACTGTTTGTGCTACGCTGAATAGTGGCCCTCATAGGTGCCTGGGCCCTAATGCAAATGTGAATCTGTTACCTTAGATGGCAAAGGGTCTTTGCAGATGTGATTACATTAAGACACTTGAGACGGGGAGATTATCCTGGATTATCTTGGTGGGCCCAATCTAATCGCAAGTGTCCTTCTCAGCTGAGTGAGTCATGAGAAGCAGGGTTGAGAGAAGGAAATGTGATGAAGGAAGCAGATGTCAGAAAAGATGCTATGCCGCTGGCCTTGACCATGGAGGGAGGTCATGAGCCAAGGAATGCAGGCAGCCTCTACAAGCCAAAAAAGGGACAGGGAACGGCTTCTCCCCTAAAGCCTGCAGGGGGAAGCAGGCCTCCCAACACCCTGCCTTGCAGCCCAGGGAGACTGACTTCAGACTTCTGCCCTCCAGAATGGTAAGATAATAAACTTGGGTTATTTGTGCTGACTTGTTACAGCAGCAATGAGAAGCTAATACATTCTTCAGTGCCTTGCTGGGCCCTGGACTTCATGGTTCCGGCTATGCTTGGGACTAGCCAGGAAAACGGTGATCCTGGGAGGGTCAGTGAAACAAACCAGCCCGGGTTTCAGAACAAGGCAGCCCTGAGGAAGAGTGGGCCAGAATCCAGCCCCACCAGGGCCTGCCTGGCCTTCCAGAAAGCCAGCTCTGATTTTGCCGAGAGCATCACAGGACACCAGAGCAGGAAGACTGTCCAGTCCAATCTGTGTGCCCGTGAGGAAACCCAGGCCCCCAGAGGGGAGGCCACAGGGTGAGGGGTCAGGTCTCCTAACTCCCAGCCCAGTGCTCTGTCATGCTGCCCACAAAGCAGAGACACTTCCCTAACCTTAACTTTAGCCCAATTCTAATCCTAACACTAAACCTCTTTTAACCCCAATATAATCCCTGTCCCTGTCTTTATCCCTAACCTACTAGAACCTTCACCTTCTTGCTCTCTACTCTCTTGCTTGGTTTACTGAGGTGACTGCTTGCTCTCTCAATCCATTCTGCACACAGCATGCAAAATGCTAAAACTGACCTTGTTCTAATTCCTAATCCAGCTTCATCTGCAAGCCCTACACTAGACCACATGAGTTTCCCCTCCTGGCGTTGGCCCTAGCCTTATTGCAGGCCTTCTAGACACTAAGCTGAACTTAGGTTCACTGCAGAATTGACCCAGCTATGCAGCATCCTCTCTGAACCTTGGCTTCCTCATTTGTAAAATGGGTTAAGGGTGTGCAGAGACCTGAGGCTGAGCCTGACTTCCATGGGGTCCTCCTCCCTGGGACAAGGCTGGAGGCTTTCCCTTAGCCTCTTTTTCAAAATATTTTTTAATTTTTTATGGAGGTGGGGTCTCCTTACATTGCCTAGGTTGGTCTTGAACACCTGGGCACAAGCAAACCTCCTGTCTTGGCCTCCCAAATTGCTGGGATTACAGTATGTCTGAGTGTGAGCCACCATGTCTGAACCCCCTTAGCCTCTTTTAAAGTCCAGGAAGAGGCTGAGGCAAACTTGACAAGAATCCAGGCCTCAGGAGAATGGCCTCTGTGGTCAGTACCCTCTCAGATCTTCTGTGACTGCCCAGCTCAATGGAAATGGATGGAAGAATTGCCAGAAGGAGTGAGAACCAGAGCTGGCCAGATCGTGGGAGGAAGGGGCAAGTCCAAGAAAGAGGGACGGTGAGATGGGTGTCAGTGAGAGAAGGCCTGGAGGGATTTTCAGCCTCTAGTGCCACTGGCTTCCAGTGTCATCCTTGTCCCTCCCAGGGCTGGGGAGGCCACAGGGAAAGGGAAGGAAGTGTCTGGCCAGAGGAGCTAAGCCTTGTAAGGCCGTGGGTTGTGGAGTCAGGTCCCGCCACCTCAGAGGCTGACACCTGTCAGCCCTGGCTGCCCTGCCTTGGTTTGGGAAGCACAGAAGCCCAAATTAGCAAGTGACAAAGCCCAGACCATCTGTCTTCCCGGCGGCCCCTCCTGACACGGGCTCTCCCCCCACTACTCAGGGGCCTTCGCCTCAGTGACAGCCAACCCCACGCCCCTCCCTGCCTTCTCCACCCACCCCCTCTTAAGCCCATCATGGTTCCAAGGCCAGCTTTCTGTGACTGAGTTCTGAGAGGGGGCAGGGCTGGGGGCTGAGGAGACTAGAGCAGAAGGAACAAAGAAATCAAAAGGGTGTCACCCTCAATTTTTCACCACAAATCAGTCCCACATGAAAGTCTGTGGCATTAGAGACATAGCATAGTGAGGTGAGTCAACACACGACTTTGGAAGCAGACAGCTCTGCCACTCACCAGGAACACTCACTAGTGAAGCTTAGCAGTGTATCCCTCCAAGCCTCCACTTCCTCATCTGTAAAATGGGGGTAATAATGGTGCCCACCTGGGGGGTGGCTGTGAGGCTCCAATGAGGTATGTGCATAAAGGGCATTGCAAAGCCCTGGCCCAAGGCAAATGCTGAACAAATGTTGGTTCTTGGCATATAGTCCTCGAGGCCTCACACTACCATTCTGAGGTAGGCACTATTACTTACCCTACCATACCCATGAGGAAACAGGGTCACAGTGGTTTAGCAATCACCCAGGGTCCCACAGCAAGGACAAGACAGAGCTGAGAGCTGCACCCAGGTCTCTGTGCCAAAGTCCATGCTCCTGCACATAGTAAGTGTTCAGTAAACAGGGGCCGTCACTATGACTTTAATGTCCTCATCTTCAGCCAACACCATGGTTCCCACGGGGAACTTGGAATGGACCAGTGTTGTGACTCCAAAGCTGCGTATAATTCATCCCAACATTAAAAACAATAAATGGGCTGAGCATGGTGGCTCGGGCCTGTAATCCCAGCACTTTGGGAGACTGAGGCAAGCAGATGGCTTGGGCTCAGGAGTTTGAGACCAGACTGGGTAACATGGCAAAAGCCCCGTTTCTACAAAGAATACAGAAATTAGCCGGGTGTGGTGGCACAAGCCTGTGCTCCTGGCTACTTGGGAGGCTGAAGTGGGAGGATTGCTTGAGCCAAGGAGGAGGTCAAGGCTACTATGAGCCGAGATCACATGCCACTGTACGCCAGCCTGGGCAACAGAGTGAGACCCTGTCTCAAAGCAGGAAAAAAGTGTAAGTGATGGTTTGAATGACTGACTCTTGATGTACCTAATTGTGAGAGGTTTGGTTGTGTAGTAACAGATAATATTAGCCACTCTTTTTAGCATTGAGACACCATGAGAGGAGGCTCTTCCCCTCCAGGGAGGCCTGGGTGGGGTTAGAGATGGGGTGAGTGGAAGTGAAGGAGAGGCAGGGCAGAGGGAAGAGGGTGAGGGTCTTGTGAGTCCCTGCAGGTCCCAGCACTGGGCAGGTGGCGGTGCATCTCTCACAGTCTGCACACCTCCCCATGCCCCTGACCCCCTCCCACACCCACCACCCTCTGCCAAACCTGTTGCTTCACTTCTCTCTTGAACTACCTGCTCCTTGAGCTCAGCATTGCCTCACCCTGAATTCTCTTCTGGCCCATCTAGTTTCCCCCATCAGCCCAGTGCTAGGATGAAGGAGGAAGGCCCAAAGACCACCCCGCTCCCACCCCAGGTTCCTGCTTTCTGTGCTGCCACTGAGCCTCCACACCCTGAGCCTGGGACTGGCAGTGCCTTGACAGGTCCCCGCAAAACAGGCTGACTCTCCAGGAATCCCCATAATAAGTAGGTGGGGTTTGGGGCTAACTCTGTATGTCCAGGGATGGGGGGATGTGGAGGACAGTGATGGAGAGTGAGCTAGCAAATTGGGTGTAGACCCCTGCCTAGAAACTAATTATTTTATTTTTATTTTATTTTTATTTTTATTTTTATTTTTTTTTTGAGACGGAGTCTCACGCTGTTGCCCAGGCTGGAGTGCAGTGGCGCGATCTCGGCTCACTGCAAGCTCCGCCTCCCGGGTTCCCGCCATTCTCCTGCATCAGCCTCCTGAGTAGCTGGGACTACAGGCGCCCGCCACCGCGCCCGGCTAATTTTTTGTATTTTTAGTAGAGACGGGGTTTCACTGTGGTCTCGATCTCCTGACCTTGTGATCCGCCCGCCTCGGCCTCCCAAAGTGCTGGGATTACAGGCTTGAGCCACCGCGCCCGGCCGAAACTAATTATTTTCAAGCTGGCACATGAGCAGTTTGCAACCCTGGGAACTGGGACACCAGGTCACTGTGTCTCTCTCCCAATTCTGCCCCATGCTACCCACTCACCAGGTTCCACCCAGCTCTGCTGCACAGGACTTTCTGTCTCTGATGCTCACTTGGTTCTAAGCATTGCATCCCCTGTGTTTTTGGGTGCACAGTTCTACCTTCCCTCTGAAAAGGCTGTCCCTGGGGCAGCGGATGGGGCTTCCCGCCTCCATCTGTTCACTCCAGACCCAGCATGGTGTGTAGCGGAACAGGCCCCTGCCCACTCCCCCACCCACCCCAGTAGTTTTCAAACCCTTATAGGGCATCTGAATTTTGGGGAGGGCTTGTTAAAACACAGATTCTGGGCCTCACCTCCCAAAGTTTCTGATTCAGCAGGTCTGGGGTAAAGCCCAGAAATTTGCATTTCTAACTATTTCTCAGGTGATGCTGACGCTGCTGGCCTGGGGACCTCCCTTTAAGAACCACTTAGGCAGTTGAGACTTCAACAGCAAATTTCCACGATGCCACCCAAAGGAACAAGTGGTTCTGGAAAAGGGGAAAGTGGGAGCAACCTCTGGGAGTGACAGTGCTGGCAAGAAGGCTCAGGGTCCCAAAGGCGGTGGCAAGGCAGCTAAGGTCAGATACATTCTGTGTAAAAAACATGGCAAAATCATGGCAGTCATGGAAAAGTTAAAGTCTGGGATAAGATTCAATGAAGTGGCCTCACAATATAGTGAAGCTAAAGCCAGGCAAGGGGGCGACTTGGGTTGGATGATGAGGGTCCATGGTGGGGCCATTGCAGGAAGCAGCATTTGTCTTGTCTGTAAGTGGGATGGATAAGCCTGTGAAGCATCCACCAGTTAAGACAAACTTTGGATATCATATTATTATGGTTGAAGGAAGAAAATAAAATAATATGAAAGACTGAAAAAAAAAATCCCTAAAAGCACCCCTTCTAGCCAGACCCAACACTTTAGTCTGTGCTCACTCCTCAGCGGGGCCCCTGAACTGGGCATAGGCAGCCCCGGCCCTGGTCCATCCCCCATGCTGCCCTCCCCACCCTACGCTTCAGACCCAGAGAACTCTGGAGCCCCCCAAACACCCCTTACCAGGCATCAACCCAGGCCCTGGGGTACAATGATGAACCTTGGCTCCTGTCCCCACCACTGTCCTCAACATGGTGCCGGCCTCGTGGACGGTTCGGGCAGCTGGACACAGCCCCTCGATGTTCCTGATCCCCTCATACCGTGCTCACTCCATTCCCATCTTCCCATGCAGCAGATGGCGAGGGACAGAAATCATTTTCTTCTTTGCCAGAGGGACGCACTTAGTGCCAGGGCTAAGAGAGGGGAGTGAGTCCATGCGGATAGCATCCCAGCCTGCCGGCCTTCCCTGGGGCCTGCTGGGGCAGCCTAGCCCACCCCAGCACTAGGCCCGTGTGCCCAGCTGCCTGCGCAACACCCTGGCTCAGGCACTGCAAGCCCTTCCTCACTCGATGGCCCCACCCTGAACCCCATCTGCTCCCTCTCTGTTCTCCCTGTCATGCAAAGGCCCAGCCACAGCCACTGAGCCAAACCAGAAATCTGAGGATCACCCCCTCTGCTCCCCTCCCTTCCTCCTCACAGCCAGAGGAGCAGCAAGTCCTGTCCTGCTCCCCTCGAGGCCTCCTAATCCGCCCTCCTCCACAGACCCACGCCACTGTCTCTGCTTGAGCCACTGCCTTCTGCCAGCTTCATGGCAGCAAACTCCTCACCGGTCGGGCTGTCCGCTCCAGAAGCCTGTCCATCCCACTGCCACCTGAACCACCTTCCCTCAGTGACAATATTATGAGGATAAATGCAAACCTGTGGTCAAGACACATGCGCTTTCATGATCACACCCTTACAGCTTCCCTAGCCCCTGTGTCCCCCGGTCCCAGCCGCACAGAACTATTCAACGTCCCCAGATCACCAGAGGCTTCTCCGAAGGCCCTTCACTCCCACTCCACCTATCTCCTACCCTCCTCCAAGTCTCAGTGGAGCACTGACTCATCCAGGAAGTCCACCCTGACCACCCGACTGCATTAGGAGCCGCTCCTCCAAGCCCCATAGCCCTGTATGTCCCTCTTTCTCTATGTGGCATCTACAATATCGAAGTCATCTATTTACTCATCTGGGAGGAACCTGAGTGTCGACACTATGTCTTATGCAGTTTTGTATCCTCAGTGACCACCACAGTGCCTGATACATAGTAGATGCTCATTGAATAAACGAATGGACAAGTAGCCAACACAGAAAGGCACCTTCTGGCCAGACACAGGGCAGGAAATTGCCTCCCATGGCTCAGGAGGGATCTTTGCTGGTTTCTCAGGGTCCCAAAATAAGGCTGGGGGGCTCCTGGCTAAGGGTACAGGGAAAGGGCTGGCTGAGAACCCATCTCGTTCGAGTTCTTGGCACCTGGAGTGTCTGGGCACCAGCTGCCCCCTCCCCCAGAGAGGAGCAGTCACAGCCACTCACTGACCTTGACATAGGTGATGAACTGCTCGCCCCTCCAACAATGCGCTTGGACACACATAGAAACAACAGCTGGACACTGGACCTTTGTTGATGTTAAACTTAGGCCCTGGGAGGTCACCCTGAACTATGACCACCCCCTCCACCCCGTGCCCAGGCTCAGGCCAGGAATATCAGGGGGAAGCAGGTGCCAACACAGACAAAGAGCCCTGCCCTTGTGTCTGGTGAGCAACCCTGCCTCCCTGGCCGCTTCCTCCTCCCGCTCCATTCTCCTCCAAACCCCGTACCTCCACAGACCCCAGCCCTCCTTCTTCCCCACTCTCACGCCCTTGCCCCCACCCCATGACTGTTTTGCAGGAGGCTTGGGGAGGAATTGAGCAGGGTGGGACCTTTTCAGTCAGCAGATCTAATGAAGGTCCTTCCAGACCCCAGCCAGATGGGACAACCTCTCCAAAACTCTGAGGCTGGGCTGAGCCTCTTTCTGACGGTAGGGCTTTCATGTGGTCTCACCCTGTTCATGCTGGGGCAGGGGGAGGGGCAAGATGCTACCCTCCTCTCGGTGCAAGAAAGAGGAGTCCTCCCTTTGCTTCCTCACACATGCAGACTCCCAGCCACACTTCCTCCCATCTCTTTGCTGCTCGTCAGGGCTCAGCTATAGGAAAATTGGTAACACAAAGCCCAGCTCTAAGGTGCTCGCTGTCAGTCCAGCAGGGAACGGGACTGCAGACATATAACTACACCCAGAGTGCACCTGCTGCGGCAGAGGCCTGAAACCAAACAGGGGCTTTGGGAGCTGGGGGTGGAATGAATTCTCCCAGCCAAAGGAGGAGGTGGAGAGGGATTAGGCCCCCTAAGACAAACCCTCTCCGCCTCATCACAGACTATCCTGGGCTTGCAATGTGGTAATACTTCTTGAAGAGTGGTCCATCGACTCCTGGGGGTACCATATTTGTCTTTGCATTGGGTTGGCATGTGGGCTGATAGTGCAAAGGCAGTGGGTGGTAAAACTGGTGCCTTATTCTTTCCCACAATGCAGTCACTGGGGCCAAAAAGCCAGTTTTATTTAAGCATCCTTGAAGAAACAGAAAAAAATGTTAAGTGTATTAAATTAAACATGTTTAGAGCTCAGGAGTTCAAGACGAGCCTGGCCAACATGGTGAAACTCCTGTCTCTACTAAAAATACAAAAATTAGCCAGGCATGGTGGCACGTGCCTGAAATCCCAGCTACTGGGGACGCTGAAGCATGAGAATCGCTTGAACCCAGGAAGCATGCCATAGAGCAAAGTATGATGGAATACATATCTATATATCTATGTAAGCTATAAGTGCTGTATTACATCATAAAACATCTTTTTTTTTTTTTTTTGAGATGGAGTTTTGCCCTTGTTGCCCAGGCTGGAGTGCAATGTCGCAATCTTGGCTCAACACAACCTCTGCCTCCAGGATGCAAGCTATTCTCCTGCCTCAGTCTCCCAAGTAGCTGGGATTACAGGCATGCACCACCACACCCGGCTAATTTTGTATTTTTAATAGAGACAGGGTTTCTCCATGTTGGTCAGGCTGGTCTCGATCTCACAACCTCAGGTGATCCACCCACCTCAGTCTCCCAAAGTGCAGGGATTATAGGTGTTAGCCACCATGCCCAGCCAATACGTCATTTTTACTTGAGAAAAGGACTCTGAAAAACTACTGTCTGGATGCAGTGGCTCACACTGGTAATTCCAATACTTTGGGAGGCCTAGGTGGGAGGATTACTTGAGCCCAGGAGTTTCAGACCAGCCTGAGCAACATGTGAGACCCCATTTTTACAAAAAATACAAAAATTAGCCAGGCATAATGGTGTGCACCTGTAGTCTCAGCTACTTGGGAGGCTGAGGCAGGAGGATCACTTGAGCCTGGGAGGTTGAGGCTACAGTGAGTTAAGATAGCACACTGCACTCCAGCCTGGGCAATAGAATGAAATCCTGTCTCAAAAAAAAAGGAAGGGGAGGAGAGGGGACTATTGGCCGGACGCAGTGGCTCATTCCTGTAATCCCAGCACCTTGAGATGCCGAGGTAGAAGGATCACTTTAGTCCGGGAGTTGGAGACCAGCCTGGATAACATGGAGAGACATTGTCTTTACCAAAATATGCAAAAATTAGCTGGGCGTGGTGGCACAGGCCTGTAGTCCCAGCTACTCAGGAGGCTAAAGTGGGAGGATCACTTGAGCACAGGTGGTCAAGGCTAAGGGAAGCCTTGACAAGGCTAAGAGATCGAGTCACTATACTTCAGTCTGGGCAACAGAGGAACACCCTGTCTCAAAAAAAAAAAGAGAGAAGAAAAGAAAAACTGTTAATTGGACTTTTGGACTTGACTACTGGTAGATATTTTCTCAAAAAGGAACAAAGTAAGCCTGTAACTTTGTTTTTTGGTTTTTGGTTTTTGTTTTTTGTTGTTGTTTTTTTTTTTTTTTTGAGACAGAATCTTGCTCTGTTGCCCAGGCTAGAATGCAGTGGCCCGATCTCGGCTCACTGCAGTCTCCACCCTCTGGGTTCAAGTGATTCTTGTGCCTCAGCCTCCTGAGGAGCTGGGATTACAGGCATGCGCCACCACGGCCGGCTATTTTTTGTGTGTTTTTAGTAGAGACCGGGTTTCACCATGTTGGCCAGGCTGGTTTCAAACTCCTCACCTCAGGTGATCCTCCAGACTCACCCTCCCAAAGTGCTGGGATTACAGGTGTGAACCACTGCACCCAGCCTAAGCCTGTAACTCCAAGGAAAACAGTTCAGAGTACTTGCTGCCAATTATAAAATTCAAGCTTTCCAACAAAAATTTGAATCTTGAAAAGTTCTATCCGCTATCATGAGCTTGACAGGTTCCCAAACATGTAAAGACTTTTCAGATAAGATCAGTGGTGATATTAAGGATGTAAGTTTTTTATCATTGTTTAATGTATGAAATGCATCAACATTTGGAAAATATGCATAACTTAGAACATCAATATCCTCCAAATGACCAAGGCATAATGTCACAAAATCCAGAGTATTAAAACTTTATTGATAACTTTCAGATTGTACATTGTAGATAACCCTTAAGAAACTCCCACTTATTGCCAGGTGTGGTGGCTCATGCCTGTAATCCCAGCACTTTGGGAGGCCAAAGTGGGTGGATCATGAGGTCAGGAGATCGAGACCATCCTGGCTAACATGGTGAAACCCCATCTCTACTAAAAATACCAAAAAATTAGTCGGACGTGGTGGCGGGTGCCTGTAGTCCCAGCTACTCAGGAGGCTGAGGCAGGAGAATGGTGTGAACCCGGGAGGTGGAGCTTGCAGTGAGCTGAGATCGCACCACTAGCCTGGGCGACAGAGCAAGACTCCATCTCAAAAAAAAAGAAAAAAAAAGAAACTCCACTTACCGACTTTTGATGTAGTACCTAAGAATATCCACACTTCTCTGAAAAAGCTATTAAAATACTTCTCCCAGCCAGGCACAGTGGCTCACTCCTGTAGTCCCAGCACTTTGGGAGGTTGAGGTGGGCGAATCACGAGGTCAGGAATTTGAGACCAGCCTGGCCAACATGGTAAAACCCGTCTCTACTACAATACAAAAATTAGCTGGGTGTAGTGGCATGTGCCTCTAATCCCAGCTACTCAGGAGGCTGAGGCAGGAGAATCACTTGAACCAGGGAGGGGGAGGTTGCAGTGAGCTGAGATCATGCCATTGCACTCCAGCCTGGGCAATAGAATGAGAATCTGTCTTGAAAAAAAAAAATACTTATCTGTTTTCTGACTACATGTCTATGCAAGACTAGATTTTTTTTTTTGTATTTCTAACAAACAGATTGATTGCAAAGCAGATATGAGAATCCACCTGTTTTCTATTAAGCCAGACAATTTAAAGGATTTGTAAAAATGTAATAAAATGCCACTCCTCTCTAGGTATTTCTGCTCTGTAATTTTATCACAAAACCTTTTATTTATAATAAATAATAATATTTTATTTTTATTTATTTTTTACATTATAATGTATAATATATTGTTACATTATTTATAACATATAATAAAATGTTTAAGTTAACATGTAAAGTGGACTTATTATAATTATTAAATGAATTAATATATTTTAGGCGAGGTGCAATGGCTCACACTTGTAATCCCAGCACTTTGAGAGGTCGAGACGGGTGGATCACTTAAGCTCAGGAGTTCAAGACCAGCCTGGCCAACATGGTGAAACCCCTGTCTCTACTAAAAATGCAAAAATTAGCCAGGCGTGGTGGCACATGCCTGAAATCCCAGCTACTTGGAAGGCTGAAGCACGAGAATCATTTGAACCCAGGAAGTAGGGGCTGCAGTGAGCCAAGATTGCGCCACTGCACTCCAGCCTGGGCAAGAGAGCAAGACTCTGTCTCAAACATATATATGTTTAACTTTTTTCTCAGTTTTAATTTCTGATATGGAAAATATTGATAGACTTAACTGACTTAAACAAAAGGTCTTTGGAGTCCTTAACAAAGGGTGTAAAGGGGTCCTGGGTCTCCCTCTGTTGCTTAGGGTGTCACAAACTTCTAGGCTCAAGTGATCTTCCCACCTTGACCATCCAAAGCATTGGGATTACAAGTGTAAGCCACTACGCCTGGCCACGGGTATCAATGTTTTATTGAAAGTTGGTGACCTGGGGCTGCTATCTTGAGACCTGACTTTACACCCTTTATTATTAATCTGAGAACGAACATTCTATGTTTCTAGCAGATTATTATTGTTATTATCCTGATTCACGTTATCATCTACAAAATAACATAAAAGGTAAAATAATCAAGAAAACATAAAGTATGATTTTTAATTATGTCCAATGGCAGCCAATAACAGGATTCTACCAATAATTTTTTTTTTTTTTTTTTGAGACAGAATCTCGCTCTGTCGCCCAGGCCGGAGTGCAGTGGCACCATCTTGACTCCCTGCAAACTCCGCCTCCCAGGTTCACGCCATTCTCCAATCTCAGCCTCCCGAGTAGCTGGTACTACAGGCGCCCGCAACCATGCCTGACTAACTTTTTGTATTTTGAGTACAGACGGGGTTTCACTGGGTTGGCCAGGATGGTCTCGATCTCCTGACCTCGTGATCCGCCCGGCTTGGCCTCCCAAAGTGCTGGGATTACAGGTGTGAGCCACCGCGCCCAGCCCAAGAATTTTTAACGTCCAAGTTACTGTGTGTAAGATCAGCCATTGCTAGTGAGCTCCAGGTATTTTGTGATTTAATAAAACGCCCCTAAGGCACTGCATGAAACAGTGGCATTATAAAACTATGATTTTTGTTTCAGTCCTCTGTGTGGGTTATGTGAGAAAACTCTGGCGTTGGCTGACCTAGTCCCAGGAGCTGCATTTCTCTTCCTGGAATAAAGAGATAAAGCTCTTCTTCTTGCCACCAGAGGGAGCATTGGTGAGCCTTGGCGAATGTGTGTGTGTGCTTGTGCATGTGCATGCGTGCGTGTGCGTGTGTGCGTGTGTGTGTGTGTGTGTGTGTAGAGAGAGAGAGAGACAGAGAAACAAAGAGAGAAAGAGAAAGAACATGTGGGTGACTTGTTTGTGACCGACTATATGCCTGAGATCGCTTGGGTGTGAAACTTTCAGAGTGGCTGATCGTATGTGAATGTCTCTCCTCCCCATTCCCACCCTCCCCTCTCCCTCCACCTACATGATAAACAATCAAAAGTGTTTCCAGTCCCAGCCTCTTATTCATCACTCCCTGAACCTTCCCTGCGTGCCTGTTCACAGCTAGGTGATCTGGGTGGATTTCAGGGCTAACGCTTGGAGAGCAACAAACACAGTACATCTGATAGAAGCGTCTTGCAACGCAGTTACTGTAACCCCAACATAGCTGCTTTGGACCTGTCTATCTTTCTTAAAGTGAGGTTTCCCTGTAATCCCAGAATTCCCTTGAGGATCTAAGTGTTCTGTGGTTCTTAATTTTTGGAAGGGGGTCCAAGCTTCCTTTGAAAACTTTTGCAATCCAAAAGCATTCACACACATCATTTTGAAAAGCCAAAAGCTATTCCACACCAATTCCAGGGGACTCAGAGACCCTCTGGAACCCATTCAAGGACGCACATGGGAAGGAGGCCTGACCAGTAGTTTGTACACAAGTGTCTCTAAAGACTTCAAGATGCTTCATCCCAGAAAGAGACACCAGCTGCGGTAGCCCCTGCTCCTCTCTGGGCGTGGCCAACCGTGACACTGAGAAGCAGAGAAAGAGCTTGGAGAGAAGGCGGCTGATTCTAGAGGGAGGTGTGGAGCAGGGAGTGAGTGGACGGTCCCTGATGCCTCAGCAGACCAAGGTATGAAGAAAATTCCCTTTTCCACTATTGAAGGATATTGAGGTTCCCAGGGTGCCTTGTGGAGTCCAGGGAGCCAAGAATCTCACAGCCTGTAACAAAATATTCACTCTCACCTCCAGGTGCAGCCACCTCAGAATAATTCCGGGGGTTCAACCTAGAGTGAAGTACACTCTTGCTATACCCTCCCTGGTATCCTCTCCACCTACCTTGATAAATGTGAATTTTTTGTGACTCAGTCTAAAATCCAGACAGAAGGGAAGCCTGCTTTTCCTACCTTGTTGGCCACATGAACATATACAAACTCCCCAAACATTTGTAATACGTACAATAACATGCGTTTTACTGTCATACTGAGAAGGTAGTGATGAATTCTCTCAGAGAGGACTCAAGAGAAGATTTGCAGAGGGTGTAAGCCCTCAGCCGGGTTTTGTAGGGTGTATAGGAGTTCATCAGGCAACCGAGGAAAAAGGGCACTGCAGACCCAAGGAGCAGCCCGGCCACGGCACAGTGGCCTAAGAAAGCATGGCGTATGGGGAACTCTAGCCAGTTTACTCTTGCTATGGAAGAGACGAAGGTTAAGAATAAGCCCCAAGGGGCATGTATGTGTTCTTTTTTTGTTTTGTTTTGTTCTTTTGAGACAGAGTCTCACTCTGTCATCCAGGCTGGAGTGTAATGGTGCACTTTCAGCTCACTGCAACCTCCACCTCCCCAGTTCAAGCGATTATCCTGCCTCAGCCTCCCAAGTAGCTAGGACTACAGGCACCCACCATGCCTGGCTAATTTTTGTATTTTTAGTAGAGATGGGGTTTCACCATGTTGGCCAGGCTGGTCTCAAACTCCTGACTTCAGGTGATTTGCTCTCCTCGGCCTCCCAAAGTGCTAGGATTACAGGTGCGAGCCACCACGCCCAGTCATTGATGTGTTTTAAAGGGAGGCAGAGGAAGAAACTCAGAAGAGGAGAGAAAAAGAGACAGGGCTAGAATAAGATTAGCATGATGTCACAGTAGTCAAGGGGAGACAGAGTCCTGAAGGGACTATTAATATAGTTAATTAATGTGATATTATTAATGTTATTAATAATTAATATAATACTAAAGTCCTCAAAACCCTCTCTGGAAAAAAGCATAGGCCACAGATCCTACCGTGGTTTGTGTTTCTTTATCCTAGGTGTGTCCTCAACCTGGGCAAAATAAACTTCTAAATCAATTGAGATCTGTCTCAGACACTTGTCGGTTTACAAAACATACAATGCAAAGAACAGAACAAAACATCAAAAAACTATGATTAATATTTCCCAAGACAGAGAGATAATATTGCATCCATGAAATGGGAAGATAATCCATACAAAAAAGGAAAAAAGAACATTCAGAAAACGAAAGGAACTCTTAATAATTAGGAATATGTCAGCAACAATAATATGTTCATTGGAAGGGCTAGAAAATAAAGTTGAAGAAAGATTCCAGAGGCACAAAAAAGAGATGGAAAACAGATCAAGAAAGATAAGAAAATCCAAGGATCATCCAGGAAGTCCAATATTTTACTGCTTGGAGCTCCAGAAAAACAGAACAAAGAGCTGGAAATGGAGATAGTTACCAAAGAAATTAAACGCATAGCGTTCCACAGGCTAGGGCTCACCAAGTCCCAGCTCTATTAATCACAAAGACCTAAGGCACAGGAGACAAAGAGAAGACATTTGAAACTTCCAAAGAGAAAAATGGGTCACATACAAAAGATTAGAAGTTGGATAGCTTTAGGCTTCTCAAGAGCAACACAGGAAACTAGAATACAATAGAAAAATCTCTTTAAAAATCTTTCTTTTTTTTTTTTGAGACAGTCTCACTCTGTAGTCACCCAGGCTGGAGTGCACTGAAACAATCGGCTGTTGCAACCTCTGCCTACCGAGTTCAAGCAGTTCTCCTACCTCAGCTTCCTGAGTAGGAAGGATTACAGGCACGCGCCACCACGCCCAGCTAATTTTTGTATTTTTAATAGAGATGGGGTTTTGCCACGCTGGCCAGGCTGGTCTCAAACTCCTGACCTCGAGTGATATGCCCACCTTGGCCTCCCAAAGTGCTGGGATTACAGGTGGGAGCCACTGCACCCGGCCCAAAAATTCTAAGAGAAAATAATTTTCAACTAGAATTCTATGTATGCCCGGCTAAATTATCAATTAACTGTCAAGGTAGAAGACAGATATTTTCTGGCCGGGAGTGGTGGCTCATGTTTGTGATCCCAGCACTTTGAGAGGCTGAGGCAGGTGGATCACTTGAGCTCAGGAGTTCAAGACCAGCCTGGCCAACAAGTTAAAACTCCCATCTCTACCAAAAATACAAAAATTAGCCAGGCGTGGTGGCACATGCCTGTAATCGCAGCTTCTCTGGAGGCTGAAGCAGAAGAATCACTTGAACCAGGAGGCAGAACTTGCAGTGAGCTGAGATCGTGCCACTGCACTCCAGCCTGGGCAACAGGCTGAGACTCAGTCTCAAAAAAAAAAAAAAAAGAAGAAGAAGAAGAAAGATATTTTCAAATATGCAAAGTTTCTAACTTCTCTTACCTGTTTTCTCAGGAAGCTACTAGAGATTGAGTTTCACCAAAACGAAGGAGCAAATCACCAAAAGGCAGGCATGGGGTTCAGGGAATTTGGGATCCTGTAGGTAAGAGACAAAGGGAATTCCCAGGACAGTGGAGAGGGAAGCTCCAGGTTCACTAACAGCTGTATATGAGGCCCAGTAAGTAACTAGCACAGATTACCGCGGGAGACTGGGGGCGAGGGGTATGGAAGAAAAAAAGAAAGAAGAGAGAAGAATGCTCATAACTTCCTCACAGGTTTGGATCTACTGAGCCCTCTAGGCCAAGAGGAAAAAGAGGCTAATTTAGTCATGAAACATACATAAACAACTAAGCAAATAAAAACACAGCAAAACTTAACTTCAGAGAAAACCAAAAATCTTATTAAAAGGGAAGGTTAATCATAATATACTACATGGGATGTAAGAAAATCTATCTAATCAAACTTATGTAACTATTTTTAACTTAACCCAAACTTGACATGAAACTAAACATATTGAGAGGATGGGGAATGGGTTTGCATGGGGGCTGGGATGAGGTTTGCTATAACACTGTTCTTGCCTTCTGTCACCAGAAGTCAGTTTAGATAGTACTTATTTTTTATTTATTTATTTATTTTTAAGATGGAGTCTCGCTCTGTCACCCAGGCTGGAGTGCAGTGGCGAGATCCCAGCTCACTGCAACCTCTGCCTCCCAGGTCAAGTAATTCTCCTGCCTCGGCCTCCTGAATAGCTGGGACGGCAGGGGCCCACCACCACACCCAGCTAATTTTTGTATTTTCAGTAGAGACGGGGTTTTGCCGTGTTGGCCGGGCTGATCTCAAACTCCTGGCCTCAGGTGATCCCACCTCAGCCTCCCAAAGTGCTGGGATTACAGGCATGAGCTAGACAGTATTTAAACTGAAAAATCTACAAAGAGCACCATCAGGCTGTTGTTGGAAATACACATTGGAATATCAGAAAAATTAAGTGGCTGCCTTTGGGGAAAGTGGGGCACAGGAAACTGCTGTTTTCATTATAAGAAATCTGGCACTATTTCATCTTGCTAAACTGTGGCCATTCATTATCTTCATAAAAATTAAAATAAGCTAATAAAAAGAAGCATGTGGGCATATGTGAGGAAGTGAGAGAGTGACCTTCTTTTTCAAGGAGGTTGGATTTTAAAATATGTAAAAATAAATAGAACAAATATCTGAGATGGACACGGGGTCAAAGGAATAGTTGTTAGGATGACAAATAAGTGAGCATGTTTATAGCAAGGAGAAGGTGCCTGCAGAGAAAGAGCTAACAGGAACAGATAAGAGAAGGGAAACTCAGTGGAGAAGGGCAGTGGAAACCATCAGTGCCTCCCAACAACATCTTGTTTAAAAGTAGAAAAACCCATCCTAAAATTTATGTGGAACCTCAAAGGACCCTAAAACCCAAAACAATAGTAAAAAAGAACAGCAAAGCTGGAGGTCTCACAGTTTCTGATTTCAAAACTTAACTACAAAGCTACAGTCATCAAAACAGTGTGGTACTAGCATTAAGACAGACATATCAACCAATGGAATTGAATAGGAAGTCCAGAAACAAACCCTCACATATATGGTCAAATGATTTTAGACAAGAGTGCCAGGACCCTTCAGTGGGAAAAAGACAGTCTTTTCAACAAATGGTGCTGGGAAAAATGGATATCCACATGAAAAAGAATAAAGTTGGACCCTCACCTAACACCATATGCAAAAATTAACTCACAATGGACCAAAGACCCAAATATAACAGCTAAAACTATAAAACACTTAGGAGAAAACATAGGACAAAACTTTAAGACATTGGATTTAGCAATGACTTCTTGGATACGACACAAACGGCACAGGCATCAAAAGCAAAAACAGACAAATTGAACGTCATAAAAATTTAAAACTTTTGTGCATTAAAAGACACTATCAACAGAGTGAAAAGGCAACTTGCTGTATGGAACAAAATACTTGCAAATCATATATCTGATAAGGTGTTAATATCCAGAACACATAGAGAACTACAAGTCAACAACAAAAAAACAACCAACCAGACTAAAAAATGGTCAAAGGACTTGAACACGTGTTTTTCCAGAGAAAATATATGAATAGTCAATAAGCACACAAAAAGAAACTCAACTTCACTAATTGATAGGGGAAATGCAAACCAAAACCACATTCCACCTCACACTCATTAGGATGGTTCCCATCAAATACACAGGAAATGACAAGTGTTGGTGAGGATATAGAGAGATTGGCGCACTTGTGCACTGTTTTTGGGAATAGAAAATGGTATAGCCACTGTGAAAAACACTATGGCAGTTCCTCAAATATTAAAAATAGAATTACCATAAGACCCAGCAATTCCACTCCTGGGTGTAAGAACTGAAAGCAGGATCTTGAAGAGATATTTGTACACCTGTGTTCATAGCATCATTATTCACAATAGCCAAAAGGTAGAAGGAACCCAAGTGTCCATCAACAAAAGAATGGAGGCTGGGCACAGTGGCTCACATCTGTAATCCCAGCACTTTGGGAGGTCAAAGTGGAAGGATCACTTCAGCCCCGGAGTTCAAGACCAACCTGGGCATCATAGTGAGGTCCCACCTCTACCAGAAATAAAAAAGAAAAATTAGCTAGGCATGGTGGCTCCTGCCTCAGCCTCCCAAGTAGCTGGGACTACAATAGTAGGAAGGCTGAGGCAGGAGGATCATTTGAGCCTGAGAGGTTGAGGCTGCAGTGAGCCATGATTGTGCCACTGCACTCCAGCCTAAGTGACAGAGTGAGACCTTGTCCAAAACAACAAATGAATGGATTAATAAAATGTGATATATACATACAATGGAATACCTGTACACCTGGGCGACAGAAAGAGACCCTGTCTAAAACCAGTAAGTGAGTGAATAAACAAAACATGATATATACATACAATGGAATATTTTTCAGCTTTAAAAAAGAAAGAAATTCTCACACATGCCATGAAACAGGTGAACCTTGAAAACATTATGCTAAGTGAAATAAATCAGTAACAAAAAGACAAATGCTGGCCTCGTATGGTGGCTCATGCCTGTAATCCCAGCACTTTGGGAGGCTGAGGCCAGCGAATCACTTGAGGCCAGGAGTTCGAGACCAGCCTGACCAAAATGGCGAAACCCCGTCTCTACTAAAAATACAAAAAAAAAAAAAAAACTAGCCAGGCGTGATATTGCATGCCTGTAATCTCAGCTACCCAGGAGGCTGAGGCAAGAGAATCACTTGAACCCAAGAGGCAGAGGTTTCAGTGAGCCAAGATCGCACCACTGCACTCCAGCCTGAGTAAGCAGGTGAGACTTAGTCTCAAAAAAAAAAAAAAAGCTCTATGATGTTTAGGAGATTCCTAGAGTGCTCAAATTCGTAAGGCAGAAAGTAGAATAGGGACTGGGGGAGGGGGCGTGGGGAGTTATTGCTTTATGGGTACAGAGTTTCAGCTTTGCAAGATGAAAGGAGTTCTGTGGATGGACAGTGGTGATGGTTGCACAACTTATGTGAAGGTACTTACCACCACCAAACTCTACACTCAAACATGGTTAATATGGCAAATTCTATTAAGCATACTTGCCATAATAAAAAAAATTGAAAGAGAAAGGAGAAAAGAAAAAAGCACCAGTGGCCAGACTGGCTTCAAGAGGAAAAGGAACACAATCCCTGAGGCAGGAGAGAAGAGAGGTGTGGACAGAGAGAAGCCAGGAATTTGTATGGAATCAGGAGGTTAAGCGCATCCAATCCTTGGCTTTCTCAGGGAAGGAAAAGGTAAGGGTGTTTGCTAAAATGCAGGAAAAGTGGGGGCCAGGTTGGGTAGGGTAAGGATGGGGAAGCACGCTCACCCATACCTGTCTTAGGGCTCCTCTGAGTCAGGGATGCACATAAAATATATGTCTGGAAACCAAAAACAACTTAAAAACCATTCAAATCTTAACTAAAGTCCCTTTCCCCATCGGAAATAAAAAGTAAAAGAGGCAGTTACATTCATGATGCCCAGCCTTCTCTCTGCCTCTGGATCTCACACACCAAAGCAGCTTTCCAAGCATCTTCGTCTCATTCCTGCTCCCTACATCTGGAAGCCTCTCTCCCAGCTGTGCCCCTGCAAACCCTCTTCCCCATGCCCAGAGCCCATGGGAGGGAAGGAACGGACTGAAGCAGGCAGGGCCTAGTTCCACAGAGACACTCAGGGCCAGGGAAGGATTTGATGGCTGTCCAGGGCCAGAGAGCCCAGAGGGTGACCTTGGTGCAGGCGTCTGAAGCCTGAGAGAGGGGAAGGAGCAGAAGGGCAAGAAGCAGCAGGCTCAAGAGGATGGTGGGTCTCACCGCAGATCAGGCTCTGAGAAGGACAGATTGGATTTGAACAGGCAGACTGGAGGAGGGTGTGAGGACAGGCAGGTGCCATGGACTGAATGTTGTGACCCTGAAACTGTGAGAGTCATTAAAACTCGCCGGGCGCGGTGGCTCAAGCCTGTAATCCCAGCACTTTGGGAGGCCGAGGCGGGCGGATCACAAGGTCAGGAGATCGAGACCACAGTGAAACCCCGTCTCTACTAAAAATACAAAAAATTAGCCGGGCGCGGTGGCGGGCGCCTGTAGTCCCAGCTACTCAGGAGGCTGAGGCAGGAGAATGGCGGGAACCCGGGAGGCGGAGCTTGCAGTGAGCCGAGATGGTGCCACTGCACTCCAGCCTGGGCAACAGCGTGAGACTCCGTCTCAAAAAAAAAAAGAAAAAAAAAAAACTGTGACCCTCTATAGTTTTGTTTTGTTTTGTTTTTGTTGTTGTTTTTGTTTGTTTTCTGAGATGGAGTTTTGCTTTTGTCACCTAGGCTGGAATGCAATGGTGCAATCTTGGCTCACTGCAACCTCCACCTCCCGGGTTCAAGTGATTCTCCTGCCTCAGCCTCCTGAGTAGCTGGGATTACAGGAGCCTGCCACCATGCCCAGCTAAGTTTGTATTTTTAGTAGAGATGGGGTTTCACCATGTTGCCCAGGCTGGCCTCGAACTCCTGACCTTAGGTGATCCACCCACCTCAGCTTCCCAAAGTGCTGGGATTACAGACGTGAGCCACCCCGCCCAGCCTCCGTCTAAAGTTCATATGTTGAAATCCTCACCTGCAATGTGATGGTGTTAGGAGGTGGGGCCTTTGGGAGGTGATGAGGTCATGAAGGTAGAGCCCCCATGAATGGAATTAGTGCCTTTTTGAGAAGAAACATGAGGCAGATTATTTTTCTCTTGATTATGTAAGGATACAATAAGAAGACAGCCATCTGCAAACAAAAAAGAGAACCCCCACCAGACAAAGAATCTGCCAGCACCTTGAGCTTGGACTTCCCAGCCTCCAGAACTATGAGAAATAAATTGTTGTTTAAGCCACCTGGTCTATGGTGTTCTGTTCTATCAGCCCCAGCTGACTAAGATAGTAGAGAAAGGCAGAGGGAGCTATGCAAACAAAAGTTTGAAGGGAAGAAAGCAGAGGCATGGTGGGATCTTGCAACCTCTCTTTGTGGGAGCTGGTAGGAAGGGAGACAAGAGAGGAAGGCTGACGTCATCGGAAAGACTTTGAATCCCGGCTAAGTGATGTAGACCCACCCTACAGGCAAAGGCATCCTCTGATTGATTTTAGGGGATGCAGGATAATCAAACCTCAGTTTTAGGAAGGTAACTGTGTTGATAGCGGGGCAGGGACTGCAGGCAGAAAGGGAGGTAGGAGGAGTCAGGGTGATTCAGGTAATAGGCTGTGATCCCTGGCCCAGGGTAGAGGCAGAGGCGCATTTATCAGATATTTATCGCCCACCTGATCTTAGTCAATTTCCTTGGGGATCTCAATGCACTCATTCACACTAAAGTGTAAGTAACAAGACTTGGCTTTTACCTCCCCTGGAGCATTTATGTTTTACCAGGACAGAGTCTGGTGGTGGAAAGACAGTGGAATTTGAAGCGTTCTGACTGTTGTGCCACTAATATGGTTTGGATGTGTGTCTCTGCCCAAATCTCATGTCAAATTGTAATCTCCAGTGTTGGAGGTGGGGCCTGGTGGGAGGTGGTTGGATCGTGTGGGTGGATTTCTCACGAATGGTTTAGCACCATCTTCTTGGTGCTATCCTGGTGATAGTGCATGAGTGATGTGAGTGAGTTACCGCAAGATCTGGTTAATTAAAAGTGTGTAGGCCAGGCGCAGTGGCTCACACCTGTAATCCCAGCACTTTGGGAGGCCGAGGCCGGTAGATCATTTGAGGTCAGGAGTTCAAGACCAGCCTGGCCAAGATAGTGAAACCCCATCTCTCCTAAAAATACAAAAATGAGTCGGGTGTGGTGCATATGCCTATATTCCTAGCTACTCAGGAGGCTGAGGCAGGAGAACCGCTTGAGCCTGGGGGGCAGAGGTTGCAGTGAGCCGAGATTGTGCCGTTGCACTCCAGTGTGGGCAACAGAGTGAGACCCTGTCTCCAAAAAAAAATGTTTTTTAAGTGTGTAGCACCTCCCCTCTCTCTCTTCCTCCTGCTCCTGCCATGTAGGACGCCTGTTCCCGCTTTGCTTTGCTCCGTGAGTAAAAGCTCCCTGAGGCCTCCCCAGAAGCAGATGCTGCCGTGCTTCCTGTACAGCCTGTGGAACCATGAGCCAATTAAACCTCTTTTCTTTACAAGTTACCCAGTCTCAGGTATTTCTTTATAGCAGTGTGAGGACGGGACTAATACAGCTATCAACAAATCAGGTGACCTTGGTCGGATTATTTATCCTCTCAGAACTTCAGACTCATCTATAAATGGAAACAATGACACTACCATCACAATTGTTGTGAAGGCCAAATGAGATAATGTCAATGAAGAGAGTCTTGTGAGTCATCAAGAGAGATGTTGGCCTTTTAATGAAACTGATTGAATAAAGTATTCATGGTAGAAGTTTCAGGCATGAGCTGCAAAGCCGAGACTGGAGATGCTTCTCTGTGTACTCACAGAGGGATCCCACCTTCAGGCAGATGACCCCCACATGAAGCTTAGGGGCTTCAGGAGAATCAACACACAAGCTTATACACCAGGGAACAGTAGTAACTCCAATTGCTACAATGCCACACTGGACATATTCAAGCCTTGGAGAAAAGCTGTAAGTACAGTAGATTCTTGTTATTTGGCTAGTTACATTCTATAAAGTCTCTGGGAACCCAGAATTAGCAAGTACTGACCAATTGCTCCTAGTGGAAATACAGGATTATGTTCGGGCAAGCCTGTGGTCACAATGTTTTTTATCAATTTTTAAAATCAGTTTGTGACCAGGTGCCGTGGCTCACACCTGTAATCCCAGCACTTTGGGAGGCCAAGGCAGGCAGATCACTTAAGTTCAGGAGATTGAGACCAGCCTGACCAACATAGCAAATTTTTTTTTTTTTTTTTTTTTTTTTGAGATGGAGTCTCGCTCTGTCGCCCGGGCTGGAGTGCAGTGGCCGGATCTCAGCTCACTGCAAGCTCCATCTCCCGGGTTTACGCCATTCTCCTGCCTCAGCCTCCCGAGTAGCTGGGACTACAGGCGCCCACCACCTCGCCCGGCTAGTTTTTTGTATTTTTTAGTAGAGACGGGGTTTCACCGTGTTAGCCAGGATGGTCTCGATCTCCTGACCTCGTGATCCGCCCGTCTCGGCCTCCCAAAGTGCTGGGATTACAGGCTTGAGCCACCGCGCCCGGCCAGCAAATTTTGTCTCTACTAAAAAATACAAAAATTAGCCAGGTATGGGGACACACGCCTGTAATCCCAGCTACTTGGGAGGCTAAGGCATGAGAATCTATTGAACCTGCGAGGTGGAGGTTACAGTGAGCTGAGATTGCGCCACTGAACTTCAGCCTGGGCGACAGAGCAGACTCTGTCTCAGATACATACATACATACATACATACATACATACATAAAATCAATTTATAACCTTGTATTATACGTGTTTCTGTTTAAAGACACCTTATTTAGGCATTGTGACACTTGCCTGTAATCCCAGCACTTCAGGAGGCCGAGGTGAGGCAGGAGGATCCCTTGAACTCAAAAGTTTGAGACCAGCCTAGGAAGACCTCGTCTCTACAAAAAAAATTTTTTAAATTAGCCAGGCATGGTGGTGAGCACCTGTGGTCCCAGCTACTCAAGAGGTTGAAGTGGAAAGATCTCTTGAGCCCGACAGGTCAAGGCTGCAGTGAGATGTGATGGCACCAGCTCACTCCAGCCTGGGTGACCAGAGTGAGGCCCTCTCTCAAAAAAAAAAAAAAGTCACATTTAGTATTTATTATTGGTTCATTAACATTGAACTCACAGCCAACAACACTATAACTCATACCTGCACAAAGCTTATCTAAGACATCGATTTTCTCCATAAGGCACATCACAGCCTTCTTTTTTTTTTTTTTTTTTTTTTTTTGAGACGGAGTCTTGCTCTGCCGCCCAGGTTGGAGTACAGTGGCCAGATCTCAGCTCACTGCAAGCTCCGCCTCCCAGGTTTATGCCATTCTCCTGCCTCAGTCTTCCGAGTAGCTGGGACTACAGGCGCCCGCCACCTCGCCCGGCTAGTTTTTTGTATTTTTAGTAGAGACGGGGTTTCACCGTGTTACCCAGGATGGTCTCGATCTCCTGACCTCGTGATCCGCCCGTCTTGGCCTCCCAAAGTGCTGGGATTACAGGCTTGAGCCACCGCGCCCGGCCATCACAGCCTTCTTGCACTAAGGAACACCAGACAGCACTTCAGCACTATGCTTCGTGGCAATTTTGAACAGTAAAATCACCAACAAAAACCACAGATATGAAAAAAAAAAAAGGCACTAAATAGACCAAGAAAAGGATCCTTGCTTACAGGATGAGAACTGAAATGAGAAGCCAAACTGTCATCTTATTTGTCTCAAATTTTTTGACTCTCCATATAGCTGCCAGCGATCACAGCTCCACAAGTATTGATTTGGGGGTTACAAATAAATTTTAGCAAGTACACTCAGTTGCAAATATGGAATCCACAAATAACAGGGACCAATTGTGTTGTTTTCATTGTTCTACAGAGCAAGAAACTGAGGCTCATCAAGATAAATATCTTGCAACCAGCCAGCAAATGGGAGAGCCAGGATTCAAACCCCATATATGAAGCTTCCACGCCCAGGATTTTAGCACTATTGCACTCTATTGTTTCTTATTTCACAAACAACTCCCTGAGGCCCACAGACCTTGCTGAATCACCTAAGGCTACACGGGTGCTGGGGGCAGTGTGGGGGCTGATCCCAAGCCCTGGACCCATGGACCCTCCCTTTCATGAACTGCCTGACCTGCCTGTGTTGTGCCATCATGCCTCTCATAATCTTTCTCTCCCTCTCCACCCAAGGACCCTGGGAACAGGATGGGGAATGGGGAGCTGGGGTCGGATGAGTCATCCTGGGGGATGGAATCTGACTGCTCTTTAAGCAGCTCAGGCAGACATCTGGGTGGGTGAATGCAGGTTAGGCCACCAGGGGGCGCCCCCACCCTCCCCTCACCCTACATCCGGCAGCTCCCAGCACACGCAGGGCGCGCCTCGATCGCCAGAGTGGTCCAGGAAAAGACGAAAGAACAATGGGGTAATTGATGCAAATGCACCATGAAAGACAAATTGTTCAGATGAAGCGCATTCCGGGCTCCTGCCAAACGCCCAGGGTGTGTGGAATTTCAAGGAAAAGCTGAGTACATTTGGGCCGTCTGGCTGGGCCACTGTGCCCCCTGACCCAGCTTCCAGCCTGAGCCACACCTCCCTTCCCTGGAATGTTGCAGGCTTGGCCTGAGCTCCCAGGGGCTGGCCCTGGCATGGGGGTGGGGGGGCAGTGGGAAGGGACGGAACAGGTGGAGTGATGGGAGGACCCTGACCTTTACTGCAAATAGGACCCTGGCACCCACTCTTTCAGATGGCCTTCTGGCCTCTTGAATACATTCACCACACATGCTCCATCCCCACTCCCACAGCTGCTGTGAATGCCAGCGCTTCCTCTTACTCCCTGGGTGGCCTCAGGTAAAGCCTTCCTTCTCTTTGAACCTCTGTTTTCTCATCTATAAAATAGGGGTAATCATCTTTTGCATTTATACCCCACAGGGTTGTGAGGATCAAATGAGAAAGGCCTGGAAACTTCTATTCCTTTCCGTTCAAAGAAGGCCACTCCTCAAGTTCCACCAGAAGCCACCAAAGAGCAGCCAATCTCCTGCCTCCCCCAGACTCCAGAAACCCAAAACTTGCTACCCAGCCCCACTCCTGGCTCCCTGGAGACCTCTGAGTGACCCAGCACCAGCCCTGTAGAAAGACTCAGCCTCCCTCCCACCCCAGGATCTGAACTTCCGACCACCCCCCAATGCAGGGAGGGTGGAGCAGGATCTGAGGCTGAGGCCTGCACAAGGGCCCCTTGTCCTGCTGGGCAGCCTGGCACGATCTGTCCTGTCCCAAGGAGGGTCGCTGGAACTATTGTCTTTCTGTTGTGGCTTGGGGGAGGGGCAGATCATGGTTCATCTGGGCCAGGCCAGAGGAACCAGGCTCACACTCCAGGCCATCTCCTGGAGTGGTAGGTTTTGATACCTTCCTTCCACTCCACAATGGCCAGACATGTGCCAGGATTTGTTCTGGATCCTTCCAAGCTGCTGGGGCCCATTGTTAATCAAGGTGCCCTCGCACCCTGCTTCCTGCCCTTGCCCCCCACAAAAAAAAGCTCAGTTCCCATCTTCTATCTTGATAACCCCTTTCCCATCCTTGTTCCTTCCCTGTCTTTATTATATGAATTATTTACTAAATCATGCAATGCACCTAACGGAGTACTGGCCCACAATTAACTTTCAACAAAATGCTAGTATTGCCCAGCTACCATTCCAAATCACTCAGGATAAGGATTTATTTTATTATCATTTTTATTTTATTTTATGTTTTTGAGATGGAGTGTCGCTCTGTCGCCCAGACTGGAGTGCAGTGGCGCTATCTTGGCTCTCTGCAACCTCTGCCTCTGGAGTTCAAGTGATTCTCCTGCCTCAGCCTCATGAGTAGTTGGGACTACAGGCACCCGCCACCATGCCTGGCTAATTTTTTTTTTTTTTTTTTTTTTTTTTGAGACGGAGTCTCGCTCTGTCGCCCAGGCTGGAGTGCAGTGGTGCAATCTCGGCTCACTGCAAGCTCCGCCTCCCGGGTTTACGCCATTCTCCTGCCTCAGCCTCCCGATTAGCTGGGACTACAGGCGCCAGCCACCTCGCCCGGCTAGTTTTTTGTATTTTTTAGTAGAGACGGGATTTCACCTTGTTGGACAGGCTGCTCTCGAATTCCTGGCCTCAAGTGATCTGCCCACTTTGGCCTCCAAAAGTGCTGGAATTACAGGCGTGAACCACCACGCCTGGCAGAGGATTTGTTAGTAAAACTCCCAAGCCTTTGCTCTGGACCCCATATTCCCATTCTTGCTCCCTTTCCCTCATGTTGGCCCTACTTCTTCTATGGTGCCTTCAGTGTCTTCCTGCAGCTGTGTCAGGACCAGTTTTCAGGTCCCACAGACCTGAGCTCTGATCCCAGCTCCCACACTACACAATCTGCAATTTTGAGCAAGTTACATATTAAACTTGTCTGATTCTTAATTTCCTTATCCACAAAGTGAGAAAGGATTATCTCTGCTCCAGGGGGCAAGTAAGATCAAATAAGATAGTGGTCATGAAAACCTCATGAAAATTTATTACCAGGCCACACAGCAGAGATTTTATTACAGTCATCAACGTGCTAATGAATGGCCTTCCCACCCACCTGGAGATAAGAGTATCCTCTTCCAGCTTCTTGGAGACTATAATAATAATTATCCCTATTATTATTAGGTGTGTAATGACCTAACTTTCCTAAGCATTTTCACACCCTTCAAACTATTAGAACATTCCCAAAGAGATCCTGTGTCAGAAGAGGTAGGGGAAGAAAAATAATTTTGGAAAGCTGGAAACTTCCAGCATCACTCGGGTCGTTTACAAATAATTTGTTATCTGCCAAAGATAACCAAGGCCCTCGCTCCCTGTACACTTACAGTCTAGCAAGGAAAGGGCTAACTAAACAGCTAGATTTCAGCAGCCCCGCCCTGGGGCCAGTGTACAGTTATTTCCAGCGGGTCCAGCGTTCATCCCAAAGCCCAGTATAATCTGGTGCTGGACAAAGGCCTTTCGGATGCTGGCGATGACCAAAGAGGAAGTTCATGCACCCCAGGCAACACCCTTCCTGCCCTGGTCCTGACAGCCACACCAAGGGTTAACCAGACCCAGCCCTTCCTGGCTACTGGCAGGACAGGCAGGCTTAAGTCCCCTCAGTAAACAATAGTGGGGCCACTTGCCAGCACCACGCACATGAGCAAAAGCTCTGCTTGGACCTGAAGAGCCCCCTTACCCCACCCTTTCCCAGCTCAGGCCCAGGGAGGGGTCCGCAGTTCTGGAAAGGGTTAAGTCCACAGGAGGTGCCTGGGACCCAGCTGTTTCTCGTGGGCAGGGGCAAGGGATTTACAGCCTCCCCCACCGTGGGGCTACCAAGCGTGTGTTGGGGAAGGAGGCCTCTGAGTCCTTGCTCTGAGGCCAGACTCCCCTGTCATGCAGCCAGGGCCTCCCACGCAGGCGCCAGCAGAAAGGAGGGGGCAGGAAAGAGGAGCCTGGGGATCCAGGAGAAGGCAGGCTGGGCTCTGCAGAACAAAATGGGCAGACGGGGAGCTGGCCCTGTCTGTCCGGGGCCTCACCTCATTTGGAGATAGTAGCTTGTGGCAGGGAAGTTGGTCTGGGAGTTCAGGCACTAGGCTTCCATTTCAGGTGAAAATGTGATGTTATGCTGCTCTGTGTCTCAGCTTCTCCCCTGCTGGGCACACCCTTGGTGGCAGCCCCCAAAAAGTGTCCACTTTCTTTCTTTCTTTCTTTCTTTTTTTTTTTTGAGACAGAGCCTTGCTCTGTTATCCAGGCTGGAGTACAGTGGCACAATCTCGGCTCACTGCAACCTCCACTTCCTGGGTTCAGGCGATTCTCCTGCCTCCGCCTCCTGAGTAGCTGGGACTACAGGCGCATGCCACCATGCCCAGTTAATTTTTGAATTTTTAGTAGAGACGGGGTTTCACCATATTGGTCAGGTCTCGAACTCCTGACCTTGTGATCTGCCCGCCTCGGCCTCCCAAAGTGCTGAGATTACAGGAGTGAGCCACTGCGCCCAGCCAAAGTGTCCACTTTCTAATCCCAGGAACCTGTGGATGCTACCTCATATGGCAAAGACTCTGCAAATGTGATGATGTTTGACCATCTAAGGAACTTGAGATGGTGTGATTATTCTGGATGAGCTGGGTGGGTTGTAAAGGTCATCACACATCTTTATTAGAGGAAGGCACACGGAGATTATAGACAGCAGAGGAGAAGACACTGTGACTACAGAGGCAGAGGTGAAAAGTACTATCCTGTAAGCCACAGGACACCTGGAGTCACCCAAAGCTAAAAGAGACAAGACGTCATTTCTCACCCAGAACCACTACAGGGAGCACAGCCTTGCCAACACCTTGACTTTGGCCCATTGATTCTGATTCCAGACCTTTGGCTCCAGAACTGCAGGAGAAGGAATTTTTGTTGTTTTTTTTTTTGTTTGTTTGTTTGTTTTTTTTTTTTTTTAGACGCAGTCTCGCTCTGTCGCCCAGGCTGGAGTGCAGTGGCTGGATCTCAGCTCACTGCAAGCTCCACCTCCCGGGTTCACGCCATTCTCCTGCCTCAGCCTCCCGAGTAGCTGGGACTACAGGCGCCCGCCACCTCGCCCGGCTAGTTTTTTGTATTTTTTTTTTAGTAGAGACGGGGTTTCACCGTGTTAGCCAGGATGGTCTCGATCTCCCGACCTCGTTATCCGCCCGTGTCGGCCTCCCAAAGTGCTGGGATTACAGGCTTGAGCCACCGCGCCCGGCCGGAATTTTTGTTGTTTTAAGCCACCAAGTTTGGGGTAATTTCTTACAGCAGTCCCAGGAATCCAGTACACCCTTCTTGCCTGATAGAACAGAGGAGAACACGTGCCCAGCCCTGGCTCAATCAGGAAGGGGCTCTTTTTCTATATTGTGTTGGAGAATCTCCTTTTGAAGGAGTTCATCTGCCCTGCCGTGGGATAGCACTTTTAATTAGTCAAAAACGACCCTCCTGGCCAGACTTTGTGGCGGGCGCCTGTAGTCCCAGCTACTCGGGAGGCTGAGGCAGGAGAATGGCGTGAACCTGGGAGGCAGAGCTTGCAGTAAGCAGAGATTGTGCCACTGCACTCTAGCCTGGGCGACAGAGCAAGACTCCATCTCAAAAAAAAAAAAAAAAAAAAAAAAAAAAAAAAAAAAACGACAGTCCAGGCTGGGCTCAGTGGCACAGTGGCTCATACCTGTAAGCACTTTGTAAGGCCAAGGCGGGTGAATCACCTGAGGTCAGGAGTTCAAGACCAACCTGACCAACATGGTGAAACTCCATCTCTACTAAAAATACAAAAAAAAAAAAAAAAAAAAAAAAAAGCTGGCATGGTGGTGCATGCCTGTAATCCCAGCAACTTGGGAGGCTGAGGCAGGAGAACTGCTTGAACCTGGGAGGAGGTTCAAGTGGAAGTTGCAGAGAAATGAGATTGCACCATTGCACTCCAGCCTGGGCAACATGAGCGAAACTCGGTCTCAAAACAAAAACAAACAAATGAAAAATGACATTCCAACCTCAGAACATTCCAGGATGCACTGAGGTAGGAAGGTAGGAAGTCCTATGCAAGCAGGCCAGCTAGAGAAGGTGCATTGCCAAATGGGAAGCAGAAGAATCCAACTCTTCTTCCACCAGCTCTCAGTCTTTTTGTGACTCGTGTGGACTCCAAGACCATAGCGCTGAGCCATGAGCACCTTCCCCGTGATAGCATGACCCCCTCCCACAGCCCAGGGCATTCTGGTGACTTCTAGCCAGTAATCTCAGGGTGACCTGCTCCTATTTTTGAGAAGTCAAACTGCCAAATCTGGGGAAAGGTGGGGAGGTAAAGAGGGTTAGAGATTCTATAATCTCAATCACTCAGCAAACACTGAACTCTTACTGTGTGCCAGGCACAGGGTTGGGCACTAGAGATAAATGGTAAAGAGATGTGGTTCCTACCTAGAGAGGGATATAAGCAAGTAAACCAAGGCTATACTAGTAAGAGTGTGTAAAGTGTAATGACAGATGTATGCAGTGGAGGGGCACTTGGCTCTGACTAGGGGTAAGAAAAGAACCCTGGCAAGGCTTCCTGAAGAAGATTCCATATTAGTTACCTATTGCTGTGTAACAAATTATTTCAAATTTAGTGGCTTAAAACAACATACGTGTGGTCTCACAGCTTCTATGGGTCAGAAATTCAGGCATGGCTTGACTAGGTTTTCTGTTTCAGGGTCCCTCACAAGGCTGCAGTCAAGGTGTCTGCCAGGAAGGGGTCTCATCTGAAGGCTTGAGTGAGGAATGATCTGCTTCCAAGCTCACATGGTTGTTGGTAGTTCAGTTTCTTGTGGGCTTTGACCAGAGGCCACCCTGGTTACCCTCAGTTCATTGCCAAGTAGGCCTTTAAAACATGGCAGCTTGAGGCCAGGCGTAGTGGCTCAAACCTGTAATTCCAGCACTTTGGGAGGCTGAGGTGGGCAGATCACGGGGTCAGGAGTTTGAGACCAGCCTGGCCAACATGGTGAAACCCCGTCTCTACTAAAAATACAAAAAAAAAAAAAAAAATTAGCCAGGCATGTTGGCATGTGCTTGTAATCCCAGTTACTTAGGGGGCTGAGGCAGGAGAATCACTTGAACCCAGGAGGTGGAGGTTGCAGTGAGCCATGATCACGCCACTGTACTCCAGCTTGGGTGACAGAGTGAGACTCCATCTCAAAGAAGAAAAAAGAATCATGGCTTCATCAAAATGAGCAAATGAGAAAGTCAGGATGAGCAAGATGGAAACCACAATCTTACATAGCCTACCACAGAGGTAGCATCCCATCCCATTCTATTGGTTAGAAGCAAGTCATGAGGTCAGTTCACTCTTAGAGGGAAGGGATTACGCAAGGGGGTGAATTCTGGAAGGCAGAGATTATGGGCAGGGGCATCTTAGAGTCTGCCTGTCACCATAACTCCAGAACTGAGTCTCAAAGGAGCAGGAGGGACTAGCTAGGTAAACACAGGAACAGAGGCTCAAGGAGACCACAGAGTTCTATGGGAAAGACCAGAGCAGAGAGGGCTGCCACCACAGAGAGCAGCCCAAGGAAATCAACAACGCTCTATCTGCCTATAGCCCGGGTTTACTTTTTGCTACATGCTTATTTGTGTTGCATTTTTGACCTTGTTCATGTATATAGTATTCCTGCAGGGAGAGAGGTTAATAGTTCCTATTCTATATTTATGAAAACTGACCCCCAGACCAGTAGGAGTGTGACCAGAAACCAATTGCCTATGGAGCTCTCTTCTCCAGTGAATATTTGGATATGAATGAGACCTGACAAAGAAAATCATCAGACAAGTGACAGTGTGAGGAAGACACAGGAAATGGAGGAATGAGGTTGCCCTTGTTGCAGATGGCACTCCCAGGACCCTGGCATGTGAGCCTAAGTGGATGTGTATAAGCTTGTAGGGCGTGTGTGTGCATGTGTGTGTGTGTATGTGTAACACCATTCAGCAGGTTTCATTCAATAAATCTCCACCAAGCACCTGTGCCCTAAACCCCAGAGACCAGGACAGCAGCCATGGTTTTTCTGTACCCTGAGTTCTTGATTAATATCACTGTCTGAGATCATTAAGCATCCTTCCCTTGGGCTGGCAACTTCAGAATCACTATGGGGACTTATTAAAAATACTGAAACCTAGGCCAGCTCCAGAGGTTCAGATTCAGTGGGCTGCAGGTAGTGACACGGTTCTGTGCTTTTAACAGGCACCCAGGAGAGTCTGACCATCCGCAGGATTTGGAACCTACTGACCTACCTCAATCTCTTTGCTTTATAAGTGAGGAAAGTGAGGCCCAGCAAAGAGGGAGTTGCCTGAGGTCACAGGGCTGGGTAATGGACAACCTGAATGAGGGTGCAGGCTGCCGGCATTCCTGCTGAAAGCCACTTAGGTGTCCTCTCAGTGCATTCCCCCCGACTGCATACCTGCCTGATTTCTTCCCAGCTCCACTCATCTGAAGTGTGCCAGGAGCTCCCAGGAGCCCAGCCCACATCCATCTACAAACAGAAAACACTTGCCCTCACAGCCGATAAGCCCCCAAGACAGTATACACATACACACACACACACAGGTGTATGCATGCACACTACTCACATGCAGAATTACATGTTCATTCTCTCCATGAATCTTCACTGAGCATTCACCCACTATATGCCAGCCACTGGCCTGAGAATCCAGCAGTGAGCACAATTAAAAATAAAAATGCAGGACGCTGCCCTCCTGCACCTTCCAGTCTAGGGCAGGGAACCAGGGGGCTGCTTCAAGTCAGTTCCAGCAGCAGGTTCTGCCCAGGCCCATGAGCAGCTGAGTAGAAGAGCAAGGGCTTGGCTGCTAGGGTCAGGGTGGACCCCTCACCAGACTGTGCAGGCAGAAGACCTCTCAGCTTTGGGTCTGGGAGCTCAGAAGGCACTGGGAAAAGTGAAGTGGACCCAGGTCCTCCCACATCCTTCCGGGCACCCTGGATTTACTAGTACCTTCATTTTGAAATCTCTGTACAGCAGTGGGCACTGGCAGAGGATCCTGACTGCAAGCAGGACTTGCAGGCTAAGCTGATAGGAACTGCCAGATACCCAGCAGAGGCCAGGAGACACAGCAGGGAGGAGATCCCCTCGGTAAATTCCCAACTGGTCAAGATGCCTGCATTCCACATCCTTTAGCAGAGGGCCCTAGATGGGAACATTTGTCTTTCTTTTTTTTTTTTTTTTTTTTTTTTTTGAGACAGGGTCTGGCTCTGTTACCCAGACTGGAGTGCAGTCGCACGATCTTGGCTCACTGCAACCTCCGCCTCCCAGGTTCAAGCGATTCTTATACCTCAGCCTCCCGAGTAGCTAGGACTACAGCACGTGCTGGGCTAATTTTTGTATTTTTAGTAGAGACGGGGTTTTGCCATGTTGGCCCGGCTGGTCTCAAACTCCTGACCTCGAGTGATCCTCCCGCCTCGGCCTCCCAAAATGCTGGGATTACAGGCACGAGCCACCATGCCAGGCCGGGAACATTTGTCTTTCTAACTCCAGACTGGGTAGTGAGATTAGGGACCCCAGCTTAACCATGGAGAAGACGCTTTACTTCCCAGAGCCTTAGAATGACCATCTTTAATCTATCAGGAAATACTCCCACCTCTTCCAACCTCACAGGGCTGTTGTGATAATGTGGTGAGGTCACAGCAGAGGGTTCTTTGAGTCAGAGCCCTGGAAAGAAACACAGCTCTGATGAGGACGCTTACAGGACTGAAAGGTGAACGTGGGGGGAGGGGTCTTCCAGGAATCTTCCAGGGAGGAGCCTATGTTTCATCCCACTGGAAAAACAGACCCGGCAGGACACATGTGGGAGACCACCCAGACTGTGAGAAACATTCGTTGGTTATGTGTGTTTTGGAAATGGGGTAAGCACAGAGTGACCTAAAGTCCCCTTTGCATAAATAGCTGACAATTCCAAACCGCAGCCCTGACCACCCCAGTCAAGTCTAGTTAATAGATGCTGTTGGCTTTTTAGAGTTATTTTCACAGCTCAGTTCCTCTATCTGCACTGTCTCAGTTAGCATGGAGGCCCACTTTCCTCTCAACAGAGTCAGCCAAGGGTTTTCCAGGGCCAAACTTGTGTGTTCTCCTTCTTGCTTGGTTGGTGACATGCTCTGTGAATGCAGAAGTTGTGCAACCTACTCTACTCTGTCTTCCCTGGCAGGGGAGCAGGGCCTTTGTGTATGTGAAGGGCCATGAGCCATCGGAATGGAGTGCAATTAGCGGTGCTGGTGAGGAGACTGACAGCGCAGCACAACCCGATGACAAGGGGATCTTGATGAGCCACACTTGCTCTGTTTATCCTCAGTTTCAACCAGGAAGTTCAAATGCCAGGGAGGTGCCATGAGGTGGTGAGAAGAGCGTTAGGATCCAGAGTCAGGGGGCGGGAATCCACTCTGAGCCACTGGCTGGCTGGGGAATCTCAGGCAACTGCTTCCACTTCTCTGAGTTTCAGCTTCATCATCTGTAAAATGAGGACACTTGTGTGGAAGGAACATCAATCAAGCACAGTCTGAAATTTAGACCATTATGCATGAAGGCTAGAATTGGGATTAAGTAAAAGCACTCAGTAAGTGTTACTAAATTGTTAATTATGTACAGTTTCCTAAATAGGGATTAGGCAAAGCATGGTTGCTGGGAGGATGATTATACTACTGTAATAACAAACATTTATTGTGCACTATCTATCTGTGTACTTTATCTACTTTACAGGCGTTCTCTCAATTAATTCTCACAATGATCCTAGGAAGTGGGGTTATCATCATTCCCATTTTAATGGCATGCCAAATAACTTGCCCAAGTCATGTGGTTAGTATGAGACACCGCGGGGATTCGCGCTCAGGTCTGTAATTAGAGCTTAAGTTTTTAACTGCTACTGGCAGGCCTCCTCGTACTTCAGTGTCTCTCCCACAGTGAGCACTTCCTAACTAGTTGCTTTCATTGCCTCCCTCCTCCTCTTTCCATTACAGCCTCTGGTCATCAAGTTTTCATTAGCTCTACTCCCAACTTACTTCCTGCCTCCTAGGGTCTCCCTTCTCCATCACTGCCACCAAGGATCACCTCTGCCTACCCTACAGGGAGACCCAGCCATTCCACCTAAATAATTACCCTGAAGATGGCTGGGTGCAGTGGCTCACACCTGTAATCTCAGCACTTTGAGAGGCCGAGGTGGGCAGATCACAAGTTCAGCAGTTCAAGACCAGTGTGGCCAACATGGTGAAACCCCATCTCCACTAAAAATACAAAAATTAACTGGACATGGTGGCGGGTGCCTGTAATCCCAGCTACTTGGGAAGCTGAGGCAGGAGAATCACTTGAACCTGGGAGGTGGAGGTTGCAGTGAGCCAAGATCATGCCACTGCATTCCAGCCTGGGTGCCAGAGCAAGACGTCATGGCAAAAAAAAAAAAAAAAAAAAAAAAAAAAAAAGAATTACCCCAAAGAAGCAACAACCGGAGACAAAAATTAAGATTTAAATATGCAAATGGTCATTGAAGCCTCATACGTAAGACAGAAAGAATGAAAAAGAACATGAATATCCAACAATAAAGGATTGATTTGCTATATAAATAATAGTAAAGAGAACAGAATAACATACAGGCATTGAGAGACATGTAATGGTATGGCCTTATAACCACAATATATTGACACATTTAAAACCAGAATATGGGGGCCACGTTCGATGGCTCACTCCTGTAATCCCAGCACTTTGGGAGGCCGAGGCGGGCAGATCATGAGGTCAGGAGCTCGAGACCACCCTGGCCAACATAGTGAAACCCTGTCTCTACTAAAAATACAAAAATTAGCCAGGCATGTGGTGGCGCGTGCCTGTAATCCCAGCTACTCAGGAGGCTGAAGCAGGAAAATCGCTTGAACCCGGGAGGTGGAGGTTGCAGTGAGCCAAGATCACGTCACTGTACGCCAGCCTGGGACAGAGCGAGACTCAGTCTCAAAAAAAAAAAAAGGAAGAATATAATACAATACACAGAGTATGACCCCATATATGAAAAACAATTACATATTATATGTTTGCATCAAAATAGATGTAGAAGAAAATACACCAAAATGCTAACAAAGACTGTCCCTGAGAGGTAGAAACCTAAAGGTGATTGTTTTCTGTGCTTTCACATTTTTCTTCAATTAACATCTTTTTGTAATAAAAATAAGGAGTACATGCGTGTCTGTGTGTATGTGTGTGTGTGTGCGTCTGTGTGTGTGTGTCTGTGTGTGTGTGTGTATGACAGAACTCTGTGATGGGCTCCGCATTGCTATGGAAAGAAGCCCAGACCCCCAGCCCACTTCCTCTGTGCGTGACTGTTGCACCTCAAGTTCTGTGCACACCATTTGTGTCTCCTGTCCCGCCTCACCTTTTCTGATCCTGGCACCTTTGCACAGGTGATTTCTTCCACCTGGAACACCGTCCCTCCTCTCTCTGATGGTCAGAATTGTATCCTCCCTTCAAAGGGCCAGCTCAAATGTTCCCTGCACCTCCATCCTACCTCCTATAGTTCTGCCTGCACCTTACTGTCCTCCTCCTTTTGTATGCTGCCCTCTCTGTCTCAGTTACCTTGGGAGCTCTTTAAAGCCAAGGTCTAGGTGGGACAGGCTTATGCCCCTGTGCAGCAAATACTCACTCGTGCTTAACAAAGCACTGAAGTTGGGTTGAGTTAAAGTGAGTTGCAGTTGGCTTCCAGTAGGGCCCCCAGAGCTGATTGGAGAGCCCCTGAGAGACCCCTGGCTATCTTTCTTCTTTGTAGCTGAGGGCCTAGGTCTCTCCCCTGAGATGGCAGGAAATGCTGATGACCTCTGAGTCATTAATGAGTGATGCCCCGGGGCTGTAGCACTGTTGCCCACAGGCTTGTACTCTGCATGGTCCCATTCAGTGGGGCCGAGTGCTGTGGGCAGAGCTGACTGGTGAGGTCATGAGGATGGGTTGTGCAAGGCCTCCTGTCCCTGGGGCAGTGGGTAGGGTGGCCAACTATCACAGTTTGCCTAGGACTGAGATGCTCCTCAGAATGCAGAACTTTCAGTGTTACAACTGGAGAATTCCAGGCCAACCAGGATGGTTGATCAGCCAGCAAGCAAGGCATGAGTGCTGCCTCTAGGCCTCTTAGGCCAGGATTGCCGCCACAAGGGATCACAACTTCTGATCCCTTAAGTGTTTGACTCCACAGGTAAAGGTGACCCCGTGCCCAGGTCCTTAGACGAAGAGCATCTCAGGCCAATACAGCAACAAGGTTCTGAACCTGGAGCACCATTTATTCCCCCAGAGTCCTCACTGCTCTTTCCTAACAGAAAGGAGTCCATCTGCTCTTCTAGGCTATTTTCACCCCAGGCCTAGCTCCTGTGAGCATGCACAGAGCCTCCCAGCCCATGGGACACCTCTCTGGGTCCTCTCCTGCAGTTAGTCTCCACCCTTTCAGGGCTTGGCTCCAGTCATCCTCTCCATGAAGCCTCCCTTACCCCTATCCCACAGACCATTCCCTTCTCTGCCCTCTCGGGGTTTGATCCTCGCCAACTCTCTCTCCTCTGATCTCTTTTCTCCCAGCAAAATACTGGGTTCATTCACTTACTCATTTACTCACAAACAGAATCTATTTGGTGTTGGGTTAAGAGCCCTTACCTAGAGTCCCACTGTGACCACATTGACTCCTGGCTCCACCACTTAGCTGCTGTGTGACTCTGAACCAGCCACTTATCTGGGCCTCAGTTTCTTAATGTAAAATATGGGAGTCGTGATAATCACACCTACCTCACAGGGTTGTTGAAACATTACATGATTTAAGAATTATACAGGCCGGGCATGGTGGCTCACATCTGTAATCCCAGCACTTTGGAAGGCTGAGGCAGGTGAATCACTTGAGCTCAGGAGTTCAACATGGTGAAACTCCACCTCTACAGAAAATACAAAACCAGCTAAGCATGGTGGTGCACGCCTGTGGTCTCAGCTATTCAGGAGGCTGAGGTGGGAGGATCACTTGAGCCCAGAAGCAGGTCAAGGTTGCAGTGAGCTGAGATCATGCCACTGCAGTCCAGCCTGGGTGACAGAATGAGACCCTGTCTAAAAAAAAAAAAAAAAAAAATTTACAGTTCTTGGGTCAACACCATATACCACTTGTCATTTTTATTATTAGAATCTACCATTTGCCAGATACTCTGAGGCATCAGGAATATACAAATAACAAGTGCAGAAACTGACCAGTCTAGTTGGACAGGCAGACGCATAAACCAGCAATCACAAGGCAGTGTGACTAATGGAGGAGGTATGGCAGCACAGAGAGAAGCAAGCAGTTACTCAGCCTGCCCTAAAGGCAGGGCAGTCAGAGAAGCTTCTCAGAGGTGGTGACATGAGAGAGAGCTGAGCCAGTGATAGAGAAGTGTGTAGCAAGAGGGGGGGTACACTGGTCTGGCAGTGTGAGGCAGCTTTCCCTGGTCCTGGAATGGGGGTGGATTGCATGCTGGGGCTGGGCATGGAGCATGTAGAGACAAACACTGGAGAGAGAGCCCTGATAGTGGAGAGGAGACCCTTTCGAGGAGTGGGCCTCCTCCCATTGCAGTGGGGAAAGCGCTGGCAGTTTTAGTAGAATGAATTGAATTCTGGACAGATCACTTCAGTGAACCATAGGGGACCCCCTCAGGAGACTGAGGGAGGTGAAACCAGGGCTCTCTGTGCAGCCTTACAGTATATTCCTGCACAGTCAGTCTTGCCAGGGTCCTTAGGTCCTGGCCCTGGTGGGACAGCTGCCCACAGTACCTATACATCCCCAACAGACTTCAGGATTACATACAGTAACGCCCTGTCCATCTGCCCCTACTCCTTCCTGCTGCGATTGCAGCTCATGAACTCTCACTCTGGCTCTCCCCACTGGTCTCCATTCTCACCCTTGCAACAAGCTCACTCTTGCTAAAGCCTTAGCTCCCAATCACAGCTCACCCTGACCAGAGCAAGCCCATCCCTTCTCCCTCGGTCTCCCCACCCCACCTCATTGGACTCCCAGCTGCCTGGCTGAGACTTGCCCTGTCTCATGTTCCCATGGATGACTCATGTTTTGGGCAAGGATGAGGCCACGCTGGGGCTGCCGAAGCACAGGGAGAGTTGGTGGCAACAGCCCTTCCCTGGTCTCACAGGCCCAACTGAGCAAAGGTTTTCCATCTCATGCATGTCTGCTGGCACTATAAGAGCCTGTTTGTGCCCCCAAAGAGGTCTTGACCCCACTCCGAGGTCTAGCCAAGCCTTCCCGGGGTAAAGGCCTTTGCTCCTTCTTGGAAATTCAAAGTCATGAAAACCAAAGCAGTGAGAACACTAGTGAACCCAGGAAGCAGGATGGCCCCTCCTCCATCAGAGAGGTAAAGACTCCCCAAAAACGTCATGGATCTTTTTTAAAACCTGGTCTTGGCTGGGTGCGGTGGCTCACGCCTGTAATCTCAGCACTTTCGGAGGCCAAGGCAGGCAGATCACAAGGTCAGGAGTTCGAGACCAGCCTGGCCAACATAGTAAAAACCCGTCTCTACTGAAAAGGCAAAAAATTAGCCGGGCCTGGTGGCGGGTGCCTGTAATCCCAGCTACTCGGGAGGCTGAGGCAGGAGAATTGCTTGAACCTGGGAGGCGAAGTTTGCAGTGAGCCGAGATCGCGCCATTGCACTCCAGCCTGGGCAACAGGGCAAGACTTCATCTCAAAAAACAAAACAAAACAAAACAACAAAGAAAAAAACCAACAACAAAAAAACCTGGTCTTGAACCCCAGACCTCTGTGCTGTGAGTGATCTTACAATCTTCAGACAGCTCCCAGACTCTTACAAATGATAGTAAACGATCACCCCATTGCAACCAGCAGCACCCACACTGCTGCATACAAGGAGCCTACTGCGTTCTAGGGTCTGTGTCAGGGGCTCTAACAGCAGCAGACTCTTCAAGGGGCTGGGACTCTCCTAGCAAGAAACAGAAACTGGGTTTGGTCAAGGACCAAAGGATACTTTAAACCAATAGGGCTGGTGTTCCAAAAAAGCAGAGTGCCAGAAACTAGAGCCTGTTTCCCCCTCCACCTGCCCTCTGCCCTTGATGTCTCATACTAACTATGCCCGCCACTGCCCTTTGCAGCCAAGCTCTGAGAACGACCCCTAGTGCTGGACAAAGAAAGTATTGCCCAGTGCTCCCCTGTCCCCTGGTGGCCAGTTCTATTGGCACCAGTTAGCATTAACTAATGTTACCAGAACCTGGGCTCCTTGAGGCAAGGACTGGATCTTGTCTTTCTCCTCTGCATCCCCAGAGTTGAGCACAGTGCCTAGCCTGTAAAGGCATTTAGTTGGCTGGATGTCTTGCCTCTCAATCCCATCTGTTCACTACCACTCCCCTATTTTGTTTTTTTGTTTTGTTTTGTTTTTGAGACAGAGTCTCGCTGCTGTCACGCAGGCGGGAATGCAGTGGTGCTATCTCCGCTCACCGCAACCTCCACCTCCCGGTTTCAAGCGATTCTCCTTCCTCAGCCTTCCGAGTAGCTGGGATTACAGTCGTGCACCACCACACCCGGTTAATTTTTGTATTTTTAGTAGAGACAGGGTTTCGCCTTGTTGGCCAGGCTGGTCTCAAACTCCTGACCTCAGGTGATCCACCTGCCTTGGCCTCCCAAACTGCTAGGATTACATGTGTAAGCCACCGCGCCTAGCCCACTCCCCTATTTCTGAGTGCCTGGATACATCTTTTCTTTATGCCTGAACCCCCACCATCAGTTACCCTTGGGTTTGAAGAGCAGATTCTATTTTAGAGGCTGCTATTACATAGGATTAACTAGGTAACCCCTTCCATTAACAAAGCTTGAATCAAGGGAGGGGTGGCAACCCTCTTCTCCCTAGCCACGCCCACCTCCCAGATAATGCCGCCATTCTCCCTACCTTTCTCCCAAAGCCCATGGCAGGTATCACCAATTGATCACAGCATTCTAGTTGAGCCCTGATCTTTCTCAGCACTGATCAGGGTTGCATGAATAGATGCTTATTTGCCATGGTGGGATTTAGACACCCACGGACAATTGTACAATTGGATACAATGAGTATGTATTCGTAAAAGTTCTGTTGTAATTAACACATTCTTATTCAACTGTGTGATGTAGTTCACACATCAGATGAGCAAGATGAACCTCTTGTGGACTCTGAGGGACTGGGGCACAGGACAGGGTTTTGATTGGAAGGTGAGAGAAATCTGAAGGGGAGTAAAACAGGTTGGAAGCACAAAACAATTAAAGAGACTTCGAATTGCTGAAGGGAGCCACTCAGCCTCCTTGCTCCCTCCAGAGAGACTCTGAAGTAGGCCACTACTTTGCAACAGGGAAGGTCAGACATGGGGAAATAATGGAGGAAAGGAAGGTAGAATCAACTGCTGGCCACAGCTTGGAAAGGTTCAGGGTTACCCAATCAATAGTTTCTGTATAACTATGGGCAGCTATTACCTGTACTTCAGTTTTCTCCAGTTTTTTGTTTTGTTTTGTTTTGAGACTGTGTCTCACTGTTTTGTCACCTAGGATGGAGGGCAGTGGTGCGATCTCGGCTCACTGTAACCTCTGCCTCCCAGGTTCAAGCAATTCTCCTGCCTCAGCCTCCCCAGTAGCTGGGGCTATAGGTGTGCACCACCACACCCGGCTAACATCTGTGTTTTTAGTAGAGACAGAGTTTCACCAAGTTGGCCAGGCTGGCCTCAAATTCCTGACCTCAGGTGATCCACCCACCTTGGCCTCCCAAAGTCCTGGGATTACAGTTGTGAGCCACCGTGCCAGGCCTTCATCCTGTTGAAATTATTCCTTTTAACCCTCCAGGAGGGAAAACTTACTGTGTAAATGTATACAGCCTGAGAGTATAAATGACAGGGGGACAAGCTCTACCCAGAAAGCTGAGGCTTCTCCCAGGGTAGCAGGGGCAGGGTAGCCTCCTGTAGAAGAGGCATCTATAGGGACTGAACTGACCAGCTTGACATCCCTTGGTCCAGAATCTATGGGCCCTCCTTCCTAGGACCACCGAGGCCCTGTCTACTGGGGTTGTAGTGTCTCTGCCTATCCAAGCTGGTGATTTCAAAATGGGTTGCAAATTGGGAGAATACAGATAAAGAGAGAGATGCTCCGAGACCTGGGACTTTGTGGGCAAAGAATTTCACTCGGCAAACTGTGTGGTTACTGCTCTTTGCAGGGCATCTTCATTTGGGGAAAGACATGAAATGGTAATGGCCAAACCCCCCCTCACCCCCACCACCTCCAGGCCGAACACCGCAGTGGGGGGAAGATGCGTAGAGGTGGGGGAAGAAGTGTGCAAAGAAAGGGCCTGGATGGGTGGGGGTCCCAAAAGGACCTAAGCAGCAGGAAACCCCCAGGAGTGGGCTTTAGGCCCAGCAGCTCCTCCTTCTCAAGGTGAGTCCAGAGGCCATTCTGGAGTGGGCCTGGGTGCCAGGCCCTGGGTACTCCTTTGGGTACCAGGCTGGCCTCCTGATTCCTGAGGCATTGACTTGGCACCCCATAGGGGACTGCCCTCCTCCAGGCCTGGCACAAAGCCAGGGGGCTAAGAACAGTCTGCAGGACACAGGGCAGAACCACAGCAGGGAGGGGGCTCCCATGCCAGCTCCCCCTCATGCCATATGAGGCCAGGCCTGTGGCTCGAAGCCCCTGAGCTGGGCATGCCCTGAGAGTCTGGGACCGTCCAGGGGCTGAATCTTCATCCTCAGCCCTGCGAAGCCTTCTGCCCTCCTCCCAGGGTCCGTCCATTCCTTCAGCTCCAGCGCCTCCTCCACACGCCCATGCCTTCCACCTCGCCACATGGAGCATAGCCGTGCCCCCACAAACCAGAGGGAACAACGGAGCTGGCAAGAAAGAACAGCAGTTAGAGCAGGGGCAACACTGGGGAAAGGAGAACCTATTATGAGCTGGGCATTTTACACCAGTACTTCCCAGCCTTTTCCATAAACATGGAAAATATGTTTTGCATACATACTGTGGTCAAGGGAATCTGCTTCCTCCCAGGCCCCCAAGACCTGAGGATCAACGTGGATCAATCCTCAGCACAGGGGCCTGCCTTATACCCCACTTCTCAATTAAACCCTCACTACAATGTGGGAGGGCATTAACAGGACCATCAAAGTGGGGCCTGGCACTAGATGGGGCCCCAGGCTCACTAGGACTCTCTATTGTTGAAGATGCCTACAGGCGAGTAAGGTCACCTAGGAGGTGGTAGTGGGGAGAGGGGGATCTAGGTTTCCACTGGAAAAATCAAGGCTAGAAGGAAGGCTAAATCCTTTCTCGGCGCTACTCCTACTTCTCACAAGAAGGGAGTGGCATCTGGGGAAGAGGGCACAGGGCTGAGAGCCAGGGCTTCTAGATTCTATTCCTGGCCCCTCCCCTGGGCCTTCCTAACCACAAATCCGCCCCCCACTCCCTGCCCTACTGCTCATAGAGGATTAAGACATCACGAACAACTCATGACCCCATCCTACACTCACCGACCCTGCCCCAGTGCCCCATGCCCTCCTCCAGCTTCTCCTCCCCTGGCACAGCCAGGCCTGACTGGCACTCAGGAGCAGGTAGACAGCTAGGCCCCCACCCCTTGGCATCAGTGGCCTAGCCTCTGGTGCAGTTGCCCATCCTCCAGCTCCCTTGCTCTTCCAACAGTGAGCCCTAGGGCTCAAAACCCACTGTCAAGAATGGGGACCAAGTGCGGTGGCTCACACCTGTAATCCTAATACTTTTGGGAGGCCAAGGTGGGCAGATCGCTTGAGCTCAGGAGTTCGAAACCAGCATAGGCAATGTGGGGAAAAACCAAATCTACAAAAAAAAAAAAAGCCAGGCATGGTGGCGTGTGCCTGTAGTCCCAGCTACCTGGAGGGTGAGGTGGGAGGATCGCTTGAGCCCAGGAGGTTGAAGCTGTTGAGGCTGCAGTGAGCCATGACTATGCTACTGCACCAGCCTGGGCAATACGTAGAGACCCTGTGTCTCAAAAATATATATATAGGCCGGGTGCAGTGACTCACACCTGTAATCCCAGCACCTGGGGAGGCCGAGGCAGGCAGATCACCTGAGGTCAGGAGTTCAAGACCAGCCTGGCCAACATGGCGAAACCCCGTCTCTATTAAAAATACAAAAATTAGCAGGGTGTGGTGGTGGGCACCTGTAATCCCAGCTACTCTGGAGGCTGAAGCAGGAGATTTGCTTAAGCCCGCAAGGCGGAGGTTGCAGTGAGCCAAGATCACACCACTGTACTCCAGCCTGGGTGACACTGCGAGACTCTGTCTCAAGAACCAACAACAACAACAACAACAAACACACACACACACACACACACACACACATACACACACACACATACAGGAGGATCTGGATCCCTCAGGCCCAGTCCAGCCAAGCCAGCCCACTAAGGCCCCACCTTGGGGGCCGGACTCCTTGGCTCTATTCCTAAGGCTTGATGGTGCCTTTGCTAACTGGGAGATACTGTCTTTCTACATCAATTCAATGCTCAAACTTTATGACAAGCATTCAACCTAGAGGGAAAGAGGGTCTGTCTCCGAGATCCGCGTCCCCACCCTCGGTTGTTCAGAAAACCGAAGTCCAGGAGCCCTGCTCTACGTGGAAAGCAGAGGCCCACAGCCTGGGGCAACGTGCAGGCCAGACTCTCTCTACTTCCTTCCACCTGAGTCAGGGCTGAACCAACTTGTAGGAAGGCTCATCTCGCCCAGGGAGTCCCCCTCCCAGGGCTTCCATCTTCCTCTCAGACACCTGGGTCACATTCAGGACCGGCTGACCTGGCTGGCACCTCAGGGCAAAGTCCAGATCTGCTGGGTTGGCCACTGGCCCAGGCCTCCCATGCCCTCAGTTGGCCCCAGGAACCTCCCCTAAGACTGCCCGGCTGTGAAGTAGAATGCTAGTCCTCATTCTCTCTGTAGGGGAAAGATGAGAAGGGAAGAAGAGAAGAGGGTCCAGTCCCCCGGGGGCTTACCTGCCTTGACCTCAGCACCGAGGTGGTGGGTAGCGTGAAGGTAAGATGGTGCGCCCGGTGGTTTAGGACACGAGGGTCCCGGTCCCGAGGCTCTGCCGGGCCCGCACTGTCTGGATGGCCTGCTGGTTCTTGAACTTGACCAGACCTAGGGTGATCTGGGCGTTCCAGCCGGGATCTTCCAGAGGGCAGCGGAAGTCGATCTCGCCGCCGCCTTCGGTCACCAGCGTGAAGTAGATGTGGCGCCCGGTGCTCTCCACGCACTCCACGGCCTTGATGCGGGCGAAGCTGAGCTCCTTGGGCCGCCCGCCAGTGCCTTTGGCTTCGAAGAGCTGCAGCCCGCGCTCGGTGAGCACGCAGCGCTTCCGCTTCCACAGCTGCAGCAGCCCGCCGCTGCGCTTCTCCAGCACGCCCTCCTTGAGCACGGTGGCCGTCGCCGCCGCCGTCATGGGCGCCCCGAGGTTTGCAGAAAGCTCCAGGCTGCGGCGGGCGCGGCGCCACTCTCGGCCCGGCAGCGCAGGATTCTGGCGCCCCGGGCTGGCTGGCCGTGCGCGCTGCCCACCTGCGCCCTAACTGCCCGGCGCGCCCGCACCGCGGCCCTCAGCACCCAGCTGCCGATGAGGTGGCGTGGGTGCCCCCAGCGCGCTCCGCGCCCACTGCCCCGCTTCAGCCGGCACCGCCTCCTCTGCTCTACCCGAGCTGGCCCAGCCCGGCTCGCCTCTGCCGGGTGCCTCCGCGACTCCCTAGCCCGTGAGCCTGCCCGTTCTCTTGCTCCCCTGGGCTCTGTCTGCGCCCTGGGCGGCAGCTCGCGGGATGTGCCCTTACATGTTCCGCTCTTCGCCTCCTGCGCCGCCCGCCCGCCGCGCATTCCTGCCCAGGCCGGCCCTCCCCTCAGCGCAGTGCACCAGCTCCTGCAGAGCCCAGGGGGCGGGGCCGCAGCGGGGGCTCAGTCGCTCACTGGAGGCGCAGGGCGCGGGGCGGGGAGGGCTGGGACTGAGAGGGGGCTGCTTACTCAACAACCCAAGCCTTCTGGCTGCCGTCTGCCGCTTCTCGGAACCGCAGCTCCCCCAAGCCTTGAATGAAGGGGGAGATGGCGGGGAAGGGCGGGGGGAAGGCGCATCTCCTCGATTGGAGAGAGCGCTGCTAGCAAGGGGGTGGGCTTGGCGAACGCACAGTGGCACCAGTTGCATGTTAGGCGTCAGACAGCTGCTGGCTACTTGGCAGGCCATGAGGCCCCCAGCCTCTGCATCAAGCCTATGTTGGGTTCCTCCTCCATCGGCCGATTTCTTTGTGCAGTACCCAAGAGAGGCTGTCCATCGCTGCCTCTGCTTGGACAGTCCACCTGCTCCTACTCCTACCCGCATGCACTGCGCGGGGAGGCCTGTAGAGAGTAGCCAGTGCCAACAAAGGAGAGCTGAGGCTTGAGGTCATTCATGCCCTCCTCATAGTGGGGGAGGAGGGACCCCCTCCGTGACCTCGGCATGCCACTGTCTGCGGTCCTCTCCACCGCACACACTTGCAGGGGCCGACGCTGGACCGATGGCACAGCCAGGCCCATGTGTAAGCGCAGCTCCAGCCTTGCTGCTTCCTTCCGCTCCGCAGATTCTATCCTCCCTCAACCTCCCCCTAGAATGGACTTCTCCTGGATACAGAACTGGAGGGGAACGCGGAGGGAGAGGTCTCTTTCTCTTCTGGCTAGAATATTGTGTAAAGACAAGAGCTTTGCAGAGTTGAGTTCAAACTTCTCCCTTGATTGCTGTGTCCGACCCACCTGGGGCAACTTTACTGACCTCCCTCAATTTCCTCATCTGTTGAATAGGAGGATTAATTCATTCTCATCTCATGGAGTTGTCCTGATGAATAAGTTAGATAACATTTGTGAAAGACCCAAGACAGGGCTTGGCAAATCTAAGTCTCGATAAATGTTCTTCCTTCCATCTCCCCACTTTTATTCCCTTTAGAGAATGATGGGGGTCCTGAGATTAAGCTAGGCACTGGAAGAGGGCTCTCCTAGGTCCTCATTCTGCCCCCATCTTGGTCAGTTCCTCCAGGCCCGCAGTTTCTTAGGGGCCTATTCATCAACATGTTAATAATAGATTCTTATAGGAGTAATGATATATAATAATGACAGTAATAAGACCTCTTTGTACTTACACCCTGTGTTACCATCCTCCGGCCCAAAGAGCAGAGCCTAACAGACACAGGGAGGGTCCTGTTGTGGGGATAGGAGTGCCCTCCTCTGCAGCCCCAAAGTTAGGAGATGAGAGAAGGGAACTCTCAGTGTCTCATCCACAGCTCTTTACACACACACACACACACACACACGTGTGATGACAACTAACTCCTAACTCCCAGAATGCCCCTCCAGGAGAGGGAGTAGACAGTGGCATAAAAGAAGAGACAAAGACAGATGTCTCCTGAGGCCCAGAGGGCAGCAGGGGAGGGAGCTCGAGGTGGGCTGGTGCTGCTCCTCCCTCCCTGCTGAGATATCCCTACCCATCTCCTGGAAGAGGAGCTCTGACTTAACCTTCTTGGGACACTGGGCTGGAGCAGTGCTGGGCCCTAGAGATATTTACCCAATTCCCTTTTTTTTTTTTTTTTTTTTTGAGATGGAGTCTCACTTTATTACCAGGCTGGAGTGCAACGGCGTGATCTCAGCTCACTGCAACCTCTGCCTCGCGGACTCAAGTGATTCTCCTGCCTCAGTCTCCCGAGTAGCTGGGATTACAGGGATGTGCCATCATGCCTGGCTAATTTTTGTATTTTTAGTAGAGATGGGGTTTCACCATTTTGGCCAGGCTGGTCTTGAACTCCTGACCTCGTGATCTGCCCACCTTGGCCTCCCAAAGTGCTGGGACTACAGGCATGAGCCACTGCACCCCACCACTTACTCAATTCTTATTGACTTGTTAACTCCACATCGGGCTGATGGACAAAATGTCCCCTGGTAGCAACCCAGAGCTGGCTCCTCTCTCTGCCCACCCCAAAGGGAAAGCGGATCTGCCCTGTCAGTAAATCTTAAGTCCAGCTGGAACAGGCTAGACTACAAAATGGCCCCAGGGAAGAATGTGCTGGAAATGGCTCTAGCTAGGGCTGAGCCACACCACCTCCACACCTGTGTGAGAAGGAGGAAGTCCAAGTGGAGAGGAGGGGTCCCTCTGGGTGGCTACCCAGGACAAGGTGGAAAGAAAGATGGGAATAAGGTGGGATAGAGGCAAGAATGAGACCCAGAGAGATGCAAAAAGTAACATAGCTTTTGTTTTCTATATTTACTTAATCCTTTTTTTTTTTTTTTTTTTTTAGATTGAGTTTTGCTCTTGTTGTTCAGGCTGGAGTGCAATGGCGCAATCTCAGCTCACTGCAACTTCCGCCTCCCGGGTTCAAGTGATTCTCCTGCCTCAGCCTCCATAGTAGCTGGGATTTCAGGCGCCTGCCATCATGCCCAGCTAATTTTTTGTATTTTTAGTAGAGACGAGGGTTCACTATGTTGGCCAGCCTGGTCTCAAACTCCTGGCCTCAGGCGATCCACCAGCCTCAGCCTCCCAAAGTGTAGGGATTACAGGCGTGAGTCACCATGCCTGGCTATTTACTTAATCTTATATAAATTCTGTTTAGTGATCATTAATTTTTAGACTCAATCTAAAGAAAAGTGTTGAAGACAATTTATTAACAAAACAAGATGTACATTAACACCGCAAAAACTTTAAAACTAAGGATGATATCATTCCTTTGCTCAAAAGCCACCAGAGCCTTCTCACCTCATTCTGAGTAAAGCCAAAGTAATTGATGCTGCCTGCAAGGCCCTCTAAGACCTGCCCTTCACTTTCTGATCTTACCTCCTGTACTTTCCTCTCTCCCTGGCTCCAGCCACAGTCCTCGCCATCCCTTGAACTTGGCAACCCTCTTTCCTCAGGGCCTTTGCACCTGCTGTCCTCACTGTCTGGAATCCTCTCCCTCAGATCACCAAATGGTTCATTTTTTCACCACACTCAGCTCTGTTCACATATTACCTTCTCAGTAGGGTCTTCTCCCAACACCCTGTTTAAAGCCACAACCCCCTTCCGTAGACGTAGATACATACGCTGTATCCCCTCCCTGCTCAGTTTTTCCTCTATGGCACATAATTAGCATCCACTGCTTTGTATTTTTCTTATTTATTGTCTATCTCCTTTACTTGTAGGCTCTATGCTAGCAGGGAGTTTTTTTGTTTGTTTGTTTTTTTGTTTTGAGACAGAGTCTCGCTCTGTCACCCAGGCTGGAGTGCAGTGGTGCCATCTCAGCTCACTGCAAGCTCTGCCTCCTGGGTTCACCCCATTCTCCTGCCTTCGCCTCCCGAGTAGCTGGGACTACAGGCGCCCGCCACCTCGCCCGGCTAATTTTTTGTATTTTTAGTAGAGGCAGGGTTTCCCTGTGTTAGCCAGGATGGTCTCAATCTCCTGACCTCGTGAACCGCCTGCCTCAGCCTCCCAAAGTGCTGAGATTACAGGCATGAGCCACCACGCCTGGCCTATTTATTTTTTTTACCCTATGGCTCCAGCACCTGGAACATTGCCTAATACACTGTAGGAACTGAATGAATAATTATCGAATGAGAAAATGAAATGGCAATGTACATGACAAAAACTGGGAGGTGGAAAAGGATAATGCAATAGTTTCCCCTCCTCTCATTATTGGGAATCGATAAATGCAATCTAGAGTTAATGAACTAATAAAAAGAATGCATTATTTAAAACAATAATGGAAACCACTAGATGGTTAAAGGAGATTTGTAGGGAGGCAAGACTATTTTGTATGATACTATAATGGTGGATACGTGACATTATGCATCTGTCAAAGCCTACAGAAGCATACAAGAGTGAACTTAAGGCCGGGCGCGGTGGCTCAAGCCTGTAATCCCAGCACTTTGGGAGGCCGAGACGGGCGGATCACGAGGTCAGGAGATCGAGACCATCCTGGCTAACACGGTGAAACCCCGTCTCTACTAAAAACTACAAAAAACTAGCCGGGCGAGGTGGCGGGCGCCTGTAGTCCCAGCTACTCGGGAGGCTGAGGCAGGAGAATGGTCTAAACCCGGGAGGCGGAGCTTGCAGTGAGCTGAGATCCGGCCACTGCACCCCAGCCTGGGCGACAGAGCAAGACTCTGTCTCAAAAAAAAAAAAAAAAAAGAGTGAACTTAAACTATGAACTTCGGTTAATAGTAAATGTATCAATATTGCAGTGGCTCAAGCCTGTAATCCCAGCACTTTGGGAGGCCGAGACGGGCGGATCACGAGGTCAGGAGATCGAGACCATCCTGGCTAACACGGTGAAACCCCGTCTCTACTAAAAACTACAAAAAACTAGCCGGGCGAGGTGGTGGGCGCCTGTAGTCCCAGGTACTTGGGAGGCTGAGGCAGGAGAATGGCGTGAGCCCGGGAGGCGGAGCTTGCAGTGAGCCGAGATTGCGCCACTGCACTCCAGCCTGGGCCACGAACAAGACTCTGTCTCAAAAAAAAAAAAAAAAAAAAGTAGCACATTAATGCAAGATGTTAATAATAGAAGAAACTATGGAGGAAGGGTAGGTATACAGGAACTCTGTTCTATGTGCTCAAATTTACTATACATCCAAACCTGTTACAAAAATTAAGTATTTTAATTAAATACCAAAAATAAATGGTTTGCCTGTAATCTCAGCACCTTAGGAGGTTAGGGCATGAGGATCGCTTGAGCCCAGGAGTATGAGACCAGCCTAGGCAACATAGTAAGATCTTGTTTCTCCAAAAAATTTTTTTAAAAATAGCCATAGTGGGGCACATGCCTGTAGTCCCAGCTACTCAGGTGTCTGAGGTGGGAGGATGGCTTGAGCCCAGGAGTTTGACACTACAGTGAGCTATGATCACACCAGTGCACTCCAGCCTGGGCAACAGAGCAAGACCCTGTTTAGAAAAGCAAATAACAATTTAAAATAAATTGTTAACAGTCTCTCTGGGTAAGGATGAGGAAGAAAGAGACTTTTATTTTTTCGTTGTTTGCCAATCTGTATTGTTTGACTTTTTAAAATCCTGTGACTGCTTTGCTTCTCTAAAAATCTAGGTAACTGCACAGTACAGAAACGTTCATGCGGTGCAGCAGTTAAAAATAAACAGATCCACAGGGCTTGGTAGGGTGAGATGCCTGAAATATGTTGTTTCATGGGGAAACATTACAGTACAGTAAGTTAATAAGGTATATAGCATGGCCACACATGAACAGAAGTCCATCTTTGTTGTACAGGTTATGTCTAACAGGATTCACAGTGATAAGTTACTTATGGAATGTCCAGGATGAGGATGGGCAGTGTGAGAATGCCTGTCATTTTATGAGCATGCTTCAATATGGTTTCGATGTCATACTCATGTATTAGGCATATTTTTAAAACAAAATAAACACATAGGTATTACATATGTTCTTGAAATAGAATTTCAAACACAAGGGCTGGCTTCAGAGCGGGGGTTGATTTAGAGGCTTGAATGGCAGTTGTTGGCCTCCAGGCATTCCCAGGATTCCCCAAGGTGGGCACATAGAGCCTCCTGATGTGGGGTGTGTACACCAGAACTGAGCAAACCCAGAGCTGAGCATGCAACTCCTCCTGTCTCTGTAGTTCTGTCCTCCACTCCCCAACCTTGGGGAACATAAAAAGGGGGTTGGTTCCCCCACAGGACCCTGGGCTCCTATTCCATTATCCCCTGGCAACCGGAGTTGGAAGGCTCATCTAGTCTGCCTCCATTTGACTCCCAGTCCAGAAAGAGGTGTGTGGTATAGACCAGCACGTCTCAGACTGTAGTGTGCAAACACATCACCTGGGGATCTTGCAAACGCAGATTCTGGTGGAACAGGTCTAGAGTAGGACCTGAGATTCTGCACTTCTAGAAGCTTCCAAGTAACACTGATGCTGATAGTCAACAGAACATACTTTAGATAGTAAGGGTCTAGAGCAGTGTTTCTCAAAATGTAGTCTCAGGCTAGCAGCGTCAGCATCAGCTGGGAACTTGTTAGAAATACAAATTCTAGGCTCCACCCCGGACCTGGGTTTGGAGCCCAGCAATCCATGTTTTAACAAGACCTCCAGGTGATTCTGATGCACACGTGTGAGAACCACTGGTGTAGGGGAAGGAGCACTCAGCTAGGAGACAGGGCACCCGTGTCCTAGCCCAAGCTTGGTGATACCTTACACAGTCACTTCCCCTTTCTGATCTCAGTTTCCTCTTCTGTAAAATGAAAGCTGTCAAGTTCTATCTTGCAGATGTAGTGCATATTTGGAAAAAAAAAAAAGAAGCCTGGCTAGTTTATGGGAGCTATGGAACCCCTGTACAGGCAAGAAAAGAAAACATCACTACTCCTTCCTCAACCTGTTCCCTGGATTCCTCAGGCCGGGTAGTACCTCCTCACCTAGATGGGGCATGAAAATGGGTCTGTTTGCAGCCCTGCTCCTCCCCACCCTGCTTCTCCCTTCAGGCTTCTGCACCCACCCTCCAATCCACAGGTCCCACACTGCTCTCCTCTCCCCGGGAGCTGGGGGCTGGAAGACTCAGTCGGACTGACCTCTCCGTCAGACTTCTCCTGACCTGTTCACACCCCTTTGATGTACAGCCCTTTGTTCCAGGGCTTTGGGGCTTCCTCGGATCTCTGTTTTTCTAAAGGGAAACAGAAGGAAAAACCCAACCGAGGTTTAAAGTCTCTGATGACTCGGGTTTTATGGGCACCATTGCGACAGACTTCAAGTGGGCAGCAACTCTGCAGCCGACCCGCCCAGGCTTGCTCCTGGGCCTGGCTCTCTCAGTGGAAATCCCCTCCCACGCTCAGCCCTTTAATCACTTTCCAGCCCAATAACTTTCCTGATTCACCAGGAATCCCTTTCGTCTTGAGAGCACCTACTGCCCCTCTCTGATGGGGCTGAGTCTGGGCTTGAAGGCATTTGATCCCAGCGTGGGTCTTACAGAGATTGGACTTGTGGGCTCATGGTTCAGGTTGGGGCCTGCAGAATTTTCCCTTTTCCCATGCCATCTTGGCATCTGGGTGCCCATGTTGTAGGAAAAAATGGGCTGCCCTGGAATGAATCTCTTCCTTGAGGACACTTGACCAAGGGGCAAGGACACTAGGAGGAGACTGACTGATACCCAGGAAACTAGTGGCCTCAACCAACGTGCCAATAATAGCCATGAAACCCTTGACATAAAAGTGACTTTCTCTTTTCTTCTAGTAATAATCATCTGCTTTAAATTCAATATGAATTCAACTTGAATACATTTTTGTTGCAAAAGATTTAAAACATGACAGTATCTTTTCACCATCCTGCTAGTCCCCCAACCCCAGAGACAACAATCACTTAGCTTGGTTTGGGTCTTGCCAGACATTTGTTTTTACTTTTCACACATCTGCACCCAGACTAGTATAAAGTAGCATTCTCAATGGTAATGTAAGGGAGTTGGTTGAAGGATTCATAAGTCCCCTTCCAGCTCTGCCATTTTCTGCATTTGTGGGTGGCTTTTCCCTCTCCTCCTAAAGTGGAGACATTCATAGGCTCTCCCTAAAATTATGGGGTAGGGGGAATGCATAGAGGAAAATAGGAAAGAAAAGGTCACAGTGTCAACAGCAGTTTCTTCGAGGTGAGATCATGGATGAGTTTTTTACCACTTGCCTCTGATTTTCAAACGTTTCATCATGAGAGTTATAAAGATTATTATTCGTGAGTATGACTTTGATAACAGGGAAGCTCCTATACAGTGTCATTGTCAAGATCAGGCAGGGGAAGGAAGCTGTGAGTTGTCCAGCCTGAGGCTTAGGTCAAGGAGAAATCAACAGATTGCTCAAGGCAGAGGGGTGTGTGGAGGGACTTAGAGAGGAGAGGAAGGCTCATGGCATATTCTTGAATGTGATCTACGGGAAGATTCATAGAAAGGAACTTCAGAGTAAATCCTGTTGTGTGTGAATTAAGAATTAAGTATTCTGTGAGCCAGGCCCTGGGCTAGACTTTAGGGACACAGGGCAAATGGGTGAATCAGAGTTCTCTACTTAACAGGGACTAGCAAAACAATGGGAGGAAAAGTTCACATCTTTAGGAATCCAGCTCTACTTTTGCAAGAATATATTCCCTCCTACTGAAGAAGATCCCAGAGTTAAGCATTAGCTCTTTGACAGGCCACCATCCTGACTTTGTAGAAACATGGTCTCCATACTTGACTCGGCCTATCTAAGGTAATATTGGTATGTGTACTAGTCAGGATGGGCTAGGTTATTCTGCGCTAACAAACCCCTTCCAAACCCAATAGCTTAACACAGCAAAGGTCATCCCACTCATACCGTATGTCCTACTTGAGCTGGCAGGGGAGGTTCTGCTCATTGAGATATACACATATCCAGGTTGCTGGAGGTTCCATCACGACACCCACTTCCACACTCTCCACAACAGAGAAAAGGGACATGAAAACTTACACCGTGTCTATTAAAGAAGTCTGCTCAGATGACCAGGCATGGTGGCTCACACCTGTAATCCCAGCACTTTGGGAGGCCGAGGCAAGTGGATCACCTGAGGTCAGGAGTTCAAGACCAGCCTGGCCAACATGATGAAACTCGTCTCAAATAAAAATACAAAAAATTAGCTGGGTGTGGTGGCAGGCACCTGTAATCCCAGCTACTTCGGGAGGCTGAGCCAGGAGAATCGATTAAACCCGGGAGGCAGAGGTTGCAGTGAGCCAAGATTGCACCACTGCACTCTAGCCTGGGCAACAAGAGGGAAACTCCATCTCAAAAAAAAAAAAAAAAAAAAAAAAAAAAAAAAATCTGCTCAGAAGTGACACTTCTGGTCTCAATTAGAGGCCACAGCAAGCCACATCGCCACATCAAAATTCAAGGGATGGGGCCAAATGTAACCTCTAAATGTAAACGTAGATATTACTGTGTGCCCAGGAATATCTGTGAACATCCCTTAAAGGACTAGACAATGTGGTTGCCATGGGACTGCTGGGTACCACCAGAAGGCAGAGCCATAGAGATACCTCTTCACTCCTCCAGTAGGTAGCAACAGTCCCCCTTGGCCTGGGACCAAGCCCTTGAACTCTCTGGAAGAGTCAGGTTGAGGTCAACAGGGTGGAAATATAGAAGGCTCAGGAGCAGGTGCTTTTGAAAAGGCACCAAGGGCTTGTTCAGGCATGGAAAATGCCCACTAAGGGCTTTATTCGTGATAATCTGCTTCCTGAATTTTCATGGCCTTTAGGGTGAGTCTTCCTAGGCCCATAAACTCGGGACATCAGAGTTGGGTGGATTCCCTGAAGCTTGGCTGTTCAAGTGTGGTCCCAGGATCAGCAACATCAGCACCACCTCCCCGGGAGCTTGTGAGAGATGTCCAATCTCAGGCCCCACCCAAAACTACTGAACTAGAATCTGCATTTTAACAAGATCCCCAGGAGATTCATATGCACATTAAAGCTTGAGAAGCATTTCCCCAGAACTAATTTAGGCCAACGTCTTCACTTCACAAATGAGGAGCCGACACCCAGAGGGGAGGAGGCAGGCCCAGAGTCACACAGCTGGTTCCAATCCTGGCTCCACCACTTGCCAGGGACTTAAGTAAGTCTCTTTAAAATTCACTGAATCTCAGTTTCCTCTTATATAATAAAGGGATAATATAATTACCTCCTAGTGCTTATATGAGGATCAAATAAGAAAACATCTAGACCAGTGCCAGGCACATAGTATGTGCTCAATAACTGTTAGCTATTGCTATGGTCCTAACTCACCATTTCAGCACCAGGCCTCATACCCCCAGTACATAACTGTTTCTTCTTAAGGCAGGGATGTTAGGTATGGCCCTGCAGGGATGAGACCTGAACCCAGCTGCCTGCATTTATATCCTGCTCAATTTGACCTTGAGACGGTTGTTGAATTGTTCTTTGGTTCTTGGCTTCAGTTTGATCATTTATAAGTGGGTAAAATGACAGCACCTACTTCATGGGGACATTGTGAGAATTAAATGAGGTAATACATTTAAGGTCTTCAAATAGTCGATATCATATATTAAGCACACAAGATGGATGAGTAATGTGAGAATTAAGTGAGTTAATACATTAAAGATCTTCAAACAGTCTATAGCATATAGTAAGCACACAAGTTGGATGAATAATGTTTCCAAAATGTCCAAAAGAAGACTGGGTTGGAGGAAGTTGTACCCTAGAAAGGCAGGAGACAGGCGTTTCCCAGGGGGAGCTGCCTCTGTTCTATCCCTTTGACCTATTGCAAGTCCCCAGTTTGTTTCTCTGGCCACTGGACGGCACCCAACCCCTGGCTGTGTTTTTCCTCCTTCACTGGACTCGCTGGACTGCCTGGTGCCTCCATCAGGAAGCGCTGAAAGGCCAGGGGATCTCTAGTGGGGAAGGGCGGACTCAGGCAGCCGACAGCTGTCTTCAAATCTCTGAAGCGCTCTCATGCAGGAGAGGGATTAGACCTGTTCTGGATGACTCTAGGGGACAGAAATAGGAAGTTCCAGGAAGTCCTCTCTAATCATTAGAACTGTTCAGAGGCAACCCCAGCCGCGCGGCGGGGCGGGGCGCGGCGCGGAGCTGTTGGCAACTAAGTGGTTGAGGTTGAGCTGCCGGGTGGAGGTCGGCACCTGCTGGGAGGCTGGGCTGGTCCGCAGTTTCTCAAGCCCGGCTGAGCCCGGGCGAGTGTCAGAGAATCACCTGAGGAGCTTGTCGAATACAGATTCCCAGGCCCCACCCAGGCCAACCGAATCAGAATCTCTAGGGGTGAGGCTGGGAACCATTTTTAAAGGCTTCCCCAATGAGTCTCAGAATAAAGGCTGGGCTTGGAGGCGGGGCCAGGGCTGGGCGTGGCACGGGGGCGAGGCGGGGGAAGGGCCGGACCGTCTAGTAGTTAATCTCTGCGTCCCTCATTCCGCCACACTCACCTCCACTGATCTAAGTCGGTGGATCGTGCCTCTCTGGGTGGCCCCCTCACTTGATCTTAGCCAAAGGCCGAGAAGCGATTGGGTGCCCCACCTCGAATAATTTCTGTGGCCCTTGATTCTGGGATCACTCCCACACTTAATAGCAGCTCTAACACCCCCCAACCTCCTCTCCCCAAGATCTCTATCCTCACCTCTCCACTCGGCCTCAAGATCTTCCTGTCCCTCCCCAGCCTCTCAGGTGACCCAGACAATTTGCTAAGGCTCCTGGAGAAGGGCAGTCCGAGGAGGCTGGGCCTGCCGCCCATCGGGAGGGGCAGCTGTTTCCTATCATATCCTAAAAAGCCCAGGGCTCCACCGCTCCTGCAGCTGGGCATAGCTCCCACCAAATACATTCTCCAGAGGTCGCCCTAGACACCTTGCTCGGAAATGACAGAAGGGAGAAAAGAAATACCCAAGTGGACATAAAGACCTTGCTCACCCCGGCCGGGCGCGGTGGCTCATGCCTGTAATCCCACCACTTTGAGAGGCCGAGGTGGGCGGATCACCTGAGGTCGTGAGTTCGAGACCAACCAGCCATGACCAACATGGAGAAACCCCGTCCCTACCAAAAAAAGTACAAAAATTAGCCGGGCGGGGTGGTTTATGCCTGTAATCCCAGCTACTCAGAGGCTGAGGCAGGAGAATCGCTTGAACCCGGGAGGCAGAGGTTGCGGTGAGCCGAGATCGCACCATTGCCCTAAAGAGCAAACTTCTGTCTTTAAAAAAAAAAAAAAAAAAAAAAAAAAAAAAAAGTCCTTGCTCACTCTTTGGTGACTCTTTGGGTCAATTCCACAGGGTTTGGTATTCCACAGGGCCCCGAAGGGCGCCAACCCTCAAAGGAGAAGTGAGCGTCGGGAATTACACGCAGGAGCTGAGTCCTCAGGGTCCACGGGGAGAGGAGGAGGGAGTGGGGTTCGCGGAAAGGCAGCGCCTGCCTTTTGCCCTGACCCCATAGCACCACCTGGTGTCTCCTGGGACGGCGCAAGCGCCGCGCTTGCGGATGCTGGGCCCTCTCCCCGTCAGCCGACTCTCCTTCCAGCCGTGCCTCCCCTGCCTGGTGTTCCTCCTTCCTTGCTGCGTCACCCTGCCTGGCCCTTCACCGTCCAGTGAGTGCTTCCTGGCCTGGCCGCAGCTGGCTTACAGCCCCCTGCCTTTACCCAGGTCTTACTCCCAGGAGGTGCGTCCGGGCCCTGCCCACAGTGGGGCTGCACTGAAAGACAGTGGCCCCGGAGCAGGACAGCTAGTGGTGCAAGGGACAGGAGGATGAGTCGCCGACAGGCCCTCCCGGGCAGCCAGCAGAGGGCAGACTCTCTCCAGCTTTGGGCCCCAAAGGCTCCCATCCGGGCCACTCCTGTAGGCCCCTCCCAGAACAGGAGGCTTCCGTTGCGTGAGTGGAACCAGCCGTCCTCCTGGCTGCAGAAACGTGTCTGGAGCACCTTTCGTGGGCCACCCCCTGTGCTGGAGCCAGAGGGGTTACCAAGATAGAGCCCTTGACCCCGATTGCAGAACTCCCAGCCAGTGCCCACCCTGGGCTGGCATTCTCTGAACTCCTCCAGCTCTTCTCCCTGTCACCTTGCACTTTTCTATTGCTCTGCACCATTGATGGGTGTTATGCATGCATAGGTCCCTTTCTCAGAGTCAAGGAGGGGGCTCTGTCAAGGTCACTTTTGGAGCTGGTCATCTGGGAAATAGGTATACGAGGCCTCGTTGTTGTTAAAGCATCTGCTTTTGTTTTGAAAATTTAGTGTGGGCACATTTTTGAGAAGGGCTGAAAGCAGAGCAGCTCAGCCCCAACGCATCAGGCAGGTGTGCCTAAGATGAAGGATGCTGCAACCCCTCACATGAGCCTATTACCAAAAAATGCGGCCTTCCACGGACTTGCTGTGGGGGCCCTAACAGCACAGCAGGCTGACCCAGGCCCCTCCACCACATCCCTCCTAGGCAGAAGTGAGCTTTCTAGATTTGACGTGAAAGTTCCTCTGGTTGAGTTTCCCTCTTAGGCTGGGGCTTTCCAAGCTGGGAGAAGTTCTGAGCAGTTTTGGGGCCTAGCTGAGCCCTCCAAGACCAAAGTCCATGCAATTCCCAGGCCCAGATTTGGGGGTGGAGACCAGACAGGACAAGCCAGTGGTATTTGGCTGGTCAGGTCACTTCAGACAGTGTGGTTCAGTTGGAATTGATACTGAGAAGCAACTGGTCCTTAGAAAAAGCAGGAACGAATCCACTTTGATTCATTTCCACCAGGCTGCCTGCTAATTTTTTTTTTTTTTTTTTGAAACAGAGTTTTGCATTTGTTGCCTAGGCTGGAGTGCAATGGCGTGATCTCAGTTCACTGCAACCTCTGCCTCCCGGGTTCAAGTGATTCTCCTGCCTCAGCCTCCCGAGTATCTGGGATTACAGGCACCCACACCCCGCCTGGCTAATTTTTTTGTCTTTTTGGTTGAGATGGAGTTTCACCATGTTAGCCAGGCTGGTCTCAAACTCCTGACCTCAGGTGATCCACCTGCCTCGGCCTCCCAAAGCCCCTAATTTGATTGCTCTCATCGAGTTCCCTCCCAGCTCCACAGACACAGGATTGGGACACCAGAGTTCTGGTCTAAACAGCTTTATTGACCAGATGAGAAATCAGCTTGGGTACAGCCCATGCCTGCAGCCCTTTCAGTGGGTGGCTCCAGATAGTGTTGTCCTTTCAGTCGCTGGGAGCAGTGAGGCCCAGCCCTTTCCCTTCCTCCCACCACCACTCCTAACCTGGGGCCTGGAAGGGGTGGAATGATGTGATCTAAGAGTCTCTGGAGAAGGGTGGAGTGGAAGAGGCAGGGTCTTGGGTTAAAGGGAAGATTCTGAGGTCACAGGGCAAAGGAAAGGGGTGTTTGGATGAAGACTGAGGCTATGCCTACCTTCTTCCACATCTGAGGATCAAGCAGGTGTGGCAAGAACAGAACCCTGGCCTGGGCTCTGCTGGCCACAGCCTTAGGACCCAGGGTTAAGCCAGAGATAAATGAAGATTTGGGCCATTGATAAATGCCAATGTATGTTTCAGGTATTTCATTAGGATCCCTCCATCAAGCAGGGAACTAGATGTCTGAGAAGATCAAATAACATCCTGACTTTGGGGTCCTTAGACCTGGGTTATTCTCCCACTCCTAGTGGGAGGCTATCCGTTCCACAAAGTCTCTAAAGCAAGAGGCCTGGAGAAGCAGCGGCTCCTAGGACCCCACTACCTGCCTCTCTGCCTGCGGTAGTGACTCCCTAAGCTGGGACTCCTCAGGCTTACTCTGAGGGACACCAGGAAACCCACCTTCTTTCCCACAGAGGAGAATCTCTGGGATCCAAGAAACCCAGCCTTCCCCCCTCCTCATCTTTGTCTTGCTTCCCTCTCCCTCCAGCCTGTTGCTGCTGCTCCTCTGGGCGCCAAGATGTGTCCCCAGGTGTCTTGGCCAGCTGATGGTGGACGTGCAGCGCAAGAGGCTAAGAACAGAGCTCTGTGGGGTGAAGTGTGGGGAGAGGGGCCTGCTCTCACCTAGACTCAAAACACTGAGGTCTCCTACTGGTGATGGTGTCAGATCCCAGGCCTGGGGAGTCCTTTAGTGGGGTGGGACCTCAGGCAGACCCCCAAACCAAAGGGAGCCAGATGCCCAAGTTCAAGTCATTAGTGATATGTGGCAGGCATGAGAGAAATGAACCCGGAGGTCTCCAAAGCTGCTGGGAAGGGAATGGCGATGACAAGCGCAGGAGTGGGCAGGGCGTGGTGGGTGATGGTGGCCTCACTCAGAGTGGACCAAGGCCCCAGCTCCTTGCCCAAAACCAAAGCCCTTGGGCCCGAAGTTTTTAGCATAGCATCCTGCAGAGAGAGGAGAGAGAAGTGAAATAAGGGCGTGTTCCTCCTCCACCCCCAGCCGCACCACCCACCCTCCTGCTGAAGATCCCCCACTCCTAGTGCCCAGCCAGGCCGCTAGGGAAGAAAGGTCCACTAGGACCCCCTCACCTCCACAGCACCCCAGTCTCAATAGTAAAATGGTAAAGAGGCTCTTGGTTCCACCCTGTACCCATTGCCCCAGCCACTGAAATTACAGAAGCATCATCTGCTGTAAGAGCATTGGACTGGGAGTTAGGAAGCCAGAGTCTAGCTCTATGCCTGCCTCGATTTGCCAGATGATGCTGGCCAAGTTGCTTTCCCCCTCTGGTCTTGTTTCCTCATCTGTACAATGAAGGAATCATACTAGATGTTCAGGATCTTGGATCCCAAGGCCAGGAATTAGTTTATATTCAGCAAAGGCAAGACTACTTAGCCCCTGCACCCCCTTGGGCCTCCTGACCCTCAATTAGAAGTGAAAACACCCACCTTTGCAGTAAATCTCGCCATCCTTGTCTGCCAGGGTGGTTGACTCAAGGCCTTTGCCACACTTGGCACATCGAAAGCAGGACTTATGCCAGGACTAGGCAGGGAAGGAAATAGTTAATGGCTGCCACCCGTGATGAGGGTACCCTCCACCCCAGGCCCACTCCCTTTGACATAACCATGGTATAAGGGCTCAAGCCACTTCTGAAGTCTGCTCAACTGGTGCTGCTGGGAGGACATGGCCCATGGTGCAAAGCAGTAGAGGGAGAAGGCCAGGGACCACATGCCACCTCGCACCATCTTCCATGCTATGTTGCAATGGCCTGATGATTAGGGTCACCAGCTATACCACAAAAGGCAGGTGAGGGGGTGGGTTTAACACCAAGGTAGCTGTTCCCCCCACTGGCTGGGCCAGATGAGCCTTCTCCAGACCCATCTTGCCAGTAGATCAGTGGTGTGAGCCAGGGCTTTGCACTCCTCCTGGTACTGTCACTTAGTACTTGAACAGCCCTCACCAGGAAGACCTTTCTGCCCCGTGTTGCCCTGGGACATCTCATAGAGACACAAAGGGTCTTCTGTGGCCCCTGGAGAAACTACACTCCTTAGGACTTCCCCTGCTGAGTTTAATGCAATTTCATAGACTTATTCTCCTTCCAAAGTGATACTAGACAACATTGACTCTGGCTTCCTCTGTGCCAGGCCTTGTGCCAGGCACTTTACACTGGTGAAGTCAGTTAATGTTCACAGCTACCCAGTGGGGGACATACTGCCACCCTACCCTCCAATAGCTGATAGCCTTTGGGCAAAGGAGGCACCAATTCTAGAACTTCAGAGGCTAGGCTGGTCCAGGAGAATCCCAATTACAAATACCTTCTCTGTGACCAGGCATCATATGTTTAATCTAGTCCTCACATCCATTCTGTAACACAGGGCAAACAGCTCTCCCAGAAAAAAAAAAGTGAGGCCCAAGTTTGTACACAGTGATGGGACATTGCACAGACAGACTTCTTAGAAGCCAGCTCCCATCAACAGCTGGGCAGGCTAAGAGGCTGATGTGTAGACAGCTCCGCTTAACCCAGGAAAAGCAAGAGGCAGGCAGCAGTCAGATAAGACAAAACAAGGCCTTTTAAGGGCAAAGACACTCCTAGTGCCCAGGCTGGCGGATGAGAAGGGAAATTCATCCCCTCAGATTTCCTGGTTGCCTAACCTTGCCCATTGGCTTCTTCTCCAAAGAGCTGAAATTGGGGGACCTGGGTCTAGGTCGGTGCCAGTGCAACCTCAGTAGTCACCCAGCCTTTGCTGCCTCCTCTATAAAGCAAGGGGCTGCTACCCCAAGCTCTCCAGGCTGGAGAAAAACTGAATCACACCTAGACCAACACCTCTCCTCATATTTCCTAGCCACTCCCCAGCTTATTCAAAATAAGCTGAATCCCTTTGCTATTCATAAGCACCCAAACGTATTCCCAGCTCCTCAACATTTCTTGAGCGAGGCAATAGAAAGGTGGGGGCTTCTCCCTACCTTTTCCACTTGAATGCAAAATTATCTTATCTTACTCCTTAGTACAGCCCTAACTTTACCTTATAGCCTGCCTAAGTAATGGAAATAGTGATTCTTAGCTATTCTTAATAATTTTCTATTCTCATAATGAGATAGAACAAAAAACCCAACTTAACAATAGTATTAATGTCTCCTGTTTTCATATCCTTTAGTCAATGGCAAGGATCTTCATTGTGACCTCATAACAATCCCTGAAAATAAACAATAATAATAACAATAGCAAAACTGTACTGAGGACATACCAGGTACTACATTGCATGTTAAACATGTATTATCTCATTTAATCATTAAAACTGCCTGGTAGTCAGGCGTGGTGGCTCACACCTCACAATCCCAGACCTTTGGGAGGCCGAGGTAGGTGGATTATGAGGTCCAGGCTGGTTCAAGACCAGCCTGGCCAACATGGTGAAACCCCATCTCTACTAAAACTACAAAAATTAGCTGGGTGTGGTGGCACATGCCTGTAGTCCCACCTACTCAGGAAGCTGAGGCAGCAGAATCGCTTGAATCTGGGAGGCGGAGGTTGTAGTGAGCTAAGATTGTGCCACTGCGCTCCAGCCTAGACAACAAGAGTGAAATTCTGCCAAAAACAACAACAACAACAACAAAACAAAAACAAACAAACAAAAAAACTGCCTCATTTGTCAGGGACCATTACTTGGTCCACTTTGCATTTCCTCCACTATTCAGGTCCACTTTAGAGCTGCAAAACTGAAACTTAGGAAGGATAAATTTTCCCAAGGCCACTCAGCCAATAAATGGCAAAACTAGGATTCAAAGCAGGCTGTCTAGAGTCTAAGGTCTTAATTACCATGCTAGGATTAACAATCCCTTCCCATTTTGCAGCCTTGGAAATGGGTTCAAAGAGGCTAAATGGCCCAAAGTAGCATTAACAGTAGTAACAGTAGTAAGAGCAAGGGCTTCAGAGTCAGACAAACCTGGGCTTGAGCCTGGCTTAGCCCCTTCCTAGCAGATCCAGGCAAGTTATGTAATCCTTCTGACTCCCAGTTCCTTCATCTGTACAACAGGGATACTAATCCCCATCTCCGTCCAACCATGACTGTGAGAGTAGAGAGTCTAACCTTGGCCTAAGTGTTAGTTGCTCAACATTTCTTGATCCATTCCCTTATCCCATTTCTCAAGGTCAAAAAGCCTTCAAAGCCAAAACCCAAATCCAGAAGAGCTGAAGATGGGCTCTAGGCCCAGGAGTTCCATAACCTTGTTGTGTGATCTTGGCCAAGTCACTTTTCTATCTCAGGCCTCACATGATGCTCCAGAAATCCTCTCTGACCTCATAGCTGAAAGACACCTCCTCTGTGATTTTCTGACTGCTAATCTGACACTGCAAACCCCGGGGGCAAGAGTTCTACCTCTTCTCTACTGCGGCCTATCTGAAGGAAGTGATCGGCTCAATTGGGAACTGTCGGTTTGCTACGGTGATTCTCACTGTGCATTGGTGATTGGGGGCTACTGTCAGAATATCATGGGGGAAGAGCATGTGTGGCAATTCTAAACAGTGTGAAAAAAGCCTCCTAGGAGGCTCTGATAGGCCTGAACCTTGAAAATCTCTGCCCTGGGGGTATTTGGATGGGTTTCTGGGAGTCCACATTCCATGAAATAGAATGTATATTTTTGGGATCACAAATCCTTTGAAAATCTGATAAAAGCTATGGATCTAAGAAGCAGACATGTTCCCATGAAACTTTGCATATAATTTTCGGGGCTTTGTGGACCCTCTGCAGCCCATCCATGTACCCTTACATTCTGTTCTCCAATATTGGAGATACAGATTGATCATTGTCACTCCCTATGAATGGCCCATTGTCCATCAATGCTAGGGATGTTACTGCTCATGGCTGATATGAGCTCCTTGGAGACTGGAAAGCACAGGTACATGCAATCCACAGGGACAAAGGGAAGAGGTTAAACCCCAGTGCTCAGGCTGCCCTGAGCAGAGCTAGGGTCACCAATTTAAAAGTTCTGGAATCCACATATCAGGAAGATATCTCCCCCGATCCCTCTCATGCCCAGCAGCCGCCTTACCTTCCCAGCACCAATCACCTTCTCCGCAGCATAGACTGCCTGGCTGCATCGGGGGCAGCGCTCAGAGCCACCAATCTTCTGGGCAAATTTGGATGCATTGGGGTTGGTGGTGGGCCTGTGGCCAGGGGCTCTGCATGGAGAAGGGCATGGGGTGGTGACTTACAATGTAAGTATAGGTGGGGCTGGCACTGAGAGGGCATGACCCTACCTTCATCTCATGCCAGAGCAGCGGGCAGTTCTCTCTGCCAGAGTCACAAAGGCTAGGGCCTCTAGGGTCATCTCCCATTTTACAGATGGACAAACCAAGCCTCAGCACAATGTTATTTCCATTATAACATCATACTTCCCTCGGTCACCCAGTTAACTCCAGATTCATTTAACACCCCATTTGCTAAGAATTGCCCTCCTCTGCCCCTCATTCCTGCAGCTGGTCTATTAGCAGATTCTTTCCAGGAGAAATCTGCTGATGAATCATTCCCACTGGGGCAATGACCTTGGCTGAAACTTGGTAACTCATCCATCATTTCTGTCCACCTCCCCAGGCTGAGGAGCCAGCCAGGCTGACTGCCAACAGCCACCGTTTACCCAGAGGCCAGGGAGTGCTGTGGGGTAACGGGGGGTGGTGGGGCTGATGACACCCTATGGCATTTCCAAGAAAGGGAAATGACTTCTCCTCAGTAGTGAGAGACAGCAGGGCTGAGAGTGAGGCTGGTGTGGCAGTGGTGCTGCCCTGAGCCCCTGGTCTCACTCTGACACTCACTAGCCGTGGGACCCCAGGCAAGTCACTGAGCCTGGGCTGGATTTTCTCATCTATAAAAAGAGGAGGTAACATGGCAAAACCCTGTCTCTACAAAATACAAAATTAGCCAGGTGTGGTGGCACACGCCTATACTCCCAGCTACTTGGGAGGCTGAGGCGAGAGGATCACTTGAGCCCAAGAAGCAGAGGCTGCAGTGAGCCAAGATTGCACCACTGCACTCCAGCCTGGGCAACAGAGCAAGATTCCCTTTCAAAAAGGGGAAATTGAACAAAAAGAGGAAATTGAACTAAGTAATTCTTGGGCCCCTCCCAGCTCTGACCCTTATACAAATATAGAATGCATGCTTCTTGCAGGGAGGAGCCTGGCCTGTTTTAGTCCCTGCTGAATGCCCAGCTCCTGCAGCAGCCTGACACATAGGCGCTGCTCTGTGGTGCCTTTTAAATAACTGGTTTTCTGAGCCTTCCATTGCTTACCCAAAAATGGTTGCAAATACACGTGAGGCCTAATACAGGGGTTGGGGAGAGAGCTCAAGAAAAAGGTTGGGAGAGGATCTTTTACTCACTCCTCGTGCTTGATGCCCAGAGACTCCCCCTTGTCAGTGCTGAGGGTGCCTGCGCCCTGCCCATAGCCATAGCCTTTGGGCCCATACTTCTTGCCATAGCAGGACTTGCAGTAGATCTCCTCACCATGCACGGCCACAGTGGTGCTGTCCAGATTCTTCTTGCAGACCACTGTGGAGGGGAAGCGGATGCGGTGAGTTGAAGCTGGGGTGAGCTGCTTGCACACTGCAAGCTTCCTACAGCTGAAGCTCTCTGGGCTCTTTGCATACATAATATCCTGATCTTTCAGGAACTGTCTAGAAATGGAGGCAGGTGGGATGACCAATGGGTGGGAGGACAGAGGGATGGGATCTGCATGTCTGACTCTAGAAATGCTGACCAACACCAATTCTTCTTCCAGGACTCCCTGTGTGTCTCCTTTGGTCCTCTGCACTCCCAACCTTCCTAGGCTGCAGTGCAACACAGGGTTCAGAGGCAACAGCCTAGGCTGACCCCAAGCCACACAATGCCTGTTGAGGTTCCTCACTCTGCCCTCAACAGAGACCGTATGTCCCAATGAGGGAGGAGAAAAAAGAAAAGAAGAAGGGCAGAGTTTTCCTGCCTTCAACAATGGAATCCAGAAGAGACTATCTGTGCATGCTGGCAGGGAGCCAATGGGGAGAGATGCAGGTGATGTGATACCCCATAAGAAATGTTTAATATTTATTAAGTGCCCAACATGGTGGGCTTTGAAACGAGATGCAGCTCATGCTAATCACAAGAGGATTTGAAGTTTCTAATCTCAGAAATCACTTTGCCATGGGAAGAAGCGAGGTCAGACACTGAGAACTTCCTGAGTCCTGAGGTAAGACAGAGTGGAATGGGAGGAACTAAGGATTGCAATGGTCTGAGCTGGAAAGGCTGTGGGCCTCCTATTTCATTCTGTTAATCTCAGAGGGGAGCTATGCCCAGCTATCTAGAGTAAAACAGTTTTGGCTGGGCTCAGTGGCTCATGCCTGTAGTTCCAGCAGTGGTAGGCCAAGGCTAGAGGATTATTGAGCCCAGGAGTGTGAGACCAGCCTGGGGAAGATGGCAAAACCCTGTCTCTATTTATTTAAAAATAAATAAATAAATAAAACTTTTAAAAATAAAAATAAAGTTGAAACAGTTCAGAGCCTGGGGTCATGAAGAGTCAGACTGCCCAGAATTGAATGCCAGCTCTCTCCCTTTCCAGATGTGTGCAAGTTATTTTGCCTGTCCAGCCTCTGTGTCCTCATTTTGTAAATGAACATAATGTCTGCCCCAAAAGCCAGTGGTGAGAATCAAATGAGATCTGACATGTGAAGTACTTGGCACAATACCCTGCATACAACAAGTGCATAATAAATGTTGGCTACTCTTATTAGTATTATATAAAGTTAGTACCATCAGGAGACAAGGAAGTGGGAGGGACAGGTCCCGGCCTCAAGAGATCATTGCTTCTAACCTCCACATACTCCTCTCAAGGGATTCAACTGCATTCTATTTCTTTACTTGTCCTGTAATCCTAATTCGGTTTGATCATATTCCTTAAATATTGGAGTTCTGCATCTCAGTTGGACGCATCCTCAAATATGTCCTGAACATAGAAACCGAGGGATACCACTGGAGAAGCCACGCCTCTTACCACCCTCGGAGAAGCTCTCAGCTCCTTTCCTTGCAACTGCCATCCTCTTGTCTTTAAAAGGTCCAGCCCTCTGCCTGCTCCTCTCTCACCCTAAGCCCCAGGTTGGAGACTTCAGACTAAATAAGGACCCTCTTGTCCTGCCCTGGAGATCTCTATCTCATTCCAGCACTCTGGGCCATCCAAATATGGAACTTCCCACCATTCCCCCAGGGCCTGGTTCCCAAGAAGGAGGGAGAGCAAACCACAGGCCAAGGGCTCCAACATTCCCTTCTAGGGTGGGAAGTCAGGAATTGGCCTGGAATTGTTTTCCTGTAAGATCCAAATTGAACTGAAAATTCCAAGACCAGAGAGAAGGCAGAGTGTTTGGGGGAACAGAGGTATCTTTTGGCTGATCTCTCCAGTAGGAGACCCAGGAACTCAGCCCAGGGCAGACCTCAGGGCCTGCAAGTTGACATCTTCCAGATGGTTCCCCTACCTAGGACCTCCCTGCTCCTTTCTGCTTTGCCTTGGCCCTTCTGTTCTCCCAGAGGCCCAATCCTGCCCATGGTGGCCTTCTGCCCCTCTACCTCCATCCAGGTGATGTAGTGAGAGACTCTGCAGCTCACTTGTAAGATCCACCAAAGACTCAATCAAGGAGAATTTTGAAGGCAGGCCTGAATAAATTTCTACCATATCACGGTAAGCCAATAAGGGGGGGGAAAAAAAAGACTGGATTTGTTGGAAATGCATACTTCCAGATGTCACTTCGGTGGGCCCTTGTGATGCTGCTTGGAAATACAGGGAAAAGGCAGCCCCAGGGGAGAGGTCAGAGGCCCCTTACCCCACTCAGAAATGGAGAATGATTCTCTGCTTCTAGAAGGAAAACCAAGGCCCACAAAACAGTTCCAGATCACGTGTTGGCCAGATGCAGGGCCAGGCCAGAACCCAGCCCCTGACCTCCAGACCTGGTTGTTTTCTGCCAGCCATGGCTCCCCTCCAGTGGGCCATGCATGTGGGGCTGGGAGGGTGAAAAGTGACAGTAAGCCTCAGCCTGCGGGTGAGGAGACGCTGGTGTCAGAGGGTGCACAAGGCTTCCATGAGCTTCCCCTGTGCTCTTGGATTCTAGGGAACAGCCCAGGGCCAACCTGCAGGGCCCTGTTCCATCGACCACCATCACAGAGCTCTTCTTTCCTCACAGCTGGCTGCTAAACCCAACCTTCCCCAGGAAGGAGGTGGGTACAGCTCAGAGATGGGCACATAGCCTCAGGGCAGGTTCCCAGCCACGGAGCTGAGCTTTCCCACCAGCCTCTGAACCACCATCTGCTCATAGGATCTGGCAGCCCCTTTCAAGACCATGGTAGTGTACTGCAGGCCTTCTCAGTTCCCGCTCCCAGGCCAAGCCCAGAGTGAAGGTCATTCTCCCCAACTTTGCCTATGACATCATCATGTCTTCCTTCTGCCCATTCAGACCCTCAGGAAAGGGCACTGATATGGTTTGGCTGCATTCCTACCCAAATCTCTCCTTGAATTGTAATAATTCCCATGTGTCAAGAGTGGGGCCAAATGGAGATAATTGAATCATGGGGGCAGCTTCCCCCATACTGTTCTTGTGATAGTGAAAATGTCTCACAAGATCTGATGGTTATATAAATGGGAGTTCCCCTGCACAAGCTCTCTTGCCTGCCACCATGTAAGACATGCCTTTGCTTCTCTTTTGCCTTCTGCCATGATTGTGAGGCCTCTCCAGCCATGTGGAACTGTGAGTCTGTTAAACCTCTTTTCTTATAAATTGCCTAGTCTCAGGTATGTCTTTATTAGCAGTATGAGAGTAGACTAATACAGGCATGTAGGTGGGCAAGCTGAGTAGAATCTGGAGCCAAGGACCCACACGGTCACAACTGTTTTTGGGGACCCATCCAGGCCTGGCCAGTGAGGGAGGTGGCCCTTACTGCCCTTGGCCCAGACCTGGCTAGCCTCTCCCTTCTTTGGGAAGGAAAGTCCTTTGATTCAGTGGGCACCCTGAATGGGGTGGACACTTATCACCCACTTCACTGGAAAAGAGAAATGATGCTTCTTCCATTCATAAACAAATCTTTGTCAGGAACCCACTGTGTGCCAGGCACTGTGCTAGGCATGAGGAATGAGCAAGTTGTGAAGATGGCTCAGCCTGCTAGGACATGTGCAGTGCTAGGGGGTCCACTTGGTGCTCTGATACCTAAGAGCCGCACCGGCCCTGAGACCCTAGTGTGACCTGAGACTGCTTCCTGCGGCTGCTCATTGCATAACACCCCCACCCACCGCCCCCCACCCTCCCTGGAGCCCTGTTCCCCAGCCTGACTTTCTACAACTGTTTCTCATCCGCAACGCCCCTCACACCCTGCCCCAGGCCCTGCTCCTTCCTTCCTATGCCACCCCCTGAATTCCTGACTTCCCTCAACCCTCTGACCGACTACTCCACAAACAGGTCTACAGGCGGGCACTCCCACCCACAGCTGACCCCTTATGGTCAGTGATTAAGCAACATCTGAGAGCAAAGAGAGGAGCCCTTAGGATCCCAGCAGCCTAGACCCCCTTCCCAGCCAGCGCCAAGCTCTCTCTTATTCCCTCTGGAAAGATAAACGGCTTAGAAATTCCTAAGAGTAGTGAACTGCTGATAACAAGACGCTGCTGTTTCTGGCCTCCTTTGCAGGCTGGAAGCCAACAAAGCTCCACTAAACCTTGTTTACTCCCCATTCATCAGACGCAGCCCTGGAGCTGTCACTCCAGGCCCAGCTGAGCAGGATGTGGGGCCCCTGCTGCCCTATGCGGGGTGGCCTCAGGTTGGTCTGCCTAGCGACAGGCAGAGATGCAAATGGTCATTGAACAGGTGGCTCTTGGCCCATCTGGATCCTACTCTGGAGCACAAATCATGAAACTTTGCTTCATGTAATGCGGAACAGACAGGACCCCATTCTTGGATCTCCCAGATGGGCTGGGGCCTCAGCCCCTGGTGAGGGCTTCTTTTATCACACCCTCTTGCTATAGATCCCTCAGCAGTGTGCGTGTATGTGTGTGTGTGCATGTGTGCGTGTGTGTGCATATCATTTCTTCAACACTCATAATTATTTTAAGTGCTTTGTTTCACAAGCTTCTTTCATTTTAATTCTCACAACAATCCCACGAGGTAACTATTATTACCTCCACTGTAATAATGAGAAAACTCAACCAGAGAAACTGAGTAACTTGTCCATCATCACACAGATAATAAACACCGAATCTTTTTTAACTAAGACATTCTGCTACCATCCATTCTGCCTACCCTCATGGAGAATGTACCTTGGTGGGCATAGTGGCTCACACCTGTAATCCCAACACTTTGGGAGGCTGAGGTGGGCAGACTGCTTAAACCCAGGAGCTCAAGGCCAGCCTGGGTAATATAGGGAGACCCTGTCTCTCTGAAATTTTTTTTAAAAATTGGCCGAGCATGGTGGCATGCATGTGTAGTCCTAGCTACTCAGGAGGCTGAGGTGAGAGGATCATTTGAGGTGGAGGTTGCAGTGAGACACTGCACTCCAGCCTGGGTGCCAGCGTGAGACTCTGTCTTAGGAAAGAAAATGCACCTTGCCTCTTCTTCTAACCCAGGCCTTCTGCTCTGATCACAATGAACCAACTCATTTAGGAACCTGAGGAGAGGCTTCTCCAAGTTGCCACATCCTGGAAACATCACCTGGTCCAAGTACCAGTGGGTACAGCATCACGGTATCAGGATCCCTGGGTCGACCTGACCTCTGTGAGTTGCTTGGCATCTTTTGTCTGATTTCCTACTAATCTAGGCTTGTGACTGGAGCAAACCTTGCTCCGGCTTCTTAGGAGTAGATATCAGGGAACTTTGCACTCCCCCTTCCTCTCATCCCAGGCTAAGTGGGAATGGGAAGTGAAGAAGTGAATGGGCCGGGCTGCAAGGGGCTGAGGAAGGAGGAGCCCCGCTCTTCCTCCAGACTCAGCTTTGCCATGAGGTTGTGGCCTCTGTTTCCTTTGAACAAGATATAATTAGGGTCCAAAGGGCTGAAAGTGTTTTACTCTGAAATGATGAAATCATGGCAGGGAGAGAGAGAAGAGAGAACTGAGTGGAAAGTTTTCTTAACCAAGTCTTTACAGCTTGGCTTTCAGCCCCTGAACGCCTGCCACCCCGACCCACTCTGGCCAGTTTATCCCTTAGAAAGAAGCTTCTGAACGGAACAAAGAGGCCCTTAAGTGCTTCCCTGCCCAGCTGCGCTTCAGCCAAATGTCAAGCTGTTTACATCCCACGGGACCAGTTCCCTGGGGTGTTGACAGGCCCAGCCTGTGGGGGCAGGCCTGTCCAGGGTGTCCAAGACAACAGCAACAGGGCCTGGGGCGTACTCACTGCACAGGAAGCAGGATTTATGGAAGCTGTTGCCTTCGCACTGAACCTCTTCGGCAAAGTAAACCGTCTTCTGACACACCCCACATTTCTTGCCTCCTCCCCAGTTCGGCATTCTGAAAAGGGACACAGAAATGGGAATTAATTTTACAGGGAGATGGAAATATCTCAGATTGTCCATGACAGAAATTCAACAGCCAGAGCCGGAGGAGAGAAAGATGAAGGGCAGAATGCCTAGTGGGGCCACCAGGCCTGGCAGAGCACTTTCTGCTAGCTCTCGACAGCATCCTCACACGTTACTCAGGGATTTCCTCCCCCAGTGTAATCAACAGGTCTTTACAGAGCAGCTGCTGCATTTTCAGCCCTGTGCTAGGCACTCTGAAGGATATGGATCAGTAGAAGAAACAGGCTTTATAAAGAAGCCTGCAGCGACAATAAAAATGGACTGCCTACCCCTATACATGTCTCAAAGAGAATGTCGAAGGGAAGAAGCAGACAGACCAGAGCTGGGAAAACGCAAGTCCGTCCATTTGTATGAAATTCACAAATGGGCTAAACTCATATTGTCAAGGGATGGACACATGGGTGGAAAAGTTACTACAGAAAAGCAAGGGAATGATGATCACAAGCTTTTACCTTAGAAGAGTTACCTCCAAGGGAGGGAAGGGACCATGACTGGGTGGGAGACCAGGTAGGCTGGCAAGGCACTGCCTGGCAATGCTCTCCTGCTTAACTTGGATAGTTGTCATATGGGGGCTTACTTTATAATTATTATTTGAACTGTACATTGTGCATACTTTTGTATATAAGCTATAGTTCACCACAAGAAAAAAGGGTTTTGTTTTGTTTTGTTTTTTTAAAAAAAAGCAGGGCTGGGTGCAGTGGCTAATGCCTGTAATCTCAGCACTTTGGAAGGCTGAGGTGGGCGTATCACCTGAGGTCAGGAGTTCCAGATCAGACTGGCCAACATGGTGAAACACCGTCTCTACTAAAAATACAAAAATTAGCCGAGTGTGGTGGCATGCCCCTGTAATGCCAGCTATTCGGGAGGCTGAGGCAGGAGAATCGCTTTAACCTGGGAGGTGGAGATAGCAGTGAGCCAAGATAGTGCCACTGCACTCCAGCTTGGGCAACAGAGCAAGACTCTGTCTCAAAAAGAAAAAAAAAAAAAAAAAAAAAGCACGGGTAGGCACACAGGGCAGAGTTATCAAGCTTCAGAGGAGGCGCTTTTACAAAATCAGATTTAGTAACACCACCCCACATCTAATGAATTAGAAGCTCTGAGAATGAGGTACTTGAGAGAATGAGGTACTTGAGTCTGAATTTTTAACAAGCACCCCAGGCAAACAAAGCAGGTGGCCTGGACCAACTTTGAGATGCTCTAGATGTTGGTTCAGATCTGGGGTCCCGATGCCAGGCAGGTTTGGCTCAATCTTGATCCTGTCACTCACTGGCTGTGTGACCTTGGGCAAGACAGTCAGTCTTTCCAAACCTCGATTTCTGTATCTGTTAAATAAGGATAAAAGCTGGGCGCGGTGGCTTATGCTTGTAATCCCAGCACTTTGGGAGGCTGAGGCAGGCGGATCATGAGGTCAGGAGTTTGAGACCAGCCTGACCAACATGATGAAACCCCATCTCTACTAAAAATAGAAAAATTAGCCGGGTGTGGTGGCGCCCGCCTGTAATCCCACCCACTCAGGAGGCTGAGGCAGGAGAATTGCTTGAACCTGGGAGGCAGAGGTTGCAGTGAGCCAAGATCACACCATGACACTCCAGCCTAGGCGACAGAGTGAGACTCCATCTCAAAAAAAAAAAAAAAAAAAAAGAGCAGATAAAAATCGTGACTTCACCGAGTATGTCTGGCGATTAAATGAGATATGATACGTCAAAGGCAAGGCACAGTGCCTGGCACATACACGGCACACAGAAGTCCAGGCGATGCCTCAGGTCAGTGCCCACATGGCCACAGAGCAGCACAGAAGGTAACACTAGTGAGTGTGGAGAACAGATGGGGCCTGCTTCTCTCCTTCCATTTCACTCACTCACTCAACAGACATGGCTGAAGGAGAGAGACCGTCCTTCCAGCTCTTTCAACAGAAGTTCATGGGGGAAGGGCTATACAAAGCACCACCTACAGTGGGTACAGGCTTGGTGCCGGGGGTTGCCCAGGACATGGTGAGTAAAGGACACAGGGAGGTGCTGGGAAATAAAGGGGCTGGGAGTCAGAGGGGTCTGTTGCCTCAGGAGGCAAAGGAGCCTAAGGAGAGAGCTCACGGAACCTGTGGCATGGAAATGTTGAAAACAAGGATGTGGCAACCAGAGCCCACCCTCCTGGTAATAGGGCTCGTGCCAGCAGCTAAAGAGTCAATGTCAAGGGCAGAGGGAGAGTCTCCACTACTGGAGAGCTTCCCATCTGAGGGCGACACAGGCCTCAGCTCAAGTAGGGATCCAGGTCACGTTCACCACTCTGTCCCCACGCCCTGCATAGCACTTGGCATGTAGCTGTTCATATAAGTGGCCAGGAAATAGCTGAGGAATGAATGAAGGATGAATTGATATTGAAAGCCATGGCTTCTGGGGCCATTCTCTCTACATGGTGAATCTCTGCAGAGCCTGGTTCCCAGTGGAGGTGCTTGGTAAGTGTGTGCAGGCTGAGAGGCAGAGCTTACTGTGGGGAAGTGGTATTGGTGATGCTGGGGGATCTAGGTAGACGGTGCCTGCTGTATAAGCCCAGTTCTCCCTTTCCCAGGTTCTGGACCAGCCACACCTCCTCAGGCTCCCACACATCGCTGACACACCTGGCAGGAATTTCTGTAACTGCTCACATCCCCATCTCTATCTTCCTCAGATAACCCATGGGGCCTGAGCCCCCAGATCCAGAGACAGTCCCCGTTCCCAGCCTCTGATGTCACGCTGTTCCTTCAGCCTCTTTCTGTTCTGAGAACTGCTAGCTGCCCTTGTCAAGCAAAGGTTTGGGGCTGAAAACCATACAATATGAAGGAGAGTTAGACAGGAATGGCAATCAGCAACGTGTATCATGGTCGGCCTAACCATCAGCCATTTCCCAATTCTTCCTTGCTACAAATCCTGATTTTATTCAGGCCAGTGAGTGACTGCGGAGATGCCCTTTCCCCAGATGGAGGAACAGAGTCTGTGTCCCCTAAGCCAGCCACAGAGATTCTATTCCCCTGCCAGTGGCTGGATCAGGAACAGGCTGAGACCATTTCTGGCCAGTGAGATGTGAGGGGAGGTCTGCTTGGGAAGCTTTTGTGATAATGTGTCCAGTTGTACAGACCCACACAGGATCTCCTCTCCCTCTGATCAGGTGACTCAGTGTGACCCTTGGAACTCAGCCACGGCACCCACACTGCCATGGACTGAATGCCTACTATGCATCAGATGGCTCATCTGCATCATCTCTTTATTTTTTTTGAGATGGAGTCTCACTCTGTCACAGAGACCAGAGTGCAGTGACACAATCTCTGCTCACTGCAACCTCCATCTCCTGAGTTCAAGCAATTCTCATGCCTCAGCCTCCTGAGTAGCTGGGATTATAGGCGCCCGCCACTGCCACCATACCTGACTAATTTTTGTGTTTTTTTTTTTTTTTTTTTTTTTTACAGACGAGGTTTCACCATGTTGGCCAGGCTGGTCTTGAACTCCTGACCTCAAGTGATCTGCCTGCCTCGGCCTCCCAAAGTGCTGGGATTATAGGCATGAGCCACCGCTCCCAGCCGCATCATCTCATTTCATCCTCATCATCCGCAGATAAAGAATGTATGCCCACCTTACAGACAAGACAAGCAAGGCTCAGAGCGGTTAGGCAACTTGCTTATAGTCACACAGCTGGAAGAGATAGACCTGGGACTCTAATGCAAGCTCATCTATTTCTGAGTTCTCTGTGCTCCAATCACAATGCTGTGGCCCTTGCATACTTAAGAGGGGCTGCTCGTGGTAGGCATACAATACATCAGTGCTGGCCCTCTTCCTCAGCCTTCTCCAACCCCCTGAACCAGCAGGGGACATACTCAGGCCCCCAGGAACACCCCTAAGGGAGGAAAATTCCCCCAGCCACATGGTTGGGAGCCAGTTCCAAACACTGTTTTGTTACAGACACAAAAGCCCTTCTCTCTCTGGGGGAGACCCACAGCTCCATACAGGCCTCCCCTTGTTTTCCCTGGCTCTGTGTCAGGGGCCCACATCCAGCAGGGCCCCAGGGAATCAGGACCATGGGCGGAGAAATGGGTGAAACCCAAGGACCTGCCAGTAAGGAAAATCTGCTCAGGACACCTCTTAGCTTTTAGCTAGGCTGCTCTTTGAGCCTGGTCATTTAGTTGGGGTAAGGGTAGGAGGGTCTCCCCTCAAGAGCCCAGTGAAGGGACAGGGCTCTATTGCCTTGAGATGAAAAGTGATGACTCTGTCCCTAAACCCAGGAAGGGTTTCAGGCGGTGCCTGTGGATGGGGTCCTGTTCCCCTCTGCCCACAAGAGGATCCCTCCAGGTGACCCTGCCTGTGGGGAAGAGGCTCAGCTGGAGGGAACCCTGGCAACAGGCGGGGCTCAGTCTCCACTCTACCAACTCCCTTTCTGCCCAGCCCCTTCTCTCCAACAGCCAAATTCTGCCTGTAGGGAGGCCAAATTGCCTTAAAAGGAAACCTGTTTCTCAGAGTTCATGGAGTGCCTTAGAGGGACACTTGGCTCCTTCTTAATTGCCTTCCCAGCTCTTGGGGACAGAGGCCCTGCAGAAGGGACAAGAGAAGTTCCTGAGGTCAGGGTTCAGGCTGTACAGGTCAATGGTTAGGAAAACAGGAGCTGGGATTCAATCAATACAGATTCACCCCTTCGTAGCTGAATGATCTTGGGCAAGTTACTTTCCTCTCTGAGCGTCAATTTGCTTGTCTCTAAAATGGATCACATACGGACTCCCTAAAATTGAGCTGTAAGGATTAAATGAGGACGTATGGAAGTGATGGCCAGCACACTGTAAGTGCCCACCCCTCTGACTACCACTCACACGACTGGCCCAGTCACACCTCCACACCACACTGCTAGATGTGGGCCAGCCGTCCACATGTAGCTAGTCCACATATGGAAGGAATGAGGCTTAAGAGGTAGCATGCCAAATAGGGCCAGGAACTCCTGATTCATCTGCCAGCCCAGCAAACGAGTCTGGGACAAGTTATTTGCCCTTCTTTGGGGTTTAGCTCCCCCCAGCTGTCTGTGATGTCCCATTTCACTGTGTTGACCATCTCAACGGAGAACAGAGCTTGAATTTTCTACTGAATGGCTGGAAACACGTGGTCAGCTATTTTCCTGAAATGGCTGGAGGCTAGAAGCCTGCTGTGTCTGCTGCTACATCTTCCCAGCCTGGCTGTCCCATTAGAACTGTATCCAGATCCCCAGTTAGGACTGTACCCAGATCCTCAGTCTTGAGACGAGAAAGCCAAGGTGGCAGCTCTTACAGCATCAGCGAAAAGAGAAGAAAAAGGTCACAGACTCTCGCAGTCACCCCAAATCTCATGAAAGTCAGGCTTGGCTGGGTGTGGTGGCTCACGCCTGTAATCCTTGCACTTTGGGAGGCCAAGGCAGGCGGATCACTTGAGGTCAGGAGTTCGAGACCAGCCTGGCCAACATGGTAAAACCCCGTCTCTAATAAAAATACAAAAATTAGCCAGGTATGATGGCGGGCACCTATAATCCCAGCTACTCAAGAGGCTGAGGCATGAGAATTGCTTGAATCCAGGAGATGGAGGTTGCAGTGAGCAGAGATTGCACCACTGCACTCCAGCCTGGGCAATAGAGTCTAAAAGAAAAGAAAAGAGAAAAGAAAACAGAAAAGAAAAGAAAAGAAGAAAAGTCCAGCTCAGGTGACAGGTTGAAGGAACCATCACAGAGATGTAAAATCCCTAACTGCCAGCCACCAGTGTCTAAAGGCAAGCCCCTTCTTATCAAACCCTTCAAAACCATCCCATATCTTTATTTCTCCAGTGGAAAAATCCCATCTCTCCCATTCCAAAATCACTTATTCCCTAGGGCAAAAGAGAGACTGATGGCACAGGGCCAAAGTCCCCACCCACTTGCTCCAATAGAAACCTGTCAGATGTTTATCTAGTTCCCTCGCATTAGCTGAGCTGCTTAGTATCTGCCAGGTGGACAGGAGGGCTGGCATCCCTTCCAATCTGTAGCTCAGCTTTTGCCTCCACGCCCCAGTGTCCAGAGAGCAGCTGAGGGTAGAGAGGGAAGGAGGGGGCCCCAATGGTCAGGGCTCAGAGCCAAGTCTTAGAGGTGACACCTAAGAGCTCAGGAAATCAGCCTCTCCTGAAGGTCCGGGTCCCGGGTAGGGGGAGAATGGCTGCCATGGAGATGGGGCAGGCATGGCCTCAGCTTTGCATATCCCACCTCATGCTTCCTTCAAACCCTGCACATGACCCACCTCTCTGAGAAAGTAACCAGCATCACTGAGCTACCATCACTCCAGGCCCTATGGGACTCCAGAACTTGACTGTCATTCTAGCTCAGGGATCCTTCTCTCTATTGTATGAGTTTTCTCTTTTCAAATCCATGTCCAGTGGCTCTTGTGAGACTGTGAGCTGACAAGGATGGTGTATGTCTCTCCCTTTCCCCACTTGCCCCCATTGCCTTCTAGAGCAGAGCTCCCTACTCTCGGAGCTCAGAAGTTTGCAGGGTGCAGTGGCTCATTCCTGTAATCCGAACACTGGGGGAGGCTGAGGTGGGCAGATCACTTGAGGTCAGAAGTTCGAGACCAGCCTGGCCAACAGCATGAAACCCCATTTAAAAAAAAAAAAAAAAATTAGTCGAGTGTGGTGGCACACACCTGTAATCCCAGCTACTCGGGAGGCTGAGGCAGGAGAATCACTTGAACCCGGGAGGCAGAGGTTGCAGTGAGCCAAGATCGTGCCACTGCACTTCAGCCTGGGGGACAAGAGTGAAACTGTCTCAAAAAAAAGAAGTCTGAAGGTCAACACAGGTAGAAATGGAAGTCGTTGACTTCTTTGTAGTATTTTTTTTTTTTTTTTTTTTGAGACGGAGTCTCGCTCTGCCGCCCAGGCTGGAGTGCAGTGGCCGGATCTCAGCTCACTGCAAGCTCCGCCTCCTGGGTTCCCGCCATTCCCCTGCCTCAGCCTCCCGAGTAGTTGGGACTACAGGCGCCCGCCACCGCGCCCGGCTAGTTTTTTGTATTTTTTAGTAGAGACGGGGTTTCACCGTGTTAGCCAGGATGGTCTCTATCTCCTGACCTCGTGATCCGCCCGTCTCGGCCTCCCAAAGTGCTGGGATTACAGGCTTGAGCCACCGCGCCCGGCCTTGTAGTATTTTAAAACTTCTACAGGAAATCCTGTATTCTAATAAAGCCTCACAGACAAATTAACAGATGGGGTTTCCTTGTTTTTATCCAGATCTGGAATGATGTTGGTTATTCCATGCTGAACAAGATGGTGTGAATGATTTTTCTTTGATTAATTTTTAAAAAGTTAAAGCAAATTAGCACTTAGGCCTTATAAACACAGGTTGTTTGCAGTTGACCCCCCCCCGCCACATAAAGAAAGCCAGGCACACAGTTGGGGGTAGGGGGTGCTGGCAGCCTAGCTGGGGCTGAGCTCCAGCTGCTAACCTTCCATTTCTTCCTCTGTTGTCACCCTGAAGACTCAGACACTGCCTTCTGGCCCTGGGGAAGCACTGGAAATACCAGAGTCTGGAAATGCTAGCTGCCCCCGTATTTACACACTTTACCATACATGGGAATGACTCAGTGCTGGCGTCAGACACATTCCTAGGGAGCTGCGTAGTACAGGAACGTCGTTACCATATAAATTCTTGACAACTGGAAACAGCAGTCAGAACCCAGGACCCCTCCACCTCACCTTCTCTGCCCTCCCCTCAAGTTTTACTAGCTCTCTCTCTCTTTCTCAAGCAGGCTCTTTTCCAGGCTTCTTTTCTTTCTGCAAACCTGGCTCTGAAACTCAACATGCAGAGGTGGTGAAAGCATATCCATTGGTGGCTGGCAACCAACTCTCAGGGGTCCCCTCTGCTCCTACCTGGCCATGCAACAGACTGAAAACCCAGAGGTCAGGAGTTCTAACCCTGACCCATCCAAGTGAAAGATATCTTCCTTAAATAGTTTATAAGCCACTGTAAAGCAACTTGTAAAGCTGATGTGTTTCACAAATGGCAGATATTTCCTTAGTGAGTTGATCTGGAAAAAGGAAATGTAGAGGAGCAAAGAAAAATAATAGGGTAGTGATTGAGCATACGTTCTGAAAACAGTCAGCTTATGTTGGAATGGCAGCTTCAAAACTGATTAGCTGTGATCCTGAGCAAGTTTCTTACTACCACTGAGCCTCAGTTTCTCCATTTGTAAAATGGAGAGCATCAGTAGCTACTTCATAAATTGTCCAAGATAACACATGTGAAGTATTTCTCACACTGTCTGGTACACTGCAAGTGCAGATATCTGGTTATCCCTATCTTAAGGACATGCCAACTCTAATACCTATTGTTCAGTTTTGTGTCTCTTTTGATATTTGACAATATGCTTGAGTAATGCCAAATGGCTGACTGGGAGGAAAAAGTCTTTTTATTCTCACTAGCACCTCTTTGGATCCCAAAATATTTAACCCATGTGTCTTCATCTAGCCAGCCAACGTTTCACAATAAGCTAGGCTTACATAAATATTTAAAGCTTTAGCAACCTGCCAGAAAAGCCTTCCCAATTCACTTCCCCCACCAGGAGACGGACAGTGAATAAAAACTATGTTGCCAGGCATAGTGGGTCATGCCTTAATCCCAGCACTTTGGGAGGCTGAGGTGGTGGTGGGGACAGGGAGGGGATCACTTGAGGCCAGGAGTTCGAGACCAGACTGGCCAATATAGTGAGACACTGTCTCTAAAAAAAAAAAAAAAAAAAAAAAAACCGGCCGGACGCAATGGCTCATGCCTGTAATCCCAATGCTTTGGGAGGCTGAGGCAGGTGTTCAGGCACCTGAGGTCAGGAGTTCAAGAACAGCCTGGCCAACATGGCAAAATGCCATCTCTACTAAAAATACAAAAAATTATCTGGGTGTATTGACAGACATCTGTAATCCCAGCTACTTGGAAGGCTGAGGCAGGAGAACCGCTTGAACCTAGGAGGCGGAAGTTGCAGTGAGCCAATGTTGTGCCATTGTACTCCAGCCTGGGCGACAGAGCAAGACTGCCTCAAAACAAAACAAAACAAAACAAAACAAAAAACAAACAAACAAAAAAAACTATGCCTTTTTTTCTCTCACCTGCTTGTCAATCTACCCAAGTGGAAAAACTGGCTAGTAACTATTTGCAAGGTTTATGAGTGTCCAGCAGGCCAACTCAGCTGAAAGACCATTGCTACCCCACTCATTCATCAAATATGTACTGATCACCCCGTCAAGTGTCACTACACTCCCAGGCTGCAACTCTGGCCCAGTCAGGACTCACTAGCTCCAGAAGCAGATGCACATGTGTACAATTAAAAGAGCAAACACCTGGGCCAGGAAAGAAGGTGCTAAGACAGACCAGAGGCAAAGAGGCCATAGCACCCCTGTTTTTCCCATTTTATTAGCAGGCCAGTTGCCAAGCTGATGGGCCTTCTCTTTAGTTTCTCTCCTGCATCCCCCGCATACCCTCCATCCCGGGCATCTCAGGCCTTGCAGACAGTTCCCTCCTCCCTCTCCTCTAACCCACACTACACCCTCTGCAGGATAAACTTCCTTCCTCATCTGCCTCCGCCCCGGATATCCTCTCCAAGGCAAAAGGGTCATTCACTGGAAGACCGTGAGCAGGAGGAAGCTGGATTTAGGAAACAATGGGTAAAAGCTGCCCATCAGCAGTTGAGGGCTGAGGACAGTCTCTCTCAAAAGAGGTAGCCTGGCCTCCTGAGCCAGAAACCAGCTGGAGAGTCAGGAGGCAGCAGTTGAATGAGAGCAGGGGAAGCTCAGTACCATCCCCAAATCCCACCTGGGGAAAATCCCCAACATGCACTCTGAGAGGACAGAGGGAGACAGGCAGCACCTCCAGCCTCCTTAGCTTCTGGGAGGAAGGGAAGGGATCAGGGGGGACAAGAAAGAAGATAGTAACTGGCAGATCACTCCTGTGTCGGAGGTTCTGTAGCATCCCTGAAAGAAATTGAGGCATTGAGAAGTTAAATAGTTTATCCAAGGAAACCTGTGTGTTAAGTGGCAAATCTGAGTCAAAACTCTGCCTTCCAAACAATCCCCCACAAAGACTCCAGGCCACCTCTTCATGATACACTGATACACTTTCTACCAGGGCCCAGTGGATTTCCTCGGTGCCACTGTGACAGTATCCCAGCGTGGGGAGGGCCTGCCCATTCACTCACTCTCAGGGAGCAGCGGGGTGGGTGGTGGGAGCCCAGGGCTCTAGGCAGAGCCTGAGCCCACTATTGGTCCAGCCGATTCCTGGGTCCCGGTTAGATCACAACAGCACCAGAACCAGAAGCACGCAAAATATTCTCTGGTCTGTACTAGTAGATACATACCTGCCTCAGAGGGCTGACTGTTAGCTAACACATTGTGATTTGCTTTAAACGCGCTCAACACCAGTCCCTTTCTTACTGCCCAGCTTTCAAGGCCTGAGGCCAGAAAACACTGGCTGCAGGCTCTTTCAGGTTTCAGTAACCATCACCACCTAGCACCAAGATTTGGAGTGGAGAGGTTTCCATGCAGTTCTTTCGCAAGAGGGAAAACTCACACCTGCGCTCAGGGACACAGACGTCCAAGGTCAGGCCCATGAAGCCAGATGTTTGCCCCACCCCGCCCGCAGGCATTTTCTCCCCAGCAGGAGGGTGAGGGAGGGGGTGGCACGGATGCCCTCATCTCTCTGCCATACAATGAGCGTCAGTAGCGCGCAGAATCGCCGATTGTTCTGCCCGACCTGCAGGCGGTTGGGGGTAGCCGGGTCGCCCTGGGTCACGGACACGCGGAAGCCAACTGTGTCCAGGAAGTCCAGGAAGGCCCGGGATGGGGAGGGACCTAGTGCCTCCAGGAAAGAGCAGCACTGCCCGGGCTAACTGCGGTCACTTCTCACAATTCCCCGCCTGCGACAGCCCCGGGGGCCGCGGCGGAGCGAGCAAGACCGGGAGGCGCTGAGGGCGTGCCCAGGCGCCCCTCCGCGGGGCGCAGAGCCGCGTGGCCCAGGGCGCACTCACCTGGCAGCTGGCTCGGCGGCGCACGGGCTGCAGGCGCTCTCGGAAGTGGCGGCTGGGTGCGCCCGGCCTGCGCGCCGTTTTGTTCCGCTCCGGGGAAGGCGTGTCCCGGGCCACGCCAACCAGTGGGCTTTGCACACTGCACCACTCCAGGGCTGATGTCATGGCGCGAAGCCCGGCGGTGCTGCCCTCCCAGGCCCCAGGACTGCCCGGCCGGCAGGGGCGGGGGCAGGAGTCGCCGACTGTGGGGGTGCCCCGCGCTTGTGCTGCGGTCCCACTGTGCGCCCTGTCGCCGCCACCGCGGAAAACGTCTTGCCACGTGCGAGGGACATTTCGGGGGTTTCCTGTCGGTCAGGTGAGAAGGCGGAGATGTGACCTTAGAGATCAGACCCATGATAAACTTGGGCCCCTAACGAAAGGGGTGTCCTGAATTTACATATCCTGGTGCCAGAGGGTAAGGGACACATCTTGGGCGCCAGGGTAAGACAGACCCTTCCAAGGCAGGTCTGATTCCACCCATCCACTCACTAGCTGGGCCCTGGGCCTAGACAGCCCCTCTGGGTTCAGGGTCATCTGTGAACGACCTGTAATCTACAGAGATGTGAGGGGCTAAAAGGAGATCTTGTAGGACCCGCGACCTTCAGCAGCACCCGGCATATAATAGTCAATAAATGTAACTCCCCCCTCCAACAGCTCTTGCCGCTCAGTTTTCCCAGTCTTCCCTGCTACCCCAAGGACAACACCTGGGAAAAGGTGTTCTCCCCCAAAAGCAGCAGTTCTGAAAAGTGGGTACCTCCACAGAGGGGCTCCACCCTTCAGTAGGACAGACACAGGCTCAGGCCACTCAAGCTGCCCCTGGGGCAGTTTCCAGGGGGCATTCTGTCCCCACCTCCTCACCCAGTCCCCAGCCCTTCCTGAGTCCCCTGTGCAGGCGTTTCAGGGGGCAGAGACGCTCACAGCCTCCAGAGGTGCTGCCTGGGTGGGAGGAGAGCCCTCACCCCTTTCCTGAATGGGAAACAGCCCAGAAACCCAATGTTCTAGACAGAGCAGGAGCTCCCCAGGAGCCTCTGGCAGGGAGGGACTAGGTGGGAAAGGAGAGCCAGATGTGAAGCGAGGCATCATTTTCTTTTCCTCCTCCCGGCCCCACTCTGTCCTGCAGTGCAACAAGCAAGGAGCATTGCCCTTTTTGGGAACTTGTGAATTTGGATTTGGGGGAACATGAAGAATCTGCAAGAGAAAATGATGTTTCCAGGAATAGGAGGAGTAAAGAAGAAGTGACAGCCTCGGGAAACAAAGCCCTGTCTTGTAGTTTGTAGGTTTTTGTGAACTTGTTATGCTTTATTTCTAAGACCAAAGGAAATCAAGAGCTGGTGTTGTCTTATTCTCTCAGATTGGATTCCATTATTTTCAGGGTGCAGACTGTGATGGGAAATAAAGCGCACTCAGATCTGGAATGTACACTTCAGTGTGATTGCGAATGTTGTGTGGGGTGTCTCTGTGTGTCACTTTCTACTGTATTGCGGAGCATGCTTAGAAGAAACTTCTGCAGCCTCCTAATGCCCATAGCAGTTCACTGCGGGGAGGCCCTGGAGGGTTTGCTAGGCAGCTGGTCACCCTACACCCCAGGTGGCCTATAGATGCAGCTGCTACGTCTTCCACCCTGGACAGTTGTCAAGGGTTCAGGTCCCAACCGGCTTCACTTAAAGCCCTGGTTTGCTGAATCAACTTTTTGCCAGGAGTAAAGTGAAGCATCTTATGATCTAGAAAATGAAGTATTTGGCCAGGCACTGTGGCTCACGCCTGTAATCCCAGCACTTTGGGAGGTCGAGGAAGGCAGATTGCTTAAACCCAGGAGTTTGAGACCTGGGTTTACCCTGTTTCTACAAAAACCTGTTTTGCACAAAAAAATTTTAAACCCTGTTTCTACAAAAAATTTTTAAAAATTAGCCAGGCATAATGGTTTGTACCTGTAATCCAAGCTACTCAAGAGGCTGAGGTGGAAGGATCACTTGAACTTGGGAGGCAGAGGTTGCAGTGAGCCAAGATTGCACCCCTGCACTCCAGCCTGGGCGACAGAGCAAGCGTGTGCCTCAAAAAAAAAAAAAAAGTGTTTATCTAGGTTTTTCTTGCTTTCAACCCTAAGTAACATGTTTCCTTTGGCCAGGTCCATCCTATAAACAAAGCCCTCCAAGATTAAAATGTCTATAAGCACACAACAAGTGTTTCTTGCAGATTGGGCCATCTTCATCTGACCCAACCAAGATGTAGGAGGAGAAACCAGAAGAATTTCTAGTCACGGCTGCACTGACCAAACAATAGTTAAACAGGTACATTAAACTGCAGAACTACTGTCAGTGTCAGAGACCGAGGGCTTCCGCCCAAAGATGGCGATCCCGTGGGATTTCCCCCCTCCTTTCAATTCTCAGTATCTTGGAGAGATGAGCCTCGGAGTTTTGCCCAGGATTTTACAAAAGGGCAAACTCCTACATTTCCTTCTTTGGTCTGGGTTTGTCCTCTCTGGAGTCGTGGGGCTGTTTATAAATTTCCCTGTGAGGACATGCCAACCTGTGCTGTGAAATGGCTTTAGGGTAGATCCAGGAAAAGAAGAGCAGTTACTGCAGTCACACTTGGATTTCTCCCAGATCTTAAAGCAACTTGTAAACAGAGTGGTTGTACAATGTGTCATCTAAACCAGAATACTTTGGATAGTAAGTGGTATGTGGTAGTATTCATAACTACACTAAGGCAACAAGACTATCTCAGGCAGTCCAGGGCAGATGGTCACCCCACTTGTCCACCCAAAGACTGTCAGGGCACATGTCTTAGGAGCTGTCTATGCAGAGCTACAGATAAAGCAAGCCAAGTGGGACCTGCCTTGTCTGGTGTTTTTCCAGAACCTCACACCTTCTGATTATATTGTTCTCCCAGCCTGCTGCCAGTTACTTGGGCTTGGTCTTAGATAGCACGTTTGCAGATAAAGAATACTTGAGGGATGAGGAAGGGCTCTGGGAATGAGTTGAGTCAAAGGTGATGCTGGGGTTACCCACTATGGGCAAACAGGCACAAGCCTGATGTTGAAATCACAGAAAAACCAGTAAACATCTTCAATACTTGGGACATCCTTAAGGCGGACATTCTCATTCTGGCTGACCTTATTTATATAACCATATCTAGACTGGCCCCAGCCAGCCAGCAGCACCCACATCTGCAGAGACAATGCAGTCAGAGCTCATCACCAAGAGATTATCTGCTGGGGGTTCTAGAAGGAGTCTTGACACACTTAGGGGCTTGCCTGCTTCTCAGGACTCTCACAAATGTCTAACCTCTTCAGTATTTTTATGGCCTCTCTGTGCACTCTATTTCCCAACACCTCTGGGTTGGTATTTGATGGCTGCTGGGGATGAAGTGGGGCCTGTTACAGCAGGAAGTAGGGCCCCTGACCTCCAGCTTCCAACTTTCTCTGCCTCTTCATCTGGCATCTTTTCTTCTCTTTCCTCCCTCATCAGCATCCTGATGCTACATCTTCATTCTCCTCTCCTGTGGTGAAACCTTTCTTTTCCACATTGATCCCAAGGGAGGGGGACCTGGTGTGAGGCTGATGAAAGTGTAAGGAAATGTGGCTGACTTAGTTCTGCCCATCATGCCAGAGAGCTTAGAGATCCAGTCTGGACCAGAGATCTTCTTGTCCATCCTTTCATCCATCTGTCCATCCATCCGTTCATTCATTCACCCATCCATCCACTTGTTCACCCATCTGTCTGTCCATCCATCCATCCATCCACCTGTTCATCCATGTATCCAACCACCCATTCACTCAGCAGACATTTATTGGAGCCCCACTCTGTGCTGGTCTCTAGGTTCTAGGAATATAAGGAAGACTATAACTTGGATCGTGACCTCAAGAAGTTTACTCATCTAATGGGTAAACTAATATCAGGGTCCCAAAGTCTTTCATGGGCATGAAGGAAGGGATATAGGGGACAGTGAGTAACAAAGGATGAATGCTTAATTCTTTTTCCCTGGGGGAGAGCCTGGGGTCAGGAAAGATGATTAAGAGCTGTCCAGGAAGCAAGAAGAAGGGGCAAGATCTTGCAGCAGCATTGTTCAACCAGAGAATGGCAAGTTTATCAGCCAAGCTGACATCTGAGATGAAAGACAGGATTCTGAGAGAGATGGACCTGTTGGGTAGGCAGAGACCAGAAGAACATGGCGCACATTATACACCACTTGAAGTGGGTGGACTGTCCTGAGACCAGTGGGAGTATTGGAGGACCTTAAGTAGGGAAGCGACATGATCAGTTTGAAAAACATTCTAGGGCCGGGCGCGGTGGCTCAAGCCTGTAATCCCAGCACTTTGGGAGGCCGAGACGGGCGGATCACAAGGTCAGGAGATCGAGACCATCCTGGCTAACACGGCGAAACCCCGTCTCTACTAAAAACACAAAAAATTAGCCGGGCGAGGTGGCGGCGCCTGTGGTCCCAGCTGCTCGGGAGGCTGAGGCAGGAGAATGGCGGGAACCCGGGAGGCGGAGCTTGCAGTGAGCTGAGATCTGGCCACTGCACTCCAGCCTGGGCGACAGAGCGAGACTCCGTCTCAAAAAAAAAAAAAAAAAAAAAAAAAAAGAAAAACATTCTAGGAAGATAGCGATGACTCCCTTTGAGGTGAGAGGAGAGCCAGGAGCACCTACCAGAAGATTATTGCAACAGTCCAAGGAAGAGGTGATGACTGGCCGTAGCCCCGAGGATGGAAAGTGAGGGATGGATTTGGGGGTTATTGAGGAGGCGGAATCTGCCAGACTTGATAAACAATTTTCTTCTGGGGGTGGGGTGCAGCAGAAAGGGAGGGAGGAGTCAGGGATGCCTCCTTGTTTCTAGGCTGGGCAACTCACCAAGTTAGGGAATTCAGAACCAGCTGCAGGTTAGGGGGCAAGAAGGGATAATGAACTTAGTTTCGTTGGATTTGAGATGCTTGTGGAACATCCAAGTGAAACTGTCCAGTGGACAATTGAACACAGAGCAAAAGAGGGGCCAGGGCTGGTGAAAGAGATTTTGGGGTCTTCAGTCAAGAGAGAGCTTATAAAAAGGAGCAGGCTCAGAAACCCAAGAAATACCCTTTGAGGGTGACCGAGAGCCCACAGAGGAAACTGAGAAGGAATGATGAAGGATGTAGGAGAAACTCATGGCATGGAGGCCGAGAGAGAGAGCTTCAAGGAGGAAGGACCCTTGGGAGCCTTCCCCAGGCGTCTTCACACCTGGAAAGTGTGGCGATGCCTGGGGAAGAAAATGAATGGAGTCGCCAGGCAGGCATAGTGGCTCACACTTGTAACCCCAGCACTTTAGGAGGCTGAGGCAGGTGGATCACTTGAGCCCAGGAGTTGGAGACCAACCTGGGTATAACCCCATCTCTACAAAAAAAATGTGTATATATATGTGTGTATGTGTGTGTGTATATATATATGTGTGTGTGTGTGTGTGTGTGTATATATGTGTGTGTGTGTGTGTGTATATATATACACACACAAAATTTATCTGGACATGGTGGTGCACACCTGTAGTCCCAGCTACATGGGAGGCTGAGGTGGGAGCATTGCTTAGGCCCAGGAGGTGAAGGCTGATCCTGCCACAGCCTGGGCAACAGTGAGATCCTGTCTCAAAAGAAAATAACATGAAAGGAGTCAAGAAAGGCAAGGGATGGCAGGTTATGGCATTTATTTAGTACTTCTTACTAAAGGAGTACAAATCCCTTTTATACCAAACCATTTGGTATTCCTCTTCCCTACATCCTAGAAAATGTGTGACATGTTCCCCAAGTTCTTTTTTTTTTTTTTTTTTTTTGAGACGGAGTCTTGCTCTGTCCCCCAGGCTGGAGTGCAGTGGCCGGATCTCAGCTCACTGCAAGCTCCTCCTCTCAGGTTCACGCCATTCTCCTGCCTCAGCCTCCCGAGTAGCTGGGACTACAGGCACCCGCCACTTCGCCTGGCTAGTTTTTTGTATTTTTTAATAGAGACGGGGTTTCACCGTGTTAGCCAGATGGTCTCGATCTCCTGACCTCATGATCCGCCCGTCTCGGCCTCCCAAAGTGCTGGGATTACAGGCTTGAGCCACCGCGCCCAGCCATGTTCCCCAAGTTCTTCTTGAAGGGATTGAGGATTTTGTAGAGCTAAATAAATAAATTTGGGGGATATGAAGGCTCAGAGAGTAAAGACCTCACTGCACAGAGGAGAATGTTTTTCTACAGACATCAGTGTTCACACTTCCCATGGGGTATTCAAAGCCATATCATAGCTGAAATGGACCCCAGCGTAAAGCAAGACCCCTTAGATCACCAGGGACAGCTATGCTTTAAAGGATCCAGCCCTAAGGTGGGTGCGGTGGCTCATGCCTATAATCCTAGCACTTTGGAAGGCCGAGGCGGGTGGATCACGAGGTCAGGAGTGCAAGACCAGCCTGGCTAAGATGGTGAAACCCCGTCTCTACTAAAAATACAAAAATTAGCCAGGTGTGGTGGTGGGCACCTGTAATCCCAGCTACTTGGGAGGCTGAGGCAGAGAATCGCTTGAACCCGGGAGGCAGAGGGTGCAGTGAGCCAGGATTGTGGCACTGCACTCCAGCCTGGGCAACAGAGCAAGACTCCATCTCAAAAAAAAAAAAAAAAAAAAAGATCCAGCCCTAAACTTGCAGTTTGAATCTCAGCTCTATGATTTAGGGTCTCAGTCATCTATGGTTTAAAATACTATTGATGGCCTGGCACAGTGGCTCATGCCTTAATCCCAGTACTTTGGGAGGCCAAGGCCAGTGGATCACTTGAGGTCAGGAGTTCAAGACCAGCCTGGTCAACATGGTGAAACCCCATCTCTACTAAAAATACAAAAATTAGCCAGGCGTGGTGGCATGTGCCTGTAATCCCAGCTATTGTGGAAGCTGAGACAAGAGAATTGCTTGAACCCGGGAGGCAGAGGTTGCAGTGAGCTGAGATCCAGCCACTACACTCCAGCCTGGGTGGCAGAGTGAAACTGTGTCTCAAAAAACCAAAAAACAAATAAAATACTGTTGATAATGAGGAATAATTATAATTATTAAGCATTTACTACCTGTCAGGTATTTTACACAATAGTCCCCTTTAATCTTTGTAGTAGCTGTATGAAGTAAGGACTATTTTTACCCCCTGCTTTGCATGTGAGGAGACCAGGGCTTACGGCAGTAACGAACTTAGTAGTTGTGTGACCATGGCCTAGACCTCAGCTTTCCTCATGGGTAAAATGGGAGGTTGGACTAACTCAGTATTCTCAAAAATTTCCACTGAGGTACCTCTGACAGCAAAGAAGTGGATGTGATAACCACAGTGTTGTCAGAATCAGTCCATTCCCAGTCCTTGAAGTCTTGGGGTTTATTGTAAAAATTTATTTGAATTTTGCATTCTCCTTGGCACATAACTGTGTTTGTCTTCATAAAAAGATAATGTTTGAAATGACTCACTGGCCAGGCACGGTGGCTCACACCTGTAATCCCAACCCTCTGGAAGGCCAAGGCAGGTGGATCATTTGAGTCCAGGAGTTTGAGAACAAGTTTGGCAACACAGTAAAACCCCGTCTCTACAAAATATACAAAAATTAGCTGGACGTGCAGCATGCCTGTAGTCCCAACTACTAGGGAGGCTGAGGTGGGAGGATTGCTTGAGCCCAGGAGGCAGAGGTTGCAGTGAGCCGAGATCATGCCACTGTACTCCAGCCTGAGTGATAAAGTGAGACCCTGTCTCAAAAAATAAATGAATGAATAAATAAAAATAAAATTACTGACTGTTCAGAGAAATGGAGTTCCTAGGAAATGTGTCGTGCTTGGTGGTAGTATCTCTGTGGGCCCCTGGGAATATGACTAGGCCCGCCTACCCATGTAAGTGATCTGCAAGGCTCTCCCTGGCTCTGGCGCTGTTCTGCTGTGCCTAGGCTGTGATGAGGCAAGTCAAAGGGGGCTTGTGGAATAAGGCCCAGCATTTGCTTTCAGTCCCTGTATTCATGTTTTCTAAGGAGGTTTCCTAGAATCTCCCAGGGTGTGCTGGAGAAATGAGCTTGGCAGCCAGAAGCAAATGAAAATAGGAAAAGGCAGTGTATACATGTTGTAAAAATAAAATGCTTGGAGGCAAGAAAAGGGGAAATCCATTTAGAAAGGAACAAAATAAAAACTCCAGGGGGTTCCTGATCCAGAAACCTCTTCTGATTTTCAAGCTGAAATTTACACTGTGAAGCACAAAGAATGTTCCAGGGGAGCTTGAAAGGTGATTCAGAAATGCACTGGAGTGGCTCAGGGTTGGGTCCTTAAGGACACTGTGAAACAGTCTAGATAGGTTTTTAAATGACCACTTCCTCTTCCCCTCCCCTTGGCCTGAACTTGATGTAAGGTCACTTCCCTCCTCCTCCCTCTGCACCACTGCCTCTGTCCCAAACAGGCAAAACTGTGGAGTGACTCTCACAGCCAAAGTGTGGGGAGGGGAAAGCAGGAGGAGCTGGGGACTCAGGGCAGGAGCAGGCAGCAGGGAGCTCCTGGGCAGCTGGCTGTGCATGGCTCCACATGCTCTAAGGAAGTGCAGGCACAGGGAGCTGGCTGAAGGCTCAGGATAGGCTTTTCTGACAGGCCCAGTTCCAATCACGCCAGCTCCTAATCTCCCAATCAGTTTGCTTTCCTCCTGCTTTAAAATCTCTTTCTCCCTGTTCTCCTGGTCTCTAGCCACACCACCTTCACTGCTCTGATCTTATCTATGATCACCTGGCCTATCTACTTAAAGCAGTGAAGTAGACTGAAAATAACCAGACTTTCAGCAAAACTTTTTTTTTTTTTTTTGAGACAGAGTCTCGGTCTGTTGCCCAGGTGCCCAATCTCCACCTCCCAGGGTCAAGCGATTGTCCTGCCTCAGCCTCCCAGCCTGGGACTACAGGCATGCGCCACCACACCCAGTTAATTTTTGTATTTTTAGTAGAAACCCCCCAACATGGGGTTTCACCACGTTGGCCAGGCTGGTCTCAAACTCCTGGCCTCAGGTGATCCGCCCACCTCGGCCTCCCAAAGTGCTGGGATTACAAGCGTGAGCCACCGCGCCCGGCCTTGGCAAGACTCTTGACACCTGTCTTCCATCAGGGTCGATTATATTAAATTACACTGACAGAAGAAAGGATTGGATGACTTTTGAAGAACTATTTCAACCCAAAGACAAGCTAAAGAAACATTGAGTTGGCCGGGCGCGGTGGCTCCCGCCTGTAATCCTAGCACTTTGGGAGGCCGAGGCAGGTGAATCACGAGGTCAGGAGATGGAGACCATCCTGGCTAACAAGGTGAAACCCTGTCTCTACTAAAAATACGAAAAATTAGCCGGGCGTGGTGGCGGGCGCCTGTGGTCCCAGCTACTCGGGAGGCTGAGGCAGGAGAATGGCGTGAACCCGGGAGGCGGAGCTTGCAGTGAGCCGAGATCGCACCACTGCACTCCAGCCTGGGCAGCAGAGCGAGACTCCGTCTCAAAAAAAAAAATAATAATAATAAAGAAACATTGAGTTCACCAAACTGGAAGGTCTTGGAGGGCAGGAATTGTAGCTTACCCTCCTTTGTAGCTCACACAGAGCCTTACATGGAGTAGGTGCTCAGTATTTTATGAATGTGTGCGTGGATAAAACCGGTTTGCAAGAAACCACGAGTAAGCTTGCCACCTGCTGGTGAACTTGTGAAAGACACCTCGCAGCGCCTCAGCTCCCCCAAGTGGCCGTACACTGTAATCCTAAGAAAACCCTCAGCTTGGACAATCCTTTCTTTCCAAGAAGCACTTTGTTACAGGAAGGGGGTCCAAATCCAGACCCCAAGAGAGGGTTCTTGTATCTCACGCAAGAAGGAATTCAGGGCAAGTCCATAGAGTAAAGTGAAAGCAAGTTTATTAGGAAAGTAAAGGAATGAAAGAACGGCTACTCTGTAGACAGAGCAGACCTGAAGGCTGCTGGTTGCCCATTTTTATGCTTATTTCTTGATTATGTGCTAAACAAGGGGTGGATTATTCATGCCTCCCCTTTTAAACCACATAAGGTAACTTCCTGATGTTGCCATGGCATTTGTAAACTGTCATGGCACTGGTAGGAGTGTAGCAATGAGGATGACCAGAGGTCACTCTCATCACCATCTTGGTTTTGGTGCGTTTTGGCCCTCTTCTTTACTGCAGCCTGTTTTATCAACAAGGTCTTTATGACGTGTATCTTGTGCCAACCTCCTATCTCATCCTGTGACTTAGAATGCCTTAACCGTCTGGGAATGCAGCCCAGTAGGTCTCAGCCTTATTTTACCCAGCCCCTACACAAGATGGAGTTGCTCTGGCTCCAACACCTCTGACCACTTGATACTTGTTAATAAATCCTTTTGACTCTAACTCATGATCCTACATTCTTAGCAGAGAAGCCAAAAATGTCCTAGGACACTAGTCAGAGAAAAAGGCCTTTGAAAGCCATGGAAACTGTTTTGCCACTCAGGACCCTTTCTTCTCCACTGGTAGGTGTTCTCTCCCCAAGATCCCTTTCCCTATCCTTCACACATCCAGACAGAGAAAGCCTGTATTGAGCACCCACTATGTGCCAAGCATTGGGCTAGGTGCCGAGAGATATGAATGGAGACTTTACAGTGAGGGGAGAGATCAAGTGTGCACCCAGATTTGGGAGAGGAGACCGGTACAGGAAGAGCACCGGGAGTTCAGACAGGGAGAGAACTCCATTGTGGGGATTAGCGAAGGCTTACATGGGAGGTGACAGGCTAATGAGCTGGGCCATAAAGGGCAGTTAGGCTCATAATGTATGGAGATGGACAGCATTCTGGTTACCTGTTGCTGGGCAACAAACCACCCCAAACTTGGCAGTGTAACAGAGCAGTCATTTGTCTTTCTCTCTCATGGTTCTAGGCTTTCACCAAGCTCAGCTGATTGTTCTTGCTGGGATTTCTCCTGTGATTACAGTCAGATGAGAGCTGGCTGGATTATTCACAGAGTCTGCCTTACTCCTGTGGCTGTAGGCTGATGCTTACTCCTCAGCTGAGGCTGTTAGCCAGAATCCCTACATGTGGTCTCTCCATGGGGCCTGGACTCTCTCACAGCATGGTGGCTGGTTGCAAGGACAAGCATCCCAAGAGAGAGCAGGAGAAAGTTGTCTCGCCTTTTGAAAACTGGCCTCAAAAGGCCCGTAGCAGATCCTCCCCTGTGCTCCACTAGTTGAGACAGTCATGAAGCCCCACCCAGTTTCCAAGAAGGGGACAGAGACGCCATTTCCTGATGTGTGAGTGGCAAGGTTCTGGAAGAGCATGTGGAATGGAAAGCATTTGAGGAAAATACAACTTGCTGTCAGGAAGGTCATTTCAGGCGGAGATCTTCATTGATGGTACCTTCGGAAACGTATTTTTAGGAAAGAAAGCAGTTTTTACAGACTTGGCATTGCTAAGGGAAACAAGGTTTTAGAAGTATTTACTGAGCCATCTTCACTAAGAGAAGATGCTGAGGAAAAGGGAGATGCCTTTTGAAGTAGACTCCAAGGGGGAAACAGGAGGCTGGGATGGATGGCAGCTCACAGCTGGCAAAGGCAGTGGACTAGCAATGATGGGTGAAAGCCTACCAAGACTGATTCTTAGAGGGGGAAGAATTGACTTTGTGTTCTTATAGCAAGTGGCCAGGAATAACTAGAGGCTATGTCCAAGCTGAGACCTCAAAAACAGTAGTAGGCAGGGTCCAAACCAGAAAGCAACAGTTAACAAAAACTGTATTGCAGCAAGAGAGATAAGATAAGCACACAAGTGTAACCGCCCAACGGATTCACCTTGCCTGCTGCCTAGACAGAGCCGATTTATCAAGACAGGAGAATAGCAATGGAGAAAGAGTAATTCACGCAGACCCGGCTGTGCAGGAGACCGGAGTTTTATTATTACTCAAATCAGTCTCTCCGAGCATTCGGGGATCAGAGTTTTAATTTGGCAAGTAGGGGCTTGGGAAGTGGGGAGTGCTAATTGCTCAGCTTGGAGATGGAATCATAGAGGGTTGAAGTGAAGGGGTGGCCTGCCCCTCCACACCTGTGAGCGTTTCTCATCAGGTGGAATGAGAGACTTAAGAAAATAAAGAGACACAAAGACAAAGTAAGTGGGCCCAGGGGACCTGCGCTCAGCATACAGAGGACCCACGCCGGCACCGGTCTCTGAGTTCCCTCAGTATTTATTGATCATTATCTTTACCATCTTGGAAAAGGGGAAGTGGCAGGACAATAGGGTCATAGTAGGGAGAAGGTCAGCAGAAAGACATGTGAATAAAGATCTCTGTGACATGAATCAGTTTAAGGAAAAGTGTTGTGCTTTGATGTGCATATGCAAACATCTCCATAAACATTTTCAGTGCATAAAAGGCAGCCTTGCCACTAGTACATCCCACCTCCAGCCCTAAGGCGGTTTTCTCCTGTCTCAGTAAATAGAACATACAATCGGGTTTTACACCGAGAAGTTCCATTGCCCAGGGACTTGCCCAGGGACGGGCAGGAGACAGATGTCTTTCTCTATCTCAGCTGCCAAGAGGCTTTCTTTCCTCTTTTGCTAGTCCTCCTCAGCACAGACCCTTTATGGGTGTCGGGCTGGGGGATCAGGTCTTTCCCTTCCCACGAGGCCATATTTCAGACTCTCACACAGGGAGAAGCCTTGAACAATACCTAACTTTCCTAGGCAGAGGTCCCTGCGGCTTTCCCCAGTGTTTGTGTCCCCGGGTACTTGAGATTAAGAGAATGGTGATGACTTTTAACAAGCATACTGCCTTCAGGCACTTGTTTAACAAAGCACACCCTGCACAGCCCCAGATCCATTAAACCTTGAGTCACCACAGCACGTGTCTCTTGCAAGGACAGGGTTGGGGGTAGGGTCACAGATTAACAGCATCTCAGATACAGAACAAAATGGAGTCTCTTATGTCTACTTCTTTCTATATAGACACAGTAACAGTCTGATCTCTCTTTCTTTTGGATCAGAGTTTTAATTTGGCAAGTAGGGGCTTGGGAAGTGGGGAGTCCTAACTGCTCAGCTTGGAGATGGAATCATAGAGGGTTGAAGTGAGTTTTTTGTGCTATTTTCTGTTCCTGGGTGGGAGGGCAGAACTGGTTGAGCCAGATTATGGTTCTGGGTTGTGTCAGCTGATCCACCCAGAGTGTAGGGTCGGCAAGATATCTCAAGCACTGATCTTAGGCTTACAACAGTGATGTTATCCCTAGGAGCAATTTAAGGAGGTTCAGATTGTTGGAGTCAGAGACTGCATGACCCCTAAACTGTCATTTCAAATCGTGTAGCTAATTTGTTAGCCCTGCAAAGGCAGACTGGTCCCCAGGCAAGAAGAGGGTCTTTTCGGGAAAGGGCTATTATTAATTTTGTTTCAGAGTAAAATCATGAACTGAATTCCTTCCCAAAGTTATTTCCACCTACGCCCAGGAATGAACAAGGACAGTTTAAAGGTTAGAAGCAAAATGGTTAGGTCTGATTTCTTTCACTGCCATAATTTCCTCAGTTATAATTTTGTAAAAGCGATTTCACAAGCAACCACAAGACATAGCAGCTATCATTTGGGGATAATACAGGGATGCAGGGAGCAGTCATCATGCATGAGCAAGAGCTGGGTCAGAGATAAGACACAGCCCCAGGTTAGAAGGCAGCTTCACACTGAGATGAATAGGGAGTGAAATCAAGGACCACAGCAGAGGTTGATGGCCCCATGCTCTTGATGGCACCATGACCTGAATGTCCAGGATCTTCCCTGTCAACCACCAACTTTATAGGAAAGGGTACACGAGCCAGCAATAATGGTGGTCAGGCTTGGCTGCGTGGGAAATAGGGAGTTTGCCCACCTGGCAGCTGCTGAGTGTCTCAGTAATGAGCTTCCAGCTACACAATGTCTGGACCCTGAGACCCAAAAAGGAAGGAGACTTGGCTTCCTTCACTATGGGCATTCTGTGACCCACCCTGGCGATGAGAAGGACTAAAGAGCTATAAGATATTAAATCTACATTGTGTGTTTCACTTGCTTATGAGCACTAGAGTTCCGTCACCTGAGCCCCCACTAAGTGCAGATGTATGTGACTTTAGAAAGGTTAGATTTACTCCTCATAGCTCAGGGTATACAGAAGTGGTCCCAATAAAAGTTTCCTTTGCTACAGGGGGCTGAGGACAATCATGAGGTTGTGAACTCTTTGACGACAGGATTAGATCTCGGTCAATATGTGTATGCTCAGTGCCTAGGATAGCATCTAGTTCATGGAAGGAAGGAAAGGAGAGAGGAAGGAAGGAAGGAAGGAAGGAAGGAAGGAAGGAAGGAAGGAAGGAAGGAAGGAAGGAAGGAAGGGTGGGAGGGAGGGAGGGAGGGAGGGAGGGAGGGAGTCGGATAATACAAAAGGCCGTGCCATGAATTCTTAGTCCTACCTGATCTCCAGGAGCGCCAGAAGGGTTGCTGGAAGCCCACATAGACATACGGTATATGATAAAATTTCTTTAAAAAAAAAGAGAGATATAATTCACATGTCATATGATTTGCCCGTTTAAAGTGTACATTTCAATGGGTTTTGGTATATTTACAGTTTTGCAATCACCACAGACCATTTCAGAACATTTTATCAACCTAATAGGAAACCCTGTACCCATTTGCAATCACTCCTGCATTTTCCTGCAACCTCCCAAGCAACTGAAACTGTCTTTGCAAAAATTACAGCAATGGGCAAATTATGACAGTGAAAGAGATCCGACCTAACTGACTCCATCTTGCTTCTAATCTCCAAGTTGCCCTTGTTCATTCCTGGGCGTAGGCCAAACTAACTTTGGGAGGAATTTAGCTTATAACTTAACTTTGAAACAAAGATGAAAACAGCCTTTTCCCTTAACACAGCCCCTTCTTGCCTGGGGACCAGACTGCCTGTGCAGCACTAGCAAATTAACCTCAAGATTAATGCAGATAGTCCGGGCGCACAGTGGCTCAGGCCTGTAATCACAGCACTTTGGGAGGCCAAGGCAGGTGGATCACCTGAGGTCAGGAGTTGGAGACCAGCCTGGCCAACATGGTGAAACCCCGTCTCTACTAAAAATACAAAAATTAGCTGGGAGTGGTGGCAGGGGCCTGTAGTCCCAGCTACTCAGGAGGCTGAGGTAGGAGAATCGCTTGAACCCGGGAGGCAGAGGCTGCAGTGAGCCGAGATCACGCCACTGCACTGCAGCCTGGGCGACGGAGTGAGACTTCATCTCAAAAGATTAATGCAGACAGGCCACGAGATTTTGAACCTCCCCAGTTGCTCTGAAAGCTAGCATCACTATTGTAAAACCTAAGATCAGGCTCCAGACATTTTTCACACTGCATTCTGATGTACCAGCTGGCCCCACCCAGGTCGGTAATCTGGCTCAACCAGTTCTGGGATCTCACCTGGGAACAGAGGACAGGAAGAATAATCCCACTTTGGCCCCCTATGATTTCATCTCTGACACAGCCAATCAGCATTCTCCACTTCCTGGCCCCTACCCACCAAATTATCCTTAAAAATGCCAGTCTCCAAATTTTCCAGAAGACTGGTTTGAGTAATAATGAAACTTCCATCGCTCCTTCAGCAAGCTCTTTGTAAATTAATTAAACTCTGTATTGCAATGCCCCTGTCTTGATATGTCTGCTCTGTCTGGGTATCGGGCAAGGAGAACCCTTTGGGTGGTTACACAAGTACGTATCCACTTTACATTTCTACAAATGTGCCTGCTCCAAATATTTTTTTGTTTGGTTTGTTTTTTGTTTTTAGGCAGGGTCTGGCTCTGTCACCCAGGCTGGAGCACAGTGGTGCAATCACGGCTCACTGCAACCTCTGCTTCCTGGCCTCTAGCGATCCTCCTTCCTCAGTACCCTCTACCCCCTTGCCCAGTAGCTGGGACTACAGATGCGGCCACCAAGTCTGGCTAATTTTTATGTATTTTTTGTAGAAATGGAGTTTTGCCGTGTTGCCCAGGCTGTTCTCAAACTCCTGGACTCAAGCAATCCGCCCACGTTGGCCTCCCAAAGTGCTGGGACTACAGGCCACCTTGCCTGGCCTGAACATTTCACATAATGTAGCCATACAATGTGTGGTCTTTCGTGTCTAGTTTCTTTTACATAACATAAGGAAAAGCTTCCCCTGTGCCCTCTGAAGGATCAATGAAAAAGCAACTGACGAAAAGCAGATTAATTGGAGAAAAGGCATATAGATTTATTAACATGCACGTGGGGGAGTACTGCACAGTTACCCTAACCTCCGAATGGAGTATAGGAGGTTACATACCATCTTTTTTTTGTTTTGAGACAGGGTCTCACTCTGTCACCAAGGCTGGAGCACAGTGACGCAATCTCAGCTCACTGCAACCTCCACCTCCTAGACTCAAGCAATCCTCCTGCCTCAGTCTCCTGAGTAGCTGGGACTACAGGTGTGTGCCACCATGCCTGGCTAATTTTCGTAATTTTTGGTAGAGATGGGGTTTCACCATGTTGGCCAGGCTGGTCTCAAACTCCTGACTTCAGGTGATCTGCCCGCCTCAGCCTCCCAAAGTGCTGGGATTACAGGTGTGAGCCACCATGCCTGGCCTATACCATCTTTTTTTTTTTTTTTTTTTTTTTTTTTTTTTTTTTGAGACGGAGTCTCGCGCTGTCACCCAGGCTGGAGTGCAGTGGCCGGATCTCAGCTCACTGCAAGCTCCGCCTCCCGGGTTCACGCCATTCTCCTGCCTCCGCCTCCCGAGTAGCTGGGACTACAGGCGTCCGCCACCTCGGCCGGCTAGTTTTTTGTATTTTTTAGTAGAGACGGGGTTTCACCGTGTTAACCAGGATGGTCTCGATCTCCTGACCTCGTGATCCGCCCGTCTCGGCCTCCCAAAGTGCTGGGATTACAGGCTTGAGCCACCGCGCCCGGCCATACCATCTTGAGGTTACAAAATGAATGGTAACTCAGGGCATGGCCAAAAACAGGTTATCGTGGTAAGCAGGTTTTAGTGGCAAGACATGTTATGAGAGGGGGAAAAGATGAGGCCTGGCTAGCGTAAGTGGTCTTGTTAGGTAGATGAAATCTCACAGGTAGCAGCCCTCAGAGAGAATTGATGGTAAATATTTCTTTCAGACCTTTAAATTTGTCAGAGTCTCAGTTAATCTGAGACTCTGATTAGACTCCTAAATCTAAAGAAGAGAAGGCCTGCATCAGTGAAGATTTTCTCTACTGATGCAAATCTCTCCCACCAAAGACAGCTTTGCAGGGCTACTTCTGTTTGCAAGGCCCTTTGAACAGCTGTCTCAAAATATGTCAAAGAAGGATATATATCCCACCTCAGCCTCCCAAAGTGCTGGGACTACAGGCGAGCCACCATGCCCGGCCCCAAAGAAGGATATTTTAAGGGAAATATTTTTATTTCTTTCACTAACTAATAAGTACTTCATTCCTTTTTTATTGCCAAATAATATGTAGGACATAGAATATATTATTTATAAAGTCATCAGTGCTGGGTAAGGTGTCAGAGCCCCGCATCAAAAAGTGGTTAACTCACCACTCGCAATGGCTCACGCCTGTAACCCCAGTACTTTGGGAGGCCAAGGCAGGTGGATCACCTGAGGTCAGGAGTTCCAGAGTTCCAGACCAGCCTGGCCAACATGGTGAAACCCCGTTTCTACTAAAAATACAAAAATTAGCCACATGTGGTGGCGGGCACCTATAATCCCAGCTACTCAGGAGGCAGAGACAGGAGAATCGCTTGAACCCGGGAGGTGGAGGTCGCAGTGGGCCGAGATCGTGCCATTGCACTCCAGCCTGGGTGACAAGAGTGAAACTCTATCTCAGAAAAAAAGGGGTTGACTCATGGGTTGGTAGGAAGACTTTATTGACAACAGTATAGGTTTGAAAAAGGAAAGTTTTATTAGAAAGAAAGAACGCGCCTTTCCAGCCCCGGACCCAGACCCTACAGTCGCCGAGATGTTGATGCCTAAGAAGAACTGGATTGCCATTTATGAACTCCTTTTCAAGGAGGGAGTCATGGTGGCCGAGAAGGATGTCCACATGCCTAAGCACCCGGAGCTGGCAGACAAGAATGTGCCCAACCTTCGTGTCATGAAGGCCATGCAGTCTCTCAAGTCCCGAGGCTACGTGAAGGAACAGTTTGCCTGGAGACGTTTCTACTGGTAGCTTACCAATGAGGTATCCAGTATCTCCGTGATTACCTTCATCTGCCCCCGGAGATTGTGCCTGCCATCCTACGCCACAGCTGTCCAGAGACTGGCAGGCCTCCGCCTAAAGGTCTGGAGGGTGAGCGACCTGCAAGACTCACAGGAGGGGAAGCCGACAGAGATACCTACAAAAACAGAGTGCTGTGCCCCCTGGTGCCAACAAGAAAGCGGAGGCTGGGGCTGGGGCGGCAACCGAATTCCAGTTTAGAGACAGATTTAGTTGTGGATGTGGTCAGCCACCTCAGTAAAATTGGAGAGGACTGTTTTGCAATGAATACAATTACAGCCAAAAAAAAGAAGGAAAAAAGGAAGGAAGGAAGGCAGGAAGGAAGGAAGGAAGGAAGGAAGGAAGGAAGGAAGGAAGGAAGAGAAGAGAAGAGTGCAGTGAGGTGCCTCAGCATGAGAAAAGTAAGTGCCCCACGGCAGACTTTTCCTTAGGGGTATTTATGGACCTTAAAGCGGGAGCTTAGGAGTAATGTGGACCATATTAGCCACATAGGTCATGATAAGTGGTTACATTTGTAGATATTTTGGTGCCTTAATGTCAGCAAGGGCTGCACAACGAGTTTCAACATGCATTCATTCAGTAGATGTACAGAAATTCTAGTTACTTAAAAATTTTTTTAAAAACCTGGTACCAGATGCTTGCTTTAGAATAATAGGGAAGTCCAATTACTTCTAAATCCCTCAGATAAGAAATTTTGCCTCTGGATGGTCGGCTTGATGGTCGCCAGGTGATCTTTGCTCTCCTCAATCATTTTTTTTTTTTTTTTTAGGTGGAGTTTAACTCTTGTTGCCCAGGCTGGAGTGCAATGGTGCGATCTCAGAGACGGAGTTTCGCTCTTGTTGCCCAGGCTGGAGTGCAATGGCGCGATCTCGGCTTACCACAACTCCCACCTCCCAGGTTCAAGCGATTCTCCTGCTTCAGCCTCCCGAGTAGCTGGGATTATAGGCATGCACCACCACGCCCGGCAAATTTGTATTTTTAGTAGAGATGGGGTTTCTCCATGTTGGTCAGGCTGGTCTCGAACTCCCAACCCCAGGTGATCCACCTGCCTCGGCCTCCCAAAGTGCTGGGATTACAGGTGTGAGCCACCATGCCCTGCTCAGTTTTTGTTTTTTTTTTAATTAATTTTTTTTCTTTAAACAACAGTGAGGTTTTTGTTGTGGTTGTTGTTAGACAGAGTCTCACTTTATTGCCCAGGTTGGAGTGCAATGGCACAATCTTGGCTCACTGCAACTTCTGCCTCCTGGGTTCAAGTGATCCTCCTGCCTCAGCCTCCCAAGTAGCTGGGATTATAGGTGCACGCCACCATGTCCAGCTAATTTTTGTATTTTTAGTAGAGACAGGGTTTAGTCATGTTGGCCAGGCTGGTCTCGAACTCCTGGCCTCAAGTGATCCATCCACCTCAGTCTCCCAAAGTGCTGAGATTACAGGTGTGAGCCACTTTGCCCAGCCCTCAATCAGTTATTAACATTTGAGTTGTTTCCGGTTCTTTACTATTTTGAATAATGCTGATATGAACATTCATGTATAAATTTTTGTGTGGATGAGTTTTTAAATTTATATTGGATCTATATCTAGGAGTGCAATTGTTAGGTCATATGGTAACTCTGTTTAACTCTTGAGGAACTGTCAAACTGTTTTCCAAAGCAGCTGCACCATTTTACATTCACACTAACAAGGAGGGTTCTCATTTCTCCATATCCTCACCAACACCTGTTATTACCAGCTTTTTTTATTATAGCCATCCTAATGGGTGTGAATTGGTAGTTCATTGAGGTTTTGATTTACATTTCCTAATGACTAATGATGTTGAGCATCTTTTCCATCTGCATATCTTCTTTGGAAAAAAAAAGTCTATTTAAATCTCTTTTTTTGTTGTTGTTTTTTGTTTTTTTAAGATGGAGTCTCGCTCTGTCGCCCAGGCTGGAGTGCTGTGGCGAGATCGCGGCTCACTGCAACCTCCACCTCCCGGGTTCAAGTGATTCTTCTGCCTCAGCCTCCCAAAGTGGGACTATAGGCTCATACCACCACACCTGGCTAATTTTTGTATTATTAGTAGAGATGGGGTTTCACCATGTTAGCCAGGCTGGTCTTGAACTCCTGACTTTGTGATCTGCCTGCCTCAGCCTCCCAAAGTGCTGGGATTACAGGCGTGAGCCACCACGCCCAGCTATTTAAATCTTTTACTTATTTTATATATATTTTTTGTTTCTCATGACACAGCCCTCAGGAGATCCTGAGAACATGTGCCCCTTCTTACCTATTTTTCTTTCTTTCCAATTTTTTTTTTTTTTTTTAAGAGACAGGGTCTCACTCGGCCATCCAGGAGATAGTGCGGCGGTGTGATCATAGCTCATTGTAACCTATTACTCCTGGACTCAAGCAATCTTCCCACCTTAGTCTCCCGAGTAGCCAGAACTACAGGTATGTGCCCCTATGCCCAACTAATTTTTGAATTTTTTGTAGAGACGGGATCTCAATATGTTGCCCAGGCTGCTGTCAAACTCCTGGCTTCAAGCAATTCTCCTACCTCAGCTTCCCAAAGTCCTGGGATTACTATGCCTTGACTTTACCTATTTTTAAATTATTTGCCTTTTTGTTATTGTATAAAATTTCTTAAACTGATGTTCCACAAATGTAGTATCTGGAGACCTGTGGGTTCTCAGTCAGGTTTGTTTAATGTGGCTCTTTTTTCCTTCTCCCTCCCTCCCTCCCTCTCTCTCTCTTTTTCTTTTCTTTCTTTCTTTCTTTCTTTCTTTCTTTCTTTTTTTTTTTTTTTGACAGTGTCTTGTTCTGTTGCCCAGCCTGCAGTGCAGTGGCGTGATCTCAGCTCACTGCAACCTCCACCTCCCGGCTTCCAGCGATTCTTCCACCTCAGCTTCCTGAGTAGCTGGGATTATAGGTGAGTGCCACCACACCCAGCTAATGTTTGTATTTTTAGTAGAGACTAGGTTTTGCCATGTTGGCCAGGCTGGTCTCCAATTCCTGACCTCAAGTGATCTGCCTCCATTGGCCTCCCAAGGTGCTGGGATTGTGAGGCACTGCGCCCTGGCCCTGTGGGACTTTCATTTTAATGAATATCTGTCTCTGGCCAAGATGGAGTAACAGGTATCTTCCTGCTTAAAATAACAACAGAGGGAAAAATATATCAAACAACAGTTTTCAGGACACTGGAAATCAGGCAGTAAAGGAGAGTGGTCTGTGAGAGATGAGAAACAAATGAGGCGCCCTCTTATTGTCCCAGCTTACTATGTGAAAGAGCTTCCAAGCTGTGGTGCAGCAGAAAGAACCCAAGCAAAGCTCGGAGAGTTCCTGAGTTGAGAAGGAGCTGAGTCTGGGGAGACTAGAAAGTATAATAAATTAATAGTTTCTTTCTACAGGGTCAGAAAGTAAGCGAGCAGTGGCTGGGTTGGGGGCACGGAAGAGTGGAGAGTGACTTGTAATGGGTACCAGATTTCTTATTGGGGTGATAAATGTTCTAAAATTAGACTGTGGTGATAGTTGCAGAACTGTGTGAATATACTAAAAACTATTGAAATTCATTAAGTTGTATACACTAAATATGTACAGCTTTTTGTATGTCAATTATATCCCAATTAAGTAGCTTTTTAAAATCATTGAGTTGTACATTTTCTTTTTTGTGGCGGTGGGGCAGGGCAGATCTCACTGTGTCACCCAGGTGGGAGTGCAGTGGCGCAATCTCAGCTTATTGCAGCCTCAACCTCCTGGGCTCAAGCGATCCTCCCACCTAATTTTTTGGATTTTTTGTAGAAATGAGGTCTCATCCAGCCTGGCCAACATGGTGAAACTCTGTCTCTACTAAAAATACAAAAATTAGCCAGCCATGGTGGCAGGTGCCTGTAATCCCAGCTACTTGGGAGGCTGAGACAGGAGAATCACTTGAACCTGGGAGGCAGAGGTTGCAATGAGCCAAGACTGCACCATGGCACTCCAGCCTGGGCAAGAAGAGCAAAACTCCATCTCAAAAAAAAAAATAAAAAAATAAAAAAGAGGTCTCATTACATTGCCCAGGCTGGTCTCAAACTTCTGGGCTCAAGCAATCCACCTGTCTCAGCCCCACAAAGTGCTAGGATTACAGGCACGAGCCACTGTGCCTGGCCATGTTGTATATTTTCAATAGGTGACTTGTATGGTATGTAAATTGTATATTAATAAAGCTGTTTTAAAAATTAAAAGGAAAATAAAGACATGTTCAGACATACGAAAGGGGAAATAATTCACAACAAACAGTCCCCAATGTAAGAAATGTTAAAATAAGTCCTTAAGGCAGAAGTAAAAAGAAGGAACAGAGGTAAAGATGATGTCTTATTTTTCATTGGAAACAATACAAGCAAGAAGGCAGCAGAGTAACATTTTTAAGTTCTTTTAAAATATTGTCAACATAGAATTCTATATCTAGAAAAAATATCTTTTAGAAATAAAGAATAGAAGAAATGGTAGCTACAATTGTATTTTAAAAATATGATTAAAAAAAATTATTTAAAACTGGCTGGGTGTGGTGGCTCATGACTGTAATCCCAGCACATTGGGAGGCTGAGGCGGGCAGATCACTTGAGGTCAGGAGTTCATGACCAGCCTGGCCAACATGGCGAAACCCTGTCTCTACTAAAAATACAAAAATTAGCCACGCATGGTGGTGGGCACCTGTAATCCCAGCTATTAGGGAGGCTGAAGCAGGAGAATCACTTAAACCCGGGAAGCGGAAGTTGCAGTGAGCCGAGATAGCGCCACTGCACTCCAGCCTGGGCGACAGAGAAAGATTCCATCTCAAAAAAAAAGAAAGAAAGAAAATTATTTAATACTTTTAAAAAGATAGTTGACTATTTAAGCAAAAATAATAAGGTTGTATTTCAGGATTTATAACATTTGGAAAAGGAAATGCATGGTTATAATAGTACAAAGGTCAGGAGGAGAGAAATGGAAGCTCATTATTGCAAGGTTCTTATACTATGCATGAAATGGTATAGTATCACTTGAAGGTAGATTTAGGTAAGCTAAAGATAAATAGTATGAATCCTAAAGCAACCACTGAAATAACAAAACAAAGAGTTATAGCTAATAAACCAGCAAAGGAGATAAAATGGAATTGTGAAAATACTCAATCTAAAGCAGAAAAAGAGAAAAAATTGAACAAAGAACAGATGGGACAAATAGAAAATAAACAATGGAGCTAGGTGTGGTGACTCAGGCCTGTAATCCCAGCACTTTGGGAGGCCAAGGTGGGCGGATCATTTGAGGTCAGGAGTTCGAGACCAGCCTGTCCAACATGGTGAAACCCTGTCTCTACTAAAAATATAAAAATTAGCTGGGTGTGGTGGCAGGCACCTGTAATCCCAGCTACTCTGGAGGCTGAGGCAGAAGAATCTCCTGAACCCGGGAAGTGGAGGTTGCAGTGGGCCAAGATTTGAACCACTGCACTCCATCCTGGGTGACAGAGTGAGACTCTGTCTCAAAAAAATTAAAAAATAAATAAATAAACAGCGAAGTGATAGACTCAAATCCAACCACGTCAATAATCACATTAAATCTAAATGGCCTAAACACTTCATTTTAAAGGCAGAGACTGTTAGATGGACTTTTTTTTTAAAGTAAGACTCAATTATTTGCTATCTATAAGAAATGAACTTTAAATATAAAACCTTTAAAAGGATAGGAAGAATATACTATGCTAACATTAGTCAAAAGAAGGTTGAAGTTGCTATATTAACACCAGACAAAGTTGATTTCAGACCAGTCTGGGCAATATGGTGAAAGCCTGTCTCTACAAAGAATACAAAAAATTAGCCAGGCATGGTGGTGCAGGTCTGTAGTTCAGCTACTTGGGAGGCTGAGATTGGATCTCTTGAGCCCAGGAGGCAGCAGTTGCAGTGAGCCGTGGTCATGCCACTGCACTCCAGCCTGGGTGACAGAATGAGACCCTGTCTCACAAAACAAAAATGAAACAATAACAACAAGAGTTGATTTCAGAGCAAAGAATGTTACCAGAGATAAAGAATGACATTTCATAATGATTAGGGGTCATTTCATCAAGTGGATGTGATAATCCTATGTTTATGCACTTTAACCATCAAACAGAGGGAAAAGCTTCCACTCCCTGAAAAATGAAAACAAAACACAAAAATTATACTTAAACCTCTACTGCTAACCTCTACTGCTATTTCACACACAGGGTACAGAATACAAATTTTGTGTGACATATGAAGAAGTAGAAAACTATGACTCATAATCACAAGACAACAAGATCGTCAGGTGATCTAGTTATGAGAATCAGCAGACAAAGGCTTTAAAACAACAATTATAAGTATGCTGAAAATTTTAAAGGAAAAAAACATTCACAATAGGTAAAGAGATAAGGTATTTCAAAAGAAATGGAAATTCAAGAACAAGCTAGCGGCCGGGCGCGGTGGCTCAAGCCTGTAATCCCAGCACTTTGGGAGGCCGAGACGGGTGGATCACAAGGTCAGGAGATCGAGACCATCCTGGCTAACACAGTGAAACCCCGTCTCTACTAAAAAATACAAAAAACTAGCCGGGCGAGCTGGCGGGCGCCTCTGGTCCCAGCTACTCGGGAGGCTGAGGCAGGAGAATGGCGTGAACCTGGGAGGCGGAGCTTGCAGTGAGCTGAGATCAGGTCACTGCACTCCAGCCTGGGCGACAGAGCGAGACTCCGTCTCAAAAAAAAAAAAAAAAAAAGAACAAACTAAAGGGAAATTATAAAATTGAAAAATACAATGTATGAAGACTTAGTTGATGAGCTTAACAGCAAATTAGACACTGCAGAAGAAAAAAATAAGTGAATTGAATATAAGCTAATAAAAACTATCTAAATTGAAGTAGAGAGAGGAAAAAATGGTTGAGAAAAATGAACAGAGCATTAGCAAACTGTAGGATAATAGTAAGCAGTCTAACATACATGCAATTAGAGTTCCATAAGGAGAAGAAAGAAACAATAAGGCAGAAAAATATTTAAAGAAACAGTAGCTTAAAAGTTGATGAAAAATAACAATCCATAGGTCCAAAAAGTTCAACTAACCCCAAGCAGGATAAACTTTTTTTTTTTTTTTGAGACGGAGTCTCGCTCTGTCACCCAGGCTGGAGTGCAGTGGCCGGATCTCAGCTCACTGCAAGCTCCTCCTCTCGGGTTCACGCCATTCTCCTGCCTCAGCCTCCCGAGTAGCTGGGACTACAGGCACCCGCCACTTCGCCCGGCTAGTTTTTTGTATTTTTTAGTAGAGACGGGGTTTCACCGTATTAGCCAGGATGGTCTCGATCTCCTGACCTCATGATCCACCCATCTCGGCCTCCCAAAGTGCTGGGATTACAAGCTTGAGCCACCGCGCCCGGCCAGGATAAACTTTTTAAAAATCATACTCGGGGCCAGGTGCAGTAGCTTATGCCTGTAATCCCAGCACTTTGGGAGGCCAAGGCTCATTTGAGGTCAGGAATTCAAAACCAGCTTGGACAATTTGGTGAAACCTGGTCTCTACTAAAAATATAAAATTAGCCAGCGCTGGGCATGGTGGCTCACACCTGTAATCCCAGCACTTTGGGAGGCTCAAGTGGGCAGATCACCTGAGGTCAGGAGTTCAAGACCAGCATGGCCAACATGGTGAAACCCCATCTTTACTGAAAATACAAAAATTAGCCAGGAGTGGTGGTGGGTGCCTGTAATCTCAGCTACTTGGGAGGCTAAGGCAGGAGAATCACTTGAACCTAGGAGGCAGAGGTTTCAGTGAGCCAAAATCACACCATTGCACTCCATCCTGGGTGACTGAGACTCTGTCTCAAAAAAAAAAAAAAGAAAGCAAAAATAAAACACAAACACACTTGGTACAACAGAGTAAAACTGCTGAAAACCAAAGATAAAGAGAAAATCTTAAAAGCAGTCAGAAGGGGAAAAGAGACACATTACACAGAGGGGGTCAAATATAAATGTGAGAGCTATTTCTCGTCAGAGATCATTAAGTCAAATATCCATTAATTGATAAATAAACAAAATGTGCTATATTCATACAATGAAATACTACTCAGCAATAAAAAGAAGAAAAAACTACTATAGCTATAGTATAGCTATATGAACCTTAAAAACATTATTCTAAGACCAGGCGCGATGGCTCACGCCTGTAATCCTAGCACTTTGGCAGGCCGAGGCGGGCGGGTCACGAGGTCAGGAGATCAAGACCATCCTGACTAACACGGTGAAACCCCGTCTCTACTAAAGATACAAAAAATTAGCTGGGCGTGGTGGCGGGTGCCTATAGTCCCAGCTACTGGGGAGGCTAAGGCAGGAGAATGGCATGAACCCAGGAGGCGGAGCTTGCGGTGAGCCGAGACGGCACCACTGCACTCCAGCCTGGGCGACAGAGTGACACTCCATCTCAAAACAAAACAAAGAACAAACAAAAAGTTATTCTAAATGAAAAGAGCCAGATGCAAAAGACCATAAATTAGATTATTTCATTTCTATTAAATGTCTAGAAAAGAAAAATCTATAGAGATAGAAAGCACATTAGTGTTTGCCTGTGGCTAGGGGTGAGATTGATTGCAAATGGGTAGGAAGAATTGCTTTGGGATGTTATAAATGTTCTAAAACTAGGCTGTGGTAATAGTTACACAACTCTTCAAATTTACTAAAAATTATTGAATTGTACCTTTACCATGGGTGAATTTTAGGATATGTTAATTATACCTTAATAAAGCTATTAAAAAGGTGCTGAGACAGAAGCCACCAGTTTGGAAAGGATAAGAGAAAAACATGTAACTGAAAAAGGACAATTGGCCACACTATAGAATTATTATAAATCCAAGAGAAAATGACCAACAATATAATTGGAAAAAGATTAGGAAATAGGAATAGAAGGCAATTCTAATCTCAAGAAACGTATGAAAAGATGTTTAATCCTATTAATAGTTGGTAAAATATAAATTAAAGTCTTGGTAATCTACAATCTCACATCCATCTGATTGTCCAAAAAAAGGGCCTGACAATACCAAGGTTAGCAGGAGTATGGTAAAATTAAAGGTGTCCAGGCTCTGTGGCCATCAATTTCACTCCTGGATAGACTACTGGAGAAACACAAATGTGCACAGTAAGATCCTTACAAGAATTTCCATAGCAGCATGGTTTATTTTTTTATTTTTTATTTTTATTTTTTTTTGAGACGGAGTCTTGCTCTGTCGCCCAAGCTGGAGTGCAGTGGCGCGATCCTGGCTCACTGCAAGCTCCGCCTCCTGGGTTCACGCCATTCTCCTGCCCCAGCCTCCCGAGTAGCTGGGACTACAGGCGCCCGCCACTGCGCCCGGCTCATTTTTTTTGTATTTTTAGTAGAGACGGGGTTTCACCGTGGTCTCGATCTCCTGACCTTGTGATCCGCCCGCCTCGGCCTCCCAAAGTGCTGGGATTACAGGCGTGAGCCACCGCGCCCGGCCAGCAGCATGGTTTATAATTGCAAAAAAAAAAAAAAAATAGAAACAATAAAATAAATAGGCCAGGCACAATGGCTCATGCCTGTAATTCCAGCACTTTGGGAGGCCGAAGTGGGTGGATCACGAGATCAGGAGTTTGAGACCAGCCTGGTTAACAGGGTGAAACCCTGTCTCTACCAAATCTACAAAAATTAGCTGGGCATGGTGGTGGGCGCCTGTTATCCCAGCTACTCAGAAGGCTAAGGCAGGAGAATCGCTTGAAACCAGAAGGCAGAGGTTGCAGCGAGCTGAGATTGTGCCACTGCACTCCAGCCTGGGCAACAGAATGAAATTCTGTCTCAAAGGAAAAATAAATAAATAAATTAGAGTGTAGTTGTACAATGGAATATTATATAGCAGTGAAAATGAGTAAACTAAAGCTACATGGAATGCAGTAGAGGAGGACCTTAAAACTATATTTGTAATGCTTTCTTTTTTTTTTTTTTTTTTTTTTTTGAGACGGAGTCTCGCTCTGTCACCCAGGCTGGAGTGCAGTGGCCGGATCTCAGCTCACTGCAAGCTCCGCCTCCCGGGTTCACGCCATTCTCCTGCCTCAGCCTCCCGAGTAGCTGGGACTACAGGCGCCCACAACCGCGCCCGGCTAATTTTTTGTATTTTTAGTAGAGACGGGGTTTCACCGTGGTCTCGATCTCCTGACCTTGTGATCCGCCTGCCTCGGCCTCCCAAAGTACTGGGATTACAGGCATGAGCCACCGTGCCCGGCCGTAATGCTTTATTTCTTAAACTCAGGGCGTTTACAGGTGTGATGGTGAAATTTTATATGTCAACTTGTCTGGGCCATAAGATGCCCAGATATTTGGTAAAATATTATTCTGGATGTTTCTGTGAGGGTGTTTTTGGTTGAGATTAACATTTAAATCCGTAGAATGAGTAAAGCAAACTGCCCTCTCTAATATAGGTGGACCTTATCCAATCAGTTGATGGCCTAAATAGAACAAAAACGGCTGACTCTCCCCTAAGTAAAAGCGAATTCCTTTTGCCTAACTGCCTTCAAACTGAGACACTGGCTTTTTCCTGCCTTCAGACTTGAACTGAAACACTGGTTCTTCCTGGGTCTCGAACCTGCTGTCCTTTGGATGGGAACTACATCATCACCTCTCCTGGTTCTAAGGCCTTCCGACTTTGGACTGGAACTAACACACTATGGACTCTCCTGGGTCTCCAGCTTGTTGATTCACCCTGAAGGTCTTGGGACTTGTCAGTTTCTACAATTGCATGAGCCAATTCCTTATAATAAATCTCTTTCTCTCTCTCCCTCTTTCTCTCTGTTTCTCTCTCTCCTCCTCCGTCTCTTTCCCCCTCCATCCCCTCCCCCTGTCTCTATAGTGTACATTCTATTGATTCTATTGATTCTGCTTTTCTGGAGAACCCTGACCAATAGAATAGTTATGTTTGTTATATTATTCTCTATACCTTTTGCAGGCCTAAAATAGTTCATAATAAATTTTAAAATAAATAATGAATGACTGGGCATTAAAATGTCATATGCTATAGAGGGCAAGTAAAATGAGAACTGGAATATGTACATTAGATTAGCTATTAAGAGGCCCATGATTGCCTTTGTAGGAGTGTTCAGAGTGGAGGCCTAATGGTGATGGGTTGTAGAGTGATAGGGAGTATATACACACCCTTGCTGGAGTTTAACAACAAAGTGAAAAAGAGCTCTGGGTTTAGAGTAGGGTGCAAAGGAGAGAAAGGGTTGTGTTGTTGTTGTTGTTGTTTGAGACAGGGTCTCGCTCTGTTACCCAGGCTGGAGTGCCGTGGCATGGTCTTGGCTCACTGAAACCTCCGCCTCCTGAGCTCAGGTGATCCTCCCACCACAGCCTCCCAAATAGCTGGAAGTACAGACATGCACCACCACAACTGGCTAATGTTTTTGTATTTTTTATAGAGATGAGGTTTCATCACATTGCCAAGGCTGGTCTCGAACTCCTGGACTCAAGCAATCTGCCCGTCTTGGCTTCCCAAAGTGCTGGGATTACAGGGGCAAGCCACCATGCCCAGCCAGAGAAAAGAGTTTTAATAATGGAACCACTTGTCTGTGGGGCTTCCATAGTAATTCTGTTGGAGTTATCAGAGTCCTGGTCCTCCTTTGGTTGCTATGACTATTCTAGTAGAGATTCTGGAAGATTTGAACTGCGTTTCTGTGTCTACAAAGTGATTTTTTTTTTTTTTTTTAAGTTTCACTCTTGTCGCCCAGGCTAGAGTGAAGTGGCACGATCTCGGCTCACTACAACCTGTGTCTCCCGGGTTCAAGCAATTCTCCTGCCTCAGCCTCCCAGGTAACTGGGATTACAAGCACCCACCACCATGCCCAACTAATTTTAGTAGTTTTAGTAGAGCCAGGATTTCACCTTGTTGGCCAGGCTGGTCTTGAACTCCTGACCTCAGATGATCCACCCACCTAGGCCTCCCAAAGTGCTGGGATTACAGGCATGAGCCACCATACCTGGCCTTAGTAAAGATTTTTCAAAGAGCACAGTGCTGCTCTCTCTCATGGAAAGAAAAGTATTAAACCCATGATGATTACATCTTAGTCTAAGGGGAATATTAAACCCACAATAAATTAAGCTAAAACTTCTCGCCGGGCGCGGTGGCTCAAGCCTGTAATCCCAGCACTTTGGGAGGCTGAGACGGGTGGATCACGAGGTCAGGAGATCGAGACCATCCTGGCTAACACGATGAAACCCCGTCTCTACTAAAAAATACAAAAAACTAGCCGGGCGAGGTGGCAGGCGCCTGTAGTCCCAGCTACTCGGGAGGCTGAGGCAGGAGAATGGTGTGAACCTGGGAGGCGGAGCTTGCAGTGAGCTGAGATCCGGCCACTGCACTCCAGCCTGGGCGACAGAGCGAGACTCCGTCTCAAAAACAAAAAAAAAAAAAAAAAACTTCACAAAGACTCTGCAAGGGGTTGGGGCGGGGCAGGGGTGGGCAAGGAAGGGGTTGACTGTAACTGGAAAATCTTGGGCTACTTGTGGATGGTGGTTTTTTTCTTTTCTTTTCTTTTTCTTTCTTTCTTACTTTTTTTTTCCACCTAATGGTTGAGCTTGGCTAAAGGAGTGCTGCTAATGGTTTCCCAATTTAGTTTCAAGGGGATTGGCAGCAGGGTTTTCCAGGCCACAAAGGCTGAAGGGGACATACTATTAGTCTGTCTCACTCCTCCCAGAAACTCAGTCTGGGTTTTATTGTAATTTCATCTTAGTCTCATCAAAGGCGCTCCAGATGAGGAGATTCTGAGCTGGGGTATTTCTTCCTACCCCTCCCAGACAGATTGCAAGGTTTTTCCAATACTCCATTCTCCCTGGGGCTCTCCCTGGTTGGCGCGGAGAGAAAAGCGCCAGCAGGGGTCAGCAGTGTCCCACATCTGGCCGGGAGCTGCTTGCCACATGTGCTGTTTCTCCTGGCACTGCCAGAGATATTGGGGGAATTGGCGAGCACCGTTCCATTGAGGCGTTAGCATCATTCTGAGCATTGCAGGCTCAAGATTCCTCTCCCTGAACGTGGGGTGGGCTGGAGGAGTGGAGGGTGTGTTCTTTATAAGCACTATGTGGGGTGTGGGTGTAGAATCCAGACATCAGCAATGCCAACTCACCATCTGGTTTTCTATCGGGAGGTTTTTATGTGTATTGGCATGAGCAATATATTGTGTCGGTCTGGGTGTCAGAGGACGCGTGTCAGAGTTGCCTTGTTGAAATTTTCCCAGGGACCTGGGATTTCTGGATTCACCCGGTATCCAGGCTCTCCCAGAGCGGCGCTTTGGCTGGCCAAGGCCTGGAGCAGAGTTTGTGCAGCGCTCCCACGGCCGCCTGCCCGGGCCTGCCCCCGACACATGCTCAGTGGAATTCTCCCGTGGCAGCCCAGAGTCTCCGGAACGAAGGTCTCCGCGGCCAAAGCCACGCAAGAGGCTCTCCTGCTCTCATTTCCAGACGCACCCTCATCCTTGGCGTCTCCCAGCCCCAGTTCTCTTTGACTCCTCCGGTCCTCATTGCTGCTCAGCTCCACGGCGCCCCCACCTCCCAGGATAAGTCCGCCTGACTTTACAGCATACAGGTCCAGAATAACAGATGGCCAGAGGCATCCCATTCAAAACTCCCCGCCTCCTTCCTAGCTCCTCAGTCTCTCCCACCCCAGCTTGGTGGTGCCCAGGGAGGGGGTCAGAAAACCACAGAGGGCCCGTGGGAGGCGTCCAGCTGGGAGCAAGCCTGGGCTGGAAGAGGAGCCCAGTCTTTAGCTGAGACTCCCAGGGCCCCACGACCTTCCAGGCAGCCTCCACCGCTGCTGTGACAGGCAGATGCCCGACTCTCCACCTGCTTTCTGACCTGACTTTGGCAAGGCCTGGGCACCTGGCCTGCTTTCCCAGGAGGACAGTTACAGCAGCTGATCTAGGGAACAGGTGTGGGCTCTGCGTCACAGCTGCTGCTGAGCACATCTGTACCCACACTGGGGAGGCTGCAGCTGCAGCAGGGCCTGTCAGTCACTCATACTCTCCCCGGACTTGGGCAGTGGTGGGTGGGGCTGGCGGGAGGCGGGAGACTCGGATTGAGAGAATCTGAGATAAGCATTCACAGAGCACCTTGCTCCTAGAGATCCCAAAATGTGGCCCCTGACAAGGTTTTCCCAAAGTCAGCCTCGCTGGCACCAGCAGCGTGGGAATTAAGGCTGGATTCTCCCCTTCTGCCTTGCTCCCCAGCCCTTGGGCCACAGTCAGCTCCTCCTCCTTCCTGGCAAGCTCAGCTCAGCTTTTGCAGGATGGAACTTTGAATTCTGGCTTCCAGTGACTCTCCCAGAAAACTAGGAGGGAAGTGCTTGGAAGAATGGCTCTTTATTCATGCAAATGATTTCTTGCCACTTAAGAGCCTCAAACCACAAAATCAATTAAAGAGAAAGGGTGAAGATTTGGGGGTCTGTGCCAGCCACTGGATGCAATGTTTTAACTCCATCATCTTATCAAATCTTCCCAGCGACCCTGCCACATAGCTATTATCAAGATCATTTCTGTTTCCCAGAGGAGAATTCAAGGTTCACCTGCCTACCTCCACCTCATTCACCTGCCTACCTCCACCTCATTCATTTCTTACCACAGCTGGAGTCCCCTCTACAGCCTTTACCTCCAGTAGTATTTGGCAATTCACCCACTTCCAGCTCCTGTCATCATCCTCCCCTACCCTCACCAAAGTGGACATCGCAGCCTCTAAATCTGAATGGAGCTGACACCTAGCACCCACCCTCTCACCAGCTACCTCTGGGTTCCTCTACCCGGTATTCCCTTCCTCACATCCAAGCCTGTTCCCCTCACATCCTGTCATGGCCTGAAATAGTCTTTGCCTCTGTCTACCACTCTCCAGGGTCCCTCTTCACACCTACGTCTGTTTTCCCCTCTCGAGACACCTTTTCTTAGCATTTTAAGACTATTTATTGATATAGGAAAATGCTTGCAGAATATATTAGGAGTATCTTACAATTTTTTAATAATTATATATGTAATACATGAACAGATTCTCCTTGTAAAAAGCAAACTCAAACACACAGAAAAAGTTAATGACTCCCTTGTTGACTGCCAGTTTGAAGTGTTTTTCCAGACCTTAAAAAAATTTACTTTCATACAAGCATATGTACATACAGAAAGACATACTTTAATGGGGCATCTTTCATCATAAGTTGGATCATAATGTGCAAATTGTTTCACAACTTTTATTCTCTCTGTTTTTAGACAGGGTCTCACTTTGTTGCCCAGGCTGGAGTGCAATGGCATAATCATGGCTCATTGCACCCTCGAACTCCTAGGCTCAAGCCATCCTCCTATCTCAGCCTCCTGAGTAGTTGAGACAACAGACATGTGCCACTATGTCTGGCTAATATTTTAATAAATTTTTTGTAGAGACAGGTTCTCCATGTGTTGCCCAGGCTTTGAATCTCCTAACGCCCGGTATTAAGATTCTATGACTATGTATTATACAGAGAGTTTGCACATGAGTAAGTTCTGGGTGGAGAGACATTATTCCTTACTAGGGCCTTAAGAGTCTGGCTGCAGCTCTGCTGCCACATGGACAAAACCAGCTGCATAATTTACAAGATCCAGCGCAAAATAAAAATGTGACATTTCTTGTTGAAAATCATTATGAATTTCAAGATGGCAACAACAAAGCATTAAACCAAGCAGGGGGCCTTTCTAAGCTTGAGGCCCCATGTGACTGCACAGGTCACATGCCCGTGAAGCTGGCTCTACAGAGACTAGCTGACTGTTGGACTGGCTGTGTCCTGGATTCTTTTAGTCAATGCGTTCCCTGTTCTGACAATGGACATTCCTGTCTCAGCCTCCACATTGGGTCTTGTCTCCTGATTCTGCACCCAGCCTGCCTCAGCCACATTCCCTGCTCCAAAGCCAGAGTGCTATGTATTCCAGCACAAGCAAAGTCCCAGGGTCCATGCCTGCCAGTCAACATTGCTCTGGAGGCACCCACAAAGATGGCAAAGATGGGGGGTGAAGGGGGTATTGGACAATGAGATCCCTGTGCCTCAAGTGGAAAGTCTCTCAGGGGATAAGAGAGGACTGAAGTACCAACCAAGAAACCTGGGTTTCATTCCCAGTTCTGCCACTAAATTTACTGTGTCCTTAATTGGCAAGTTGCTTAACATCTTGGCACCGTTATCTCTTTATCTATTAAAGGAGAGAGTTTGATTAGATTGTCTTTAAGACCGTTCCCACTTCCAGCTCTAAAAGTCTGTATTTAAGTGACTCTAAGAGACTATAATAATAATAGGTAACATTTGTTGACCATTACCATATGCCATTTACATGTTGATTTAATGCTCATAACAACCCTATGAGGCAGGCACTGTTATTCCCATTTTACAGTTGAGAAAATTGAGACTCAGTTTAAAACACGCACAGTGAACAAGGAGGCTTTTTAGGGTGGTGAAAATGTTCTAAAACTTGGTTGTGGTCATGGTTGCACAACTCTGTAGATTCAGAGCTGTATATTTCTAGTGGGTGGCTTTTATAGTCTGTAAATTGTACCTCAATAAAGCTGTTGAAAAGAAATTTAAAAATGTGCCGAACTAGTACATGATCAAGCTCTCCACACTGCTATAGACTCCTTTCCTCTGCATATATGTAGTATTTGAAAGCATGACTCAGGAGCCAGACTCTCTCAGTTCAGATCCTACCTCTAGCACTTACTAGCTGAGACCCAGACAAGATACTTGACCTCAATTTCTTTACTTGTAAAATGGAGATAAAAAGGGGTACAGATTTCATAGGGTTGTTGTGGAGATTTAATGGGTTAATATATGTTAAATGCTTAGCATAGCAGTTGGCACACAGCAAATGCTATATAAGTAGGGACTATTATTATCTTCCATACCACAGGATTGCCACAGCCAGAACCAGGCTTCTTAAAGGGGCAGGTTTTCTCCCTGCAAACCCCACCCCTGTTCTCCTGGGCCCCTTAAAGAAACATCTCATCTTCAAAGGCCATCTTTGGAAAAACACCACGATGGCTTTCAGTACATCTTACTTCCTGGTAACAGAGAGAGAGTGAGAAACAGCATCTTCCCGATAAGGCAGTGACTCGCTCACTCTCGTAAAACATTCATTACTCTGACAGCTTTTCCCCATAGACTCTTTCTCCCAGGTCCCTGTGAGCTCCAACAGTCAACACAGAGGGCCCTTCTTAAAGGGGGTCCAGGGCCAGTCATGAGGTCCGAGTGGCCAAGGATGGAGATGCCTGTTTTGCCCACGTCCGACCCCATTCCATTAACATGGGAAACCCCTCACTGGTTAATGAATCAAGCTAGAAAGGACAAGGATTGTTAGTGGACAGTCAGATTTCTATCACTGAAAAATGGGTTTTCAAGCACTGAGCCCATAACCAGAGTGAATCTAACTGGGGTGGGGAGGTGGGGCGGGGTTGGGAATGTGAGCTGATGCTTTCTGTTTGATAATCTCACTTCTGCTTATATGTGAGCAGTACTGCATAAACCATTTTCTCCTCCGCGATCTCACTGAATATACACCATGGCCTTGGAAGGTGGGTATTCTTGTCCTCTGGGTGTCAACACTCCCTTTTACTGATGAGCAAACTGAGGTGATGCACTTCAGACAGCATCAGAACCAAGGCATGGAGTCAGGTCTTCTGAAGCTGGGCCCAGTGTTTTTCCACTGTGCTTCAGAGGAGGAAGTTAGAAGCTGCTTCGGACTCTACCTCAGAAGCTCCAGTGACGCTTATTAAAGTGCTCAAGAAAATAAAGCAATGTGCTATCTTCATATCCTTGCCAAGGACCTTACAAACTGCACTGGGAGCCCCAAACAAGAGAGTCCGAAGGGTAAAGATCGTCTCCCTGTGGGCCACGTGGAACACAGGAGCTGTGAGTGTGTTCAAATCCCCAAAGTCCCATGTCAGATAACCCAAGCAGAGAAACAAATTAGCATTGGTCCACAGACCTCAAGGCGGTAGGAAAACAGGCAAAGTCCCCAAAGAAATCAGGCTGGGTGGAGCTGAACATATCACTTGCCATGCTTCCCGGGGTTCCCAAAACTTTCATCTCGCCTGAGGCCAGGTCTGATACTCTATGGGGGTGACAGCAAGCTTCTGGGCTGATTTTTAAAAACTTATTTGTCAGGTTGACATTACTCCTTTTGCTACGCATCTTGCCCCAAAGCAGGATTGGCTCTAAGCTGTGGAGGAGGGGAACAGGGGGGCTGTTGGGTTTTAAGGAGCCTTAGTGAGGCCAGCAGGACCTGGAGGCCACCTTCCCGGTGGGGAGTGGGTGTTCAGGTGACGATGCTAAGGGTCTCCTGCAGTGAACCTGAATCTCCCTCCTTCCATCACTCACCAACCGTTTCATACCCCAGCACCTCTCCCACTCTCTCCATCCTCCCCTCCCCACAGCCAGGTCCTTGCCTTTACCTCTTATTGATTTTCATATTTAAGGAAAATCCATTTGCTAGACTCAGAGCAACTGAGTCATCACTGTGTTCAGACAAAAACTACTCACAAAGTAGGCATTTGGCAGAGGCCACTTCTGGGATGGGCGGGGACCCTGTTTCTTACCCAAACAGTGCTCTGTCCAGAGTCACTTCTGGCTTCTCCTCCCTGCTGCTCTGTCCTATCCACTTTCTCTTTCAGTAGCTTTCATATCCTCTGCCTGTCACCCCAACCAGACTGGCCCCTTTACTCCTTCCTCCCTCAACCTGTCCACATGCTATTATGTTTGCCTACATATACAGGTTCACTGCTGGAAATTTGTGAGTGAGACATTTTTCTGAATTTTTTTTTTAGATTCAGGGGTACATATGCAGGTTTGTTACCTGGGTATATTGTGTGATGCTGAGATTTGGGGTACAAATGATACCGTCACCCAGATTGATTGGGACATTTGGAGCAGAGTCAGGGAGAACTTGTATGAGCATCCACTCATAAGCGGGAGAGAAATATTGATCCTATGTAGTGATGGAAGAGATCTAACTCTTACAAAATTATAGCTTTGGCTTTCTTTTCCATTCTGGGTAGCACCCAAGGAATGACATCATGCCAGCATTACCAATGTGGATGGGGCTATGCATCCAGCTTCACAATGGGTCAAGGAGTCATTTCACCTTCTGATAGTCATTTGCATGCCTACTGTGTGGTCCTTGGTCTCTGGGGTCCCACCTTATGAGCTCTCAAGAAAGGACAGTGCTTCTTCTTAAAGGACTAGGCTTCCCTTTGCAGGACTGTGAAGAGCGCAAAAGGATTCTAGCTAGCACATCATTGAATGCCAAATTGGGCGCAGAGTTAGAGAACTCCCAGATCAAAGTAACAGCTAATGTTTACTGAGTATTTACTATGTGCCAGGCACTATTCTAAGTGTGTCACCTATACTATCTCATTTAATCCTCCCAACACTCTTAGGAGCTAGGAACCATTATTATCCCATTTTACAGATGAAGAAACGTAGCTAGAAGTTAAAGAGTTCATTAAGTTCTCATGGCTAAAAAATCATTGAGCCAGGATTTGAACCCATGTAGTCTGCCTTAAGAGCCCACACTTCTAGTTTTTATACAGAGGGTAAGGGTGTCACTCTGCAGTCCACCCCCTTATCCCTCACCAAAAGGCAATTCACTCCCTTCATGGACAAAAATCATACAACAAATCTTTTTCCCTGATCCATTGGGAACTTCTTGAATGTCACTGCTTGTCCATTGTCGGGTGTCTCATCTCTCCATATTCAAAGTCACCATGGCCTGACTGACTGGGTGGGGGCGTTCAGGGAGGACCCAAGGGCTCTCATCCTGACTCTGCTCACACTGACTTTGCTGGCAAAGAGCTCTGAGACCTCCCAGGGAGTAGGCAGTTTTGCTTTCTATCCATCAGCCCTCCAACTTGCAACCCCATGGCCCTGGGAATAAATCAGTCCTCATATTTGTTGGCTGGAGCAGGGGAATCTGCTGGGTCCTGGGCCACAGCTACTCCTTATCTCCCATGTAGCTCAAAGCCTGCTTCAAAGCTCAGGCCATCTGACTTCCTTCTGCCTTCTTCCTGCAGACTCTGGAAGTCCCCAGGCCAGGAGGCAAGGGGCTTGCACTGCTTCAGAGAGGTTGCAGTAGGTTCTGGCTGAGGGCCTTCGTCCCATTCACTCTCCTCAGGTATGTCGTTTCCTTTCTCCTCTTCTTCTCCCTCCTCCCACTCCCAAGTCCCTGGAAGAAGGAGGAGGGGCATCGGCTGTCAGGAAGGTGGGGAGAAGTCACTTATTTTACTGAGCACCTACTATTTGCGGGGCCACTTGCGGGGCCTCCCCTCTCCTTGGCACCTAAGAGTCCCAGCTCAGACAGCATGACGGTTCAGTGGGATGGAGAAAAAAAGGAGGTGGGTGCCCGGGGTGAGAAGTCGGGTGGAGAGGCTGGCCCATCCATCTGTCCCCTTCTCCCGAAGAACTGCGGCTGAACCAGCGATACCCGGACGACATGTGGGGGAGGGAGGAAGCCCGGCCTGGAAGTGGCGGTGGCGGGTCCCCGGGCAAAGGAAAGGCTCAATTGTGCAAAGGCTTCCTGCCCTGCCAGCTCGCGGGTCCGCCACCGAGCAGCCGCCTTTCTGCGGCCAGCCTGGAGGCGGGGCGGGAAGGCGAAGGCAGCAAAGGGTTACGGGAATAGCTTTCCAATGACAAAGTCTGGAAGGGACCCATGCCTCCGCCCCTCTGCGGGTTAAACTGGCACAGCGCAGGGGGAGGAAAACCAGGGCGATCGGAGCAGATTCTCTCCTCCTTCCCACCCCCCGGCCGCCGGGCACTCCCCTCCTGGGCCCGCCGTGGAGGCAGCCGGCGTGTGCCTGGGGCAGCGGGTCACGAGGCTCCGCCCCGGCCGCCGGGCCCGGGGGGACGGCACTTTGTTCAGGATGCCGCCTCCCTCCTCATTGTGGGGCTGGGACCGGCGGCTGCCCTAGTGCGGGGCCTGAGGCCGGAGAGTGCGGCTGACGCTAACCCTGGTGCGAGCGGCCGAGGCGGCCTGGGGAGCCCCGGGAAACTTTGTGCTCGCAAGAAGCGGACCCCGCACCCGCGCTGCCCCGGGGGATGCGCGACTCTGCGCGGCGGCGGCGGCGCGATCCCGGAGCCCGGGCGGGCAGACGCTCCGGTGAGTGGCCGGCGCGGGGCGGTCGCGCGGTCGCGGTTCTGGGGGTCTGCCGCTTCCCATTTTGCGGGGCTCGGCTGGCAGGTCCTGAGCGGTCGAGACCAAGCCCCGGAGTAGGGGAGGTTGGTGCCCGAGGAAGGCTGCGGGCTGGGCTCGGGAGAGGCGCCGGAATAAATAACAACCAAGATGCTCGCGGCTTCCCGGGAAGGTGTGTGCCCCTTCGATCCCTTTGGGACTGACTGCGCGTTTGATTCTGGAGTTGACTCTCTGGGGGGCTGCCTAACTTCAGTCCCTCTGAGCCTCAGTTTCCTTGTTGCGAAATACCCACAATTTAAAGTGCGTTGAGATCTTATCATCAGGAGACACCAGGTGCTGCGTTCTTATACTCGCACCTACACGACAGGCACATACCCTACCCTCACCTCTGCCTTTCGTTGAAGCAAGAGTTAACTCCTCCCATCCCAGCAGGAGCCAGCGGAACAGCTGGGGCAGGTGACCTTGCGGGCCATTCCAGAAAACGTTCCCCGCACCCCAGGGATGCGCCGAGTAGCGCCCTCCCGCCAGTCTCCCGGAGGCCGTCCTCTCTGGTGCCCGCCCGGTGCGTCTGGGAGGGGAGAAAGTGGTCCCAGAGGAGAGGGGAGGGAGGAGAACGCAGAAGTTGGGTGATCACGGGGAGCTCACCTGAGCGCTCCCGACGCTTGGGCTCTGGTCCCTGCTAATCCTCAGAGCCGATAAAAACTGGTCATAGGATAAAGAAGCAGCCAAGTCTGCAGCGGGCAGAGGGGAGGCTGGAACTGGAGAGGACGCGAGTGGCGGGTGGCGGGGGCGGTGTGTAGGGGTGACGTCCACCCGGCAGAGAGGGTTCGTTGTCCCCCGGAGCCGAACACAGGAAAATCAGCTGGTGAGTCAATGGGACTTTGTTAGGATAGTCACAGGGCGCAGCTGGCGCCGGCTTAAGGGAAGAGCTGGATCCCCCCTTGATAACATGCTGTTTATCTGGCTTCCTGTTTCAGTGATTGGGATACCATTGGCTCGTTCAAATTCAATGCTGAGAAGCCTGTGGCCCACGTTCATTCACTGTGCAAAAGCAGAGGGCTTTCCTGGGTTTTTATTTGTGGGCTAGCTCTTGTTCCCCCTACATGAGGTCCCCTGCAATTCACTTGTAATGGGGCTGGAGACTTCACACAAAGAATGGCCTCCCCAGGAGGAGGATGAGACACTGCAGAGACCTTGGCTTACTTTAGGCCAGATATATATATATGATTCCGGCTTGCTTATGACTTAAAAAAAAAAAAAAAAAAAAATCCTGCTTTGACTTGGTTGGTGTGTCTTTGGGATTGACCTAAGAAGGGAGACAGAGGGAACAGCTGTGTGGATTTTGTCTTCTAAGATGAGCTTCCTAGTGATATGTGCTTTCACCACCGGTTTCTAGGGGAAGTTCTCAATCATCAGCTTGTAGTTCTCTATCTGGCTGTGTTGCTAATCACCTGGATGATCAGAGGGCAAATAATTCCTCACGTCTCTGTCCTGGTTTTCACTTCTGTAAAGTGGAGCCAGGAAAAATTGCTACTGTTGGAAGAATGAAGAAGGTTTTTCAGATTTGTGCTCCAGCCCGTAGGGTCTATTTCCTGAACTTTTCAGGTGAAAGAGAACACCAGGTGAAAGAGAGCACCATTTCCAGGTGAAAGAGAACAGCCCCTAATCTGAACTTCTTCAGCAGTTTATCTGATTTCCCTTGGGGCAAGTCTCACATTCCGCTTTGCGTTTTTTGTTTTTGTTTTTGTTTTTGTTGATTGTCAGTGTGCCATGCTTTGTATTTTAGATATTTGGGTGTTTGTGCACACGCCTATCTTCCTGTGAGTACCTTCCAGCCAAACACCCTATCTGACCATCCACAACACTCAGCACACAGTAGGCACTTTATAGATGTTTGCCAAATTAATAAATTTGTGGAGAAAAACTAAGTAGCTTTCAAAGGCCTCCCATCTCACTTAGTGCCATTTATTCATTCTTTGGGAGTTGATTTGCTCCCCCAGACCCCCTCCACCTCTTTTTCCCTCAAAACACAGTCCCTAAAAATGTTGATTTGTGGCAGGGCATGGTGGCTCAAGCCTGTAATCCAGCACTTTGGGAGGCCGAGACAGGCGGATCATGAGGTCAGGAGATCGAGACCATCCTGGCTAACATGGTGAAACCCCGTCTCTACTAAAAAATGCAAAAAACTAGCCAGGCATGGTGGTGGGCGCCTGTAGTCCCAGCTACTCGGGAGGCTGAGGCAGGAGAATGGCATAAACCCGGCAGGCGGAGCTTGCAGTGAGCTGAGATTGGGCCACTGCACTCCAGCCTCAGCGACAGAGCGAGACTCCGTCTCAAAAAAAAAAAGTGTTGATTTGCCCACAGATAAGTAGGCAAGCTTTGAATATTTGGGCTTTTTCTGGGATCTGGCTTCTTTGGTAAGCCTTGGCCTGGGGAAACTGAAAACAAGAATGCTGTTTTGGCCAGGTGCAGTGGCTCATGCCCGTAAGACTGGCGGATCACCTGAGGTCAGGAGTTCGAGACCAGTCTGGACAACGTGGTGAAACCCTGTCTCTACTAAAAATATGAAAATTAGCTGGGCATGGTGGCAGGTACCTGTAATCCCAGCTACTTGTGAGGCTGAGACAGGAGAATTGCTTGAACCTGGGAGGCAGAGGTTGCAGTGAGCCGAGATCACGCCATTGCACTCCAGCCTGGGTGACAAGAGTTAAACTTTGTCACTCTTTGTCACTCTTTGTGCTGTTTTTCCTTCCTTGCCTAATCTGGCCCCCTCCTGAGTCCCTGTGAACCTCTGGTATCAACTCAGTTTGGGCCCAGTAGAAAGGAGTGGCCTATAATAGAAAAGTCTCCTATCCATCTTTTATAATTTGTCGCTCTTTTCGCCTTCCTATTTCCAATCAGTGTCACTCCCCTCTTCTTTTAAAGTTCTTTTGAATTCTTGTAAGGGTTTGGCCTTTAAGAAAAATCAGAATGTCAAAGTTGAAAGGATCTCCACTCCTCCCAACCCCTGCCCTTCTCCCCTTTACAGACAAGAATGAAGGCCCACTGAAGGGAAGGGATGGACTCAGATCTACACAGCTGGGGTACTGCAGAAGCCCTGCTAGAATGCAGGGCTTCTGGATTTCAGTTTAGGGCTCATTCCCTTTCAACAAATCACTGGGAAGTTTTATCTTCCTAGTGTTTCCATCTCAGCAGATGTTACTTAGCTGTTAGCAAGAGAGAGAGGAACAGAAACATAGCAAGGGTCAAGAGAGCTATCTCTGGGATGGAACCACCTATCAGCTTTTCAACATGGAGAGCTAAGAAATGTGGCAATACTTGGCAAACACTTCGTCTTTCTGGCCCCTAGTCGCACACAAAAAATAATAATTAAAAACACTTTTAGTTCCTTCTTCGACTTAAAAATACCCCTCCAACTAGTCTAGCGAAAAACACCCTCCACGGTAAACAGTTTCCTGGGCCTAATCTGTTCCCTTAACCTCCTGGGAAGGCTGACTCAGACCTGATTTCCTCTGAGAGGCCTGCGATTTTGCTTCCCAGCTTCCTGTGACTCTTGAGACATGAAGCGAGGCAGGATGGCTGAGACTCGGGCCACTCTGACCTGCCTGTGGATGTGGTTCAGGTTCTGACACATGTCCTGTGCAGTTCACACTACCATCCCCATCAAATCTATTTGCTCTACTTAATTTTAATATGAGATGCACTAATATGCATACAAAATTAAAGGCGCTGATGCATGTGCCTCTGCCAAGGACCGTTACTAACAAGATGATTCCACTTCAAAAGACTGCAAGACTGTTCTGATATCCAATCCTCAGATGCTCTGAAAGCTTTCATAAATGGAATTGTTTCTTAATTTCCTTTTTGGCCTGTGCATTACTGGTGTGTAGAAACACAGCTGATTTTTGTGTGTTGATCTTGTCCCTTGCAATTTTGCTGAATTTATTAGCTCTAGCAGCTTATTTGTTTTTGGATTCTTTGGGATTTTCTATACATAGGATCATGTCAGCTGTGAATAGAAATAGTTTTACATCTTCCTTTCCAATTTGAATGCCTTTTATTTATTTTTCTTGCCTAATTGCTCTGGCTAGAACTTTCAGTGAAAGCAGGCATCCTTCCCTTGTTCTTGATCTTAGGGGGATTTCTGGATTTTAGCCTTTCACCGGTGAGTGTGATGTTAGCCGTGGGCTTTTCATAAATGTCTTCTGTGTTGAGGAAATCATCTTCTATTTCTAGTTTTCCAAGAATTTTTTTTTAATTATAAATGGGTGTTGAATTTTATGTCAGATGCTTTTTTTCTGTATCACTCGAGATAATCATGTGACTTGCTTTCTGTTTCCTTCATTGTATTAGTGTGGAACATTACACTGATTGTTTTTCTTATGTTGAACCACTCTTTAATTCCTGGGATAAATCCCTCTGAAGGTTTTGTTTTTTTTTTTTTAGTCTGCAAAGTTTCATTTTTTTTTCTTTAAAAAGACGATAAAATTTGACTAAGTGCTACCATTGTACATTAGGGTTGGTTGACGTATTTAACTATACTTTTCATTATGATTAGTGTACTTTAAACATTTAAAAATTATATTGTGGTAAATATGTACAACCTACAATTTACCATTTTAGCCACTTCTAAGTGGCATTAGTTCAGTGGCATTAAATGCATTTGCATTGTTGTATAACCATCACCAGCAGCCATCTCAGGAACTTTTTTACATTCCCAAACTTAAACTCTATACATTAAAGAGTAACTCTCCATTCCCCTTCCCCCCTCCTCAAGGCCCTGGCAACCACCATTTTACTTCCCATCTCTATGAATTTGTAAACATTTTTTAATAACAAGAAGTTAGGCATTAAAGGGTTAAAGAGCTTTATCTTCCTGTCTTCCAATTTCCCACCAACTCCCTCTAGCCGGAGGGGCCACACTGGCCCTGATGCAGAGATGAACTGATTCCTGGTCGTCCTGAGACTCAGAGGGCACCACGCCCAGCCTCAGCGCGGGCTTCATTTCCTCTAGCTCAGGGGTTCTCCGTCTTGGTTTGCACATTAGCACCACCTGGGGAGCTTTTAAAAATTACCGATTCCTGGGCCCATCCCCAGAGATTCAGCTTCACTTGGTTTGGAATGTGGCTTCAGTGTCTGTCATTTTTAAAAGCTCCCTAGGTGATTCTGATGCACTGTGAGGGTTAGAACTACTCAATGGTTGAGCTGATTTATTCCCTGGAACCCTTGACTGGTCACAGCTTTCAATGATGCAATTCCCTCCCCATCTGGTCAGTAATACTGACCCACTTTACATCCCTTCCCTGATTTTAAAATCCATTCGTAAATAGAGTAAATGCCAACTTCCGTAGAATTAAACTTTCAAAATTGGAAAGACCCTTAAGTGTCATGTAGTTTTTTCTATTCCAGATACATCAAATCCCCCTAAAACATCCCCTTCAGAGGTCATCCAGCTTGGACACCTCTGTTGCTAGGGCATTCCCTGCAACACTATGTTGAAATCATCTTATTCCATATTTGGACAGCTCGGTTTTTAGGAGTTCCTCCTTACATTAATCTGTCATGGACATGACTTCCACCCATTGGTAAAAGATCCCAAAAGCTTAGCGGGCTTCACCAAAATGCATCCCTGAATAAAGTGGAGGATATTCAAAATAAGTCGTGCAGAATAAGTGTGATTGCCTACAAAGGGTCAGCCTTTCAATATTTGGGAACAACTACCATGCATCTGTAGCCATCTTTTCTTCTCTGGTCTCGGTAGCCCCACTTCCTTCAGATCTTCACTGGATGTGTCCCCAGGTTTTTTCAAGGAAGATTGATGTATGATGTAATAGCAAGATTGTGGACCATGACATAACCAAGACTTGAAGTCAAGGTTCAAACATTGACTTTGCACCTGAAGTCCTTAGCAAGATGAGCATTTAGGAAATATTGGCAATTGAAATTATATCCTCCACATGAGTGTCATTGCTATGCTCTGTGTGACCTTAGGCAGGCCATGGAACCTCTTAGAGACTGTTTCTTCCCCAGGAAAAGTGGACTGAAAATCCCTTACTCCTGGGACAGTGTTTTCCAACTTGCCTCAGCTTTTAATCTTAACCTCTTCTCTCTTCTCCTTACCACTCCACAACCCCACACCTGCAACAGTGATTCCTATGATCTGGCAATTTCAAAAAATATAGTCAAAGAGTGATTGCATGAATCAAATGAGACCATGTCAGACCTGACTCAGTCTCTGGGATGCTCAATGTGTGTGCTTAATAAATGCCAGATTTAATCTTTTTTCTTTTCTTTTCTTTTCTTTTTTTTTCTCATTTGAGACAGAGTGTCTCTCTCTGTCACCCAGGCATGCAGCTTTTTCTTTTCCAGATGCATGCTGGCCAGGCTGGTCTTGAACTCTTGGCCTCAAGTGATCCTCCTGCCTCTGCCACCCAAAGTGTTGAGGATTACAGGCATGAGCCACTACACCCAGCCTCATCCTATTTCTTACTTACCTTCCTCATTATACGCATCACCCTTAAAATGCTAGTTTCTCTTGTTTGAAGGTGTGTCCAGAATGAGGTGCACCACTCCACTTATGAGATTACTGGCACAGGTCAGCCATAGGAGATCACCTATTTATTAGCAGATTTTCTTTTCAATTTGTAGATTGCCCCTGAAAACCTGAGAACTGGGCTGACTTAGAAGGGATAAATGAAGGCATAAAGCAATGAGAGTCTGACTGTATCTTTGCTATTTACTGTTTGTTGTTTAGTTATTTCATCTTGTTTTGGTGTTATCTAATTTTTTGGTAGACTTCAAGCATAGCATAGAATAGGTCCATAATAAATGATTGCAAGAGTCAGTTACCAGTGCCTTTTTCCCAGTTCATTGGTGCAGATAATTGAGTTGACCGGGAAGGAATATCTGGGTTCTGGGTAATGCCAAGATACCAACTGCTCTCTTCCTGCTTTTCCTTTAACAAAGGAGAGACAGCTGATGAGACACACGGTTAGGGGGCCCCAGCCAGGACCCACAGGAAGCAGCTGCCTGCCTTGTCTCTCATCTGGGACCATTCTGTAAGGCCCTCTGGCTCTCCTTCCCCAGAGCTTCAGGAGGAGGGCTGGATTGCATGGCACACTCCGCACTATTGCGTGCTGCCCGTTGGACCCCGGCCTTTTGTGCTCTTCATCACCCTCTGGGTATAGTCTGCTTTACCAAGGAGATTTAGGAAGGTGTCAGCCACACTTATCCCGACCTCACTGGGTGAGACTGTGGAAGCTGCACCCTCAAGGCCCATGCCTATTTCCCAGGGGGAGGGGAAAGGGCTACATGACAGTTAAGGTGCTTTCCGATGGTGCAAGCTCCCCCCACACACAAGGTTTTATTTTGAAAACTGTCAGATAAGTAGAGAAGGTGAAAGACTGCCTAGTAAGATGAATGTCTACATTCACTGATTGTTGACATTTTGCTAGATTGCTCTCTATATCAATCAATCTATATAATATTTTTCTGAGCCACTTAAAACTCATTTGTTGCCAGGCCTGGTGGCTCACACCTGTAATCCCAGAACTTTGGGATGCCAAGGTGGGTGGATCACGAGGTCAGGAGATCTAGACCATCCTGGTCCAAACCCCGATGGTGAAGCCCCGTCTCTACTAAAAATACAAAAATTAGCCGGGCATTGTGGTGGGTGCCTGTAGTCCCAGCTACTCAGGAGGCTGAGGCAAGAGAATCGCTTGAACCCGGGAGGCAGAGGTTGCGGTGAGCCGAGATGGCACCACTGCACTCCGGTCTGGGAGATACAGCGAAACTCTGTCTCAAAAAAAAAAAAAAAAGTAATTTGTTGACATCATGATACTTAATCCTTCAACACTTAAGCATGTTATTTCCAAAGAACAAGGACATTCTTTTTTTTTTTTTTGAGACGGAGTTTCACTCTTGTTGCCCAAGCTGGAGTGCAATGGCGCAATCTCGGCTCACTGCAACTTCCATCTCCTGGGTTCAAGCGATTCTCCTGCCTCAGCCTCCCAAGTAGCTGGGATTACAGGCATGTGCCACCATGCCCAGCTATTTTTTTCGTAATTTTAGTAGAGACAGCGTTTCTCCATGTTGTTCAGGCTGGTCTCAAACTCCTGACCTCAGGTGATCCGCCCACCTCGGCCTCCCAAAGTGCTGAGATTACAGGTGTGAACCACCACGCCCAGCCAAACATTCTTCTATGAAACTACAGTACCACAATCACGCCCATTAATACTGGATTTGACAGAACTGTTTCATATATGGCCATAATCAGGTTTTCCAGTAGTTTCCCAAATGCCTTTTTTTTTTTTTTTTTTTTTTGAGACTGAGTCTGGCTCTGTCGCCCAGGCTGGAGTGCAGTGGCCGGATCTCAGCTCACTGCAAGCTCCGCCTCCCGGGTTTACGCCATTCTCCTGCCTCAGCCTCCGGAGTAGCTGGGACCACAGGCGCCCGCCACCTCGCCCGGCTAGTTTTTTGTATTTTTTAGTAGAGACGGGGTTTCACCGTGTTAGCCAGGATGGTCTCGATCTCCTGACCTTGTGATCCGCCCGTCTCAGCCTCCCAAAGTGCTGGGATTACAGGCTTGAGCCACCATGCCCGGCTCCAAATGCCTTTTTGAGAGTGCTGTATACTTTTTCTCAATCCATAGCCTGCTGAGTTAGGGCCTAAATTGAAATTTTCTCTCTCAGCAAAAGGGAAATAAGGTCATGATCCCTAAAACTGGGATAGTGATCCACGGGAAGAGAGGCACTTTGACTTATATCATTTCATGTAATCGTTCCAACAACTTTGCAAGATAGGTACTAGTATTCTCTCCATTTTACTAGTTAGGATATTGCAGTTCAGAGAGTTATCTAAGCTGCCCAAATGGTATGAGCCATTATTACCACTCCATGCTGCATGTCTTATGTAATAATGATAGAAAAATAAGAGGTTATATTTGTAAAAACCTGCATCATTCACATTCCACACATTCTGTATCCTCTTCACTAGGCCTTTTTTTCTTTTCTTTTTTTGAGATGGATTCTCGTTCTTTGCCCAGGCTAGTGTGCAGTGGCACAATCTCGGCTCACTGCAACCTCTGCCTCCGAGGTTCAAGCAATTCTCTGCCTCAGCCTTCTGAGTAGCTGGGATTACAGGCACCTGCCACCATGCCCAGCTAATTTTTGTGTTTTTAGTAGAGATGGGGTTTCACCATCTTGGACAGGCTGGTCTTGAACTCCTGACCTTGTGATCTACCCACCTCGGCCTCCCAAAGTGCTGAAATTACAGGCGTGAGCCACTGCCCCCGGCCCACTAGGTCTTATGAGGTGTTAGCACATACTATGCTGTCCCCATTTGACAGAGAAGGAAAGTGAGGCTCTAAGAGTGGAATTTAATAATATTTATGTAGTCATGATCATGTAAATGACATTTACTGATAATCTTTAAGCAGAGCTCAATATACTTCGTTGTAGTTGCTGGGCAGGCTGTAAATAACAATCAATAAAGGTGTAATTGCCAAGGCAGGAGGATTGCTTGATGCCAGAATTCAAGACCAGTCTGGGAAACTTAGCAAGACTCACCCCCATAATCTGTACAAAACATTAAAAAATTATCCAGGCATGATGGCGCATGCCTATAGTATGGTCCTCCTGCCACAGCTACTTGGGAAGTTGAGGCAGGAGGAGCGATCACTTGATCCCAGCCAGGAGTTTGAGGTTGCAGTGAGCTATGATTGCACCACTGCACTCCAGCCTGGGTGACAGAGCAAGATCCCATCTCTTAAAAAAGTACGTAAAAGTGAATAAAGGTGTTACTGACTGAAGAAGAGAGGTAGAAGAGGGAAGAGGAAGGCCTCTAATACTCTCCTCTTCTACTGAGGGGATTCAAGAGTCTGTCAAAGTGTTAGAAAACAAGAAACCAAATGTTAAGATCAAAGGTACAAGATAACTCATAAAAGTAACTAAAATCAAATATTGGGAGGAAGAAAAGGATAAAGAGAGTTGGGTTTAGTGTAAGTGCTCTAAACTTGTCTAACTTCTTTGGTAATGATAGATATTGTCTATAGGTGGCAAAACAGAATAGTTATTAGTATGTTATCTAGAGTTTACGTGGATAACCACCAAAGGAACTAATAACAGAAAACTATTTGCACAATAGAATGGAGTTGGGAAGAGGTGGGACAGGAAACTGTTGCTTATTATTATAAGGTCTTCTGTACAATTTGATGGTGACCACCCATAATAGTAGTGAGGAAGGCAGGCTTTAGATTCAGATATTCTAGTTTCTTATTTTTCTTTTCTTCCTTCTTTCTTTCTTTCCTTCCTTCTTTCCTTCCTTCCTTCCTTCCTTCCTTCCTTCCTTCCTTCCTTCCTTCCTTTCTTCCTTCTCTTTATTTCTTTTTTTTTTTTGACAAGGTCTCACTCTGTCACCCAGGCTGGAGCGCAGTGGAACAACCATGGTGCATTGTAGCCTCAACCTCCCCAGGCTCAGATGATCCTCCCACCGCAGCCTCCCCAGTAGCTGGGATTACAGGCATGTACCACCACGTCTGGCTAATTTTTGCATTGTTTTAGAGATGGGGTTTTGCCATGTTGCCAGGCTGGTCTCAAACTCTTAGGCTCAAGCGATCCACCTGCCTCAACCTCCCAAAGTTCTGGGATTACAGGCATGCGCCAACGTGTGTGGCCTTTTGGTTTCTAAATACACAGAGGCGAGCAGGACAAAAGACCTGGCCTTGGAGGAAGCTTTTCTGCAATGCTAAGCAGAGAGAGGACTGTCTTAAGACCTGGGTGCCGGCTGTGCACGGTGGCTCACACCTGTAATCCCAGCACTTTGGGAGGCCAAAGTGGGCAGATCACAAGGTCAGGAGATCGAGACCATCCTGGCTAACACAGTGAAACTCCGTCTCTGCTAAAAATACAAAAAAATTAGCCGGGCATGATGGTGGGCGCCTGTAGTCCCAGCTACTCAGGAGGCTGAGGCAGGAGAAAGGTGTGAACCCAGGAGGTGGAGCTTACAGTGAGCCGAGATCGCTCCACTGCGCTCCAGCCTGGGCGACAGAGCGAGACTCCTTCTCAAAAAAAAAAAGACCTGGGTGCCCACTGGGCATGCTCACCCAGAAAGAGCTCCAGGACGCAGCATGCCCAGAAGGAAGCACCCACACTCTACATCCCACGTGAATTGCTAAATTTTTGTTGTAATTAAAAATATATATATAATTTAGCTTTTTTTTTTTTTTTTTTTTTAAGAGATAGGGTCTCAACCTATTGCCCAGGCTGGAGTGCAATGGCACCAACGCGGCTCACTGCAGCCTTGCTTCCGGGGCTCAAGTGATTCTCCTGCCTCAACCTCCTAAGCAGCTGGGACTACAGGCACCTGCCACCACACCCGGCTAATTTTTGTATATTTTGTAGAGACCGGGTCTCACTATGTTGTCCAGGTTGGTCCCAAACTCCTGGCCTCAGGATTGCTTCCTACCTTGGCCTCCCAAAGCATTTGGATTATAAGTGTGAGCCACCATACTCGGCCTATAATTTCACTTTTAAAAGTATTTGGGGCCGGGCGTGGTGGCTCAAGCCTGTAATCCCAGCACTTTGGGAGGCCGAGGCGGGTGGATCACAAGGTCAGGGGATTGAGACCATCCTGGCTAACATGGTGAAACCCCGTCTCTACTAAAAATACAAAAAACTAGCCGGGCGTGGTGGCGGGCGCCTGTAGTCCCAGCTACTCGGAGGCTGAGGCGGGAGAATGGCGTGAACCCGGGGGGCAGAGCTTGCAGTGAGCCGAGATCGCGCCACTGAACTCCAGCCTGGGAGACCCAGTGAGACCCCGTCTCAAAAAAAATAAAAAATAAAAATAAAAAGGTATTTGGATATCAGCAATTCATTTACTAATAATTTTAAATTGGCTATTTCTTGGTAACCCTGAACATTTGCAGAAATTACTGGATCAGAAGAAAAAAATTTACTTATAAATTATTTTCAAATAGAATGCATTTTTGGGAAGCTAAATTTAAGTACTGAAGAAGTTGACACAGTGTTACTTTTTATAGATGTTTGATTAAATCTTGATTAACTTCAATTTTGTAGCTTTATGTTTGTATTGTGGAATGCAGGGCCTCTGAAAAGCTCCTTGGCTCTGCCCCTTCTGTCCTGGGAACAGGTGAGGTGGGTGGTCTGTGTATGGCCCTGAAGGTGTCTCTTGGCAAATGTTTGAGACCCACACCACTCTGGAGCAGTCACAACCTGACCCTGAGGATGGAGGTTGGCTTGACTGAAGTTCCATGACCTGAATCCCATCCTGCTGTCAGCGTTCTTCCTCAGGCCTTCACTGAAACAGTTCCTCTGGTCTACTCTATGGTCCGTGCTGAATGACTTCATATCCATCCTCTCATTTACTCTTCATGGCACCCTTATGAGGTGGGCAGGACAAATATTTCCCTTTCTGTAGATGTCAAAATCGGACTCAGAGGCTAAGTAACTTAGGCAAAGCCACATAACTTTAGGGAATGAGTTGGGGAACCCAAGTCTTCCGACTCCTGTTCTTTGTCCTTTCCAATACACTCCAGGGTCGTGTATAGCAGAAGGGGCCAGTGGACTGGTGTCTTTTTTTTTTTTTCTTGAGAAAGGGTCTTACTTTTTTGCCTAGGCCAGAGTGCAGTGATGCAATCATAGCTCACTGCAGCCTCAACCTCTCAGGCTCAAGTGATCTTCCCATCTCAGCCTCCTGAGTACCTGGGATTACAGGAGCACACCACCACACTTGACTAACTTTTACATTTTTTGTAGAGACAAGGTCTCACTATGTCACCCAGGCTGGTCTGGAACTCCCAGGCTCAAGTGATCTTCCCATCTCGGCCTCCCAAAGTGCTGGGATTACAAGCATGAGCCACCTCACCCAGTGCCACAGTGTCTTTAATGGCTCATAGAACTTAACCACAGACATCATGTCTGTTATACAATTGCAGAAATCATATTGAGCTTTTAAATTTATTTTGCTATCGCATTTATTTTGACAAATCCTTAAGATTTATTTTTCAATAAAAGCTACTTTAAAGTATATCACCAATTTTATCACTCCTGCTCATTTTTACCCAGCCAAAAAAACAATGTAAAAGTGTTATGTTTTGAGGTTCTGTTTCTCATTTTCTCATCAGAGTTGAAAATTACCATTGTGCATGAATTTAGGCCTGTGTTAGGCTGGCAACCCATTAAAACTTCTCTGCTTTTTAGCTGGTCTGGAGCTAATGAGCCGGCCCCTCCTGATTTACACATCTCCTGTGAGAATCAGTGTCTCTCTCACTCATTACCAATCTCCTTTCTAAATGTCATCACCAAGATGCCACATCACCCCTCTTAGTCATCTCTCCACTTCCTCTTGCTGGCCATGGCCAGAAAGAAATCAGGGGCCGTAGGGAGGCCTAGAAAGTGACCACAGAGTTGGGGGTGGCTGTGGGAAGTGGATGGGAATGGTCACTGCTGAGCTGGCCGCAGAGACTGTGACAAAGACAAAGGCCTCTGTGTTTGGGATGGCAGGGAGGGGGCCAGAGGCCGGGTCGGGGCCGGCATGCTGATAGTCTGGGAAAGGCCTCCCAGGGCAGAGGAAAGCCCACAAGGCCACTCTCAGTTGGCCGCTCTTAGCACTTGGAAGTAGCTTAGCTGGGTCCTGGTACACAGTAGGGACTCAGCAAACATTTGTTGATTGATTACTTGGCAGGGTGGTGGGGTTGGGGGTAAAGGATGCCTTTAAGCTGAGGTGGGTAAAGGGAATGTCCTTTCCCTTTCTCCTGCCCACGGGAGCACTGTTGGGCCTGAATTTCCCTGGCTTGTTTAGAGGCCACCTCTTTGCTTCCTTGACCTCTCCCTGACATTGGGCCTCTGAGGCATGTGGGGTAATGCACAGGCTTTGGAGTCAGTCTGACCTGGGTTCCTACAACCTCCTTGAGCCTCAATTTTCTCGTAAAATGCGGGCAATAATACTCAGGCCAGAGAATGTGAAGATCATTCTAGAAGGTGTTAAGCACCCTCTGGTCTAGAGCCAATGTTGGTCATTCTCATGGTCCTTAATCTGGATGCCCCGTGGCTCGCTGCACCCCCATGTGTAAAATAAATCCTTGATCCACTGAATGTACACCGGACAGGCAAAGCGATGGAGCGAAGCCAAGGATGCCTCATTCAGCCCCAGCCATGCAGACTATACTTCGGGGTAGATTTATCCCCAAATGGATGTTTACGTACCAGACGGGGGATGCTTCCCTGTCTGAGGGTCAGATGGACGGGTGGAAGGGTTGTCTATGGTGCTGATTCTAAGATCTATGGTCCCTCTGGCCCTTCTGGGCTCCAGACTGCAGGCCTCCAGGGGACGAGGGGGGCGGAGTGGCCTGGGGTTTTGTTTGGCAACACTGGCCCATTATCTGGCCCAGGCTGTGTTTCCAGGGCATTATAAATAGCACCCGCTTCGCTCTGGAAGGAGGAGCCAGCCACAGATGTGGCTGAGGCAAAATATATGGGAAGGTGGGAGATTTGAAATGATAAACTCAGGCTTGTGGGCCAAAATGCAGGCTGGGGCCATCTCCATGGCAATAAGACACCAGGGAGGGCTCAGCCTGGATACCTCTAAGGTGAAGGCCTGACTCACAAAACCAGACAGAGCCTGTGCTCAGTGGCCCATGGGCGGGGGCTGCCGGCTTTATTTGCTTCCATCTGCCTCTTTGTAGAGAGCCTGGACTGCTGCCTAAACTCAGCCAGAGGAGTGAACAGAGCTTGAGCCAGATTTCAGGTCTAGAGAGAGAAGCAGGAGAAAATCTGAGGGTCTGTTCACCTGCAACAGGCCAGCCACTGTGTGTTCCAACCAAGAAGTAGGGAATCCTTTTCTCTTCTTTTATTCTATTCTATTCTATTCTGTTCTATTTTAATTGAGGTATAATTTACAAACAGTGAAATGCACAGATCGATGTGTTTTTGACAAATGAATACGCCCATGTGACCCACACCCGATCCAGATATGGAACATTTCCACCAACCCACAGAATTTCCCTCCTGTCCCTTTTGTCAATGCGCTCCCACTCACTGTCTCCGTGTTCTGATTCGTATCATCATACATTAGTTTTGCCTCCTCTTGAACTTCATATAAATGGAATCATGTGGTAGGTTCTATTTTGTATCTGGCTTCTTAGCTCAGCATAATGTTTTCAAGATTCATCCATGCTGAATGATGTATTTTGCTTCTTTTAATTTCTGACGTATGAATGTGCCACAGTTTGTTTATGGGAGGAAACTTTAGATTCCTTTAATTGCGGTAGGATTCACATTTATCGAGCATCAACAGAGTATCTGCCAGGGTTTTGAGAGTTAAGCTGGTCAGTCCTTAGTGGATCTTTAAAGTGTCCAGTGTCACCTTCTTTGTTCCCAGACAACTTCCCCATTTCTGTGTCTTGCTGTAAAAGACCATAATGCCTTTTCTTCCCTCCACGGACTGGAGCTGCCTTTATCTCCTGGAGCTGGAAAGTTCAGACCATTTGTAGAGGGGCCCCTGATTTCCCCATAAGACAGAATGTTATTCTCTAATCTGAATTGAGCTGACATGTGTTGAAAGACAGGGGTGTCTGGCCCCGCATGTGGGAAACACAGGTCCACGTGCAAGACTGGAGCCTATGGTGGGGAGACACTGGTGACCTGGAGCCAAGAAGTGACATGATGAAGCTGTTTTACCAGTAGTACGGCCCTAATGGCAGGGACCACGTCTGCTCTGTTCACCGATGGGAAGCCAGCACATAGCACAGAACCTAACAAGCAGTGGGCATTCCATAAAGAGGTGTAGGACCAACTAGGGGCTTGCAAGAGGGAGAGTTGGGCCAGTAGATGTACCATCACATTCCTGACATGCAAAGTCTGGGCTAGGACGACCCTGCGGGCGAAGGAAAGAAGAGCTGTGGGAGAGACTTTTTACAAAGGAAAACCCAACAGGACTGGATGACTGTGGAACATGGGAGGGACACAACAGAACGCAGAATCCAAAAGCTGTGCAGTCTTTTTGGAAGAGCACTGGACTGAGAGTTGAGTCCCTCCTGCACCTTTTGGTGTATAACCTGGGTAATTAATTCATTTAACCTGCCTCAGTCTTAGAGTCCTTATCCATCAAGTGATCAGTTTGCTAGGGCTGCGGTAACAAAGTACCACTAACTGGGTGGCTTAATGAAACAGAAATCTATGGTCTCAGTTCTGGAGGCTGGAAGTCTGAAATCGAGGTGTTGGCAGGGTCACACTCCCTCTGAAATTAGTGGAGAATTTTTCCTTGCCTCTTCTAGTGTCTGGTATTTGCTGACAATCCTTGTCATCCCTTGGCGTAGAGACGCATCACTCTGATTTCTGCCTCCACCACTGCATGGCCATCTCCTCCCTGAGGCCTTCACATCCTCTTCCCTCTGTGTATGTCTATGTCCAGATTTCCCTCTCCTTATAAATACAGCAGTCATATCAGATTAGGAGCTCACTCTACTCCAGTATGACCTCATCTTCACTAATTACTTCTTCAATGACCCTATTTCCAAATAAGGTCACGTTCTGAGACCCTGGGAATTAGTGCTTCAATTATCTTTTTTGGTGACACAATTCAACCCGTAACATGCCACCTGCCTCGAGAGATTGAAGGAGGCAGTCCTTTGTCATTGTTACAGGTAAGGCAAGAATCAGGGGAGATTTTAGCCAGAGACCTACTTTTAACATTCTGTGTGACGTCATTCAAATCTCTTCTCTCTGGACCTCAGTTTCCTCATCTACAAAATGATCTGTAATGTCTTCCCAGATGTAAATCCCACAACTCCTTGACTCTAAAGCTCTGAGGTTTTGAGTCTGGGGACCTAGGAGAGCTGTGGAGCTACTAACAGACATGGGAAAGTCAGGAGGGAAAGCCACTTTGGGGGTCAGAAGCTTCCTCTAGGTTCTGTCCCTCATTTGGGAACTCAGCTCCCTTCTCCTCGTGACCAGGACCCTGGAAAGTCCCAAGCATTTTCTATCCCCATCCCCTGCGCCATCACCCCTACCTTAGTGAGGCTCAGAAGGAGGGACGGTTGCTATAAATAGCACCCTGGAATCAAAAGGCCCTCTTCCTGTGCAGGAAACACAGCGGCCTAATGGAGGCAGGAAAAAGGTGTTTCCGAAAGAGAGGCCAGAAAAGGGAGGGGCAGTGGGGATTCGGGAGTCAAATGGGTTCCCGGGTGCTGGAGCAAAGGTGCTGTGAAGACAGATGGGGGGCGGGGGTCAGGGGCAGATTTAGTGACAGCTTCTGGGGTACTTACTTGAGGTTTGCCTGTCTGGAACCCCAAGAGAACACCCTGTGGAAAAGGCCCAAGAGGTGTTTGGGCTGGGAGACTTAGGATTTCAGGTCCCAAAGTAGGGGTTGAAAATGCCACATTCATTAATTCACTGATCCATTCATTCATTCACTAGATATTAGCCACAGCTTAGGACTGTCCTAGGTCCTAAGGACAAACAGTATAATGCTCTTTTATAAAAAATAGTCTGAGACCTGGAGCAGTGGCTCATGCCTGTATAACACTTCAGGAGGCCAAGGTGGGTAGATTGTTTAAGCCCAGGAGTTTGAGACCACCCTGGGCAACATAGAGAGTCCCTATCTCTACAAAAAAATAAAATAAAATAATTAGTCAGGCGTGGTAGTGGGTGCCTGTAGTCCCAGCTACTCGGGAGGCTGAGGCAGGAGACTTGCTTGAACCCGGGAGGCAGAGGTTGCAATGAGCTGAGATCGCACCACTGCACTCTAGCCTGGGCGACAGAGGAAGACCCGGTCTCAAAAAAGAAAAAAAAAAAAAAAGTCTGGTCAGCAAACCAGTGATTACACCCCAGTTGTAAGAGCTCAGGACAGTGGGGGGATAGTGGAGGGACTGTAACCCCTGGAGGAGCAGGAAGGGCCTCTTAGGAGGTGAATTCCTCCTCCTGGACTTGCAGGAATTAAGTCAGGCAAAGACTGAGTATGGAGGGGAGGGAACTGGGGGGCCTTCCAGGCAAGGGGTGAAAAATACTTGGACTCTTCCCCTCTGCTGTCCTAGCCCCAACCGTAGTCCAACCTGGGCCAGCAGCAGAGGTCTAAGGACCAGCCCTGTCCCCTCCAAGGCTTGCCACCAGTCCTTGGGACCTCTCTGGAGAAATGCCCCTCTCTTCGCCAGTAAGGAGCACCATCCTCCAAATGCCTGTGTGGAAAACCGGTCTCAAGCGCCCTCTCACTGGAGAGCCCTAGAAAATCATTAGTGTTCCCCCCTGTAAAAACAGGGGCTTAATTCTACAGGCAAATAGCTCAGGCAAAAACTCAGACCAGTAGACTCCGTCTCTGGTGCAGAGGAGGAAGATGAGTCAGCCAGGGTCCCGGGAACTCTGACTCCATGATCCTGCCAGACCACAGTGCCCCCCTGGAGGCCTGGAGGGGACTGAGATGAAAATGAGCTGCTGTTTCTGTTAGGAAGCGCCAGGGAAGTCCGCTTGGGTGTCAAGTTGAAGATTTCTATGCATTCCCACGGCACCAACCGTGATGGTGAAATGCCACATTTCAGCCCCCATCATTCAGCCAGATTGGATTGTGATTGGTACCTGAGGCAGGATCCCAATGCCCTCCGAGGGGCCTGGGTGAATTTCAACTTCGGTGCTCCTCCTTCTGTGAAACAATGGAAGAGATTTTGGAAGAAAGGCAAAGGGTTGGGGGATGTGCTTGTCCAATGTCCTTCAGCACAGCCCACAGGACAGCCTTCAGTTGTGTCCTGAGGCTTGTGTGCCCAGTCACACATGCAACAAATTAGGGGCCCGCCTTAGGGCTTGATTCCAGGACATATACTCCCCATGGGGAGATCACTTACCAAGCTGCACTGTGGCCCCAGAGGTTCCCCTGGGTTAGTCTTAGAGAGAATTAAAGTCAGAAACCACCCAGCATCCCCCAAAACACTTAACTACCACTTCCAAATTAGCACCTTCCTCGCTGGTAATCAAATTCTAGGAGACAGTTCCTGATCTTCCCAGTTTTCAGGTGGGTTAACTGAGGACCGGCTTGCCCACACCACTTAGGCTAGATAGAATAAGTAATAAAAGCTCAGAAATAACTGGCTGGGATCCAGCCCGTTTAATGTAATAATGCTGAGAAATGTCAAACGTGGTTTTGTTCCAATAGGAGTGGAAGGGATGAAGAGAGACAGGAAGAAAGCACTCTGTGTAGTTTCTGGAGTTGGCTGTAGAAGGACGAAAGGACTCCTCAGGGGCTGCAGAAAGGAAGCCGTCTGTGTACTGGGCGGTGACTGAGCTGTGCATGGAGCCCTGCGCAAGGGGCTTGGAGGGGCAGGAAGGAGGAGGCCTGGCCTCCAAAAAACAAAAACAGAAACCAGGGATAATAAGGGCCAAATAGCCGGGCACTGTGGCTCACGCCTGTAATCCCAGCACTTTGAGAGGCCGAGGCGGGCGGATCACGAGGTCAGGAGATCGAGACCACGGTGAAACCCCGTCTCTACTAAAAATACAAAAAAAAAAAAAATTAGCCGGGTGCCATGGCGGGCGCCTGTAGTCCCAGCTACTCAGGAGGCTGAGGCAGGAGAATGGCGTGAACCTGGGAGGCAGAGATGCAGTGAGCCAAGATTGCACCACTGCACTCCAGCCTGGGCAACAGAGCGAGACTCCGTCTCAAAAAAAAAAAAAAACAATAGTACGAATAAGGGTGAAACAAGGCCGGGCGCGGTGACTCATGCCTGTAATCCCAGGACTTTGGGAGGCCAAGGCGGGTGGATCACAAGGTCAGGAGATCGAGACCATCCTGGCTAATACGGTGAAACCCTATCTCTAAATAAATAAATAAATAAATAAATGAGCCAAGCGTGGCTGCGGGCGCCTGTAGTCCCAGCTACTCGGGAGGCTGAGGCAGGAGAATGGCATGAACCCGGGAGGCAGATCTTGCAGTAGGTGGAGATTATGCCACTGCACTCCAGCCTGGGTGACACAGCAAGACTCTGTCTCAAAAAAAAAAAAAAAAAAAAAAAAGAAGAAGAAGGGTGAAACAGAACTGATTTTTATCCTGCTGCCTCTTCCTAGCTGTGCACCTCATGCATATTATTTATCCCCTCAATGTTTTCATGCCTTTGTAGGGGCCAAGGGAAAGCTTTCCCACCACCCTCTGAACCTTCACTGAAAATAAACTGACAACATGTAGATAAGAGAAAAAGCCGACAAATTTATTTAATGCACATAAGCTCATGGGAATCACAGGAGAATGGTCACTCTATAACCCAGTGAGGTCCAGAGGCTTATATACCCTTCTTCATAGGGGAAGGGGAAATGTAGGCCATGTGGCCATTTTGAGGGGTAGTCAGTGATTTTTCGGGGAAATGAATGAACCCAATGCTCAGATAGTGTTTAGTAAATCATTCTCTTCGGGCATTGAATGGAACCAAAGAATGAACACTGGTTTGGGACAACATTTGTCTGGGCTCTAGGTGTGGTGCTTTTTCTTTGTTTGTTTTGAGACAGAGTCTCGCTGTGTCACCCAGGCTGGAATGCAGTGGCACAATCTTGGCTCACTGCAACATCTGCCTCCTGGGTTCAAGCGATTCTCCTGCCTCAGCCTCCTGAGTAGCTGGGATTACAGGTGCACGCCACCACGCTGGCTAATTTTTGTATTTTTAGTAGAGACGGGTTCTCACCATGTTGGTCAGGCTGGTCTCGAACTCGTGACTTCGTGATCCACCTGCCTCAGCCTCCCAAAGTGCTGGGATTACAGGTGTGAGCCACCTCACCTGGCACAGGTGTGGTATTTAATTTTCAGTCTCTTCCTCTGTGATACGAGTTTTAATCTTCTATGGTTCATAAAACTTCAGGGAGGGAATCAAAAGCAATTGTGTTCCTCTGTGGGGTCTGGTTTCTAGGAAGATAAGAGAATTCCAGAGAACAGCCTTATCCTGTGCTTTGAGAAAGATGGATGATTGAGAGACAGGGGTTGGGGTGGGGGAAGTCAGAGAGACCTTGAGTCTGCTTCTTTAGTTCAGCATGTCAAAGGGCCATATTACGGGGTATCGTTTTCTGAGCCTGAGCACCTTCATCTGTAAAATGGGAATAATTTTAACCTAGCTCATTGGATAACTTTGTTCACAAGGATTGAAGGAGATAATGCATATAACACCTTTAGCACAGCACCAGGCATATGGAAAGGAGGGGTCATTGATAGCTCTTGACCTTCTGGAGCCCAAGTTTCCCCCTCTGTAAATTGGGGGTTATTTGTGGTCCTTACCGGCTTGCTGAGAGGCTTCCATGAATTGTGGTTATAAAGGGCCTGGCTATGAAATAGATGCTCAATAAATGTTTCCTGCCCTTGAGAAACTCCCCATCCATTTGGAGAGACCAGAAGCACACCCTTGGAGGATCTGACACTGGAGACTCACACATAAACCACCAGGAACACTGCTCTTCCAACAGTTGCTGCTTTTAAGCCTCTTGTGGGTTGGGGGAGGCTGAGGGTCCTTAGAGTTAGGGCCGGGAGCAGGGTTTTGATGGAGGTGAGAAGCTTGGTCCCAGAGGATGGTCGAGGTGCCATGCATGTGGGCAGAGGGCAGCAAAATTGTCCATTGAAACACTGATCGATGAAGCTGGAGTGTGAGGAAAGGGAAGGCCTGTTATCCCAGAGCTGTGGACGGATTAACCCCCTTTCTCCTGTGCAGGTTTCATTTAGCAGCCCTTAAGAACAGTGCAGTGTCCATCCACTTCTCTTTGGACAGAACCCCGGGCCATCCGCCAATAGGTGCTTAATAAAGGCGGTGTAGAGGGATTCTGGGAAGGAGGAAGAATCTGGTTCAGCCTTTGTCTGCATGGCCTTGCATCTTCCTGTTGCCACCACGAGAGGGTGCAGTTGCCCAGCAGAACCCAACCCGATCCCCACGCCCTCCTCCCCTATGCAGGCAGATGGCAGCTCTGCATCTTACGGGCTGGGGAAGCAGGCCCCACACGCACGTGTCCCCTCCTTCTCAGACTGGAAGAAAGTCGGGGTGAGAGGCTCCGGCTGGGGCTGTCCTGTACTGTGCGGGAAGCCGGGCAGGGTAGGGCGGCGGAGGAAGTTCAGAGGCTGGGAAGAGTAGAACTGTATCTCTCTGTGTGTCGTGTTTGCCTCCGCCTTGCCGGGTGGTATCAGAAAAACTCTCCTATTCTTCATTTAGGTTCCATCTTCTATAAACCACTCCCCTCCTCACCAAAAACCAAGATTCTTGCTTTCTCTCCTGTAGCTTTCATTTTTTCAGAATGTAAAACCCATTACGGATCTTGCGTGATAGGGTGTGGGACAGGCTAGAATGCTATTAGATGGCAAGAGCAAAAGGTCAATAATTTCTCAGCCTGGCTGCTGCTGCTTATGGAATCTTCTCCCCTTTGGGTTATGGGCCCCTTAGCCAGCCCCAGCCTCCCCTCCATCATCAGCATATCCCTCCTGCCAGGCCAGGACGACTTGCCCCATTGAAGATCCCAAACTACTAGTGGTCTAGCCTTGGCCATCCTGGTGTGGTGACCAACAGGCAAGAGCCCAGTGACCCTGCATCTGGGGTGGTTTGGGGTGCCAGAGAGAAGCAGAGGAGGAGCTGGAATTGGCAATGGACTCTTAAGTTCCTTGCCAGAGCTCTTGCCCCACAGCAGGCCCTGAGAAGCAGGATATTTAATGAAATCCTGTCTCCCAGTCCTTCAATGCCCAAGTTCCCGTGGAAAGACAGTGATGTTGGTACAGATGTGCGTCTCTGTTGCTGCGTGGCAGCATTTTTATCTCCTCTCTCTGCAGAGCCCCTTCCCTGGGACTGAGGAGCCACAGAAGGCTTTGGGATCAGTGGATCCTTGCCGTGAGCCGAGACCTCCCAGAGCTCCAGCACAATGACAGGAAGGCCAGCCTGCTGTTCCAGGCCAGCCCTGGGTGCCACAAAGCAGACAGTGGGCTCAGGGAACATAGTCAGCGTTTCCGTTGCATTCACCACCACCATCGGCTTTCCCGTGGTGTGCAACAGTCGCTACTCTTTCCACAGGTCCCGGGGAGTGTGTTCATCCAGTGACTAGCTTGGGGCCAACTTGGGGTGGGGCTTTGGTTTCTGAACCTTTTCTCCATGAGACCCCAAAAAGCCCCTGCCTTGACCACAGCTTGCCTCTGTGGTGGATGGGACCCCTTGCTAGTGGAGGATGGGAGCTCCTTTGTGAGTTCTTCTCTTTGTTTTTTAAAGAGACAGTCAGCAGTCCCTCTTGCTGCTGGGACAGTGGGATATTGTCAGTCAATGAAGTAGTCCTAAGTGTAGTAATTTTTAGTATTGTGAGAATAGTGATTTGCAATAGGAAACAAGAGCTAGCTCCCAGCCTAAAAGGTGATGTGGGAAAAGAAGGTAAGCGAATCTGCCCCATCACATGTGGTGTTACGCAAAAGCAGGATGTGGGAGCTACACAGATCTGAGTTCAAATCCTGGTTCTGTTACTTACTAGCTGGGTAACTAAACAGGGTGTTTTAGTTTCCTTGACTGTAAATGAGGTAATTGTGAGAATTAAAGAAGATTAAACCTATACAGTAGCTGGCATATGCTAGACACTCAATAGAACTTAGTTTCCTTCACTTTCATTATCCATGTTTCTAGATTTTTCTTCCTTTTTTTCTGGACATTGGAAGCTCCCCATGGATACGGAATTTTTTCCCTATTAGGCAGTAGGGTTCCTGTGGGCAGGGTTCTGTCTGTTCCATTAGTGTAGGATCTGGTTAAGGACAAGGCTGTATTCCCTGCTCAGCCTGGGGCCTCCATGAGATTAGGAACTGTGCCTTGCCCATCAGCCTGGGAACTCCCTGCAGGCGGGGGCTCTGTTCCTCCATCAGGTCACCCACCGTTCAGGGCCCTTAGGCAGTAAGCACTGTCACAGCATGAGACTATCAATGGTTGGAACAAAGGCACCCAGTTAGTTTTAGGTTTGAGAATCAACCAAGGAGACCAAGGAAGTTCTGAAGGTATTTTTCTATTTATTTATTTATTCTTATTTATTTATTTTTTGTTTTTTTAGAGACAAGGTCTTGCTCTGTCACCCGTGCTGGAGTGTAGTGGCACCATCATAGCTCACTGCAGCCTTGGACTCCTGGGCTTAGGCCGTTCTCACACCTTAGCCTCCCAGGTAGCTGAGACTACAGGCACACACCACCATGCCGGGCTAATTTTTTTTTTTTTTTTTTGTAGAGACAGTGGGGTTGGGAAATTTCACTATGTTGCCTAGGCTGGTCTCGAACTCCTAGGCTCAAGTGATCTTCTGACCTTTCAGCCCCCAAAGTGCTGGGATCATAGGCATGAGCCACCAAACCCAGTCTGAAGGTATTTTTCTAAGGTCAAGTATGCCCCCCGACCTTGAGTCCTAGTTGGTAGAAAGCATTTCCGAAGTGGAGACATCTGGAGGGCAGATGTGAAGTTGGCTGGGATGGGTGAAAGTCTGGAAGGCTTCAGATTCCAGGCTCCATGACTCACTCCTCCATCGCAGCAAGCCCTCAGCAGCTGGGCCTCCTGAGCCTTGGGCAGGACAGGGTTGGTGGGCCAGGCCGGGGTAGGCAGTGGTCCTTTGCCTTGGACACAGCTGTATGGTCTGAAAGGATCCTGGCAGGACTGATCACTTTTGAAACTGCTTTCTGAAAGCTCCAAGCTTCTTTCTGAGTGGAGCTTAAGGTGTCATATTAAGCAGGTCATTCTAGGACTGTATGAGAGCAGAATGTGGCATCTCTTTCTGTTTTAGCTTGCAGGGTACTTGTAGGCGGTTGGTGCTCTCCTGGGCCTGGTGGATGGAGGGGAGCAGGCAGGGAGGGGTAAGGCAGGCCCTGCCTACAGAGTCTGTCAATAGGGAACCAGCGAGTCACCAGAAGTCTGATGCCTCAGTCCAGATCCTGGATGCTGTTGGATCACGGGCTCTGTCTGAACATCAGTTTCCTTTTCTGAAAAGTGAGGATGATAACAGCCTAGGACGGCGGGTGAATCAGTGAGGTAACACACAGGAACATGCATAGTAAACAGTTTTTGCCAGAGTGGGTGGTTATGAGTATTTAGGGTGGCCTAAGCCTCCCGATTGAAATATCCTGGCTTTTTGTCAAGTCCTAGGAGAGGATGTGTGGGGGAAGCTACAGACTAATGAAGAGGTGACGGGGTCATCAGAGGGTGCAGACGTGCTTAGCAAGCTGGTGGTGCGACTCAGGGCTCGCTGCCCCTGGTCACGCTCCTCCTGTGCATCCGCAGCAGCGGGAAACATTTGTCCTCAGGACACAGCCCCTCAAAGAGCGTCTGGACACCGGGATCCAGCCTGGATGGCAGAGGGGGTGTTAACTCGTCCCATAGGTGCTACTGACCCACCACGATGTTTTTTCTGGTGTATCATTCTGAGAGATGCTGGAACTGGGCCCAGAGAAAAGCATATGAGACCACAATCCCCAAGACGCTGCTGGGTGGGGTACCCCACGTGTCTGCTTCAAGTGCCACAGGTGCAGCAAGGAAAGCCTACGGGATCCCTCCACATCAGAAGGAAGGAAGAACCCAGAATCTGGAATTGGATGCCAGGAGCTTGAGTTCTGGGCCTGATGTGACCACGTGGGGGCCTTGTGGCTGACACCCCACTTCTCTGAGCCTCAGTTTTCTCATCAGCAAAACGAGGGCATGGATTTCAATGTGTTATTTTAGGGAGAGAATGAGGTAAATAAACAAATAGGAATTGATTGGTTTTCTAGGCTGCTGTAACAAATGACCACAAACTTAGTGTCTTAACACAGATTTATCTTACAGTTCTGTACAGCAGAAGTCCTACAAGGTGTCACTGGGCTAATTTCAAGGTGTCAGCAGGGCTTTGTTCCTGCCTGGAGGTTACAGGGGAGAATCTGTTTCCTTGCCTTTTCCAGCTCCTGGAGGCCACCCTCAATCTTTGGTGTGCGGCCCCCTTTTTCCATCCTCAAAGTCAGCAACAGCAGAACAAGTCCTTCTCATGCTGCCATCTCGCTGCTTCTCTGCAGCTCGGAGAGGTTCTCGGCTTTTAAGGACTCGTGTGATTAGATGGACTCACTTGCATAATCCAAGATACCCTACCCGTTCCAAGGTCTTTAATCTTAATCACATCTGTGAAGATCCTTTTGCCACTTATGGTAACATCTGCGGCTTCTGAATAAAAGGGAATGGGTATCTTTGGGGTCCGTTATTCTGCCTACCACAGGGAACACTAATGGTTCCTATCACACTGGATTGCTGGCAGGAATAAACACATGTTTAAAAAAAAGGTAATATATGTAAGGTGACTGGCACACACTAAGTGCTCAATAAATATTTAGTTACTGCTGTCATCATTACTACATAAACCATGTGGTGCCTTATAAATGCTAGTTATTGATGTATTTTTCTAAATAAGAAAGTAGAGGGCCTAGTTTCTGCTGGGCTCATTGTCACTCTCCCTTCCTGTGCCTCGGTTTCCTCCGCCATCAGAGGAGAAACTGACCCTGCTCTTGGCAGCTCACACTCCAGGCCTAGGAGGCACACAAAGTTTCCCTTGTGCTATGTGAGGGCGGCTGCCAGCAGCGGGCACGGGGCCCGGCCCACGGCTATCCCAGGGACGTGGTATTCACTGAGATCACAAGGGAACAGAAGGGCCCCTTCTTTGGAGGGCAGAGAGGTTCCAAGTGGATCCCTGCAGGAACTGAGCCCCCTCTGTGGGAAAGAATTGCCTCCGTTGTGAGGCAGTATCGCTATTTGCAAAGCGTTTTACAATCATTTTTATTAGCAGAGCCCCTGAGACCTGAGGATAATAGAAGGGCTGTCACCCACCCCCTGCCTCTCTGGGGGAAACTGAGGCCCACACAGTTGAAGGCAGGACCCCAGGCCACATGATGAGGTGGATTTGACCTCCCAGGGGCCTTGTGGCTTCGGACCAGCATTTTATCCCCGGAGGCGCCAGACTTTCCCCAACCCCTAGTCACTGAACTGAACCAAAAATTAACACCCAAATGCCCTTCAGCACCTCCCTCTCAGACTTTTCTTTAAAAGACCAATTTGAAATGCAGCCACCCTCTTGCATGTCAAGGCTGGCACTGGTCCTTTCTTTCAGATCCTGGCTGCTTCTCCTTCCCCGCCAGCACTGAGCTCTCCCCATCACTTCCAGACTCCTTCCTGTGGGCTCCAGCGGCCTCCCCGACACTCTACCCCACCTCCCAGGTTCCTCCCGACGCAGACACCGACATGTACACCTTTCTGATGGTGACGCTTGCCCACCTCTTTCAGGGAGAGGCAGGCCACTTCTCCTGGGCATTTCTCTTGCTGGCTCTGATAATCACTCTCCAGACCCCATGAAATGCCGGCAGCTCCAGCCACACCCCGGTTCACTTTGGAGGCCTGCTTGAGGGTCACCGCCTCCAGGAAGGCTTCCCCCTGAGCCCACCACTGCTACCCACCCCTGTGCCCTCCCCTCTGGGCTCCACCAGTACCCAGTGATATTGCTCAGGGTGCACACCGTCAGCTGTTACAGGCCTTTCTCCCCTCGCTCAGCACTTAGCTTGTATTCCCCAGGCAGGGGCTGTGTCTCTCCCATCAGGCAAGAGCTCCCTCGGGAATACTCCAGAACACAGCCCCTGGAGTTCTCGGGCTGTTCCAGAACTCAGTACTTTCTCTCCCTGCCCACCCACAACACACACAGAACCCTTCGAACCCTTCTTCCCTTGGGATGACGCTGTTGGATCACAGAGGGCACAGGTGTCCCATCCATGGCTCCCTTTTCCCCCTACATTTTAACTAGTGCTGTTTTTTCCCCCCGATTAACAAAGCTTATCATAGAAAAATAGAAAAGCTTGAAGTAGCCACAATCCCCCACTCCAGAAGCAAACACTGTTAACATTTACTTCTAGGTTTTTTTTTTTTTTAAGGCAAGTTTGTCTACACTGTTGAGATCATACTCTGCCTACCATTTTGTATTTTTGCTTTTTTGCTTAATATTATCTCAGATGTTTTTCTATATTGATCAAATCTCTGTACACATCATTTTAAATATTCTGTCATATGTATGTACCATAATTTGCTTAACTATCAGTGATTCTCTCCTCATTTATAATCCCCAAACCACAGGGCGCTGACTTCCTCAGGCAGTGTTTTGGAATAGTTTGTCCCCTCCCACCCCCATCCCCAGTCACCGGAAGACAAAAGAAATGACCAGCTGCTCTTCACAGGACTCTGATTAGGATCTTGAACTGGGTGGCGGTTGGAAATCAGTATCACACCCTCCCCACACCCTGTCCCTTCCTGCCTGACAAGATGGGAAAGCCATCAGCTGCAGGGGGGAGCGGACAAACATCCCCACCCTGTACATAGGGAACAGGCTTCTGTTGGTTCAGGGGGTTACCTCTGTTGTTTTTTCTGATGGGGCTGTCCACAGGCACGAGGGCATTGGCTGGGCCAGAGGAGCCTTGTCCTGCCAGGTTACCTGGGTCAGAGCCCGTGCCGGAGGAGCTGGGCCGCCAGGTGAAGTGCTCAAGAGGCGGGAGAGCTGCATCGGGATGGAGTCTGCACAACACCCAGCTGCAGGACTGAGGCGAAGGGAGCCAGAGCTCAGCCACCCTTCTTGGTTCTACTGATACCATTGCTCAGGGAGGCATCTCAGGGATCCATAAGGTCTAACTGAATCAGTAATGAGACTCTACTGTGTGTATAGACAATGTTGATGTGCCCAAGGCTGTCAGAGGCACAGGGAGATGGAACTCACAGTGTCCTGGGATCTCTGTTCCAATCCAGCGTGGCCAGGGTCTACCTGCCACTGCTTTGTGGAGGAAGGTGGAGATTGTCTCTCCAACAGCACAGACAGGTCTACCCATGAGAGACTATGGCTTTCTCCCAAGCCGTAGGTACCTGCCTTCCCAGTTGTGTCAGTACCCAAAACCCCAAAGCCTTGCATGTCTATATTTGTGAGGCCCCTGGCTGCATATCGAGAATGTCCTTTCTCTATGTGGCACCGAGCAAGGGTAACTGACCCAAATGAAGATCGACCCTAGGAGACAGAGCCTCATGGGTGCTTTAACCAGCTGTGTGTCCAGTTGTGTGCCATCATCTCCCCTTCGCCAAGACCCTGCCATGCAAACTGAGTACGTAAACTGCCTCTGAATGCCTGGGAGCCACATAGGCAGAGGCTGCCTGGGCTGTGTACTTAAGGAGTAACTGGAGTGCAGGCATCCTGGGCTGACAGTAAAAGGAGGCTGTGGGCTAGGGGGAAAAGGAAATGGGGGGCAGCTGCGGAGCACTTCCCACTGCTCCTCCAGCTTGGTTCTGGGCTGGCATCAGAACAAGCCCCTTGCTTGTGGGCAGCTCTTCTTGTCCCTAGCTGACAGTTTCCAGTGGGTAGATCTGGGCTGCCAATCCCAGAATCCTGGAACCCTGGCTTGTCTGTTTCCTGTAACACCCAAAGCCTACTTGTTAACGGAGCGTCAGCACTCCACCGCCACCACCATCGCCACTTCCCGGGGCTGCGTCCTAAATTCTTGTTGGGTGCTGTATCTGTATCTGTTCCCTCTGAGTTTTGGGCGGTGGTATGTCTGGCCACAACTAGGTCCAGTGCAGTTTGTGTGAGGGGTGGCTGCGTGTACACACATGACCCCAAACATGCTGGCCGCCTAGTGCCCCCAGGCAGATGTGAGTTTGATACAGTCTGTGGCAATTAGGCATGTTGTTTTACCTCTTTGGACCTCGGTTTTCTCGTCTGTAAAATGGAAATGTTAAGCACTCCTACCTCATGAAGTTGTTGTAAGGATTCAATAATATAATAAATATAATATAATATAATATAATATAATATAACATACTATAATATAAACAATGCGTCCTGTCCCACAATATGTGCTCAGGAAAGAGGGCTCCATTGCAAGGGTCTCTGGGTCCTCAGGCTGCTCACCGACTCCCTTTTCTTTCCCAGGGTGTCTGTTTGGTCTAAAAGTTCAGATGTGCCTCCTGCGTGCACAGAAGTTTGGTCAGTGGGCTTGAATGGCAGGTCCTAGGGAGGAAGGTCAGACTGGGAAGGTCAGACTGGGTGGTCCAGGAGCCTGGAGCTCTTTGCAAGTTGGGGCCACTTCAGTTCCCCACTCCTCTCAGCTGCTTCCTGTTAGCAGGACACCCAGGGAGAAGCGTGTTTCCTCCTTGCTCTGGGCAAACCCAGGCCACTCCCCCAGCCCCTAGGACTTCTGTTCAGAACCACCAGCAGCCCTGAGGACAGCACAGAGCTGACCAAAGTCTCATCCAGGTGTGAAAAGCCAGCCCCTCCAGAGGTGCTCAGGCCCATGAAGGGCTAGGCTGATCTTGGGCTGGCTCCTGTGGCAGCTTCACTCCAGTGCAAGTCAGCCTGGCCACCTCCTGGTACATGAGGGCGACCAGCAGCTACAGCAGTTCACGGCTATGGCATGAACTCCCCTGATGCCAGGCCCAACCCAGAGCTCGCTTTGATTTGTGAAGGATTTTGATGTCCAAAATTAGCATCATCTTCAGCTCTTGAAACAAATGACTCCAGGTTAGTCAAAGCACACTGGTTTACCCAGCACCAGGGACACTGGAAGTGTGTCATGGACCCGGAGGCTGATCCTTGCATCCTTCATCTCTTCATCTTAGAGGTTCTCAAAGCCATCTTTCTGCCATCCTTCCCAGCTGAAATCATATAAGATGCTCCAGGTTGTCAAGGGTATGTCTGCCTTTTAAAAATGATCTAGGGAAGGTACAGTGATTCTGGGAGTGCCCATCTCTCTGCATCACTTTGCTGGGGCTGCACACAGAGAGGGACCCTGTGATCATGGGACTGTAGGGGTTCAGGATGAAACAGTTAGTAACCCCTGCATGAGGAAGCCCCTTGCAGTCTCTGCTGGTCCAGTTCTCTCCCTTTGCTCAACTGGACACCTTTTCCTAAGGCCACAGAGAAGGGGGAAGACAAAGGCTCTGGAAGCAGACACCCAGCTCTTGGGCTTCTGACTAGTGTGTGATCATTGACAAGTCAATTTACTTCTCAGTTGCTGTTTTACCTGTGAAATAATGAGAAAGACACCTCCTGCCCTGTCCAGCTCCTGGGGTTATTGTGAGGATCAAATGAGATAATGGAAGTGGAAATATTTTAGCTGTAAAACACCATTTTCATTTTATTTATTGTGATTAAGAAGAAGCACCACAGCCATCCAGGGTGAGCGCTTCTCTGGCCTCTTGTGTGCCCTGATTAGGCTGACCTGAAAAACACCAAACAAAAAAATCGGAGCAGGTGGAAGGAAACAGGCTCTCTCCCCACCTGGTTGGAGCCATGGCCCACATGCAGGCTGTGCCCAGGGCTGCTCTTCCTTCCCTTCTAGGGCAGACTCAGCAGACCCAAAGATCAAGCAACTGCCAGGGTCAGGCCCCTCCTTCCGGCCATCAGGAGAATGCTTGGCAAGACAGCCCTGAATTCTGTCCCTCTCTAGTTCCAGGGGCATCTGGTCACCACTCCCCACCATTGCCTCTCGCCCTGCAGGCCCAGTCAATGAGAAGTACAGGTCTGCTGATGGGAAAGGGTTGGCCAGCCAGCCAGCAGGCCTGCTCTGAGAGTACCTGTCCTTATGCGAGAATAGAGGATAATAGGTCCTCAGGGCTGGGTGTGGTGAAACCACCAGAGAGGCCAAGGAGATGCTTGCCTGGTCTCCCACCAGTGAGAAAAAAAAGCTTTTTCTCCCTGTTACAGCCTGGCCTATACTGGAGGGTCTTCCTGAGCTGGCTGAGGGCTGTGACCAGGGCCAGGGCTAGGGTATGGGGGAACCCCAGCAGGCACTCTCCCTTTTCTGCTCAGAAGAGGAACCAGGCACATTGAGTCTCCCTCACTTGGGATCTGTTCTCTCAGTGGCGGAGGCCTGTTCTCAGAAGCCCAGGTCTAGAATGTACCTCTGCACATTCTCCATCTCTGGAGCCTCAGACCTGACAGCATGGTCTATTTTCTACCATTAGCCCTGCAGCTGCCTCTGCTCTGCCGCTGACTCTGGTTGCTCATTGCTAAGGCAACAAAGCCATCTCGTTTCCTGAGCTTCATTGAATCTCAGCACCCATTTCCTCTGTGTCCACATCCACCCCTGCCAGGGTCGAGGTGTCCTGTGACTGCTTCTGTCCCTGCCAAGGGCTATATCAGCCCCACCGGGTCTGGTGGTCATTGATTTTGAAAGAGCAGAGTGGTCAGCATCCACAGTGAGCTGTGTGGACTTGCAGGCCCTGGCTCCTAGGTCTCTGGACTAGCCATTGGGACTAAGCACAATTGCCATCATGGTGTGATGAAGGAGAAGTCAGACTGACCTCTCTGAGCCTCATTTTCATCAGAAAGGGAAGGTAGTGTTGGGAGTTGCTGTGAGAATGAAGTGAGATAACGGATGTGATCATGTATGCAGGGTTCCTAGTACAGCACCTGACACATAATTGGTGCCCAATAAATAAATGACAGCTCCCTTTCCTACACAGTCGTGGCTTAATGTGCCTGCAGGCCAGGGTAGAAGATACATAGTGAGCACCTTCCACATTTGTTCCAGGTACTGGCAGGCTCCAGGCACCGGGGAATGCAGTCCCTGCTGTCAGGGAGTTTGTCACACAGCTGGGAAACCAGTCCCCGACCATGACGAGATCACAGACAAAGGGGACCATAGAGTGAGCACTCCGGGACTGTCCCTAGGTCTCTGGCTATGGGTGCCCAGCAGAACTGCAAGGGCCCCTTAATTATCCACAGTCAAGAACTGGAAGCCTGGCTAGGCGTTCTGTTTTGCCTAGAATTGCTTATTATGACCTTTTTTTCTTTTGCAGCAAATTTCCCTTCCTAATTTGGTTCTGTTTATCCCATTATTAAAGTGGGATTACATAGGAATTTAGCTGAAGTAAATGATCATCAATGTGTACAAAGATCTAGCTGCAAGAATGTTCTTGGCAAAATTGTTTATCACAGGGGAAGGGCACAGACAATTTGAGTGGGTAACAGTACCACATATGTTAATGATACTGTGGTATAACCATCTATTAATAGCGGAAAGGGGAATAGCTAATGTGCCTAATGCACCCATAAGGAATTGTTAAAGTTCACTCACTCAGTCATTCATTCATCTGATCCCCCATTCTGCTAACAGTCACTGAGCACCTTCCAGACAAAAGGCCTATACGAGACAGTGTTTTATTCAGGTTCCTCAGAGATGAGGATGTGGTCACAGATTAAGGGGGAAATTATGAGATTCATCATGGGATAGTGAGGAAACTAAGGAGCAGGGGTTTTTGGTCCTCCAGGTTGAGGCATGCGATAAGTGTGGTGGGCTTCTGCGGGGGCCACAGCATCTCCAGGCTACAGAACCCTGGGTCCTAAGCTGGCTTCCATAGTTCCCTGAGAGCAGCGTTGTGTGGTAGGCCAAGTTCAAGATCTGGAGTCAGGAGACTTGGATTCTAATTTATTTTCTTTCTTTTTCTCTTTCTTTTTCTTTTTCTTTTTTTTTTTTTTTTGAGACAGAGTCTTGCTTTGTCACCCAGACTGGAGTGCAGTGGCGTCATCTTGACTCACTGCAACATCCGCCTCCTGGGTTCAAGCAATTCTTCTGCCTCAGCCTCCCGAGTAGCTGGGACTACAGGCACGTGCCACCATGCCTGGCTACTTTTTGTATTTTTAGTAGAGACAGGGTTTCACCATATTGGCCAGGCTGGTCTCAAACACCTGACCTTGTGATCCACCCGCCTTGGCCTCCCAAAGTGCTGGGATTACAGGCGTGAGCCACCATGCCCACAGATTCTAATTTCTTTTAGCCTTTATCACCATCAGTGAAATGGGGATAGGAATGACTGTCTTACACCTTACCAGCAAGTCATCACAAGACTCAAAGGAGGCAGCTAAGTGGCCCGCTCTGAACCATGCAGTGGTTGACAACATAGATTAATCTTCATTGCTCAAGTAGATGCCCTGGGGTAGGGGTTGGTTTCCAGCTGTGCTGTTCTTGGGGATCGCTTCTCTTTCTGTCTCTGTAGCCATCTCCTCCCATGCTGTCCAACCCTGCTCCTTCCTACTCCATCTTGCCCCTGCCCATCTCACCTTCTAGAAGCTTGAGCCCAGCAGCCCAAGGTCAGCTCCATCTGAAACTGGTGTTGGGTGCAGCACACCAACATGGCACAAGTATACATATGTAACAAACCTGCACGTTATGCACATGTACCCTAGAACTTAAAGTATAATAAAAAAAAAAGATTAATCAAATTATCAACAAACTGTTAATTGTTTCTGCATTTAAAAAAAAAAAAAAAGAAAGAAACTGGTGTCATCACCGGGAAGGTTGCATGGAAGAGCCCTCCTTCAAAAGTAAATAATCAAACTTTGTTTAAAACCCTGACAATGTTCATTTGTGTTGATCAAGCTCAGATTGAATTATGCACAGGCACAGTGCCTGTCCCTAAGGAATTTACCATCTAGGCCAGACACCCTGACTAATTCAAAGGATGTACAGACGGCAGGACATCAAGTCGAGGCAGGCCACAGGGGGCTGACCCTGGAGTGCTGATTTCACAGAATGTGGCTGCTAAGTCCAGATAACGTTTTATCTCCTGATATGTGTGTGTGTGTATGTGTGTGTGTATGTGTGTGCATGTGTGTATGTGTGTGTGTATGTGTGTGTGTATGTGTGTATACGTGTGTGTATGTGTGTGTGTGTGTATGTGTGTATACGTGTGTGTGTGTATGTGTGTGTGTATGTGTGTGTGTGCACACACCTGTGTCATATTCACACTTTTTCAAGGGGAAAGAAGGAAGGAAGGAAGGAAGGGAGGGGAATAAAAACAAGTCTTTTTGAAGAGGAGCCATGTGACCCCAGGTAAACCCTCATGGGGCTCCTGCCCTGCCCTGCCTCTGCATGGGTTCTTCCTGACAGAGAGCTTTGTCCCCTCCCCTACATGTCTGTCACACACCCCCTCCCTGCCTCCTGTTTTGCAGTCAGGACCCTCCATCATGATAGAGGGGGGCCCGAATTGTCTTCTGCTCCAGGCCTGCCTGCTGTACCTATCTCCCAGGGTTCTTGTGATGAGTAAAAGAGCTAATACATGAAAAATATATAGAATGGTGCCAGGTACCTAGTAAACACTCAACAAAGATTATCTATTACTAATTGGTTTTGAGTCATGGACCCTCTTTGGGAATCTGATCAAAGCTGTGGGCATTGTGTCCAAAAAATGCACATTACATTCAGCTCAGGGGGTGCCTGGACCCCAAGTTAAGAATGCCTAGTCCCAACCTGGGCAACATAGCAAGGCCCCGTCTCTAAAAAAATTTTAAAAATTAGCCAGGCACGGTGGCACGTGCCTGTAGTCCCAGCTACTTGGGAGGTTGAGGCGGGAGGATTGCTTGAGCCCATGAGTTTGAGGCTACAGTGAACTATGATAGTGGTGGCACTGCACTCTAGCCTGGACATCAGAGTGCAGCCCTGTCTCTAAGAAAAAGAAAAAAAAGAACGAGTCTAAACAAACTGTAGAGTTCTATTTATAAGCATTTATTGAGCACTCTTGAGTGTGGAGGACTGGGCTGGGTACAGGGAAAAAATAAGAGGTGACCTCAGCCTCAGGCTATTCACCGTATAGTAAGGGAGAAAAGTCATGCACAGCTTTCTATAATCTAAAGTAAGAAGTGTTAAATCCCCACAGAAAGAGTTAGGTAAAATGCTGGGGAGTGTTGACAAGAGAGACATTCATTCTCTGGAGAGATCCAAGGTTGCTCCATGGAGCAAGTGGCATAAGAATTGGACTTTACAGGATGATGGGTTTGGGTTGAGTGGTCGTTAGCTGTGGGAAAGCACCAGGCAGAGGAGCAGGATGAACCCAGCACTCTGAGTCAGGGTGGGCAGCCCAGAGCCTGTGGTGGCCAGTCCCACCCTGGACCTCAGGTTTCCTGTAAGCAAGTAAAGGAACTCAACCCTGCTTAACGTCACAGAAAAAGAGCTCATTGGAGATCCCGGTAACTTACTGAGCAAGAGGGAAGGTTGCAGAACGAGGCTTGGGAAACCTGCAGCTTCCAAGGAAGACTGGTAGCCAGAACCACAGCTCAAGTCATGGCACAAGAAGCCTGTTCAGATCAATTCTGTTGCCACTGCCAGAAACTAGCTGGAGCCACCATTGCGCCTGCTACCACCACCATCACCAGCATTGGGAGCCCTGACCCTCCCTGCCTCTGTTTATCCTCTGCACAGACAGATTCAGTGTCTCAGGTGGAAGGAAGCAGAGCTGCGGGGCTTGTTGCCAGCTCACGCATTGCTCCGCCTCTGCTCAGACCAGGGTGCTCATGGCGCTTGGCTAGGGACGCATGGAAGACAGACAGTGCCAGAGGCCCCACACTCTCTAGCATGGGGAGAGGAAAGCTGCAAAGTGCCCAGGCCATTTCCTAATCCTTGCCTGGAAAAGCCGAAGATTTTCCAGCAGCTGACACAAAGGGCCCATCTTCCACCTCAATAGTGCTTTCTCCTTTGAAGTCCTGATGCAAGCGAATTGACATTTTTTTTGTTGTTGTTCTGATGTGTTTCTAACCCCTGGGACTCTCAGTGCTTCCCTTTTCATGGGAATGAGTTTGGGAAGCTGTTGGGGGAGGACCAGAGACAGAGACCTAAAGAGAGACAGATGTGTCTTCTTCAGGGCTCCTGGTGGACCCCCCAAGCCCATCTCAACCTGGTCCTTACTATCTTTCTACCCTTCTTGCCCTTCTTTCTCCTTGATCCTTTGTCTCTTAGTCTATTGGCCTATGAACTGCTGAGCTGTAGGATCTAGTCCTGTGCATTAGGGAATTTATAGCATGTTCAGTTCAACTCAGCCAGTATTTATTGACATCTGTCTTTGGGAACACCTAAATTCACTGGAGTTGGCAGATCTTGTATTGAATTCTGTTGAAGTATTCAGAACTGCATATCTACTTTAGGGAGGGGTGTCCAATGGGATGATGAAGGTGTTTGCCCTTAGGCTGCCCCCAGTCTGATGGAGGAAATGTTCAGGGGCCCCTTAGATTGGAAGGAAAATCCAAACCCAAACAAGGACAAATATCTAATGTCAAAAATTAACATGAGTCCTGGAGGAGCATGGAGTGGTGACATAACAAAATCTGAGGCCAATTAAGGACAGTTTCTTTGATAAAGTGTTTCTTGAGTTTATTATGAAGGAAGGAGGGAAGGGACAAATTATGAAGAGAGAGAGACTGTAGGCTAGAGCATCTATTTGCGTCTTGGTCCTTGATCACCGGGCATGGGGTATTTCTTCTCCAATTTCCTGTGTTCTTTCACTTACTCAATTACTCATTCGTGCATACTTTCCACAAATGTTGACTTTTATTAAACTTTTAGTTCTGAGACCATTGTAGATTTGCATGCAATTGTAAGAAACACCACAAAGGGATCCTGGATACCCTTTACCCAGCTTCCCCCAATGTTAACATCTTGCAAAACCGTAGTACAGTATCACAACCAGGATATTGGCCTGGCTACCGTAAAGATACAGAACAGTCGTGTCACCACAGGGATCCCTCGTGTTGCCCTTTTATAGCCACACCCACTTCTCTCCTGCCTCCACCTTTTCTTTGACTCCTGGCAACTACTAATATGTTTGCCATTTCTATACTTGTGCCATTTCAAGAATGTTACATGAATGGAATCATAGAGCATATTCCTTTTGGGAACAGTTATTTTTCACTCAGCATAATTCTGTGGAGATTCATCCAGGTGTGTGTATCAATAGTTCAGTCATTTCTGTTGCTGAGTAATATTCTATGATATAGATGTACCATAGTTTGTTTAATCGTTCATTATTGAAAGACAGGGATTGTCTCCAGTTTGGGGCTATTAAAAATAAGCTGATAAGCTGGGGATGGTAGCATGTGGCTGTAATCTCAACTAATCAGGAGGCTGAGGGAGGAGGATCCCTTGAGCCCAGGAGTTCAAGACCAGCCTGGGCAACACAGCAAGACCCTCTCTCTCAAAAAAAAAATAATAAAGCTAATATATTCATTCATGTAGAGGTTTTGGTGTGAACTTAAGTCTTCATTTCTCTGAGATATACAGTTGTTGGGTCATGTATTAGTTGCAAGTTAAATTTTTTAAGAAACTGCCAAGTCACTTTCCAAAGTGGGTATATCATTTTACATTTCTACCAGCAATGTATGAATCATCCAGTTTCTCTGCATCTCGCCAACATTTGGTGTTGTCATTGCTTTAAAATCGTAGCCCTTCTAATATGTATGTAGTAATATCTCCTCGTGGTTTTAATTTGCATCTCTCTAATGGCTAATTATTTTGAATTTCTTTTCATGTGCTTATTTAGGCATCTCTTTGGTGCTGTATCTCTTCACGTCTTTTGCCTATTTCCTAATTGAATTGTTTGGTTTTTGACGAGTTTTGTTTTGTTTTGTTTTGAGACAGAGTTTTGCTCTGTCCTCTAGGCTGGAGTGCACTGGTGCCATCACAGCTCATAGCCCCAACCTCCTGGCCTCAAGCAATCCTCCCACCTCAGCCTCCCAAGTGCTGGGATTACAGGTGTGAACCACTGTGCCTGGCCTGACTGTTGAGTTTTGATTGCTCTTTCTGTATTATAAGTGCTGGTTCTTTGCTCGATATGTGGTTGACAAATATTTTCTCCTATTCTGTATGTCTTTTCAACATTGTCACAGGGTCTTTTACAGAATGAAACATTTTAATTTTGAGGAAGTCTAATTTATCAATTTTTCCTTTTATGGATTATGCTTTTGTTATCAAGTCTAAGAACTCTTTGCCTAGTCCTAGATCCCAAAGATTTTTGAACTATTTTTTTCCTCAAAGTTTTATAGTTTTATGTTTAGTATTTAAACACACAATTCATTTGGGTTAACTTTGGCATGAGGTCTGAGACTTAGTTTTTGTTTTTGTTTTTGTTTTTGTTATGGATGTCCAATGACACCACCACCATTTGTTGAAAAAGCTGTTTTTCCTTCATTAAATTACTTTTGCACCTTTGTCAAAAATCCGTTGGACATATTTGTGTGATCTGTTTCTGGATTCTCTATTCTGTTCCTTTATGCTTGGAGAACTTCCTTTAGTCATTCTTTTTGAATAGTCCTTCTGGCAACAAAGTCTCTTAGTTTCCCTTCATCTGAGAATGTTCTTGATTTTTCCTTCATTCCTGAAGAATATTTTTACCGGGTATAGGATTCTGAGTTGACAGTTTTTTTCCCCCCAGCACTTGAAAAATATTGTGCCACTTCCTTCTGTCCTCCGTGGTTTCCAATGAGAAATCTACTGTCATTCGAATTCTTTCTACCTGTAGATTGAAGGTTTCCAGTTTCTCTGCCTGCTTTCAAGATTGTTTCTTTGTGTTTAACTTGCAGATGCTTAATTTGTGCTTTCCTTAGGTCTATCTTGTTTGGCATTTGCTCAGATTCTTGAATCTGTGGGTTTATGTCTCTTGCCAACTTTGGAAAGTTTTCAACTATTTTTTCTTGAAGTACTTTTTTAGCACCATCTTCTTTCTTTTCTCCTACCAGGACTTCAATAACATTAAAGTTCGATCTTTTGTTATAATCCCACAGGTCCCTAAGAATCTGCTCTGCTTTTTGTTTTGGTCTCTTTTCTTTCTGTTGTTCATATTGGTTAATTTCTATTGTTCTATCTTCCAGTTCACTGATTGTTCTCCTTAATTCTACTGTTGATCCCATCCACTGAGCTCAACACTTCAGTTATTGTATTTTTCAGTTTAAAATTTTCCATTTGGTTCTTCTTTATAACTTCTATTCTTTGTTCTTCATTATCCCTGGGCTAGGGGTAGAAGTTTCAGCCCCCTACTTGGTCTCCAGGGGAACTGAGCTGAGGGTGGCTTATCTCTGGGCAGTAGTGAAAGTTCTGTCTCTCCACTAGGCCTCCTTTACACCACACTGTAGGAAGGGGGAAGGGTGCCTTATTACTGCTAGGTGAGGGTGGAAGTCCAGGCTCTGCATATGGGCTCCACTGACAATGAATGGCCTCATTACCAGAAGGAGGGGATGCAAGTTTGGGCTTGCTACTCAGTCTTCTCTGACACCACCCTGGTGGGGTTGTTGGGCACCTCATCACAGCCTGGTGAGGGTGGACTGTAGGCTCCCCACTTGCCCTTCACTGCCCTGGATGAAAGTGGGAGCCACAGTTTTTCCTATGGTGTTTGGCTGGAGTGAACCATCTATCATCTAAAAGTTTGAACAACTATCATCGTTCACATTTTATCATTGAACAACTATCATCTAAAAGTTTTCTGGTCCGGGCATGGTGGCTCACACCTGTAATCCTAGCATTTTCAGAGACCAGGGCGAGTGGATCACCTGAGGTCAGGAGCTCAAGACCAGCCTGGCCAACATGGCGAAACCCCATCTCTACTAATAATATAAAAATTAGCCAAGCGTGGTGGCACATGTCTGTAATCCCAGCTACTCAGGAGGCCGAGGCAGGAGAATCTCTTGAACCTGGGAGGTGGAGGTTGCAGTGAGCCGAGACCATGCCATTGCACGCCGACCTGAGTGACAACAGCAAAACTCTGTCTCCAAAAATAAAAATAAAAAATAAAGAGTTTTCTGTCTTTCTGAGCTGCCAGTTTCCTGGTCTTTGGCTGGAGAAAGAGGCTTTTGTTGAGGGTTCTTTTGTTTGCACCCATTGGCATTTCTGGGTTAATGACCTCTTCAGCTCCAAGTCTGGAATTTATGAGGAAAAAAACAAACAAACAAACTCACAGACCTCATCGCCATGTTGTTCCTTGAGTCTCAAGGTCCCTACCACATCCACCTTTTTTTTTTCTTTTGAGACAGAGTCTCACTCTATCATCCAGGCTGGAGTGCAGTGGCACAATCATGGCTTACTGCAACCTGCCTCCCGGGTTCAAGCAATTCTCGTGCCTCAGCCTCCCGAGTAGCTAGAATTACAGGCATGCACCACCACGCCTGGGTAATTTTTGTATTTTTAGTAGAGACAGAGTTTCACCATGTTGGCCAGGCTGGTCTTGAGTTCCTGGTCTCAAGTGATCTGCCCACCTCGGCCTCTCAAAGTCCTGGGATTAAGACATGAGCCACCGTGCTTGGCCCCAATCTACCTTTTTATCTCCACCTTTCAGAGTCTTCTTATGTTTGCTTTATATATGATGTCCAGGGTTTTTAGTTGTAAGTACAACTTATTGAGAGGAATAAGGAAAAGTTATTGTATTAGGGTTCTTCAAAGAAACAGACTGATAGGATATAGAAATAGATACACGAGAGGGGATTTACTATGGGAATTGGCTCATGTATTTTTGGAGGCTGAGAAGTCCCATGATAGGCTGCCTGCAGGCCGAAGGACCAGGGAAGCCAGTAGCACGGCTCACTCCAAGTATAAAGGCCTCAGACCCAAGCAAGCCAATGATGTAGTTCTTAGCCCAAGGCCAAAGGCCTGATAAACTGCGGGGAAGGGTGGTCTCTGGCACAAATCCCAGAATCCAAAAGCCAGAGAAGCTGGAGTTCTTGATGTCCAAGGGCAAGAGGAGAAAAGTGTCCCAGCTCCAGGAGAGAGAGCAAATTCACTTTTTTGTTCTGCCTTTTTGTTCACCCTGGGCCCTTAGCGAATTGGATGGTGGCTGCCCACGTTTTGTGAAGACGGATCTTCCTTACTCAGTCCACTGACTCAAATGCCAATCTCTTCTGGAAATACCATGACAGACATACCCAGAAATAATGTTTACCAGCTATCTGGGTATCCCTTAATCCAATCAAGCTGACAGCTAAAATTAACAGTCCCAGTACTCCAGCTCCCAGAATTTTTCTTGAACACCTGTTCTGTGCCAGCCTATAAAGACAAATAAAAATTTTTTTTGGTTCTCAAAGAATTCAAAGCCTAGCAAACAAATAGATCAAATACTATCCAAGTATTTAGAACATGAGGTTTTCAGCCAGGTGTGATGGCTCATGCCTGTAATCCCACCACTTTGGGAGGCCGAGGCGAGTGGATCACTTGAAATCAGGAGTTCAAGACCAGCCTGGCCAACATGGTGAAACCCCGTCTCTGCTAAAAGTAAAAAAATTAGCTGCGCATGGTGGTGCACACCTGTAATCCTAGCTATTCAGGATGCCGAGGCAGGAGAATTACTTGAACCCAGGAAACAGAGATTGCAGTGAACCAAGATCCCGCCACTGCACTCCAGCCTAGGCAACAGAGTGAGACTGTCTTTAAAAAAAAAGAATATGAGATATTCTGGAGGCTTAAAGGAAGTGGGGGTCATCGCCCTACCTGGGATGGGGTAGGGGGAAGAATGGCTTCTTAGAGGAGGTAGATTATGCTTGAGCTAAACTTTGAAAGATAAATGGATTTCTGGATGGACACAATGGTAAAGGGCACGCCAGCAGGGAACAGAGCAGCTACAAAGGCATAGAGGCATCAGACAGCAGGAGGGGCAGACTACTCACTGCAGGTTGTTCGTAGGGGCCGGTGCATAGCATAGGGAAAGGAAGACAAAACAGGAGAAGTTAGCAGAGGTAGGGAATGGGGTAGAGACTGGATCACAGAAGGCGTTGTTTGCCATGCTAACCCTTAAAGGGTTTTGTGTTTCTGAGCAGTCATCCTGGGATGGACAGGGCGGGGAGTGGGGAGACCAGCGAGCGGGTTTTTGTTATGGTTCGAGTGAGGGTTGAACATAGGCAGTGGTAGTGGAGATGGGTTGCAGGGATAATCCTGAGAGAGATTTAGGAGACAAGATTCACAGGATGGAATGGATGTGGGAGAAAGGAGGAGCTTAATGCCTTGGCTCAGTAGCCCCGTCTGAGAGGATGAGCATCAGATTTTGAGAGGGAAAGAAAGAAACGGAGTTTAGCCGTGTTGACTCTGGGGAGTCTGTGAGCAGCCCAGTAAGGATGTCAGGTGGACAAGTGTCTCAGTGGAGAAGTTAAAGCCAGAGAGAGGCAGATTTGAGAGTCATTACATAGAATCAGTAGTTAAAAACAGAGCTCTGGCCGGGCGCGGTGGCTCACGCCTGTAATGCCAGCACTTTGGGAGGCCGAGGTGGGCAGATCACCTGAGGTCAGGAGTTTGAGACCACCCTGGCCAACATGGCGAAACCCTGTCTCTACTGAAAATACAAAATTAGCCGGATGTCTTGGTGGGCGCCTGTAATCCCAGCTACTCCGGAGACTGAGGCACGAGAATCACTTGAACTCAGGAGGTGGAGGTTGCAGTGAGCCAAGATTGCGCCACTACACTCGAGCCTGGACGATACAGTCAGACTCTGTCTCAAAAAAGAAAAAAAAATAGAGCTCCCAATAAGGTTTTAAGAGTTTTTTTTAAAAAGACCAGGAACAGAGCTGCCATGTTTCAGAAGTAGTCAGCAAAAGAGGAGCCATGCAGGACACCATACGTGAGTCTGAGAAGGGCAAGGCAAGGCCAGTCATGAGTTTGCATCAGTCATTCTTACCAGAAACCACTTTTCATATTTGCAAGAGAGGAAATTTAGTGCTGAGAACTGGCTACAGGAGGGAGAGAAGAGCTGACGAGTCAAACAGGGGAGGAAGCAGCTGCCACTCCCATGGCAGAGGCAACTAAGATCCTGGGAACCTGGAAGCGCACAGGACCAGTCTTGGAAGGGCTGGGCCTCCAAGGGGACATGGATATTGCTATGACGCCCCCTGAGGTAGAGGGGAAGAGAGAGGAATCCCCTGGCTTCTCCCTTCCTCCAGTGCCTCCTGTGGGCAGAGGTCAGCCAGAAGCCAGCTGACTCAGGGCCCTGGGATAGTCAGCCTACAGGAATCAGCCAGCCAGCTCCCCCACACAGAGAAGAGCTGGGGAATGGTGAGGAATGGATGGGAAGGAAAGGCCCAGTACAGGCCCAGAGGCCAGGGGCGGGGAAATCCAACAAAGGAGCATGATTCCGCAGTGTCGGGTATCTCAGAGAGGTGGGCTCATGTGAGGCTCGGGAGTGGGAGAATGGGAGAGCACTGGGGACCTTAGTGAAGGAAAAGTGCTGAGGTCCAGTCCCAGCCTGGTCAACAGCCCCTGCCTGCTGATTGCAAAGCTGCTGGCTAGGGGCCAGCTCCTTGACACCCTTCAATAAGCTAGACAGGAGCGCAAGCAGATCGCTCTCCTTCTGAGACCCAGTCACACCCCGCTCTCTGATCTCAACTGTCATCCTTGCGGCTCCCTGTTCCCCTAGCCTTTGGAGAGGCTACAGGAGGCCACTGTGTATAGAGGACCCCTCAGCATCCGCTGCCATAGCTCTGAGGGCTGGACCCAAGGCCTGGCATTGGTGGCTCAGCCCATCTTCTGACTGTCCAGGTGTCTGAGTGGGGCCAACTATGGCGGCTCTGCACCCTCTGGGGCTTGGCCCATTTGGTGATTTCTTAACCTCCTCCCTGCCTGGCTGATTTCTTTGTGTGCTTCGGCTGGGCTCACGCTGCGTCAGGCTCACCCGTGTTGGTATAATAGCCCTGATCGCTGTGCTTGTCGGAGAGGAGACAGCAGGGGCAAGGCCCCATCCAGGGCTCATCAGGCCCTGTACCCCAGCTGTGTTAATTGTCCAAGCCCTCCAACAAGCCAACCCTTTTTCCCATCTGCAATTAAGACAGAAAGCTCGTTATCTCTCCTGCTCCCATTATCTGTAGACTCTGCTAAGGGGCTCTTTCTCAAGAGCAGCACCTGCAGAGGCCAACAGAGGTTGGCATTAACTCCTTCCCTGCTGGAGGGAGGAATCTCTGAGTGTGTGAAGGAGGCAGCTGAAGCTGGTAGGAATGGCTCTGGGACAGAGGGTGGCACCTGGGGCCCTGGCATGGTTCTGTTACAAGCTTGCTGGGTGTCCTTGGGCAAACAATTGACCTTTTTTGAGCCTTTGAAATCCTTTTTCTCCTTTCTTCCCAAGGAAGCCGTGGAAATAAATCAGGAGCTGTTGCAGTTGCCAGCTCCCTGGAGTAACTGTGTAAACCTCCGGTCTTCTATTCTCATGGCCAATAGTGCTTCCAGTGGTCAAAACTCAAGCCTCAAAATAAAGCATGTAAATAGCCTAAGAAGAGCAGTGTTTGTGTCTAGGGGAGAGGAGCCAGTCAGGGCCTTCAGCTTCCCAAGGAGACTTGGATTGAGTAGAACATAGCAATCTCACTTTGCAGCGTGTCCTTCGGCAAGTCACTTACTCTCTCTGTGCTCTAACTTCCCCCTCTGAAAAATTAAAGAATCCAACTGGATAATCTCCAAGATCCTTTCCAATTGAGAAATTCCATCACCTGCGATGATTTTTCTGTACAATGCAATTTGGGAAGGAAACTAGCATTTATGGAACCACCGATATGTTCCAGATCTTTCACATGTATTGTTATTTCCATTTTAAGTGTAAGAACAATGTCAGGTTCAGAGACGTGAAAGAAGTGGTCCAAGGTCAATCATCCAGTACCTGGAGCACTCTAGATTCAAACCCACATTTATGAGACTGTAAAACCATTGCTCTTTTCATGACACCATGTTTTTAGGGACTGCCCATCTAATGACTCCTTACAAGATAAAGCTGTATATAGAGGGGAAAATGTAACCTACTCTATATGCAGCTATAAAAACAAAGAATCTGGATTCTAACCATTTAGATTCTCCAGTCATAATGTATTAGGAAGGAGTGAATGAGAAAGAATTTTGTTGCCCCTCTGGTCTCCCATGTGACTAAGAGATTGCCTGAGATATGTGTGCAGACTCTCAAAGAAAAAGTTGTAAAATTGTCAGGCATTGGACCTTGTTGTCATCTGGGTAAACCAAATCCTGGAGATGGAATACAGCTGCTATCTCAGCAGCTGGTTCCAGCTTGGGATGTTTTTGTGTCCAGCAGAGCCCACGGCAGCCTTATGAAAGCCCTCCTGAGTCTGTTTCTAGAATCTCCTCTGAGTCCATAAGAAACCGCCCAGAGCTTAGCCCATCAGCCCCGCTGACAGACTGGGCCAGTCCAGATGCTCCACCAAGGCCTGGATTCTGGCTGTTTCACTCAGTTCACTCATCTGCCCCTGAGTCATCCAGAGAAAGGGATTTGGGGAGAGTCCAGAGCAGACAGTGGAGCAGGGAATCAAGGAAGCTCTTGGCCAGCTGGCAGGCAGCCCAAGTCCTGGCATCCCACAGGAGAGGAGAAGGGCCCTTGCCTTTCCAAACCAAAGGCTCACAAGACTGAAGGATGGGCCTAAAATCCTCACTCTGGAAGAAACTGACCAAGGTCCTCCCACCCAGCCCCAGTCCCATGCACAACTGATAAGACACATGCTTCCTGTCTTGAGTTCCCCATTCGGGTAGTTGTTCCAGGGGCCTGATCTTCCCAGTCTCCCAAGCTTTAAGCAGGTCATTGGGCCCTCATCCCTGAAGTCAGTCAGGCACTGGGCTAGATCTATTCTGGTTTTAGGATTCTGAATGTGTGATGCCTCATCTTCTGCTGAAGGGTTTTTCATGGAGTACTGAAAACCCTTAAAGCAGAACATTTCAGAGTCTGTTCTGTGACTTGCAAATTATTCTGTGAGGAGAATATGATGATGGGGGAGGGAGGCACAGAAGTAGGTTTCTCTGGTCAGCTAAGTTGTGGAAATGCAGTAAGATCCATCTGTCTTTTGGAATCTTGATCTACATGAACATAAGAAAGGCTCTAAGAAGCTCTTCATTCACAGACACACACACAAATAGACAAATTAGACTTCAACAAAATTAAAAACATTTGTGCCTCAAAGGAAAATATCGAGAAAGTGAAAAGACAACCCACAGATTAGGAAAAAAATTTTGCAAATCATATATCTGATAAGGGTCTAGTATCTGGAAAGTATAAAGAATTTCTACAATTTAATAATGACCAAAAAAAAAAAAACCTGATTTTTTAAATGGGCAAATGACTTGAATAGACATTTCTTCAAAGAATATATATAAATGGACAACAAGCATATGAAAATATGCTCAACATCACTAATTATTAAGAAATGCAAAGCAAAACCAAAAGGAGATACTACTTCCCCTCACACCCAATAGGATGGCTGCTATCAAAAGCACAGAAAGTAACAAGCATTGGCAATGATATGGAGAAATTGGAACAGAATCTGTGTGCAATATTGATAGGAATGTAAATTGGTGCAACAGCTATAGAAAGCAGTATGACAGTTCTTCAAAATATTAAAAATAGAATTGCCATATGATTCAGCAATTCCACGTCTCAGTAGACACCCAAAAGAATTACAAGCAGAATCTCAAAGAGATATTTGTATACTCATGTTCATGGCAACATTATTCACCATAGCCAAAGGTAGGAGCAACCCATGTGTCTGTTGACAGATGAATAGATAAACAAAATATGATATGCAATGAAATACTATTCAGCCTTACAGAGGAAGGAAATTCTCATACATGCTACAACATGGCTGAACCTTGATGAAATGCTAAGTGAAATAAACCAGCCACAAAAAGAGACACTCTGTGATTTACTTCTCTGGGTTACCTACAGTAGTCAGATTACTAGAGACAGAAAGTAAAATGGGGGTTGCCAGGGCTGGGGGAGGGAGAAATGGAGAATTATTTTTTAATGGGTACAATTTAAGTTTTGCAACATGATAAGAGTTCTGAAGCTAGATGGTAGTGACGTTTGCACAAAACTTTGACGGTACTTAATCAATACCACCTGTGTTAGCCTGCTTGCCTGCCATAACAAAGTGCCACAGACTAGGTAGCTTAAACAACAGAAATTTATTTTCTCACAGTTCTGGAGTCTGGAAGTCCAAAATCAAGGGGCTCAGGTTGGTGCCTGGTGAGGTCTGTCTTCCTGGCTCACAGGTGGCCGCCTTCTCCTGGGTCCTCACACAGCCTTTTCTCAGTGTGCAGGCACACATGGGGGTGGGAGAAGAAGAGAAGACAGAGAGCAGGGAGAGACGAGAGAAGGGGAGGAGGAGAGGGGGAGAGACAGAGACCTTTGGTATCTCTTTCTCTTCTTACCCTATTGAATTAGGGCCCCACCGATATGATCTCAGTTAACCTTAGTTACCTCTTAAGACCCCATCTCCAAATATAACCACACTATAGGTTACGTGGGTTAGACCTTCAAAATACAAATTTGGAGGGTGTGAGACACACATTTCAGTTCATAGCACCTCTGAACTGTGTATCTAAAATGGTTAAGATGGTAAGTTTTAGGCTGGTCACAGTAGCTCACACCTATAACCCCAGCACTTTGGGAGGCCAAGGCTCACTTGAGCCCAGGAATCTGAGACCACCTCTGGCAATATAGCAAGACCTGCCCCCGCATCTCTACAAAAAATACAAAAATTACCCAGGCGTGGTGGTGTGCACCTGTAGTCCCAGCTACACAGGAGGCTGAGGCGGGAAGATGGCTTGAGCACAGGAAATTGAGGCTGCAGTGAGCCATGGTCGTGCTGCTGTACTCCTGCCTGGGCAACAGAGCAAGAGACCTGTCTCAAAGAGTCAAAAACAAAGATGGTAAGCTTTATGTTATGTGTAGTTTACCACAATTAAAAAAAAACCAAAACTTTTATTTTTCAAATTATACTATCAAGAAAGTGAATAACTCAACTCAAATAATGAGAAAACATATTTGTAAATCACATATCTGATAAGGGTCTAGTATCTAGAATACATAAAGAATGATTACTGGACATGGTGGCTCATGTCTGTAATTCCAACACTTTAAGAGGCCAAGGTAGGTGGGTCGCTTGAGTCCAGGAGGTTGAGATCATCCTGGGAAACATGGCAAAACCTCATCTTTACAAAAGATGCAAAAATTAGCTAGGTGTGGTAGTGTGCCTGTAGTCCTAGCTACTTGGGAAGTTGATGTGGGAGGATAGCTTGAGCCCAGGAGGCATAGGTTGCAGTGAGCCAAGATCTCACCATTGCACTCCAGCCTGGGCAACACAGGGAGACCCTGCCTCAGACAAACAAACAAAAAAGAATGCTTAAAATTCAACAATAAACTCAAATTAAAAGTAGGCAAAATATTTGAATAGACATTTCTCCAAAGACAATACACAAATGGAAAATATGCACATGAAAATATGCTCAGCATCCATAGTCATCAGGAAAAATGCAAATTGGAACATGAGATACTACTTCCCCCCAACTAGGAGGGCTGAAATAAAAAAGACAGGCAGTAACAAGTGTTGACAAGGATGTGGGGAAATTGGAACCCTCATAGATTGCTAGTGGAAATGTAAAATGGTGCAGCATCTTTGGAAAACAGTCTGGCGATTCCTCAAAAAGTTAAATAGAGATGAGACACCATTTGACTCAGCAATTCCACTTCTAGGTATATACTCAAGAGATACACTCAAGAGAATTGAAGACATATGTACACAGATGTTCATAGCAGCAAATTCATAATAGCCAAAGAAGTAGAAATAACCTAGTGAGTGATAAATCGATAAACAAAATGTGATATATCATACAGTGGAATCTTACTCAACAATAAAAAGGAATGAGGTGCTGACACATGCTCCGACATGGAAAATCTTGAAAACATCTTGCTAAGTGAAAAAAGCCATACACAAAAGCCCACACATTGTATAATTTCATTTATATGAGTTTTTGTTTGTTTGTTTTTAAGAGATAGGGTCTTGCTCTGCTCCCCAGGCTGGAGTGCAGTGGCACAATCATGGCTCACTGCAGCCTCAAACTCCTGGGCTCAAGTGCTCCTCCCACCTCAGCTTCCTGAGTAGCTAGGACTACAGGTAGGTTCCACCACACCCAGCTGATTTAAAAAGTTTTTTTTTCTGTAGAGTCTTGCTGTGTAGCCCAGGCTGGTCTGAACTCCTAGCCTCACATGATCTTCCCACCTCAGCCTCCCAAAGTGCTGGGATTACAGGTGTGAGCCACATACCCAGGTATGAGTTTTGGCTAATCCACAGAGACAGAAAGTAAATTAGTGGTTGGTAGGGCTGGGGACAGGAAAAATAGGGAGTGACTGCTATTGATTATAGGTTTCTTATGGGGAAGGTGAAACTGTTCTGAGATTAGATAGTAATGATGGTTGCATACTTAGTGAGTATACTAAAAACCAATCAATTGTACAATTTAAAAGGTTGGATTTTTTTTTTTTTAATGGAATCTTGCCCTGTCACCCAGGCTGGAGTGCAGTGGCATGATCTTGGTTCACTGCAACCTCTGCCTCCTGGGTTCAAGCAATTCTCCTGTCTCAGCCTCCCTAGTAGCTGGGACTACAGGGGCACACCACCATGCCCAGCTAATTTTTGTATTTTTAGTAAAGTCAGGGTTTCATCATATTGGTCAGGCTGGTCTCGAACTCCTGACCTCAGGTGATCCACCCACCTTGGCCTCCCAAAGTGTTGGGATTACAGGCGTGAGCCACCACACCTCTCCCAAAAGTTTTGATTTTATTATATTTGAATTATATCTCCATTTTTTAAGAAAGAAATCTATTCAGCCCCACACTTCTCTAACTTATTTGAATATGGAAACTTTTTACCCCAGAGCACCCATTAGCATGCAGCAGAAACAGAGAATAAAAATAGAGAAAGGTTAAAAATGCCCATGTTACAGATAGGGAAAGGAGAAGGAAATTGACATCTATGCCTCAATTTCCTCATCCATAAAATGGGGATAGTAATATTTAGTACCTTGTAGGGAAATGTTAAATTAAGTTAATATGTGTGAAGCACTTAAGCTAATGCCTACCCAGTAAATGTTGAATAAAGGGTTTTTTTGTTTTGTTTTTTGTTTTTTTGATAAGAGGTCTCACTCAGTCACCTAGGCTAAAGTGAAGTGGCATGATCTTGGCTCACTGCAGCCTCTGCCTCCTGGGCTTGATTGATTCTCCCACCTCAGCCTCCTGTGTAGCTGGGACCACAGGTGCACACCACCACTTCTGGCTTTTTTTTTTTTTTTTTTTTTTAGTAGAGATAGAGTTTTGCCATGTTGCTCAGGCTCATCTCGAATTCCTGGGCTCAAGTGATCCACCTGCCTTGGCCTCCCGAAGAGCTGGGATTACAGGCATGAGCCAGCATGCCCGGCCTGTTATTTGTTATTATCTGAGCACATATTATGGGATGACCCCAAAGTTATGTTATGTAGCTTGATCCTCACAACCATCCCACGGGGAACTTTTTTTTTTTTTTTTTTTTTGAGATGGATTCTCGCTTTGTCACGCTGGTTGGTGTGCAGTGGCACGATCTCAGCTCACTGCAACCTTTGGCTCCCAGATTCAAGCGATTCTCCTGCCTCAGCCTCCAGAGTGTCTGGTATTACAGGTGCGCACCACCACACCCGGCCAATTTTTGTATTTTTAGTGGAGATGGAGTTTCACCCTGTTGGCTAGGCTGTTCTCAAACTCCTGACCTCAAGTGATCCATCTGCCTCGGCCTCCCAAAGTGCTGGGATTACAGGCATGAGCCACCATGCCCGCCCAGGGAAGACATTATCTCCATTTCACAGATGCAGAAAGTGAGGTAATCAGGTGAATGGTAAGCACCCAAGGTCATGCCACTAGTAAGGGATGGTAGGAAATGTAACCAGGGCCCTCTGATCTTAGTCTGTCCAGTAAATGTTGAATAAAGTGTTTCCAGGGTCCCATCCGCCTCTCAGTTCCATTACAAAATCTCCCCAGCTAGGCAGTTCCTGCCTTACTTTTTTCCTTTTTTGGGCAGCTTTATCGAGGTGTAATTTACATTAAATGAAATTCAATGAGTTTTGACACATATATACAGTCGTTTAACTACCATCACAATCATGATTTAGAACATTTCATCTCTCCAGAAACTTTCCATTAATCCTCTGCTTCCTGGTCCCTGGCAACCCCTGGTTTGCTTTTTCGGACACAGGTGTTAATGACTGCATGCTGCGAGGTGCCCAGGCCCAGCTGAGGAAGGGCTGCAGGGGAAGCTGCTGTTTGGGTGGGTGAGGCTTGCGCTCGGGGCCAGGAGTCGGAGCATCTAGGCCACAAGCCAGTGGGCTGGCTTAGCCGAGTCGGCCAGGCCTCTTGCCCCATCTGAGAACTCTTTTTGCCCCATTTTCCAGCCCAGAAAAGCAGATGGGAAGGAGTGGCTGGGTGGAATGGGGTGGGATAGGCATTAGAAGGGCCGACTGTACCTCCGGTCCTGTTAACCAGCTTGCCGATGACTGAGGATCGCAGGCAGTGAGGTGTCTTTCTAACGGCCATGTCACCCCAACCTGGTGCCCCTTGCCTTTTCTCTCGTTTTATTGTTCCACATACTTAGCACCATCTAACCTGCTATTTTTCTTTTTTCTTCATGGCCACTCTCTCCAACACATGCAGTCAAGCTGTTAGAGGATGGCTTGGGGCTATTCTGTCCCCTGCTGAATTCCTGGGCTTTAGAGTGGTGTCCGTCCCAAAGTAGGCAACGCGGGCAGATTGACTGAATTGAGTGTTCAACCCTTTCCTTTGCCTCTCCTGTAAAAAAACGGTGTTGGAGTCAAAGATCCCAAAGGCATCTCTCCATCTCCACACAGATTTTCTTCTCATCCTTAATGTGTGATGGGGTCACCTGGGGGAGAAGAGGCAGGGGAGGGGGGCTGCAGTCGTTGTCACCCCTTAGCAGTGACAGGTTGGCACCATAGGAGATCTGTGCTCAGAGGGCCTCTTTTGTCAAGAGGTGAGGAGAGGAAGGGCTGTTCACACAACCTCCCTGAGTCAGGGTCCCTCCCAGGGCTCAGTTGCCTTTGAGTAGCCCCAGGTGCTCCCAGCCAGGTATTGTCCTGCCTGGACTGCAGGGGCTGAGCTGGCCTGGCATATAGAAGGAGGGTGTGGGGAGCTAAGTTGACACTGGGACAGAAAATAAGTGTGTGTAAATGTATGCAGATGTATGCAAATCTCTGCAGTTCTGCAGCCTGCTGGCTGGCTCTCCGTGTAGGAGACCCATCTCTCCACCCTGGGCCCCACCCCAGCTGCAACATCTCCTTCTGGCCTGTGAATTGCTGCCTCTTGCATCTCCCTCTCAAGAGCATCTTCTCCCTCTCAGCAGCATTGTCCCTCTTCTGCGCCCCCCAAGAAGTCTGGGAAGGTGAGAAAGCTGAATCGTGAGGCAGGGAAAGGAAGGGACATGGGCTCAAACTGAGAAGGATAGCACCCGAAATGACAGGAGAGGGCCACCAACCTCTGAGCTCTTGATTGCAGCCCCTACTCAGCCTTAGATATCAAAATTGCCACCTTCTGGATAGAGCAACCCTGCTCAGGGTCTGGAACAATCTAAGGAAGGACTTGGCGATGTCTTTGATGAGGCGGCCTGTGCAGGCTGCAGGCTAGACAATGCAAGGACAGTGTGCAGAGGTGCCTTCTCTCCCTCCGCTCTCAAGCCCCCACCCTCCTCTCTTCCCGAGGCAGGGCTCCTGAGGCATGGGAAGCTGCCCCACCTGCATGGGAAGCACCAGCCACACCTGCCTGGGCCATTAGCGTTCTAAAAAGCTGCCTGCCTGTCCTCTCACTGCCTCCTGCTAGCACACACCTCCACCCATTCGCCATCAGCAAGTCTTTGTGTATTCAGCAACAGCAGACACAATCCTGAAGCAGAGAGGGAAAGACAGTCTGTGCCCTGGGAAAGCTCATAGTCCTCTGGCAAAGGGTGGGGTGGGACAACAGCTCACAGAACAAGCAGAACTCCATCACCCAAAGGCTCCTAGCACCACCACTCATTTTGTAGAAGAAACAGATTTCAGAGCGTGCAAGTGATTTCCCTAGAGTCACACAGCCAGGGTGGCAGTGCTGCAGCTCTAACCAGGGTTTCCTGACTTCTAGGCTGGTGCTCTGTAGGCAGCACTTTGCCTACTTATTCCATGTAAGGTGGAGAGTCAGTCAGTAAATTGGAGTCATTAATTGAAGAATGGGGGAACTGGTGCAGAAGGCTTCCTGGAGGAGGTGGTCTTTGGATTGTACTCTAAAGACTGAGATACATAGATAGTGGCGAGGAGGAGATAATCAGTTGTACCCAGCAGGGAATGGGAGAAAAGCACAGATCTTGGGGTCCAGGTGGCAAGATGATAGCACTTTGCAGAAAGGGGTGGAGGGCCTCAGCTAGCTGGGAGGGGACCCAGTCTTTACCTCCCAGCTCAGAGCTCTACCCATCAGACCAGGAGTGAGTCCAGGGAGGATTGGGATGCGGTTGGTGGCCCTCTCCTGTCACTCTCAGATACTACCATTCTCAATTTGGGGCTGTATCCTCTCCCAGTCACATCTCACTCCCTGTTCCTGATTACTGGGGGCCTCTGTGGACATTGTTCAGTCTGCATGAGGCTGAACAATCGCCAAAGATGTTAACCAAGCCCTGCCTTAAATTGCCCCAGACACCAAGCAGTGTTGCCCCATCTGGAAGGTGGAAGTTTTGATATCTGGGGTTAAGTAGGGGCTGCAACTGTGAGGTTGGGATGTGGGGTGGGAATAGGGTATTCGATCACGACTGCCGCCACTAGCTTCATAAAGCCTTAGGTGACTGATGCCTTTTCCAGCCCCATCGTCTCCAGCTTCAGGCCCTATTCATCTATCAACCCCACAAGCCTGTCAGCAGGTGGGGCTACTTGGGTCCTTGGGCCTCAATCTACTCCTGGCCAGAGACAACTTCCTCTCCCATGGGGAAGGCTAATGCATGCCCATAAATTAAGACATTTGCTCTCCCTCTAAGCCCTGGAAACCTGGGACTCTGTAACATCTACCTCTGTTTTCTTTGGCTGCATTCAATTTTCCTGCAATTAGTCAGGCCCTGGGGCGGCAGTTAGACACAGATGAGTCAGAGGATTGCAGAACCTAATCCAGAAGGAAGAGTTTATCCAAATGTTGGTGGCCTTTCTCTTTTGGCGCATTCTCTTCTGGTTCTGTCTTTTCTCAGGAGTCCCCTGAGCTTCCATGTACTGGGCCCGCACGATATATGCAGTCATCTGTATGTTGCAATGACTGGAACATTGTCACGGGGCAAGGCTAGGGGGCAGGTTAGCATGTGTCTGAGTACATGTTCTTTTTCCTCTCCCACCATCAGACTGTGGCTCCTATTGGCCTCAGCACAGGCTTCTTCCCAAGTCTGAGCCACTCCCTGATTTCAGTACTGTTCCTTCTGCTTTTGCTCTAGTTGCAGCTGCAGGGAGGATGAATGAGCCTGGGGCCATTGGAGGCTCACCAGGATGGTGATGAATTAAGAGCAGGTGTTAAGACTCTGCCTTCAGGCCCTGGGGGGTCAGGGTAGTGGGACCACCATCGGTGCAGGTGGGAAGAGGCTGAATGTAGCAAGCTGAGAATAGCACCAGCCACGAGCTGAGAGCCAAGAAGTCTGGCAGCAGGCAAGGGAGTGGCACTTTAAAAAATTTTTTATATTATTTATTTATTTATTTTGAGTGGTAGCAAGGTTTATTGTGAAGAGTGAAAGAACAAAGCTTCCACAGCATGGAAGGGGACCCGAGCGGGTTGCCCAGGAGTGGTACTTCTTTGCCTATTGGTAGATCAAAAGGCCATTCTGGGCCCAAGCAGCCCCTACACCTGGACTATGGGAGTGCATCATGTGGGTAGGGCCTTATTTTGGCCTCACTTGTTCATTTCATAGCCTCTTGGTCAAGGCAGGGTTGGGGCTCAGGATGACCCAGGAGAAAGGGAGAGGAGGTGGTGGTTGCTGGAATGGAAAGCTTGTGGAGCTCCCAGGCTGCATGGGGTCTGCAGGAGCCTGCAGGAGGGAGCCTTAGGAGCCAGCTTGAAGAGAGCCCTGTAATCAGAGGTTTGTGGACTTTGAGTAGCCAGAGGCGAAGCTGGGTTAGTCCAGATTGGTGGCAGAGCTCACCATGCAGGCCTCATGAACTCTCGATCAGCATAGATGAGGCCTGGTTCTGCTGGGTTACTCTAAAAGGATGGGGAGAGGAGGATAGGCAGGCAGCAAAATAGCATAATCCCTTGAGGGAGAATCGGAAATAGGTTTTCTCTGTCACACATGGGTCGTGAGGTGAAGTGAGTGAGGGGCTGTGGGGGTTACGGGGAGCTGACCTTTCTCTGGACAGCCTTGTCTGTGTAGAGCCCTGTGGCAGAGCAGCAGGAAGGGCAGGCTCCACCCTGGAACTGGGGCTCTGGGAGCTGTCCAGCACGGGAACCTGCTGAAGCCCCCTTGCTGCTCCAGGATTCAGAGACCAGTTTAGAGGGTCAGGCCTGAGAAAGGGAACACTGAGCCGGGAATATTTGAACCTCCTCTATGGGGGAGGACATCTGGGCTAAGCATTAGGCAAGGGCAAGGTGCTTTGCTCTTGTGCCTAGCACAGCGAGGAGGCCCTTGAGGGGAGGGATGTGAAAGCAGCTGAGGATTGCTTCACGTCTCTAGTGTGGACCCACCACACATGTGAGGACTGTATCCAAGCACACCTCCAGGGCTGAGAGTCTGGGCTGGTCCTGAGGCACTCCCACCACCAGTGGGACCCCAGTCCTCAGTACTGATAACCCGGGGAATCTCAGGCCGAGCTAAGGTGTCTGCCTCTGCTGCAAAGCCTGCTTATTTGAGTTCAATTTTGTCAGCTCTTCTGTGGGCCCTGACACTGCACTAGGCACAAGGATGTGTGAGCGTAGTATTAGGCACCTCACCCTGACTCATGCTTAGAACTGAAGACTGTTTTGCTTCTCTTCCTTCATTCAACAAATCCCTTCCTTTCAGCTGAAGCTTTCTCAATAAGCCAGATCTTTGGAGACTCCACCCAGCTCTCTCTTTCCCATTCTCTGGCTCAATGGCTATCCTTTCTTCAAGTGCTTCCTGGAAGCCTCCCCCCTTCCCCATGTGCCAAGGGGCGCTGAGTCTGTTTCTCACCTCCCCAGGTGCCTCCTCCCCAGGCCATAGCAGGTTTCTGATCAATCCGAGGCAGGGACTGGGGGCAGAATGGGGGCAGGGTAGGGGCAGGCAGGCACAGCAGTGTGCCCTGTCACAGCAAGTGTGCTGGGTCTGGGGATTTCAGTTGGGATTAGAAGCTGGCCTCCAACATGGCCACTGTCTTCCAGCCAAGGGAAGGGAGAAGAAATTCCATCTCTCTGCCTTTTGGTTGAGTTGAAAGCAGAATTTCCTGTGCTGTCTCGGTCATCACTTATGTGTCCCCTGCAACCAAGGTATCCTTCTCCTGCCTCTTCCACCAAGCCATGTCCTTCCTGATGCAGCATTCTCCTCTAGGATGCTCATTAACTAACTGTGGTTAACTTCGCTTCGGGACTGTGTCCTCCACAGTTATGCGCATCACTCATACCAGAGATGCTGTGGAATCATGGTTTATGCTCTGGAGCCAGCAGCCTGGGCTTAAATCTTAGCCACCCCACGTCTTGATTGTGCGATTAAGGCAAGCACCTTAACCTCACTGAGTCTCAATTTTCTCACCTGTAAAATGAGAACAATAACATTATCTACCCCATGGGGTTTTGTGAAAATGAAACGAGTAGATACACATAAAATGCTGGAAGCAATGCCTGGCACGTGGTACATGTCCATCAGTGTTTGCTGTTGTTATTATTTCTCTCTTGAGCCTCTGTCCACCTGTAGACCCCATCTCTCCCATCAGGCTGCAGAATTGCCAAGGGCACCTTCATGTCTCTCTCATTAGTCCAAGGGCTTCCTGATGACAGGGCCTCTCTTCCCTTCTTTGGGGTACCCTAACCCCAGCCCTGAGGTTAGTTCAAGTTAGCCCAGGGCTTTAGATGCACTGAAGAGGGAGCTTGATCAAGCCAGTCCCGTTGCTGGCTGGGCTCATGTGAAAGAACCACAGAAGCTCATGGGCTGGACTTTCAAATAACTCCCCAGGATTTTTGTTTGTTTGTTTTGTTTATGGATCAGGAAAGGGCAGACACGCTCACCCTCTGGCTTTGTCTTTGGCCCAGACTTAGTGCCTGGTCATGAGATTCCCATTCCATCATTCTCCAGTTACTTCCTGTGGCCACCTATTCAACCATATTTATTGAATATCTACTATGTTTACAGGACTGCACTACGTGTGGGAGATAGAGTGGTGAATGAAATATGGTCCCTGCCCCAACAGAGCTTCTAGCCCAGTGGGAAGATGTTGGACAAGTAGGGTAGGTGGTTTTGTTTGTTTGTTTGTTTTTCTGAGATGGAATTTTGCTCTTGTTGCCCAGGCTGGAGTTCAGTGGTGTGATCTCAGCTCACTGCAACCTCCGCCTCATGGGCTCAAGCAGTTCTCCTGCCTCAGCCTCCCAAGTAGCTAGGATCACAGGTGCCTGCCACCACACCCAGCTAATTTTTGTATTTTTAGTAGAGACAGGGTTTCATTATGTTGGCCAGGCTGGTCTCGAACTCCTAACCTCAAGTGATCCTCCTGCCTTGGCCTCCCAAGGTGCCGGGATTACAGATGTGAGCCACCACACCTGGCCTGGCAAGGTAGGTTTTAACAAGGGAGAAATAACAGTAACATTGGTCTAGTCTGGGGGGTTAGGGAAATGGTCACTGAGGAAGTGATCTTGTGATGTGAAGTTAAGGAGGAGGAGGGGAATCAGTGAATGGAGGTTGAGGACAGGGAGTGTTGTAGGCCTTCTGCAGGCCTATCTGGCTTCCCAGCCTTCACCCACCTAAGGCACCCAGCATTTTTCAGGATTCACACACATTGGCCTTGGCTAAATACCCCCCTACACTGTCCCTCTCACCCTCTGGCCTCACTCTGAAGACAGCAAATCTGTCTTCCTGGGGGCTTCCTGGTCAAGGCTCACTGTGCAAACCACAGACTATCACATAACCTCCTAACATGCCCCTGGGGCCCGCTGGTTAAAGCCTGAGAAGAGGATCCGCAAAGACCCGTTCCCCCAGGCTGCAGAGCCCCTGCTCCACCGGGCTGAGGGCCGAGCTGGGAGGACCTGTGGCACAGGAGCCAGGTTTCCTCCCTCCCACTCCTGCGGAAGCTCAGCCCCCATGCTCCACTCTGCTTCCTGTTCCGCGGGGAAGATTTCCTGGTCTGTTTCCTTGCCAGCTATGTCTCATTTCCTTCTGTGCCTGTGATGCCCTGATCCAGTGTGATGAGGTGAGGCAGGCCCCTCCCCTGTGAGGTGTACCGTCTCCTTCCCAACTCCATTTCCCCAGATTCCAGAGAACAGAGTTAGGGAAGTAGGCCCCACCCACGTCTGCAAGGGAGCAAGGGAAGGGATTTCAGCTGCAGGATGCCTGGGCTTCAAGATGTCGTCAATCCCTCCAACATATACTGAGTGTCTACTACGTGCCAGGCATGATACCAGGTGCCAGGTGCCCAAAGCTAAGTGTTCTTCAAGAAGGCAGCTTCGGAGATGAGCCAGGTATACACGGTGACTGAGCAGCCAGCGCTGTGTACACAGTGCTCTGGCAGCTCAGGGCCACTTACAGAAGGTCAGAGAGGCCTTCCTGGAAGGGATGACGTCTGAGCTGAGCTTGAAGGATGAATAGAAATTAGCTAAGGATAAGCTCTAAACCTCGTGGTATATGGATACATGATAAGCTATTTAGTAAAACTTGAAGATAAAGAATGAGGCAGGGAGGGCAGAGAGATGAGTGGGAAAAAGGGAGGAATCAAGTGGTGGAGGGTCTTAGAGGACCCCCAAGAAACTTGATTTTACCCCATAAGAGGGTCATTATCAGAACCACAATTCAATCGGGTCCTTCACCTCAGGGTAGAAATGGTGTGAGTGGGCCATGCAGCGTGGGGCCGGCCGGGAGAACAAAGTGTCCAGAAAGCAGGGGTCAAGAAAATTGGCAGGACCACAGGACCAACTGGACATGCTTCGCCTGGAATAGGAGCAGGGGGTGGAGCTGTGGCCTTGGACAATCAATCTCTCACACTCTCCAAACCTCAAGTTCATCATCTGTCAAATACCTTCTCCCGACTAGAAGGAGCTGATGGATGCAGTAAAAGCAGTGGGTGAGGGCAGTCATCATGTTGCCATTTTAAAAAGGCTGTGAAACTACGGTCTGGTAGGGTCCCGGCCATGAGGAACCTGAGTCTTCAGTTTGGGGACAGAAGTAAGTGGGAGGGGGTGTTATTGTTTTCTGTGGCTTACCCTGGATTTGATAGGCTATACAGAGGCCACGACATCCCTCCCCCTGCCTCTGGGCAGATGATCATTATCAGGTGGGGCACTGGGATCAGGAAGGAGCTGCCTGCCATTCAGAACACATTTCTGGAGCCTCTCGTGGGGACAGGACTTTTGTTGGCCCCACTTAGCACATGAGGAAGCATAAGGCCAGATCTCTGCCTGCTGGCAGTCACCCTCCTTGCTAGCCTCCCCACTTGGGCTTAGCTGGCCAAGATGGGACCCCCAGGAGGCAGAACCCTACAAGGAGGACCCTCGGGGACAATGAGGTCACACTCTTTTTGAATTACATGATTCAGGGGTTCCCAGCTCCTCCTCATGCCATTTTCTTGTATCCAATCCGAATCTTTATGGCTAGAGGAGGACTTCCTTTTGCAAGGACCTGCTTTCAGTGGGAACAGAGAACAAAGGCATATCTGCAAGGTCCATGAGCCAGCCTCCCTTTGACCTTCACTCCGGAATCAGCCACCCTAGTCCATTAACCTCTCCTTGGATGGCCCCTTCCCTCCCTTTTTCCCGGATGCAATTCCAGTTCCCTGTGCCCCTCGTAAGCACAGAGCACAAAATGAATTTGTTAAGGGTTTCATGAGGTCCTGACCCACAGGTGGTATAGAAGAAACAGATTCTGTGGCAGTTCAGAGTCTGTGGCAGGCAGGCAGCGAAATCCAGGACTTATGGCCCACTTTGATGCTCAAGTCCTGGGAGCTTCTCTCCATGAATCTTGCGTCTGTCATGAGCCCCTCTTACTAAGAGGGGGAACCATCAGGCAGGCTTCCGAGCGCCTGCTCTGATTCTCTTCAGCGCCACTCACGCAATTGCTATAAAAAAGACCAGGCTCAGGGACGGGGGGAGGGAGGGATGGCGTCTGTGTCATAAACAAGGAGAGATATTTAGTGGTTTTTAAGCACCATAGGCATCTCCAGGGAGAGTTTGAGGGGGAAAGAACAACACTTTATTTGGAAACAATTCTGCTGAGATACAGTCTTGTCTCAGCTTCACTTTCTCTGCTGTTTATTATGAAGTGCTATGTGCTCAGAAATGGGGGCTGAGTTTTAAAGTCACAGGCCAAGTTCTGGGCTCTGAACCAAGGAGACGGCTTGGGCCCAGTTATCAGCCCTAGAGAAGAAGGGTCTTAAGCAAAGCAGCTCATCCGTGACTCTGGATACCTCATTCTCCCAGCTCCTGGGACGGAGACCCCAGTCATCCCTGGAAGCCATTGTACAGTGAATGACCTCTGTACCCGAGGGGTCCCCAAGGCCGGAGTAGAGAAAAGTCCCAGAGGAGAGACTCTCCAGGTCTCTCCAGGTCGCTGAGCAAGCCTCCTCCCTTGACTCGCTTTCTCTGTGACTTTCTCTTCCTTTTACTCCTGCCCCATGCCCTGTGCGGTGCTATCCTGCTCTGAACCAAAGGTGGACAATAACCCGAATGACCTCTCCTTTTCCCCTGAAGCACGGTGGAGACAGGCTGGAGTTTTCCAAAGGAAGCTTTGGTTTCAAAAGGTGGAGGGAAGCTATATGCCATGGAGTATCCCAGATTGGATCCTGGAACAGAAAAAGAACATGAGTGGAAGAACTGGTGGACTCCAAATACAGTCTGTACTTTAGTTAATAGTAATGTGCCAGTGTTGATTTCTTAGCTTTAGCAAATGTACCATGGTTATGTAAATTCTAAAATTAGGGGAAACTGGGTGAGGGGTAGACGAGAACTCTGTACTATCTTTGCAACTTTTCTGTAAATCTAAAATTACTTCAAAATAAAAACTCAAAAAAAATGGGTGAGGGAGTGACAAAAAAATAAAATGGACCAAGATGAGTCAGAAATTTCAAGCCTAGGGAGGCTTACAACACTGAGGTGTCTGATCCTTCAGTCCTAGTAAAAGAGCAAAGGACTCTCCTGAGCCAAAAAGCCCTCAAGATCAAGTTTATCCTGAGATCACAATCCTCTAGCACTTGAGAGATTCCCTACCTGAAGTCTGGCTCTGGAAGGTTCATTTCCTTAGTTCTAGGAGCCATCTCCTGGGGAGGTTTGCCCCTCCCTGGGGCTCTGCCAAAGCTGTTCAGTAAACCTGCTTTTCTCTTCCTCTTCCCAAGCTCTCAGATACTCCAGGTTGTCTCCTGCTCTGGCTTCTAGTCAGAGACAGACTTATGGCAGCCATAGCAGTCACCCATCTCATCCAGCTCCAGGGACCTACTCAGCTGGAGGAGTCTTCAGACTTATTTCAGCTGGGGGCCACAGAGTTTACCTCAGCTCTAACAAGGAGAGCTGCTGTTGTCTGCATGTTTGTGTCCCCTCAACATTCACATGTTGGAATCCTGGCTGGGTGCAGGGGCTCATGCCTGTAATCCCAGCACTTTGGGAGGCTGAAGCAGGAGGATCACTTGAGTCCAGGAGTTCAAAACCAGGCTGAGCAACATAGTGAGATCCTGACTCTACCACACACAAAAAAATTAGTTGGGCATGGTGGCGTGCACCTGTAGTCCCAGTTACTTGGGAGGCTGAGGTGGGAGGATCGCTTGAGCCTGGGAGGTTGAGACTGCAGTGAGCTGTGATCACACCACTGCACTCCAGCCTCAGTAGGTGAGTGAGACCTTGTCTAAAAAAATCTCCTAACCTCCAGGGTGATGGTATGAGACAGTGGGGCCTTTAGGGGTGATTTGTTCATGAGGGCAGAGGCTTCTTTGTGAATGGGATTAGGGCCCTTATAAAAGAGACCTTAGAGAGACTCTTCACTGCTTCCACCATGTGAGGATAGGGCAGGAAGGTGCCATATATGAACCAGAAGGCAGATGCTCACCAGACACTGCGTCTCCGGGACCTTGAATTTGGGCTTCCACCCTGTGGAACTTTGTTAGAAAGTATATTTCTATTGTTAAAAGTCACCCAGTCTGCAGATTTTTGTTACAGCAGCTAGAATAGACTAAGAGAAGAGCCAATATTTAAAACAGTTGAACTTGAAGCTAGTTAAAGCAGGGGAGACCCCCACTCCAGTAACCCTTTCTACTCCCTCATGGCAGCCTCTGTGGTGGTGTCGAGGGGGGGCTCCACAAGCCCTTTGGAAACCTCTGAGTTCCGACCAGCTCAGGTTACCAGCTGCCCCCTCTCTGGAGCACCTCAGGATGGGTTCCACAGGTGTATTTCCCACACCCAGCCTTCCACTGACCCACCAGAGAGAACGGTTTTGCAAAAATCCACCTTTTAAGGGTCTAAAATGAAAAAACCACCAATCCAATTAGACATGCCACCAGCATCAAAGGACTTCTTTCTCCACCCAGTCACTGTCAAGGCTGCCCCCTAAAGTCTTTCCGAAGTCTTTCTTGCTGCTGCAGTTTCAAGCTCTTTTCCTTATGTTTCCTCCCAGTGCAGGAGAAAAAGAATTAGACCCCACTGGACCTAAAGAACTCCTTGTTCTTAAAGTTGCAATTCGGTTCTTCTCTAAGTATTTTTTTTTTCCTTTTTTGAGACGGAGTCTTGCTCTGTTGCCCAGGTGGGAGTGCAGTGGCGCGGTCTTGGCTCACTGGAACATCTGCCTCCCAAGTTCAAGCGATTCTCGTACCTCAGCCTCCTGTGTAGCTGAGATTACAGATGTGTGCCATCAGGCTGACTAATTTTTTTTGTATTTTTAGTAGAGACAGGGTTTCACCGTGTTGACCAGGCTGGTCTTGAACTCCTGACTTCAAATGATCTGCCCGTCTCAGCCTCCCAAAGTGTTGGGATTACAGGCGTAAGCCACCGCACCTAGACTTAAGTTATTATGGTTTATTTTTTTACCATGAACTCATCCAGAGTTCTTCAGCCTGGGCCACAGAGCCAGGCCTTCTGCACCCCCGAGAGTTGCTCTTGGCTGAAGGATGCTCCAGGGGGACAGGGATGGAAAGCAGCTACCCCCCAGCTCCTACTCACACTCCTGCTGACTTTCCCCAGTCCCACTCAGCCCCCTCACCCAGCCTCCCCATCCTTATCGCCTGGCCCAGGCCAAGCAGAAATGGTAGCAGCATTCCTCTGAAGCTGCTGGTATTATTGGAAAAGTCGGCTTCAAAACCACAGAGGGATTTAGAGTACTGGGGGCGAGAGCTCGGGAAGCAGTGTAGACAGTGAGACAGCTGAATTAAACAGTGTCGGCGTGAGTCACTGCTCTCCTGCCTGCCGCCCCAGTCCTGGCGTGAACCTGGAAGCTGCTGAGACAGTTATCTTCTCAGCGAGTTAAACTGCTCTCTAAAGACAGAACCAGGGGGACTGGACTGAAAATTACAGCGGGAAAGGTTTAGGCTAGGCATCAAAAATAATTCTCTGAACTTCATGGGTCCCAAAAGATTCTACAGTTTCCTGGGAGGCATCTAGTATTTTGCCAAAGCTCCAACTGCCTGCAGTAACTCAAGTCAGTCCTGCCACCTTAAGTATCTCTTCTATGACTTGGTGACTCTTATGTTCTGAACGGACCTCATATGGTCTCAAGATGGAACTGCTGCATCACTGTAAAATTTACAGGAATGGTTGTTGTACGTTTTCATCTGTAACTATGGTCAGGATACCCTACTGCCCTTTGCTTCTGGTTACAGAAGTCATGACTGGCAAAATTAATTTGCCTAAAATTAGCCTGGAGGATGTCCCTTTGCGTTGTCTTCCACGTGCCTGCATTCTCTTTCACTGTCTTCTACATGGTCATGTAGAAGTAGGGTGCTTGGAAGGGCATCCAGGTATCACTGAACCCTTCCCTTCCTAGAAGGTGGAAAGTAGCCCCACTCCACACAGTAGGCCAGGCAGGGAGTTGGGATGGGAGTATTCAGCATTTAGGACATCTGCCGGGTCAATGAGGGAGAGATTGTTATCCCCATTTTACAGATGAGCAACTGAGACTTAGGTTAATCATTTGCCCACGTCTCATAGAGAGTAGGTGCATTACTGTGGATGGAAGTCAGGTCTTTGGGCATTGGGAACAAGGTTCTTTCCATTTCATCACCCAGCCTCTCAATTCTAGTCATAATAATGGTGATTAAGGTAAAAACAAATGGTTGGTCACAGAAGGCCAACAAAAATAACCTTGTGATTGAGCACTTCCTGAGCTCCCACTCTGTGCCCGAGCTCATCACTTCATCTCATTTTTCCCTGAAACAACCCTGTAAGATACATACTGCTATTCTCATTTTGTTTATTTATTTTGAGATAGGGTCTCGCTTTGTCACCAGGCTGGAGTTCAGTGGCACGATCACTGCTCACTGCAGCCCTGGCTTCCCAGGCTCAAGGATCCTCTCACCTCAGCCTCCTAAGTAGCTGTGACTACAAGCATGTGCCACCACGCCTAGCTTTTTTTTTTTTTTTTAGAGATAGAGGTCTCATTATGTTGCCCAGGCTGGTCTTGAATTCCTGGACTCAAGTGATCCTCCCGCATTGGCCTCCTAAAGTGCTGGGATTACAGGTGTGAGCCACCATGCCTGGCTTCTATTCCCATTTTATAGATAAGAAAACTGAAGCTCATGGGCCAGGTGCACAGTAGCTCACGCCTGTAATCCTAGCACTTTGGGAGGCTGAGGTGGGTAGTAGATCACTTGAGGTCAGGAGTTTGAGACCAACTCCTGGCCAACACGGTGAAACCCCATCTTTACTAAAAACACAAAAATTAGCCAGACGTGGTAGTGTGCACCTATAATCCCAGCTACTTGGGAGGCTAAGGCGGGAGAATCGCTTGAACCTGGGAGGCGAGGTTGCAGTGAGCCGAGATCGTGCCACTGCACTCCAGCCTGGGTGACACAGCAAGACTTTGCCGAGAGAGAGAGAGAGACAGAGAGAGACAGAGAGACAGAAAGACAGAAAGAGAGAGAGAAAGAAAGAAAGAGAGGAAGAAAGAAAGAAAAGAAAGAAAGAAAGAAAGAAAGAAAGAAAGAAAGAAAGAAAGAAAGAAAGAAAGAAAGAAAGAAAGAGAAAGAGAGAAAGAAAGAGAGAAAGAGAGAAAGCAAGCTGAAGCTCAAAGAAGTTATGCCACTTGACTGGGTCACCCATTGAGGAAGGGATGGAGTGAAGATTCAAACCCAAGTTTTTGACACTAAAGCCCATGCTCTTTCCACTGTATGTAGTATCTTCTAGTAGAATTTTTCTGCCCTGATATTTAAGAACTTCTTTTTGTCTAAATCTTTATTCATCCTGCTACAATTGTAAACACAGCTATGAAAATATATTAGTGGGTATTTGTTTTGCTTTGTTGTTTTTACTGAGGGCATCCTAGCATATAAGCAAATGATGACCCAGCACCAGGGAGGTTGCTTGTTTTCTCTTCTGGCTTCTGGTTTTTCTTTTTTTTCTCTTCCCCCCAGTCCTGTCTTCTGCTTCTCTCCCATGCCTTTGTGTTGCCCCTAGGGTGTTTCTCTACTTTCCACCTTCCCTCTCCATCCTCTCTGCTCCTTTAGACCTTGGCAGCCAATCCTGTACCTCCAGCATCTCGTTGCCTAGCAACCGGCTTCCTACCTGCCCCATTGTGTTAGAATCTCCATGACAACAAGTATTGCCAAAAGAGAGAAAAAAAGTTAGGTGGTAGTAGGAGGTGATGAGACCCTTTATTTTAGGACATTTGTGCAGTTTTGCCAGCAATAATTTGCTCACTCTCAGGATTCCCCAGAGGGTGTCACAGATGGACTGAACCCAGACCTCATGAGATAACAAGTCATGAGACTGACAATCTGTCTGTGTGTGGGGATGTAAACTCTAGCATAGGGGCATTCATGTGAGGGGCAAGAATGAGAGCCACGGGCTTTTTTTGTGTAGACATATGGGACTGGGCCGCATGATCCCCTTACCGTGGGTCAGCTCAGGAAGGCAGCCTGAATGAGGGAGGATTTTTCAATAGTTGTACAAGTGGAGAATACTTGTACAATAAGCCATATGGAGAATACTTTCTAATAAGCCATAGGTGTGGGTGCATCTGAATTGGGCCATGCCTGGCCAGCTGCATCTAGGGGAGGGCTAAGGAGAGGGGGAATGGGAGATATCATAAACAAGATTTGGGGCGACACAATCTCCTGCCCAAGCACTGTGGGGGTGTGTGAGCCCTGTGAGATCCCTGCTGTGTCCAACTCCAGGCTGTGGTTGGCCTCAGCAGCCTCTGCATCCCTTCTGCTTTGCCGAGAGGGAGACTGCAGGGAAAAAGAGGGAAAGAGGAAGTGGGAAAGAAGTCCAGACCGTGTTAGATTTCCAGGTGCCTGGGCTTGTGTTCACAGCGGGGACCCTGGCTGTTTCGTTCACTGCCTCTGAAGGCCTGACATTTATTCACCAGGTGGCTATGGGATCCACCTAAAAAGGGGAAGTCAGGTAATGTCTTAGAAAGGGGAGGCACTCGGCCGGGCATGGTGGCTCACGCCAGTAATCCCAGCCCTTTGGGAGGCCGAGGCAGGAGGATCACAAGGTTAGGAGATCGAGACCGTCCTGGCTAACACGGGGAAACCCTGTCTCTACTAAATATACAAAAAATTAGCCAGGCGTGGTGGCAGGTGCGTAGTCCCTGCTCGGGAGGCCGAGACAGGAGAATGACGTGAACCTGTGAACCCGGGTGGCGGAGCTTGCAGTGAGTCGAGATCGCACCAGTGCTCTCCAGCCTGGGCAACAGAGCGAGACTCTGTCTCAAAAAAAAGAAAAGAAAGAAAGGAAGGAAGGAAGGGAGGGAGGGAGGGAGGGAGGGAGGGAGGGAGAAAGGAAGGAAGGAAGGAAGGAGAGGCACTGAGAAGAAAGGTGAGACAGCTGAAGCAGGTCAGAGCACTTAGGCACTACTTTTCTGGACATGTGGCCAGGGATCCACCAGGACCCTTGTGAAGGCAAGGACTTGCATATTGCAAAACCTCTTCTCCTGTGGGCAAAACACGGGGGGGCTACCTGGTCTGTCTTTATTGCTTTATTGTTCAAGGTAGATAGTGCATGGAAGACCTGTCCCCAAGCCACTCAACCTACCCACCCAACCATGCTATTTTGCTGGCACCTTCCTCACTAGTACTGCCATGTGAACTGTGAGGCTCTCCTAAAGCCACGGGGTCATCTTGTCATCCTGTCCATGCACCTGGCCTTGAAATTCACAGGCAGAAGAGCATCTTTGCCCCTCCAAACTCCGAACAGAAGGACTAGAAAGACCCCAGTCCTGGTATTTAGTGCTCTTCATGGACAGAAAGTTCTTTGTAACCGCTAACTTAAATCCCCAAAGTAGAGCAGTTCATTTGTTATCATCTGTGTTCACTGGGGAACAAGAACAGAACAAGATCTGCTGGCTATGGGGCCAGCCCCCACACACATTTTCTCCAGTTTGCTCCTCTACTTGGCCTGACTGTTCAAGGCCTCCAGCAAAGGCTACACCCCCGTTGCTGAGCCAGGCCGTTTAGATGCAAGATACTAATTGCTAAGATAGATGTAATGAGTCAAATACTCTTAGATACTATTGGAGGACAAACAACTTGGTTAATCTTTTTGACAAGCAATCTGCATTTTGTAACCAAGAATCTTTATAAGATTCTTCTGTTGGATCCAGTAATTCTCCTTCAAAGAATTAAGCCTGAGGAAATAATCAGAGTCTCAAGCAAAACTATTTTGGATATTTGTCACACTGTTATACATAATAGTGGAAAACTGGAAACAATCTCAATGGCTAGTGGTGGTAAAGTGGTCGAACAATTTTTTTTCTTCTTTTGAGATGGAGTCTCCCTCTGTCACCCTGGCTGGAGTGCAGTGGCAGGATCTCAGCTCACTGCAACCTTCACCTCCCAGGTTTAAGCAATTATCCTGCCTGAGCCTCCTAGCAGCTGAGACTATAGACGCCCACCACCACGCCCAGCTAATACTTGTTTTTTTAGTAGAGACGGGGTTTCACCACCTTGGCCAGGCTGATCTCGAACTCCTGACCTCAAGTGATCCACCCACCTCGGCCTCCCAAAGTACTGGGATTTTTTTTTTTTTTTGGAGACGGAGCCTTGCTCTGTCACCCAGGCTGGAGTGCAGTGGCACGATCTCCGCTCACTGCAAGCTCCACCTCCCGGGTTCACGCCATTCTCCTGCCTCAGCCTCCTGAGTAGCTGGGACTACAGGTGCCCGCCACCACGCCCGGCTAATTTTTTTTTTGTATTTTTAGTAGAGACGGGGTTTCACTGTGTTAGCCAGGATGGTCTCGATCTCCTGACCTCGCGATCCACCCGCCTCGGCCTCCCAAAGTGCTGGGATTACAGGTGTAAGCCACCGCGCCCGGCCAGTACTGGGATTATAGATGTGAGTCACTGCACCTGGTCTGAAGACTTTAAAATGAAAAGTAAAAATGCTTACTATATAGTGAAAAGATATAAAATATATGGTATAATGATAACTTTATTGTGTGTGTGTGTGTTATGAACAATAAAAACCCTGGAAGAACCCCAAAACCTACAAATGGTAATAGCTGACTTAGTAGGGTAATAACTTTATAGGTGATAGACATTTTCTTTTTTATGTTTTGAGATTTTTCGAGTGTTTTCTAATGCACAGGTTATTTTTGTAAGTAATAAGAACTACCCTTTTTTAAGGACTTGCCACCATGTGCTACGGGGATAAACATTTTCCACACATTATTTTCCTTCATCTCTACAGCAACTCAGTGATGTAAGTATTCTTGTTTTTCAGATGAAACAACCAAAGTTTAGAGAGGTTAAGTAACTTTCCCAAAACTGCACAGCTTATAAGTAGAACCGGATTCTGAACAGAACTCCCCCAAAACTTATAAAAAGTGAATACTGTCTTTCAGTGTGGGGATGAGAGCTGATACGTGGTGTTCATCTGCATGGCCTGCGAGTTTCTGATCCAAGTCTACAAATGCCAGTGGATCCCACTCAGATGCCCCTCTCGCTGTAGCTCTACTTGTGGGGCAGCCTCGGTCTAACCTCCTGATCAGCCTTCCAGGCAGAGGTGACCCAGTTCAGAGATGTTGTGCAGGGACTTACAGGTCAGTGAGGCCCCGAGTGCAGGCAGAACGGAGGCAGTTGCTCTCCTGGGTCTGCCCAGCATGACAAGGGAGAGGGGTTGCTTTTCCAGCTTTGCTGATAGAAGTCTCCCATAAGCTCACCTGTCAGCCTCCTGGTGTCTGGTAGGATGCTGGGCCTTGGACAGCTATGCCCTGGAGCCTCATAGCTCATGGGATTTTTTTTCTGAGATTGGGGTCAGCTGGGGGAGGAGAGTTTCTCTCCTGCAGCCTGGCGCTGGGGCCTTGGGCAGCGGCCAGGCCTGGCCTCTCCCTCTGTGCGTGACTACCACACGAATGTGCTGCTGCTGAGAGCAGGGAGTCACCCTGGCTTGGCAGCGCTGTGCTGGCGGGAATGGGGGCTCAAGCACAGTTTTAGCTTGGCTTTGAGGGAGGCTGCTGGAGTCAGCAGGATGGGTTTTCCAGCTTTGCTCGAAAACAGAAACACATAAGCAACCAATGGAACGAGAGAGGGCAATGGGACTGGGATTATCTTCAGTGCTGGAATTGCTTGCCCCACTATTCAGATGGCAAAGCTAAGGCCTAGGGACTGAGTAACTCGGGAAGATGCTTAGTGCTGGCGTCCTGTCCAGTGTTCTGACTCCTGGACTGCACGTGACTGCTGGGCCTGCTGCCAGACCCCAGCCCAAGTTTCTGATTCCCCAACCCTACCCCTCACACATTCTGAGCTGTTGGGTAGAAGGAAGAACTTATTGCTAGGGTAGCCAGCCTGGTGCTGCCTTCACTTGGCAAGAGGTCTGGTCTGCATCTCACAACATAGTCCCTCTCACAGGTTAGACTGTAGGTCCAGCCCTCTCCAAATGCCAGGCTCTGCTGTTCCAGGCAGGGAACCAGCCCACACACTGCAAAGTGGCCTGGGCCTCTGGGCTGTAGGGCTTTAGGAACAGTCCATAATCCCCAAGGTCTCTCCTGCCCCAGCACCAAGGAACCTTCGTCCCTTGCCCCAGACCAGTGGCCCTGCAAGTATGTGGGATTTGTTGAGTGATACTACCTCCATCTGCCTGGCTGGAAAATCCATCCACGCAGAAATGCTGGAAGTTTTAAGATGGGGGAGAAAAATAACAATAAAGCAAGTGTGAGAAAGATGGAGCTGACAGGTCTGGTGGGAGACATGGTCATCTGGCTAGCAGCCTGGGGTCTTCATAGGCTCAAGTTTCTCTGTCTGCACTGAGCTCCCCCAGCACCAAGGCTCCGCTTACCTCTGCTCCTCCCCATTCAGCAGCTCCAGTGTCCATCTGGAATCTAAGCTATTGTTTGGGAAGCCAGACTTCTAGTAACTCTGGCCTGGAGGAAAGTGTATATATATATATACACGGAGGGAGGAGGGAGAGAGGGAAATCTGGATGGAACAGGGACTGTCTTCAGGGCACCTCCCCAAGGACCTAGATACTTAAACCCATGTGGCTTAGAACTCTAAGCTCTGATCTGCATTGCAGGGGAGCATGCCAGTTGTCGGGGTGTTTGGAGCTGGGACCTATGTAGCAGGAGGTATCCTGGAACAGAAGAAGGAGCAGAGAGAAGGGAGGGCACCTTCTCTGCTCTACTCAGGGTGAAGGAAGCTGTGTGCCGGCTGCACCTGCTTCCCATGCCAGCTCAACTTCCTGGGAAGTATTTATAACTGAGGCCTCCAGCCCCCTGTGATTTGTGGGACAGTTTTAAACCATTGATTTTCATTCGCACTAAATCATTTCTCTTGGCTAATTGAAAAGGAACTGGGGATACTGAAAGTGGAGCCATTCACATGGACCAAATCAGCGAAAGATGTCAATATGCTGAAACAGCACAAGTCTTCAGTTGGACGGCTCCGAGTTCCCTCCCTGAAGCTCAAAATCCACTTCTCTCTCAGAGGTCAGAGGCTGTGAGAAACACACCCTTAGAACCAGGAAGTGAACTTGGATTCTTAGCAGCAGGGATGGAGGTTAGACACCTGGAAGAACTTCCAGCCTAGGGCAATGGGATAAGAGATTCTGAGGGAGGTGTTGGAGGAATGCAGTGAACATCTCTTCGGCAGAGGTATGTTTGAGATCTCCATGTCCTGCCTCTGTCTGCAGGCTCAGGTGCAGGACGCACTGTCTAGGGAAGAGCATTTGTCCTTCTCTAGACACAGGCTGGGGTGGTGAAGTTGCTCTGGGAATGCCAAGTCTGGGCAGAGCCCTCTCCTGGGGAATGGCTGGGCTGGGCTTGGAGTAAGAGGTGAGATCTTGGCTATTGCTTGATCACTTAACTATAAATGACAGAAGCTAAACAATCTGATTTTACCTGAAGTAACACAGCCAGCCCCATCTTTCCTCTGTAAGAACACATTGCCATCTGGCCAGAAAGGACACCATGCCACAGTCTAAGGATAAGGACACTTCTGGAGGTGCTGGCAGAGCCCTGGGCTCTGGGGGTGATGATGGGGAGGGGAATGGTGAGTCCCACAGCTTGTGGACAATCCTAATCCCCATTCAGAGCCAGGAGCCAGGTGCCAGCCAGGCGGGCGTTGGGGATACTGAGCCCCACCCCCTCCACTAACAAGTCCCAGCCAGTAGACCTCAGCTTCCCCTGCTTCCTGCCAAGGCTCTGCCCACTCTGCCCATGCCCACTCTGATGGGACACCACCACTGGCTGCCCATCCTTGTCTTTCTCCTGACACAGACTGAGGTGATTGCATTCTCTGCCAAGGACCAGGCCCAGCTGAATGGCCCCCAGCTGGTTTGCTGAAGCCTGAAGCCAGGGTCTATAGGCAAGAGCTTGGGCAAGGAGGATGGGCTCAAATCCTTTTACTATGGTATCCCCACCACCCACATCTCAACTCTTCCTTCACTCTGTCCTGAGAGGTTGGCAGAGATTAGAGCCTGGACGAGAAGGGTAAACATTTAGTAAATGATTATTGCAGTCCTCTCCGCAGCCCTGGGACCTCCTCACAATGCCCAGTCTGGAAACACTGGGACGTTATGCGGAGAGGAGGCCCTGTGGTGTGGGGGAAGAGAACTGGAGTAGGGGAGTCACCCCAGGCTCTCCTGTTGCTCAGTGGTGTGACTTGGGACAAGTTACTTCCTTGCAAGCATAGGAATATTGTGATTTGCCTTTATACCCTCACCCCTAGCTCGATGTGTGAGCTGAACAAAGTCTATAACCCACAAATATTGCAAGTTGTGTGCCCACAGTGGGGCTGTTGGGGCTCATTTTTCCAGGGAAGCCTGTGAGCACACTGATGGAGGCCTGGAGCCTCTGAGGTGAGCGAGGATGGGAGGACACAGAGCACCTCCTCACCCTGGGCTGGGTGGGAAATGGGCCAAAGGGAAGGGACAGGGAGGACAGGTGGGAAAGGAAGCTAGAGTTGTGTGTGTTTGTGTGTTTAAGAATAAACGTGAGTGTGAGTTGCATGTATGATGTGTGTGGTGCAAGTGAGTGTGTATGTTTGTGTCAGTGTGTGAGCATGTGCCTGTGTGTCTCTGTGTGAATGTGTATATCTGTGTGTATATGTATTTGTAGGTCGTGTGTGCATATGTCTATCTCTGTGTGTCAGAATGTGTGTGTGTGTGAGTGTGTGTGTGTCTTAGTCCATTCAGGTTGCAATTACAAAATACTTTAGACTGGGCAATTTATAAACAACAGGCCGGGTATGGTGGATCATGCATATAATCCCAGAACTTTGGGAGGCTGAGACAGGAGGATTGCTTAAGCCCAGATGGAGACCAGCCTGGTTAATATAGTGAGATCTCATCTCTACAAAAAATTAAAAAACAAAATTATCAGGCATGGTGACATGTGCCTGTAGTCCCAGTTACTTGGCAGGCTAAAGTTGGGGGATCGCTTGAGCCCAGGAGGTTGAGGATGCAGTGAGCTGTGATCATGCCACTGCACTCCAGCCTGGGTGACAGAGCTGCAACCCTGTCTCTAAAAATGTAAGAATTCAAATGAAACATCAGAAAATTATTGCTCACAGTTTTGGAGGATAGAAGTCCAAGATCAAGGTGCCAGTAGATTTGGTGTCTGGTGAAGGCCTGTTCCCCATAGATGGTGACGTCTATGTGTCCTCACATGATGCAAGAAAGGGGCAAGCAGGTTCCTTCAAGTCTTTTATGAAGGGACTTAACCCATTCACAAAGGTGGAGCCCTCATGACCTAATCTCCTCCCAAAGGCCCACCTCTTAATACTATTACATTGGAGATTAGTTTTCAACCTAGGAATTTTGGAGAGGACACAAGCATTTGGAGCATGGCAGTGTGTATCTTGTGTCTCGATGTGTGAGTGTGCTTGTGTGGGAGGGTGTGAGTGAGTGTGTGTATGTCTGTGTGTGTGTCACTATGTGTGTATGGTGTTGGTCTGAGGGGTGCAGCAGTATGAGTCATATCTTCAGAGTGGCACCAAAGGACACACTTCTCTCTTGCCTGAGGTGAAGCCCAAGTTGAGATTTGGCCCTGGAGAAACTAAGCAGGATTTCCAGGGCAGAGGGAGGGTAGGTGTCAGATGTTGTAAGAAAGCTTGGAAAGAGGCCTGTGTGGGGTCCAGGGATTCTGTCTGTGGCCTCTGGACTCATGCAGGTCATTCTGTCCACTTCCTGTCTCTGAATAGGTTGCACCTAAGTCATCTTCATATAGTCAGGAGTGCCTCAACTTCAGAAGGACCTCCATGAAAAGAGATCTCCCCATCTTTCTTACTAACCTGTGCCACGGTCTTAAATGTATTTATTTTGGAAACTTGGCCTGCTGTGTAATTTGGTTACCCTCTCCCCACCTGCCTCCGCCACCAACCCCATATAAGTTGACTGTCCTATTTGTACTCAAATAAGAAAACAGAAATTTAGGTTAAAGGTGAACCATTCTGGTGACAATGTTTGTGCTATTCTGACTGAAATGGCTGACAAAAGGTACTAATGGGAAATTTGGGGCAGAACAGAGAAGGGAGATACAAGCCATGCTAATGACTTGACTTAATAATAACTAGCTAGTATTCAGTGTTTATTATGGCCCAGGAACTGTCTTCCATGATCTTCCTGTCATAATTCACTTAGTCTTGGCTAGGCGTGGTGGCTCATGCCGGTAATCCCAGCACTTTGGGAGGCTGAGGCAGGCGGATTACCTGAGGTCGGGAGTTCGAGACTAACCTGACCAACATAGAGAAACCCCATCTGTACTAAAAATACAAAATTAGCTGGGCATGGTGGCACATGCCTGTAATCCCGGCTACACAGGAGGCTGAGGCAGGAGAATCGCTTGAACCTGGGAGGCAGAGGTTGCAGTGAGCCGAGATCACGCCACTGCACTCCAGCCTTGGCGACAGAGCAAAACTCAATAATAATAATAATAATAATAATAATAATAAATAATTTACTTAGTCTTTATAGCAACACTTTAAGGTAGATATTGTTATCATCCCCATTTCAAAGATGAGGAAACAGGCCAAGGAGGTTAAGTAATTTCGTCAGGACCACAAAGCAGGAGGCAGCAGTACCCAGATTTGTACAGGGGGCTGAGGGGACTGGTTGGGGGTGGGAAGATGGGGCTGAGGACGAGTGGGGAGAGGGGATGGTTCCGGCTCCAGGACCTCTTTTTTTAGCCAACACTCTGTGTTGTGCAGTGTCCGTACCTCAGTGCTTGAGTTCAGAGATACTCCAGTTCTTTACTATGAATATTTTCCTCATCCTCTTTCGTTCTTTTTTTGGCATATCCAACCCCTAGATGCTCTGGTTAAAATGTTCTGACCTTTTCGAAATGGGTATATTCAGTGCATTCCCAAACGCAATCGCGGCCCCTTTAACAGGGCCACTGCAGGAGGAGCTGTCCTATCAGCACCACGGCCGCCGCCCCGCGCACCCCCAACCCCGGCAGCAGCTGCGGGCGCCTCAAGGGCAAAAAGGGCGGTGGAGAGCGGGGCCAGGAACTTGAGACTGGCTAGTTCTCCAGACCCGAGAGGGAGGGACCGCCGCCGAATACTGGTGCTCGCCCTCCTTTCCCCTCGCCCCGCCCCTGGGAGATCAGAGGGAGCTGGTGCTTAGGCTCTCACCGCCCTCTGAGTCAGAGTGAAACATTTATAGGCCCAAAACACTTCCTTGCTCTGGGGTTTGCAGAGCTTTAATGGCCAGGTAGCCTCCATTTGTCCTACTGGGGCGGGGCCTGGCGCTGGAATGAGGCTGAAAGGCTGGAAGATTGGGGTGGAAAGGAGTCAGGGCTGAGGCCTCAATTTAGGCTGTAGGGTGAGATGCACAATCTCTGGAGCTAGACTGTTTGGATCTAATCTTGACTCTGCCATTTACTAGCTGTGTGATCGTGAGAAAATTCCTTAGCCTCTCTGTGCTTCACTGTCCTTGCCTCTGAAGTGGGAATGATAATAATAGCACCAACTTATAGAACAATTACAAGTTAATATAGGCAAAGCACTTAGAACAGTGTCTGACAGGCAGTCAGCAAATGCACCTAAAAAGAGTTTGATTTACAAATAAAGGACCAGGGTGAGACTTAGATAGCAGACAGCTGGGACGTAGACTGGAAAGCGAGGAGAGAGAAAAGTGTGTTGGGTGTGGCTGATACATCATGTTCAGGGGCAGGGACTATCCCACTTTGCCTGGGAAGCCACCAGCCTCTCAACTCACCTGTCATCCGCCAGACTGTCCCATTCTGTGTCTGAATTTGGCAACTTCCCTTTGGGAGGAGGGGCGGTTATTCTCCTTAACATAATTTCTGTCCTTTCTTTCTTTTCTTTTCTTTTCTTTTCTCTTTTCTTTTCTTTTCTTTTCTTTTCTTTTCTTTTCTTTCCTTTTCTTTTCTTTTCTTTTCTTTTCTTTCTTTCTTTCTTTCTTTCTTTCTTTCTTTCTTTCTTTCTTTCTTTCTTTCTTTCTTTCTTTCTTTCTTTCTTTCTTTCTGTCTCTCTCTCTCTCTTTCTTTCTTTCTTTTTTTTTGAGATGGAGTCTCACTCTGACACCCAGGCTGGAGTGCAGTAGCGTGATCTTGGCTCACTGCAAACTCTGCTACCCAGGTTCAGGCGATTCTCCTGCTTCAGCCTCCCGAGTAGCTAAGATTACAGACACCTGCCACCGTGCCTGGCTAATTTTTGTAGTTTTAGTAGAGACGGGGTTTCACCATCTTGGTTAGGCTGATCTTGAACTCCTGACCTTGTGATCCACCCGCCTTGGCCTCCCAGAGCTCTGGGATTACAGGCATGAGCCACCATTCTTGGCCAATTTCCGCCATTTCTTGAGCACTTCCTATGTGCCAGTCACCATGCTAGGTGACTTATCTTTACTCTCTCATTGCATCTTTATAAAACCCATGACTACTTATTGCAGATGAGGACTCTAGGCTCAGAAAACTTATCTAAAGCTACATAGCAGGAAGTAGCAGAGCTGGGATTTGAACCCAGATCTTCCAGATTCAAAAGCCTTTACTCTTTCCATGATACATTTTTCGAGCTGTCTAGTTTCCTACCCTTTCCACTGTGGGCACTTGGGTGTTATCGTATGAAGCATGGACAACGTTGTTCCTGTTGATGCTCCAGGTTTCTGATCCAGACCTGGCAGGTGTTCTTATCCTCTTCTGCTCTTCTGGAAGCTCAGGAGAATAAGGCAGCTCAGCCTCTATCCCTAGGTACGTGGGATGGAGGGACACTTGAAAAATAAGGTGTTTTTTTTTTCCCCCGTGATCATAATAACAGAAATATTTGTTGAGTCCTTATTATGTGCCAGACACTGTTCTAAGCACTTTCTGTTCATTAACTAACTTACTCTTCACAGCAACCCTATGAGTAGATCCTGTCTCGATCTCATGTTACAGAGGAGGGAACTCAGAGGTTTTGCGATTTGCCTTAGGTCACACCACCAGCAAATGACAGAGCCAAGCTTTGGACCCAGTCATTCTGGCTCCAGAGTTTATTCTTTCACCACGGTACCACAGAGTCTCTTTAAAGAGCAGGAGTCTGAATTGGGGCACTGATGAATAGACCTAGGGGCATGAGGAGTTCTACCATCAAATCCACTACTTCCCAGACCTCAATCCACCAACTACCAACATGACTCCTCTTCCTAAAAGCCTCCCCAGATCCTGCCTCACTGACAGACCATAACAACTAAATCTCCATGGTACTCTGTTTTGTCTCTGTCTCTCTCTCTCTTTTTTTTTTTTTTTCTTGAGATGAAGTTTCACTGTTGTTGCCCAGGCTGGAGTGCAATGGCGTGATCTCGGCTCACTGCAAACTCTGCCTCCCAGGTTCAAGTAATTCTCCTGCCTCAGCCTCCTGAGTAGCTGGGATTATAGGCATGTGCCACCACAGCCGGCTAATTTTGTATTGTTAGTCGAGACAGGGGTTCTCCATGTTGGTCAGGCTGGTCTCAAACTCCCAACCTCAGATGATCCACCCGCCTCGGCTTCCCAAAGTGCTGGAATTACAGGCATGAGCCACCATGCCCGGCCTGTTTTGTCTCTCTTGACGCACACCCTGCACATGTTACTTGTCACGAGTGTGCATGTGTTTCTTCCCCACCAGACTGCTAGCTCCTAGAGAGCAGAACCTGGGTCTCAGCCACCGCAATTGCCATAGCACCTGGTACATGGAAGCTGCCCAGCCAAGGTGTGTGGTTGTTGAACAAAGGGATCCTGCTATGAATCCCTTTGTAAGTGCAATGTTCTTTTGTAACAGGGAGTACTAACTCCCTAGTGTAATTTATTGAGGACTGGGATCCCCAGGATGAGGGAACTAAAGAGCACTGAGGCCCTCCTCTTGTTCACTGAGGTTAAGTGAAATTTCAGATCAGGGCACTTAGAAGGAGAAAGAACACAGAGAGCATGTTTGGAGGTGGAGGATCTGATAAGATACCCCAATCTCTCTCTCTCTCTCTCTCTCTCACACACACACACACACACACACACACACACACACACACACTCTCCCATAAGAAAGAAACTCTCTCCTTGCTTGTACCTCCAGCTCTACCCGCAAACTTCTGCCCTTGAGACTCCCCAGACACATTGCAAAGTTATCACAAAGGATGACTGATACTGATAGCCAAGCTCTTCGGCTTGAACAGACCCTTGTTTAAGAGACATAAGCTGGGCACGGGAGCTCATGCCTGTAATCCCAGCAGGCCAAGGAGGCAGGAGGATCACTTGAGCTCAGGAGTTTGAGACCAGCCAGGGAAACATAGCAAGACCTCATCTCTACTAAAAATAAAAATGAAATAAAAACTAGCCCAGTGTGGTGGTGTGCGTCCTTATAGTTTCAGCTACTCAAGAGGCTGAGGTGGGAGGATCACTTAAGCCCAGGAGATTGAGACTGCAGTGAGCTATTATTGCACCACTGCTCTCCAGCCTGGACCCTGTCTCAAGAACAAATAAAATGAAAGAGACGTAGATTGTCCTGCTTCTCAGACACATTTTTGTCTAACACTGAGATCCAGGAGATGAGGGCCCTTTTAGCTAACCTTATGCATCTCAAGAGACCAAACATTTTCCCAACATTATTTTATTCAGTCTGCTCAGACAGAATATGAGGCAGTAGAGAGTGAGATAGGGCAGAAAAAGTTGCCCTCATTTCAGAGGAAGGGAAACAGAGCTTCAGAGCAAGCATGATGTCTCCCAAATCATTTGGTCCATTAAGAATGTAAACTGGGTGCTGTAGCCAGCAGGCATGTCTAGGCCCTAGGAGAGATGACCTGTTCAGAGGCCTCACCTTTCAGCTTTGGAGGCATCCTCGTTCACGGGCCTCAGCTCAAATCCCACTCCCCAAGTGTATTCTCTCCCCTTCCCTCCCCAGCCACCCCACCCCTGCTGCCAGAGACCTGAAATTCCGGTCTTCCTCCTCAATCCCCACCCCAACCCAGGCGTGCCACTTGCCACTAACTAGGGATGTTAAACCTGCAGCTGGGCTGGATGAGGCCTATCTTCTCCCCTTGCCATGCGTGTTGCCTACAGTGTCATATGGGCAATGCCCCTGTACCACACTGACCCCCAGTACCACCAAAGGCAAACAGCATATAAAGTGGCTGGGAAAAGCTAGCTAGATCTCCAGCATGTTGGGAGAGTAAGAGAGGGAAGAGAGGCCTCCCCCAGAGCTGCCTATGACTGATTTTCTTCTCTTCTGGTTTCCACCCTGTAAATTGGATCCCCCCTGCCCACCCCCAACTCTATCTCTGGAAGGCCCCAAGCTCCAATCAGAGCAACTCCAGTCAGAGTTGATCATGGAGGTTGGGGGCGTGTAGGCAGAGCGTGGATATGCTCTCAGCGGGTGTGGCCAAGGGGATCCACCCTTGAGCCTCAGAGTCCTGTCCATCTGCATTTGAGTCACACCACTCTGCCACTTTTTAGCTGTGTGTGTCCTTGGGCAGCTCACTTAACCTTCTCCACCTCATTTTCTTTACCTGTGAAAGGGGTACTAAAGCTTACTTTGTAAGGTTGTTACTAAGAACTAGAAATGATGTCTCAATACAGGGGACTGTTACTCTGTCTAGGGCAGAAGCATCTGCCAGGTGTCCTTAAAGATGCTGAGTACCTGTGGGTTCTCACCCCGAAGGCAAACCAGGAAAGCTCCTTCATGACCCCTTGCCCACCCAGGCTAAAATAACTCAGTTTGGGGAGCCCTCCTCCACCACCCCAAAGATGGTCTGATCGTCCCAGGCTCCCATCTGGGGCAATGGTTGTCACATCCCATGTGCATCCTCCTCCCAGTCTAGGTGAGGGCTATCAAGTTGCAGAAGGAGGAGAGAGCAGGGCCCCAATTGCAGTGGAGAGGGAGGGGTAGGGCCCTTGTGACCTACCATGGGAATGTTTTAAATCCTCCTCCCATCGAGCTTTTGAAAAAATGATGATCCAGGAAAAGCAGCAACTGCGTCTGCTCCATTAGCAAGTGAGGGAGACGCAGCCTCCTCAGCCTTAGGGCTCTCTTAGCTGGAAATCCAGCCAGCCCTAGCCATAGGGCCTGGGGGAAGTCTGAGCTAAGGGGCTGGGAGCCCAGAGATGCATGGAGGACAATGTAGGTGAGTTGGGCTCTTGGTGGGGGGTGGTTATTGGACAACACAACCTGAGTTGGGGAGGGACTCCCAGGAGAGATGAAGGTAGAGTTGAGATTTAGTTCTGGATTCTCTCACCAATGTAGCTACCAGAAGGGACAGTCTAGGGTGTATAATTGGCTTTGGTCCCCACACTGGGATTTGGTGGGGATTGTAGCAGAGGGCAGAAGCACAAGGGCCATGTGGCACATTGTCAGTGCAGGGAATTGAACCTGGGAATGCTGAAATCTCAAGGGTGTGGCTGCAATGGGTCAGTGGTCTAAGGCCCTTCTCATGGGTAGCAAGCTGGTTAGCTATACAGTCAGTGTACAGCCTATCTCGGTGTTACAGGCCAAGGTCAGCAGCTTGGGGCCCACATGAGTCTCTGAGCAGGTCCACACTTTACCTCCGGTCCTGCTTGGCATTGTCACAGATGCACATGACTGACCAGTAGAGGGGTGGCTAGATAGAAGGAGGGTAACAAAGTCAATCCACTCTCATCTCTACTGGGAAAGAATTCTGACTACTGGCCTGAAGCCAGGATTAAGCATGGTGCTCTCTTCTGGTCTTAAAGAGTACTTGCTTCTCCATCTAACTGCAGTTCCTAGATTTTGTCCTGTCCTCATTTTGCAGACTGGACATGGAGAGGTTGAATAATTTACCCAGATTCTCACGGCTGCAGTAGTAGTACCTGCTTTCACTCTCTAAGTTTCCTTTATGAAAGTCCGTTTCTGTCTCTTCTGTGGGGTTGTGCTTGGCATGCTGGGGCTGGGGGCTGGATAGGGCGACTGCCCTTCATGGGAGACTGTGGCCAAGTAGAGGGTGACTCACAGGGTCTCCCAGTCTGTGTCCTGGTGGGTGGGCAGGGAATGGCATGAGCTAGATGAGGAAGAGGCAGGAGGCAGGCAGGCCCTGGGTGTGGCCCTCCAGGCCTAGGCCATGGGCAGCCACTGGAGAAGCAGAGGCGAGCTGGTGGTAATTCCCTGGGCACACATGGCTTTGCCGCCCTTCTTCTGCTGGGTAGGATGAGGTTGCTTTAGCTCACCAAATAACGGTATCAAATCGTTAAAGTGCAAATTAGAGAAAAGGATGAGGGGGTCATAGCACTTCCCTTGTAGAATAATTTCTTGTGGAAATTATTTCATTTATTGCAGAGCAATCCAATAAGCCCTGGCTGTCATGGTCACTTCAAACTGGAGTTTTAGAAATCCATCAGTGCTTAAGGGTCTACACTGACTTCTTATAGCTTAGTCTGTAACTGGTCCCAGACCACAGAGTCAAAGGTCAGGGAAAGGTCAGCAACAGCCATAAAAAATTCTGTGTGGTTGCTTACAGCTTTCTCCACAATATGAAAGGGGGAATCTCAGGGATCTCAAGGAAATCGGCCATGCTTTGGTGGTCTCTTCTGTCCAGAATGTCTTTTGTCTTCGTCTTCATCCAATGCCAATTCACCCTTTGAGAATCAAACTGAGTATTTTCATTGTACACAATGAAAATATGTACAATGATTGCTCCCATCTGTAATCATTTTCCTAGCATACATTTTTAGATTTGGCATTGTTCCCACAGCAGTGTATGGGGGCCATATACTTTTTTTTTTTTTTTTTTTTTTGAGACGGTTTCGCTCTCTCGTTCAGGCTGGAGCGCAGTGGTGCAATCTCGGTGCACTGCAACCTCTGCCTCCCAGGTTCAAGCAATTCTCCTGCCTCAGTTTTTTGAGTAGCTGGGACTACAGGCATGTGCCACCACGCCCAGTTATTTAGTGTGTGTGTGTGTGTGTATTTTTAGTAGAGATGAGGTTTTGCCATGTTGGTCAGGCTGGTCTCAAACTCCTGACCTCAGTTGATCCGCCCGCCTCAGCCTGCTGGGATTACAGGTGTGAGCCACCGCACCCAGCCTCATAGCATATACTCTTACCAACACTGGATATTTTAATTTTCTATGATATAGTACATTTGATAGCAACAAATGATAACTTATTTAATTTGCATCTCTTCAATTTCTAATAAAGTCTTTGGTTTTTGTTTTGTTTTGGCCAGTTGTATTTATCTTTTGCAGTTTTCTTGTTCACAGGGTCTCACTCTGTCACCTAGGCTGGAGTGCAGTGGCATGATCTCAGCTCACTGCAACATCCACCTCCCAGGCTCAAGTGATCTTCCTCCTTCAGCCTCCCAAGTAGTGGGACTACAGGCACACATGACCACACCCAGCTAATTTTGATTTTTTTGTTTTTTATTTTTTGTGGAGATAAGGTTTCACCATGTTGCCCAGGCTGGTGTCAAACTCCTGGACTCAAGGGATCCTCCCGCCTTGGCCTCCCAAAGTGCTAGGATTACTGGTGTTAGCCACTGTGTCCCGCCTGCCCTTTATTCTACGGGGTGTTTCCTTTTAAATATTGATTTGGTAGAGCTCCGTATATGTAAAGGTATTAATTCCTTGTTTTTCATACTAGTTGCAAGTATTTTTTTTTCTTTTGAGACAGAGTTTTGCTCTTGTTGCCCAGGCTGGAGTGCAGTGGTGCAATCTCAGCTCACTGCAACCTCCACCTCACGGGTTCAAGCGAATCTCCTGCTTCAACCTCCCAAGTAGCTGGGATTACAGATGCACACCACCATGCCTGGCTAATTTTTGTATTTTTAGTAGAGACGGGGTTTCATCATGTTGGCCAGGCTGGTCTCGAACTCCTGACTTCAGGTTATCCACCCGCTTGGCCTCCCAAAGTGCAGCGATTACAGGCGTAAGTCACCCCGCCTGGCCTGTTGCAAGTATTTTTATAGTTTATTGATGTCTTGAACCTTTTGAAAAGGTTTTTTGCCCATATAGAGATTTTAATTTTTATGCACTCACATCTATCAGTGTTTTACTTTATGATTTCTTCCTTTGATGTGGTACTTTGAAAGGCCTCTCCCACAACAAAATTATGGAAACATTCATGCATGTGTTCTAAAAATTTTTTTATGGCTTCATTTTTTAACCTTTAACTCTTTAATCTATCTGGAATTGATTGTATGTATCTTTATAAACTGCTTTAAATTCCCTTTGAAATGGAAGTGATTAATTCATTAATTAACATGGCTAGGAGGGGAAGCAGGTGAAGGCAGAAGGGGATAATTAGTGAGTCAAGGTCTGGAAGAGAGGAGATCAAGTGCTGTTGACAGGGCCTGCACAAGGAACTGCCTTGAACCAAACGTGGGACACTCAGTTTCTTTCAGAGGAGGGTGGCAGGAGGTGCAGAGGTCAGTTTTGCCAGGGAGGGAGGTGAGTAGGGAATGGGCTAGAGAGGAAGACTGTGAGCCAAGTGCCAAATGCCCAGTGACTATGGGGGTGGGGACAGTAGGGAGGGTCCAGGGAATGGCAGGAGCCTCAAGGGGCAGCATTTGCCAGTTTACAAGTTTACCATCTTGGGGGTTTGTGATTGGCCCTCCCACCCTTGGGCCCTAACAGCATGTGGAAGAAGGTTGCACTGCACTGGAGAGTGTCCTAGGAGGAGAGCCAGGGGTCAGCTGCAGTGATGAGTGGAAGGAACATGCAGGCAGAGGCTGAGAGCGTGAGGAAATTTGTTTAGTGTGGAGGACATTCTAGACTTGGGGTACTAGGAAAGGCCTGAGGGGGAGGAGCTATGAGGAGAGTCTGTCCCCGATCAGTGAATAGGAACAGAGTCAAAGAAAGTTAAATGAAGTCCATTTGTACAGCACATTGCAATTCACAAAGCACTTTCCCATATTGCTTGCAGATGAGCCTCATAACAGCTTTTCAGAGCAGAGAGGAAAAGGGATTTGCCCAGAGTCCAGCAGGTAGCCAGTGACCCAGTCACAATGCGAACCAGGAGTGCCAGTGCCCAGTCTGCGTGCTCGAGCCTCCCCACAGACCCCAACATCCTCTTTCTACACTCAGGGATGGAAGCTCGGGAGATGTGCCTGACGGTCTTTTTTTGCCCTCCCTCCCTGCAGGACAGTAGCCCACCCTTCCAGCCTTGCAGACCATGAATGGGATGGCCAATGTGAATCCCGCCAGCCGCCCTCACTACGCCTCCTCCATCCCGGTGCCTCGTGCCTCTTCCCAGACCAGGATTCCTACACCGGGTGCTTCTCCCCAGCTGCGGCCGCGCCAGACCGGCCTGGCCCTGAGCCCACAGAGAGCGGCCTCCCCCAGACTGGGAAAGGCTGCAGGTCCTTCTAGAAACTCCTCTCCTAGGGCCTCCCGGGGGAGAGGCTCTCCCAAGTTTGCTGGATCTGTGAGGGAGTCAGCCGAGGATGGGGAAGGCTCCTCCAGCTCCCCATGGAATAGTCCCAGGACAACCCCGAAAGCAGTCCTCTCCAGCCGGGCTGGATCCGGAAGAATTGGGGAGAGACAAAGCACCCAGAGAAAGAAGAAGAAAGCCCAGGAAGGGACTCCAGTCTGCCAGACCCGGGGCAGAAGCCCTTCTCGGACGAGCTTTCACGGAGAAACTCAAATACCGGAAGTTCGGAAGCCTCCCAGCGGCCCAGGAAAAGACCAAAGAGATATAAACTACAAAAGTTCTGGGACCCCCAGGTCTTTGGAGCCTGATGAGCGGGCAGCTTCATGGGCTTCCTCGCCAGTCTGCAGTCCAGCGCAGGGCAAGCGCCCCTCTCCCTCTCCAGGGGCCATTAGCTTCTCCTCGGTCCATCAACAGAGTCAGCCAGTCACAGCCACGGTGGCTCCCTTCCAGTACAGGTGAGCTGGGGAGCAGGCAGGGAGGGAAGGGGGCGAATTACAATTTGCAATTACAAATGCAAATTAAGTATCTTCCTGACTAAACTAACTTCCTGTATTTTTTGCCCTATCCTAATGGAAGGAGAAACTCTCACTTATATTTTGGGTGTAGAAAAGCTTGTACATCATCCCCTACACACCAGGGACCTCTGAGGCATCAAAGCGGCTGGAGGTGGGGGTAGAGAACCACCAGGAGCTTTAACCTTCAGTAGATGGCAACTTGTGTATCTTAATCTCTGAAAAATTGAATGCAATTTAATATTACAGGACTAGGCCTTTGGAGTTCAGGACAAGGAAGTGAATGGTCCCAATACACTCTGCACGTGTTTAGGCTTCATTTAGACTGTTACATTCAGTTGTGAACACCACATTTTAAAAGGACATCGACACACAAAAACACATGTAGAGCAAGACTGACGTGTTGTTGGGGGATCAAAAAAGGTGTTATAGGATGATGAAAGGAACTGAAGAAGTTTGCTTTGGAAAGGGAAGGCTTAGAGAGGGTCTGAGCACTGTTTTCAAATATTTGAAGGGCTGTCATGTTGTAAGATGAATTAGATTTATTTGGTGCAGCTCCAAAGACCTGACTCATCACCATGGTGGTTGGAAGTTAGTTCAAGACAGATCTGAGTCTCAAGATGAAGAACTTTCCAAAAACTAGAGAGCATTACAAATTGACTGCAAGGCAGTGAACTCCCTGTTATTGCAAGAATTCTAACTGACTCCATAGCCAAAGGGAGCTCTTACCAGGGTGACCCCTGGCTCTCAAAGCATATCTTCTGCCTGACTGTACTGCCTGCAAAGTGCACCGATGCTTCTTTTCCTAAGGGGCAACTCACTTATGTCCCTTGTGACTTTCTTCACTTTGATTCTGCAGCTGATGAGAGAACTCAAGAAGCAGAAATGCAGGGCAGGCCTTCCTTTGAGTGGCCTTTTTCCAATTAGTAAAATGTTTCCCTGGTGACTCTTTGGCTTTCTTCTCCTACCTGATTCCCTTCATTTTGAATTCATTCTTTGGGAAAAAGTGTCTAGGCATTAAATTGTTTAAGATTTTACAGTAGCTACCTTACAAGTCCCCTGGTATATTCGGAACCTGACATTTTCCAAAGAGGTCAGAATTATTCATCCAAATATTTTAATGCAGCTTAAACAGAACCATGTTTCATTCCTCCAGCAAACATTTGTTGCATGTTTGCATTTTAAACAGAAATGGAAATGTGTCACACCACCCCACCTCCTAGACCCTGCCACTTTTAGGCTCTGGATTAGGGTTGGAGAGAAGGTCGTGGCATAAGCAGGAGTTAGATTAAGACCGAGGACCCTCCAAGATGCTACAGGCCAATGGGCAGGCACCCAGCACAGTCTGCAGGGCCTAGAGCTGCTGCCATGGCAGCTCTGCCAAGGGCCAGGCTGGGCCACCCTTCCGAGCTTCATAGCCAAGGAGGTGCCATCTGCTCCCTAGAATCCACAGACATTGTGTTTTCATGGAAATCTCTCCTCCCTCCCTGCCACCCGCCCCAGGATCTCAGTCTTCTGCAAAGCCCCAGTGGAATGCAGAAGCAGAGGTCACCTGTTTCCCTCGCCATCTCCAGCCTGGTCATGACTGACCTGCTTCTCCAGGGAACAAATCCTGTAGCCATCTTCTCCCCTGCCCCATCCTCCACAGCCCTTTCTTTTCAAGGGCCTGGGTGTGGCCTTCTCAGTGAAGCTTATCTCCTGTCATCCACCACCTCCCTTTGGACCCAGAGAAGGTGCAATGCCCCGTCTGCTCTCAGAAGACCCCGGTCTCACACATCTAATTCCATCACATCCTCAACCTCATCCCTCTCTGCTATCCTGGAAAAGAGCCACAGCAGCTTCACGGCAGCCCTTCCTGACTTTTCCCAACTGCCAATGCACCCTCCACCACCTCCCTAACCCCCAACAGTTCTCTTCTTCCTGCATTGGGTGGGCCTTGGCTCAGACTTCAATTGG